>NW_027475138.1:0-1414248 GCF_051020985.1 Nomia melanderi | reverse complement strand
GTCCGGCCCCATGAGACTGTGGTTTTCTCGGCCCCTGGTGGTCCGAGGACGTTCCCGTTGCACAGATTCATGCGCCAGGGCCTCCTGCAGATAATTCACTTTGGTTTATTGCGCTATCTCTAATAGCACCCGAGATATCACCAGATATATATTGGATTTTTCACTGACCCTGAGCGTCCGGCCCCTTGAGACGGTCGTTTTCTCGGCCCCTGGTGGTCCGAGGTCGTTCACGCTGCACAGGTTCATGCGCCAGGGTCTCCTACAGACAATGCACTTTGATTTATTGCGCTATCAGTAATAGCACCCGAGATATCACCACATATATATTGGATTTTTCACTGACCCTGAGTGTCCGGCCCCATGAGACGGTGGTTTTCTCGGTCCCTGGTGTTCCGAGGTCGTTCCCGCTGCACAGATTCATGCGCCAGGGCCTCCTACAGACAATGCACTTTGATTTATTGCGCTATCTCTAATAGCACCCGAGATATCACCAGATATATATTGGATTTTCCCCTGACCCTGAGTGTCCGGCCCCATGAGACTGTGGTTTTCTCGGCCCCTGGTGGTCCGAGGTCGTTCCCGTTGCACAGATTCATGCGCCAGGGCCTCCTGCAGATAACTCACTTTGGTTTATTGCGCTATCTCTAATAGCACCCGAGATATCACCAGATATATATTGGATTTTTCCCTGTCCCTGAGTGTCCGGCCCCATGAGACGGTGGTTCTCTCGGCCCCTGGTGGTCCGCGGTCGTTCCCGCTGCACAGATTCATGCGCCAGGGCCTCCTGCAGATAATTCACTTTCGTTTATTGCGCTATCTCTAATAGCACCCGAGATATCACCAGATATATATTGGATTTTTCCCTTACCCTGAGTGTCCGGCCCCATGAGACGGTGGTTTTCTCGGCCCCTGGTGGTCCTAGGTCGTTCCCGCTGCACAGATGCATGCGCCAGTGCCTCCTGCATATAATTCCCTTTGGCTTATTGCGCTATCTCTAATAGCGCCCGAGATATCACCAGATATATATTGGATTTTTCCCTGACCCTGAGTGTCCGGCCCCATGAGACTGCGGTTTTCTCGGCCCCTGGTGGTCCGAGGTCGTTCCCGCTGCACACATTCATGCGCCAGGGCCTCCTAGAGACAATGCACTTTGATTTATTGCTCTATCTGTAATAGCACCCGAGATATCACCAGATATATATTGGATTTTCCCCTGACCCTGAGTGTCCGGCCCCATTAGACTGTGGTTTTCTCGGCCCCTGGTGGTCCGAGGTCGTTCCCGCTGCACAGATTCATGCGCCAGGGCTTCCTGCAGATAATTCACTTTGGTTTATTGCGCTATCTCTAATAGCACCCGAGATATCACCAGATATATATTGGATTTTCCCCTGACCCTGAGTGTCCGGCCCCATGAGACTGTGGTTTTCTCGGCCCCTGGTGGTCCGAGGTCGTTCCCGCTGCACAGATTCATGCGCCAGGGCCTCCTACAGACAATGCACTTTGATTTATTGCGCTATCTGTAATAGCACACGAGATATCACCAGATATATAATGGATTTTACCCTGACCATGAGGGTCCGGCCCCATGAGACTCTGGTTTTTTCGGCCCCTGGTGGTCCGACGTCGTTCCCGCTGTACAGATTCATGCGCCAGGGCCTCCTGCAGACAATTCACTTTGGTTTATTGCGCTATCTCTAATAGCACCCGAGATATCACCAGATATATATTGGATTTTTCACTGACCCTGAGCGTCCGGCCCCATGAGACGGTCGTTTTCTCGGCCCCTGGTGGTCCGAGAACGTTCCCGCTGAACAGGTTCATGCGCCAGCGTCTCCTACAGACAATGCACTTTGATTTATTGCGCTATCTGTAATAGCACCCGAGATATCACCAGATATATATTGGATTTTTCACTGACCCTGAGTGTCCTGCCCCATGAGACGGTGGTTTTCTCGGCCCCTGGTGTTCCGAGGTCGTTCCCGCTGTACAGATTCATGCGCCAGGGCCTCCTACAGACAATGCACTTTGATTTATTGCGCTATCTCTAATAGCGCCCGAGATATCACCAGATATATATTGGATTTTTCCCTGACCCTGAGTGTCCGGCCCCATGAGACTGCGGTTTTCTCGGCCCCTGGTGGCCCGAGGTCGTTCCTGCTGCACAGATTCATGCGCCAGGGCCTCCTGCAGACAATTCACTTTGGTTTATTGCGCTATCTCTAATAGCACCCGAGATATCACCCGATATATATTGGATTTTTCCCCGACCCTGAGTGTCCGGCCCCATGAGACGGTGGTTTTCTCGGCCGCTGGTGGTCCGAGGTCGTTCCCGCTGGCCAGATTCATGCGCCAGGGCCTCCTACAGACAATGCACTATGATTTATTGCGCTATTTGTAATAGCACCCGAGATATCACCAGATCTATATTGGATTTTCCCCTGACCCTGAGTGTCCGGCCCCATGAGACTGTGGTTTTCTCGGCCCCTGGTGGTCCGAGGTCGTTCCCGCTGCACAGATACATGCGCCAGGGCCTCCTACAGACAATGCACTTTGATTTATTGCGCTATCTGTAATAGCACCCGAGATATCACCAGATATATATTGGATTTTTCCCTGACCCTGAGTGTCCGGCCCCATGAGACTGTGGTTTTTTCGGCCCCTGGTGGTCCGAGGTCGTTCCCGTTGCACAGATTCATGCGCCTGGGCCTCCTGCAGATAATTCACTTTGGTTTATTGCGCTATCTCTAATAGCACCCAAGATATCACCAGATATATATTGAATTTTTCCCTGACCCTGTGTGTCCGGCCCCATGTGACTGTGGTTTTCTCGGCCCCTGGTGGTCCGAGGTCGTTCCCCTTGCACAGATTCATGCGCCAGGGCCTCCTGCAGATAATTCACTTTGATTTATTGCGCTATCTGTAATAGCACCCGAGATATCACCAGATAGATATTGGATTTTTCACTGACCCTAAGTGTCCGGCCCCTCGGGACGGTGGTTTTCTCGGCCCCTGGTGGTCCGAGGTCGTTCCCGCTGCACAGATTCATGCGCCAGGGCCTCCTACAGACAATGCACTTTGATTTATTGCGCTATCTGTAATAGCACCCAAGATATCACCAGATAAATATTGGATTTTCCCCTGACCCTGAGTGTCCGGCCCCATGAGACGGTGGTTTTCTCGGCCCCTGATGGTCCGAGGTCGTTCCCGCTGGCCACATTTATGCGCCAGGGCCTCCTACAGACAATGCACTTTGATTTATTGCGCTATCTGTAATAGCACCAGAGATATCACCAGATATATATTGGATTTTCCCCTGACCCTGAGTGTCCGGCCCCTTGAGACTGTCGTTTTCGCGGCCCCTGGTGGTCCGAGGTCGTTCCCGCTGCACACATTCATGCGCCAGGGCCTCCTGCAGATAATTCACTATGGTTTATTGCGCTATCTCTAATAGCACCCGAGATATCACCAGATATATATTGGATTTTGCCCTGACTCTGAGTGTCCGGCCCCATGAGACTGTGGTTTTCTCGGCCCCTGGTGGTCCGAGGTTGTTCCCGCTGCACACATTCATGCGCCAGGGCCTCCTACAGACAATGCACTTTGATTTATTGCTCTATCTGTAATAGCACCCAAGATATCACCAGATATATATTGGATTTTTCCCTGACCCTGAGTGTCCGGCCCCATGAGACTGTGGTTTCCTCGGCCTCTGGTGGTCCGAGGTCGTTCCCGCTGCACAGATTCATGCGCCAGGGCCTCCTACAGACAATGCACTTTGATTTATTTCGCTATCTGTAATAGGACCGGAGATATCACCAGATATATATTGGATTTTCCCCAGACCCTGTGTGTCCGGCCGCATGAGACTGTAGTTTTATCGGCCCCTGGTGGTCCGAGGTCGTTCCCGCTGCACAGATTCATGCGCCAGGGCCTCCTACAGACAATGCACTTTGATTTATTGCGCTATCTGTAATAGCACCCGAGGTATCACCACATATATATTGGATTTTTCGCTGACCCAGAGTGTCCGGCCCCATGAGACGGTGGTTTTCTCGGCCCCTGGTGGTCCGAGGTCGTTCGCGCTGCACAGCTTCAGGCGCCAGGGCCTCCTGCAGATGACTCACATTGGTTTATTGCGCTATCTCTAATAGCACCCGAGATATCACCAGATATATATTGGATTTTTCCCTGACCCTGAGTGTCCGGCCCCATGAGACGGTGGTTTTCTCGGCCCCTGGTGGTCCGCAGTCGTTCCCGCTGCACAGATTCATGCGCCAGGGCCTCCTGCAGATAATTCACTTTCGTTTATTGCGCTATCTCGAATAGCACCCGAGATATCACCAGATATATATTGGATTTTTCCCTTACCCTGAGTGTCCGGCCCCATGAGACGGTGGTTTTCTCTGCCCCTGGTGGTCCTAGGTCGTTCCCGCTGCACAGATGCATGCGCCAGGGCCTCCTGCAGATAATTCCCTTTGGCTTATTGCGCTATCTTTAATAGCACCCGAGATATCACCAGATATATATTGGATTTTCCCCTGACCCTGAGTGTCCGCCCCATGAGACTGTGGTTTTCTCGGCCCCTGGTGGTCCGAGGTCGTTCCCGCAGCACAGATTAGTGCGCCAGGGCCTCCTACAGACAATGCACTTTGATTTATTGCGCTATCTGTAATAGCACCCGAGATATCACCAGATATATATTTGATTTTTCCCTGACCCTGAGTGTCCGGCCCCATGAGACTGTTGTTTTTTCGACCCCTGGTGGTCCGAGGTCGTTACCGTTGCACAGATTCATGCGCCAGGGCCTCCTGCAGATAATTCACTTTGGTTTATTGCGCTATCTCTAATAGCACCCGAGATATCACCAGATATAAACTGGATTTTCCCCTGACCCTGAGTGTCCGGCCCCATGAGACGGTGGTTTTCTCGGCCCCTGGTGGTCCGAGGTCGTTCCCGCTGCACAGATTCATGCGCCAGGGCCTCCTGCAGATAATTCACTTTGGTTTATTGCGCTATCTCTAATAGCGCCCGAGATATCAACAGATATATATTGGATTTTTCCCTGACCCTTTGTGTCCGGCCCCATGAGACTGCGGTTTTCTCGGCTCCTGGTGGTCCGAGGTCGTTCCCGCTGCACACATTCATGCGCCAGGGCCTCCTGCAGATAATTCACTATGGTTTATTGCGCTATCTCTAATAGCACCCGAGATATCACCAGATATATATTGGATTTTCCCCTGACCCTGAGTGTCCGGCCCCATGAGACTGTGGTTTTCTCGGCCCCTGGTGGTCCGAGGTCGTTCCCGCTGCCCAGCTTCAGGCGCCAGGGCCTCCTGCAGATAACTCACTTTGGTTTATTGCGCTATCTCTAATAGCACCCAAGATATCACCAGATATATATTGGATTTTTCCCTGACCCTGAGTGTCCGGCCCCATGAGACGGTTGTTGTCTCGGCCCCTGGTGGTCCGAGGTCGTTGCCGCTGCACAGGTTCATGCGCCAGGGCCTCCTACAGACAATGCACTTTGATTTATTGCGCTACCTGTAATAGCACCCGAGATATCACCAGATCTATATTGGATTTTCCCCTGACCCTGAGTGTCCGGCCCCATGAGACTGTGGTTTTCTCGGCCCCTTGTGGTCCGAGGTCGTTCCCGATGCACAGATTCATGCGCCAGGGCCTCCTGCAGATAATTCACTTTGGTTTATTGCGCTATCTCTAATACCACCCGAGATATCTCCAGATATATATTGGATTTTCCCCTGACCCTGAGTGTCCGGTCCCATGAGACTGTGGTTTTCTCGGCCCCTGGTGGTCCGAGGTCGTTGCCGCTGCACAGGTTCATGCGCCAGGGCCTCCTACAGACAATGCACTTTGATTTATTGCGCTATCTGTAATAGCACCCGAGATATCACCAGATATATATTGGATTTTTCACTGACCCTGAGCGTCCGGCCCCATGAGACGGTCGTTTTCTCGGCCCCTGGTGGTCCGAGGTCGTTCCCGCTGCACAGGTTCATGCGCCAGGGACTTCTACGGACAGTGCACTTTGATTTATTGCGCTATCTGTAATAGCACCCGAGATATCACCAGATATATATTGGATTTTTCACTGACCCTGAGTGTCCTGCCCCATGAGACGGTGGTTTTCTCGGCCCCTGGTGGTCCGAGGTCGTTCCCGTTGCACAGATTCATGCGCCAGGGCCTCCTGCAGATAATTCACTTTGGTTTATTGCGGTATCTGTAATAGCACCCGAGATATCACCATATATATATTGGATTTTTCACTGACCCTGAGTGTCCTGCCCCATGTGACGGTGGTTTTCTCGGCCCCTGGTGTTCCGAGGTCGTTCCCGCTGCACAGATTCATGCGCCAGGGCCTCCTACAGAAAATGCACTTTGATTTATTGCGCTATCTGTAATAGCACCCGAGATATCACCAGATCTATATTGGATTTTCCCCTGACCCTGAGTGTCCGGCCCCATGAGACTGTGGTTTTCTCGGCCCCTTGTAGTCCGAGGTCGTTCCCGATGCACAGATTCATGCGCCAGGGCCTCCTGCAGATAATTCACTTTCGTTTATTGCGCTATCTCTAATACCACCCGAGATATCTCCAGATATATATTGGATTTTCCCCTGACCCTGAGTGTCCGGTCCCATGAGACTGTGGTTTTCTCGGCCCCTGGTGGTCCGAGGTCGTTGCCGCTGCACAGGTTCATGCGCCAGGGCCTCCTACAGACAATGCACTTTGATTTATTGCGCTATCTGTAATAGCACCCGAGATATCACCAGGTATATATTGGATTTTACTCTGACCCTGAGTGTGCGGCCCCATGAGACGGTGGTTTTCTCGGACCCTGGTGGTCCGAGGTCGTTCCCGCTGCACAGATTCATGCGCCAGGGCCTCCTACAGACAATGCACTTTGATTTATTGCGCTATCTGTAATAGCACCCGAGATATCACCAGATATATATTGGATTTTACCCTGACCCTGAGTGTCCGGCCCCATGTGACGGTGGTTTTCTCGGCCCCTGGTGTTCCGAGGTCGTTCCCGCTGCACAGATTCATGCGCCAGGGCCTCCTACAGACAATGCACTTTGATTTATTGCGCTATCTGTAATAGCACCCAAGATATCACCAGATAAATATTGGATTTTCCCCTGACCCTGAGTGTCCGGCCCCATGAGGCGGTGGTTTTCTCGGCCCCTGATGGTCCGAGGTCGTTCCCGCTGGCCACATTTATGCGCCAGGGCCTCCTACAGACAATGCACTTTGATTTATTGCGCTATCTGTAATAGCACCCGAGATATCACCAGATATATATTGGATTTTCCCCTGACCCTGAGTGTCCGGCCCCTTGAGACTGTCGTTTTCTCGGCCCCTGGTGGTCCGAGGTCGTTCCCGTTGCACAGATTCATGCGCCAGGGCCTCCTGCAGATAATTCACCTTGGTTTATTGCGATATCTCTAATAGCACCCGAGATATCACCAGATATATATTGGATTTTCCCCTGACCCTGAGTGTCCGGCCCCATGAGACTGTGGTTTTCTCGGCCCCTGGTGGTCCGAGGTCGTTCCCGCTGCACAGATTCATGCGCCAGGGCCTCCTACAGACAATGCACTTTGATTTATTGCGCTATCTGTAATAGCACCCGAGATATCACCGGATATATATTGGATTTTTCCCCGACCCTGAGTGTCCGGCCCCATGAGACGGTGGTTGTCTCGGCCTCTGGTGGTCCGAGGTCGTTCCCGCTGCACAGATTCATGCGCCAGGGCCTCCTACAGACAATGCACTTTGATTTATTGCGCTACCTGTAATAGCACCCGAGATATCACCAGATCTATATTGGATTTTCCCCTGACCCTGAGTGTCCGGCCCCATGAGACTGTGGTTTTCTCGGCCCCTTGTGGTCCGAGGTCGTTCCCGATGCACAGATTCATGCGCCAGGGCCTCCTGCAGATAATTCACTTTGGTTTATTGCGCTATCTCTAATACCACCCGAGATATCTCCAGATATATATTGGATTTTCCCCTGACCCTGAGTGTCCGGTCCCATGAGACTGTGGTTTTCTCGGCCCCTGGTGGTCCGAGGTCGTTGCCGCTGCACAGGTTCATGCGCCAGGGACTCCTACAGACAATGCACTTTGATTTATTGCGCTATCTGTAATAGCACCCGAGATATCACCAGATATATATTGGATTTTTCACTGACCCTGAGCGTCCGGCCCCATGAGACGGTCGTTTTCTCGGCCCCTGGTGGTCCGAGGTCGTTCCCGCTGCACAGGTTCATGCGCCAGGGACTTCTACGGACAGTGCACTTTGATTTATTGCGCTATCTGTAATAGCACCCGAGATATCACCAGATATATATTGGATTTTCCCCTGACCCTGAGTGTCCGGCCCCATGAGACGGTGGTTTTCTCGGCCCCTGGTGGTCCGAGGTTGTTCCCGCTGCACAGATTCATGCGCCAGCGGCTCCTACAGACAATGCACTTTGATTTATTGCGCTATCTGTAATAGCACCCGAGATATCACCAGATATATATTGGATTTTTCCCCGACCCTGAGTGTCCGGCCCCATGAGACGGTGGATTTCTCGGCCGCTGGTGGTCCGAGGTCGTTCCCGCTGGCCAGATTCATGCGCCAGGGCCTCCTACAGACAATGCACTATGATTTATTGCGCTATCTGTAATAGCACCCGAGATATCACCAGATCTATATTGGATTTTCCCCTGACCCTGAGTATCCGGCCCCATGAGACTGTGGTTTTCTCGGCCCCTGGTGGTCCGAAGTCGTTCCCGTTGCACAGATTCATGCGCCAGGGCATCCTGCAGATAATTCACTTTGGTTTATTGCGGTATCTCTAATAGCACCCGAGATATCACCAGATATATATTGGATTTTTCACTGACCCTGAGCGTCCGGCCCCATGAGACGGTCGTTTTCTCGGCCCCTGGTGGTCCGAGAACGTTCCCGCTGCACAGGTTCATGCGCCAGGGCCTCCTACAGACAATGCACTTTGATTTATTGCGCTATCTCTAATAGCACCCGAGATATCACCAGATATATATTGGATTTTCCCCTGACCCTGAGTGTCCGGCCCCATGAGACTGTAGTTTTCTCGGCCCCTGGTGGTCCGAGGTCGCTCCCGTTGCACAGATTCATGCGCCAGGGCCTCCTGCAGATAATTCACTTTGGTTTATTGCGCTATCTCTAATAGCACCCGAGATATCACCAGATATATATTGGATTTTTCCCCGACCCTGAGTGTCCGGCCCCATGAGACTGTGGTTTTCTCGGCCCCTGGTGGTCCGAGGTCGTTCCCGCTGCACAGATTCATGCGCCAGGGCCTCCTACTGACAATGCACTTTGATTTATTGCGCTATCTGTAATAGCACCCGAGATATCACCAGATATATATTGGATTTTTCCCTGACCCTGAGTGTCCGGCCCCATGAGACGGTGGATGTCTCGGCCCCTGATGGTCCGAGATCGTTCCCGCTGCACAGATTCATGCGCCAGGGCCTCCTGCAGACAATTCACTTTGGTTTATTGCGCTATCTCTAATAGCACCCGAGATATCACCAGATATATATTGGATTTTTCCCCGACCCTGAGTGTCCGGCCCCATGAGACGGAGGTTTTCTCGGCCCCTGGTCGTCCGAGGTCGTTCCCGCTGCACAGATTCATGCGCCAGGGCCTCCTACTGACAATGCACTTTGATTTATTGCGCTATCTGTAATAGCACCCGAGATATCACCAGATATATATTGGATTTTTCCCTGACCCTGAGTGTCCGGCCCCATGAGACAGTGGATGTCTCGGCCCCTGATGGTCCGAGATCGTTCCCGCTGCACAGATTCATGCGCCAGGGCCTCCTGCAGACAATTCACTTTGGTTTATTGCGCTATCTCTAATAGCACCCGAGATATCACCAGATATATATTGGATTTTCCCCTGACCCTGAGTGTCCGGCCCCATGAGACTGTGGTTTTCTCGGCCCCTGGTGGTCCGAGGTCGCTCCCGCTGCACAGGTTCATGCGCCAGGGTCTCCTCCAGACAATGCACTTTGATTTATTGCGCTATCTGTAATAGCACCCGAGATATCACCACATATATATTGGATTTTTCACTGACCCTGAGTGTCCGGTCCCATGAGACTGTGGTTTTCTCGGCCCCTGGTGGTCCGAGGTCGTTGCCGCTGCACAGATTCATGCGCCAGGGCCTCCTACAGACAATGCACTTTGATTTATTGCGCTATCTCTAATAGCACCCGTGATATCACCAGATATATATTGGATTTTCCCTGACCCTGAGTGTCCGGCCCAATGAGACTGTGGTTTTCTCGGCCCCTGGTGGTCCGAGGTCGTTCCCGCTGTACAGATTCATGCGCCAGGGCCTCCTACAGACAATGCACTTTGATTTATTGCGCTATCTGTAATAGCACCTGAGATATCACCAGGTATATATTGGATTTTTCTCTGACCCTGAGTGTCCGGCCCCATGAGACGGTGGTTTTCTCGGACCCTGGTGGTCCAAGGTCGTTCGCGCTGCACAGATTCATGCGCCAGGGCCTCCTACAGACAATGCACTTTGATTTATTGCGCTATCTGTAATAGCACCCGAGATATCACCAGATATATATTGGATTTTTCACTGACCCTGAGTGTCCGGCCCCATGAGACGGTCGTTTTCTCGGCCCCTGGTGGTCCGAGGTCGTTCCCGCTGCACAGATTCATGCGCCAGGGCCTCCTGCAGATAATTCACTTTGGTTTATTGCGCTATCTCTGATAGCAACCGAGATATCACTAGATATATATTGGATTTTCCCCTGACCCTGAGTGTCCGGCCCCATGAGACGGTGGTTGTCTCGGCCTCTGGTGGTCCGAGGTCGTTCGCGCTGCACAGATTCATGCGCCAGGGCCTCATGCAGACAATGCACTTTGATTTATTGCGCTATCTGTAATAGCACCCGAGATATCACCAGATATATATTGGATTTTTCACTGACCCTGAGTGTCCGGCCCCATGAGACGGTCGTTTTCTCGGCCCCTGGTGGTCCGAGGTCGTTCCCGCTGCACAGATTCATGCGCCAGGGCCTCCTACAGACAATGCACTTTGATTTATTGCGCTATCTGTAATAGCACCCGAGATATCACCAGATATATATTGGATTTTTCACTGACCCTGAGTGTCCGGCCCCATGAGAAGGTCGTTTTCTCGGCCCCTGGTGGTCCGAGGTCGTTCCCGCTGCACAGATTCATGCGCCAGGGCCTCCTGCAGATAATTCACTTTGGTTTATTGCGCTATCTCTGATAGCAACCGAGATATCACCAGATATATATTGGATTTTCCCCTGACCCTGAGTGTCCGGCCCCTTGAGACTGTCGTTTTCGCGGCCCCTGGTGGTCCGAGGTCGTTCCCGCTGCACACATTCATGCGCCAGGGCCTCCTGCAGATAATTCACTATGGTTTATTGCGCTATCTCTAATAGCACCCGAGATATCACCAGATATATATTGGATTTTGCCCTGACTCTGAGTGTCCGGCCCCATGAGACTGTGGTTTTCTCGGCCCCTGGTGGTCCGAGGTTGTTCCCGCTGCACACATTCATGCGCCAGGGCCTCCTACAGACAATGCACTTTGATTTATTGCTCTATCTGTAATAGCACCCAAGATATCACCAGATATATATTGGATTTTTCCCTGACCCTGAGTGTCCGGCCCCATGAGACTGTGGTTTCCTCGGCCTCTGGTGGTCCGAGGTCGTTCCCGCTGCACAGATTCATGCGCCAGGGCCTCCTACAGACAATGCACTTTGATTTATTTCGCTATCTGTAATAGGACCGGAGATATCACCAGATATATATTGGATTTTCCCCAGACCCTGTGTGTCCGGCCGCATGAGACTGTAGTTTTATCGGCCCCTGGTGGTCCGAGGTCGTTCCCGCTGCACAGATTCATGCGCCAGGGCCTCCTACAGACAATGCACTTTGATTTATTGCGCTATCTGTAATAGCACCCGAGGTATCACCACATATATATTGGATTTTTCGCTGACCCAGAGTGTCCGGCCCCATGAGACGGTGGTTTTCTCGGCCCCTGGTGGTCCGAGGTCGTTCGCGCTGCACAGCTTCAGGCGCCAGGGCCTCCTGCAGATGACTCACATTGGTTTATTGCGCTATCTCTAATAGCACCCGAGATATCACCAGATATATATTGGATTTTTCCCTGACCCTGAGTGTCCGGCCCCATGAGACGGTGGTTTTCTCGGCCCCTGGTGGTCCGCAGTCGTTCCCGCTGCACAGATTCATGCGCCAGGGCCTCCTGCAGATAATTCACTTTCGTTTATTGCGCTATCTCGAATAGCACCCGAGATATCACCAGATATATATTGGATTTTTCCCTTACCCTGAGTGTCCGGCCCCATGAGACGGTGGTTTTCTCTGCCCCTGGTGGTCCTAGGTCGTTCCCGCTGCACAGATGCATGCGCCAGGGCCTCCTGCAGATAATTCCCTTTGGCTTATTGCGCTATCTTTAATAGCACCCGAGATATCACCAGATATATATTGGATTTTCCCCTGACCCTGAGTGTCCGCCCCATGAGACTGTGGTTTTCTCGGCCCCTGGTGGTCCGAGGTCGTTCCCGCAGCACAGATTAGTGCGCCAGGGCCTCCTACAGACAATGCACTTTGATTTATTGCGCTATCTGTAATAGCACCCGAGATATCACCAGATATATATTTGATTTTTCCCTGACCCTGAGTGTCCGGCCCCATGAGACTGTTGTTTTTTCGACCCCTGGTGGTCCGAGGTCGTTACCGTTGCACAGATTCATGCGCCAGGGCCTCCTGCAGATAATTCACTTTGGTTTATTGCGCTATCTCTAATAGCACCCGAGATATCACCAGATATAAACTGGATTTTCCCCTGACCCTGAGTGTCCGGCCCCATGAGACGGTGGTTTTCTCGGCCCCTGGTGGTCCGAGGTCGTTCCCGCTGCACAGATTCATGCGCCAGGGCCTCCTGCAGATAATTCACTTTGGTTTATTGCGCTATCTCTAATAGCGCCCGAGATATCAACAGATATATATTGGATTTTTCCCTGACCCTTTGTGTCCGGCCCCATGAGACTGCGGTTTTCTCGGCTCCTGGTGGTCCGAGGTCGTTCCCGCTGCACACATTCATGCGCCAGGGCCTCCTGCAGATAATTCACTATGGTTTATTGCGCTATCTCTAATAGCACCCGAGATATCACCAGATATATATTGGATTTTCCCCTGACCCTGAGTGTCCGGCCCCATGAGACTGTGGTTTTCTCGGCCCCTGGTGGTCCGAGGTCGTTCCCGCTGCCCAGCTTCAGGCGCCAGGGCCTCCTGCAGATAACTCACTTTGGTTTATTGCGCTATCTCTAATAGCACCCAAGATATCACCAGATATATATTGGATTTTTCCCTGACCCTGAGTGTCCGGCCCCATGAGACGGTTGTTGTCTCGGCCCCTGGTGGTCCGAGGTCGTTGCCGCTGCACAGGTTCATGCGCCAGGGCCTCCTACAGACAATGCACTTTGATTTATTGCGCTACCTGTAATAGCACCCGAGATATCACCAGATCTATATTGGATTTTCCCCTGACCCTGAGTGTCCGGCCCCATGAGACTGTGGTTTTCTCGGCCCCTTGTGGTCCGAGGTCGTTCCCGATGCACAGATTCATGCGCCAGGGCCTCCTGCAGATAATTCACTTTGGTTTATTGCGCTATCTCTAATACCACCCGAGATATCTCCAGATATATATTGGATTTTCCCCTGACCCTGAGTGTCCGGTCCCATGAGACTGTGGTTTTCTCGGCCCCTGGTGGTCCGAGGTCGTTGCCGCTGCACAGGTTCATGCGCCAGGGCCTCCTACAGACAATGCACTTTGATTTATTGCGCTATCTGTAATAGCACCCGAGATATCACCAGATATATATTGGATTTTTCACTGACCCTGAGCGTCCGGCCCCATGAGACGGTCGTTTTCTCGGCCCCTGGTGGTCCGAGGTCGTTCCCGCTGCACAGGTTCATGCGCCAGGGACTTCTACGGACAGTGCACTTTGATTTATTGCGCTATCTGTAATAGCACCCGAGATATCACCAGATATATATTGGATTTTTCACTGACCCTGAGTGTCCTGCCCCATGAGACGGTGGTTTTCTCGGCCCCTGGTGGTCCGAGGTCGTTCCCGTTGCACAGATTCATGCGCCAGGGCCTCCTGCAGATAATTCACTTTGGTTTATTGCGGTATCTGTAATAGCACCCGAGATATCACCATATATATATTGGATTTTTCACTGACCCTGAGTGTCCTGCCCCATGTGACGGTGGTTTTCTCGGCCCCTGGTGTTCCGAGGTCGTTCCCGCTGCACAGATTCATGCGCCAGGGCCTCCTACAGAAAATGCACTTTGATTTATTGCGCTATCTGTAATAGCACCCGAGATATCACCAGATCTATATTGGATTTTCCCCTGACCCTGAGTGTCCGGCCCCATGAGACTGTGGTTTTCTCGGCCCCTTGTAGTCCGAGGTCGTTCCCGATGCACAGATTCATGCGCCAGGGCCTCCTGCAGATAATTCACTTTCGTTTATTGCGCTATCTCTAATACCACCCGAGATATCTCCAGATATATATTGGATTTTCCCCTGACCCTGAGTGTCCGGTCCCATGAGACTGTGGTTTTCTCGGCCCCTGGTGGTCCGAGGTCGTTGCCGCTGCACAGGTTCATGCGCCAGGGCCTCCTACAGACAATGCACTTTGATTTATTGCGCTATCTGTAATAGCACCCGAGATATCACCAGGTATATATTGGATTTTACTCTGACCCTGAGTGTGCGGCCCCATGAGACGGTGGTTTTCTCGGACCCTGGTGGTCCGAGGTCGTTCCCGCTGCACAGATTCATGCGCCAGGGCCTCCTACAGACAATGCACTTTGATTTATTGCGCTATCTGTAATAGCACCCGAGATATCACCAGATATATATTGGATTTTACCCTGACCCTGAGTGTCCGGCCCCATGTGACGGTGGTTTTCTCGGCCCCTGGTGTTCCGAGGTCGTTCCCGCTGCACAGATTCATGCGCCAGGGCCTCCTACAGACAATGCACTTTGATTTATTGCGCTATCTGTAATAGCACCCAAGATATCACCAGATAAATATTGGATTTTCCCCTGACCCTGAGTGTCCGGCCCCATGAGGCGGTGGTTTTCTCGGCCCCTGATGGTCCGAGGTCGTTCCCGCTGGCCACATTTATGCGCCAGGGCCTCCTACAGACAATGCACTTTGATTTATTGCGCTATCTGTAATAGCACCCGAGATATCACCAGATATATATTGGATTTTCCCCTGACCCTGAGTGTCCGGCCCCTTGAGACTGTCGTTTTCTCGGCCCCTGGTGGTCCGAGGTCGTTCCCGTTGCACAGATTCATGCGCCAGGGCCTCCTGCAGATAATTCACCTTGGTTTATTGCGATATCTCTAATAGCACCCGAGATATCACCAGATATATATTGGATTTTCCCCTGACCCTGAGTGTCCGGCCCCATGAGACTGTGGTTTTCTCGGCCCCTGGTGGTCCGAGGTCGTTCCCGCTGCACAGATTCATGCGCCAGGGCCTCCTACAGACAATGCACTTTGATTTATTGCGCTATCTGTAATAGCACCCGAGATATCACCGGATATATATTGGATTTTTCCCCGACCCTGAGTGTCCGGCCCCATGAGACGGTGGTTGTCTCGGCCTCTGGTGGTCCGAGGTCGTTCCCGCTGCACAGATTCATGCGCCAGGGCCTCCTACAGACAATGCACTTTGATTTATTGCGCTACCTGTAATAGCACCCGAGATATCACCAGATCTATATTGGATTTTCCCCTGACCCTGAGTGTCCGGCCCCATGAGACTGTGGTTTTCTCGGCCCCTTGTGGTCCGAGGTCGTTCCCGATGCACAGATTCATGCGCCAGGGCCTCCTGCAGATAATTCACTTTGGTTTATTGCGCTATCTCTAATACCACCCGAGATATCTCCAGATATATATTGGATTTTCCCCTGACCCTGAGTGTCCGGTCCCATGAGACTGTGGTTTTCTCGGCCCCTGGTGGTCCGAGGTCGTTGCCGCTGCACAGGTTCATGCGCCAGGGACTCCTACAGACAATGCACTTTGATTTATTGCGCTATCTGTAATAGCACCCGAGATATCACCAGATATATATTGGATTTTTCACTGACCCTGAGCGTCCGGCCCCATGAGACGGTCGTTTTCTCGGCCCCTGGTGGTCCGAGGTCGTTCCCGCTGCACAGGTTCATGCGCCAGGGACTTCTACGGACAGTGCACTTTGATTTATTGCGCTATCTGTAATAGCACCCGAGATATCACCAGATATATATTGGATTTTCCCCTGACCCTGAGTGTCCGGCCCCATGAGACGGTGGTTTTCTCGGCCCCTGGTGGTCCGAGGTTGTTCCCGCTGCACAGATTCATGCGCCAGCGGCTCCTACAGACAATGCACTTTGATTTATTGCGCTATCTGTAATAGCACCCGAGATATCACCAGATATATATTGGATTTTTCCCCGACCCTGAGTGTCCGGCCCCATGAGACGGTGGTTTTCTCGGCCGCTGGTGGTCCGAGGTCGTTCCCGCTGGCCAGATTCATGCGCCAGGGCCTCCTACAGACAATGCACTATGATTTATTGCGCTATCTGTAATAGCACCCGAGATATCACCAGATCTATATTGGATTTTCCCCTGACCCTGAGTATCCGGCCCCATGAGACTGTGGTTTTCTCGGCCCCTGGTGGTCCGAAGTCGTTCCCGTTGCACAGATTCATGCGCCAGGGCATCCTGCAGATAATTCACTTTGGTTTATTGCGGTATCTCTAATAGCACCCGAGATATCACCAGATATATATTGGATTTTTCACTGACCCTGAGCGTCCGGCCCCATGAGACGGTCGTTTTCTCGGCCCCTGGTGGTCCGAGAACGTTCCCGCTGCACAGGTTCATGCGCCAGGGCCTCCTACAGACAATGCACTTTGATTTATTGCGCTATCTCTAATAGCACCCGAGATATCACCAGATATATATTGGATTTTCCCCTGACCCTGAGTGTCCGGCCCCATGAGACTGTAGTTTTCTCGGCCCCTGGTGGTCCGAGGTCGCTCCCGTTGCACAGATTCATGCGCCAGGGCCTCCTGCAGATAATTCACTTTGGTTTATTGCGCTATCTCTAATAGCACCCGAGATATCACCAGATATATATTGGATTTTTCCCCGACCCTGAGTGTCCGGCCCCATGAGACTGTGGTTTTCTCGGCCCCTGGTGGTCCGAGGTCGTTCCCGCTGCACAGATTCATGCGCCAGGGCCTCCTACTGACAATGCACTTTGATTTATTGCGCTATCTGTAATAGCACCCGAGATATCACCAGATATATATTGGATTTTTCCCTGACCCTGAGTGTCCGGCCCCATGAGACGGTGGATGTCTCGGCCCCTGATGGTCCGAGATCGTTCCCGCTGCACAGATTCATGCGCCAGGGCCTCCTGCAGACAATTCACTTTGGTTTATTGCGCTATCTCTAATAGCACCCGAGATATCACCAGATATATATTGGATTTTTCCCCGACCCTGAGTGTCCGGCCCCATGAGACGGAGGTTTTCTCGGCCCCTGGTCGTCCGAGGTCGTTCCCGCTGCACAGATTCATGCGCCAGGGCCTCCTACTGACAATGCACTTTGATTTATTGCGCTATCTGTAATAGCACCCGAGATATCACCAGATATATATTGGATTTTTCCCTGACCCTGAGTGTCCGGCCCCATGAGACAGTGGATGTCTCGGCCCCTGATGGTCCGAGATCGTTCCCGCTGCACAGATTCATGCGCCAGGGCCTCCTGCAGACAATTCACTTTGGTTTATTGCGCTATCTCTAATAGCACCCGAGATATCACCAGATATATATTGGATTTTCCCCTGACCCTGAGTGTCCGGCCCCATGAGACTGTGGTTTTCTCGGCCCCTGGTGGTCCGAGGTCGCTCCCGCTGCACAGGTTCATGCGCCAGGGTCTCCTCCAGACAATGCACTTTGATTTATTGCGCTATCTGTAATAGCACCCGAGATATCACCACATATATATTGGATTTTTCACTGACCCTGAGTGTCCGGTCCCATGAGACTGTGGTTTTCTCGGCCCCTGGTGGTCCGAGGTCGTTGCCGCTGCACAGATTCATGCGCCAGGGCCTCCTACAGACAATGCACTTTGATTTATTGCGCTATCTCTAATAGCACCCGTGATATCACCAGATATATATTGGATTTTCCCTGACCCTGAGTGTCCGGCCCAATGAGACTGTGGTTTTCTCGGCCCCTGGTGGTCCGAGGTCGTTCCCGCTGTACAGATTCATGCGCCAGGGCCTCCTACAGACAATGCACTTTGATTTATTGCGCTATCTGTAATAGCACCTGAGATATCACCAGGTATATATTGGATTTTTCTCTGACCCTGAGTGTCCGGCCCCATGAGACGGTGGTTTTCTCGGACCCTGGTGGTCCAAGGTCGTTCGCGCTGCACAGATTCATGCGCCAGGGCCTCCTACAGACAATGCACTTTGATTTATTGCGCTATCTGTAATAGCACCCGAGATATCACCAGATATATATTGGATTTTTCACTGACCCTGAGTGTCCGGCCCCATGAGACGGTCGTTTTCTCGGCCCCTGGTGGTCCGAGGTCGTTCCCGCTGCACAGATTCATGCGCCAGGGCCTCCTGCAGATAATTCACTTTGGTTTATTGCGCTATCTCTGATAGCAACCGAGATATCACTAGATATATATTGGATTTTCCCCTGACCCTGAGTGTCCGGCCCCATGAGACGGTGGTTGTCTCGGCCTCTGGTGGTCCGAGGTCGTTCGCGCTGCACAGATTCATGCGCCAGGGCCTCATGCAGACAATGCACTTTGATTTATTGCGCTATCTGTAATAGCACCCGAGATATCACCAGATATATATTGGATTTTTCACTGACCCTGAGTGTCCGGCCCCATGAGACGGTCGTTTTCTCGGCCCCTGGTGGTCCGAGGTCGTTCCCGCTGCACAGATTCATGCGCCAGGGCCTCCTACAGACAATGCACTTTGATTTATTGCGCTATCTGTAATAGCACCCGAGATATCACCAGATATATATTGGATTTTTCACTGACCCTGAGTGTCCGGCCCCATGAGAAGGTCGTTTTCTCGGCCCCTGGTGGTCCGAGGTCGTTCCCGCTGCACAGATTCATGCGCCAGGGCCTCCTGCAGATAATTCACTTTGGTTTATTGCGCTATCTCTGATAGCAACCGAGATATCACCAGATATATATTGGATTTTCCCCTGACCCTGAGTGTCCGGCCCCATGAGACGGTGGTTGTCTCGGCCTCTGGTGGTCCGAGGTCGTTCGCGCTGCACAGATTCATGCGCCAGGGCCTCATGCAGATAATTCACTTTGGTTTATTGCGCTATCTCTAATAGCACCCGAGATATCTCCAGATATATATTGGATTTTCCCTTGACCCTGAGTGTCCGGTCCCATGAGACTGTGGTTTTCTCGGCCCCTGGTGGTCCGAGGTCGTTGCCGCTGCACAGGTTCATGCGCCAGGGCCTCCTACAGACAATGCACTTTGATTTATTGCGCTATCTGTAATAGCACCCGAGATATCACCAGATATATATTGGATTTTTCACTGACCCTGAGCGTCCGGCCCCATGAGACGGTCGTTTTCTCGGCCCCTGGTGGTCCGAGGTCGTTCCCGCTGCACAGGTTCATGCGACAGGGTCTCCTACGGACAGTGCACTTTGATTTATTGCGCTATCTGTAATAGCACCCGAGATATCACCAGATATATATTGGATTTTTCACTGACCCTGAGTGTCCTGCCCCATGAGACGGTGGTTTTCTCGGCCCCTGGTGGTCCGAGGTCGTTCCCGTTGCACAGATTCATGCGCCAGGGCCTTCTGCAGATAATTCACTTTCGTTTATTGCGCTATCTCTAATAGCACCCGAGATATCACCAGGTATATATTGGATTTTTCTCTGACCCTGAGTGTGCGGCCCCATGAGACGGTGGTTTTCTCGGACCCTGGTGGTCCGAGGTCGTTCCCGCTGCACAGATTCATGCGCCAGGGCCTCCTACAGACAATGCACTTTGATTTATTGCGCTATCTGTAATAGCACCCGAGATATCACCAGATATATATTGGATTTTTCACTGACCCTGAGTGTCCTGCCCCATGAGACGGTGGTTTTCTCGGCCCCTGGTGGTCCGAGGTCGTTCCCGTTGCACAGATTCATGCGCCAGGGCCTCCTGCAGATAATTCACTTTGGTTTATTGCGCTATCTCTAATAGCACCCGATATATCACCAGATATATATTGGATTTTACCCTGACCCTGAGTGTCCGGCCCCATGAGACGGTCGTTGTCTCGGCCCCTGGAGGTCCGAGGACGTTCCCGCTGCACAGGTTCATGCGCCGGGGCCTCCTACAGACAATGCACTTTGATTTATTGCGCTATCTGTAATAGCACCCGAGATATCACCAGATATATATTGGATTTTTCACTGACCCTGAGTGTCCGGCCCCATGAGACGGTCGTTTTCTCGGCCCCTGGTGGTCCGAGGTCGTTCCCGCTGCACAGGTTCATGCGCCAGGGTCTCCTACGGACAGTGCACTTTGATTTATTGCGCTATCTGTACTAGCACCCGAGATATCACCAGATATATATTGGATTTTTCACTGACCCTGAGTGTCCTGCCCCATGAGACGGTGGTTTTCTCGGCCCCTGGTGGTCCGAGGTCGTTCCCGTTGCACAGATTCATGCGCCAGGGCCTCCTGCAGATAATTCACTTTGGTTTATTGCGCTATCTCTAATAGCACCCGATATATCACCAGATATATATTGGATTTTACCCTGACCCTGAGTGTCCGGCCCCATGAGACGGTCGTTGTCTCGGCCCCTGGAGGTCCGAGGACGTTCCCGCTGCACAGGTTCATGCGCCGGGGCCTCCTACAGACAATGCACTTACATTTATTGCGCTATCTGTAATAGCACCCGAGATATCACCAGATCTATTTTTGGATTTTCCCCTGACCCTGAGTGTCCGGCCCCATGAGACTGTGGTTTTCTCGGCCCCTTGTGGTCCGAGGTCGTTCCCGTTGTACAGATTCATGCGCCAGGGCCTCCTGCAGATAATTCACTTTGGTTTATTGCGCTATCTCTAATAGCACCCGAGATATCTCCAGATATATATTGGATTTTCCCCTGACCCTGAGTGTCCGGTCCCATGAGACTGTGGTTTTCTCGGCCCCTGGTGGTCCGAGGTCGTTGCCGCTGCACAGGTTCATGCGCCAGGGCCTCCTACAGACAATGCACTTTGGTTTATTGCGCTATCTGTAATAGCACCCGAGATATCACCAGATATATATTGGATTTTTCACTGACCCTGAGTGTCCGGCCCCATGAGACGGTCGTTTTCTCGGCCCCTGGTGGTCCGAGGTCGTTCCCGCTGCACAGATTCATGCGCCAGGGCCTCCTGCAGATAATTCACTTTGGTTTATTGCGCTATCTCTGATAGCAACCGAGATATCACCAGATATATATTGGATTTTCCCCTGACCCTGAGTGTCCGGCCCCATGAGACGGTGGTTGTCTCGGCCTCTGGTGGTCCGAGGTCGTTCGCGCTGCACAGATTCATGCGCCAGGGCCTCATGCAGATAAATCACTTTGGTTTATTGCGCTATCTCTAATAGCACCCGAGATATCACCAGATATATATTGGATTTTCCCCTCACCCTGAGTGGCCGGCCCCATGAGACGGTGGTCTTCTCGGCCCCTGGTG
Source organism: Nomia melanderi (assembly GCF_051020985.1). NCBI lineage: Eukaryota > Metazoa > Arthropoda > Insecta > Hymenoptera > Halictidae > Nomia > Nomia melanderi. The sequence continues at coordinate 1,392,336 of NW_027475138.1, read as the reverse complement.
GGCCGAAGTCGTTCCCGCTGCCCAGATTCATGCGCCACGGCCTCCTACAGACAATGCACTTTGATTTATTGCGCTATCTGTAATAGCACCCGACATATCAACAGATATATATTGGATATTTCCCTCACCCTGAGTGTCCAGCCCCATGAGACGGTGGTTTTCTCGGCCCCTGGTGGTCCGAGGTCGTTGCCGCTGCACAGGTTCATGCGCCAGGGCCTCCTACAGACAATGCACTTTGGTTTATTGCGCTATCTGTAATAGCACCCGAGATATCACCAGATATATATTGGATTTTTCACTGACCCTGAGTGTCCGGCCCCATGAGACGGTCGTTTTCTCGGCCCCTGGTGGTCCGAGGTCGTTCCCGCTGCACAGATTCATGCGCCAGGGCCTCATGCAGATAATTCACTTTCGTTTATTGCGCTATCTCTAATAGCACCCGAGATTTCACCAGGTATATATTGGATTTTTCTCTGACCCTGAGTGTGCGGCCCCATGAGACGGTGGTTTTCTCGGACCCTGGTGGTCCGAGGTCGTTCCCGCTGCACAGATTCATGCGCCAGGGCCTCCTACAGACAATGCACTTTGATTTATTGCGCTATCTGTAATAGCACCCGAGATATCACCAGATATATATTGGATTTTTCACTGACCCTGAGTGTCCGGCCCCATGAGACGGCCGTTTTCTCGGCCCCTGGTGGTCCGAGGTCGTTCCCGCTGCACAGGTTCATGAGCCAGGGTCTCCTACGGACAGTGCACTTTGATTTATTGCGCTATCTGTAATAGCACCCGAGATATCACCAGATATATATTGGATTTTTCACTGACCCTGAGCGTCCGGCCCCATGAGACGGTCGTTTTCTCGGCCCCTGGTGGTCCGAGGTCGTTCCCGCTGCACAGGTTCATGCGCCAGGGTCTCCTACGGACAGTGCACTTTGATTTATTGCGCTATCTGTAATAGCACCCGAGATATCACGAGATATATATTGGATTTTTCACTGACCCTGAGTGTCCTGCCCCATGAGACGGTGGTTTTCTCGGCCCCTGGTGGTCCGAGGTCGTTCCCGTTGCACAGATTCATGCGCCAGGGCCTCCTGCAGATAATTCACTTTGGTTTATTGCGCTATCTCTAATAGCACCCGATATATCACCAGATATATATTGGATTTTACCCTGACCCTGAGTGTCCGGCCCCATGAGACGGTCGTTGTCTCGGCCCCTGGAGGTTCGAGGACGTTCCCGCTGCACAGGTTCATGCGCCGGGGCCTCCTACAGACAATGCACTTTGATTTATTGCGCTATCTGTAATAGCACCCGAGATATCACCAGATATATATTGGATTTTTCACTGACCCTGAGTGTCCGGCCCCATGAGACGGTCGTTTTCTCGGCCCCTGGTGGTCCGAGGTCGTTCCCGCTGCACAGGTTCATGCGCCAGGGTCTCCTACGGACAGTGCACTTTGATTTATTGCGCTATCTGTACTAGCACCCGAGATATCACCAGATATATATTGGATTTTTCACTGACCCTGAGTGTCCTGCCCCATGAGACGGTGGTTTTCTCGGCCCCTGGTGGTCCGAGGTCGTTCCCGTTGCACAGATTCATGCGCCAGGGCCTCCTGCAGATAATTCACTTTGGTTTATTGCGCTATCTCTAATAGCACCCGATATATCACCAGATATATATTGGATTTTACCCTGACCCTGAGTGTCCGGCCCCATGAGACGGTCGTTGTCTCGGCCCCTGGAGGTCCGAGGACGTTCCCGCTGCACAGGTTCATGCGCCGGGGCCTCCTACAGACAATGCACTTACATTTATTGCGCTATCTGTAATAGCACCCGAGATATCACCAGATCTATATTTGGATTTTCCCCTGACCCTGAGTGTCCGGCCCCATGAGACTGTGGTTTTCTCGGCCCGTTGTGGTCCGAGGTCGTTCCCGTTGCACAGATTCATGCGCCAGGGCCTCCTGCAGATAATTCACTTTGGTTTATTGCGCTATCTCTAATAGCACCCGAGATATCTCCAGATATATATTGGATTTTCCCCTGACCCTGAGTGTCCGGTCCCATGAGACTGTGGTTTTCTCGGCCCCTGGTGGTCCGAGGTCGTTGCCGCTGCACAGGTTCATGCGCCAGGGCCTCCTACAGACAATGCACTTTGGTTTATTGCGCTATCTGTAATAGCACCCGAGATATCACCAGATATATATTGGATTTTTCACTGACCCTGAGAGTCCGGCCCCATGAGACGGTCGTTTTCTCGGCCCCTGGTGGTCCGAGGTCGTTCCCGCTGCACAGGTTCATGCGCCAGGGTCTCCTACGGACAGTGCACTTTGATTTATTGCGGTATCTGTAATAGCACCCGATATATCACCAGATATATATTGGATTTTCCCCTGACCCTGAGTGTCCGGCCCCATGAGACTGTGGTTTTCTCGGCCCCTGGTCGTCCGAGGTCGTTCCCGCTGCACAGATTCATGCGCCAGGGCCTCCTACCGACAATGCACTTTGATTTATTGCGCTATCTGTAATAGCACCCGAGATATCACCAGATATATATTGGATTTTACCCTGACCCTGAGTGTCCGGCCCCATGAGACGGTCGTTGTCTCGGCCCCTGGAGGTCCGAGGACGTTCCCGCTGCACAGGTTCATGCGCCGGGGCCTCCTACAGACAATGCACTTTGATATATTGCGCTATCTGTAATAGCACCCGAGATATCACCAGATATATATTGGATTTTTCCCTGACCCTGTGTGTCCGGCCCCATGAGAAGGTCGTTTTCTCGGCCCCTGGTGGTCCGAGGTCGTTCCCGCTGCACAGGATCATGCGCCAGGGTCTCCTACAGACAATGCACTTTGATTTATTGCGGTATCTGTAATAGCACCCGAGATATCACCATATATATATTGGATTTTTCACTGACCCTGAGTGTCCTGCCCCATGTGACGGTGGTTTTCTCGGCTCCTGGTGTTCCGAGGTCGTTCCCGCTGCACAGATTCATGCCCCAGGGCCTCCTACAGACAATGCACTTTGATTTATTGCGCTATCTCTAATAGCACCCGAGATATCACCAGATATATATTGGATTTTCCCCTGACCCTGAGTGTCCGGCCCCATGAGACTGTGGTTTTCTCGGCCCCTGGTGGTCCGAGGTCGTTCCCGCTGCACAGGTTCATGCGCCAGGGTCTCCTACAGACAATGCACTTTGATTTATTGCGGTATCTGTAATAGCACCCGAGATATTACCAGATCTATATTGGATTTTCCCCTGACCCTGAGTGTCCGGCCCCATGAGACTGTGGTTTTCTCGGCCCCTGCAGGTCCGAGGACGTTCCCGCTGCACAGATTCATGCGCCAGGGCCTCCTACAGGTAATGCACTTTGATTTATTGCGCTATCTGTAATAGGACCCGAGATATCACCAGATATATATTGGATTTTTCCCTGACCCCGAGTGTCCGGCCCCATGAGAAGGTGGTTGTCTCGCCCCTGGTGCTCCGAGGTCGTTCCCGCTGCACAGATTCATGCGCCAGGGCCTCCTACAGACAATGCACTTTGATTTATTGCGCTATCTGTAATAGCAGCCGAGATATCACCAGATATATATTGGATTTTTCACTGACCCTGAGCGTCCGGCCCCATGAGACGGTCGTTTTCTCGGCCCCTGGTGGTCCGAGATCGTTCCCGCTGCACAGATTCATGCGCCAGGGCCTCCTACAGACAATGCACTTTGATTTATTGCGCTATCTGTAATAGCACCCGAGATATCACCACATATATATTGGATTTTTCACTGACCCTGAGTGTCCGGCCCCATGAGACGGTGGTTTTCTCGATCCCTGGTGTTCCGAGGTCGTTCCCGCTGCACAGATTCATGCGCCAGGGCCTCCTACAGACAATGCACTTTGATTTATTGCGCTATCTGTAATAGCAGCCGTGATATCACCAGATATATATTGGATTTTCCCCTGACCCTGAGTGTCCGGCCCCATGAGACAGTGGTTTTTTCGGCCCCTGGTGGTCCGAGGTCGTTCCCGCTGCACAGATTCATGCGCCAGGGCCTCCTACAGACAATGCACTTTGATTTATTGCGCTATCTGTAATAGCACCCGAGATATCAGCAGATATATATTGGATTTTTCACTGACCCTGAGTGACCGGCCCCATGAGACGGTAGTTTTCTCGGCCCCTGGTGGTCCGAGGTCGTTCCCGCTGCACAGATTCATGCGCCAGGGCCTACTGCAGATAATTCACTTTGATTTATTGCGCTATCTGTAATAGCACGCGAGATATCACCTCATATATATTGGATTTTTCACTGACCCTGAGTGTCCGGCCCCATGAGGCGGTGGTTTTCTCGGTCCCTGGTGTTCCGAGGTCGTTCCCGCTTCACAGATTCATGCGCCAGGGCCTCCTACAGACAATGCACTTTGATTTATTGCGCTATCTGTAATAGCACCCGATATATCACCAGATATATATTGGATTTTCCCCTGACCCTGAGTGTCCGGCCCCATGAGACTGTGGTTTTCTCGGCCCCTGGTCGTCCGAGGTCGTTCCCGCTGCACAGATTCATGCGCCAGGGCCTCCTACAGACAATGCACTTTGATTTATTGCGCTATCTGTAATAGCACCCGAGATATCACCAGATATATATTGGATTTTACCCTGACCCTGAGTGTCCGGCCCCATGAGACGGTCGTTGTCTCGGCCCCTGGAGGTCCGAGGACGTTCCCGCTGCACAGGTTCATGCGCCGGGGCCTCCTACAGACAATGCACTTTGATTTATTGCGCTATCTGTAATAGCACCCGAGATATCACCAGATATATATTGGATTTTTCCCTGACCCTGTGTGTCCGGCCCCATGAGAAGGTCGTTTTCTCGGCCCCTGGTGGTCCGAGGTCGTTCCCGCTGCACAGGATCATGCGCCAGGGTCTCCTACAGACAATGCACTTTGATTTATTGCGGTATCTGTAATAGCACCCGAGATATCACCATATATATATTGGATTTTTCACTGACCCTGAGTGTCCTGCCCCATGTGACGGTGGTTTTCTCGGCCCCTGGTGTTCCGAGGTCGTTCCCGCGGCACAGATTCATGCCCCAGGGCCTCCTACAGACAATGCACTTTGATTTATTGCGCTATCTCTAATAGCACCCGAGATATCACCAGATATATATTGGATTTTCCCCTGACCCTGAGTGTCCGGCCCCATGAGACTGTGGTTTTCTCGGCCCCTGGTGGTCCGAGGTCGTTCCCGCTGCACAGGATCATGCGCCAGGGTCTCCTACAGACAATGCACTTTGATGTATTGCGGTATCTGTAATAGCACCCGAGATATCACCATATATATATTGGATTTTTCACTGACCCTGAGTGTCCTGCCCCATGTGACGGTGGTTTTCTCGGCCCCTGGTGTTCCGAGGTCGTTCCCGCTGCACAGATTCATGCCCCAGGGCCTCCTACAGACAATGCACTTTGATTTATTGAGCTATCTCTAATAGCACCCGAGATATCACCAGATATATATTGGATTTTCCCCTGACCCTGAGTGTCCGGCCCCATGAGACTGTGGTTTTCTCGGCCCCTGGTGGTCCGAGGTCGCTCCCGCTGCACAGGTTCATGCGCCAGGGTCTCCTACAGACAATGCACTTTGATTTATTGCGGTATCTGTAATAGCACCCGAGATATTACCAGATCTATATTGGATTTTCCCCTGACCCTGAGTGTCCGGCCCCATGAGACTGTGGTTTTCTCGGCCCCTGGAGGTCCGAGGACGTTCCCGCTGTACAGATTCATGCGCCAGGGCCTCCTACAGGTAATGCACTTTGATTTATTGCGCTATCTGTAATAGGACCCGAGATATCACCAGATATATATTGGATTTTTCCCTGACCCTGAGTGTCCGGCCCCATGAGAAGGTGGTTGTCTCGCCCCTGATGCTCCGAGGTCGTTCCCTCTGCACAGATTCATGCGCCAGGGCCTCCTACAGACAATGCACTTTGATTTATTGCGCTATCTGTAATAGCACCCGATATGTCACCAGATATATATTGGATTTTCCCCTGACCCTGAGTGTCCGGCCCCATGAGACTGTGGTTTTCTCGGCCCCTGGTCGTCCGAGGTCGTTCCCGCTGCACAGATTCATGCGCCAGGGCCTCCTACAGACAATGCACTTTGATTTATTGCGCTATCTGTAATAGCACCCGAGATATCACCAGATATATATTGGATTTTACCCTGACCCTGAGTGTCCGGCCCCATGAGACGGTCGTTGTCTCGGCCCCTGGAGGTCCGAGGACGTTCCCGCTGCACAGGTTCATGCGCCGGGGCCTCCTACAGACAATGCACTTTGATTTATTGCGCTATCTGTAATAGCACCCGAGATATCACCAGATATATATTGGATTTTTCCCTGACCCTGTGTGTCCGGCCCCATGAGAAGGTCGTTTTCTCGGCCCCTGGTGGTCCGAGGTCGTTCCCGCTGCACAGGATCATGCGCCAGGGTCTCCTACAGACAATGCACTTTGATTTATTGCGGTATCTGTAATAGCACCCGAGATATCACCATATATATATTGGATTTTTCACTGACCCTGAGTGTCCTGCCCCATGTGACGGTGGTTTTCTCGGCCCCTGGTGTTCCGAGGTCGTTCCCGCTGCACAGATTCATGCCCCAGGGCCTCCTACAGACAATGCACTTTGATTTATTGCGCTATCTCTAATAGCACCCGAGATATCACCAGATATATATTGGATTTTCCCCTGACCCTGAGTGTCCGGCCCCATGAGACTGTGGTTTTCTCGGCCCCTGGTGGTCCGAGGTCGTTCCCGCTGCACAGGTTCATGCGCCAGGGTCTCCTACAGACAATGCACTTTGATTTATTGCGGTATCCGTAATAGCACCCGAGATATTACCAGATCTATATTGGATTTTCCCCTGACCCTGAGTGTCCGGCCACATGAGACTGTGGTTTTCTCGGCCCCTGGTGGTCCGAGGTCGTTCCCGCTGCACAGATTCATGCGCCAGGGCCTCCTACAGACAATGCACTTTGATTTATTGCGCTATCTGTAATAGCACCCGAGATATCACCACATATATATTGGATTTTTCACTGACCCTGAGTGTCCGGCCCCATGAGACGGTGGTTTTCTCGGTCCCTGGTGTTCCGAGGTCGTTCCCGCTGCACAGATTCATGCGCCAGGGCCTCCTACAGACAATGCACTTTGATTTATTGCGCTATCTGTAATAGCAGCCGTGATATCACCAGATATATATTGGATTTTCCCCTGACCCTGAGTGTCCGGCCCCATGAGACTGTGGTTTTTTTGGCCCCTGGTGGTCCGAGGTCGTTCCCGCTGCACAGATTCATGCGCCAGGGCCTCCTACAGACAATGCACTTTGATTTATTGCGCTATCTGTAATAGCACCCGAGATATCAGCAGATATATATTGGATTTTTCACTGACCCTGAGTGACCGGCCCCATGAGACGGTAGTTTTCTCGGCCCCTGGTGGTCCGAGGTCGTTCCCGCTGCACAGATTCATGCGCCAGGGCCTACTGCAGATAATTCACTTTAATTTATTGCGCTATCTGTAATAGCACGCGAGATATCACCACATATATATTGGATTTTTCACTGACCCTGAGTGTCCGGCCCCATGAGGCGGTGGTTTTCTCGGTCCCTGGTGTTCCGAGGTCGTTCCCGCTGCACAGATTCATGCGCCAGGGCCTCCTACAGACAATGCACTTTGATTTATTGCGCTATCTCTAATAGCACCCGAGATATCAGCAGATATATATTGGATTTTTCACTGACCCTGAGTGACCGGCCCCATGAGACGGTAGTTTTCTCGGCGCCTGGTGGTCCGAGGTCGTTCCTGCTGCTCAGATTAATACGCTAGGCCCTCCTGCAGATAATTCACTTTGGTTTATTGCGCTATCTCTAATAGCACTCGAGATATCACCAGATATATATTGGATTTTTCCCAGACCCTGACAGTCCGGCCCCATGTGTCGGTGGTTTTCTCGGCCCCTGGTGGTCCGAGGTTGTTCCCGCTGCACAGATTTATGCGCCAGGGCCTCCTACAGACAATGCACTTTGATTTATTGCGCTATCTGTAATAGCACCCGAGATATCACCAGATATATATTGGATTTTCCCCTGTCCCTGACAGTCCGGCCCCATGAGACGGTGGTTTTCTCGGCCCCTGGTGGTCCGAGGTCGTCCCCGCTGCACAGATTCATGCGCCAGGGCCTCCTGCAGATAATTCACTTTGGTTTATTGCGCTATCTGTAATAGCACCCGAGATATCACCAGATATATATTGGATATTACCCTGACCCTGAGTGCCCGGCCCCATGAGACGGTCGTTGTCTCGGCCCCTGGAGGTCCGAGGACGTTCCCGCTGCACGGATTCATGCGCCAGGGCCTCCTGCAGATAATTCACTTTGGTTTATTTCGCTATCTCTAATAGCACCCGAGATATCACCAGATCTATATTGGATTTTCCCCTGACCCTGAGTGTCCGGCCCCATGAGACTGTGGTTTTCTCGGCCCCTGGTGGTCCGAGGTCGTTCCCGTTGCACAGATTCATGCACCAGGGCCTCCTGCAGATAATTCACTTTGGTTTATTGCGCTATCTCTAATAGCACCCGAGATATCACCAGATATATATTGGATTTTTCACTGACCCTGAGCGTCCGGCCCCATGAGACGGTCGTTTTCTCGGCCCCTGGTGGTCAGAGGTCGTTCCCGCTGCACAGGTTCATGCGCCAGGGTCTCCTACAGACAATGCACTTTGATTTATTGCGCTATCTGTAATAGCACCCGAGATATCACCACATATATATTGGATTTTTCACTGACCCTGAGTGTCCGGCCCCATGAGACGGTGGTTTTCTCGGTCCCTGGTGTTCCGAGGTCGTTCCCGCTGCACAGATTCATGCGCCAGGGCCTCCTGCAGATAATTCACTTTGGTTTATTGCGCTATCTGTAATAGCACCCGAGATATCACCAGATCTATATTGGATTTTCCCCTGACCCTGAGTGTCCCGCCCCATGAGACTGTGGTTTTCTCGGCCCCTGGTGGTCCGTGGTCGTTCCCGTTGCACAGATTCATGCGCCAGGGCCTCCTACAGACAATGCACTTTGATTTATTGCGCTATCTCTAATAGCACCCGAGATATCAGCAGATATATATTGGATTTTTCACTGACCCTGAGTGACCGGCCCCATGAGACGGTAGTTTTCTCGGCGCCTGGTGGTCCGAGGTCGTTCCTGCTGCTCAGATTAATACGCTAGGCCCTCCTGCAGATAATTCACTTTGGTTTATTGCGCTATCTCTAATAGCACTCGAGATATCACCAGATATATATTGGCTTTTTCCCAGACCCTGACAGTCCGGCCCCATGTGTCGGTGGTTTTCTCGGCCCCTGGTGGTCCGAGGTTGTTCCCGCTGCACAGATTTATGCGCCAGGGCCCCCTACAGACAATGCACTTTGATTTATTGCGCTATCTGTAATAGCACCCGAGATATCACCAGATATATATTGGATTTTCCCCTGTCCCTGACAGTCCAGCCCCATGAGACGGTGGTTTTCTCGGCCCCTGGTGGTCCGAGGTCGTCCCCGCTGCACAGATTCATGCGCCAGGGCCTCCTGCAGATAATTCACTTTGGTTTATTGCGCTATCTGTAATAGCACCCGAGATATCACCAGATCTATATTGGATTTTCCCCTGACCCTGAGTGTCCCGCCCCATGAGACTGTGGTTTTCTCGGCCCCTGGTGGTCCGTGGTCGTTCCCGTTGCACAGCTTCATGCGCCAGGGCCTCCTACAGACAATGCACTTTGATTTATTGCGCTATCTGTAATAGCACCCGAGATATCACCAGATATATATTGGATTTTTCCCTGACCCTGACAATCCGGCCCCATGAGACGGTGATTTTCTCGGCCCCTAGTGGTCCGAGGTCGATCCCGCTGCACAGATTCATGCGCCAGGGCCCCCTGCAGATAATTCAGCTTGGTTTAGTGCGCTATCTGTAAGAGCACCCGAGATATCACCAGATATATATTGAATTTTTCCTCGACCCTGAGTGTCCGGCCCCATGTGTCGGTGGTTTTCTCGGCCCCTGGTGGTCCGAGGTCGATCCCGCGGCACAGATTTATGCGCCAGGGCCTCCTGCAGACAATGCACTTTGATTTATTTCGCTATCTCTAATAGCACCCGAGATATAACCTGATATATATTGTATTTTTCCCTGACCCTGACAGTCCGGCCGCATGAGACTGTGGTTTTCTCGGCCCCTGGTGGTCCGAGGTCGTTCCCCTTGCACAGATTCATGCGCCAGGGCCTCCTGCAGATAATTCACTTTGGTTTATTGCGCTATCTGTAATGGCTCCCGAGATATCACCAGATCTATATTGGATTTTCCCCTGACCCTGAGTGTCCGGCCCCATGAGACTGTGGTTTTCTCGGCCCCTGGTGGTCCGAGGTCGCTCCCGTTGTACAGATTCATGCGCCAGGGCCTCCTGCAGATAATTCACTATGGTTTATTGCGCTATCTCTAATAGCACCCGAGATATCAACACATATATATTGGATATTTCACTGACCCCGAGTGTCCGGCCCCATGAGACGGTGGTTTTCTCGGTCCCTGGTGTTCCGAGGTCGTTCCCGCTGCACAGATTCATGCGCCAGGGCCTCCTATAGACAATGCACTTTGATTTATTGCGCTATCTGTAATAGCACCCGAGATATCACCAGATATATGCTGGATTTTTACATGACCTTGGGTGACGGATTCCGAATATCTATAATTTTCTCGGCCCCTGGTGGTCCGAGGTCGTTACCGCTGCACAGATTCATTCGCCTGGGCCTCCTACAGACAATGCACTTTGATTTATTAAGCTATCTGTAATAGCACCCGAGATATCACCAAATATATATTGGATTTTCCCCTGACCCTGAGTGTCCGGCCCCATGAGACTGTGGTTTTCTCGGCCCCTGGTGGTCCGAGGTCGTTCCCGCTGGCCAGATTCATGCGCCTGGGCCTCCTACAGACAATGCACTTTGATTTATTGCGCTATCTCTAATAGCACCCGAGATATCACCAGATATTTGCTGGATTTTTACATGATCTTGGGTGACGGATTCCGAATATCTGTAATTTTCTCGGCCACTGGTGGTCCGAGGTCGTTCCTGCGGCACAGATTCATTCGCCTGGGCCTCCTACAGACAATGCACTTTGATTTATTGCGCTATCTGTAATAGCACCCGAGATATCACCAGATATATATTGGATTTTTCCCTGACCCTGAGTCTCCGGCTCCATGAGACTGTGGTTTTCTCGGCCCCTGGTGGTCCGAGGTCGTTCCCGCTGGCCAGATTCATGCGCCTGGGCCTCCTACAGACAATGCACTTTGATTTAGTGCGCTATCTCTAATAGCACCCGAGATATCACCAGATATATATTGGATTTTTCCCTGACCCTGAGTGTCCGGCGCCATGAGACGGTGGTTTTCGTGGCCCCTGGTGGTCCGAGGTCGTTCCCGCTGCACAGATGCTCGCGCCAGGGCCTCCTGCAGATAATTCACTTTGGTTTATTGCGCTATCTCTAATAGCACGCGAGATATCACCAGATATATATTGGATTTTCCCCTGACCCTGAGTGTCCGGCCCCGTGAGTCGGTGGTTTTCTCGGCCCCTGGTGGTCCTAGGTCGTTCCCGCTGACCAGATTCATTCGCCAGGGCCTCCTACAGACAATGCACTTTCGTTTATTGCGCTATCTCTAATAGCATCCGAGATATCACCAGATATTTGCTGGATTTTTACATGACCTTGGGTTAGGGATTCCGAATATCTGTAATTTTCTCGGCCACTGGTGGTCCGAGGTCGTTTCTGCGGCACAGAATCATTCGCAAGGGCCTCCTACAGACAATGCACTTTGGTTTATTGCGCTATCTGTAATAGCACCCGAGATATCACCAGATATATATTGGATTTTCCCCTGACCCTGAGTGTCCGGCCCCATGAGACTGTGGTTTTCTCGGCCCATGGTGGTCCGAGGTCGTTCCCGCTGGCCAGATTCATGCGCCTGGGCCTCCTACAGACAATGCACTTTGATTTATTGCGCTATCTCAAATAGCACCCGAGATATCACCAGAAATATATTGGATTTTTCCCTGACCCTGAGTGTCCGGCCCCATGAGACGGTTGTTGTCTCGGCCCCTGGTGGTCCGAGGTCGTTCCCGCTGCACAGATTCATGCGCCAGGGCCTCCTACAGACAATGCACTTTGATTTATTGTTCTATCTGTAATATAACCCGAGATATCACCAGAAATATATTGGATTTTTCCCTGACCCTGAGTGTCCGGCCCCATGAGACGGTTGTTGTCTCGGCCCCTGGTGGTCCGAGGTCGTTCCAGCTGGCCAGATTTATTCGCCTGGGCCTCCTACAGACAATGCACTTTGATTTATTGCGCTATCTGTAATAGCACCCGAGATATCACCAGATATATATTGGATTTTTCCCTGACCCTGAGTGTCCGGCCCCATGAGACGGTGGTTTACTCGGCCCCTGGTGGTCGGAGGTCGTTCCTGCTGGCCAGATTCATGCGCCAGGGCCTCCTACAGACAATGCACTTTGGTTTATTGCGCTATCTGTAATAGCACCCGAGATATCACCAGATATATGCTGGATTTTTACATGACCTTGGGTGACGGATTCCGAATATCTGTAATTTTCTCGGCCACTGGTGGTCCGAGGTCGTTCCTGCGGTACAGATTCATTCGCAAGGGCCTCCTACAGACAATGCACTTTGGTTTATTGCGCTATCTGTAATAGCACCCGAGATATCACCAGATATATATTGGATTTTCCCCTGACCCTGAGTGTCCGGCCCCATGAGACTGAGGTTTTCACGGCCCCTGGTGGTCCGAGGTCGTTCCCGCTGGCCAGATTCATGCGCCTGGGCCTCCTACAGACAATGCACTTTGATTTATTGCGCTATCTCAAATAGCACCCGAGATATCACCAGATATATATTGGATTTTTCCCTGACCCTGAGTGTCCGGCGCCATGAGACGGTGGTTTTCTTGGCCCCTGGTGGTCCGAGGTCGTTCCCGCTGCACAGATGCATGCGCCAGGGCCTCCTGCAGATAATTCACTTCGTTTATTTCGCTATCTCTAATAGCACCCGAGATATCACCAGATATATATTGGATTTTCCCCTGACCCTGAGTGTCCGGCCCCGTGAGTCGGTGTTTTTCTCGGCCCATGGTGGTCCGAGGTCGTTCCCGCTGCCCGGATTCATGCGCCAGGGCCTCCTACAGACAATGCACTTTGGTTTATTGCGCTATCTCTAATAGCACCCGAGATATCACCAGATATTTGCTGGATTTTTACATGACCTTGGGTGACGGATTCCGAATATCTGTAATTTTCTCGGCCACTGGTGGTCCGAGGTCGTTCCTGCGGCACAGATTCATTCGCAAGGGCCTCCTACAGACAATGCACTTTGGTTTATTGCGCTATCTGTAATAGCACCCGAGATATCAGCAGATATATATTGGATTTTCCCCTGACCCTGAGTGTCCGGCCCCATGAGACTGTGGTTTTCTCGGCCCCTGGTGGTGCGAGGTCGTTCCCGCTGGCCAGATTCATGCGCCTGGGCCTCCTACAGACAATGCACTTTGATTTATTGCGCTATCTCAAATAGCACCCGAGATATCACCAGATATATATTGGATTTTTCCCGGACCCTGAGTGTCCGGCGCCATGAGACGGTGGTTTTCTTGGCCCGTGGTGGTCCGAGGTCGTTCCCGCTGCACAGATGCATGCGTCAGGGCCTCCTTCAGATAATTCACTTTGGTTTATTGCGCTATCTCTAGTAGCACCCGAGATATCACCAGATATATATTGGATTTTCCCCTGACCCTGAGTGTCCGGACCCATGAGACGGTGGTTTTCTCGGCCCCTGGTGGTCCGAGGTCGTTCCCGCTGCCCAGATTCATGCGCCAGGGCCTCCTACAGACAGTGCACTTTGGTTTATTGCGCTATCTGTAATAGCAGCCGAGATATCACCAGATATATATTGGATTTTTCCCTGACCCTGAATGTCCGGCTTCATGAGACGGTGATTTTCTCGTCCCATGGTGGTCCGAGGTCGTTCCCGCTGCCCGGATTCATGCGCCAGGGCCTCCTACAGACAATGCACTTTGGTTTATTGCGCTATCTCTAATAGCACCCGAGATATCACCAGATATTTGCTGGATTTTTACATGACCTTGGGTGACGGATTCCGAATATCTGTAATTTTCTCGGCCACTGGTGGTCCGAGGTCGTTCCTGCGGCACAGATTCATTCGCAAGGGCCTCCTACAGACAATGCACTTTGGTTTATTGCGCTATCTGTAATAGCACCCGAGATATCACCAGATATAAATTGGATTTTTCCCTGACCCTGAGTGTCCGACCCCATGAGACAGTGGTTTTCTCGGCTCCTGGTGTCCGAGGTCGTTCCCGCTGCACAGGTTCATGCGCCAGGGCCTCCTGCAGATAATTCACTTTGGTTTATTGCGCTATCTCTAATAGCACCCGAGATATCACCAGATATATATTGGATTTTTCCCTGACACTGAGTGTCCGACCCCGTGAGACTGTGGTTTTCTCGGCCCCTGGTGGTCCGAGGTACTTCCCGCTGCACAGATTCATGCGCAAGGTCCTCCTACAGACAATGCACTTTGATTTATTGCGCTATCTGTAATAGCACTCGAGATATAACCAGATATATATTGGATTTTTCACTGACCCGGAGTGTCCGGCCCCATGAGACGGTGGTTTTCTCGGCCCCTGGTGGTCCGAGGTCGTTCCCGTTGCACAGATTCATGCGCCAGGGCCTCCTGCAGATACTTCACTTTGGTTTATTGCGCTATCTCTAATAGCACCCGAGATATCACCAGATATATATTGGATTTTACCCTGACCCTGAGTGTCCGGCCCCATGAGACTGTGGTTTTCTCGGCCCCTGGTGGTCCGAGATCGTTCCCGCTGCACAGATTCATGCGCCAGGGCCTCCTACAGACAATGCACTTTGATTTATTGCGCTATCTGCAATAGCACCCGAGCTATCACCAGATATATATTGGATTTTTCCCTGACCCTGAGTGCCCGGCCCCATGTGTCGGTGGTTTTCTCGGCCCCTGGGGGTCCGAGATCGATCTCGCTGCACAGGTTCATGCGCTAGAGCCTCCTGCAGATAATGCACTTTGATTTATTGCGCTATCTGTAATAGCACCCGAGATATCACCAGATATATATTGGATTTTACCCTGACCCTGAGTGTCCGGCCCCATGAGACTGTGGTTTTCTCGGCCCCTGGTGGTCCGAGGTCGTTCCCGCTGCACAGATGCATGCGCCAGGGCCTCCTGCAGATAAGTCACTTTGATTTATCGCGCTATCTCTAATAGCACCCGAGATATCACCAGATATATATTGGATTTTTCCCCGACCCAGAGTGTCCGGCCCCATGAGACGGTGCTTTTCTCGGCCCCTGGTGGTCAGAGGTCGTTCCCGCTGCACAGATTCATGCGCCAGGGCCTCCTACAGATAATGCACTTTGATTTATTGCGCTATCTGTAATAGCACCCGAGATATCACCAGATATATGTTGGATTTTTCCATGACCCTGAGTGTCCGGCCCCATGAGACGGTGGTTTTCTCGGCCCCTGGTGGTCCGAGGTCGTTCCCGCTGCACAGATTCATGCGCCGGGGCCTAATACAGACAATGCACTTTGATTTCTTGGGCTATCTGTAATAGCACCCGAGATATCACCAGATATATATTGGATTTTTCCCTGACACTGAGCGTCCGGCCCCATGAGGCGGTGGTTTTCTCGGCCCCTGGTGGTCCGAGGTCGTTCCCGCTGCACAGATTCATGCGCCAGGGCCTCCTGCAGATAATTCACTTTGATTTATTGTTCTGTCTGTAATATAACCCGAGATATCACCAGATATATATTGGATTTTTACCTGACCCTGAGTGCCCGGCCCCATGTCTCGGTGATTTTCTCGGACCCTGGTGATCCGAGGTAGATACCGCTGCACAGGTTCATGCGCCAGGGCCTCCTGCAGAAAATGCACTTTGATTTATTGCGCTATCTGTAATAGCACCCGAGATATCACCAAATATATGTTGGATTTTCCCCTGACCCTGAGTGTCCGGCCCCATGAGACTGTGGTTTTCTCTGCCCCCGGTGGTCAGAGGTCGTTCCCGCTGCGCAGATGCATGCGCCAGGGCCTCCTGCAGATAATTCACTTTGGTTTATTGCGCTATTTCTAACAGCACCCGAGATATCACCAGATATATATTGTATTTTCCCATGACCCTGAGTGTCCTGGCCCATAAGACTGTGGTTTTCTCTGCACCTGGCGGTCAGAGATCGTTCCCGCCTCACAGATTCATGCGCCAGTGCCTCCTACAGACAATGCACTTTGGTTTATTGCGCTATCTCCAATAGCACCCGAGATATCGCCAGATATATATTGGATTTGTCCCTGGCCCTGAGTGTCCGGCCCCATGAGACGGTAGTTTTCTCGGCCCCTGGTGGTCCGAGGTCGATCCGGCTGCACAGATTCATGCGCCAGGGCCTCCTACAGACAATGCACTTTGATTTATTGCGCTATCTGTAATAGCACCCGAGATATCACCAGATATATATTGGATTTTTCCCTGACCCTGAGCGTCCGACCCCATGAGACGGTGGTTTTCTCGGCTCCTGGTGTCCGAGGTCGTTCCCGCTGCACAGATTCATGCGCCAGGGCCCCCTGCAGATAATTCACTTTGATTTATTGCGCTATTTCTAACAGCACCCGAGATATCACCAGATATATATTGGATTTTTCCCTGACCCTGAGAGTCCGGCCCCATGAGACGGTGGTTTTCTCGGCCTCTGGTGGTCCGAGGTCGTTCCCGCTGCACAGATTCATGCGCCAGGGCCTGCTGCAGACAATGCACTTTGGTTTATTGCGTTATCTCCAATCGCACCCGAGATATCACCAGATATATATTGGATTTTTCCCTGACCCTGACAGTCCGGCCCCATGAGACGGTGATTTTCTCGGCCCCTGGTGGTCCGAGGTCGATCCCGGTGCACAGATTCATTCGCCTGGGCCTCCTACAGACAATGCACTTTGGTTTATTGCGCTATCTCTAATAGCACCCGAGATATCACCAGATATAAATTGGATTTTTCCCTGACCCTGAGTGTCCGACCCCATGAGACAGTGGTTTTCTCGGCTCCTGGTGTCCGAGGTCGTTCCCGCTGCACAGGTTCATGCGCCAGGGCCTCCTGCAGATAATTCACTTTGGTTTATTGCGCTATCTCTAATAGCACCCGAGATATCACCAGATATATATTGGATTTTTCCCTGACACTGAGTGTCCGACCCCGTGAGACTGTGGTTTTCTCGGCCCCTGGTGGTCCGAGGTACTTCCCGCTGCACAGATTCATGCGCAAGGTCCTCCTACAGACAATGCACTTTGATTTATTGCGCTATCTGTAATAGCACTCGTGATATAACCAGATATATATTGGATTTTTCCCCGACCCAGAGTGTCCGGCCCCATGAGACGGTGGTTTTCTCGGCCCCTGGTGGTCAGAGGTCGTTCCCGCTGCACAGATTCATGCGCCAGGGCCTCCTGCAGATAATTCACTTTGATTTATTGTTCTATCTGTAATATAACCCGAGATATCACCAGATATATATTGGATTTTTACCTGACCCTGAGTGCCCGGCCCCATGTCTCGGTGATTTTCTCGGACCCTGGTGATCCGAGGTAGATACCGCTGCACAGATTCATGCGCCAGGGCCTCCTGCAGAAAATGCACTTTGATTTATTGCGCTATCTCTAATAACACCCGAGATATCACCAGATACATGCTGGATTTATACATGACCTTGGGTGACGGATTCCGAATATCTGTAATTTTCTCGGCCCCTGGTGGTCCGAGGTCGTTCCCGCTGCACAGAATCATGAGCCAGGGCTTCCTGCAGACAATGCACTTTGATTTATCGCGCTATCTCTAATAGCACCCGAGATATCACCAGATATATGCTGGATTTTTACATGACCTTGGGTGACGGATTCCGAATATCTGTAATTTTCTCGGCCACTGGTGGTCCGAGGTCGTTCCTGCTGCACAGATTCATTCGCCAGTGCCTCCTACAGACAATGCACTTTGATTTATTGCTCTATCTCTAATAGCACCCGAGATATCACCGGATATATATTGGATTTTTCCCCGACCATGAGTGTCCAGCCCCATGAGACGGTGGTTTTCTCGGACCCTGGTGATCCGAGGTAGATACCGCTGCACAGATTCATGCGCCAGGGCCTCCTGCAGAAAATGCACTTTGATTTATTGCGCTATCTCTAATAACACCCGAGATATCACCAGATACATGCTGGATTTATACATGACCTTGGGTGACGGATTCCGAATATCTGTAATTTTCTCGGCCCCTGGTGGTCCGAGGTCGTTCCTGCTGCACAGATTCATTCGCCAGTGCCTCCTACAGACAATGCACTTTGACTTATTGCGCTATCTCTAATAGCACCCGAGATATCACCAGATATATATTGGATCTTTCACTGACCCTGAGTGTCCGGCCCCATGAGACTGTGGTTTTCTCGGCCCCTGGTGGTCCGAGGTCGTTCCCGCTGCACAGATTCATGCGCCAGGGCCTCCTACAGACAATGCACATTTATTTATTACGCTATCTGTAATAGCACCCGAGATCCCACCAGATATATATTGGATCTTTCACTGACCCTGAGTGTCCGGCCCCATGAGACGGTGGTTTTCGCGGCCCCTGGTGGTTCGAGGTCGTTCCGGCTGCACAGATTCATGCGCCAGGGCCTCCTACAGACAATTCACTTTGATTTATTGCGCTATCTGTAATAGCACCCGAGATATCACCAAATATATGTTGGATTTTCCCCTGACCCTGAGTGTCCGGCCCCATGAGACTGTGGTTTTCTCGGCCCCTGGTGGTCCGAGGTCGTTCCCGCTGCACAGATGCATGCGCCAGGGCCTCCTGCAGATAAGTCACTTTGATTTATCGCGCTATCTCTAATAGCACCCGAGATATCACCAGATATATATTGGATTTTTCCCCGACGCAGAGTGTCCGGCCCCATGAGACGGTGCTTTTCTCGGCCCCTGGTGTTCAGAGGTCGTTCCCGCTGCACAGATTCATGCGCCAGGGCCTCCTACAGATAATGCTCTTTGATTTATTGCGCTATCTGTAATAGCACCCGAGATATCACCAGATATATGTTGGATTTTCCCCTGACCCTGAGTGTCCGGCCCCATGAGACTGTGGTTTTCTCGGCCCCTGGTGGTCCGAGGTCGTTCCCGCTGCGCAGATTCATGCGCCAGGGCCTCCTACAGACAATGCACATTTATTTATTACGCTATCTGTAATAGCACCCGAGATACCACCAGATATATATTGGATCTTTCACTGACCCTGAGTGTCCGGCCCCATGAGACGGTGGTTTTCGCGGCCCCTGGTGGTTCGAGGTCGTTCCGGCTGCACAGATTCATGCGCCAGGGCCTCCTACAGACAATTCACTTTGATTTATTGCGCTATCTGTAATAGCACCCGAGATATCACCAAATATATGTTGGATTTTCCCCTGACCCTGAGTGTCCGGCCCCATGAGACTGTGGTTTTCTCTGCCCCCGGTGGTCAGAGGTCGTTCCCGCTGCGCAGATGCATGCGCCAGGGCCTCCTGCAGATAATTCACTTTGGTTTATTGCGCTATCTCTAATAGCACCCGAGATATCACCAGATATATATTGTATTTTCCCATGACCCTGAGTGTCCTGGCCCATAAGACTGTGGTTTTCTCTGCACCTGGCGGTCAGAGATCGTTCCCGCCTCACAGATTCATGCGCCAGTGCCTCCTACAGACAATGCACTTTGGTTTATTGCGCTATCTCCAATAGCACCCGAGATATCGCCAGATATATATTGGATTTGTCCCTGGCCCTGAGTGTCCGGCCCCATGAGACGGTAGTTTTCTCGGCCCCTGGTGGTCCGAGGTCGTTCCCGCTGCACAGATTCATACGCCGGGTCCTAATACAGACAATGCACTTTGATTTATTGTGCTATCTGTAATAGCACCCGAGATCCCACCAGATATATATTGGATCTTTCACTGACCCTGAGTGTCCGGCCCCATGAGACGGTGGTTTTCGCGGCCCCTGGTGGTTCGAGGTCGTTCCGGCTGCACAGATTCATGCGCCAGGGCCTCCTACAGACAATTCACTTTGATTTATTGCGCTATCTGTAATAGCACCCGAGATATCACCAAATATATGTTGGATTTTCCCCTGACCCTGAGTGTCCGGCCCCATGAGACTGTGGTTTTCTCGGCCCCTGGTGGTCCGAGGTCGTTCCCGCTGCACAGATGCATGCGCCAGGGCCTCCTGCAGATAAGTCACTTTGATTTATCGCGCTATCTCTAATAGCACCCGAGATATCACCAGATATATATTGGATTTTTCCCCGACGCAGAGTGTCCGGCCCCATGAGACGGTGGTTTTCTCGGCCCCTGGTGGTCCGAGGTCGTTCCCGCTGCACAGATGCATGCGCCAGGGCCTCCTGCAGATAAGTCACTTTGATTTATCGCGCTATCTCTAATAGCACCCGAGATATCACCAGATATATATTGGATTTTTCCCCGACGCAGAGTGTCCGGCCCCATGAGACGGTGCTTTTCTCGGCCCCTGGTGTTCAGAGGTCGTTCCCGCTGCACAGATTCATGCGCCAGGGCCTCCTACAGATAATGCTCTTTGATTTATTGCGCTATCTGTAATAGCACCCGAGATATCACCAGATATATGTTGGATTTTCCCCTGACCCTGAGTGTCCGGCCCCATGAGACTGTGGTTTTCTCGGCCCCTGGTGGTCCGAGGTCGTTCCCGCTGCGCAGATTCATGCGCCAGGGCCTCCTACAGACAATGCACATTTATTTATTACGCTATCTGTAATAGCACCCGAGATACCACCAGATATATATTGGATCTTTCACTGACCCTGAGTGTCCGGCCCCATGAGACGGTGGTTTTCGCGGCCCCTGGTGGTTCGAGGTCGTTCCGGCTGCACAGATTCATGCGCCAGGGCCTCCTACAGACAATTCACTTTGATTTATTGCGCTATCTGTAATAGCACCCGAGATATCACCAAATATATGTTGGATTTTCCCCTGACCCTGAGTGTCCGGCCCCATGAGACTGTGGTTTTCTCTGCCCCCGGTGGTCAGAGGTCGTTCCCGCTGCGCAGATGCATGCGCCAGGGCCTCCTGCAGATAATTCACTTTGGTTTATTGCGCTATCTCTAATAGCACCCGAGATATCACCAGATATATATTGTATTTTCCCATGACCCTGAGTGTCCTGGCCCATAAGACTGTGGTTTTCTCTGCACCTGGCGGTCAGAGATCGTTCCCGCCTCACAGATTCATGCGCCAGTGCCTCCTACAGACAATGCACTTTGGTTTATTGCGCTATCTCCAATAGCACCCGAGATATCGCCAGATATATATTGGATTTGTCCCTGGCCCAGAGTGTCCGGCCCCATGAGACGGTAGTTTTCTCGGCCCCTGGTGGTCCGAGGTCGATCCGGCTGCACAGATTCATGCGCCAGGGCCTCCTACAGACAATGCACTTTGATTTATTGCGCTATCTGTAATAGCACCCGAGATATCACCAGATATATATTGGATTTTTCCCTGACCCTGAGCGTCCGACCCCATGAGACGGTGGTTTTCTCGGCTCCTGGTGTCCGAGGTCGTTCCCGCTGCACAGATTCATGCGCCAGGGCCCCCTGCAGATAATTCACTTTGATTTATTGCGCTATTTCTAACAGCACCCGAGATATCACCAGATATATATTGGATTTTTCCCTGACCCTGAGAGTCCGGCCCCATGAGACGGTGGTTTTCTCGGCCCCTGGTGATCCGAGGTCGTTCCCGCTGCACAGATTCATACGCCGGGTCCTAATACAGACAATGCACTTTGATTTATTGTGCTATCTGTAATATAACCCGAGATATCACCAGATATATGTTGGATTTTCCCCTAACCCTGAGTGTCCGGCCCCATGAGACTGTGGTTTTCTCGGCCCCTGGTGGTCCGAGGTCGTTCCCGCTGCACAGATTCATGCGCCAGGGCCTCCTACAGACAATGCACATTTATTTATTACGCTATCTGTAATAGCACCCGAGATACCACCAGATATATATTGGATCTTTCACTGACCCTGAGTGTCCGGCCCCATGAGACGGTGGTTTTCGCGGCCCCTGGTGGTTCGAGGTCGTTCCGGCTGCACAGATTCATGCGCCAGGGCCTCCTACAGACAATTCAATTTGATTTATTGCGCTATCTGTAATAGCACCCGAGATATCACCAAATATATGTTGGATTTTCCCCTGACCCTGAGTGTCCGGCCCCATGAGACTGTGGTTTTCTCGGCCCCTGGTGGTCCGAGGTCGTTCCCGCTGCACAGATGCATGCGCCAGGGCCTCCTGCAGATAAGTCACTTTGATTTATCGCGCTATCTCTAATAGCACCCGAGATATCACCAGATATATATTGGATTTTTCCCCGACGCAGAGTGTCCGGCCCCATGAGACGGTGCTTTTCTCGGCCCCTGGTGGTTAGAGGTCGTTCCCGCTGCACAGATTCATGCGCCAGGGCCTCCTACAGATAATGCACTTTGATTTATTGCGCTATCTGTAATAGCACCCGAGATATCGCCAGATATATATTGGATTTTTCCCCGACCCTGAGTGTCCGGCCCCATGAGACTGTGGTTTTCTCTGCCCCCGGTGGTCAGAGGTCGTTCCCGCTGCGCAGATGCATGCGCCAGGGCCTCCTGCAGATAATTCACTATGGTTTATTGCGCTATCTCTAATAGCACCCGAGATATCACCAGATATATATTGTATTTTCCCATGACCCTGAGTGTCCTGGCCCATAAGACTGTGGTTTTCTCTGCACCCGGCGGTCAGAGATCGTTCCCGCCTCACAGATTCATGCGCCAGTGCCTCCTACAGACAATGCACTTTGGTTTATTGCGCTATCTCCAATAGCACCCGAGATATCGCCAGATATATATTGGATTTTTCCCTTACCCTGAGCGTCCGACCCCATGAGACGGTGGTTTTCTCGGCTCCTGGTGTCCGAGGTCGATCCGGCTGCACAGATTCATGCGCCAGGGCCTCCTACAGACAATGCACTTTGATTTATTGCGCTATCTGTAATAGCACCCGAGATATCACCAGATATATATTGGATTTTTCCCTGACCCTGAGCGTCCGACCCCATGAGACGGTGGTTTTCTCGGCTCCTGGTGTCCGAGGTCGTTCCCGCTGCACAGATTCATGCGCCAGGGCCCCCTGCAGATAATTCACTTTGATTTATTGCGCTATTTCTAACAGCACCCGAGATATCACCAGATATATATTGGATTTTTCCCTGACCCTGAGAGTCCGGCCCCATGAGACGGTGGTTTTCTCGGCCTCTGGTGGTCCGAGGTCGTTCCCGCTGCACAGATTCATGCGCCAGGGCCTGCTGCAGACAATGCACTTTGGTTTATTGCGTTATCTCCAATCGCACCCGAGATATCACCAGATATATATTGGATTTTTCCCTGACCCTGACAGTCCGGCCCCATGAGACTGTGATTTTCTCGGCCCCTGGTGGTCCGAGGTCGATCCCGGTGCACAGATTCATTCGCCTGGGCCTCCTACAGACAATGCAATTTGGTTTATTGCGCTATCTCTAATAGCACCCGAGATATCACCAGATATAAATTGGATTTTTCCCTGACCCTGAGTGTCCGACCCCATGAGACAGTGGTTTTCTCGGCTCCTGGTGTCCGAGGTCGTTCCCGCTGCACAGGTTCATGCGCCAGGGCCTCCTGCAGATAATTCACTTTGGTTTATTGCGCTATCTCTAATAGCACCCGAGATATCACCAGATATATATTGGATTTTTCCCTGACACTGAGTGTCCGACCCCGTGAGACTGTGGTTTTCTCGGCCCCTGGTGGTCCGAGGTACTTCCCGCTGCACAGATTCATGCGCAAGGTCCTCCTACAGACAATGCACTTTGATTTATTGCGCTATCTGTAATAGCACTCGAGATATAACCAGATATATATTGGATTTTTCACTGACCCGGAGTGTCCGGCCCCATGAGACGGTGGTTTTCTCGGCCCCTGGTGGTCCGAGGTCGTTCCCGTTGCACAGATTCATGCGCCAGGGCCTCCTGCAGATACTTCACTTTGGTTTATTGCGCTATCTCTAATAGCACCCGAGATATCACCAGATATATATTGGATTTTACCCTGACCCTGAGTGTCCGGCCCCATGAGACTGTGGTTTTCTCGGCCCCTGGTGGTCCGAGATCGTTCCCGCTGCACAGATTCATGCGCCAGGGCCTCCTACAGACAATGCACTTTGATTTATTGCGCTATCTGCAATAGCACCCGAGCTATCACCAGATATATATTGGATTTTTCCCTGACCCTGAGTGCCCGGCCCCATGTGTCGGTGGTTTTCTCGGCCCCTGGGGGTCCGAGATCGATCTCGCTGCACAGGTTCATGCGCTAGAGCCTCCTGCAGATAATGCACTTTGATTTATTGCGCTATCTGTAATAGCACCCGAGATATCACCAGATATATATTGGATTTTACCCTGACCCTGAGTGTCCGGCCCCATGAGACTGTGGTTTTCTCGGCCCCTGGTGGTCCGAGGTCGTTCCCGCTGCACAGATGCATGCGCCAGGGCCTCCTGCAGATAAGTCACTTTGATTTATCGCGCTATCTCTGATAGCACCCGAGATATCACCAGATATATATTGGATTTTTCCCCCGACCCAGAGTGTGCGGCCCCATGAGACGGTGCTTTTCTCGGCCCCTGGTGGTCAGAGGTCGTTCCCGCTGCACAGATTCATGCGCCAGGGCCTCCTACAGATAATGCACTTTGATTTATTGCGCTATCTGTAATAGCACCCGAGATATCACCAGATATATGTTGGATTTTTCCATGACCCTGAGTGTCCGGCCCCATGAGACGGTGGTTTTCTCGGCCCCTGGTGGTCCGAGGTCGTTCCCGCTGCACAGATTCATGCGCCGGGGCCTAATACAGACAATGCACTTTGATTTCTTGGGCTATCTGTAATAGCACCCGAGATATCACCAGATATATATTGGATTTTTCCCTGACACTGAGCGTCCGGCCCCATGAGGCGGTGGTTTTCTCGGCCCCTGGTGGTCCGAGGTCGTTCCCGCTGCACAGATGCATGCGCCAGGGCCTCCTGCAGATAAGTCACTTTGATTTATCGCGCTATCTCTAATAGCACCCGAGATATCACCAGATATATATTGGATTTTTCCCCGACGCAGAGTGTCCGGCCCCATGAGACGGTGCTTTTCTCGGCCCCTGGTGTTCAGAGGTCGTTCCCGCTGCACAGATTCATGCGCCAGGGCCTCCTACAGATAATGCTCTTTGATTTATTGCGCTATCTGTAATAGCACCCGAGATATCACCAGATATATGTTGGATTTTCCCCTGACCCTGAGTGTCCGGCCCCATGAGACTGTGGTTTTCTCGGCCCCTGGTGGTCCGAGGTCGTTCCCGCTGCGCAGATTCATGCGCCAGGGCCTCCTACAGACAATGCACATTTATTTATTACGCTATCTGTAATAGCACCCGAGATACCACCAGATATATATTGGATCTTTCACTGACCCTGAGTGTCCGGCCCCATGAGACGGTGGTTTTCGCGGCCCCTGGTGGTTCGAGGTCGTACCGGCTGCACAGATTCATGCGCCAGGGCCTCCTACAGACAATTCACTTTGATTTATTGCGCTATCTGTAATAGCACCCGAGATATCACCAAATATATGTTGGATTTTCCCCTGACCCTGAGTGTCCGGCCCCATGAGACTGTGGTTTTCTCTGCCCCCGGCGGTCAGAGGTCGTTCCCGCTGCGCAGATGCATGCGCCAGGGCCTCCTGCAGATAATTCACTTTGGTTTATTGCGCTATCTCTAATAGCACCCGAGATATCACCAGATATATATTGTATTTTCCCATGACCCTGAGTGTCCTGGCCCATAAGACTGTGGTTTTCTCTGCACCTGGCGGTCAGAGATCGTTCCCGCCTCACAGATTCATGCGCCAGTGCCTCCTACAGACAATGCACTTTGGTTTATTGCGCTATCTCCAATAGCACCCGAGATATCGCCAGATATATATTGGATTTGTCCCTGGCCCTGAGTGTCCGGCCCCATGAGACGGTGGTCTTCTCGGCCCCTGGTGGTCCAAGGTCGTTCCCGCTGCCCAGATTCATGCGCCACGGCTTCCTTCTGACAATGCACTTTGATTTATTGCGCTATCTGTAATAGCACCCGAGATGTCACCAGATATATATTGGATATTTCCCTCACCCTGAGTGTCCAGCCCCATGAGACGGTGGTTTTCTCGGCCCCTGGTGGACCGAGGTCGTTCCCGCTGCACAGATTCATGCGCCAGGGCCTCCTGCAGATAATTCACTTTGGTTTATTGCGCTATTTCTAATAGCGCCCGAGATATCACCAGATATATATAGGATTTTTCACTAACCCTGAGTGTCCGGCCCCATGAGACTGCGGTTTTCTCGGCCCCTGGTGGTCCGAGGTCGTTCCCGCTGCACACATTCATGCGCCAGGGCCTCCTGCAGATAATTCACTTTGATTTATCGCGCTATCTCTAATAGCACCCGAGATATCACCAGATATATGCTGGATTTTTACATGACCTTGGGTGACGGATTCCGAATATCTGTAATTTTCTCGGCCACTGGTGGTCCGAGGTCGTTCCTGCTGCACAGATTCATTCGCCAGTGCCTCCTACAGACAATGCACTTTGATTTATTGCGCTATCCGTAATAGCACCCGAGATATCTCCAGATATATATTGGATATTTCCCTCACCCTGAGTGACCAGCCCCATGAGACGGTGGTTTTCTCGGCCCCTGGTGGACCGAGGTCATTCCCGCTGCACAGATTCATGCGCGAGGGCCTCCTGCAGATAATTCACTTTGGTTTATTGCGCTATCTCTAATAGCACCTGAGATATCACCAGATATATATTGGATTTTCCCCTGACTCTGGGTGTCCGGCCCCATGAGACGGTGGTTTTCTCGGCCCCAGGTGGTCCGAGGACGCTCCCGCTTCCCAGATTCAGGCGCCAGGGCCTCCTGCAGATAACTCACTTGGTTTATTGCGCTATCTCTAATAGCACCCGAGATATCACCAGATATATGCTGGATTTTTACATGACCTAGGGTGACGGATTCCGAATATCAGTAATTTTCTCGGCCCCTGTTGGTCCGAGGTCGTTCCTGCTGCACAGATTCATTCGCCAGTGCCTCCTACAGATAATTCACTTTCGCTTATTGCTCTATCTCTAATAGCACCCGAGATATCACCAGATATATATTGGATTTTCCCCAGACCCTGAGTGGCCGTCCCCATGAGACGGTGGTCTTCTCGGCCCCTGGTGGTCCGAGGTCGTTCCCGCTGCCCTGATTCATGCGCCACGGCCTCCTACAGGCAATGCACTTTGATTTATTGCGCTATCTGTAATAGCACCCGAGATATCACCAGATATATATTGGATATTTCCCTCACCCTGAGTGTCCAGCCCCATGAGACGGTGGTTTTCTCGGCCCCTGGTGGACCGAGGTCGTTCCCGCTGCACAGATTCATGCGCCAGGGCCTCTTGCGGATAATTCACTTTGGTTTATTGCGCTATCTCTAATAGCGCCCGAGATATCACCAGATATATATTGGATTTTTCCCTGACCCTGAGTGACCGGCCCCATGAGTCTGCGGTTTTCTCGGCGCCTGGTGGTCCGAGGACGTTCCCGCTGCACACATTCATGCGCCAGGGCCTCCTGCAGATGATTCACTTTGATATATCGCGCTATCTCTAATAGCACCCGAGATATCACCAGATATATATTGGATTTTTCCCTGACCCTGAGTGTCCGGCCCCATGAGTCTGCGGTTTTCTCGGCCCCTGGTGGTCCGAGGTCGTTCCCGCTGCACACATTCATGCGCCAGTGCCTCCTGCAGATGATTCACTTTGATTTATCGCGCTATCTCTAATAGCACCCGAGATATCACCAGATATATGCTGGATTTTTACATGACCTTGGGTGACGGATTCCGAATATCTGTAATTTTCTCGGCCACTGGTGGTCCGAGGTCGTTCCTGCTGCACAGATTCATTCATCAGTGCCTCCTACAGACAATGCACTTTGATTTATTGCGCTATCCGTAATAGCACCCGAGATATCACCAGATATATATTGGATTTTCCCCTGACCCTGAGTGTGCGGCCCCATGAGACTGTGGTTTTCTCGGCCCCTAGTGGTCCGAGGTCGTTCCCGCTGCACAGATTCATGCGCCACGGCCTCCTACAGACAACGCACTTTGATTTATTGCGCTATCTGTAATAGCACCCGAGATATGACCAGATATATATTGGATTTTCCCCTGACCCTGAGTGTCCGGCACAATGAGACGGTGGTTTTCTCGGACCCTGGTGGTCCGAGGTCGTTCCCGCTGCACAGATTCATGCGCCAGGGCCTCCTACAGACAACGCACTTTGATTTATTGCGCTATCTGTAATAGCACCCGAGATATCACCAGATATATATTGGATTTTCCCCTGACCCTGAGTGTCCGGCCCCATGAGACTGCGGTTTTCTCGGCCCCTGGTGGTCCGAGGTCGTTCCCGCTGCACACATTCATGCGCCAGGGCCTCCTGCAGATGATTCACTTTGATTTATCGCGCTATCTCTAATAGCACCCGAGATATCACCAGATATATATTCGATTTTTCCCTGACCCTGAGTGTCCGGCCCCATGTGACTGCGGTTTTCTCGGCCCCTGGTGGTCCGAGGTCGTTCCCGCTGCACACATTCATGCGCCAGGGCCTCCTGCAGATAATTCACTTTGATTTATCGCGCTATCTCTAATAGCACCCGAGATATCACCAGATATATGCTGGATTTTTACATGACCTTGGGTGACGGATTCCGAATATCTGCAATTTTCTCGGCCACTGGTGGTCCGAGGTCGTTCCTGCTGCACAGATTCATTCGCCAGTGCCTCCTACAGACAATGCACTTTGATTTATTGCGCTATCCGTAATAGCACCCGAGATATCACCAGATATATATTGGATTTTCCCCTGACCCTGAGTGTCCGGCCCCATGAGACTGTTGTTTTCTCGGCCCCTAGTGGTCCGAGGTCGTTCCCGCTGCACAGATTCATGCGCCAGGGCCTTCTACAGACAACGCACTTTGATTTATTGCGCTCTCTGTAATAGCACCCGAGATATCACCAGATATATATTGGATTTTCCCCTGACCCTGATTGTCCGACCACATGAGACGGTGGTTTTCTCGGCCCCTGGTGGTCCTAGGTCGTTCCCGCTGCACAGATGCATGCGCCAGGGCCTCCTGCAGATAATTCCCTTTGGCTTATTGCGCTATCTCTAATAGCACCCGAGATATCACCAGATATATGCTGGATTTTTACATGACCTTCGGTGACGGATTCCGAATATCAGTAATTTTCTCGGCCCCTGTTGGTCCCAGGTCGTTCCTGCTGCACAGAATCATTCGCCAGTGCCTCCTACAGACAATGCACTTTGATTTATTGCGCTATCTGTAATAGCACCCGAGATATCACCAGATATATATTGGATTTTCCCCTGACCCTGAGTGTCCGGCCCCATGAGACGGTGGTTTTCTCGGACCCTGGTGGTCCGAGGTAGTTCCCGCTGGCCAGATTCATGCGACAGGGCCTCCTACAGACAATGCATTTTGATTTTTTGCGCTATCTCTAATAGCACCCGAGATATCACCAGATATATATTGGATTTTTCCCCGACCCTGAGTGTCCGGCCCCATGAGACGGTTGTTTTCTCGGCCGCTGGTGGTCCGAGATCGTTCCCGCTGCCCAGATTCATGCGCCACGGCCTCCTACAGACAATGCACTTTGATTTATTGCGCTATCTGTGATAGCACCCGAGATATCACCAGATATATATTGGATATTTCCCTCACCCTGAGTGTCCAGCCCCATGAGACGGTGGTTTTCTCGGCCCCTGGTGGTCCGTGGTCGTTCCCGCTGCACAGATTCATGCGCCAGGGCCTCCTGCAGATAATTCACTTTCGTTTATTGCTCTATCTCTAATAGCACCCGAGATATCACCAGATATATATTGGATTTTTCCCTTACCCTGAATGTCCGGCCCCATGAGACGGTGGTTTTCTCGGCCCCTGGTGGTCCTAGGTCGTTCCCGCTGCACAGATGCATGCGCCAGGGCCTCCTGCAGATAATTCCATTTGGCTTATTGCGCTATCTCTAATAGCACCCGAGATATCACCAGATATATATTGGATTTTCCCCAGACCCTGAGTGGCCGGCCCCATGAGACGGGGGTCTTCTCGGCCCCTGGTGGTCCGAGGTCGTTCCCGCTGCCCTGATTCATGCGCCACGGCCTCCTACTGACAATGCACTTTGATTTATTGCGCTATCTGTAATAGCACCCGAGATATCACCAGATATATATTGGATATTTCCCTCACCCTGAGTGTCCAGCCCCATGAGACGGTGGTTTTCTCGGTCCCTGGTGGACCGAGGTCGTTCCCGCTGCACAGATTCATGCGCCAGGGCCTCTTGCGGATAATTCACTTTGGTTTATTGCGCTATCTCTAATAGCGCCCGAGATATCACCAGATATATATTGGATTTTTCCCTGACCCTGAGTGACCGGCCCCATGAGTCTGCGGTTTTCTCGGCCCCTGGTGGTCCGAGGTCGTTCCCGCTGCACACATTCATGCGCCAGGGCCTCCTGCAGATGATTCACTTTGATTTATCGCGCTATCTCTAATAGCACCCGAGATATCACCAGATATATATTGGATTTTTCCCTGACCCTGAGTGTCCGGCCCCATGAGTCTGCGGTTTTCTCGGCCCCTGGTGGTCCGAGGTCGTTCCCGCTGCACACATTAATGCGCCAGGGCCTCCTGCAGATAATTCACTTTGATTTATCGCGCTATCTCTAATAGCACCCGAGATATCACCAGATATATGCTGGATTTTTACATGACCTTGGGTGACGGATTCCGAATATCTGTAATTTTCTCGGCCCCTGGAGGTCCGAGGTCGTTCCCGCTGCACAGATTCATGCGCCAGGGCCTCCTACAGACAACGCACTTTGATTTATTGCGCTATCTGTAATAGCACCCGAGATATCACCAGATATATATTGGATTTACCCCTGACCCTGAGTGTACGGCCCCATGAGACGGTGGTTTACTCGGCCCCTGGTGGTCGGAGGTCGTTCCCGCTGCACAGATGCATGCACCAGGGCCTCCTGCAGATAATTCCCTTTGGCTTATTGCGCTATCTCTAATAGCAGCCGAGATATCACCAGATATATATTGGATTTTCCCCTGACCCTGAGTGGCCGGCCCCATGAGACGGTGGTCTTCTCGGCCCCTGGTGGTCGGAGGTCGTTCCCGCTGCCCAGATTCATGCGCCAGTGCCTCCTACAGACAATGCACTTTGATTTATTGCTCTATCTCTAATAGCACCCGAGATATCACCAGATATATATTGGATTTTCCCCAGACCCTGAGTGGCCGGCCCCATGGGACGGTGGTCTTCTCGGCCCCTGGTGGTCCGAGGTCGTTCCCGCTGCCCAGATTCATGCGCCACGGCCTCCTACTGACAATGCACTTTGATTTATTGCGCTATCTGTAATAGCACCCGAGATATCACCAGATATATATTGGATATTTCCCTCACCCTGAGTGTCCAGCCCCATGAGACGGTGGTTTTCTCGGCCCCTGGTGGACCGAGGTCGTTCCCGCTGCACAGATTCATGCGCCAGGGCCTCTTGCAGATAATTCACTTTGGTTTATTGCGCTATCTCTAATAGCGCCCGAGATATCACCATATATATATTGGATTTTTCCCTGACCCTGAGTGTCCGGCCCCATGAGACTGTGGTTTTCTCGGCCCCTGGTGGTCCGAGGTCGTTCCCGCTGCACACATTCATGCGCCAGGGCCTGCTGCAGATAATTCACTTTGATTTATCGCGCTATCTCTAATAGCACCCGAGATATCACCAGATATATGCTGGATTTTTACATGACCTTGGGTGACGGATTCCGAATATCTGTAATTTTCTCGGCCACTGGTGGTCCGAGGTCGTTCCCGCTGCACAGATTCATGCGCCCGGGCCTCCTGCAGATAATTCACTTTCGTTTATTGCGCTATCTCTAATAGCACCCGAGATATCACCAGATACATATTGGATTTTTCCCTCACCCTGAGTGTCCAGCCCCATGAGACGGTGGTTTTCTCGGCCCCTGGTGGACCGAGATCGTTCCCGCTGCACAGATTCATGCGCCAGCGCCTCCTGCAGATAATTCACTTTGGTTTATTGCGCTATCTCTAATAGCGCCCGAGATATCACCAGATATATATTGGATTTTTCCCTGACCCTGAGTGTCCAGCCCCATGAGACGGTGGTTTTCTCGGACCCTGGTGATCCGTGGTCGTTCCCGCTGCACAGATTCATGCGCCAGGGCCTCCTACAGACAACGCACTTTGATTTATTGCGCTATCTGTAATAGCACCCGAGATATCACCAGATATATATTGGATTTTCCCCTGACCCTGAGTGGCCGGCCCCATGAGACGGTGGTCTTCTCGGCCCCTGGTGGTCCGAGGTCGTTCCCGCTGCCCAGATTCATGCGCCACGGCCTCCTACAGACAATGCACTTTGATTTATTGCGCTATCTGTAATAGCACCCGAGATATCACCAGATATATATTGGATATTTCCCTCACCCTGAGTGTCCATCCCCATGAGACGGTGGTTTTCTCGGCCCCTGGTGGACCGAGGTCGTTCCCGCTGCACAGATTCATGCGTTAGGGCCTCCTGCAGATAATTCACATTGGTTTATTGCGCTATCTCTAATAGCACCCGAGATATCACCAGATATATATTGGATTTTTCCCTGACCCTGAGTGTCCGGCCCCATGAGACGCTGGTTTTCTCGGCCCCTGGTGGTCCGAGGACGTTCCCGCTTCCCAGATTCAGGCGCCAGGGCCTCCTGCAGATAAGTCACTTGGTTTATTGCGCTATCTCTAATAGCACCCGAGATATCACCAGATATATATTGGATTTTCCCCTGACCCTGAGTGTCCGGCCCCATGAGACGGTGGTTTTCTCGGCCCCTGGTGGTCCGAGGTCGATCCCGCTGCACAGATTCATGCGCCAGGGTCTCCTACAGACAATGCACTTCGATTTATTTCGCTATCTGTAATAG
This sequence comes from Nomia melanderi, assembly GCF_051020985.1. NCBI lineage: Eukaryota > Metazoa > Arthropoda > Insecta > Hymenoptera > Halictidae > Nomia > Nomia melanderi. Next base: position 1,358,835 of record NW_027475138.1, on the reverse strand, counting down.
GACCCGAGATATCACCAGATATATATTGGATTTTCCCCAGACCCTGAGTGTCCGGCCGCATGAGACTGTAGTTTTCTCGGCCCCTGGTGGTCCTAGGTCGTTCCCGCTGCACAGATGCATGCGCCAGGGCCTCCTGCAGATAATTCCCTTTGGCTTACTGCGCTATCTCTAATAGCACCCGAGATATCACCAGATATATATTGGATTTTCCCCTGACCCTGAGTGTCCGGCCCCATGAGACTGTGGTTTTCTCGGCCCCTGGTGGTCCGAGGTCGTTCCCGCTGCACAGATTCATGCGCCAGGGCCTCCTGCAGATAATTCACTTTGGTTTATTGCGCTATCTCTAATAGCACCCGAGATATCACCAGATATATATTGGATTTTCCCCTGACCCTGAGTGTCCGGCCCCATGAGACGGTGGTTTTCTCGGCCCCTGGTGGTCCGAGGTCGATCCCGCTGCACAGATTCATGCGCCAGGGTCTCCTACAGACAATGCACTTCGATTTATTTCGCTATCTGTAATAGGACCCGAGATATCACCAGATATATATTGGATTTTCCCCAGACCCTGAGTGTCCGGCCCCATGAGACGGTCGTTGTCTCGGCCCCTGGCGGTCCGAGGACGTCCCCGCTGCACAGATTCATGCGCCAGGGCCTCCTACAGGTAATGCACTTTCATTTATTGCGCTATCTGTAATAGCACCCGAGATATCACCAGATATATATTGGATTTTCCCCTGACCCTGAGTGTCCGGCCCCTTGAGACTGTCGTTTTCTCGGCCCCTGGTGGTCCGAGGTCGTTTCCATTGCACAGATTCATGCGCCAGGGCCTCCTGCAGATAATTCACCTTGGTTTTTTGCGCTATCTCTAATAGCACCCGAGATATCACCAGATATATATAGGATTTTCCCCTGACCCTGAGTGTCCGGCCCCATGAGACTGTAGTTTTCTCGGCCCCTGGTGGTCCTTGGTCGTTCCCGCTGCACAGATTCATGCGCCAGGGCCTCCTACAGACAATGCACTTTGATTTATTGCGTTATCTGTAATAGCACCCGAGATATCACCACATATATATTGGATTTTTCTCTGACCCAGAGTGTCCGGCCCCCTCGAGACGGTGGTTTTCTCGGCCCCTGGTGGTCCGAGGTCATTCCCGCTGCACAGCTTCAGGCGCCAGGGCCTCCTGCAGATAACTCACTTTGGTTTATTGCGCTATCTCTAATAGCACCCGAGATATCACCAGATATATATTGGATTTTTCCCTGACCCTGAGTGTCCGGCCCCATGAGACGGTGGTTTTCTCGGCCCCTGGTGGTCCGAGGTCGTTCCCGCTGCACAGATTCATGCGCCAGGGCCACCTGCAGATAATTCACTTTGGTTTATTGCGCTATCTCTAATAGCGCCCGAGATATCACCAGATATATATTGGATTTTTCCCTGACCCTGAGTGTCCGGCCCCATGAGACTGCGGTTTTCTCGGCCCCTGGTGGTCCGAGGTCGTTCCCGCTGCACACATTCATGCGCCAGGGCCTCCTGCAGATAATTCACAATGGTTTATTGCGCTATCTCTAATAGCACCCGAGATATCACCAGATATATATTGGATTTTGCCCTGACCCTGAGTGTCCGGCCCCATGAGACTGTGGTTTTCTCGGCCCCTGGTGGTCCGAGGTTGTTCGCGCTGCACAGATTCATGCGCGAGGGCCTCCTACAGACAATGCACTTTGATTTATTGCTCTATCTGTAATAGCACCCGAGATATCACCAGATATATATTGGATTTTCCCCTGACCCTGAGTGTCCGGCCCCATGAGACTGTGGTTTTCTCGGCCCCTGGTGGTCCGAGGTCGTTCCCGCTGCACAGATTCATGCGCCAGGGCCTCCTACAGACAATGCACTTTGATTTATTGCGCTATCTGTTATAGCACCCGAGATATCACCAGATATATATTGGATTTTACCCTGACCCTGAGTGTCCAGCCCCATGAGACGGTCGTTGTCTCGGCCCCTGGAGGTCCGACGACGTTCCCGCTGCACAGATTCATGCGCCAGGGCCTCCTACAGGTAGTTCACTTTGGTTTATTGCGCTATCTGTGATAGCACCCGAGATATCACCAGATCTATATTGGATTTTCCCCTGACTCTGAGTGCCCGGCCCCATGAGACTGTGGTTTTCTCGGCCCCTGGTGGTCCGAGGTCGTTCCCGCTGCACAGATTCATGCGCCAGGGCCTCCTGCAGATAATTCACTTTGGTTTATTGCGCTATCTCTAATAGCACCCGAGATATCAGCAGATATATATTGGATTTTTCACTGACCCTGAGTGACCGGCCCCATGAGACGGTAGTTTTCTCGGCCCCTGGTGGTCCGAGGTCGTTCTCGCTGCACAGAATCATGCGCCAGGGCCTCCTGCAGATAATTCACTTTGGTTTATTGCGCTATCTCTAATAGCACCCGAGTTATCACCAGATATATATTGGATTTTCCCCTGACCCTGAGTGTCCGGCCCCATGAGACTGTGGTTTTCTCGGCCCCTGGTGGTCCAAGGTCGTTCCCGCTGCACAGATTCATGCGCCAGGACCTCCTACAGACAATGCACTTTGATTTATTGCGCTATCTGTAATAGCACCCGACATATCACCAGATATATATTGGATTTTACCCTGACCCTGAGTGTCCGGCCACATGAGACGGTCGTTATCTCCGCCCCTGGCGGTCTGAGGACGTCCCCGCTGCACAGATTCATGCGCCAGGGCCTCCTACAGGTAATGCACTTTGATTTATTGCGCTATCTGTAATAGCACCCGAGATATCACCAGATCTATATTGGATTTTCCACTGACCCTGAGTGTCCGGCCCCATGAGACTGTGGTTTTCTCGGCCCCTGGTGGTCCGAGGTCGTTCCCGTTGCACAGATTCATGCACCAGGGCCTCCTGCAGATAATTCACTTTGGTTTATTGCGCTATCTCTAATAGCACCCGAGATATCACCAGATATATATTGGATTTTCCCCTCACCCTGAGTGGCCGGCCCCATGAGACGGTGGTCTTCTCCGCCCCTGGTGGGCCGAAGTCGTTCCCGCTGCCCAGATTCATGCGCCACGGCCTCCTACAGACAATGCACTTTGATTTTTTTGCGCTATCTGTAATAGCACCCGACATATCAACAGATATATATTGGATATTTCCCTCACCCTGAGTGTCCGGCCCCATGAGACTGTGGTTTTTTCGGCCCCTGGTGGTCCGAGGTCGTTCCTGCTGCACAGATTCATGCCTCAGGGCCTCCTGCAGACAATGCACTTTCATTTATCGCGCTATCTCTAATGGTACCCGATATATCACCAGATATATAATGGATTTTTCCCTCACCCTGAGTGTCCAGCCCCATGAGACGGTGGTTTTCTCGGCCCCTGGTGGACCGAGGTCGTTCCCGCTGCACAGATTCATGCGCCAGGGCCTCCTGCAGATAATTCACTTTGGTTTATTGCGCTATCTCTAATAGCGCCCGAGATATCACCAGATATATATTGGATTTTTCCCTGACCCTGAGTGTCCAGCCCCATGAGACGGTGGTTTTCTCGGACCCTGGTGATCCGTGGTCGTTACTGCTGCACAGATTGATACGCCAGGGCCTCCGGCAGATAATTCACTTTGGTTTATTGCGCTATCCCTAATAGCACCCGAGATATCACCAGATATATATTGGATTTTCCCTGACCCTGAGTGTTCGGCCCAATGTGACTGTGGTTTTCTCGGCCCCTGGTGGTCCGAGGTCGTTCCCGCTGCCCAGATTCATGCGCCGTGGCCTCCTACTGACAATGCACTTTGATTTATTGCGCTATCTGTAATAGCACCCGAGATATCACCAGATATATATTGGATATTTCCCTCACCCTGAGTGTCCAGCCCCATGAGACGGTGGTTTTCTCGGCCCCTGGTGGACCCAGGTCGTTCCCGCTGCACATATTCATGCGCCAGGGCCTCCGGCAGATAATTCAATTTGGTTTATTGCGCTATCCCTAATAGCACCCGAAATATCACCAGATATATATTGGATTTTCCCTGACCCTGAGTGTCCGGCCCCATGAGACTGTGGTTTTCTCGGCCCCTAGTGGTCCGAGGTCGTTCCCGCTGCACAGATTCATGCGCCAGGGCCTCCTACAGACAACGCACTTTGATTTATTGCGCTATCTGTAATAGCACCCGAGATATCACCAGATATATATTGGATTTTCCCCTGACCCTGAGTGGCCGGCCCCATGAGACGGTGATCTTCTCGGCCCCTGGTGGTCCGAAGTCGTTCCCGCTGCCCAGATTCATGCGCCACGGCCTCCTACAGACAATGCACTTTGATTTATTGCGCTATCTGTAATAGCACCCGACATATCAACAGATATATATTGGATATTTCCCTCACCCTGAGTGTCCAGCCCCATGAGACGGTGGTTTTCTCGGCCCCTGGTGGACCGAGGTCGTTCCCGCTGCACAGATTCATGCGTTAGGGCCTCCTGCAGGTAATTCACATTGGTTTATTGCGCTATCTCTAATAGCACCCGAGATATCACCAGATATATATTGGATTTTTCCCTGACCCTGAGTGTCCGGCCCCATGAGACGCTGGTTTTCTCGGCCCCTGGTGGTCCGAGGACGTTCCCGCTTCCCAGATTCAGGCGCCAGGGCCTCCTGCAGATAAGTCACTTGGTTTATTGCGCTATCTCTAATAGCACCCGAGATATCACCAGATATATATTGGATTTTCCCCTGACCCTGAGTGTCCGGCCCCATGAGACGGTGGTTTTCTCGGCCCCTGGTGGTCCGAGGTCGATCCCGCTGCACAGATTCATGCGCCAGGGTCTCCTACAGACAATGCACTTTGATTTATTTCGCTATCTGTAATAGGACCCGAGATATCACCAGATATATATTGGATTTTCCCCAGACCCTGAGTGTCCGGCCGCATGAGACTGTAGTTTTCTCGGCCCCTGGTGGTCCTAGGTCGTTCCCGCTGCACAGATGCATGCGCCAGGGCCTCCTGCAGATAATTCCCTTTGGCTTATTGCGCTATCTCTAATAGCACCCGAGATATCACCAGATATATATTGGATTTTCCCCTCACCCTGAGTGGCCGGCCCCATGAGACGGTGGTCTTCTCGGCCCCTGGTGGGCCGAAGTCGTTCCCGCTGCCCAGATTCATGCGCCACGGCCTCCTACAGACAATGCACTTTGATTTATTGCGCTATCTGTAATAGCACCCGACATATCAACAGATATATATTGGATATTTCCCTCACCCTGAGTGTCCAGCCCCATGAGACGGTGGTTTTCTCGGCCCCCGGGTGGACCGAGGTCGTTCCCGCTGCACAGATTCATGCGCTAGGGCCTCCTGCAGATAATTCACTTTGGTTTATTGCGCTATCTCTAATAGCGACCGGGATATCACCATATATATATTGGATTTTCCACTGACTCTGGGTGTCCGGCCCCATGAGACGGTGGTTTTCTCGGCACCTGGTGGTCCGAGGACGTTCCCGCTTCCCAGATTCAGGCGCCAGGACCTCCTGCAGATAACTCACTTGGTTTATTGCGCTATCTCTAATAGCACCCGAGATATCACCAGATATATATTGGATTTTCCCCTGACCCTGAGTGTCCGGCCCCATGAGACTGTGGTTTTCTCGGCCCCTGGTGGTCCGAGGTCGTTCCCGCTGCACAGATTCATGCGCCAGGGCCTCCTGCAGATAATTCACTTTGGTTTATTGCGCTATCTCTAATAGCACCCGAGATATCACCAGATATATATTGGATTTTCCCCTGACCCTGAGTATCCGGCCCCATGAGACGGTAGTTTTCTCGGCCCCTGGTGATCCGAGGTCGTTCCCGCTGCACAGATTCATGCGCCAGGGCCTCCTGCAGATAATTCACTTTGGTTTATTGCGCTATCTCTAATAGCACCCGAGATATCACCAGATATATATTGGATTTTCCCCTGACCCTGAGTGTCCGGCCCCATGAGACTGTGGTTTTCTCGGCCCCTGGTGGTCCGAGGTCGTTCCCGCTGCACCGATTCATGCGCCAGGGCCTCCTGCAGATAATTCACTTTGGTTTATTGCGCTATCTCTAATAGCACCCGAGATATCACCAGATATATATTGGATTTTACCCTGACCCTGAGTGTCCGGCCCCATGAGACTGTGCTGTTCTCGGCCCCTGGTGGTCCGAGGTCGTTCCCGCTGCACAGATTCATGCGCCAGGACCTCCTACAGACAATGCACTTTGATTTATTGCGCTATCTGTAATAGCACCCGATATATCACCAGATATATATTGGATTTTACCCTGACCCTGAGTGTCCGGCCCCATGAGACGGTCGTTGTCTCGGCCCCTGGCGGTCCGAGGACGTCCCCGCTGCACAGATTCATGCGCCAGGGCCTCCTACAGGTAATGCACTTTCATTTATTGCGCTATCTGTAATAGCACCCGAGATATCACCAGATATATATTGGATTTTCCCCTGACCCTGAGTGTCCGGCCCCTTGAGACTGTCGTTTTCTCGGCCCCTGGTGGTCCGAGGTCGTTTCCGTTGCACAGATTCATGCGCCAGGGCCTCCTGCAGATAATTCACCTTGGTTTTTTGCGCTATCTCTAATAGCACCCGAGATATCACCAGATATATATTGGATTTTCCCCTGACCCTGAGTGTCCGGCCCCATGAGACTGTAGTTTTCTCGGCCCCTGGTGGTCCTAGGTCGTTCCCGCTGCACAGATTCATGCGCCAGGGCCTCCTACAGACAATGCACTTTGATTTATTGCGTTATCTGTAATAGCACCCGAGATATCACCACATATATATTGGATTTTTCCCTGACCCAGAGTGTCCGGCCCCCTCGAGACGGTGGTTTTCTCGGCCCCTGGTGGTCCGAGGTCGTTCCCGCTGCACAGCTTCAGGCGCCAGGGCCTCCTGCAGATAACTCACTTTGGTTTATTGCGCTATCTCTAATAGCACCCGAGATATCACCAGATATATATTGGATTTTTCCCTGACCCTGAGTGTCCGGCCCCATGAGACGGTGGTTTTCTCGGCCCCTGGTGGTCCGAGGTCGTTCCCGCTGCACAGATTCATGCGCCAGGGCCACCTGCAGATAATTCACTTTGGTTTATTGCGCTATCTCTAATAGCGCCCGAGATATCACCAGATATATATTGGATTTTTCCCTGACCCTGAGTGTCCGGCCCCATGAGACTGCGGTTTTCTCGGCCCCTGGTGGTCCGAGGTCGTTCCCGCTGCACACATTCATGCGCCAGGGCCTCCTGCAGATAATTCACAATGGTTTATTGCGCTATCTCTAATAGCACCCGAGATATCACCAGATATATATTGGATTTTGCCCTGACCCTGAGTGTCCGGCCCCATGAGACTGTGGTTTTCTCGGCCCCTGGTGGTCCGAGGTTGTTCCCGCTGCACAGATTCATGCGCGAGGGCCTCCTACAGACAATGCACTTTGATTTATTGCTCTATCTGTAATAGCACCCGAGATATCACCAGATATATATTGGATTTTCCCCTGACCCTGAGTGTCCGGCCCCATGAGACTGTGGTTTTCTCGGCCCCTGGTGGTCCGAGGTCGTTCCCGCTGCACAGATTCATGCGCCAGGGCTTCCTACAGACAATGCACTTTGATTTATTGCGCTATCTGTTATAGCACCCGAGATATCACCAGATATATATTGGATTTTACCCTGACCCTGAGTGTCCAGCCCCATGAGACGGTCGTTGTCTCGGCCCCTGGAGGTCCGACGACGTTCCCGCTGCACAGATTCATGCGCCAGGGCCTCCTACAGGTAATTCACTTTGGTTTATTGCGCTATCTGTGATAGCACCCGAGATATCACCAGATCTATATTGGATTTTCCCCTGACTCTGAGTGCCCGGCCCCATGAGACTGTGGTTTTCTCGGCCCCTGGTGGTCCGAGGTCGTTCCCGCTGCACAGATTCATGCGCCAGGGCCTCCTGCAGATAATTCACTTTGGTTTATTGCGCTATCTCTAATAGCACCCGAGATATCAGCAGATATATATTGGATTTTTCACTGACCCTGAGTGACCGGCCCCATGAGACGGTAGTTTTCTCGGCCCCTGGTGGTCCGAGGTCGTTCTCGCTGCACAGAATCATGCGCCAGGGCCTCCTGCAGATAATTCACTTTGGTTTATTGCGCTATCTCTAATAGCACCCGAGTTATCACCAGATATATATTGGATTTTCCCCTGACCCTGAGTGTCCGGCCCCATGAGACTGTGGTTTTCTCGGCCCCTGGTGGTCCGAGGTCGTTCCCGCTGCACAGATTCATGCGCCAGGACCTCCTACAGACAATGCACTTTGATTTATTGCGCTATCTGTAATAGCACCCGACATATCACCAGATATATATTGGATTTTACCCTGACCCTGAGTGTCCGGCCCCATGAGACGGTCGTTGTCTCCGCCCCTGGCGGTCTGAGGACGTCCCCGCTGCACAGATTCATGCGCCAGGGCCTCCTACAGGTAATGCACTTTGATTTATTGCGCTATCTGTAATAGCACCCGAGATATCACCAGATCTATATTGGATTTTCCACTGACCCTGAGTGTCCGGCCCCATGAGACTGTGGTTTTCTCGGCCCCTGGTGGTCCGAGGTCGTTCCCGCTGCACAGATTCATGCGCCAGGGCCTCCTACAGGTAATGCACTTTCATTTATTGCGCTATCTGTAATAGCACCCGAGATATCACCAGATATATATTGGATTTTTCACTGACCCTGAGTGACCGGCCCCATGAGACGGTAGTTTTCTCGGCCCCTGGTGGTCCGAGGTCGTTCTCGCTGCACAGAATCATGCGCCAGGGCCTCCTGCAGATAATTCACTTTGGTTTATTGCGCTATCTCTAATAGCACCCGAGTTATCACCAGATATATATTGGATTTTCCCCTGACCCTGAGTGTCCGGCCCCATGAGACTGTGGTTTTCTCAGCCCCTGGTGGTCCAAGGTCGTTCCCGCTGCACAGATTCATGCGCCAGGACCTCCTACAGACAATGCACTTTGATTTATTGCGCTATCTGTAATAGCACCCGACAAATCACCAGATATATATTGGATTTTACCCTGACCCTGAGTGTCCGGCCCCATGAGACGGTCGTTGTCTCCGCCCCTGGCGGTCCGAGGTCGTTCCCGCTGCACACGTTCATGCGCCAGGGTCTCCTACAGACAATACACTTTGATTTATTGCGCTATCTGTAATAGCACCCGAGATATCACCAGATCTATATTGGATTTTCCCCTGACCCTGAGTGTCCGGCCCCATGAGACTGCGGTTTTCTCGGCCCCTGGTGGTCCGAGGTCGTTCCCGCTGCACAGATTCATGCGCCAGGGCCTCCTACAAACAATGCACTTTGATTTATTGCGCTATCTGTAATAGCACCCGAGATATCAGCAGATATATATTGGATTTTTCACTGACCCTGAGTGTCCGGCCCCATGAGACGGTCGTTTTCTCGGCCCCTGGTGGTCCGAGGTCGTTCCCGCTGCACACATTCATGCGCCAGGGCCTCCTGCAGATAATTCACTTTGGTTTATTGCGCTATCTCTAATAGCACCCGAGATATCACCAGATATATATTGGATTTTCCCCTGACACTGAGTGTCCGGCCCCATGAGACGGTCGTTGTCTCCGCCCCTGGTGGTCCGAGGTCGTTCCCGCTGCACAGATTCATGCGCCAGGGCCTCCTACAGACAATGCACTTTGATTTATTGCGCTATCTCTAATAGCACCCGAGATATCACCAGATATATATTGGATTTTCCCTGACCCTGAGTGTCCGGCCCAATGAGACTGTGGTTTTCTCGGCCCCTGGTGGTCCGAGGTCGTTCCCGCTGTACAGATTCATGCGCCAGGGCCTCCTACAGACAATGCACTTTGATTTATTGCGCTATCTGTAATAGCACCCGAGATATCACCAGATATATATTGGATTTTTCACTGACCCTGAGTGTCCGGCCCCATGAGACGGTCGTTTTCTCGGCCCCTGGTGGTCCGAGGTCGTTCCCGCTGCACACATTCATGCGCCAGGGCCTCCTGCAGATAATTCACTTTGGTTTATTGCGCTATCTCTGATAGCACCCGAGATATCACCAGATATATATTGGATTTTCCCTGACCCTGAGTGTCCGGCCCAATGAGACTGTGGTTTTCTCGGCCCCTGGTGGTCCGAGGTCGTTCCCGCTGTACAGATTCATGCGCCAGGGCCTCCTACAGACAATGCACTTTGATTTATTGCGCTATCTGTAATAGCGCCCGAGATATCACCAGATATATATTGGATTTTTCACTGACCCTGAGTGTCCGGCCCCATGAGACGGTCGTTTTCTCGGCCCCTGGTGGTCCGAGGTCGTTCCCGCTGCACACATTCATGCGCCAGGGCCTCCTGCAGATAAGTCACTTGGTTTATTGCGCTATCTCTAATAGCACCCGAGATATCACCAGATATATATTGGATTTTCCCCTGACCCTGAGTGTCCGGCCCCATGAGACGGTGGTTTTCTCGGCCCCTGGTGGTCCGAGGTCGATCCCGCTGCACAGATTCATGCGCCAGGGTCTCCTACAGACAATGCACTTTGATTTATTTCGCTATCTGTAATAGGACCCGAGATATCACCAGATATATATTGGATTTTCCCCAGACCCTGAGTGTCCGGCCGCATGAGACTGTAGTTTTCTCGGCCCCTGGTGGTCCTAGGTCGTTCCCGCTGCACAGATGCATGCGCCAGGGCCTCCTGCAGATAATTCCCTTTGGCTTATTGCGCTATCTCTAATAGCACCCGAGATATCACCAGATATATATTGGATTTTCCCCTCACCCTGAGTGGCCGGCCCCATGAGACGGTGGTCTTCTCGGCCCCTGGTGGGCCGAAGTCGTTCCCGCTGCCCAGATTCATGCGCCACGGCCTCCTACAGACAATGCACTTTGATTTATTGCGCTATCTGTAATAGCACCCGACATATCAACAGATATATATTGGATATTTCCCTCACCCTGAGTGTCCAGCCCCATGAGACGGTGGTTTTCTCGGCCCCCGGGTGGACCGAGGTCGTTCCCGCTGCACAGGTTCATGCGCTAGGGCCTCCTGCAGATAATTCACTTTGGTTTATTGCGCTATCTCTAATAGCGACCGGAATATCACCAAATATATATTGGATTTTCCACTGACTCTGGGTGTCCGGCCCCATGAGACGGTGGTTTTCTCGGCACCTGGTGGTCCGAGGACGTTCCCGCTTCCCAGATTCAGGCGCCAGGACCTCCTGCAGATAACTCACTTGGTTTATTGCGCTATCTCTAATAGCACCCGAGATATCACCAGATATATATTGGATTTTCCCCTGACCCTGAGTGTCCGGCCCCATGAGACTGTGGTTTTCTCGGCCCCTGGTGGTCCGAGGTCGTTCCCGCTGCACAGATTCATGCGCCAGGGCCTCCTGCAGATAATTCACTTTGGTTTATTGCGCTATCTCTAATAGCACCCGAGATATCACCAGATATATATTGGATTTTCCCCTGACCCTGAGTATCCGGCCCCATGAGACGGTAGTTTTCTCGGCCCCTGGTGATCCGAGGTCGTTCCCGCTGCACAGATTCATGCGCCAGGGCCTCCTGCAGATAATTCACTTTGGTTTATTGCGCTATCTCTAATAGCACCCGAGATATCACCAGATATATATTGGATTTTCCCCTGACCCTGAGTGTCCGGCCCCATGAGACTGTGGTTTTCTCGGCCCCTGGTGGTCCGAGGTCGTTCCCGCTGCACAGATTCATGCGCCAGGGCCTCCTGCAGATAATTCACTTTGGTTTATTGCGCTATCTCTAATAGCACCCGAGATATCACCAGATATATATTGGATTTTACCCTGACCCTGAGTGTCCGGCCCCATGAGACTGTGCTGTTCTCGGCCCCTGGTGGTCCGAGGTCGTTCCCGCTGCTCAGATTCATGCGCCAGGACCTCCTACAGACAATGCACTTTGATTTATTGCGCTATCTGTAATAGCACCCGATATATCACCAGATATATATTGGATTTTACCCTGACCCTGAGTGTCCGGCCCCATGAGACGGTCGTTGTCTCGGCCCCTGGCGGTCCGAGGACGTCCCCGCTGCACAGATTCATGCGCCAGGGCCTCCTACAGGTAATGCACTTTCATTTATTGCGCTATCTGTAATAGCACCCGATATATCACCACATATATATTGGATTTTTCCCTGACCCAGAGTGTCCGGCCCCCTCGAGACGGTGGTTTTCTCGGCCCCTGGTGGTCCGAGGTCGTTCCCGCTGCACAGCTTCAGGCGCCAGGGCCTCCTGCAGATAACTCACTTTGGTTTATTGCGCTATCTCTAATAGCACCCGAGATATCACCAGATATATATTGGATTTTTCCCTGACCCTGAGTGTCCGGCCCCATGAGACGGTGGTTTTCTCGGCCCCTGGTGGTCCGAGGTCGTTCCCGCTGCACAGATTCATGCGCCAGGGCCACCTGCAGATAATTCACTTTGGTTTATTGCGCTATCTCTAATAGCGCCCGAGATATCACCAGATATATATTGGATTTTTCCCTGACCCTGAGTGTCCGGCCCCATGAGACTGCGGTTTTCTCGGCCCCTGGTGGTCCGAGGTCGTTCCCGCTGCACACATTCATGCGCCAGGGCCTCCTGCAGATAATTCACAATGGTTTATTGCGCTATCTCTAATAGCACCCGAGATATCACCAGATATATATTGGATTTTGCCCTGATCCTGAGTGTCCGGCCCCATGAGACTGTGGTTTTCTCGGCCCCTGGTGGTCCGAGGTTGTTCCCGCTGCACAGATTCATGCGCGAGGGCCTCCTACAGACAATGCACTTTGATTTATTGCTGTATCTGTAATAGCACCCGAGATATCACCAGATATATATTGGATTTTCCCCTGACCCTGAGTGTCCGGCCCCATGAGACTGTGGTTTTCTCGGCCCCTGGTGGTCCGAGGTCGTTCCCGCTGCACAGATTCATGCGCCAGGGCTTCCTACAGACAATGCACTTTGATTTATTGCGCTATCTGTTATAGCACCCGAGATATCACCAGATATATATTGGATTTTACCCTGACCCTGAGTGTCCAGCCCCATGAGACGGTCGTTGTCTCGGCCCCTGGAGGTCCGACGACGTTCCCGCTGCACAGATTTATGCGCCAGGGCCTCCTACAGGTAATTCACTTTGGTTTATTGCGCTATCTGTGATAGCACCCGAGATATCACCAGATCTATATTGGATTTTCCCCTGACTCTGAGTGCCCGGCCCCATGAGACTGTGGTTTTCTCGGCCCCTGGTGGTCCGAGGTCGTTCCCGCTGCACAGATTCATGCGCCAGGGCCTCCTGCAGATAATTCACTTTGGTTTATTGCGCTATCTCTAATAGCACCCGAGATATCAGCAGATATATATTGGATTTTTCACTGACCCTGAGTGACCGGCCCCATGAGACGGTAGTTTTCTCGGCCCCTGGTGGTCCGAGGTCGTTCTCGCTGCACAGAATCATGCGCCAGGGCCTCCTGCAGATAATTCACTTTGGTTTATTGCGCTATCTCTAATAGCACCCGAGTTATCACCAGATATATATTGGATTTTCCCCTGACCCTGAGTGTCCGGCCCCATGAGACTGTGGTTTTCTCGGCCCCTGGTGGTCCGAGGTCGTTCCCGCTGCACAGATTCATGCGCCAGGACCTCCTACAGACAATGCACTTTGATTTATTGCGCTATCTGTAATAGCACCCGACATATCACCAGATATATATTGGATTTTACCCTGACCCTGAGTGTCCGGCCCCATGAGACGGTCGTTGTCTCCGCCCCTGGCGGTCTGAGGACGTCCCCGCTGCACAGATTCATGCGCCAGGGCCTCCTACAGGTAATGCACTTTGATTTATTGCGCTATCTGTATTAGCACCCGAGATATCACCAGATCTATATTGGATTTTCCACTGACCCTGAGTGTCCGGCCCCATGAGACTGTGGTTTTCTCGGCCCCTGGTGGTCCGAGGTCGTTCCCGTTGCACAGATTCATGCACCAGGGCCTCCTGCAGATAATTCACTTTGGTTTATTGCGCTATCTCTAATAGCACCCGAGATATCACCAGATATATATTGGATTTTTCACTGACCCTGAGCGTCCGGCCCCATGAGACGGTCGTTTTCTCGGCCCCTGGTGGTCCGAGAACGTTCCCGCTGCACAGATTCATGCGCCAGGGCCTCCTACAGACAATGCACTTTGGTTTATTGCGCTATCTGTTATAGCACCCGAGATATCACCAGATATATATTGGATTTTACCCTGACCCTGAGTGTCCGGCCCCATGAGACTGTGGTTTTCTCGGCCCCTGCTGGTCCGAGGCCGTTCCCGCTGCACAGATTCATGCGCCAGGGCCTCCTACAGACAATGCACTTTGGATTATTGCGCTATCTGTTATAGCACCCGAGATATCACCAGATATATATTGGATTTTACCCTGACCCTGTGTGTCCGGCCCCATGAGACGGTCGTTGTCTTGGCCCCTGGAGGTCCGACGACGTTCCCGCTGCACAGATTCATGCGCCAGGGCCTCCTACAGGTAATTCACTTTGGTTTATTGCGCTATCTGTGATAGCACCCGAGATATCACCAGATCTATATTGGATTTTCCCCTGACTCTGAGTGCCCGGCCCCATGAGACTGTGGTTTTCTCGGCCCCTGGTGGTCCGAGGTCGTTCCCGCTGCACAGATTCATGCGCCAGGGCCTCCTACAGGTAATGCACTTTCATTTATTGCGCTATCTGTAATAGCACCCGAGATATCACCAGATATATATTGGATTTTTCACTGACCCTGAGTGACCGGCCCCATGAGACGGTAGTTTTCTCGGCCCCTGGTGGTCCGAGGTCGTTCTCGCTGCACAGAATCATGCGCCAGGGCCTCCTGCAGATAATTCACTTTGGTTTATTGCGCTATCTCTAATAGCACCCGAGTTATCACCAGATATATATTGGATTTTCCCCTGACCCTGAGTGTCCGGCCCCATGAGACTGTGGTTTTCTCGGCCCCTGGTGGTCCAAGGTCGTTCCCGCTGCACAGATTCATGCGCCAGGACCTCCTACAGACAATGCACTTTGATTTATTGCGCTATCTGTAATAGCACCCGACAAATCACCAGATATATATTGGATTTTACCCTGACCCTGAGTGTCCGGCCCCATGAGACGGTCGTTGTCTCCGCCCCTTGCGGTCCGAGGACGTCCCCGCTGCACAGATTCATGCGCCAGGGCCTCCTACAGGTAATGCACTTTCATTTATTCCGCTATCTGTAATAGCACCCGAGATATCACCAGATCTATATTGGATTTTCCACTGACCCTGAGTGTCCGGCCCCATGAGACTGTGGTTTTCTCGGCCCCTGGTGGTCCGAGGTCGTTCCCGTTGCACAGATTCATGCACCAGGGCCTGCTGCAGATAATTCACTTTGGTTTATTGCGCTATCTCTAATAGCACCCGAGATATCACCAGATATATATTGGATTTTTCACTGACCCTGAGCGTCCGGCCCCATGAGACGGTCGTTTTCTCGGCCCCTGGTGGTCCGAGGTCGTTCCCGCTGCACACGTTCATGCGCCAGGGTCTCCTACAGACAATACACTTTGATTTATTGCGCTATCTGTAATAGCACCCGAGATATCACCAGATCTATATTGGATTTTCCCCTGACCCTGAGTGTCCGGCCCCATGAGACTGTGGTTTTCTCGGCCCCTGGTGGTCCGAGGTCGTTCCCGCTGCACAGATTCATGCGCCAGGGCCTCCTACAGACAATGCACTTTGATTTATTGCGCTATCTGTAATAGCACCCGAGATATCACCAGATATATATTGGATTTTACCCTGACCCTGAGTGTCCGGCCCCATGAGACGGTGGTTGTCTCGGCCCCAGGAGGTTCGAGGACGTTCCCGCTTGCACAGATTCATGCGCCAGGGCATCCTGCAGATAATTCACTTTGGTTTATTGCGCTATCTCTAATAGCACCCGAGATATCACCAGATATATACTGGATTTTCCCCTGACCCTGAGTGTCCGGCCCCATGAGACGGTCGTTGTCTCCGCCCCTGGTGGTCCGAGGTCGTTCCCGCTGCACAGATTCATGCGCCAGGGCCTCCTACAGACAATGCACTTTGATTTATTGCGCTATCTCTAATAGCACCCGAGATATCACCAGATATATATTGGATTTTCCCTGACCCTGAGTGTCCGGCCCAATGAGACTGTGGTTTTCTCGGCCCCTGGTGGTCCGAGGTCGTTCCCGCTGTACAGATTCATGCGCCAGGGCCTCCTACAGACAATGCACTTTGATTTATTGCGCTATCTGTAATAGCACCCGAGATATCACCAGATATATATTGGATTTTTCACTGACCCTGAGTGTCCGGCCCCATGAGACGGTCGTTTTCTCGGCCCCTGGTGGTCCGAGGTCGTTCCCGCTGCACACATTCATGCGCCAGGGCCTCCTGCAGATAATTCACTTTGGTTTATTGCGCTATCTCTGATAGCACCCGAGATATCACCAGATATATATTGGATTTTCCCTGACCCTGAGTGTCCGGCCCAATGAGACTGTGGTTTTCTCGGCCCCTGGTGGTCCGAGGTCGTTCCCGCTGTACAAATTCATGCGCCAGGGCCTCCTACAGACAATGCACTTTGATTTATTGCGCTATCTGTAATAGCACCCGAGATATCACCAGATATATATTGGATTTTTCACTGACCCTGAGTGTCCGGCCCCATGAGACGGCCGTTTTCTCGGCCCCTGGTGGTCCGAGGTCGTTCCCGCTGCACACATTCATGCGCCAGGGCCTCCTGCAGATAATTCACTTTGGTTTATTGCGCTATCTCTGATAGCACCCGAGATATCACCAGATATATATTGGATTTTCCCCTGACCCTGAGTGTCCGGCCCCATGAGACTGTGGTTTTCTCGGCCCCTGGTGGTTCGAGGTCGTTCCCGCTGCACAGATTCATGCGCCAGGGCCTCCTGCAGATAATTCACTTTGGTTTATTGCGCTACCTCTAATAGCACCCGAGATATCACCAGATATATATTGGATTTTACCCTGACCCTGAGTGTCCGGCCCCATGAGACTGTGCTTTTCTCGGCCCCTGGTGGTCCGAGGTCGTTCCCGCTGCACAGATTCATGCGCCAGGACCTCCTACAGACAATGCACTTTGATTTATTGCGCTATCTGTAATAGCACCCGACATATCACCAGATATATATTGGATTTTACCCTGACCCTGAGTGTCCGGCCCCATGAGACGGTCGTTGTCTCGGCCCCTGGCGGTCCGAGGACGTCCCCGCTGCACAGATTCATGCGCCAGGGCCTCCTACAGGTAATGCACTTTCATTTATTGCGCTATCTGTAATAGCACCCGAGATATCACCAGATATATATTGGATTTTCCCCTGACCCTGAGTGTCCGGCCCCTTGAGACTGTCGTTTTCTCGGCCCCTGGTGGTCCGAGGTCGTTTCCGTTGCACAGATTCATGCGCCAGGGCCTCCTGCAGATAATTCACCTTGGTTTTTTGCGCTATCTCTAATAGCACCCGAGATATCACCAGATATATATTGGATTTTCCCCTGACCCTGAGTGTCCGGCCCCATGAGACTGTAGTTTTCTCGGCCCCTGGTGGTCCTAGGTCGTTCCCGCTGCACAGATTCATGCGCCAGGGCCTCCTACAGACAATGCACTTTGATGTATTGCGTTATCTGTAATAGCACCCGAGATATCACCACATATATATTGGATTTTTCCCTGACCCAGAGTGTCCGGCCCCCTCGAGACGGTGGTTTTCTCGGCCCCTGGTGGTCCGAGGTCGTTCCCGCTGCACAGCTTCAGGCGCCAGGGCCTCCTGCAGATAACTCACTTTGGTTTATTGCGCTATCTCTAATAGCACCCGAGATATCACCAGATATATATTGGATTTTTCCCTGACCCTGAGTGTCCGGCCCCATGAGACGGTGGTTTTCTCGGCCCCTGGTGGTCCGAGGTCGTTCCCGCTGCACAGATTCATGCGCCAGGGCCTCCTGCAGATAATTCACTTTGGTTTATTGCGCTATCTGTAATAGCACCCGAGATATCACCAGATCTATATTGGATTTTCCCCTGACCCTGAGTGTCCGGCCCCATGAGACGGTCGTTGTCTCGGCCCCTGGCGGTCCGAGGACGTCCCCGCTGCACAGATTCATGCGCCAGGGCCTCCTACAGGTAATGCACTTTCATTTATTGCGCTATCTGTAATAGCACCCGAGATATCACCAGATATATATTGGATTTTCCCCTGACCCTGAGTGTCCGGCCCCTTGAGACTGTCGTTTTTTCGGCCCCTGGTGGTCCGAGGTCGTTTCCGTTGCACAGATTCATGCGCCAGGGCCTCCTGCAGATAATTCACCTTGGTTTTTTGCGCTATCTCTAATAGCACCCGAGATATCACCAGATATATATTGGATTTTCCCCTGACCCTGAGTGTCCGGCCCCATGAGACTGTAGTTTTCTCGGCCCCTGGTGGTCCTAGGTCGTTCCCGCTGCACAGATTCAGGCGCCAGGGCCTCCTACAGACAATGCACTTTGATTTATTGCGTTATCTGTAATAGCACCCGAGATATCACCACATATATATTGGATTTTTCCCTGACCCAGAGTGTCCGGCCCCCTCGAGACGGTGGTTTTCTCGGCCCCTGGTGGTCCGAGGTCGTTCCCGCTGCACAGCTTCAGGCGCCAGGGCCTCCTGCAGATAACTCACTATGGTTTATTGCGCTATCTCTAATAGCACCCGAGATATCACCAGATATATATTGGATTTTTCCCTGACCCTGAGTGTCCGGCCCCATGAGACGGTGGTTTTCTCGGCCCCTGGTGGTCCGAGGACGTTCCCGTTGCACAGATTCATGCGCCCGGGCCTCCTGCAGATAATTCACTTTGGTTTATTGCGCTATCTGTGATAGCACCCGAGATATCACCAGATCTATATAGGATTTTCCCCTGACTCTGAGTGCCCGGCCCCATGAGACTGTGGTTTTCTCGGCCCCTGGTGGTCCGAGGTCGTTCCCGCTGCACAGATTCATGCGCCAGAGCCTCCTGCAGATAATTCACTTTGGTCTATTGCGCTATCTCTAATAGCACCCGAGATATCAGCAGATATATATTGGATTTTTCACTGACCCTGAGTGACCGGCCCCATGAGACGGTAGTTTTCTCGGCCCCTGATGGTCCGAGGTCGTTGCCGCTGCACAGACTCATGCGCCAGGGCCTCCTGCAGATAATTCACTTTGGTTTATTGCGCTATCTCTAATAGCACCCGAGTTATCACCAGATATATATTGGATTTTCCCCTGACCCTGAGTGTCCGGCCCCATGAGACTGTGGTTTTCTCGGCCCCTGGTGGTCCGAGGTCGTTCCCGCTGCACAGATTCATGCGCCAGGGCCTCCTGCAGATAATTCACTTTGGTTTATTGCGCTATCTCTAATAGCACCCGACATATCACCAGATATATATTGGATTTTCCCCTGACCCTGAGTGTCCGGCCCCATGAGACTGTGGTTTTCTCGGCCCCTGGTGGTCCGAGGTCGTTCCCGTTGCACAGATTCATGCGCCAGGGCCTCCTGCAGACAATGCACTTTGATTTATTGCGCTATCTGTAATAGCACCCAAGATATCACCACATATATATTGGATTTTTCACTGACCCTGAGTGTCCGGCCCCATGAGACGGTGGTTTTCTCGGTCCCTGGTGTTGCGAGGTCGTTCCCGCTGCACAGACTCATGCGCCAGGGCCTCCTACAGACAATGCACATTGATTTATTGCGCTATCTCTAATAGCACCCGAGATATCACCAGATATATATTGGATTTTCCCCTGACCCTGAGTGTCCGGCCCCATGAGACTGTGGTTTTCTCGGCCCCTGGTGGTCCGAGGTCGTTCCCGTTGCACAGATTCATGCGCCAGGGCCCCCTGCAGATAATTCACTTTGGTTTATTGCGCTGTCTCTAATAGCACCCGAGATATCACCAGATATATATTGGATTTTTCACTGACCCTGAGGGTCCGGCCCCATGAGGCGGTCGTTTTCTCGGCCCCTGGTGGTCCGAGGTCGTTCTCGCTGCACAGATTCATGCGCCAGGTCCTCCTACAGACAATGCACTTTGATTTATGGCGCTATCTGTAATAGCACCCGAGATATCACCAGATATATATTGGATTTTTCACTGACCCTGAGTGTGCGGCCCCATGAGACGGTGTTTTTCTCGGATCCTGGTGGTCCGAGGTCGTTCCCGCTGCACAGATTCATGCGCCAGGGCCTCCTGCAGATAATACACTTTGATTTATTGCGCTATCTGTAATAGCACCCGAGATATCACCAGATATATATTGGATTTTCCCCTGACCCTGAGTGTCCGGCCCCATGAGACTGTGGTTTTCTCGGCCCCTGGTGGTCCGAGGTCGTTCCCGCTGCACAGATACATGCGCCAGGGCCTCCTACAGACAATGCACTTTGATTTATTGCGCTATCTGTAATAGCACCCGAGATATCACCAGATATATACTGGATTTTCCCCTGACCCTGAGTGTCCGGCCCCATGAGACTGTGGTTTTCTCGGCCCCTGGTGGTCCGAGGTCGTTCCCGCTGCACAGATTCATGCGCCAGGGCCTCCTACAGACAATGCACTTTGGTTTATTACGCTATTTCTAATAGCACCCGAGATATCACCAGATATATACTGGATTTTCCCCAGACCCTGAGTGCCCGGCCCCATGAGACGGTGGTTTTCTCGGCCGCTGGTGGTCCGAGGTCGTTGCCGCTTCACAGATTCATGCGCCAGGGCCTCTTACAGACAATGCACTTTGATTTAGTGCGCTATCTGTAATAGCACCCGAGATATCACCAGATATATATTGGATTTTCCCCTGACCCTGAGTGTCCGGCCCCATGAGGCGTTGGTTGTCTCGGCCCCGGGTGGTCCTAGGTCGTTCCCGCTGTACAGATTCATGCGCCAGGGCCTCCTACAGACAATGCACTTTGATTTATTGCGCTATCTGTAATAGCACCCGAGATATCACCAGATCTATATTGGATTTTCCCCTGACCCTGAGTATCCGGCCCCATGAGACTGTGGTTTTTTCGGCCCCTGGTGGTCCGAGGTCGTTCCCGCTGCACAGATTCATGCGCCAGGGCCTCCTGCAGGTAATTCACTTTGGTTTATTGCGCTATCTCTAATAGCACCCGAGATATCACCAGATATATACTGGATTTTCCCCTGACCCTGAGTGTCCGGCCCCATGAGACTGTGGTTTTCTCGGCCCCTGGTGGTCCGAGGTCGTTGCCGCTTCACAGATTCATGCGCCAGGGCCTCCTACAGACAATGCACTTTGATTTATTGCGCTATCTGTAATAGCACCCGAGATATCACCAGATATATATTGGATTTTACCCTGACCCTGAGTGTCCGGCCCCATGAGACGGTGGTTGTCTCGGCCCCTGGTGGTCCGAGGTCGTTCCCGCTGCACAGATTCATGCGCCAGGGCATCCTGCAGATAATTCACTTTGGTTTATTGCGCTATCTCTAATAGCACCCGAGATATCACCAGATATATATTGGATTTTCCCCTGACCCTGAGTGTCCGGCCCCATGAGACTGTGGTTTTCTCGGCCCCTGGTGGTCCGAGGTCGTTCCCGCTGCACAGATTCATCCGCCAGGGCCTCCTACAGACAATGCACTTTGATTTATTGCGCTATCTGTAATAGCACCCGAGATATCACCAGATATATATTGGATTTTTCACTGACCCTGAGTGTCCGGCCCCATGAGACGGTGGTTATCTCGGCCCCTGGGGGTCCGAGGACGTTCCCGCTGCACAGATTCATGCGCCAGGGCCTCCTGCAGATAATTCACTTTGATTTATTGCGTTATCTGTAATAGCACCCGAGATATCACCAGATATATATTGGATTTTTCACTGACCCTGAGCGTCCGGCCCCATGAGACGGTCGTTTTCTCGGGCCCTGGTGGTCCTAGGTCGTTCCCGCTGCACAGATTCATGCGCCAGGGCCTCCTACAGACAATGCACTTTGATTTATTGCGCTATCTGTAATAGCACCCGAGATATCACCAGATCTATATTGGATTTTCCCCTGACCCTGAGTATCCGGCCCCATGAGACTGTGGTTTTTTCGGCCCCTGGTGGTCCGAGGTCGTTCCCGCTGCACAGATTCATGCGCCAGGGCCTCCTGCAGATAATTCACTTTGGTATATTGCGCTATCTCTAATAGCACCCGAGATATCACCAGATATATACTGGATTTTCCCCTGACCCTGAGTGTCCGGCCCCATGAGACTGTGGTTTTCTCGGCCCCTGGTGGTCCGAGGTCGTTGCCGCTTCACAGATTCATGCGCCAGGGCCTCCTACAGACAATGCACTTTGATTTATTGCGCTATCTGTAATAGCACCCGAGATATCACCAGATATATATTGGATTTTACCCTGACCCTGAGTGTCCGGCCCCATGAGACTGTGCTTTTCTCGGCCCCTGGTGGTCCGAGGTCGTTCCCGCTGCACAGATTCATGCGCCAGGGCCTCCTACAGACAATGCACTTTGATTTATAGCGCTATCTGTAATAGCACCCGAGATATCACCAGATATATATTGGATTTTCCCCTGACCCTGAGTGTCCGGCCCCATGAGACGGTGTTTTTCTCGGACCCTGGTGGTCCGAGGTCGTTCCCGCTGCACAGATTCATGCGCCAGGGCCTCCTGCAGATAATACAGTTTGATTTATTGCGCTATCTGTAATAGCACCCGAGATATCACCAGATATATATTGGATTTTCCCCTGACCCTGAGTGACCGGCCCCATGAGACTGTGGTTTTCTCGGCCCCTGGTGGTCCGAGGTCGTTCCCGCTGCACAGATTCATGCGCCAGGGCCTCCTACAGACAATGCACTTTGATTTATTGCGCTATCTGTAATAGCACCCGAGATATCACCAGATATATACTGGATTTTCCCCTGACCCTGAGTGTCCGGCCCCATGAGACTGTGGTTTTCTCGGCCCCTGGTGGTCCGAGGTCGTTCCCGCTGCACAGATTCATGCGCCAGGGCCCCCTGCAGATAATTCACTTTGGTTTATTGCGCTATCTCTAATAGCACCCGAGATATCACCAGATATATATTGGATTTTACCCTGACCCTGAGTGTCCGGCCCCATGAGACTGTGCTTTTCTCGGCCCCTGGTGGTCCGAGGTCGTTCCCGCTGCACAGATTCATGCGCCAGGGCCTCCTACAGACAATGCACTTTGATTTATAGCGCTATCCGTAATAGCACCCGAGATATCACCAGATATATATTGGATTTTCCCCTGACCCTGAGTGTCCGGCCCCATGAGACTGTGGTTTTCTCGGCCCCTGGTGGTCCGAGGTCGTTCCCGCTGCACAGATTCATGCGCCAGGGCATCCTGCAGATAATTCACTTTGGTTTATTGCGCTATCTCTAATAGCACCCGAGATATCACCAGATATATATTGGATTTTCCCCTGACCCTGAGTGTCCGGCCCCATGAGACTGTGGTTTTCTCGGCCCCTGGTGGTCCGAGGTCGTTCCCGCTGCACAGATTCATGCGTCAGGGCCTCCTGCAGACAATGCACTTTGATTTATCGAGCTATCTCTAATGGCACCCGATATATCACCAGATATATAATGGATTTTTCCCTGACCCTGAGTGTCCGGCCCCATGAGACTGTGGTTTTCTCGGCCCCTGGTGGTCCGAGGTCGTTCCCGCTGCACAGATTCATGCGCCAGGGCCTCCTACAGACAATGCACTTTGATTTCTGGCGCTATCTGTAATAGCACCCGAGATATCACCAGATATATATTGGATTTTTCACTGACCCTGAGTGTGCGGCCCCATGAGACGGTGTTTTTCTCGGACCCTGGTCGTCCGAGGTCGTTCCCGCTGCACAGATTCATGCGCCAGGGCCTCCTGCAGATAATACACTTTGATTTATTGCGCTATCTGTAATAGCACCCGAGATATCACCAGATATATATTGGATTTTCCCCTGACCCTGAGTGTCCGGCCCCATGAGACGGTGGTTGTCTCGGCCCCTGGTGGTCCTGGGTCGTTCCCGCTGCACAGATTCATGCGCCAGGGCCTCCTACAGACAATGCACTTTGATTTATTGCGCTATCTGTAATAGCACCCGAGATATCACCAGATCTATATTGGATTTTCCCCTGACCCTGAGTATCCGGCCCCATGAGACTGTGGTTTTTTCGGCCCCTGGTGGTCCGAGGTCGTTCCCGCTGCACAGATTCATGCGCCAGGGCCTCCTGCAGATAATTCACTTTGGTATATTGCGCTATCTCTAATAGCACCCGAGATATCACCAGATATATACTGGATTTTCCCCTGACCCTGAGTGTCCGGCCCCATGAGACTGTGGTTTTCTCGGCCCCTGGTGGTCCGAGGTCGTTGCCGCTTCACAGATTCATGCGCCAGGGCCTCCTACAGACAATGCACTTTGATTTATTGCGCTATCTGTAATAGCACCCGAGATATCACCAGATATATATTGGATTTTCCCCTGACCCTGAGTGTCCGGCCCCATGAGACTGTGGTTTTCTCGGCCCCTGGTGGTCCGAGGTGGTTCCCGTTGCATAGATTCATGCGCCAGGGCCTCCTGCAGATAACTCACTTTGGTTTATTGCGCTATCTCTAATAGCACCCGAGATATCACCAGATATATATTGGATTTTTCCCTGACCCTG
Source organism: Nomia melanderi (assembly GCF_051020985.1). Classification (NCBI taxonomy): domain Eukaryota; kingdom Metazoa; phylum Arthropoda; class Insecta; order Hymenoptera; family Halictidae; genus Nomia; species Nomia melanderi. The sequence continues at coordinate 1,333,940 of NW_027475138.1, read as the reverse complement.
AGTGTCCGGCCCCATGAGACTGTGGTTTTCTCGGCCCCTGGTGGTCCGAGGTCGTTGCCGCTTCACAGATTCATGCGCCAGGGCCTCCTACAGACAATGCACTTTGATTTATTGCGCTATCTGTAATAGCACCCGAGATATCACCAGATATATATTGGATTTTACCCTGACCCTGAGTGTCCGGCCCCATGAGACTGTGGTTTTCTCGGCCCCTGGTGGTTGAGGTCGTTGCCGCTGCACAGGTTCATGCGCCAGGGCCTCCTACAGACAATGCCCTTTGATTTATTGCGCTATCTGTAATAGCACCCGAGATATCACCAGATATATATTGGATTTTACCCTGACCCTGAGTGTCCGGCCCCATGAGACGGTGGTTGTCTCGGCCCCTGGTGGTCCGAGGTCGTTCCCGCTTCACAGATTCATGCGCCTGGGCATCCTGCAGATAATTCACTTTGGTTTATTGCGCTATCTCTAATAGCACCCGAGATATCACCAGATATATATTGGATATTCCCCTGACCCTGAGTGTCCGGCCCCATGAGACTGTGGTTTTCTCGGCCCCTGGTGGTCCGAGGTCGTTCCCGCTGCACAGATTCATGCGCCAGGGCCTCCTACAGACAATGCACTTTGATTTATTGCGCTATCTGTAATAGCACCCAAGATATCACCAGATATATATTGGATTTTACCCGGACCCTGAGTGTCCGGCCCCATGAGACGGTCGTTGTCTCGGCCCCTGGAGGTCCGAGGTCGTTCCCGCTGCACAGATTCATGCGCCAGGGCCTCCTACAGACAATGCACTTTGATTTATGGCGCTATCTGTAATAGCACCCGAGATATCACCAGATATATATTGGATTTTACCCGGACCCTGAGTGTCCGGCCCCATGAGACGGTGGTTGTCTCGGCCCCTGGAGGTCCGAGGTCGTTCCCGCTGCACAGATTCATGCGCCAGGGCCTCCTACAGACAATGCACTTTGATTTATGGCGCTATCTGTAATAGCACCCGAGATATCACCAGATATATATTGGATTTTTCACTGACCCTGAGTGTGCGGCCCCATGAGACGGTGTTTTTCTCGGACCCTGGTGGTCCGAGGTCGTTCCCGCTGCACAGATTCATGCGCCAGGGCCTCCTGCAGATAATACACTTTGATTTATTGCGCTATCTGTAATAGCACCCGAGATATCACCAGATATATATTGGATTTTCCCCTGACCCTGAGTGTCCGGCCCCATGAGACGGTGGTTGTCTCGGCCCCTGGTGGTCCTAGGTCGTTCCCGCTGCACAGATTCATGCGCCAGGGCCTCCTACAGACAATGCACTTTGATTTATTGCGCTATCTGTAATAGCACCCGAGATATCACCAGATCTATATTGGATTTTCCCCTGACCCTGAGTGTCCGGCCCCATGAGACGGTGGTTGTCTCGGCCCCTGGTGGTCCGAGGTCGTTCCCGCTTCACAGATTCATGCGCCTGGGCATCCTGCAGATAATTCACTTTGGTTTATTGCGCTATCTCTAATAGCACCCGAGATATCACCAGATATATATTGGATTTACCCCTGACCCTGAGTGTCCGGCCCCATGAGACTGTGGTTTTCTCGGCCCCTGGTGGTCCGAGGTCGTTCCCGCTGCACAGATTCATGCGCCAGGGCCTCCTACAGACAATGCACTTTGATTTATTGCGCTATCTGTAATAGCACCCAAGATATCACCAGATATATATTGGATTTTACCCGGACCCTGAGTGTCCGGCCCCATGAGACGGTGGTTGTCTCGGCCCCTGGAGGTCCGAGGACGTTCCCGCTGCACAGATTCATGCGCCAGGGCCTCCTACAGACAATTCACTTTGATTTATTGCGCTATCTGTAATAGCACCCGAGATATCACCAGATATATATTGGATTTTACCCTGACCCTGAGTGTCCGGCCCCATGAGACGGTGGTTGTCTCGGCCCCTGGAGGTTCGAGGACGTTCCCGCTTGCACAGATTCATGCGCCAGGGCATCCTGCAGATAATTCACTTTGGTTTATTGCGCTATCTCTAATAGCACCCGAGATATCACCAGATATATACTGGATTTTCCCCTGACCCTGAGTGTCCGGCCCCATGAGACTGTGGTTTTCTCGGCCCCTGGTGGTCCGAGGTCGTTCCCGCTGCACAGATTCATCCGCCAGGGCCTCCTACAGACAATGCACTTTGATTTATTGCGCTATCTGTAATAGCACCCGAGATATCACCAGATATATATTGGATTTTTCACTGACCCTGAGTGTCCGGCCCCATGAGACGGTCGTTTTCTCGGCCCCTGCTGGTCCGAGGTCGTTCCCGCTGCACAGATTCATGCGCCAGGGCCTCCTGCAGATAATTCACTTTGGTTTATTGCGCTATCTCTATTAGCACCCGAGATATCACCAGATATATATTGGATTTTCCCTTGACCCTGAGAGTCCGGCCCCATGAGACTGTGGTTTTCTCGGCCCCTGGTGGTCCGAGGTCGTTCCCGCTGCACAGGTTCATGCGCCAGGGCCTCCTACAGACAATGCCCTTTGATTTATTGCGCTATCTGTAATAGCACCCGAGATATCACCAGATATATATTGGATTTTTCACTGACCCTGAGCGTCCGGCCCCATGAGACGGTCGTTTTCTCGGCCCCTGGTGGTCCGAGGTCGTTCCCGCTGCACAGGTTCATGCGCCAGGGCCTCCTACAGACAATGCACTTTGATTTATTGCGCTATCTGTAATAGCACCCGAGATAACACCAGATATATATTGGATATTTCCCTCACCCTGAGTATCCAGCCCCATGAGACGGTGGTTTTCTCGGCCCCTGGTGGTCCGAGGTCGTTCCCGCTGCACAGATGCATGCGCCAGGGCCTCCTGCAGATAATTCACTTTGGTTTATTGCGCTATCTCTAATAGCACCCGAGATATCACCAGATATATATTGGATTTTCCCTTGACCCTGAGAGTCCGGCCCCATGAGACTGTGGTTTTCTCGGCCCCTGGTGGCCCGAGGTCGTTCCCGCTGCACAGGTTCATGCGCCAGGGCCTCCTACAGACAATGCACTTTGATTTATTGCGCTATCTGTAATAGCACCCGAGATATCACCAGATATATATTGGATTTTTCACTGACCCTGAGCGTCCGGCCCCATGAGACGGTCGTTTTCTCGGCCCCTGGTGGTCCGAGGTCGTTCCCGCTGCACAGGTTCATGCGCCAGGGCCTCCTACAGACAATGCACTTTAATTTATTGCGCTATCTGTAATAGCACCCGAGATATCACCAAATCTATATTGGATTTTCCCCTGACCCTGAGTATCCGGCCCCATGAGACTGTGGTTTTTTCGGCCCCTGGTGGTCCGAGGTCGTTCCCGCTGCACAGATTCATGCGCCAGGGCCTCCTACAGACAATGCACTTTGATTTTTGGCGCTATCTGTAATAGCACCCGAGATATCACCAGATATATATTGGATTTTTCACTGACCCTGAGTGTGCGGCCCCATGAGACGGTGTTTTTCTCGGACCCTGGTGGTCCGAGGTCGTTCCCGCTGCACAGATTCATGCGCCAGGGCCTCCTGCAGATAATACACTTTGATTTATTGCGCTATCTGTAATAGCACCCGAGATATCACCAGATATATATTGGATTTTCCCCTGACCCTGAGTGTCCGGCCCCATGAGACGGTGGTTGTCTCGGCCCCTGGTGGTCCTAGGTCGTTCCCGCTGCACAGATTCATGCGCCAGGGCCTCCTACAGACAATGCACTTTGATTTATTGCGCTATCTGTAATAGCACCCGAGATATCACCAGATCTATATTGGATTTTCCCCTGACCCTGAGTATCCGGCCCCATGAGACTGTGGTTTTTTCGGCCCCTGGTGGTCCGAGGTCGTTCCCGCTGCACAGATTCATGCGCCAGGGCCTCCTGCAGATAATTCACTTTGGTATATTGCGCTATCTCTAATAGCACCCGAGATATCACCAGATATATACTGGATTTTCCCCTGACCCTGAGTGTCCGGCCCCATGAGACTGTGGTTTTCTCGGCCCCTGGTGGTCCGAGGTCGTTGCCGCTTCACAGATTCATGCGCCAGGGCCTCCTACAGACAATGCACTTTGATTTATTGCGCTATCTGTAATAGCACCCGAGATATCACCAGATATATATTGGATTTTACCCTGACCCTGAGTGTCCGGCCCCATGAGACTGTGGTTTTCTCGGCCCCTGGTGGTTGAGGTCGTTGCCGCTGCACAGGTTCATGCGCCAGGGCCTCCTACAGACAATGCCCTTTGATTTATTGCGCTATCTGTAATAGCACCCGAGATATCACCAGATATATATTGGATTTTCCCCTGACCCTGAGTGTCCGGCCCCATGAGACGGTGGTTGTCTCGGCCCCTGGTGGTCCTAGGTCGTTCCCGCTGCACAGATTCATGCGCCAGGGCCTCCTACAGACAATGCACTTTGATTTATTGCGCTATCTGTAATAGCACCCGAGATATCACCAGATCTATATTGGATTTTCCCCTGACCCTGAGTGTCCGGCCCCATGAGACGGTGGTTGTCTCGGCCCCTGGTGGTCCGAGGTCGTTCCCGCTTCACAGATTCATGCGCCTGGGCATCCTGCAGATAATTCACTTTGGTTTATTGCGCTATCTCTAATAGCACCCGAGATATCACCAGATATATATTGGATTTTCCCCTGACCCTGAGTGTCCGGCCCCATGAGACTGTGGTTTTCTCGGCCCCTGGTGGTCCGAGGTCGTTCCCGCTGCACAGATTCATGCGCCAGGGCCTCCTACAGACAATGCACTTTGATTTATTGCGCTATCTGTAATAGCACCCAAGATATCACCAGATATATATTGGATTTTACCCGGACCCTGAGTGTCCGGCCCCATGAGACGGTGGTTGTTTCGGCCCCTGGAGGTCCGAGGACGTTCCCGCTGCACAGATTCATCCGCCAGGGCCTCCTACAGACAATGCACTTTGATTTATTGCGCTATCTGTAATAGCACCCGAGATATCACCAGATATATATTGGATTTTTCACTGACCCTGAGTGTCCGGCCCCATGAGACGGTCGTTTTCTCGGCCCCTGCTGGTCCGAGGTCGTTCCCGCTGCACAGATTCATGCGCCAGGGCCTCCTGCAGATAATTCACTTTGGTTTATTGCGCTATCTCTATTAGCACCCGAGATATCACCAGATATATATTGGATTTTCCCTTGACCCTGAGAGTCCGGCCCCATGAGACTGTGGTTTTCTCGGCCCCTGGTGGTCCGAGGTCGTTCCCGCTGCACAGGTTCATGCGCCAGGGCCTCCTACAGACAATGCACTTTGATTTATTGCGCTATCTGTAATAGCACCCGAGATATCACCAGATATATATTGGATTTTTCACTGACCCTGAGCGTCCGGCCCCATGAGACGGTCGTTTTCTCGGCCCCTGGTGGTCCGAGGTCGTTCCCGCTGCACAGGTTCATGCGCCAGGGCCTCCTACAGACAATGCACTTTGATTTATTGCGCTATCTGTAATAGCACCCGAGATATCACCAGATCTATATTGGATTTTCCCCTGACCCTGAGTATCCGGCCCCATGAGACTGTGGTTTTTTCGGCCCCTGGTGGTCCGAGGTCGTTCCCGCAGCACAGATTCATGCGCCAGGGCCTCCTGCAGATAATTCACTATGGTTTATTGCGCTATCTGTAATAGCACCCGAGATATCACCAGACATATATTGGATTTTCCCCTGACCCTGAGTGTCCGGCCCCATGAGACGGTCGTTTTCTCGGCCCCTGGTGGTCCGAGGTCGTTCCCGCTGCACAGGTTCATGCGCCAGGGCCTCCTACAGACAATGCACTTTGATTTATTGCGCTATCTGTAATAGCACCCGAGATATCACCAGGTATATACTGGATTTTCCCCAGACCCTGAGTGCCCGGCCCCATGAGACGGTGGTTTTCTCGGCCCCTGGTGGTCCGAGGTCGTTGCCGCTTCACAGATTCATGCGCCAGGGCATCCTGCAGATAATTCACTTTGGTTTATTGCGCTATCTCTAATAGCACCCGAGATATCACCAGATATATACTGGATTTTCCCCTGACCCTGAGTGTCCGGCCCCATGAGACTGTGGTTTTCTCGGCCCCTGGTGGTCCGAGGTCGTTCCCGCTGCACAGATTCATCCGCCAGGGCCTCCTACAGACAATGCACTTTGATTTATTGCGCTATCTGTAATAGCACCCGAGATATCACCAGATATATATTGGATTTTACCCTGACCCTGAGTGTCCGGCCCCATGAGACGGTGGTTGTCTCGGCCCCTGGAGGTCCGAGGACGTTCCCGCTTGCACAGATTCATGCGCCAGGGCATCCTGCAGATAATTCACTTTGGTTTATTGCGCTATCTCTAATAGCACCCGAGATATCACCAGATATATACTGGATTTTCCCCTGACACTGAGTGTCCGGCCCCATGAGACTGTGGTTTTCTCGGCCCCTGGTGGTCCGAGGTCGTTCCCGCTGCACAGATTCATCCGCCAGGGCCTCCTACAGACAATGCACTTTGATTTATTGCGCTATCTATAATAGCACCCGAGATATCACCAGATCTATATTGGATTTTCCCCTGACCCTGAGCGTCCGGCCCCATGAGACGGTCGTTTTCTCGGCCCCTGGTGGTCCGAGGTCGTTCCCGCTGCACAGGTTCATGCGCCAGGGCCTCCTACAGACAATGCACTTTGATTTATTGCGCTATCTGTAATAGCACCCGAGATAACACCAGATATATATTGGATATTTCCCTCACCCTGAGTGTCCAGCCCCATGAGACGGTGGTTTTCTCGGCCCCTGGTGGTCCGAGGTCGTTCCCGCTGCACAGATGCATGCGCCAGGGCCTCCTGCAGATAATTCACTTTGGTTTATTGCGCTATATCTAATTGCACCCAAGATATCACCAGATATATATTGGATTTTTCCCTGACCCTGAGTGTCCGGCCCCATGAGACTGTGGTTTCCTCGGCCCCTGGTGGTCCGAGGTCGTTCCCGCTGCACAGGTTCATGCGCCAGGGCCTCCTACAGACAATGCACTTTGATTTATTGCGCTATCTGTAATAGCACCCGAGATATCACCAGATATATATTGGATTTTTCACTGACCCTGAGCGTCCGGCCCCATGAGACGGTCGTTTTCTCGGCCCCTGGTGGTCCGAGGTCGTTCCCGCTGCACAGGTTCATGCACCAGGGCCTCCTACAGACAATGCACTTTAATTTATTGCGCTATCTGTAATAGCACCCGAGATATCACCAGATCTATATTGGATTTTCCCCTGACCCTGAGTATCCGGCCCCATGAGACTGTGGTTTTTTCGGCCCCTGGTGGTCCGAGGTCGTTCCCGCTGCACAGATTCATGCGCCAGGGCCTCCTGCAGATAATTCACTATGGTTTATTGCGCTATCTGTAATAGCACCCGAGATATCACCAGACATATATTGGATTTTCCCCTGACCCTGAGTGTCCGGCCCCATGTGACGGGAGTTTTCTCGGCCCCTGGTGGTCCGAGGTCGTTCCCGCTGCACAGGTTCATGCGCCAGGGCCTCCTACAGACAATGCACTTTGATTTATTGCGCTATCTGTAATAGCACCCGAGATATCACCAGGTATATACTGGATTTTCCCCAGACCCTGAGTGCCCGGCCCCATGAGACGGTGGTTTTCTCGGCCCCTGGTGGTCCGAGGTCGTTGCCGCTTCACAGATTCATGCGCCAGGGCATCCTGCAGATAATTCACTTTGGTTTATTGCGCTATCTCTAATAGCACCCGAGATATCACCACATATATACTGGATTTTCCCCTGACCCTGAGTGTCCGGCCCCATGAGACTGTGGTTTTCTCGGCCCCAGGTGGTCCGAGGTCGTTCCCGCTGCACAGATTCATCCGCCAGGGCCTCCTACAGACAATGCACTTTGATTTATTGCGCTATCTGTAATAGCACCCGAGATATCACCAGATCTATATTGAATTTTCCCCTGACCCTGAGTATCCGGCCCCATGAGACTGTGGTTTTTTCGGCCCCTGGTGGTCCGAGGTCGTTCCCGCTGCACAGATTCATGCGCCAGGGCCTCCTGCAGATAATTCACTTTGGTTTATTGCGCTATCTCTAATAGCACCCGAGATATCACCAGATATATATTGGATTTTCCCCCGACCCTGAGTGTCCGGCCCCATGAGACTGTGGTTTTCTCGGCCCCTGGTGGTCCGAGGTCGTTCCCGCTGCACAGATTCATGCGCCAGGGCCTCCTACAGACAATGCACTTTGATTTATTGCGCTATCTGTAATAGCACACGAGATATCACCAGATATATATTGGATTTTACCCTGACCATGAGGGTCCGGCCCCATGAGACTGTGGTTTTTTCGGCCCCTGGTGGTCCGACGTCGTTCCCGCTGCACAGATTCATGCGCCAGGGCCTCCTACAGACAATGCACTTTGATTTATTGCGCTATCTGTAATAGCACCCGAGATATCACCAGATATATATTGGATTTTACCCTGACCCTGAGTGTCCGGCCCCATGAGACGGTGGTTGTCTCGGCCCCTGGAGGTCCGAGGACGTTCCCGCTTGCACAGATTCATGCGCCAGGGCATCCTGCAGATAATTCACTTTGGTTTATTGCGCTATCTCTAATAGCACCCGAGATATCACCAGATATATACTGGATTTTCCCCTGACACTGAGTGTCCGGCCCCATGAGACTGTGGTTTTCTCGGCCCCTGGTGGTCCGAGGTCGTTCCCGCTGCACAGATTCATCCGCCAGGGCCTCCTACAGACAATGCACTTTGATTTATTGCGCTATCTGTAATAGCACCCGAGATATCACCAGATCTATATTGGATTTTCCCCTGACCCTGAGTGTCCGGCCCCATGAGACTGTGGTTTTCTCGGCCCCTGGTGGTCCGAGGTCGTTGCCGCTGCACAGGTTCATGCGCCAGGGCCTCCTACAGACAATGCCCATTGATTTATTGCGCTATCTGTAATAGCACCCGAGATATCACCAGATATATATTGGATTTTTCACTGACCCTGAGCGTCCGGCCCCATGAGACGGTCGTTTTCTCGGCCCCTGGTGGTCCGAGGTCGTTCCCGCTGCACAGGTTCATGCGCCAGGGCCTCCTACAGACAATGCACTTTGATTTATTGCGCTATCTGTAATAGCACCCGAGATAACACCAGATATATATTGGATATTTCCCTCACCCTGAGTGTCCAGCCCCATGAGACGGTGGTTTTCTCGGCCCCTGGTGGTCCGAGGTCGTTCCCGCTGCACAGATGCATGCGCCAGGGCCTCCTGCAGATAATTCACTTTGGTTTATTGCGCTATCTCTAATAGCACCCGAGATATCACCAGATATATATTGGATTTTCCCCTGACCCTGAGAGTCCGGCCCCATGAGACTGTGGTTTTCTCGGCCCCTGGTGGCCCGAGGTCGTTCCCGCTGCACAGATTCATGCGCCAGGGCCTCCTACAGACGATGCACTTTGATTTATTGCGCTATCTGTAATAGCACCCGAGATATCACCGGATATATATTGGATTTTTCCCAGACCCTGAGTGTCCGGCCCCATGAGACGGTGGCTGACTCGGCCCCTGGGGGTCCGAGGTCGTTCCCGCTGCACAGATTCATGCACCATGGCCTCCTACAGACAATGTACTTTGATTTATTGCGCTATCTGTAATAGCACCCGAGATATCACCAGATATATATTGGATTTTCCCCTGACCCTGAGTGTCCGGCCCCATGAGACTGTGGTTTTCTCGGCCCCTGGTGGTTGAGGTCGTTGCCGCTGCACAGGTTCATGCGCCAGGGCCTCCTACAGACAATGCCCTTTGATTTATTGCGCTATCTGTAATAGCACCCGAGATATCACCAGATATATATTGGATTTTCCCCTGACCCTGAGTGTCCGGCCCCATGAGACTGTGGTTTCCTCGGCCTCTGGTGGTCCGAGGTCGTTCCCGCTGCACAGATTCATGCGCCAGGGCCTCCTACATACAATGCACTTTGATTTATTTCGCTATCTGTAATAGGACCGGAGATATCACCAGATATATATTGGATTTTCCCCAGACCCTGAGTGTCCGGCCGCATGAGACTGTAGTTTTATCGGCCCCTGGTGGTCCGAGGTCGTTCCCGCTGCACAGATTCATGCGCCAGGGCCTCCTACAGACAATGCACTTTGATTTATTGCGCTATCTGTAATAGCTCCCGAGATATCACCACATATATATTGGATTTTCCCCTGTCCCTGAGTGTCCGCCCCATGAGACTGTGGTTTTCTCGGCCCCTGGTGGTCCGAGGTCGTTCCCGCTGCACAGATTCATGCGCCAGGGCCTCCTACAGACAATGCACTTTGATTTATTGCGCTATCTGTAATAGCACCCGAGATAACACCAGATATATATTGGATATTTCCCTCACCCTGAGTGTCCAGCCCCATGAGACGGTGGTTTTCTCGGCCCCTGGTGGTCCGAGGCCGTTCCCGCTGCACAGATGCATCCGCCAGGGCCTCCTGCAGATAATTCACTTTGGTTTATTGCGCTATCTCTAATAGCACCCGAGATATCACCAGATATATATTGGATTTTCCCCTGACCCTGAGAGTCCGGCCTCATGAGACTGTGGTTTTCTCGGCCCCTGGTGGCCCGAGGTCGTTCCCGCTGCACAGATTCATGCGCCAGGGCCTCCTACAGACGATGCACTTTGATTTATTGCGCTATCTGTAATAGCACCCGAGATATCACCGGATATATATTGGTTTTTTCCCAGACCCTGAGTGTCCGGCCCCATGAGACGGTGGTTGACTTGGCCCCTGGGGGTCCGAGGTCGTTCCCGCTGCACAGATTCATGCACCAGGGCCTCCTGCAGATAATTCACTTTGGTTTATTGCGCTATCTCTAATAGCACCCGAGATATCACCAGATATATATTGGATTTTCCCCCGACCCTGAGTGTCCGGCCCCATGAGACTGTGGTTTTCTCGGCCCCTGGTGGTCCGAGGTCGTTCCCGCTGCACAGATTCATGCGCCAGGGCCTCCTACAGACAATGCACTTTGATTTATTGCGCTATCTGTAATAGCACACGAGATATCACCAGATATATATTGGATTTTACCCTGACCATGAGGGTCCGGCCCCATGAGACTGTGGTTTTTTCGGCCCCTGGTGGTCCGACGTCGTTCCCGCTGCACAGATTCATGCGCCAGGGCCTCCTACAGACAATGCACTTTGATTTATTGCGCTATCTGTAATAGCACCCGAGATATCACCAGATATATATTGGATTTTACCCTGACCCTGAGTGTCCGGCCCCATGAGACGGTGGTTGTCTCGGCCCCTGGAGGTCCGAGGACGTTCCCGCTTGCACAGATTCATGCGCCAGGGCATCCTGCAGATAATTCACTTTGGTTTATTGCGCTATCTCTAATAGCACCCGAGATATCACCAGATATATACTGGATTTTCCCCTGACACTGAGTGTCCGGCCCCATGAGACTGTGGTTTTCTCGGCCCCTGGTGGTCCGAGGTCGTTCCCGCTGCACAGATTCATCCGCCAGGGCCTCCTACAGACAATGCACTTTGATTTATTGCGCTATCTGTAATAGCACCCGAGATATCACCAGATCTATATTGGATTTTCCCCTGACCCTGAGTGTCCGGCCCCATGAGACTGTGGTTTTCTCGGCCCCTGGTGGTCCGAGGTCGTTGCCGCTGCACAGGTTCATGCGCCAGGGCCTCCTACAGACAATGCCCATTGATTTATTGCGCTATCTGTAATAGCACCCGAGATATCACCAGATATATATTGGATTTTTCACTGACCCTGAGCGTCCGGCCCCATGAGACGGTCGTTTTCTCGGCCCCTGGTGGTCCGAGGTCGTTCCCGCTGCACAGGTTCATGCGCCAGGGCCTCCTACAGACAATGCACTTTGATTTATTGCGCTATCTGTAATAGCACCCGAGATAACACCAGATATATATTGGATATTTCCCTCACCCTGAGTGTCCAGCCCCATGAGACGGTGGTTTTCTCGGCCCCTGGTGGTCCGAGGTCGTTCCCGCTGCACAGATGCATGCGCCAGGGCCTCCTGCAGATAATTCACTTTGGTTTATTGCGCTATCTCTAATAGCACCCGAGATATCACCAGATATATATTGGATTTTCCCCTGACCCTGAGAGTCCGGCCCCATGAGACTGTGGTTTTCTCGGCCCCTGGTGGCCCGAGGTCGTTCCCGCTGCACAGATTCATGCGCCAGGGCCTCCTACAGACGATGCACTTTGATTTATTGCGCTATCTGTAATAGCACCCGAGATATCACCGGATATATATTGGATTTTTCCCAGACCCTGAGTGTCCGGCCCCATGAGACGGTGGCTGACTCGGCCCCTGGGGGTCCGAGGTCGTTCCCGCTGCACAGATTCATGCACCATGGCCTCCTACAGACAATGTACTTTGATTTATTGCGCTATCTGTAATAGCACCCGAGATATCACCAGATATATATTGGATTTTCCCCTGACCCTGAGTGTCCGGCCCCATGAGACTGTGGTTTTCTCGGCCCCTGGTGGTTGAGGTCGTTGCCGCTGCACAGGTTCATGCGCCAGGGCCTCCTACAGACAATGCCCTTTGATTTATTGCGCTATCTGTAATAGCACCCGAGATATCACCAGATATATATTGGATTTTCCCCTGACCCTGAGTGTCCGGCCCCATGAGACTGTGGTTTCCTCGGCCTCTGGTGGTCCGAGGTCGTTCCCGCTGCACAGATTCATGCGCCAGGGCCTCCTACATACAATGCACTTTGATTTATTTCGCTATCTGTAATAGGACCGGAGATATCACCAGATATATATTGGATTTTCCCCAGACCCTGAGTGTCCGGCCGCATGAGACTGTAGTTTTATCGGCCCCTGGTGGTCCGAGGTCGTTCCCGCTGCACAGATTCATGCGCCAGGGCCTCCTACAGACAATGCACTTTGATTTATTGCGCTATCTGTAATAGCTCCCGAGATATCACCACATATATATTGGATTTTCCCCTGTCCCTGAGTGTCCGCCCCATGAGACTGTGGTTTTCTCGGCCCCTGGTGGTCCGAGGTCGTTCCCGCTGCACAGATTCATGCGCCAGGGCCTCCTACAGACAATGCACTTTGATTTATTGCGCTATCTGTAATAGCACCCGAGATAACACCAGATATATATTGGATATTTCCCTCACCCTGAGTGTCCAGCCCCATGAGACGGTGGTTTTCTCGGCCCCTGGTGGTCCGAGGCCGTTCCCGCTGCACAGATGCATCCGCCAGGGCCTCCTGCAGATAATTCACTTTGGTTTATTGCGCTATCTCTAATAGCACCCGAGATATCACCAGATATATATTGGATTTTCCCCTGACCCTGAGAGTCCGGCCCCATGAGACTGTGGTTTTCTCGGCCCCTGGTGGCCCGAGGTCGTTCCCGCTGCACAGATTCATGCGCCAGGGCCTCCTACAGACGATGCACTTTGATTTATTGCGCTATCTGTAATAGCACCCGAGATATCACCGGATATATATTGGTTTTTTCCCAGACCCTGAGTGTCCGGCCCCATGAGACGGTGGTTGACTTGGCCCCTGGGGGTCCGAGGTCGTTCCCGCTGCACAGATTCATGCACCAGGGCCTCCTGCAGATAATTCACTTTGGTTTATTGCGCTATCTCTAATAGCACCCGAGATATCACCAGATATATATTGGATTTTCCCCCGACCCTGAGTGTCCGGCCCCATGAGACTGTGGTTTTCTCGGCCCCTGGTGGTCCGAGGTCGTTCCCGCTGCACAGATTCATGCGCCAGGGCCTCCTACAGACAATGCACTTTGATTTATTGCGCTATCTGTAATAGCACACGAGATATCACCAGATATATATTGGATTTTACCCTGACCATGAGGGTCCGGCCCCATGAGACTGTGGTTTTTTCGGCCCCTGGTGGTCCGACGTCGTTCCCGCTGCACAGATTCATGCGCCAGGGCCTCCTACAGACAATGCACTTTGATTTATTTCGCTATCTGTAATAGGACCGGAGATATCACCAGATATATATTGGATTTTCCCCAGACCCTGAGTGTCCGGCCGCATGAGACTGTAGTTTTATCGGCCCCTGGTGGTCCGAGGTCGTTCCCGCTGCACAGATTCATGCGCCAGGGCCTCCTACAGACAATGCACTTTGATTTATTGCGCTATCTGTAATAGCACCCGAGATAACACCAGATATATATTGGATATTTCCCTCACCCTGAGTGTCCAGCCCCATGAGACGGTGGTTTTCTCGGCCCCTGGTGGTCCGAGGTCGTTCCCGCTGCACAGATGCATCCGCCAGGGCCTCCTGCAGATAATTCACTTTGGTTTATTGCGCTATCTCTAATAGCACCCGAGATATCACCAGATATATATTGGATTTTCCCCTGACCCTGAGAGTCCGGCCCCATGAGACTGTGGTTTTCTCGGCCCCTGGTGGCCCGAGGTCGTTCCCGCTGCACAGATTCATGCGCCAGGGCCTCCTACAGACGATGCACTTTGATTTATTGCGCTATCTGTAATAGCACCCGAGATATCACCGGATATATATTGGTTTTTTCCCAGACCCTGAGTGTCCGGCCCCATGAGACGGTGGTTGACTTGGCCCCTGGGGGTCCGAGGTCGTTCCCGCTGCACAGATTCATGCACCAGGGCCTCCTGCAGATAATTCACTTTGGTTTATTGCGCTATCTCTAATAGCACCCGAGATATCACCAGATATATATTGGATTTTCCCCCGACCCTGAGTGTCCGGCCCCATGAGACTGTGGTTTTCTCGGCCCCTGGTGGTTGAGGTCCTTGCCGCTGCACAGGTTCATGCGCCAGGGCCTCCTACAGACAATGCCCTTTGATTTATTGCGCTATCTGTAATAGCACCCGAGATATCACCAGATATATATTGGATTTTCCCCTGACCCTGAGTGTCCGGCCCCATGAGACTGTGGTTTCCTCGGCCTCTGGTGGTCCGAGGTCGTTCCCGCTGCACAGATTCATGCGCCAGGGCCTCCTACAGACAATGCACTTTGATTTATTTCGCTATCTGTAATAGGACCGGAGATATCACCAGATATATATTGGATTTTCCCCAGACCCTGAGTGTCCGGCCGCATGAGACTGTAGTTTTATCGGCCCCTGGTGGTCCGAGGTCGTTCCCGCTGCACAGATTCATGCGCCAGGGCCTCCTACAGACAATGCACTTTGATTTATTGCGCTATCTGTAATAGCTCCCGAGATATCACCACATATATATTGGATTTTCCCCTGACCCTGAGTGTCCGCCCCATGAGACTGTGGTTTTCTCGGCCCCTGGTGGTCCGAGGTCGTTCCCGCTGCACAGATTCATGCGCCAGGGCCTCCTACAGACAATGCACTTTGATTTATTGCGCTATCTCTAATAGCACCCGAGATATCACCAGATATATATTGGATTTTTCCCTTACCCTGAGTGTCCGGCCCCATGAGACGGTGGTTTTCTCGGCCCCTGGTGGTCCTAGGTCGTTCCCGCTGCACAGATGCATGCGCCAGGGCCTCCTGCAGATAATTCCCTTTGGCTTATTGCGCTATCTTTAATAGCACCCGAGATATCACCAGATATATATTGGATTTTCCCCTGACCCTGAGTGTCCGCCCCATGAGACTGTGGTTTTCTCGGCCCCTGGTGGTCCGAGGTCGTTCCCGCTGCACAGATTCATGCGCCAGGGCCTCCTACAGACAATGCACTTTGATTTATTGCGCTATCTGTAATAGCACCCCAGATATCACCAGATATATATTGGATTTTTCCCTGACCCTGAGTGTCCGGCCCCATGAGACTGTTGTTTTTTCGACCCCTGGTGGTCCGAGGTCGTTACCGTTGCACAGATTCATGCGCCAGGGCCTCCTGCAGATAATTCACTTTGGTTTATTGCGCTATCTCTAATAGCACCCGAGATATCACCAGATATAAACTGGATTTTCCCCTGACCCTGAGTGTCCGCCCCATGAGACTGTCGTTTTCTCGGCCCCTGGTGGTCCGAGGTCGTTCCCGCTGCACAGATTCATGCGCCAGGGCCTCCTACAGACAATGCACTTTGATTTATTGCGCTATCTGTAATAGCACCCGAGATATCACCAGATATATATTGGATTTTTCCCTGACCCTGAGTGTCCGGCCCCATGAGACTGCGGTTTTCTCGGCCCCTGGTGGTCCGAGGTCGTTCCCGCTGCACACATTCATGCGCCAGGGCCTCCTGCAGATAATTCACTATGGTTTATTGCGCTATCTCTAATAGCACCCGAGATATCACCAGATATATATTGGATTTTGCCCTGACCCTGAGTGTCCGGCCCCATGAGACTGTGGTTTTCTCGGCCCCTGGTGGTCCGAGGTTGTTCCCGCTGCACAGATTCATGCGCCAGGGCCTCCTACAGACAATGCACTTTGATTTATTGCTCTATCTGTAATAGCACCCGAGATATCACCAGATATATATTGGATTTTCCCCTGACCCTGATTGTCCGGCCCCATGAGACTGTGGTTTTCTCGGCCCCTGGTGGTCCGAGGTCGTTCCCGCTGCACAGATTCATGCGCCAGGGCCTCCTACAGACAATGCACTTTGATTTATTGCGCTATCTGTAATAGCACCCGAGATATCACCAGATATATATTGGATTTTTCCCTGACCCTGAGTGTCCGGCCTCATGAGACGGTGGATGTCTCGGCCCCTGATGGTCCGAGATCGTTCCCGCTGCACAGATTCATGCGCCAGGACCTCCTGCAGACAATTCACTTTGGTTTATTGCGCTATCTCTTATAGCACCCGAGATATCACCAGATATATATTGGATTTTTCCCCGACCCTGAGTGTCCGGCCCCATGAGACGGTGGTTTTCTCGGCCGCTGGTGGTCCGAGGTCGTTCCCGCTGGCCAGATTCATGCGCCAGGGCCTCCTACAGACAATGCACTATGATTTATTGCGCTATCTGTAATAGCACCCGAGATATCACCAGATCTATATTGGATTTTCCCCTGACCCTGAGTATCCGGCCCCATGAGACTGTGGTTTTCTCGGCCCCTGGTGGTCCGAGGTCGTTCCCGTTGCACAGATTCATGCGCCAGGGCCTCCTGCAGATAATTCACTTTGGTTTATTTCGCTATCTCTAATAGCACCCGAGATATCACCAGATATATATTGGATTTTTCACTGACCCAGAGCGTCCGGCCCCATGAGACGGTCGTTTTCTCGGCCCCTGGTGGTCCGAGAACGTTCCCGCTGAACAGGTTCATGCGCCAGCGTCTCCTACAGACAATGCACTTTGATTTATTGCACTATATGTAATAGCACCCGAGATATCACCAGATATATATTGGATTTTTCACTGACCTGAGTGTCCTGCCCCATGAGACGGTGGTTTTCTCGGCCCCTGGTGTTCCGAGGTCGTTCCCGCTGCACAGATTCATGCGCCAGGGCCTCCTACAGACAATGCACTTTGATTTATTGCGCTATCTCTAATAGCGCCCGAGATATCACCAGATATATATTGGATTTTTCCCTGACCCTGAGTGTCCGGCCCCATGAGACTGCGGTTTTCTCGGCCCCTGGTGGTCAGAGGTCGTTCCCGCTGCACACATTCACGCGCCAGGGCCTCCTGCAGATAATTCACTTTAGTTTATTGCGCTATCTTTAATAGCACCCGAGATATCACCAGATATATATTGGATTTTCCCCTGACCCTGAGTGTCCGGCCCCATGAGACTGTGGTTTTCTCGGCCCCTGGTGGTCCGAGGTCGTTCCCGCTGCACAGATTCATGCGCCAGGGCCTCCTACAGACGATGCACTTTGATTTATTGCGCTATCTGTAATAGCACCCGAGATATCACCGGATATATATTGGATTTTTCCCCGACCCTGAGTGTCCGGCCCCATGAGACTGTGGTTTTCTCGGCCCCTGGTGGTCCGAGGTCGTTCCCGTTACACAGATTCATGCGCCAGGGCCTCCTGCAGATAATTCACTTTGGTTTATTGCGCTATCTCTAATAGCACCCGTGATATCACCAGATATATATTGGATTTTTCACTGACCCTGAGCGTCCGGCCCCATGAGACGGTCGTTTTCTCGGCCCCTGGTGGTCCGAGAACGTTCCCGCTGCACAGGTTCATGCGCCAGCGTCTCCTACAGACAATGCACTTTGATTTATTGCGCTATCTGTAATAGCACCCGAGATATCACCAGATATATATTGGATTTTTCACTGACCCTGAGTGTCCGCCCCATGAGACTGTGGTTTTCTCGGCCCCTGGTGGTCCGAGGTCGTTCCCGCTGCACATATTCATGCGCCAGGGCCTCCTACAGACAATGCACTTTGATTTATTGCGCTATCTCTAATAGCACCCGAGATATCACCAGATATATATTGGATTTTTCCCTTACCCTGAGTGTCCGGCCCCATGAGACGGTGGTTTTCTCGGCCCCTGGTGGTCCTAGGTCGTTCCCGCTGCACAGATGCATGCGCCAGGGCCTCCTGCAGATAATTCCCTTTGGCTTATTGCGCTATCTTTAATAGCACCCGAGATATCACCAGATATATATTGGATTTTCCCCTGACCCTGAGTGTCCGCCCCATGAGACTGTGGTTTTCTCGGCCCCTGGTGGTCCGAGGTTGTTCCCGCTGCACAGATTCATGCGCCAGGGCCTCCTACAGACAATGCACTTTGATTTATTGCTCTATCTGTAATAGCACCCGAGATATCACCAGATATATATTGGATTTTCCCCTGACCCTGAGTGTCCGGCACCATGAGACTGTAGTTTTCTCGGCCCCTGGTGGTCCGAGGTCGTTCCCCTTGCACAGATTCATGCGCCAGGGCCTCCTGCAGATAATTCACTTTGATTTATTGCGCTATCTGTAATAGCACCCGAGATATCACCAGATAGATATTGGATTTTTCACTGACCCTAAGTGTCCGGCCCCTCGGGACGGTGGTTTTCTCGGCCCCTGGTGGTCCGAGGTCGTTCCCGCTGCACAGATTCATGCGCCAGGGCCTCCTACAGACAATGCACTTTGATTTATTGCGCTATGTGTAATAGCACCCGAGATATCACCAGATATATATTGGATTTTCCCCTGACCCTGAGTGTCCGGCCACATGAGACTGTGGTTTTCTCGGCCCCTGGTGGTTGAGGTCCTTGCCGCTGCACAGGTTCATGCGCCAGGGCCTCCTACAGACAATGCCCTTTGATTTATTGCGCTATCTGTAATAGCACCCGAGATATCACCAGATATATATTGGATTTTCCCCTGACCCTGAGTGTCCGGCCCCATGAGACTGTGGTTTCCTCGGCCTCTGGTGGTCCGAGGTCGTTCCCGCTGCACAGATTCATGCGCCAGGGCCTCCTACAGACAATGCACTTTGATTTATTTCGCTATCTGTAATAGGACCGGAGATATCACCAGATATATATTGGATTTTCCCCAGACCCTGAGTGTCCGGCCGCATGAGACTGTAGTTTTATCGGCCCCTGGTGGTCCGAGGTCGTTCCCGCTGCACAGATTCATGCGCCAGGGCCTCCTACAGACAATGCACTTTGATTTATTGCGCTATCTGTAATAGCTCCCGAGATATCACCACATATATATTGGATTTTCCCCTGACCCTGAGTGTCCGCCCCATGAGACTGTGGTTTTCTCGGCCCCTGGTGGTCCGAGGTCGTTCCCGCTGCACATATTCATGCGCCAGGGCCTCCTACAGACAATGCACTTTGATTTATTGCGCTATCTCTAATAGCACCCGAGATATCACCAGATATATATTGGATTTTTCCCTTACCCTGAGTGTCCGGCCCCATGAGACGGTGGTTTTCTCGGCCCCTGGTGGTCCTAGGTCGTTCCCGCTGCACAGATGCATGCGCCAGGGCCTCCTGCAGATAATTCCCTTTGGCTTATTGCGCTATCTTTAATAGCACCCGAGATATCACCAGATATATATTGGATTTTCCCCTGACCCTGAGTGTCCGCCCCATGAGACTGTGGTTTTCTCGGCCCCTGGTGGTCCGAGGTCGTTCCCGCTGCACAGATTCATGCGCCAGGGCCTCCTACAGATAATGCACTTTGATTTATTGCGCTATCTGTAATAGCTCCCGAGATATCACCACATATATATTGGATTTTCCCCTGACCCTGAGTGTCCGCCCCATGAGACTGTGGTTTTCTCGGCCCCTGGTGGTCCGAGGTCGTTCCCGCTGCACAGATTCATGCGCCAGGGCCTCCTACAGACAATGCACTTTGATTTATTGCGCTATCTCTAATAGCACCCGAGATATCACCAGATATATATTGGATTTTTCCCTTACCCTGAGTGTCCGGCCCCATGAGACGGTGGTTTTCTCGGCCCCTGGTGGTCCTAGGTCGTTCCCGCTGCACAGATGCATGCGCCAGGGCCTCCTGCAGATAATTCCCTTTGGCTTATTGCGCTATCTTTAATAGCACCCGAGATATCACCAGATATATATTGGATTTTCCCCTGACCCTGAGTGTCCGCCCCATGAGACTGTGGTTTTCTCGGCCCCTGGTGGTCCGAGGTCGTTCCCGCTGCACAGATTCATGCGCCAGGGCCTCCTACAGACAATGCACTTTGATTTATTGCGCTATCTGTAATAGCACCCCAGATATCACCAGATATATATTGGATTTTTCCCTGACCCTGAGCGTCCGGCCCCATGAGACTGTTGTTTTTTCGACCCCTGGTGGTCCGAGGTCGTTACCGTTGCACAGATTCATGCGCCAGGGCCTCCTGCAGATAATTCACTTTGGTTTATTGCGCTATCTCTAATAGCACCCGAGATATCACCAGATATAAACTGGATTTTCCCCTGACCCTGAGCGTCCGGCCCCATGAGACGGTCGTTTTCTCGGCCCCTGGTGGTCCGAGAACGTTCCCGCTGCACAGGTTCATGCGCCAGCGTCTCCTACAGACAATGCACTTTGATTCATTGCGCTATCTGTAATAGCACCCGAGATATCACCAGATATATATTGGATTTTTCACTGACCCTGAGTGTCCGCCCCATGAGACTGTGGTTTTCTCGGCCCCTGGTGGTCCGAGGTCGTTCCCGCTGCACATATTCATGCGCCAGGGCCTCCTACAGACAATGCACTTTGATTTATTGCGCTATCTCTAATAGCACCCGAGATATCACCAGATATATATTGGATTTTTCCCTTACCCTGAGTGTCCGGCCCCATGAGACGGTGGTTTTCTCGGCCCCTGGTGGTCCTAGGTCGTTCCCGCTGCACAGATGCATGCGCCAGGGCCTCCTGCAGATAATTCCCTTTGGCTTATTGCGCTATCTTTAATAGCACCCGAGATATCACCAGATATATATTGGATTTTTCCCGGACCCTGAGTGTCCGGCCCCATGAGACGGTGGTTTTCTCGGCCGCTGGTGGTCCGAGGTCGTTCCCGCTGGCCAGATTCATGCGCCAGGGCCTCCTACAGACAATGCACTATGATTTATTGCGCTATCTGTAATAGCACCCGAGATATCACCAGATCTATATTGGATTTTCCCCTGACCCTGAGTATCCGGCCCCATGAGACTGTGGTTTTCTCGGCCCCTGGTGGTCCGAGGTCGTTCCCGTTGCACAGATTCATGCGCCAGGGCCTCCTGCAGATAATTCACTTTGGTTTATTTCGCTATCTCTAATAGCACCCGAGATATCACCAGATATATATTGGATTTTTCACTGACCCAGAGCGTCCGGCCCCATGAGACGGTCGTTTTCTCGGCCCCTGGTGGTCCGAGAACGTTCCCGCTGAACAGGTTCATGCGCCAGCGTCTCCTACAGACAATGCACTTTGATTTATTGCACTATATGTAATAGCACCCGAGATATCACCAGATATATATTGGATTTTTCACTGACCTGAGTGTCCTGCCCCATGAGACGGTGGTTTTCTCGGCCCCTGGTGTTCCGAGGTCGTTCCCGCTGCACAGATTCATGCGCCAGGGCCTCCTACAGACAATGCACTTTGATTTATTGCGCTATCTCTAATAGCGCCCGAGATATCACCAGATATATATTGGATTTTTCCCTGACCCTGAGTGTCCGGCCCCATGAGACTGCGGTTTTCTCGGCCCCTGGTGGTCCGAGGTCGTTCCCGCTGCACAGATTCATGCGCCAGGGCCTCCTACAGACAATGCACTATGATTTATTGCGCTATCTGTAATAGCACCCGAGGTATCACCAGATCTATATTGGATTTTCCCCTGACCCTGAGTATCCGGCCCCATGAGACTGTGGTTTTCTCGGCCCCTGGTGGTCCGAGGTCGTTCCCGTTGCACAGATTCATGCGCCAGGGCCTCCTGCAGATAATTCACTTTGGTTTATTGCGCTATCTCTAATAGCACCCGAGATATCACCAGATATATATTGGATTTTTCACTGACCCTGAGTGTCCTGCCCCATGAGACGGTGGTTTTCTTGGCCCCTGGTGTTCCGAGGTCGTTCCCGCTGCACAGATTCATGCGCCAGGGCCTCCTACAGACAATGCACTTTGATTTATTGCGCTATCTCTAATAGCACCCGAGATATCACCAGATATATATTGGATTTTCCCCTGACCCTGAGTGTCCGGCCCCATAAGACTGTGGTTTTCTCGGCCCCTGGTGGTCCTAGGTCGTTCCCGCTGCACTGATGCATGCGCCAGGGCCTCCTGCAGATAATTCCCTTTGGCTTATTGCGCTATCTCTAATAGCGCCCGAGATATCACCAGATATATATTGGATTTTTCCCTGACCCTGAGTGTCCGGCCCCATGAGACTGCGGTTTTCTCGGCCCCTGGTGGTCCGAGGTTGTTCCCGCTGCACAGATTCATGCGCCAGGGCCTCCTACAGACAATGCACTTTGATTTATTGCTCTACCTGTAATAGCACCCGAGATATCACCAGATATATATTGGATTTTCCCCTGACCCTGAGTGTCCGGCACCATGAGACTGTAGTTTTCTCGGCCCCTGGTGGTCCGAGGTCGTTCCCCTTGCACAGATTCATGCGCCAGGGCCTCCTGCAGATAATTCACTTTGATTTATTGCGCTATCTGTAATAGCACCCGAGATATCACCAGATAGATATTGGATTTTTCACTGACCCTAAGTGTCCGGCCCCTCGGGACGGTGGTTTTCTCGGCCCCTGGTGGTCCGAGGTCGTTCCCGCTGCACAGATTCATGCGCCAGGGCCTCCTACAGACAATGCACTTTGATTTATTGCGCTATCTGTAATAGCACCCAAGATATCACCAGATAAATATTGGATTTTCCCCTGACCCGGAGTGTCCGGCCCCATGAGACGGTGGTTTTCTCGGCCCCTGATGGTCCGAGGTCGTTCCCGCTGGCCACATTTATATGCCAGGGCCTCCTAGAGACAATGCACTTTGATTTATTGCGCTATCTGTAATAGCACCAGAGATATCACCAGATATATATTGGATTTTCCCCTGACCCTGAGTGTCCGGCCCCTTGAGACTGTCGTTTTCTCGGCCCCTGGTGGTCCGAGGTCGTTCCCGTTACACACATTCATGCGCCAGGGCCTCCTGCAGATAATTCACTTTAGTTTATTGCGCTATCTTTAATAGCACCCGAGATATCACCAGATATATATTGGATTTTCCCCTGACCCTGAGTGTCCGGCCCCATGAGACTGTGGTTTTCTCGGCCCCTGGTGGTCCGAGGTCGTTCCCGCTGCACAGATTCATGCGCCAGGGCCTCCTACAGACAATGCACTATGATTTATTGCGCTATCTGTAATAGCACCCGAGATATCACCAGATATATATTGGATTTTTCCCTGACCCTGAGTGCCCGGCCCCATGAGACTGTGGTTTTTTCGGCCCCTGGTGGTCCGAGGTCGTTCCCGTTGCACAGATTCATGCGCCAGGGCCTCCTGCAGATGATTCACTTTGGTTTATTGCGCTATCTCTAATAGCACCCAAGATATCACCAGATATATATTGAATTTTTCCCTGACCCTGTGTGTCCGGCCCCATGAGACTGTGGTTTTCTCGGCCCCTGGTAGTCCGAGGTCGTTCCCCTTGCACAGATTCATGCGCCAGGGCCTCCTGCAGATAATTCACTTTGATTTATTGCGCTATCTGTAATAGCACCCGAGATATCACCAGATAGGTATTGGATTTTTCACTGACCCTAAGTGTCCGGCCCCTCGGGACGGTGGTTTTCTCGGCCCCTGGTGGTCCGAGGTCGTTCCCGCTGCACAGATTCATGCGCCAGGGCCTCCTACAGACAATGCACTTTGATTTATTTCGTTATCTGTAATAGGACCGGAGATATCACCAGATATATATTGGATTTTTCCCTGACCCTGAGTGTCCGGCCCCATGAGACTGCGGTTTTCTCGGCCCCTGGTGGTCCGAGGTCGTTCCCGCTGCACAGATTCATGCGCCAGGGCCTCCTGCAGACAATTCACTTTGGTTTATTGCGCTATCTCTAATAGCACCCGAGATATCACCAGATATATATTGGATTTTTCCCTGACCCTGAGTGTCCGGCCCCTTGAGACTGTCGTTTTCTCGGCCCCTGGTGGTCCGAGGTCGTTCCCGTTGCACAGATTCATGCGCCAGGGCCTCCTGCAGATAATTCACCTTGGTTTATTTCGCTATCTCTAATAGCACCCGAGATATCACCAGATATATATTGGATTTTCCCCTGACCCTGAGTGTCCGGCCCCATGAGACTGTAGTTTTCTCGGCCCCTGGTGGTCCTAGGTCGTTCCCGCTGCACAGATTCATGCGCCAGGGCCTCCTACAGACAATGCACTTTGATTTATTGCGTTATCTGTAATAGCACCCGAGATATCACCACATATATATTGGATTTTTCCCTGGCCCAGAGTGTCCGGCCCCCTCGAGACGGTGCTTTCCTCGGCCCCTGGTGGTCCGAGGTCGTTCCCGCTGCACAGCTTCAGGCGACAGGGCCTCCTGCAGATAACTCACTTTGGTTTATTGCGCTATCTCTAATAGCACCCGAGATATCACCAGATATATATTGGACTTTTCCCTGACCCTGAGTGTCCGGCCCCATGAGACGGTGGTTTTCTCGGCCCCTGGTGGTACGAGGTCGTTCCCGCTGCACAGATTCATGCGCCAGGGCCTCCTGCAGATAATTCACTTTGGTTTATTGCGCTATCTCTAATAGCGCCCGAGATATCAACAGATATATATTGGATTTTTCCCTGACCCTGAGTGTCCGGCCCTATGAGACTGCGGTTTTCTCGGCCCCTGGTGGTCCGAGGTCGTTCCCGCTGCACACATTCATGCGCCAGGGCCTCCTGCAGATAATTCACTATGGTTTATTGCGCTATCTCTAATAGCACCCGAGATATCACCAGATATATATTGGATTTTGCCCTGACCCTGAGTGTCCGGCCCCATGAGACTGTGGTTTTCTCGGCCCCTGGTGGTCCGAGGTTGTTCCCGCTGCACACATTCATGCGCCAGGGCATCCTACAGACAATGCACTATGATTTATTGCTCTATCTGTAATAGCACCCAAGATATCACCAGATATATATTGGATTTTTCCCTGACCCTGAGTGTCCGGCCCCATGAGACTGTGGTTTCCTCGGCCTCTGGTGGTCCGAGGTCGTTCCCGCTGCACAGATTCATGCGCCAGGGCCTCCTACAGACAATGCACTTTGATTTATTTCGCTATCTGTAATAGGACCGGAGATATCACCAGATATATATTGGATTTTTCACTGACCCTGAGCGTCCGGCCCCATGAGACGGTCGTTTTCTCGGCCCCTGGTGGTCCGAGAACGTTCCCGCTGAACAGGTTCATGCGCCAGCGTCTCCTACAGACAATGCACTTTGATTTATTGCGCTATCTGTAATAGCACCCGAGATATCACCAGATATATATTGGATTTTTCACTGACCCTGAGTGTCCTGCCCCATGAGACGGTGGTTTTCTCGGCCCCTGGTGTTCCGAGGTCGTTCCCGCTGCACAGATTCATGCGCCAGGGCCTCCTACAGACAATGCACTTTGATTTATTGCGCTATCTCTAATAGCGCCCGAGATATCACCAGATATATATTGGATTTTTCCCTGACCCTGAGTGTCCGGCCCCATGAGACTGCGGTTTTCTCGGCCCCTGGTGGTCCGAGGTCGTTCCCGCTGCACAGATTCATGCGCCAGGGCCTCCTGCAGACAATTCACTTTGGTTTATTGCGCTATCTCTAATAGCACCCGAGATATCACCAGATATATATTGGATTTTTCCCCGACCCTGAGTGTCCGGCTCCATGAGACGGTGGTTTTCTCGGCCGCTGGTGGTCCGAGGTCGTTTCCGCTGGCCAGATTCATGCGCCAGGGCCTCCTACAGACAATGCACTATGATTTATTGCGCTATCTCTAATAGCGCCCGAGATATCACCAGATATATATTGGATTTTTCCCTGACCCTGAGTGTCCGGCCCCATGAGACTGCGGTTTTCGCGGCCCCTGGTGGTCCGAGGTCGTTCCCGCTGCACAGATTCATGCGCCAGGGCCTCCTGCAGACAATTCACTTTGGTTTATTGCGCTATCTCTAATAGCACCCGAGATATCACCAGATATATATTGGATTTTTCCCCGACCCTGAGTGTCCAGCCCCATCAGACGGTGGTTTTCTCGGCCGCTGGTGGTCCGAGGTCGTTCCCGCTGGCCAGATTCATGCGCCAGGGCCTCCTGCAGATAATACACTTTGATTTATTGCTCTATCTGTAATAGCACCCGAGGTATCACCAGATCTATATTGGATTTTCCCCTGACCCTGAGTATCCTGCCCCATGAGACTGTGGTTTTCTCGGCCCCTGGGGGTCCGAGGTCGTTCCCGTTGCACAGATTCATGCGCCAGGGCCTCCTGCAGATAATTCACTTCGGTTTATTGCGCTATCTGTAATAGCACCCGAGATATCACCAGATATATATTGGATTTTTCACTGACCCTGAGTGTCCTGCCCCATGAGACGGTGGTTTTCTCGGCCCCTGGTGTTCCGAGGTCGTTCCCGCTGCACAGATTCATGCGCCAGGGCCTCCTACAGACAATGCACTTTGATTTATTGCGCTATCTCTAATAGCACCCAAGATATCACCAGATATATATTGGATTTTCCCCTGACCCTGAGTGTCCGGTCCCATGAGACTGTAGTTTTCTCGGCCCCTGGTGGTCCTAGGTCGTTCCCGCTGCACAGATTCATGCGCCAGGGCCTCCTACAGACAATGCACTTTGATTTATTGCGTTATCTGTAATAGCACCCGAGATATCACCACATATATATTGGATTTTTCCCTGGCCCAGAGTGTCCGGCCCCCTCGAGACGGTGCTTTCGTCGGCCCCTGGTGGTCCGTGGTCGTTCCCGCTGCACAGCTTCAGGCTCCAGGGCCTCCTGCAGATAACTCACTTTGGTTTATTGCGCTATCTCTAATAGCACCCGAGATATCACCAGATATATATTGGATTTTTCCCTGACCCTGAGTGTCCGGCCCCATGGGACGGTGGTTTTCTCGGCCCCTGGTGGTCCGAGGTCGTTCCCGCTGCACAGATTCATGCGCCAGGGCCTCCTACAGACAATGCACTTTGATTTATTTCGTTATCTGTAATAGGACCGGAGATATCACCAGATATATATTGGATTTTTCCCTGACCCTGAGTGTCCGGCCCCATGAGACTGCGGTTTTCTCGGCCCCTGGTGGTCCGAGGTCGTTCCCGCTGCACAGATTCATGCGCCAGGGCCTCCTGCAGACAATTCACTTTGGTTTATTGCGCTATCTCTAATAGCACCCGAGATATCACCAGATATATATTGGATTTTTCCCCGACCCTGAGTGTCCGGCTCCATGAGACGGTGGTTTTCTCGGCCGCTGGTGGTCCGAGGTCGTTTCCGCTGGCCAGATTCATGCGCCAGGGCCTCCTACAGACAATGCACTATGATTTATTGCGCTATCTCTAATAGCGCCCGAGATATCACCAGATATATATTGGATTTTTCCCTGACCCTGAGTGTCCGGCCCCATGAGACTGCGGTTTTCGCGGCCCCTGGTGGTCCGAGGTCGTTCCCGCTGCACAGATTCATGCGCCAGGGCCTCCTGCAGACAATTCACTTTGGTTTATTGCGCTATCTCTAATAGCACCCGAGATATCACCAGATATATATTGGATTTTTCCCCGACCCTGAGTGTCCAGCCCCATGAGACGGTGGTTTTCTCGGCCGCTGGTGGTCCGAGGTCGTTCCCGCTGGCCAGATTCATGCGCCAGGGCCTCCTGCAGATAATACACTTTGATTTATTGCTCTATCTGTAATAGCACCCGAGGTATCACCAGATCTATATTGGATTTTCCCCTGACCCTGAGTATCCTGCCCCATGAGACTGTGGTTTTCTCGGCCCCTGGGGGTCCGAGGTCGTTCCCGTTGCACAGATTCATGCGCCAGGGCCTCCTGCAGATAATTCACTTCGGTTTATTGCGCTATCTGTAATAGCACCCGAGATATCACCAGATATATATTGGATTTTTCACTGACCCTGAGTGTCCTGCCCCATGAGACGGTGGTTTTCTCGGCCCCTGGTGTTCCGAGGTCGTTCCCGCTGCACAGATTCATGCGCCAGGGCCTCCTACAGACAATGCACTTTGATTTATTGCGCTATCTCTAATAGCACCCAAGATATCACCAGATATATATTGGATTTTCCCCTGACCCTGAGTGTCCGGTCCCATGAGACTGTAGTTTTCTCGGCCCCTGGTGGTCCTAGGTCGTTCCCGCTGCACAGATTCATGCGCCAGGGCCTCCTACAGACAATGCACTTTGATTTATTGCGTTATCTGTAATAGCACCCGAGATATCACCACATATATATTGGATTTTTCCCTGGCCCAGAGTGTCCGGCCCCCTCGAGACGGTGCTTTCGTCGGCCCCTGGTGGTCCGTGGTCGTTCCCGCTGCACAGCTTCAGGCGCCAGGGCCTCCTGCAGATAACTCACTTTGGTTTATTGCGCTATCTCTAATAGCACCCGAGATATCACCAGATATATATTGGATTTTTCCCTGACCCTGAGTGTCCGGCCCCATGGGACGGTGGTTTTCTCGGCCCCTGGTGGTCCGAGGTCGTTCCCGCTGCACAGATTCATGCGCCAGGGCCTCCTACAGACAATGCACTTTGATTTATTTCGCTATCTGTAATAGGACCGGAGATATCACCAGATATATATTGGATTTTCCCCAGACCCTGAGTGTCCGGCCGCATGAGACTGTAGTTTTATCGGCCCCTGGTGGTCCGAGGTCGTTCCCGCTGCACAGATTCATGCGCCAGGGCCTCCTACAGACAATGCACTTTGATTTATTGCGCTATCTGTAATAGCACCCGAGATATCACCACATATATATTGGATTTTTCGCTGACCCAGAGTGTCCGGCCCCATGAGACGGTGGTTTTCTCGGCCCCTGGTGGTCCGAGGTCGTTCGCGCTGCACAGCTTCAGGCGCCAGGGCCTCCTGCAGATGACTCACATTGGTTTATTGCGCTATCTCTAATAGGACCCGAGATATCACCAGATATATATTGGATTTTTCCCTGACCCTGAGTGTCCGGCCCCAAGAGACGGGGGTTTTCTCGGCCCCTGGTGGTCCGAGGTCGTTCCCGCTGCCCAGCCTCAGGCGCCAGGGACTCCTGCAGATAACTCACTTTGGTTTATTGCGCTATCTCTAATAGCGCCCGAGATATCAACAGATATATATTGGATTTTTCCCTTACCCTGAGTGTCCGGCCCCATGAGACGGTGGTTTTCTCGGCCCCTGGTGGTCCTAGGTCGTTCCCGCTGCACAGATGCATGCGCCAGGGCCTTCTGCAGATAATTCCCTTTGGCTTATTGCGCTATCTTTAATAGCACCCGAGATATCACCAGATATATATTGGATTTTTCCCTGACCCTGAGTGTCCGGCACCATGAGACTGCGGTTTTCTCGGCTCCTGGTGGTCCGAGGTCGTTCCCGCTGCACACATTCATGCGCCAGGGCCTCCTGCAGATAATTCACTATGGTTTATTGCGCTATATCTAATAGCACCCGAGATATCACCAGATATATATTGGATTTTCCCCTGACCCTGAGTGTCCGGCCCCATGAGACTGTGGTTTTCTCGGCCCCTGGTGGTCCGAGGTCGTTCCCGCTGCCCAGCCTCAGGCGCCAGGGACTCCTGCAGATAACTCACTTTGGTTTATTGCGCTATCTCTAATAGCACCCGAGATATCACCAGATATATATTGGATTTTTCCCTTACCCTGAGTGTCCGGCCCCATGAGACTGCGGTTTTCTCGGCCCCTGGTGGTCCGAGGTCGTTCCCGCTGCACACATTCATGCGCCAGGGCCTCCTGCAGATAATTCACTATGGTTTATTGCGCTATCTCTAATAGCACCCGAGATATCACCAGATATATATTGGATTTTGCCCTGACCCTGAGTGTCCGGCCCCAAGAGACGGTGGTTTTCTCGGCCCCTGGTGGTCCGAGGTCGTTCCCGCTGCACAGATTCATGCGCCAGGGCCTCCTACAGACAATGCACTTTGATTTATTGCGCTATCTGTAATAGCACCCGAGATATCACCAGATATATATTGGATTTTTCCCTGACCCTGAGTGTCCGGCCCCATGAGACGGTGGTTTTCTCGGCCGCTGGTGGTCCGAGGTCGTTCCCGCTGGCCAGATTCATGCGCCAGGGCCTCCTACAGACAATGCACTTTGATTTATTGAGCTATCTCTAATAGCGCCCGAGATATCACCAGATATATATTGGATTTTTCCCTGACCCTGAGTGTCCGGCCCCATGAGACTGCGGTTTTCTCGGCCCCTGGTGGTCCGAGGTCGTTCCCGCTGCACAGATTCATGCGCCAGGGCCTCCTACAGACAATGCACTTTGATTTATTGCGCTATCTGTAATAGCACCCGAGATATCACCAGATATATATTGGATTTTTCCCTGACCCTGAGTGTCCGGCCCCATGAGACGGTGGTTTTCTCGGCCGCTGGTGGTCCGAGGTCGTTCCCGCTGGCCAGATTCATGCGCCAGGGCCTCCTACAGACAATGCACTTTGATTTATTGAGCTATCTCTA
The DNA here is from genome assembly GCF_051020985.1 of Nomia melanderi. Taxonomy (NCBI): domain Eukaryota; kingdom Metazoa; phylum Arthropoda; class Insecta; order Hymenoptera; family Halictidae; genus Nomia; species Nomia melanderi. Next base: position 1,302,678 of record NW_027475138.1, on the reverse strand, counting down.
ATAGCGCCCGAGATATCACCAGATATATATTGGATTTTTCCCTGACCCTGAGTGTCCGGCCCCATGAGACTGCGGTTTTCTCGGCCCCTGGTGGTCCGAGGTCGTTCCCGCTGCACAGATTCATGCGCCAGGGCCTCCTGCAGACAATACACTTTGGTTTATTGCGCTATCTCTAATAGCACCCGAGATATCACCAGATATATATTGGATTTTTCCCCGACCCTGAGTGTCCGGCCCCATGAGACGGTGGTTTTCTCGGCCGCTGGTGGTCCGAGGTCGTTCCCGCTGGCCAGATTCATGCGCCAGGGCCTCCTACAGACAATGCACTATGATTTATTGCGCTATCTGTAATAGCACCCGAGATATCACCAGATCTATATTGGATTTTCCCCTGACCCTGAGTATCCGGCCCCATGAGACTGTGGTTTTCTCGGCCCCTGGTGGTCCGAGGTCGTTCCCGTTGCACAGATTCATGCGCCAGGGCCTCCTGCAGATAATTCACTTTGGTTTATTGCGCTATCTCTAATAGCACCCGAGATATCACCAGATATATATTGGATTTTTCACTGACCCTGAGCGTCCTGCCCCATGAGACGGTCGTTTTCTCGGCCCCTGGTGGTCCGAGAACGTTCCCGCTGAACAGGTTCATGCGCCAGCGTCTCCTACAGACAATGCACTTTGATTTATTGCGCTATCTGTAATAGCACCCGAGATATCACCAGATATATATTGGATTTTTCACTGACCCTGAGTGTCCTGCCCCATGAGACGGTGGTTTTCTCGGCCCCTGGTGTTCCGAGGTCGTTCCCGATGCACAGATTCATGCGCCAGGGCCGCCTACAGACAATGCACTTTGATTTATTGCGCTATCTCTAATAGCGCCCGAGATATCACCAGATATATATTGGATTTTTCCCTGACCATGAGTGTCCGGCCCCATGAGACTGCGGTTTTCTCGGCCCCTGGTGGTCCGAGGTCGTTCCCGCTGCACAGATTCATGCGCCAGGGCCTCCTGCAGACAATTCACTTTGGTTTATTGCGCTATCTCTAATAGCACCCGAGATATCACCAGATATATATTGGATTTTTCCCCGACCCTGAGTGTCCGGCCCCATGAGACGGTGGTTTTCTCGGCCGCTGGTGGTCTTAGGTCGTTCCCGCTGGCCAGATTCATGCGCCAGGGCCTCCTACAGACAATGCACTATGATTTATTGCGCTATCTGTAATAGCACCCGAGATATTACCAGATCTATATTGGATTTTCCCCTGACCCTGAGTATCCGGCCCCATGAGACTGTGGTTTTCTCGGCCCCTGGTGGTCCGAGGTCGTTCCCGTTGCACAGATTCATGCGCCAGGGCCTCCTGCAGATAATTCACTTTGGTTTATTGCGCTATCTCTAATAGCACCCGAGATATCACCAGATATATATTGGATTTTTCACTGACCCTGAGCGTCCGGCCCCATGAGACGGTCGTTTTCTCGGCCCCTGTTGGTCCGAGAACGTTCCCGATGCACAGGTTCATGCGCCAGCGTCTCCTACAGACAATGCACTTTGATTTATTGCGCTATCTGTAATAGCACCCGAGATATCACCAGATATATATTGGATTTTTCACTGACCCTGTGTGTCCTGCCCCATGAGACGGTGGTTTTCTCGGCCCCTGGTGTTCCGAGGTCGTTCCCGCTGCACAGATTCATGCGCCAGGGCCTCCTACAGACAATGCACTTTGATTTATTGCGCTATCTCTAATAGCACCCGAGATATCACCAGATATATATTGGATTTTCCCCTGACCCTGAGTGTCCTGCCCCATGAGACGGTGGTTTTCTCGGCCCCTGGTGGTCCGGGGTCGTTCCCGCTGCACAGATTCATGCGCCAGGGCCTCCTACAGACAATGCACTTTGATTTATTGCTCTATCTGTAATAGCACCCGAGATATCACCAGATATATATTGGATTTTCCCCTGACCCTGAGTGTCCGGCCCCATGAGACTGCGGTTTTCTCGGCCCCTGGTGGTCCGAGGTCGTTCCCGCTGCACACATTCATGCGCCAGGGCCTCCTGCAGACAATTCACTTCGGTTTATTGCGCTATCTCTAATAGCACCCGAGATATCACCGGATATATACTGGATTTTTCACTGACCCTGAGCGTCCGGCCCGATGAGACGGTCGTTTTCTCGGCCCCTGGTGGTCCGAGAACGTTCCCGCTGCAGAGGTTCATGCGCCAGCGTCTCCTATAGACAATGCACTTTGATTTATTGCGCTATCTGTAATAGCACCCGAGATATCACCAGATATATATTGGATTTTTCACTGACCCTGAGTGTCCGGCCCCATGAGACTGTGGTTTTCTCGGCCCCTGGTGGTCCGAGGTCGTTCCCCCTGCACAGATTCATGCGCCAGGGCCTCCTACAGACAATGCACTTTGATTTATTGCGCTATCTGTAATAGCACCCGAGATATCACCAGATATATATTGGATTTTCCCCTGACCCTGAGTGTCCGGCCCCATGAGACGGTGGTTTTCTCGGCCCCTGGTGGTCCGAGGTCGTTCCCGTTGCACAGATTCATGCGCCAGGGCCTCCTGCAGATAATTCACTTTGGATTATTGCGCTATCTCTAATAGCACCCAAGATATCACCAGATATATATTGAATTTTTCCCTGACCCTGTGTGTCCAGCCCCATGAGACTGTCGTTTTCTCGGCCCCTGGTGGTCCGAGGTCGTTCCCGTTGCACAGATTCATGCGCCAGGGCCTCCTGCAGATAATTCACTTTCGTTTATTGCGCTATCTCGAATAGCACCCGAGATATCACCAGATATATATTGGATTTTTCCCTTACCCTGAGTGTCCGGCCCCATGAGACGGTGGTTTTCTCGGCCCCTGGTGGTCCTAGGTCGTTCCCGCTGCACAGATGCATGCGCCAGGGCCTTCTGCAGATAATTCCCTTTGGCTTATTGCGCTATCTTTAATAGCACCCGAGATATCACCAGATATATATTGGATTTTTCCCTGACCCTGAGTGTCCGGCACCATGAGACTGCGGTTTTCTCGGCTCCTGGTGGTCCGAGGTCGTTCCCGCTGCACACATTCATGCGCCAGGGCCTCCTGCAGATAATTCACTATGGTTTATTGCGCTATCTCTAATAGCACCCGAGATATCACCAGATATATATTGGATTTTGCCCTGACCCTGAGTGTCCGGCCCCAAGAGACGGTGGTTTTCTCGGCCCCTGGTGGTCCGAGGTCGTTCCCGCTGCACAGATTCATGCGCCAGGGCCTCCTACAGACAATGCACTTTGATTTATTGCGCTATCTGTAATAGCACCCGAGATATCACCAGATATATATTGGATTTTTCCCTGACCCTGAGTGTCCGGCCCCATGAGACGGTGGTTTTCTCGGCCGCTGGTGGTCCGAGGTCGTTCCCGCTGGCCAGATTCATGCGCCAGGGCCTCCTACAGACAATGCACTTTGATTTATTGAGCTATCTCTAATAGCGCCCGAGATATCACCAGATATATATTGGATTTTTCCCTGACCCTGAGTGTCCGGCCCCATGAGACTGCGGTTTTCTCGGCCCCTGGTGGTCCGAGGTCGTTCCCGCTGCACAGATTCATGCGCCAGGGCCTCCTGCAGACAATACACTTTGGTTTATTGCGCTATCTCTAATAGCACCCGAGATATCACCAGATATATATTGGATTTTTCCCCGACCCTGAGTGTCCGGCCCCATGAGACGGTGGTTTTCTCGGCCGCTGGTGGTCCGAGGTCGTTCCCGCTGGCCAGATTCATGCGCCAGGGCCTCCTACAGACAATGCACTATGATTTATTGCGCTATCTGTAATAGCACCCGAGATATCACCAGATCTATATTGGATTTTCCCCTGACCCTGAGTATCCGGCCCCATGAGACTGTGGTTTTCTCGGTCCCTGGTGGTCCGAGGTCGTTCCCGTTGCACAGATTCATGCGCCAGGGCCTCCTGCAGATAATTCACTTTGGTTTATTGCGCTATCTCTAATAGCACCCGAGATATCACCAGATATATATTGGATTTTTCACTGACCCTGAGCGTCCGGCCCCATGAGACGGTCGTTTTCTCGGCCCCTGGTGGTCCGAGAACGTTCCCGATGCACAGGTTCATGCGCCAGCGTCTCCTACAGACAATGCACTTTGATTTATTGCGCTATCTGTAATAGCACCCGAGATATCACCAGATATATATTGGATTTTTCACTGACCCTGAGTGTCCTGCCCCATGAGACGGTGGTTTTCTCGGCCCCTGGTGTTCCGAGGTCGTTCCCGCTGCACAGATTCATGCGCCAGGGCCTCCTACAGACAATGAACTTTGATTTATTGCGCTATCTCTAATAGCACCCGAGATATCACCAGATATATATTGGATTTTCCCCTGACCCTGAGTGTCCTGCCCCATGAGACGGTGGTTTTCTCGGCCCCTGGTGGTCCGGGGTCGTTCCCGCTGCACAGCTTCATGCGCCAGGGCCTCCTACAGACAATGCACTTTGATTTATTGCTCTATCTGTAATAGCACCCGAGATATCACCAGATATATATTGGATTTTCCCCTGACCCTGAGTGTCCGGCCCCATGAGACTGCGGTTTTCTCGGCCCCTGGTGGTCCGAGGTCGTTCCCGCTGCACACATTCATGCGCCAGGGCCTCCTGCAGACAATTCACTTCGGTTTATTGCGCTATCTCTAATAGCACCCGAGATATCACCAGATATATATTGGATTTTTCACTGACCCTGAGCGTCCGGCCCGATCAGACGGTCGTTTTCTCGGCCCCTGGTGGTCCGAGAACGTTCCCGCTGCAGAGGTTCATGCGCCAGCGTCTCCTACAGACAATGCACTTTGATTTATTGCGCTATCTGTAATAGCACCCGAGATATCACCAGATAGATATTGGATTTTTCACTGACCCTAAGTGTCCGGCCCCTCGGGACGGTGGTTTTCTCGGCCCCTGGTGGTCCGAGGTCGTTCCCGCTGCACAGATTCATGCGCCAGGGCCTCCTACAGACAATGCACTTTGATTTATTGCGCTATCTGTAATAGCACCCAAGATATCACCAGATAAATATTGGATTTTCCCCTGACCCTGAGTGTCCGGCCCCATGAGACGGTGGTTTTCTCGGCCCCTGATGGTCCGAGGTCGTTCCCGCTGGCCACATTTATGCGCCAGGGACTCCTACAGATAATGCACTTTGATTTATTGCGCTATCTGTAATAGCACCAGAGATATCACCAGATATATATTGGATTTTCCCCTGACCCTGAGTGTCCGGCCCCATGAGACTGTCGTTTTCTCGGCCCCTGGTGGTCCGAGGTCGTTCCCGTTGCACAGATTCATGCGCCAGGGCCTCCTGCAGATAATTCACCTTGGTTTATTGCGCTATCTCTAATAGCACCCGAGATATCACCCGATATATATTGGATTTTCCCCTGACCCTGAGTGTCCGGCCCCATGAGACTGTAGTTTTCTCGGCCCCTGGTGGTCCTAGGTCGTTCCCGCTGCACAGATTCATGCGCCAGGGCCTCCTACAGATAATTCACTTTGGTTTATTGCGCTATCTCTAACAGCGCCCGAGATATCAACAGATATATATTGGATTTTTCCCTGGCCCAGAGTGTCCGGCCCCCTCGAGACGGTGCTTTCCTCGGCCCCTGGTGGTCCGAGTTCGTTCCCGCTGCACAGCTTCAGGCGCCAGGGCCTCCTGCAGATAACTCACTTTGGTTTATTGCGCTATCTCTAATAGCACCCGAGATATCACCAGATATATATTGGATTTTTCGCTGACCCTGAGTGTCCGGCCCCATGAGACGGTGGTTTTCTCGGCCCTTGGTGGTCCGAGGTCGTTCCCGCTGCACAGATTCATGCGCCAGGGCCTCCTGCAGATAATTCACTTTGGTTTATTGCGCTATCTCTAATAGCGCCCGAGATATCAACAGATATATATTGGATTTTTCCCTGACCCTGAGTGTCCGGCCCCATGAGACTGCGGTTTTCTCGGCCCCTGGTGGTCCGAGGTCGTTCCCGCTGCACACATTCATGCGCCAGGGCCTCCTGCAGATAATTCACAATGGTTTATTGCGCTATCTCTAATAGCACCCGAGATATCACCAGATATATATTGGATTTTGCCCTGACCCTGAGTGTCCGGCCCCATGAGACTGTGGTTTTCTCGGCCCCTGGTGGTCCGAGGTTGTTCCCGCTGCACACATTCATGCGCCAGGGCCTCCTACAGACAATGCACTTTGATTTATTGCTCTATCTGTAATAGCACCCAAGATATCACCAGATATATATTGGATTTTTCCTTGACCCTGAGTGTCCGGCCCCATGAGACTGTGGTTTCCTCGGCCTCTGGTGGTCCGAGGTCGTTCCCGCTGCACAGATTCATGCGCCAGGGCCTCCTACAGACAATGCACTTTGATTTATTTCGCTATCTGTAATAGGACCGGAGATATCACCAGATATATATTGGATTTTCCCCAGACCCTGAGTGTCCGGCCGCATGAGACTGTAGTTTTATCGGCCCCTGGTGGTCCGAGGTCGTTCCCGCTGCACAGATTCATGCGCCAGGGCCTCCTACAGACAATGCACTTTGATTTATTGCACTATCTGTAATAGCACCCGAGATATCACCACATATATATTGGATTTTTCGCTGACCCAGAGTGTCCGGCCCCATGAGACGGTGGTTTTCTCGGCCCCTGGTGGTCCTAGGTCGTTCCCGCTGCACAGATTCATGCGGCAGGGCCTCCTGCAGAGAATTCACTTTGGTTTATTGCGCTATCTCTAATAGCACCCGAGATATCACCAGATATAAACTGGATTTTCCCCTGTCCCTGAGTGTCCGGACCCATGAGACTGTGGTTTTCTCGGCCCCTGGTGGTCCGAGGTCGTTGCCGCTTCACAGATTCATGCGCCAGGGCCTCCTACAGACAATGCACTTTGACTTATTGCGCTATCTGTAATGGCACCCGAGATATCACCAGATATATATTGGATTTTCCCCTGACCCTGAGTGTCCGGCCCCATGAGACTGTGGTTTTCTCGGCCCCTGGTGGTCCGAGGTCGTTCCCGCTGCCCAGCTTCAGGCGCCAGGGCCTCCTGCAGATAACTCACTTTGGTTTATTGCGCTATCTCTAATAGCACCCAAGATATCACCAGATATATATTGGATTTTTCCCTGACCCTGAGTGTCCGGCCCCATGAGACGGTGGTTTTCTCGGCCCCTGGTGGTCCGCGGTCGATCCCGCTGCACAGATTCATGCGCCAGGGCCTCCTGCAGATAATTCACTTTCGTTTATTGCGCTATCTCTAATAGCACCGGAGATATCACCAGATATATATTGGATTTTCCCCTGACCCTGAGTGTCCGGCCCCATGAGACGGTGGTTTTCTCGGTCCCTGGTGGTCCTAGGTCGTTCCCGCTGCACAGATGCATGCGCCAGAGCCTCCTGCAGATAATTCCCTTTGGCTTATTGCGCTATCTCTAATAGCGCCCGAGATATCACCAGATATATATTGGATTTTTCCCTGACCCTGAGTGTCCGGCCCCATGAGACTGCGGTTTTCTCGGCCCCTGGTGGTCCGAGGTCGTTCCCGCTGCACAGATTCATGCGCCAGGGCCTCCTACAGACAATGCACTTTGATTTATTGCGCTATCTGTAATAGCACCCGAGATATCACCAGATATATATTGGATTTTTCCCTGACCCTGAGTGTCCGGCCCCATGAGACTGTGGTTTTCTCGGCCCCTGGTGGTCCGAGGTCGTTCCCGCTGCACAGATTCATGCGCCAGGGCATCCTACAGACAATGCACTTTGATTTATTGCGCTATCTGTAATAGCAGCCAAGATATCACCAGATAAATATTGGATTTTCCCCTGACCCTGAGTGTCCGGCCCCATGAGACGGTGGTTTTCTCGGCCCCTGATGGTCCGAGGTAGTTCCCGCTGTCCACATTTATGCGCCAGGGCCTCCTACAGACAATGCAATTTGATTTATTGCGCTATCTGTAATAGCACCCGAGATATCACCAGATATATATTGGATTTTCCCCTGACCCTGAGTGTCCGACCCCTTGAGACTGTCGTTTTCTCGGCCCCTGGTGGTCCGAGGTCGTTCCCGTTGCACAGATTCATGCGCCAGGGCCTCCTGCAGATAATTCACCTTGGTTTATTGCGCTATCTCTAATAGCACCCGAGATATCACCAGATATATATTGGATTTTCCCCTGACCCTGAGTGTCCGGCCCCATGAGACGGTGGTTTTCTCGGCCCCTGATGGTCCGAGGTAGTTCCCGCTGTCCACATTTATGCGCCAGGGCCTCCTACAGACAATGCAATTTGATTTATTGCGCTATCTGTAATAGCACCCGAGATATCACCAGATATATATTGGATTTTCCCCTGACCCTGAGTGTCCGGCCCCTTGAGACTGTCGTTTTCTCGGCCCCTGGTGGTCCGAGGTCGTTCCCGCTGCACAGATTCATGCGCCAGGGCCTCCTGCAGATAATTCACTTTGGTTTATTGCGCTATCTCTAATAGCGCCCGAGATATCAACAGATATATATTGGATTTTTCCCTGACCCTGAGTGTCCGGCCCCATGAGACTGCGGTTTTCTCGGCCCCTGGTGGTCCGAGGTTGTTCTCGCTGCACAGATTCATGCGCCAGGGCCTCCTACAGACAATGCACTTTGATTTATTGCTCTATCTGTAATAGCACCCGAGATATCACCAGATACATATTGGATTTTCCCCTGACCCTGATTGTCCGGCCCCATGAGACTGTGGTTTTCTCGGCCCCTGGTGGTCCGGGGTCGTTCCCGCTGAACAGATTCATGCGCCAGGGCCTCCTACAGACAATGCACTTTGATTTATTGCGCTATCTGTAATAGCACCCGAGATATCACCAGATATATATTGGATTTTTCCCTGACCCTGAGTGTCCGGCCCCATGAGACGGTGGATGTCTCGGCCCCTGATGGTCCGAGATCGTTCCCGCTGCACAGATTCATGCGCCAGGGCCTCCTGCAGACAATTCACTTTGGTTTATTGCGCTATCTCTAATAGCACCCGAGATATCACCAGATATATATTGGATTTTTCCCCGACCCTGAGTGTCCGGCCCCATGAGACGGTGGTTTTCTCGGCCGCTGGTGGTCCGAGGTCGTTCCCGCTGGCCAGATTCATGCGCCAGGGCCTCCTACAGACAATGCACTATGATTTATTGCGCTATCTGTAATAGCACCCGAGATATCACCAGATCTATATTGGATTTTCCCCTGACCCTGAGTATCCGTCCCCATGAGACTGTGGTTTTCTCGGTCCCTGGTGGTCCGAGGTCATTCCCGTTGCACAGATTCATGCGCCAGGGCCTCCTGCAGATAATTCACTTTGGTTTATTGCGCTATCTCTAATAGCACCCGAGAAATCACCAGATATATATTGGATTTTTCACTCACCCTTAGCGTCCGGCCCCATGAGACGGTCGTTTTCTCGGCCCCTGGTGGTCCGAGAACGTTCCCGCTGAACAGGTTCATGCGCCAGCGTCTCCTACAGACAATGCACTTTGATTTATTGCGCTATCTGTAATAGCACCCGAGATATCACCAGATATATATTGGATTTTTCACTGACCCTGAGTGTCCTGCCCCATGAGACGGTGGTCTTCTCGGCCCCTGGTGTTCCAAGGTCGTTCCCGCTGCACAGATTCATGCGCCAGGGCCTCCTACAGACAATGCACTTTGATTTATTGCGCTATCTCTAATAGCGCCCGAGATATCACCAGATATATATTGGATTTTTCCCTGACCCTGAGTGTCCGGCCCCATGAGACTGCGGTTTTCTCGGCCCCTGGTGGTCCGAGGTCGTTCCAGCTGCACAGATTCATGCGCCAGGGCCTCCTGCAGACAATTCACTTTGGTTTATTGCGCTATCTCTAATAGCACCCGAGATATCACCAGATATATATTGGATTTTTCACTGACCCTGAGCGTCCGGCCCCATGAGACGGTCGTTTTCTCGGCCCCTGGTGGTCCGAGAACGTTCCCGCTGCACAGGTTCATGCGCCAGCGTCTCCTACAGACAATGCACTTTGATTTATTGCGCTATCTGTAATAGCACCCGAGATATCACCAGATATATATTGGATTTTTCACTGACCCTGAGTGTCCTGCCCCATGAGACGGTGGTTTTCTGGGCCCCTGGTGGTCCGAGGTCGTTCCCGCTGCACAGATTCATGCGCCAGGGCCTCCTACAGACAATGCACTTTGATTTATTGCGCTATCTGTAATAGCACCCGAGATATCACCAGATATATATTGGATTTTCCCCTGACCCTGAGTGTCCGGCCCCTTGAGACTGTCGTTTTCTCGGCCCCTGGTGGTCCGGGGTCATTCTCGTTGCACAGATTCATGCGCCAGGGCCTCCTGCAGATAATTCACCTTGGTTTATTGCGCTATCTCTAATAGCACCCGAGATATCACCAGATATATATTGGATTTTTCACTGACCCTGAGCGTCCGGCCCCATGAGACGGTCGTTTTCTCGGCCCCTGGTGGTCCGAGAACGTTCCCGCTGCACAGGTTCATGCGCCAGGGCCTCCTACAGACAATGCACTTTGATTTATTGCGCTATCTGTAATAGCACCCGAGATATCACCAGATATATATTGGATTTTTCCCTGACCCTGAGTGTCCGGCCCCATGAGACGGTGGATGTCTCGGCCCCTGATGGTCCGAGATCGTTCCCGCTGCACAGATTCATGCGCCAGGGCCTCCTGCAGACAATTCACTTTGGTTTATTGCGCTATCTCTAATATCGCCCGAGATATCACCAGATATATATTGGATTTTTCCCTGACCCTGAGTGTCCGGCCCAATGAGACTGCGGTTTTCTCGGCCCCTGGTGGTCCGAGGTTGTTCCCGCTGCACAGATTCATGCGCCAGGGCCTCCTACAGACAATGCACTTTGATTTATTGCTCTATCTGTAATAGCACCCGAGATATCACCAGATATATATTGGATTTTCCCCTGACCCTGAGTGTCCTGCCCCATGAGACGGTGGTTTTCTCGGCCCCTGGTGTTCCGAGGTCGTTCCCGCTGCACAGATTCATGCGCCAGGGCCTCCTACAGACAATGCACTTTGATTTATTGCGCTATCTCTAATAGCACCCGACATATCACCAGATATATATTGGATTTTCCCCTGATCCTGAGTGTCCGGCCCCATGAGACTGTGGTTTTCTCGGCCCCTGGTGGTCCTAGGTCGTTCCCGCTGCACTGATGCATGCGCCAGGGTCTCCTGCAGATAATTCCCTTTGGCTTATTGCGCTATCTCTAATAGCGCCCGAGATATCACCAGATATATATTGGATTTTTCCCTGACCCTGAGTGTCGGGCCCCATGAGACTGCGGTTTTCTCGGCCCCTGGTGGTCCGAGGTCGTTCCCGCTGCACAGATTCATGCGCCAGGGCCTCCTACAGACAATGCACTTTAGTTTATTGCGCTATCTTTAATAGCACCCGAGATATCACCAGATATATATTGGATTTTCCCCTGACCCTGAGTGTCCGGCCCCATGAGACTGTGGTTTTCTCGGCCCCTGGTGGTCCGCGGTCGTTCCCGCTGCACAGATTCATGCGCCAGGGCCTCCTACAGACAATGCACTTTGATTTATTGCGCTATCTGTAATAGCACCCGAGATATCACCAGATCTATATTGGATTTTTCACTGACCCTGAGTGTCCTGCCCCATGAGACGGTGGTCTTCTCGGCCCCTGGTGTTCCAAGGTCGTTCCCGCTGCACAGATTCATGCGCCAGGGCCTCCTACAGACAATGCACTTTGATTTATTGCGCTATCTGTAATAGCACCCGAGATATCACCAGATATATATTGGATTTTCCCCTGACCCTGAGTGTCCGGCCCCATGAGACTGCGGTTTTCTCGGCCCCTGGTGGTCCGAGGTTGTTCCCGCTGCACAGATTCATGCGTCAGGGCCTCCTACAGACAATGCACTTTGATTTATTGCTCTATCTGTAATAGCACCCGAGATATCACCAGATATATATTGGATTTTCCCCTGACCCTGAGTGTCCGGCCCCATGAGACTGTGGTTTTCTCGGCCCCTGGTGGTCCGAGGTCGTTCCCGCTGCACAGATTCATGCGCCAGGGCCTCCTACAGACAATGCACTTTGATTTATTGCGCTATCTCTAATAGCACCCGAGATATCACCAGATATATATTGGATTTTTCCCCGACCCTGAGTGTCCGGCCCCATGAGACGGTGGTTTTCTCGGCCGCTGGTGGTCCGAGGTCGTTCCCGCTGGCCAGATTCATGCGCCAGGGCCTCCTACAGACAATGCACTATGATTTATTGCGCTATCTGTAATAGCACCCGAGATATCACCAGATCTATATTGGATTTTCCCCTGACCCTGAGTCTCCGGCCCCATGAGACTGTGGTTTTCTCGGTCCCTGGTGGTCCGAGGTCGTTCCCGTTGCACAGATTCATGCGCCAGGGCCTCCTGCAGATAATTCACTTTGGTTTATTGCGCTATCTCTAATAGCACCCGAGATATCACCAGATATTTATTGGATTTTTCACTGACCCTGAGCGTCCGGCCCCATGAGACGGTCGTTTTCTCGGCCCCTGGTGGTCCGGGAACGTTCCCGCTGCACAGGTTCATGCGCCAGCGTCTCCTACAGACAATGCACTTTGATTTATTCCGCTATCTGTAATAGCACCCGAGATATCACCAGATATATATTGGATTTTTCACTGACCCTGAGTGTCCTGCCCCATGAGACGGTGGTTTTCTCGGCCCGTGGTGTTCCGAGGTCGTTCCCGCTGCACAGATTCATGCGCCAGGGCCTCCTACAGACAATGCACTTTGATTTATTGCGCTATCTCTAATAGCACCCGAGATATCACCAGATATATATTGGATTTTCCCCTCACCCTGAGTGTCCGGCCCCATGAGACTGTGGTTTTCTGGGCCCCTGGTGGTCCTAGGTCGTTCCCGCTGCACTGATGCATGCGCCAGGGCCTCCTGCAGATAATTCCCTTTGGCTTATTGCGCTATCTCTAATAGCGCCCGAGATATCACCAGATATATATTGGATTTTTCCCTGACCCTGAGTGTCCGGCCCAATGAGACTGCGGTTTTCTCGGCCCCTGGTGGTCCGAGGTTGTTCCCGCTGCACAGATTCATGCGCCAGGGCCTCCTACAGACAATGCACTTTGATTTATTGCTCTATCTGTAATAGCACCCGAGATATCACCAGATATATATTGGATTTTCCCCTGACCCTGAGTGTCCTGCCCCATGAGACGGTGGTTTTCTCGGCCCCTGGTGTTCCGAGGTCGTTTCCGCTGCACAGATTCATGCGCCAAGGTCTCCTACAGACAATGCACTTTGATTTATTGCGCTATCTCTAATAGCACCCGACATATCACCAGATATATATTGGATTTTCCCCTGATCCTGAGTGTCCGGCCCCATGAGACTGTGGTTTTCTCGGCCCCTGGTGGTCGTAGGTCGTTCCCGCTGCACTGATGCATGCGCCAGGGTCTCCTGCAGATAATTCCCTTTGGCTTATTGCGCTATCTCTAATAGCGCCCGAGATATCACCAGATATATATTGGATTTTTCCCTGACCCTGAGTGTCGGGCCCCATGAGACTGCGGTTTTCTCGGCCCCTGGTGGTCCGAGGTCGTTCCCGCTGCACACATTCATGCGCCAGGGCCTCCTGCAGATAATTCACTTTAGTTTATTGCGCTATCTTTAATAGCACCCGAGATATCACCAGATATATATTGGATTTTCCCCTGACCCTGAGTGTCCGGCCCCTGATGGTCCGAGATCGTTCCCGCTGCACAGATTCATGCGCCAGGGCCTCCTGCAGACAATTCACTTTGGTTTATTGCTCTATCTCTAATATCACCCGAGATATCACCAGATATATATTGGATTTTTCCCCGACCCTGAGTGTCCGGCCCCATGAGACGGTGGTATTCTCGGCCGCTGGTGGTCCGAGGTCGTTCCCGCTGGCCAGATTCATGCGCCAGGGCCTCCTACAGACAATGCACTATGATTTATTGCGCTATCTGTAATAGCACCCGAGATATCACCAGATCTATATTGGATTTTCCCCTGACCCTGAGTATCCGGCCCCATGAGACTGTGGTTTTCTCGGCCCCTGGTGGTCCGAGGTCGTTCCCGTTGCACAGATTCATGCGCCAGGGCCTCCTGCAGGTAATGCACTTTGGTTTATTGCGCTATCTCTAATAGCACCCGAGATATCACCAGATATATATTGGATTTTTCACTGACCCTGAGCGTCCGGCCCCATGAGACGGTCGTTTTCTCGGCCCCTGGTGGTCCGAGAACGTTCCCTCTGCATAGGTTCATGCGCCAGCGTCTCCTACAGACAATGCACTTTGATTTATTGCGCTATCTGTAATAGCACCCGAGATATCACCAGATATATATTGGATTTTTCACTGACCCTGAGCGTCCGGCCCCATGAGACGGTCGTTTTCTCGGCCCCTGGTGGTCCGAGGTCGTTCCCGTTGCACAGATTCATGCGCCAGGGCCTCCTGCAGATAATTCACTTTGGTTTATTGCGCTATCTCTAATAGCACCCGAGATATCACCAGATATATATTGGATTTTTCACTGACCCTGAGCGTCCGGCCCCATGAGACGGTCGTTTTCTCGGCCCCTGGTGGTCCGAGGTCGTTCCCGCTGCACAGGTTCATGCGCCAGGGCCTCCTACAGACAATGCACTTTGATTTATTGCGCTATCTCTAATAGCACCCGTGATATCACCAGATATATATTGGATTTTCCCTGACCCTGAGTGTCCGGCCCAATGAGACTGTGGTTTTCTCGGCCCCTGGTGTTCCGTGGTCGTTCCCGCTGTACAGATTCATGCGCCAGGGCCTCCTACAGACAATGCACTTTGATTTATTGCGCTATCTGTAATAGCACCCGCGATATCACCAGGTATATATTGGATTTTACTCTGACCCTGAGTGTGCGGCCCCATGAGACGGTGGTTTTCTCGGCCCCTGGTGTTCCGAGGTCGTTCCCGCTGCACAGATTCATGCGCCAGGGCCTCCTACAGACAATGCACTTTGATTTATTGCGCTATCTGTAATAGCACCCGAGATATCACCAGATATATATTGGATTTTACCCTGACCCTGAGTGTCCGGCCCCATGTGACGGTGGTTGTCTCAGCCCCTGGAGGTCCGAGGACGTTCCCGCTGCACAGATACATGCGCCAGGGCCTCCTGCAGATAATTGACTTTGGTTTATTGCGCTATCTCTAATAGCACCCGAGATATCAAGAGATATATACTGGATTTTCCCCTTACCCTGAGTGTCCGGCCCAATGAGACTGTGGTTCTCTCGGCCCCTGGTGGTCCGAGGTCGTTCCCGCTGCACAGATTCATGCGCCAGGGCCTCCTACAGACAATGCACTTTGATTTATTGCGCTATCTGTAAGAGCACCCGAGATATCACCAGATATATATTGGATTTTTCACTGACCCTGAGTGTCCGGCCCCATGAGACTGTCGTTTTCTCGGCCCCTGGTGGTCCGAGGTCGTTCCCGCTGCACAGATTCATGCGCCAGGGCCTCCTGCAGATAAATCACTTTGGTTTATTGCGCTATCTCTAATAGCACCCGAGATATCACCAGAAATATATTGGATTTTACCCTGACCCTGAGTGTCCGGCCCCATGAGACTGTGCTTTTCTCGGCCCCTGGTGGTCCGAGGTCGTTCCCGTTGCACAGATTCATGCGCCAGGGCCTCCTACAGACAATGCACTTTGATTTATTGCGCTATCTGTAATAGCACCCGAGATATCACCAAATATATATTGGATATTACCGTGACCCTGAGTGTCCGGCCCCATGAGACGGTGGTTTTCTCGGTCCCTGGTGTTCCGAGGTCGTTCCCGCTGCACAGATTCATGCGCCAGGGCCTCCTACAGACAATGCACTTTGATTTATTGCGCTACCTGTAATAGCACTCGAGATATCACCAGATATATATTGGATTTTACCCTGACCCTGAGTGTCCGGCCCCATGAGACAGTGGTTTTTTCGGCCCCTGGTGGTCCGAGGTCGTTCCCGCTGCACAGATTCATGCGCCAGGGCCTCCTACAGACAATGCACTTTGATTTATTGCGCTATCTGTAATAGCACCCGATATATCAGCAGATATATATTGAATTATTCACTGACCCTGAGTGTCCGGCCCCATGAGACGGTCGTTTTCTCGGCCCCTGGTGGTCCGAGGTCGTTCCCGCTGCACAGATTCATGCGCCAGGGCCACCTGCAGATAATTCACTTTGGTTTATTGCGCTATCTCTAATAGCACCCGAGATATCAGCAGATATATATTGGATTTTTCACTGACTCTGAGTGACCGGCCCAATGAGACTGTGGTTTTTTCGGCCCCTGGTGGACCGAGGATGTTCCCGCTGCACAGATTCATGCGCCAGGGCCTCCTACAGACAATGCACTTTGATTTATTGCGCTATCTGTAATAGCACCCGAGATATCGGCAGATATATATTGGATTTTTCACTGACCCTGAGTGTCCGGCCCCATGAGACGGTCGTATTCTCGGCCCCTGGTGGTCCGAGGTCGTTCCCGCTGCACAGATTCGTGCGCCAGGGCCTCCTGGAGATAATTCACTTTGGTTTATTGCGCTATCTCTAATAGCACCCGAGATATCAGCAGATATATATTGCATTTTTCACTGACCCTGAGTGACCGGCCCCATGAGACGGTAGTTTTCTCGGCCCCTGGTGGTCCGAGGTCGTTCCCGCTGCACAGATTCATGCGCCAGGGCCTACTGCAGATAATTCACTTTGATTTATTGCGCTATCTGTAATAGCACCCGAGATATCACCACATATATATTGGATTTTTCACTGACCCTGAGTGTCCGGCCCCATGAGACGGTAGTTTTCTCGGTCCCTGGTGGTCCGAGGTCGTTCCCGCTGCACAGATTCATGCGCCAGGAACTCCTACAGACAATGCACTTTGATTTATTTCGCTATCTCTAATAGCACCCGAGATATCACCTGATATATATTGTATTTTTCCCTGACCCTGACAGTCCGGCCGCATGAGACTGTGGTTTTCTCGGCCCCTGGTGGTCCGAGGTCGTTCCCCTTGCACAGATTCATGCGCCAGGGCCTCCTGCAGATAATTCACTTTGGTTTATTGCGCTATCTGTAATGGCACCCGAGATATCACCAGATCTATATTGGATTTTCCCCTGACCCTGAGTGTCCGGCCCCATGAGACTGTGGTTTTCTCGGCCCCTGGTGGTCCGAGGTCGCTCCCGTTGTACAGATTCATGCGCCAGGGCCTCCTGCAGATAATTCACTTTGGTTTATTGCGCTATCACTAATAGCACCCGAGATATCACCAGATATATATTGGATTTTTCACTGACCCTGAGCGTCCGGCCCCATGAGACGGTCGTTTTCTCGGCCCCTGGTGGTCCGAGGTCGTGCCCGCTGCACAGGTTCATGCGCCAGGATCTCCTACAGACAATGCACTTTGATTTATTGCGCTATCTCTAATAGCACCCGAGATATCACCAGATATATATTGGATTTTTCCCTGACCCTGAGTGTCCGGCGCCATGAGACGGTAGTTTTCTTGGCCCCTGGTGGTCCGAGGTCGTTCCCGCTGCACAGATGCATGCGCCAGGGCCTCCTGCAGATAATTCACTTTGGTTTATTGCGCTATCTGTAATAGCACCCGAGATATCACCGGATATATGCTGGATTTTTACATGACCTTGGGTGACGGATTCCGAATATCTATAATTTTCTCGGCCCCTGGTGGTCCGAGGTCGTTCCCGCTGCACAGATTCATTCGCCTGGGCCTCCTACAGACAATGCACTTTGATTTATTGCGCTATCTGTAATAGCACCCGAGATATCACCAGATATATATTGGATTTTCCCCTGACCCTGAGTGTCCGGCCCCATGAGACTGTGGTTTTCTCGGCCCCTGGTGGTCCGAGGTCGTTCCCGCTGGCCAGATTCATGCGCCTGGGCCTCCTACAGACAATGCACTTTGATTTATTGCGCTATCTCTAATAGCACCCGAGATATCACCAGATATATATTGGATTTTTCCCTGACCCTGAGTGTCCGGCGCCATGACACGGTGGTTTTCTTGGCCCCTGGTGGTCCGAGGTCGTTCCCGCTGCACAGATGCATGCGCCAGGGCCTCCTGCAGATAATTCACTTTGGTTTATTGCGCTATCTCTAATAGCACCCGAGATATCACCAGATATATATTGGATTTTCCCCTGACCCTGAGTGTCCGGCCCCATGAGACTGTGGTTTTCCCGGCCCCTGGTGGTCCGAGGTCGTTCCCGCTGCACAGATTCATGCGCCAGGGCCTCCTACCGACAATGCACTTTGATTTATTGGGCTATCTGTAATAGCACCCGAGATATCACCAGATATATATTGGATTTTCCCCTGACCCTGAGTGTCCGGCCCCATGAGACTGTGCTTTTTTCGGCCCCTGGTGGTCCGAGGTCGTTCCCGTTGCACAGATTCATGCGCCACGGCCTCCTACAGACAATGCACTTTGATTTATTGCGCTATCTGTAATAGCACCCGAGATATCACCAGATCTATATTGGATTTTCCCCTGACCCTGAGTGTCCGGCCCCATGAGACTGTGGTTTTTTCGGCCCCTGGTGGTCCGAGGTCGTTCCCGTTGCACAGATTCATGCGCCACTGCCTCCTACAGACAATGCACTTTGATTTATTGCGCTATCTGTAATAGCACCCGAGATATCACCAGATCTATATTGGATTTTCCCCTGACCCTGAGTGTCCGGCCCCATGAGACTGTGGTTTTTTCGGCCCCTGGTGGTCCGAGGACGTTCCCGCTGCACAGATTCATGCGCCAGGGCCTCCTACAGACAATGCACTTTGATTTATTGCGCTATCTGTAATAGCACCCGAGATATCAGCAGATATATATTGGATTTTTCACTGACCCTGAGTGTCCGGCCCCATGAGACGGTCGTTTTCTCGGTCCCTGGTGGTCCGAGGTCGTTCCCGCTGCACAGATTCATGCGCCAGGGCCTCCTGCAGATAATTCACTATGGTTTATTGCGCTATCTCTAATAGCACCCGAGATATCAGCAGATATATATTGCATTTTTCACTGACCCTGAGTGACCGGCCCCATGAGACGGTAGTTTTCTCGGCCCCTGCTGGTCCGAGGTCGTTCCCGCTGCACAGATTCATGCGCCAGGGCCTACTGCAGATAATTCACTTTGATTTATTGCGCTATCTCTAATAGCACCCGAGATATCAACACATATATATTGGATATTTCACTGACCCCGAGTGTCCGGCCCCATGGGACGGTGGTTTTCTCGGTCCCTGGTGTTCCGAGGTCGTTCCCGCTGCACAGATTCATGCGCCAGGGCCTCCTATAGACAATGCACTTTGCTTTATTGCGCTATCTGTAATAGCACCCGAGATATCACCAGATATATGCTGGATTTTTACATGACCTTGGGTGACGGATTCCGAATATCTATAATTTTCTCGGCCCCTGGTGGTCCGAGGTCGTTACCGCTGCACAGATTCATTCGCCTGGGCCTCCTACAGACAATGCACTTTGATTTATTAAGCTATCTGTAATAGCACCCGAGATATCACCAGATATATATTGGATTTTCCCCTGACCCTGAGTGTCCGGCCCCATGAGACTGTGGTTTTCTCGGCCCCTGGTGGTCCGAGGTCGTTCCCGCTGGCCAGATTCATGCGCCTGGGCCTCCTACAGACAATGCACTTTGATTTATTGCGCTATCTCTAATAGCACCCGAGATATCACCAGATATATATTGGATTTTTCCCTGACCCTGAGTGTCCGGCGCCATGAGACGGTGGTTTTCTTGGCCCCTGGTGGTCCGAGGTCGTTCCCGCTGCACAGATTCATGCGCCAGGGCCTCCTGCAGATAATTCACTTTCGTTTATTGCGCTATCTCTAATAGCACCCGAGATATCACCAGATATATATTGGATTTTTCCCTGACCCTGAGTTTCCGGCCCCATGAGACCGTGGTTTTTTCGGCCCCTGGTGGTCCGAGGACGTTCCCGCTGCACAGATTCATGCGCCAGGGCCTCCTACAGACAATGCACTTTGATTTATTGCGCTATCTGTAATAGCACCCGAGATATCAGCAGATATATATTGGATTTTTCACTGACCCTGAGTGTCCGGCCCCATGAGACGGTCGTTTTCTCGGCCCCTGGTGGTCCGAGGTCGTTCCCGCTGCACAGATTCATGCGCCAGGGCCTCCTGCAGATAATTCACTTTGCTTTATTGCGCTATCTCTAATAGCACCCGAGATATCAGCAGATATATATTGCATTTTTCACTGACCCTGAGTGACCGGCCCCATGAGACGGTAGTTTTCTCGGCCCCTGGTGGTCCGAGGTCGTTCCCGCTGCACAGATTCATGCGCCAGGGCCTACTGCAGATAATTCACTTTGATTTATTGCGCTATCTGTAATAGCACCCGAGATATCACCACATATATATTGGATTTTTCACTGACCCTGAGTGTCCGGCCCCATGAGACGGTAGTTTTCTCGGTCCCTGGTGGTCCGAGGTCGTTCCCCTTGCACAGATTCATGCGCCAGGGCCTCCTGCAGATAATTCACTTTGGTTTATTGCGCTATCTGTAATGGCACCCGAGATATCACCAGATCTATATTGGATTTTCCCCTGACCCTGAGTGTCCGGCCCCATGAGACTGTGGTTTTCTCGGCCCCTGGTGGTCCGAGGTCGCTCCCGTTGTACAGATTCATGCGCCAGGGCCTCCTGCAGATAATTCACTATGGTTTATTGCGCTATCTCTAATAGCACCCGAGATATCAACACATATATATTGGATATTTCACTGACCCCGAGTGTCCGGCCCCATGAGACGGTGGTTTTCTCGGTCCCTGGTGTTCCGAGGTCGTTCCCGCTGCACAGATTCATGCGCCAGGGCCTCCTATAGACAATGCACTTTGATTTATTGCGCTATCTGTAATAGCACCCGAGATATCACCAGATATATGCTGGATTTTTACATGACCTTGGGTGACGGATTCCGAATATCTATAATTTCCTCGGCCCCTGGTGGTCTGAGGTCGTTACCGCTGCACAGATTCATTCGCCTGGGCCTCCTACAGACAATGCACTTTGATTTATTAAGCTATCTGTAATAGCACCCGAGATATCACCAAATATATATTGGAATTTCCCCTGACCCTGAGTGTCCGGCCCCATGAGACTGTGGTTTTCTCGGCCCCTGGTGGTCCGAGGTCGTTCCCGCTGGCCAGATTCATGCGCCTGGGCCTCCTACAGACAATGCACTTTGATTTATTGCGCTATCTCTAATAGCACCCGAGATATCACCAGATATATATTGGATTTTTCCCTGATCCTGAGTGTCCGGCGCCATGAGACGGTGGTTTTCTTGGCCCCTGGTGGTCCGAGGTCGTTCCCGCTGGCCAGATTTATTCGCCTGGGCCTCCTACAGACAATGCACTTTGATTTATTGCGCTATCTGTAATAGCACCCGAGATATCACCAGATATATATTGGATTTTTCCCTGACCCTGAGTGTCCGGCCCCATGAGACGGTGGTTTACTCGGCCCCTGGTGGTCGGAGGTCGTTCCTGCTGGCCAGATTCATTCGCCTGGGCCTCCTACAGACAATGCACTTTGATTTATTGCGCTATCTCTAATAGCACCCGAGATATCACCAGATATTTGCTGGATTTTTACATGATCTTGGGTGACGGATTCCGAATATCTGTAATTTTCTCGGCCACTGGTGGTCCGAGGTCGTTCCTGCGGCACAGATTCATTCGCAAGGGCCTCCTACAGACAATGCACTTTGGTTTCTTGCGCTATCCGTAATTGCACCCGAGATATCACCAGATATATATTGGATTTTCCCCTGACCCAGAGTGTCCGGCCCCATGAGACTGTGGTTTTCTCGGCCCCTGGTGGTCCGAGGTCGTTGCCGCTGCACAGGTTCATGCGCCAGGGCCTCCTACAGACAATGCACTTTGATTTATTGCGCTATCTGTAATAGCACCCGAGATATCACCAGATATATATTGGATATTACCCTCACCCTGAGTGTCCAGCCCCATGAGACGGTGGTTTTCTCGGCCCCAGGTGGACCGAGGTCGTTCCCGCTGCACAGATTCATGCGCCAGGGCCTCCTCCAGACAATGAACTTCGATTTATTGCGCTATCTGTAATAGCTCCCGACATATCACCAGATATATATTGGATTTTCCCCTGACCCTGAGTGACCGTCCCCATGTGACTGCGGTTTTCTCGGCCCCTGGTGGTCCGAGGTCGTTCCCGCTTGCCAGATTCATGCGCCAGGGCCTCCTGCAGATAATTCACTTTGATTTATTGCGCTATCTGTAATAGCACCCGAGATATCACCAGATATATATTGGATTTTCCCCTGACCCTGAGTGTCCGGCTCCATGAGACTGTGGTTTTCTCGGCCCCTGGTGGTCCGAGGTCGTTCCCGCTGCACAGATTCATGCGCCAGGGCCTCCTACAGACAATGCACTTTGATTTATTGCGCTATCTGTAATAGCACCCGAGATATCACCAGATATATATTGGATTTTACCCTGACCCTGAGTGTCCGGCCCCATGAGACTGTGGTTTTTTCGGCCCCTGGTGGTCCGAGGTCGTTCCTGCTGCACAGATTCATGCGTCAGGGCCTCCTGCAGACAATGCACTTTGATTTATCGCGCTATCTCTAATGGTACCCGATATATCACCAGATATATAATGGATTTTTCCCTGACCCTGAGTGTCCGGCCCCATGAGACTGTGGTTTTCTCGGCCCCTGGTGGTCCGAGGTCGTTCCCCTTGCACAGATTCATGCGCCAGGGCCTCCTGCAGATAATTCACTTTGGTTTATTGCGCTATCTCTAATAGCACCCGAGATATCACCAGATATATATTGGATTTTTCACTGACCCTGAGCGTCCGGCCCCATGAGACGGTCGTTTTCTCGGCCCCTGGTGGTCCGAGGTCGTTCCCGCTGCACAGGTTCATGCGCCAGTGTCTCCTACAGACAATGCACTTTGATCTATTGCGCTATCTCTAATAGCACCCGAGATATCACCAGATATATATTGGAATTTACCCTGACCCTGAGTGTCCGGCCCCATGAGACTGTGGTTTTTTCGGCCCCTGGTGGTCCGAGGTCGTTCCCGCTGCACAGATTCATGCGCCAGGGCCTCCTACAGACAATGCACATTGATTTATTGCGCTATCTGTAATAGTACCCGAGATATCACCAGATATATATTGGATTTTACCCTGACCCTGAGTGTCCGGCCCCATGAGACGGTGGTTGTCTCGGCCCCTGGAGGTCCGAGGACGTTCCCGCTGCACAGATTCATGCGCCAGGGCCTCCTGCGGATAATTCACTTTGGTTTATTGCGCTATCTCTAAAAGCACCCGAGATATCACCAGATATATACTGGATTTTCCCCTGACCCTGAGTGTCCGGCCCCATGAGACTGTGGTTTTCTCGGCCCCTGGTGGTGCGAGGTCGTTCCCCCTTCACAGATTCATGCGCCAGGGCCTCCTACAGACAATGCACTTTGATTTATTGCGCTATCTGTAATAGCACCCGAGATATCACCAGATATATATTGGATTTTACCCTGACCCTGAGTATCCGGCCCTATGAGACTGTGGTTTTTTCGGCCCCTGGTGGTCCGAGGTCGTTCCTGCTGCACAGACTCATTCGCCTGTGCCTCCTACAGACAATGCACTTTGATTTATCGCGCTATCTGTAATAGCACCCGAGATATCACCAGATATATATTGGATTTTTCCCCGACCCTGAGTCTCCGCCCCATGTGTCTGTGGTTTTCTCGGCCCCTGGTGGTCCGAGGTCGTTCCCGCTGCACAGATGCATGCGCCAGGGCCTCCTGCAGATAATTCACTTTGATTTATCGCGCTATCTCTAATAGCACCCGAGATATCACCAGATATATATTGGATTTTTCCTCGACCCTGAGTGTCCGGCCCCATGAGACGGTGGTTTTCTCGGCCCCTGGTGGTCCAAGGTCGTTCCCGCTGCACAGATTCATGCGCCAGGGCCTCCTACAGACAATGCACTTTGATTTATTGCGCTATCTGTAATAGCACCCGAGATATCACCAGATATATATTGGATTTTCCCCTGACCCTGAGTGTCCGGCCCCATGAGACTGTGGTTGTCTCGGCCCCTGGAGGTCCGAGGACGTTCCCGCTGCACAGATTCATGCGCCAGCGCCTCCTGCAGATAATTCACTTTTGTTTATTGCGCTATCTCTAATAGCACCCGAGATATCACCAGATATATACTGGATTTTCCCCTGACCCTGAGTGTCCGGCCCCATGAGACTGTGGTTTTCTCGGCCCCTGGAGGTCCGAGGTCGTTCCCGCTGCACAGATTCATGCGCCAGGGCCTCCTACAGACAATGCACTTTGATTTATTGCGCTATCTGACATAGCAGCCGAGATATCACCAGATATATATTGGATTTTTCACTGACCCTGAGTGTCCGGCCCCATGAGACGGTCGTTTTCTCAGCCCCTGGTGGCCCGAGGTCGTTCCCGCTGCACAGATTCATGCGCCAGGGCCTCCTGCAGATAATTTACTTTGGTTTATTGCGCTATCTGTAATAGCACCCGAGATATCACCAGATATATATTGGATTTTCCCCTGACCCTGAGTGTCCGGCCCCATGAGACGGTGGTTTTATCGGCCCCTCAAGATCCGAGGTCGTTCCCGCTGCACAGATTCATGCGTCAGGGCCTCCTGCAGACAATGCACTTTGATTTATCGAGCTATCTCTAATGGCACCCGATATATCACCAGATATATAATGGATTTTTCCCTGACCCTGAGTGTCCGGCCACATGAGACTGTGGTTTTTTCGGCCCCTGATGGTCCGAGGTCGTTCCCGCTGCACAGATTCATGCGCCAGGGCCTCCTACAGACAATGCACTTTGATTTATTGCGCTATCTGTAATAGCACCCGAGATATCACCAGATATATATTGGATTTTCCCCTGACCCTGAGTGTCCGGCCCCATGAGACTGTGGTTGTCTCGGCCCCTGGAGGTCCGAGGACGTTCCCGCTGCACAGATTCATGCGCCAGCGCCTCCTGCAGATAATTCACTTTGGTTTATTGCGCTATCTCTAATAGCACCCGAGATATCACCAGATATATACTGGATTTTCCCCTGACCCTGAGTGTCCGGCCCCATGAGACTGTGGTTTTCTCGGCCCCTGGAGGTCCGAGGTCGTTCCCGCTGCACAGATTCATGCGCCAGGGCCTCCTACAGACAATGCACTTTGATTTATTGCGCTATCTGACATAGCAGCCGAGATATCACCAGATATATATTGGATTTTTCACTGACCCTGAGTGTCCGGCCCCATGAGACGGTCGTTTTCTCAGCCCCTGGTGGCCCGAGGTCGTTCCTGCTGCACAGATTCATGCGCCAGGGCCTCCTGCAGATAATTCACTTTGGTTTATTGCGCTATCTGTAATAGCACCCGAGATATCACCAGATATATATTGGATTTTCCCCTGACCCTGAGTGTCCGGCCGATGTGTCGGTGGTTTTCTCGGCCCCTGGTGGTCCGAGGTCGATCCCGCTGCACAGATTCATGCGCTAGGCCCTCCTACAGATAAGGCACTTTGATTTATTGCGCTATCTGTAATAGCACCCGAGATATCACCAGATATATATTGGATTTTACCCTGACCATGAGTGTCCGGCCCCATGAGACTGTGGTTTTTTCGGCCCCTGGTGGTCCGAGGTCGTTCCCGCTGCACAGATTCATGCGCCAGGGCCTCCTGCAGATAATTCACTTTGGTTTATTGCGCTATCTCTAATAGCACCCGAGATATCACCAAATATATATTGGATTTTCCCCTGACCCTGAGTGTCCGGCCCCATGAGACTGTGGTTTTCTCGGCCGCTGGTGGTCCGAGGTCGTTCCCGCTGCACAGATTGATGCGCCAGGGCCTCCTACAGACAATGCACTTTGATTTATTGCGCTATCTGTAATAGCACCCGAGATATCACCAGATATATATTGGATTTTTCACTGACCCTGAGTGCCCGTCCCCATGAGACGGTGATTTTCTCGGCCCCTGGTGGTCCGAGGTCGTTCCCGCTGCACAGATGCATGCGCCAGGGCCTCCTGCAGATAATTCACTTTGGTTTATCGCGCTATCTCTATTAGCACCCGAGATATCACCAGATATATATTGGATTTTTACTCGACCCTGAGTGTCCGGCCCCATGAGACGGTGGTTTTCTCGGCCCCTTGTGGTCAGAGGTTGCTCCCGCTGCACAGATTCATGCGCCAGGGCCTCCTACAGACAATGCAGTTTGGTTTATTGCGCTATCTCTAATAGCACCCGAGATATCACCAGATATATAGTGGATTTTCGCCAGACCCTGAGTGTCCGTCCCCATGAGACGGTGGTTTTCTCGGCCCCTGGTGGTCCGAGGTCGTTCCCGCTGCACAGATTCATGCGCCAGGGCCTCCTACAGACAGTGCACTTTGATTTATTGTACTATCTGTAATAGCACCCGAGATATCACCAGATATATATTGGATTTTTCCCTAACCCTGAGTGTCCAGCCCCATGAGACTGTGGCTTTCTCGGCCCCTGGTTGTCCGAGGTCGTTCCCGCTGCACAGATGCATGCGCCAGGGCCTACTGCAGATAATTCACTTTGGTTTATTGCGCTATCTCTAATAGCACCCGAGATATCACCAGATATATATTGGATTTTCCCCTGACCCTGAGTGTCCGGCCCCATGAGACTGTGGTTGTCTCGGCCCCTGGAGGTCCGAGGACGTTCCCGCTGCACAGATTCATGCGCCAGCGCCTCCTGCAGATAATTCACTTTGGTTTATTGCGCTATCTCTAATAGCACCCGAGATATCACCAGATATATACTGGATTTTTCACTGACCCTGAGTGTCCGGCCCCATGAGACTGTGGTTGTCTCGGCCCCTGGAGGTCCGAGGACGTTCGCGCTGCACAGATTCATGCGCCAGCGCCTCCTGCAGATAATTCACTTTGGTTTATTGCGCTATCTCTAATAGCACCCGAGATATCACCAGATATATACTGGATTTTTCACTGACCCTGAGTGTCCGGCCCCATGAGACGGTCGTTTTCTCAGCCCCTGGTGGCCCGAGGTCGTTCCCGCTGCACAGATTCATGCGCCAGGGCCTCCTGCAGATAATTCACTTTGGTTTATTGCGCTATCTGTAATAGCACCCGAGATATCACCAGATATATATTGGATTTTCCCCTGACCCTGAGCGTCCGGCCCCATGAGACGGTGGTTTTATCGGCCCCTGGTGGTCCGAGGTCGTTCCCGCTGCACAGATTCATGCGTCAGGGCCTCCTACAGACAATGCACATTGATTTATTGCGCTATCTGTAATAGCACCCGAGATATCACCAGATATATATTGGATTTTCCCCTGACCCTGAGTGTCCGGCCCCATGAGACTGTGGTTTTCTCGGCCCCTGATGTTCCGAGGTCGTTCCCGCTGCACAGATTCATGCGCCAGGGCCTCCTACAGACAATGCACTTTGTTTTATTACGCTATCTGTAATAGCACCCGAGATATCAGCAGATATATATTGGATTTTTCACTGACCCTGAGTGTCCGGCCACATGAGACGGTCGTTTTCTCGGCCCCTGGTGGTCCGCGGTCGTTCCCGCTGCACAGATTCATGCGCCAGGGCCTCCTGCATATAATTCACTTTGGTTTATTGCGCTATCTCTAATAGCACCCGAGATATCACCAGATATATATTGGATTTTACCCTGACCCTGAGTGTCCGGCTCCATGAGACTGTGCTTTTCTCGGCCCCTGGTGGTCCGAGGTCGTTCCCGCTGCACAGATCCATGCGCCAGGGCCTCCTACAGACAATGCACTTTGATTTATTGCGCTATCTGTAATAGCACCCGAGATATCAGCAGATATATATTGGATTTTCCCCTGACCCTGAGTGTCCGGCCCCATGAGACTGTGGTTTTCTCGGCCCCTGTTGGTCCGAGGTCGTTGCCGCTGCACAGGTTCATGCGCCAGGGCCTCCTACAGACAATGCCCTTTGATTTATTGCGCTATCTGTAATAGCACCCGAGATATCACCAGATATATATTGGATATTCCCCTGACCCTGAGTGTCCGGCCCCATGAGACTGCGGTTTTCTCGGCCCCTGGTGGTCCGAGGTCGTTCCCGCTGCACACATTCATGCGCCAGGGCCTCCTGCAGATAATTCACTATGGTTTATTGCGCTATCTCCAATAGCACCCGAGATATCACCAGATATATATTGGATTTTCCCCTGACCCTGAGTATCCGGCCCCATGAGACGGTAGTTTTCTCGGCCCCTGGTGATCCGAGGTCGTTCCCGCTGCACAGATTCCTGCGCCAGGGCCTCCTGCAGATAATTCACTTTGGTTTATTGCGCTATCTCTAATAGCACCCGAGATATCACCAGATATATATTGGATTTTCCCCTGACCCTGAGTGTCCGGCCCCATGAGACTGTGGTTTTCTCGGCCCCTGATGTTCCGAGGTCGTTCCCGCTGCACAGATTCATGCGCCAGGGCCTCCTACAGACAATGCACTTTGTTTTATTACGCTATCTGTAATAGCACCCGAGATATCAGCAGATATATATTGGATTTTTCACTGACCCTGAGTGTCCGGCCACATGAGACGGTCGTTTTCTCGGCCCCTGGTGGTCCGCGGTCGTTCCCGCTGCACAGATTCATGCGCCAGGGCCTCCTGCATATAATTCACTTTGGTTTATTGCGCTATCTCTAATAGCACCCGAGATATCACCAGATATATATTGGATTTTACCCTGACCCTGAGTGTCCGGCTCCATGAGACTGTGCTTTTCTCGGCCCCTGGTGGTCCGAGGTCGTTCCCGCTGCACAGATCCATGCGCCAGGGCCTCCTACAGACAATGCACTTTGATTTATTGCGCTATCTGTTATAGCACCCGAGATATCACCAGATATATATTGGATTTTACCCTGACCCTGAGTGTCCGGCCCCATGAGACGGTCGTTGTCTCGGCCCCTGGAGGTCCGAGGACGTTCCCGCTGCACAGATTCATGCGCCAGGGCCTCCTACAGGTAATGCACTTTGATTTATTGCGCTATGTGTAATAGCAGCCGAGATATCACCAGATCTATATTGGATTTTCCCCTGACCCTGAGTGTCCGGCCCCATGAGACTGTGGTTTTCTCGGCCCCTGGTGGTCCGAGGACGTTCCCGTTGCACAGATTCATGCGCAAGGGTCTCCTGCAGATAATTCACTTTGGTTTATTGCGCTATCTGTAATAGCACCCGAGATATCACCAGATCTATATTGGATTTTCCCCTGACCCTGAGTGTCCGGCCCCATGAGACTGTGGTTTTCTCGGCCCCTGGTGGTCCGGGGTCGTTCCCGTTGCACAGATTCATGCGCCAGGGCCTCCTGCAGATAATTCACTTTGGTTTATTGCGCTATCTCTAATAGCACCCGAGATATCACCAGATCTTTATTGGATTTTCCCCTGACCCTGAGTATCCGGCCCCATGAGACTGTGGTTTTTTCGGCCCCTGGTGGTCCGAGGTCGTTCCCGCTGCACAGATTCATGCGCCAGGGCCTCCTGCAGATAATTCACTTTGGTTTATTGCGCTATCTCTAATAGCACCCGTGATATCACCAGATATATACTGGATTTTCCCCTGACCCTGAGTGTCCGGCCCCATGAGACTGTGGTTTTCTCGGCCCCTGGTGGTCAGAGGTCGTTGCCGCTTCACAGATTCATGCGCCAGGGCCTCCTACAGACAATGCACTTTGATTTATTGCGCTATCTGTAATAGCACCCGAGATATCACCAGATATATATTGGATTTTTCACTGACCCTGAGCGTCCGGCCCCATGAGACGGTCGCTTTCTCGGCCCCTGGTGGTCCGAGGTCGTTCCCGCTGCACAGGTTCATGCGCCAGGGCCTCCTACAGACAATGCACTTTGATTTATTGCGCTATCTCTAATAGCACCCGAGATATCACCAGATATATATTGGATTTTCCCTGACCCTGAGTGTCCGGCCCCATGAGACTGTGGTTTTCTCGGCCCCTGGTGGTCCGAGGTCGTTCCCGCTGCACAGATTCATGCGCCAGGGCCTCCTACAGACAATGCACTTTGATTTATTGCGCTATCTGTAATAGCACCCGAGATATCACCAGATATATATTGGATTTTTCACTGACCCTGAGCGTCCGGCCCCATGAGACGGTCGTTTTCTCGGCCCCTAGTGGTCCGAGGTCGTTCCCGCTGCAGAGGTTCATGCGCCAGGGTCTCCTACAGACAATGCACTTTGATTTATTGCGCTATGTGTAATAGCACCCGAGATATCACCAGATATATATTGGATTTTTCACTGACCCTGAGTGTCCTGCCCCATGAGACGGTGGTTTTCTCGGCCCCTTGTGTTCCGAGGTCGTTCCCGCTGCACAGATTCATGCGCCAGGGCCTCCTACAGACAATGCACTTTGATTTATTGCGCTATCTGTAATAGCACCCGAGATATCACCAGATATATATTGGATATTACCCTCACCCTGAGTGTCCAGCCCCATGAGACGGTGGTTTTCTCGGCCCCTGGTGGACCGAGGTCGTTCCCGCTGCACAGATTCATGCGCCAGGGCCTTCTCCAGACAATGAACTTTGATTTATTGCGCTATCTGTAATAGCACCCGACATATCACCAGATATATATTGGATTTTCCCCAGACCCTGAGTGTCCGGCCCCATGAGACTGTAGTTTTCTCGGCCCCTGGTGGTCCGAGGTCGTTCCCGCTGGACAGATGCATGCGCCAGGGCCTCCTGCAGATAATTCACTTTGGTTTATTGCGCTATCTCTAATAGCACCCGAGATATCACCAGATATATATTGGATTTTCCCCTGACCCTGAGTGTCCGGCCCCATTAGACTGTGGTTTTCTCGGCCCCTGGTGGTCCGAGGTCGTTCCCGCTGCCCAGATTCATGCGCCAGGGCCTCCTGTAGATAATTCACTTTGGTTTATTGCGCTGTATCTAGTAGCACCCGAGATATCACCACATATATATTGGATTTTCCCCTGACCCTGAGTGTCCGGCCCCATGAGACTGTGGTTTTCTCGGCCCCTGGTGGTCCGAGGTCGTTCCCGCTGCCCAGATTCATGCGCCAGGGCCTCCTCCAGACAATGCACTTTGATTTATTGCGCTATCTGTAATAGCACCCGAGATGTCACCAGATATATTTTTGATTTTTCCCTGACCCTGAGTGTCCGGCCCCATGAGACGGTGGTTTTCTCGGCCCCTGGTGGTCCGAGGTCGTCCCGCTGCCCAGATTCATGCGCCAGGGCCTCCTCCAGACAATGCACTTTGATTTATTGCGCTATCTGTAATAGCACCCGACAATATCACCAGATATAAATAGCATTTTTCCCTGACCCTGAGTGTCCGGCCCCATGAGACGGTGGTTTTCTCGGCCCCTGGTGGTCCGAGGTCGTTCCCGCTGCACACATTCATGCGCCAGGGCCTCCTGCATATAATTCACTTTGGTTTATTGCGCTATCTCTAATAGCACCCGAGATATCACCAGATATATATTGGATTTTGCCCTGACCCTGAGTGTCCGGCCCCATGAGACTGTGGTTTTCTTATCCCTGGTGGTCCGAGGTCGTTCCCGCTGCCCAGATTCATGCGCCAGGGCCTCCTCCAGACAATGCACTTTGATTTATTGCGCTATCTGTAATAGCACCCGAGATGTCACCAGATATATTTTTGATTTTTCCCTGACCCTGAGTGTCCGGCCCCATGAGACGGTGGTTGTCTCGGCCCCTGGTGGTCCGAGGTCGTTCCCGCTGCACAGATTCATGCGCCAGGGCCTCCTACAGACAATGCACTTTGATTTATTGCGCTATCTGTAATAGCACCCGAGATATCACCAGATCTTTATTGGATTTTCCCCTGACCCAGAGTATCCGGCCCCATGAGACTGTGGTTTTTTCGGCCCCTGGTGCTCCGAGGTCGTTCCCGCTGCACAGATTCATGCGCCAGGGCCTCCTGCAGATAATTCACTATGGTTTATTGCGCTATCTGTAATAGCACCCGAGATATCACCAGATATATATTGGATTTTACGCTGACCCTGAGTGTCCGGCCCCATGAGACGGTGGTTGTCTCGGCCCCTGGAGGCCCGAGGACGTTCCCGCTGCACAGATTCATGCGCTAGGGACTCCTGCAGATAATTCACTTTGGTTTATTGCGCTATCTCTATTAGCACCCGAGATATCACCAGATATATATTGGATTTTCTCCTGACCCTGAGTGTCCGGCCCCATGAGACTGTGGTTTTCTCGGCCCCTGGGGGTCCGAGGTCGTTCCCGCCGCACAGATTCATGCGCCAGGGCCTCCTACAGACAATGCACTTTGATTTATTGCGCTATCTGTAATAGCACCCGAGATATCACCAGATATATATTGGATTTTCCCCTGACCCTGAGTGTCCGGCCCCATGAGACTGTGGTTTTCTCGGCCCCTGTTGGTCCGAGGTCGTTGCCGCTGCACAGGTTCATGCGCCAGGGCCTCCTACAGACAATGCCCTTTGATTTATTGCGCTATCTGTAATAGCACCCGAGATATCACCAGATATATATTGGATATTCCCCTGACCCTGAGTGTCCGGCCCCATGAGACTGCGGTTTTCTCGGCCCCTGGTGGTCCGAGGTCGTTCCCGCTGCACACATTCATGCGCCAGGGCCTCCTGCAGATAATTCACTATGGTTTATTGCGCTATCTCCAATAGCACCCGAGATATCACCAGATATATATTGGATTTTCCCCTGACCCTGAGTGTCCGGCCCCATGAGACTGTGGTTTTCTCGGCCCCTGGTGGTCCGAGGTCGTTCCCGCTGCACAGAATCATGCGCCAGGGCCTCCTGCAGATAATTCACTTTGGTTTATTGCGCTATCTCTAATAGCACCCGAGTTATCACCAGATATATATTGGATTTTCCCCTGACCCTGAGTGTCCGGCCCCATGAGACTGTGGTTTTCTCGGCCCCTGGTGGTCCGAGATCGTTCCCGCTGCACAGATTCATGCGCCAGGGCCTCCTACAGACAATGCACTTTGATTTATTGCGCTATCTGTAATAGCACCCGAGATATCAGCAGATATATATTGGATTTTTCACTGACCCTGAGTATCCGGCCCCATGAGACGGTAGTTTTCTCGGCCCCTGGTGATCCGAGGTCGTTCCCGCTGCACAGATTCCTGCGCCAGGGCCTCCTGCAGATAATTCACTTTGGTTTATTGCGCTATCTCTAATAGCACCCGAGATATCACCAGATATATATTGGATTTTCCCCTGACCCTGAGTGTCCGGCCCCATGAGACTGTGGTTTTCTCGGCCCCTGATGTTCCGAGGTCGTTCCCGCTGCACAGATTCATGCGCCAGGGCCTCCTACAGACAATGCACTTTGTTTTATTACGCTATCTGTAATAGCACCCGAGATATCAGCAGATATATATTGGATTTTTCACTGACCCTGAGTGTCCGGCCACATGAGACGGTCGTTTTCTCGGCCCCTGGTGGTCCGCGGTCGTTCCCGCTGCACAGATTCATGCGCCAGGGCCTCCTGCATATAATTCACTTTGGTTTATTGCGCTATCTCTAATAGCACCCGAGATATCACCAGATATATATTGGATTTTACCCTGACCCTGAGTGTCCGGCCCCATGAGACTGTGCTTTTCTCGGCCCCTGGTGGTCCGAGGTCGTTCCCGCTGCACAGATCCATGCGCCAGGGCCTCCTACAGACAATGCACTTTGATTTATTGCGCTATCTGTTATAGCACCCGAGATATCACCAGATATATATTGGATTTTACCCTGACCCTGAGTGTCCGGCCCCATGAGACGGTCGTTGTCTCGGCCCCTGGAGGTCCGAGGACGTTCCCGCTGCACAGATTCATGCGCCAGGGCCTCCTACAGGTAATGCACTTTGATTTATTGCGCTATGTGTAATAGCAGCCGAGATATCACCAGATCTATATTGGATTTTCCCCTGACCCTGAGTGTCCGGCCCCATGAGACTGTGGTTTTCTCGGCCCCTGGTGGTCCGAGGACGTTCCCGTTGCACAGATTCATGCGCAAGGGTCTCCTGCAGATAATTCACTTTGGTTTATTGCGCTATCTGTAATAGCACCCGAGATATCACCAGATCTATATTGGATTTTCCCCTGACCCTGAGTGTCCGGCCCCATGAGACTGTGGTTTTCTCGGCCCCTGGTGGTCCGGGGTCGTTCCCGTTGCACAGATTCATGCGCCAGGGCCTCCTGCAGATAATTCACTTTGGTTTATTGCGCTATCTCTAATAGCACCCGAGATATCACCAGATATATATTGGATTTTTCACTGACCCTGAGCGTCCGGCCCCATGAGACTGTGGTTTTCTCGGCCCCTGGTGGTCCGAGGTCGTTCCCGCTGCACAGGTTCATGCGCCAGGGTCTCCTACAGGCAATGCACTTTGATTTATTGCGCTATCTGTAATAGCACCCGAGATATCACCACATATATATTGGATTTTTCACTGACCCTGAGTGTCCGGCCCCATGAGACGGTGGTTTTCTCGGTCCCTGGTGTTCCGAGGTCGTTCCCGCTGCACAGATTCATGCGCCAGGGCCTCCTACAGACAATGCACTTTGATTTATTGCGCTATCTCTAATAGCACCCGAGATATCACCAGATATATATTGGATTTTCCCCTGACCCTGAGTGTCCGGCCCCATGAGACTGTGCTTTTCTCGGCCCCTGGTGGTCCGCGGTCGTTCCCGCTGCACAGATTCATGCGCCAGGGCCTCCTGCATATAATTCACTTTGGTTTATTGCGCTATCTCTAATAGCACCCGAGATATCACCAGATATATATTGGATTTTACCCTGACCCTGAGTGTCCGGCCCCATGAGACTGTGCTTTTCTCGGCCCCTGGTGGTCCGAGGTCGTTCCCGCTGGACAGATCCATGCGCCAGGGCCTCCTACAGACAATGCACTTTGATTTATTGCGCTATCTGTTATAGCACCCGAGATATCACCAGATATAAATTGGATTTTACCCTGACCCTGAGTGTCCGGCCCCATGAGACGGTCGTTGTCTCGGCCCCTGGAGGTCCGAGGACGTTCCCGCTGCACAGATTCATGCGCCAGGGCCTCCTACAGGTAATGCACTTTGATTTATTGCGCTATCTGTAATAGCAGCCGAGATATCACCAGATCTATATTGGATTTTCCCCTGACCCTGAGTGTCCGGCCCCATGAGACTGTGGTTTTCTCGGCCCCTGGTGGTCCGAGGACGTTCCCGTTGCACAGATTCATGCGCAAGGGCCTCCTGCAGATAATTCACTTTGGTTTATTGCGCTATCTGTAATAGCACCCGAGATATCACCAGATCTATATTGGATTTTCCCCTGACCCTGAGTGTCCGGCCCCATGAGACTGTGGTTTTCTCGGCCCCTGGTGGTCCGGGGTCGTTCCCGTTGCACAGATTCATGCGCCAGGGCCTCCTGCAGATAATTCACTTTGGTTTATTGCGCTATCTCTAATAGCACCCGAGATATCACCAGATATATATTGGATTTTTCACTGACCCTGTGCGTCCGGCCCCATGAGACTGTGGTTTTCTCGGCCCCTGGTGGTCCGAGGTCGTTCCCGCTGCACAGGTTCATGCGCCAGGGTCTCCTACAGACAATGCACTTTGATTTATTGCGCTATCTGTAATAGCACCCGAGATATCACCACATATATATTGGATTTTTCACTGACCCTGAGTGTCCGGCCCCATGAGACGGTGGTTTTCTCGGTCCCTGGTGTTCCGAGGTCGTTCCCGCTGCACAGATTCATGCGCCAGGGCCTCCTACAGACAATGCACTTTGATTTATTGCGCTATCTCTAATAGCACCCGAGATATCACCAGATATATATTGGATTTTCCCCTGACCCTGAGTGTCCGGCCCCATGAGACTATGGTTTTCTCGGCCCCTGGTGGTCCGAGGTCGTTCCCGTTGCACAGATTCATGCGCCAGGGCCTCCTGCAGATAACTCACTTTGGTTTATTGCGCTATCTCTAATAGCACCCGAGATATCACCAGATATATATTGGATTTTTCCCTGACCCTGAGTGTCCGGCCCCATGAGACGGTGGTTTTCTCGGCCCCTGGTGGTCCGCGGTCGTTCCCGCTGCACAGATTCATGCGCCAGGGCCTCCTGCAGATAATTCACTTTCGTTTATTGCGCTATCTCTAATAGCACCCGAGACATCACCAGATATATATTGGATTTTTCCCTTACCCTGAGTGTCCGGCCCCATGAGACGGTGGTTTTCTCGGCCCCTGGTGGTCCTAGGTCGTTCCCGCTGCACAGATGCATGCGCCAGGGCCTCCTGCAGACAATGCACTTTGATTTATTGCGCTATCTGTAATAGCGCCCGAGATATCACCAGATATATATTTTATTTTTCCCTGACCCTGAGTGTCCGGCCCCATGAGACTGTGGTTTTCTCGGCCCCTGGTGGTCCGAGGTCGTTCCCGCTGCACAGGTTCATGCGCCAGGGTCTCCTACAGACAATGCACTTTGATTTATTGCGCTATCTGTAATAGCACCCGAGATATCACCACATATATATTGGATTTTTCCCTGACCCTGAGTGTCCGGCCCCATGAGACTGTGGTTTTCTCGGCCCCTGGTGGTCCGAGGTCGTTCCCGCTGCACAGATTCATGCGCCAGGGCCTCCTACAGACAATGCACTTTGATTTATTGCGCTATCTGTAATAGCACCCGAGATATCACCAGATATATATTGGATTTTTCACTGACCCTGAGCGTCCGGCCCCATGAGACGGTCGTTTTCTCGGCCCCTAGTGGTCCGAGGTCGTTCCCGCTGCAGAGGTTCATGCGCCAGGGTCTCCTACAGACAATGCACTTTGATTTATTGCGCTATGTGTAATAGCACCCGAGATATCACCAGATATATATTGGATTTTTCACTGACCCTGAGTGTCCTGCCCCATGAGACGGTGGTTTTCTCGGCCCCTTGTGTTCCGAGGTCGTTCCCGCTGCACAGATTCATGCGCCAGGGCCTCCTACAGACAATGCACTTTGATTTATTGCGCTATCTGTAATAGCACCCGAGATATCACCAGATATATATTGGATATTACCCTCACCCTGAGTGTCCAGCCCCATGAGACGGTGGTTTTCTCGGCCCCTGGTGGACCGAGGTCGTTCCCGCTGCACAGATTCATGCGCCAGGGCCTTCTCCAGACAATGAACTTTGATTTATTGCGCTATCTGTAATAGCACCCGACATATCACCAGATATATATTGGATTTTCCCCAGACCCTGAGTGTCCGGCCCCATGAGACTGTAGTTTTCTCGGCCCCTGGTGGTCCGAGGTCGTTCCCGCTGGACAGATGCATGCGCCAGGGCCTCCTGCAGATAATTCACTTTGGTTTATTGCGCTATCTCTAATAGCACCCGAGATATCACCAGATATATATTGGATTTTCCCCTGACCCTGAGTGTCCGGCCCCATTAGACTGTGGTTTTCTCGGCCCCTGGTGGTCCGAGGTCGTTCCCGCTGCCCAGATTCATGCGCCAGGGCCTCCTGTAGATAATTCACTTTGGTTTATTGCGCTGTATCTAGTAGCACCCGAGATATCACCACATATATATTGGATTTTCCCCTGACCCTGAGTGTCCGGCCCCATGAGACTGTGGTTTTCTCGGCCCCTGGTGGTCCGAGGTCGTTCCCGCTGCCCAGATTCATGCGCCAGGGCCTCCTCCAGACAATGCACTTTGATTTATTGCGCTATCTGTAATAGCACCCGAGATGTCACCAGATATATTTTTGATTTTTCCCTGACCCTGAGTGTCCGGCCCCATGAGACGGTGGTTTTCTCGGCCCCTGGTGGTCCGAGGTCGTCCCGCTGCCCAGATTCATGCGCCAGGGCCTCCTCCAGACAATGCACTTTGATTTATTGCGCTATCTGTAATAGCACCCGACAATATCACCAGATATAAATAGCATTTTTCCCTGACCCTGAGTGTCCGGCCCCATGAGACGGTGGTTTTCTCGGCCCCTGGTGGTCCGAGGTCGTTCCCGCTGCACACATTCATGCGCCAGGGCCTCCTGCATATAATTCACTTTGGTTTATTGCGCTATCTCTAATAGCACCCGAGATATCACCAGATATATATTGGATTTTGCCCTGACCCTGAGTGTCCGGCCCCATGAGACTGTGGTTTTCTTATCCCTGGTGGTCCGAGGTCGTTCCCGCTGCCCAGATTCATGCGCCAGGGCCTCCTCCAGACAATGCACTTTGATTTATTGCGCTATCTGTAATAGCACCCGAGATGTCACCAGATATATTTTTGATTTTTCCCTGACCCTGAGTGTCCGGCCCCATGAGACGGTGGTTGTCTCGGCCCCTGGTGGTCCGAGGTCGTTCCCGCTGCACAGATTCATGCGCCAGGGCCTCCTACAGACAATGCACTTTGATTTATTGCGCTATCTGTAATAGCACCCGAGATATCACCAGATCTTTATTGGATTTTCCCCTGACCCAGAGTATCCGGCCCCATGAGACTGTGGTTTTTTCGGCCCCTGGTGCTCCGAGGTCGTTCCCGCTGCACAGATTCATGCGCCAGGGCCTCCTGCAGATAATTCACTATGGTTTATTGCGCTATCTGTAATAGCACCCGAGATATCACCAGATATATATTGGATTTTACGCTGACCCTGAGTGTCCGGCCCCATGAGACGGTGGTTGTCTCGGCCCCTGGAGGCCCGAGGACGTTCCCGCTGCACAGATTCATGCGCTAGGGACTCCTGCAGATAATTCACTTTGGTTTATTGCGCTATCTCTATTAGCACCCGAGATATCACCAGATATATATTGGATTTTCTCCTGACCCTGAGTGTCCGGCCCCATGAGACTGTGGTTTTCTCGGCCCCTGGGGGTCCGAGGTCGTTCCCGCCGCACAGATTCATGCGCCAGGGCCTCCTACAGACAATGCACTTTGATTTATTGCGCTATCTGTAATAGCACCCGAGATATCACCAGATATATATTGGATTTTCCCCTGACCCTGAGTGTCCGGCCCCATGAGACTGTGGTTTTCTCGGCCCCTGTTGGTCCGAGGTCGTTGCCGCTGCACAGGTTCATGCGCCAGGGCCTCCTACAGACAATGCCCTTTGATTTATTGCGCTATCTGTAATAGCACCCGAGATATCACCAGATATATATTGGATATTCCCCTGACCCTGAGTGTCCGGCCCCATGAGACTGCGGTTTTCTCGGCCCCTGGTGGTCCGAGGTCGTTCCCGCTGCACACATTCATGCGCCAGGGCCTCCTGCAGATAATTCACTATGGTTTATTGCGCTATCTCCAATAGCACCCGAGATATCACCAGATATATATTGGATTTTCCCCTGACCCTGAGTGTCCGGCCCCATGAGACTGTGGTTTTCTCGGCCCCTGGTGGTCCGAGGTCGTTCCCGCTGCACAGAATCATGCGCCAGGGCCTCCTGCAGATAATTCACTTTGGTTTATTGCGCTATCTCTAATAGCACCCGAGTTATCACCAGATATATATTGGATTTTCCCCTGACCCTGAGTGTCCGGCCCCATGAGACTGTGGTTTTCTCGGCCCCTGGTGGTCCGAGATCGTTCCCGCTGCACAGATTCATGCGCCAGGGCCTCCTACAGACAATGCACTTTGATTTATTGCGCTATCTGTAATAGCACCCGAGATATCAGCAGATATATATTGGATTTTTCACTGACCCTGAGTATCCGGCCCCATGAGACGGTAGTTTTCTCGGCCCCTGGTGATCCGAGGTCGTTCCCGCTGCACAGATTCCTGCGCCAGGGCCTCCTGCAGATAATTCACTTTGGTTTATTGCGCTATCTCTAATAGCACCCGAGATATCACCAGATATATATTGGATTTTCCCCTGACCCTGAGTGTCCGGCCCCATGAGACTGTGGTTTTCTCGGCCCCTGATGTTCCGAGGTCGTTCCCGCTGCACAGATTCATGCGCCAGGGCCTCCTACAGACAATGCACTTTGTTTTATTACGCTATCTGTAATAGCACCCGAGATATCAGCAGATATATATTGGATTTTTCACTGACCCTGAGTGTCCGGCCACATGAGACGGTCGTTTTCTCGGCCCCTGGTGGTCCGCGGTCGTTCCCGCTGCACAGATTCATGCGCCAGGGCCTCCTGCATATAATTCACTTTGGTTTATTGCGCTATCTCTAATAGCACCCGAGATATCACCAGATATATATTGGATTTTACCCTGACCCTGAGTGTCCGGCCCCATGAGACTGTGCTTTTCTCGGCCCCTGGTGGTCCGAGGTCGTTCCCGCTGCACAGATCCATGCGCCAGGGCCTCCTACAGACAATGCACTTTGATTTATTGCGCTATCTGTTATAGCACCCGAGATATCACCAGATATATATTGGATTTTACCCTGACCCTGAGTGTCCGGCCCCATGAGACGGTCGTTGTCTCGGCCCCTGGAGGTCCGAGGACGTTCCCGCTGCACAGATTCATGCGCCAGGGCCTCCTACAGGTAATGCACTTTGATTTATTGCGCTATGTGTAATAGCAGCCGAGATATCACCAGATCTATATTGGATTTTCCCCTGACCCTGAGTGTCCGGCCCCATGAGACTGTGGTTTTCTCGGCCCCTGGTGGTCCGAGGACGTTCCCGTTGCACAGATTCATGCGCAAGGGTCTCCTGCAGATAATTCACTTTGGTTTATTGCGCTATCTGTAATAGCACCCGAGATATCACCAGATCTATATTGGATTTTCCCCTGACCCTGAGTGTCCGGCCCCATGAGACTGTGGTTTTCTCGGCCCCTGGTGGTCCGGGGTCGTTCCCGTTGCACAGATTCATGCGCCAGGGCCTCCTGCAGATAATTCACTTTGGTTTATTGCGCTATCTCTAATAGCACCCGAGATATCACCAGATATATATTGGATTTTTCACTGACCCTGAGCGTCCGGCCCCATGAGACTGTGGTTTTCTCGGCCCCTGGTGGTCCGAGGTCGTTCCCGCTGCACAGGTTCATGCGCCAGGGTCTCCTACAGGCAATGCACTTTGATTTATTGCGCTATCTGTAATAGCACCCGAGATATCACCACATATATATTGGATTTTTCACTGACCCTGAGTGTCCGGCCCCATGAGACGGTGGTTTTCTCGGTCCCTGGTGTTCCGAGGTCGTTCCCGCTGCACAGATTCATGCGCCAGGGCCTCCTACAGACAATGCACTTTGATTTATTGCGCTATCTCTAATAGCACCCGAGATATCACCAGATATATATTGGATTTTCCCCTGACCCTGAGTGTCCGGCCCCATGAGACTGTGCTTTTCTCGGCCCCTGGTGGTCCGCGGTCGTTCCCGCTGCACAGATTCATGCGCCAGGGCCTCCTGCATATAATTCACTTTGGTTTAT
The DNA here is from genome assembly GCF_051020985.1 of Nomia melanderi. Classification (NCBI taxonomy): domain Eukaryota; kingdom Metazoa; phylum Arthropoda; class Insecta; order Hymenoptera; family Halictidae; genus Nomia; species Nomia melanderi. The sequence goes on along the minus strand of NW_027475138.1, from coordinate 1,260,896 downwards.
TGCGCTATCTCTAATAGCACCCGAGATATCACCAGATATATATTGGATTTTACCCTGACCCTGAGTGTCCGGCCCCATGAGACTGTGCTTTTCTCGGCCCCTGGTGGTCCGAGGTCGTTCCCGCTGGACAGATCCATGCGCCAGGGCCTCCTACAGACAATGCACTTTGATTTATTGCGCTATCTGTTATAGCACCCGAGATATCACCAGATATAAATTGGATTTTACCCTGACCCTGAGTGTCCGGCCCCATGAGACGGTCGTTGTCTCGGCCCCTGGAGGTCCGAGGACGTTCCCGCTGCACAGATTCATGCGCCAGGGCCTCCTACAGGTAATGCACTTTGATTTATTGCGCTATCTGTAATAGCAGCCGAGATATCACCAGATCTATATTGGATTTTCCCCTGACCCTGAGTGTCCGGCCCCATGAGACTGTGGTTTTCTCGGCCCCTGGTGGTCCGAGGACGTTCCCGTTGCACAGATTCATGCGCAAGGGCCTCCTGCAGATAATTCACTTTGGTTTATTGCGCTATCTGTAATAGCACCCGAGATATCACCAGATCTATATTGGATTTTCCCCTGACCCTGAGTGTCCGGCCCCATGAGACTGTGGTTTTCTCGGCCCCTGGTGGTCCGGGGTCGTTCCCGTTGCACAGATTCATGCGCCAGGGCCTCCTGCAGATAATTCACTTTGGTTTATTGCGCTATCTCTAATAGCACCCGAGATATCACCAGATATATATTGGATTTTTCACTGACCCTGTGCGTCCGGCCCCATGAGACTGTGGTTTTCTCGGCCCCTGGTGGTCCGAGGTCGTTCCCGCTGCACAGGTTCATGCGCCAGGGTCTCCTACAGACAATGCACTTTGATTTATTGCGCTATCTGTAATAGCACCCGAGATATCACCACATATATATTGGATTTTTCACTGACCCTGAGTGTCCGGCCCCATGAGACGGTGGTTTTCTCGGTCCCTGGTGTTCCGAGGTCGTTCCCGCTGCACAGATTCATGCGCCAGGGCCTCCTACAGACAATGCACTTTGATTTATTGCGCTATCTCTAATAGCACCCGAGATATCACCAGATATATATTGGATTTTCCCCTGACCCTGAGTGTCCGGCCCCATGAGACTATGGTTTTCTCGGCCCCTGGTGGTCCGAGGTCGTTCCCGTTGCACAGATTCATGCGCCAGGGCCTCCTGCAGATAACTCACTTTGGTTTATTGCGCTATCTCTAATAGCACCCGAGATATCACCAGATATATATTGGATTTTTCCCTGACCCTGAGTGTCCGGCCCCATGAGACGGTGGTTTTCTCGGCCCCTGGTGGTCCGCGGTCGTTCCCGCTGCACAGATTCATGCGCCAGGGCCTCCTGCAGATAATTCACTTTCGTTTATTGCGCTATCTCTAATAGCACCCGAGACATCACCAGATATATATTGGATTTTTCCCTTACCCTGAGTGTCCGGCCCCATGAGACGGTGGTTTTCTCGGCCCCTGGTGGTCCTAGGTCGTTCCCGCTGCACAGATGCATGCGCCAGGGCCTCCTGCAGACAATGCACTTTGATTTATTGCGCTATCTGTAATAGCGCCCGAGATATCACCAGATATATATTTTATTTTTCCCTGACCCTGAGTGTCCGGCCCCATGAGACTGCGGTTTTCTCGGCCCCTGGTGGTCCGAGGTCGTTCCCGCTGCACACATTCATGCGCCAGGGCCTCCTACAGACAATGCACTTTGATTTATTGCTCTATCTGTAATAGCACCCGAGATATCACCAGATATATATTGGATTTTCCCCTGTCCCTGAGTGTCCGGCCCCATGAGACTGTGGTTTTCTCGGCCCCTGGTGGTCCGAGGTCGTTCCCGCTGCACAGATTCATGCGCCAGGGCCTCCTACAGACAATGCACTTTGTTTTATTACGCTATCTGTAATAGCACCCGAGATATCAGCAGATATATATTGGATTTTTCACTGACCCTGAGTGTCCGGCCACATGAGACGGTCGTTTTCTCGGCCCCTGGTGGTCCGCGGTCGTTCCCGCTGCACAGATTCATGCGCCAGGGCCTCCTGCATATAATTCACTTTGGTTTATTGCGCTATCTCTAATAGCACCCGAGATATCACCAGATATATATTGGATTTTACCCTGACCCTGAGTGTCCGGCCCCATGAGACTGTGCTTTTCTCGGCCCCTGGTGGTCCGAGGTCGTTCCCGCTGCACAGATCCATGCGCCAGGGCCTCCTACAGACAATGCACTTTGATTTATTGCGCTATCTGTTATAGCACCCGAGATATCACCAGATATATATTGGATTTTACCCTGACCCTGAGTGTCCGGCCCCATGAGACGGTCGTTGTCTCGGCCCCTGGAGGTCCGAGGACGTTCCCGCTGCACAGATTCATGCGCCAGGGCCTCCTACAGGTAATGCACTTTGATTTATTGCGCTATCTGTAATAGCAGCCGAGACATCACCAGATATATATTGGATTTTTCCCTTACCCTGAGTGTCCGGCCCCATGAGACGGTGGTTTTCTCGGCCCCTGGTGGTCCTAGGTCGTTCCCGCTGCACAGATGCATGCGCCAGGGCCTCCTGCAGATAATTCCCTTTGGCTTATTGCGCTATCTCTAATAGCGCCCGAGATATCACCCGATCTATATTGGATTTTCCCCTGACCCTGAGTGTCCGGCCCCATGAGACTGCGGTTTTCTCGGCCCCTGGTGGTCCGAGGTCGTTCCCGCTGCACACATTCATGCGCCAGGGCCTCCTACAGACAATGCACTTTGATTTATTGCTCTATCTGTAATAGCACCCGAGATATCAACAGATATATATTGGATTTTCCCCTGACCCTGAGTGTCCGGCCCCATGAGACTGTGGTTTTCTCGGCCCCTGGTGGTCCGAGGTCGTTCCCGCTGCACAGATTCATGCGCCAGGGCCTCCTACAGACAATGCACTTTGATTTATTGCGCTATCTGTAATAGCACCCGAGATATCAGCAGATATATATTGGATTTTTCACTGACCCTGAGTGTCCGGCCCCATGAGACGGTCGTTTTCTCGGCCCCTGGTGGTCCGCGGTCGTTCCCGCTGCACAGATTCATGCGCCAGGGCCTCCTGCAGATAATTCACTTTGGTTTATTGCGCTATCTCTAATAGCACCCGAGATATCACCAGATATATATTGGATTTTACCCTGACACTGAGTGTCCGGCCCCATGAGACTGTGCTTTTCTCGGCCCCTGGTGGTCCGAGGTCGTTCCCGCTGCACAGATTCATGCGCCAGGGCCTCCTGCAGATAATTCACTTTGGTTTATTGCGCTATCTGTAATAGCACCCGAGACATCACCAGATATATATTGGATTTTTCCCTTACCCTGAGTGTCCGGCCCCATGAGACGGTGGTTTTCTCGGCCCCTGGTGGACCTAGGTCGTTCCCGCTGCACAGATGCATGCGCCAGGGCCTCCTGCAGATAATTCCCTTTGGCTTATTGCGCTATCTCTAATAGCGCCCGAGATATCACCAGATATATATTGGATTTTTCCCTGACCCTGAGTGTCCGGCCCCATGAGACTGCGGTTTTCTCGGCCCCTGGTGGTCCGAGGTCGTTCCCGCTGCACACATTCATGCGCCAGGGCCTCCTACAGACAATGCACTTTGATTTATTGCTCTATCTGTAATAGCACCCGAGATATCACCAGATATATATTGGATTTTCCCCTGACCCTGAGTGTCCGGCCCCATGAGACTGTGGTTTTCTCGGCCCCTGGTGGTCCGAGGTCGTTCCCGCTGCACAGATTCATGCGCTAGGGCCTCCTACAGACAATGCACTTTGATTTATTGCGCTATCTGTTATAGCACCCGAGATATCACCAGATATATATTGGATTTTACCCTGACCCTGAGTGTCCGGCCCCATGAGACGGTCGTTGTCTCGGCCCCTAGAGGTCCGAGGACGTTCCCGCTGCACAGATTCATGCGCCAGGGCCTCCTACAGGTAATGCACTTTGATTTATTGCGCTATCTGTTATAGCACCCGAGATATCACCAGATCTATATTGGATTTTCCCCTGACCCTGAGTGTCCGGCCCCATGAGACTGTGGTTTTCTCGGCCCCTGGTGGTCCGGGGTCGTTCCCGTTGCACAGATTCATGCGCCAGGGCCTCCTGCAGATAATTCACTTTGGTTTATTGCGCTATCTCTAATAGCACCCGAGATATCACCAGATATATATTGGATTTTTCACTGACCCTGAGCGTCCGGCCCCATGAGACGGTCGTTTTCTCGGCCCCTGGTGGTCCGAGGTCGTTCCCGCTGCACAGGTTCATGCGCCAGGGTCTCCTACAGACAATGCACTTTGATTTATTGCGCTATCTGTAATAGCACCCGAGATATCACCACATATATATTGGATTTTTCCCTGACCCTGAATGTCCGGCCCCATGAGACTGCGGTTTTCTCGGCCCCTGGTGGTCCGAGGTCGTTCCCGCTGCACACATTCATGCGCCAGGGCCTCCTACAGACAATGCACTTTGGTTTATTGCTCTATCTGTAATAGCACCAGAGATATCACCAGATATATATTGGATTTTCCCCTGACCCTGAGTGTCCGGCCCCATGAGACTGTGGTTTTCTCGGCCCCTGGTGGTCCGAGGTCGTTCCCGCTGCACAGATTCATGCGCCAGGGCCTCCTACAGACAATGCACTTTGATTTATTGCGCTATCTGTAATAGCACCCGAGATATCACCAGATATATATTGGATTTTTCCCTGACCCTGAGTGTCCGGCCCCATGAGACGGTGGATGTCTCGGCCCCTGATGGTCCGAGATCCTTCCCGCTGCACAGATTCATGCGCCAGGGCCTCCTGCAGATAATTCCCTTTGGCTTATTGCGCTATCTCTAATAGCGCCCGAGATATCACCAGATATATATTGGATTTTTCCCTGACCCTGAGTGTCCGGCCCCATGAGACTGCGGTTTTCTCGGCCCCTGGTGGTCCGAGGTCGTTCCCGCTGCACACATTCATGCGCCAGGGCCTCCTACAGACAATGCACTTTGATTTATTGCTCTATCTGTAATAGCACCCGAGATATCACCAGATATGTATTGGATTTTCCCCTGACCCTGAGTGTCCGGCCCCATGAGACTGTGGTTTTCTCGGCCCCTGGTGGTCCGAGGTCGTTCCCGCTGCACAGATTCATGCGCCAGGGCCTCCTACAGACAATGCACTTTGATTTATTGCGCTATCTGTTATAGCACCCGAGATATCACCAGATATATATTGGATTTTACCCTGACCCTGAGTGTCCGGCCCCATGAGACGGTCGTTGTCTCGGCCCCTGGAGGTCCGAGGACGTTCCCGCTGCACAGATTCATCCGCCAGGGCCTCCTACAGGTAATGCACTTTGATTTATTGCGCTATCTGTAATAGCACCCGAGATATCACCAGATCTATATTGGATTTTCCACTGACCCTGAGTGTCCGGCCCCATGAGACTGTGGTTTTCTCGGCCCCTGGTGGTCCGAGGACGTTCCCGTTGCACAGATTCATGCGCAAGGGCCTCCTTCAGATAATTCACTTTGGTTTATTGCGCTATGTCTAATAGCACCCGAGATATCACCAGATCTATATTGGATTTTCCCCTGACCCTGAGTGTCCGGCCCCATGAGACTGTGGTTTTCTCGGCCCCTGGTGGTCCGAGGTCGTTCCCGTTGCACAGATTCATGCGCCAGGGCCTCCTGCAGATAACTCACTTTGGTTTATTGCGCTATCTCTAATAGCACCCGAGATATCACCAGATATATATTGGATTTTTCCCTGTCCCTGAGTGTCCGGCCCCATGAGACGGTGGTTTTCTCGGCCCCTGGTGGTCCGCGGTCGTTCCCGCTGCACAGATTCATGCGCCAGGGCCTCCTGCAGATAATTCACTTTCGTTTATTGCGCTATCTCTAATAGCACCCGAGATATCACCAGATATATATTGGATTTTTCCCTTACCCTGAGTGTCCGGCCCCATGAGACGGTGGTTTTCTCGGCCCCTGGTGGTCCTAGGTCGTTCCCGCTGCACAGATGCATGCGCCAGGGCCTCCTGCAGATAATTCCCTTTGGCTTATTGCGCTATCTCTAATAGCGCCCGAGATATCACCAGATATATATTGGATTTTTCCCTGACCCTGAGTGTCCGGCCCCATGAGACTGCGGTTTTCTCGGCCCCTGGTGGTCCGAGGTCGTTCCCGCTGCACACATTCATGCGCCAGGGCCTCCTACAGACAATGCACTTTGATTTATTGCTCTATCTGTAATAGCACCCGAGATATCACCAGATATATATTGGATTTTCCCCTGACCCTGAGTGTCCGGCCCCATGAGACTGTGGTTTTCTCGGCCCCTGGTGGTCCGAGGTCGTTCCCGCTGCACGGATTCATGCGCCAGGGCCTCCTACAGACAATGCACTTTGATTTATTGCGCTATCTGTAATAGCATCCGAGATATCACCAGATATATATTGGATTTTTCCCTGACCCTGAGTGTCCGGCCCCATGAGACGGTGGATGTCTCGGCCCCTGATGGTCCGAGATCGTTCCCGCTGCACAGATTCATGCGCCAGGGCCTCCTGCAGACAATTCACTTTGGTTTATTGCGCTATCTCTAATAGCACCCGAGATATCACCAGATATATATTGGATTTTTCCCCGACCCTGAGTGTCCGGCCCCATGAGACTGCGGTTTTCTCGGCCCCTGGTGGTCCGAGGTCGTTCCCGCGGCACAGATTCATGCGCCAGGGCCTCCTACAGACAATGCACTTTGATTTATTGCGCTATCTGTAATAGCACACGAGATACCACCAGATATATACTGGATTTTCCCCTGACCCTGATTGTCCGGCCCCATGAGACTGTGGTTTTCTCGGCCCCTCGTGGTCCGAGGTCGTTCCCGCTGCACAGATTCATGCGCCAGGGCCTCCTACAGACAATGCACTTTGGTTTATTACGCTATCTCTAATAGCACCCGAAATATCACCAGATATATACTGGATTTTCCCCTGACCCTGAGTGTCCGGCCCCATGAGACGGTGGTTGTCTCGGCCCCGGGTGGTCCTAGGTCGTTCCCGCTGCACAGATTCATGCGCCAGGGCCTCCTACAGACAATGCACTTTGATTTATTGCGCTATCTGTAATAGCACCCGAGATATCACCAGATCTATATTGGATTTTCCCCTGACCCTGAGTGTCCGGCCCCATGAGACTGTGGTTTTTTCGGCCCCTGGTGGTCCGAGGTCGTTCCCGCTGCACAGATTCATGCGCCAGGGCCTCCTGCAGATAATTCACTTTGGTTTATTGCGCTATCACTAATAGCACCCGAGATATCACCAGATATATATTGGATTTTCCCCTGACCCTGAGTGTCCGGCCCCATGAGACTGTGGTTTTCTCGGCCCCTGGTGGTCCGAGGTCGTTCCCGCTGCAGATATTCATGCGCCAGGGCCTCCTACAGACAATGCACTTTGATTTATTGCGCTATCTGTAATAGCACACGAGATATCACCAGATATATAATGGATTTTACCCTGACCATGAGGGTCCGGCCCCATGAGACTGTGGTTTTTTCGGCCCCTGGTGGTCCGACGTTGTTCCCGCTGCACAGATTCATGCGCCAGGGCCTCCTACAGACAATGCACTTTGATTTATTGCGCTATCTGTAATAGCACCCGAGATATCACCAGATATATATTGGATTTTACCCTGACCCTGAGCGTCCGGCCCCATGAGACGGTGGTTGTCTCGGCCCCAGGAGGTCCGAGGACGTTCCCGCTTGCACAGATTCATGCGCCAGGGCATCCTGCAGATAATTCACTTTGGTTTATTGCGCTATCTCTAATAGCACCCGAGATATCACCAGATATATACTGGATTTTCCCCTGACGCTGAGTGCCCGGCCCCATGAGACTGAGGTTTTCTCGGCCCCTGGTGGTCCGAGGTCGTTCCCGCTGCACAGATTCATCCGCCAGGGCCTCCTACAGACAATGCACTTTGATTTATTGCGCTATCTGTAATAGCACCCGAGATATCACCAGATATATATTGGATTTTTCACTGACCCTGAGTGTCCGGCCCCATGAGACGGTGGTTGTCTCGGCCCCTGGGGGTCCGAGGACGTTCCCGCTGCACAGATTCATGCGCCAGGGCCTCCTGCAGATAATTCACTTTGGTTTATTGCGCTATCTCTAATAGCACCCGAGATATCAAGAGATATATACTGGATTTTCCCCTGACCCTGAGTGTCCGGCCCCATGAGACTGCGGTTTTATCGGCCCCTGGTGGTCCGAGGTCGTTCCTGCTGCACAGATTCATGCGCCAGGGCCTCCTGCAGACAATTCACTTTGGTTTATTGCGCTATCTCTAATAGCACCCGAGATATCACCAGATATATATTGGATTTTTCCCCGACCCTGAGTGTCCGGCCCCATGAGACGGTGGTTTTCTCGGCCGCTGGTGGTCCGAGGTCGTTCCCGCTGGCCAGATTCATGCGCCAGGGTCTCCTACAGGTAATGCACTTTGATTTATTGCGCTATCTGTAATAGCACCCGAGATATCACCAGATCTATATTGGATTTTCCACTGACCCTGAGTGTCCGGCCCCATGAGACTGTGGTTTTCTCGGCCCCTGGTGGTCCGAGGACGTTCCCGTTGCACAGATTCATGCGCAAGGGCCTCCTTCAGATAATTCACTTTGGTTTATTGCGCTATGTGTAATAGCACCCGAGATATCACCAGATCTATATTGGATTTTCCCCTGACCCTGAGTGTCCGGCCCCATGAGACTGTGGTTTTCTCGGCCCCTGGTGGTCCGAGGTCGTTCCCGTTGCACAGATTCATGCGCCAGGGCCTCCTGCAGATAACTCACTTTGGTTTATTGCGCTATCTCTAATAGCACCCGAGATATCACCAGATATATATTGGATTTTTCCCTGTCCCTGAGTGTCCGGCCCCATGAGACGGTGGTTTTCTCGGCCCCTGGTGGTCCGCGGTCGTTCCCGCTGCACAGATTCATGCGCCAGGGCCTCCTGCAGATAATTCACTTTCGTTTATTGCGCTATCTCTAATAGCACCCGAGATATCACCAGATATATATTGGATTTTTCCCTTACCCTGAGTGTCCGGCCCCATGAGACGGTGGTTTTCTCGGCCCCTGGTGGTCCTAGGTCGTTCCCGCTGCACAGATGCATGCGCCAGGGCCTCCTGCAGATAATTCCCTTTGGCTTATTGCGCTATCTCTAATAGCGCCCGAGATATCACCAGATATATATTGGATTTTTCCCTGACCCTGAGTGTCCGGCCCCATGAGACTGCGGTTTTCTCGGCCCCTGGTGGTCCGAGGTCGTTCCCGCTGCACACATTCATGCGCCAGGGCCTCCTACAGACAATGCACTTTGATTTATTGCTCTATCTGTAATAGCACCCGAGATATCACCAGATATATATTGGATTTTCCCCTGACCCTGAGTGTCCGGCCCCATGAGACTGTGGTTTTCTCGGCCCCTGGTGGTCCGAGGTCGTTCCCGCTGCCCGGATTCATGCGCCAGGGCCTCCTACAGACAATGCACTTTGATTTATTGCGCTATCTGTAATAGCATCCGAGATATCACCAGATATATATTGGATTTTTCCCTGACCCTGAGTGTCCGGCCCCATGAGACGGTGGATGTCTCGGCCCCTGATGGTCCGAGATCGTTCCCGCTGCACAGATTCATGCGCCAGGGCCTCCTGCAGACAATGCACTTTGGTTTATTACGCTATCTCTAATAGCACCCGAAATATCACCAGATATATACTGGATTTTCCCCTGACCCTGAGTGTCCGGCCCCATGAGACGGTGGTTGTCTCGGCCCCGGGTGGTCCTAGGTCGTTCCCGCTGCACAGATTCATGCGCCAGGGCCTCCTACAGACAATGCACTTTGATTTATTGCGCTATCTGTAATAGCACCCGAGATATCACCAGATCTATATTGGATTTTCCCCTGACCCTGAGTATCCGGCCCCATGAGACTGTGGTTTTTTCGGCCCCTGGTGGTCCGAGGTCGTTCCCGCTGCACAGATTCATGCGCCAGGGCCTCCTGCAGATAATTCACTTTGGTTTATTGCGCTATCTCTAATAGCACCCGAGATATCACCAGATATATATTGGATTTTCCCCTGACCCTGAGTGTCCGGCCCCATGAGACTGTGGTTTCTCGGCCCCTGGTGGTCCGAGGTCGTTCCCGCTGCAGAGATTCATGCGCCAGGGCCTCCTACAGACAATGCACTTTGATTTATTGCGCTATCTGTAATAGCACACGAGATATCACCAGATATATAATGGATTTTACCCTGACCATGAGGGTCCGTCCCCATGAGACTGTGGTTTTTTCGGCCCCTGGTGGTCCGACGTTGTTCCTGCTGCACAGATTCATGCGCCAGGGCCTCCTACAGACAATGCACTTTGATTTATTGCGCTATCTGTAATAGCACCCGAGATATCACCAGATATATATTGGATTTTACCCTGACCCTGAGCGTCCGGCCCCATGAGACGGTGGTTGTCTCGGCCCCAGGAGGTCCGAGGACGTTCCCGCTTGCACAGATTCATGCGCCAGGGCATCCTGCAGATAATTCACTTTGGTTTATTGCGCTATCTCTAATAGCACCCGAGATATCACCAGATATATACTGGATTTTCCCCTGACGCTGAGTGCCCGGCCCCATGAGACTGAGGTTTTCTCGGCCCCTGGTGGTCCGAGGTCGTTCCCGCTGCACAGATTCATCCGCCAGGGCCTCCTACAGACAATGCACTTTGATTTATTGCGCTATCTGTAATAGCACCCGAGATATCACCAGATATATATTGGATTTTTCACTGACCCTGAGTGTCCGGCCCCATGAGACGGTGGTTGTCTCGGCCCCTGGGGGTCCGAGGACGTTCCCGCTGCACAGATTCATGCGCCAGGGCCTCCTGCAGATAATTCACTTTGGTTTATTGCGCTATCTCTAATAGCACCCGAGATATCAAGAGATATATACTGGATTTTCCCCTGACCCTGAGTGTCCGGCTCCATGGGACTGTGGTTTTCTCGGCCCCTGGTGGTCCGAGGTCGTTCCCGCTGCACAGATTCATGCGCCAGGGCCTCCTACAGACAATGCACTTTGATTTATTGCGCTATCTGTAATAGCACCCGAGATATCACCAGATATATATTGGATTTTTCACTGACCCTGAGCGTCCGGCCCCATGAGACGGTCGTTTTCTCGGGCCCTGGTGGTCCGAGGTCGTTCCCGCTGCACAGATTCATGCGCCAGGGCCTCCTACAGACAATGCACTTTGATTTATTGCGCTATCTGTAATAGCACCCGAGATATCACCAGATCTATATTGGATTTTCCCCTCACCCTGAGTATCCGGCCCCATGAGACTGTGGTTTTCTTGGCCCCTGGTGGTCCGAGGTCGTTCCCGTTGCACAGATTCATGCGCCAGGGCCTCCTGCAGATAATTCACTTTGGTTTATTGCGCTATCTCTAATAGCACCCGAGATATCACCAGATATATATTGGATTTTTCACTGACCCTGAGCGTCCGGCCCCATGAGACGGTCGTTTTCTCGGCCCCTGGTGGTCCGAGAACGTTCCCGCTGAACAGGTTCATGCGCCAGCGTCTCCTACAGACAATGCACTTTGATTTATTGCGCTATCTGTAATAGCACCCGAGATATCACCAGATATATATTGGATTTTTCACTGACCCTGAGTGCCCTGCCCCATGAGACGGTGGTTTTCTCGGCCCCTGGTGTTCCGAGGTCGTTCCCGCTGCACAGATTCATGCGCCAGGGCCTCCTACAGACAATGCACTTTGATTTATTGCGCTATCTCTAATAGCGCCCGAGATATCACCAGATATATATTGGATTTTTCCCTGACCCTGAGTGTCCGGCCCCATGAGACTGCGGTTTTCTCGGCCCCTGGTGGTCCGAGGTCGTTCCTGCTGCACAGATTCATGCGCCAGGGCCTCCTGCAGACAATTCACTTTGGTTTATTGCGCTATCTCTAATAGCACCCGAGATATCACCAGATATATATTGGATTTTTCCCCGACCCTGAGTGTCCGGCCCCATGAGACGGTGGTTTTCTCGGCCGCTGGTGGTCCGAGGTCGTTCCCGCTGGCCAGATTCATGCGCCAGGGTCTCCTACAGACAATGCACTATGATTTATTGCGCTATCTGTAATAGCACCCGAGATATCACCAGATCTATATTGGATTTTCCCCTGACCCTGAGTATCCGGCCCCATGAGACTGTGGTTTTCTTGGCCCCTGGTGGTCCGAGGTCGTTCCCGTTGCACAGATTCATGCGCCAGGGCCTCCTGCAGATAATTCACTTTTGTTTATTGCGCTATCTCTAATAGCACCCGAGATATCACCAGATATATATTGGATTTTTCACTGACCCTGAGCGTCCGGCCCCATGAGACGGTCGTTTTCTCGGCCCCTGGTGGTCCGAGAACGTTCCCGCTGAACAGGTTCATGCGCCAGCGTCTCCTACAGACAGTGCACTTTGATTTATTGCGCTATCTGTAATAGCACCCGAGATATCACCAGATATATATTGGATTTTTCACTGACCCTGAGTGTCCTGCCCCATGAGACGGTGGTTTTCTCGGCCCCTGGTGTTCCGAGGTCGTTCCCGCTGCACAGATTCATGCGCCAGGGCCTCCTACAGACAATGCACTTTGATTTATTGCGCTATCTCTAATAGCGCCTGAGATATCACCAGATATATATTGGATTTTTCCCTGACCCTGAGTGTCCGGCCCCATGAGACTGCGGTTTTCTCGGCCCCTGGTGGTCCGAGGTCGTTCCTGCTGCACAGATTCATGCGCCAGGGCCTCCTGCAGACAATTCACTTTGGTTTATTGCGCTATCTCTAATAGCACCCGAGATATCACCCGATATATATTGGATTTTTCCCCGACCCTGAGTGTCCGGCCCCATGAGACGGTGGTTTTCTCGGCCGCTGGTGGTCCGAGGTCGTTCCCGCTGGCCAGATTCATGCGCCAGGGCCTCCTACAGACAATGCACTATGATTTATTGCGCTATTTGTAATAGCACCCGAGATATCACCAGATCTATATTGGATTTTCCCCTGACCCTGAGTATCCGGCCCCATGAGACTGTGGTTTTCTCGGCCCCTGGTGGTCCGAGGTCGTTCCCGTTGCACAGATTCATGCGCCAGGGCCTCCTGCAGATAATTCACTTTGGTTTATTGCGCTATCTCTAATAGCACCCGAGATATCACCAGATATATATTGGATTTTTCCCTTACCCTGAGTGTCCGGCCCCATGAGACGGTGGTTTTCTCGGCCCCTGGTGGTCCTAGGTCGTTCCCGCTGCACAGATGCATGCGCCAGGGCCTCCTGCAGATAATTCCCTTTGGCTTATTGCGCTATCTCTAATAGCGCCCGAGATATCACCAGATATATATTGGATTTTTCCCTGACCCTGAGTGTCCGGCCCCATGAGACTGCGGTTTTCTCGGCCCCTGGTGGTCCGAGGTCGTTCCCGCTGCACACATTCATGCGCCAGGGCCTCCTACAGACAATGCACTTTGATTTATTGCTCTATCTGTAATAGCACCCGAGATATCACCAGATATATATTGGATTTTCCCCTGACCCTGAGTGTCCGGCCCCATGAGACCGTGGTTTTCTCGGCCCCTGGTGGTCCGAGGTCGTTCCCGCTGCACAGATTCATGCGCCAGGGCCTCCTACAGACAATGCACTTTGATTTATAGCGCTATCTGTTATAGCACCCGAGATATCACCAGATATATATTGGATTTTACCCTGACCCTGAGTGTCCGGCCCCATGAGACGGTCGTTGTCTCGGCCCCTGGAGGTCCGAGGACGTTCCCGCTGCACAGATTCATGCGCCAGGGCCTCCTACAGGTAATGCACTTTGATTTATTGCGCTATCTGTAATAGCACCCGAGATATCACCAGATCTATATTGGATTTTCCACTGACCCTGAGTGTCCGGCCCCATGAGACTGTGGTTTTCTCGGCCCTTGGTGGTCCGAGGACGTTCCCGTTGCACAGATTCATGCGCAAGGGCCTCCTTCAGATAATTCACTTTGGTTTATTGCGCTATGTGTAATAGCACCCGAGATATCACCAGATCTATATTGGATTTTCCCCTGACCCTGAGTGTCCGGCCCCATGAGACTGTGGTTTTCTCGGCCCCTGGTGGTCCGGGGTCGTTCCCGTTGCACAGATTCATGCGCCAGGGCCTCCTGCAGATAATTCACTTTGGTTTATTGCGCTATCTCTAATAGCACCCGAGATATCACCAGATATATATTGGATTTTTCACTCACCCTGAGCGTCCGGCCCCATGAGACGGTCGTTTTCTCGGCCCCTGGTGGTCCGAGGTCGTTCCCGCTTCGCAGGTTCATGCGCCAGGGTCTCCTACAGACAATGCACTTTGATTTATTGCGCTATCTGTAATAGCACCCGAGATATCACCACATATATATTGGATTTTTCACTGACCCTGAGTGTCCGGCCCCATGAGACGGTGGTTTTCTCGGTCCCTGGTGTTCCGAGGTCGTTCCCGCTGCACAGATTCATGCGCCAGGGCCTCCTACAGACAAAGCACTTTGATTTATTGCGCTATCTCTAATAGCGCCCGAGATATCACCAGATATATATTGGATTTTTCCCTGACCCTGAGTGTCCGGCCCCATGAGACTGCGGTTTTCTCGGCCCCTGGTGGTCCGAGGTCGTTCCCGCTGCACACATTCATGCGCCAGGGCCTCCTACAGACAATGCACTTTGATTTATTGCTCTATCTGTAATAGCACCCGAGATATCACCAGATATATATTGGATTTTCCCCTGACCCTGAGTGTCCGGCCCCATGAGACTGTGGTTTTCTCGGCCCCTGGTGGTCCGAGGTCGTTCCCGCTGCACGGATTCATGCGCCAGGGCCTCCTACAGACAATGCACTTTGATTTATTGCGCTATCTGTAATAGCATCCGAGATATCACCAGATATATATTGGATTTTTCCCTGACCCTGAGTGTCCGGCCCCATGAGACGGTGGATGTCTCGGCCCCTGATGGTCCGAGATCGTTCCCGCTGCCCAGATTCATGCGCCAGGGCCTCCTGCAGACAATTCACTTTGGTTTATTGCGCTATCTCTAATAGCACCCGAGATATCACCAGATATATATTGGATTTTTCCCCGACCCTGAGTGTCCGGCCCCATGAGACTGTGGTTTTCTCGGCCCCTGGTGGTCCGAGGTCGTTCCCGCGGCACAGATTCATGCGCCAGGGCCTCCTACAGACAATGCACTTTGATTTATTGCGCTATCTGTAATAGCACACGAGATATCACCAGATATATACTGGATTTTCCCCTGACCCTGAGTGTCCGGCCCCATGAGACTGTGGTTTTCTCGGCCCCTCGTGGTCCGAGGTCGTTCCCGCTGCACAGATTCATGCGCCAGGGCCTCCTACAGACAATGCACTTTGGTTTATTACGCTATCTCTAATAGCACCCGAGATATCACCAGATATATACTGGATTTTCCCCTGACCCTGAGTGTCCGGCCCCATGAGACGGTGGTTGTCTCGGCCCCGGGTGGTCCTAGGTCGTTCCCGCTGCACAGATTCATGCGCCAGGGCCTCCTACAGACAATGCACTTTGATTTATTGCGCTATCTGTAATAGCACCCGAGATATCACCAGATCTATATTGGATTTTCCCCTGACCCTGAGTGTCCGGCCCCATGAGACTGTGGTTTTTTCGGCCCCTGGTGGTCCGAGGTCGTTCCCGCTGCACAGATTCATGCGCCAGGGCCTCCTGCAGATAATTCACTTTGGTTTATTGCGCTATCTCTAATAGCACCCGAGATATCACCAGATATATATTGGATTTTCCCCTGACCCTGAGTGTCCGGCCCCATGAGACTGTGGTTTTCTCGGCCCCTGGTGGTCCGAGGTCGTTCCCGCTGCACAGATTCATGCGCCAGGGCCTCCTACAGACAATGCACTTTGATTTATTGCGCTATCTGTAATAGCACACGAGATATCACCAGATATATAATGGATTTTACCCTGACCATGAGGGTCCGGCCCCATGAGACTGTGGTTTTCTCGGCCCCTGGTGGTCCGAGGTCGTTCCCGCTGCACAGATTCATCCGCCAGGGCCTCCTACAGACAATGCACTTTGATTTATTGCGCTATCTGTAATAGCACCCAAGATATCACCAGATATATATTGGATTTTTCACTGACCCTGAGTGTCCGGCCCCATGAGACGGTGGTTGTCTCGGCCCCTGGGGGTCCGAGGACGTTCCCGCTGCACAGATTCATGCGCCAGAGCCTCCTGCAGATAATTCACTTTGGTTTATTGCGCTATCTCTAATAGCACCCGAGATATCAAGAGATATATACTGGATTTTCCCCTGACCCTGAGTGTCCGGCTCCATGGGACTGTGGTTTTCTCGGCCCCTGGTGGTCCGAGGTCGTTCCCGCTGCACAGATTCATGCGCCAGGGCCTCCTACAGACAATGCACTTTGATTTATTGCGCTATCTGTAATAGCACCCGAGATATCACCAGATATATATTGGATTTTTCACTGACCCTGAGCGTCCGGCCCCATGAGACGGTCGTTTTCTCGGGCCCTGGTGGTCCGAGGTCGTTCCCGCTGCACAGATTCATGCGCCAGGGCCTCCTACAGACAATGCACTTTGATTTATTGCGCTATCTGTAATAGCACCCGAGATATCACCACATATATATTGGATTTTTCCCTGACCCTGAGTGTCCGGCCCCGTGAGACGGTGGATGTCTCGGCCCCTGATGGTCCGAGATCGTTCCCGCTGCACAGATTCATGCGCCAGGGCCTCCTACAGACAATGCACTTTGATTTATTGCGCTATCTGTAATAGCACACGAGATATCACCAGATATATAATGGATTTTACCCTGACCATGAGGGTCCGGCCCCATGAGACTGTGGTTTTCTCGGCCCCTGGTGGTCCGAGGTCGTTCCCGCTGCACAGATTCATCCGCCAGGGCCTCCTACAGACAAAGCACTTTGATTTATTGCGCTATCTGTAATAGCACCCAAGATATCACCAGATATATATTGGATTTTTCACTGACCCTGAGTGTCCGGCCCCATGAGACGGTGGTTGTCTCGGCCCCTGGGGGTCCGAGGACGTTCCCGCTGCACAGATTCATGCGCCAGGGCCTCCTACAGACAATGCACTTTGATTTATTGCGCTATCTCTAATAGCGCCCGAGATATCACCAGATATATATTGGATTTTTCCCTGACCCTGAGTGTCCGGCCCCATGAGACTGCGGTTTTCTCGGCCCCTGGTGGTCCGAGGTCGTTCCTGCTGCACAGATTCATGCGCCAGGGCCTCCTGCAGACAATTCACTTTGGTTTATTGCGCTATCTCTAATAGCACCCGAGATATCACCAGATATATATTGGATTTTTCCCCGACCCTGAGTGTCCGGCCCCATGAGACGGTGGTTTTCTCGGCCGCTGGTGGTCCGAGGTCGTTCCCGCTGGCCAGATTCATGCGCCAGGGTCTCCTACAGACAATGCACTATGATTTATTGCGCTATCTGTAATAGCACCCGAGATATCACCAGATCTATATTGGATTTTCCCCTGACCCTGAGTATCCGGCCCCATGAGACTGTGGTTTTCTTGGCCCCTGGTGGTCCGAGGTCGTTCCCGTTGCACAGATTCATGCGCCAGGGCCTCCTGCAGATAATTCACTTTTGTTTATTGCGCTATCTCTAATAGCACCCGAGATATCACCAGATATATATTGGATTTTTGACTGACCCTGAGCGTCCGGCCCCATGAGACGGTCGTTTTCTCGGCCCCTGGTGGTCCGAGAACGTTCCCGCTGAACAGGTTCATGCGCCAGCGTCTCCTACAGACAATGCACTTTGATTTATTGCGCTATCTGTAATAGCACCCGAGATATCACCAGATGTATATTGGATTTTTCACTGACCCTGAGTGTCCTGCCCCATGAGACGGTGGTTTTCTCGGCCCCTGGTGTTCCGAGGTCGTTCCCGCTGCACAGATTCATGCGCCAGGGCCTCCTACAGACAATGCACTTTGATTTATTGCGCTATCTCTAATAGCGCCCGAGATATCACCAGATATATATTGGATTTTTCCCTGACCCTGAGTGTCCGGCCCCATGAGACTGCGGTTTTCTCGGCCCCTGGTGGTCCGAGGTCGTTCCTGCTGCACAGATTCATGCGCCAGGGCCTCCTGCAGATAATTCACTTTGGTTTATTGCTCTATCTGTAATAGCACCCGAGATATCACCAGATATATATTGGATTTTCCCCTGACCCTGAGTGTCCGGCCCCATGAGACTGTGGTTTTCTCGGCCCCTGGTGGTCCGAGGTCGTTCCCGCTGCACGGATTCATGCGCCAGGGCCTCCTACAGACAATGCACTTTGATTTATTGCGCTATCTGTAATAGCATCCGAGATATCACCAGATATATATTGGATTTTTCCCTGACCCTGAGTGTCCGGCCCCATGAGACGGTGGATGTCTCGGCCCCTGATGGTCCGAGATCGTTCCCGCTGCACAGATTCATGCGCCAGGGCCTCCTGCAGACAATTCACTTTGGTTTATTGCGCTATCTCTAATAGCACCCGAGATATCACCAGATATATATTGGATTTTTCCCCGACCCTGAGTGTCCGGCCCCATGAGACTGTGGTTTTCTCGGCCCCTGGTGGTCCGAGGTCGTTCCCGCGGCACAGATTCATGCGCCAGGGCCTCCTACAGACAATGCACTTTGATTTATTGCGCTATCTGTAATAGCACACGAGATATCACCAGATATATACTGGATTTTCCCCTGACCCTGAGTGTCCGGCCCCATGAGACTGTGGTTTTCTCGGCCCCTCGTGGTCCGAGGTCGTTCCCGCTGCACAGATTCATGCGCCAGGGCCTCCTACAGACAATGCACTTTGGTTTATTACGCTATCTCTAATAGCACCCGAGATATCACCAGATATATACTGGATTTTCCCCTGACCCTGAGTGTCCGGCCCCATGAGACGGTGGTTGTCTCGGCCCCGGGTGGTCCTAGGTCGTTCCCGCTGCACAGATTCATGCGCCAGGGCCTCCTACAGACAATGCACTTTGATTTATTGCGCTATCTGTAATAGCACCCGAGATATCACCAGATCTATATTGGATTTTCCCCTGACCCTGAGTGTCCGGCCCCATGAGACTGTGGTTTTTTCGGCCCCTGGTGGTCCGAGGTCGTTCCCGCTGCACAGATTCATGCGCCAGGGCCTCCTGCAGATAATTCACTTTGGTTTATTGCGCTATCTCTAATAGCACCCGAGATATCACCAGATATATATTGGATTTTCCCCTGACCCTGAGTGTCCGGCCCCATGAGACTGTGGTTTTCTCGGCCCCTGGTGGTCCGAGGTCGTTCCTGCTGCACAGATTCATGCGCCAGGGCCTCCTACAGACAATGCACTTTGATTTATTGCGCTATCTGTAATAGCACACGAGATATCACCAGATATATAATGGATTTTACCCTGACCATGAGGGTCCGGCCCCATGAGACTGTGGTTTTTTCGGCCCCTGGTGGTCCGACGTCGTTCCCGCTGCACAGATTCATGCGCCAGGGCCTCCTACAGACAATGCACTTTGATTTATTGCGCTATCTGTAATAGCACCCGAGATATCACCAGATATATATTGGATTTTACCCTGACCCTGAGCGTCCGGCCCCATGAGACGGTGGTTGTCTCGGCCCCAGGATGTCCGAGGACGTTCCCGCTTGCACAGATTCATGCGCCAGGGCATCCTGCAGATAATTCACTTTGGTTTATTGCGCTATCTCTAATAGCACCCGAGATATCACCAGATATATACTGGATTTTCCCCTGACCCTGAGTGCCCGGCCCCATGAGACTGAGGTTTTCTCGGCCCCTGGTGGTCCGAGGTCGTTCCCGCTGCACAGATTCATCCGCCAGGGCCTCCTACAGACAATGCACTTTGATTTATTGCGCTATCTGTAATAGCACCCAAGATATCACCAGATATATATTGGATTTTTCACTGACCCTGAGTGTCCGGCCCCATGAGACGGTGGTTGTCTCGGCCCCTGGGGGTCCGAGGACGTTCCCGCTGCACAGATTCATGCGCCAGGGCCTCCTGCAGATAATTCACTTTGGTTTATTGCGCTATCTCTAATAGCACCCGAGATATCAAGAGATATATACTGGATTTTCCCCTGACCCTGAGTGTCCGGCTCCATGGGACTGTGGTTTTCTCGGCCCCTGGTGGTCCGAGGTCGTTCCCGCTGCACAGATTCATGCGCCAGGGCCTCCTACAGACAATGCACTTTGATTTATTGCGCTATCTGTAATAGCACCCGAGATATCACCAGATATATATTGGATTTTTCACTGACCCTGGCGTCCGGCCCCATGAGACGGTCGTTTTCTCGGGCCCTGGTGGTCCGAGGTCGTTCCCGCTGCACAGATTCATGCGCCAGGGCCTCCTACAGACAATGCACTTTGATTTATTGCGCTATCTGTAATAGCACCCGAGATATCACCACATATATATTGGATTTTTCCCTGACCCTGAGTGTCCGGCCCCGTGAGACGGTGGATGTCTCGGCCCCTGATGGTCCGAGATCGTTCCCGCTGCACAGATTCATGCGCCAGGGCCTCCTGCAGACAATTCACTTTGGTTTATTGCGCTATCTGTAATAGCACCCGAGATATCACCAGATATATATTGGATTTTTCCCTGACCCTGAGTGTCCGGCCCCATGAGACTGCGGTTTTCTCGGCCCCTGGTGTTCCGAGGTCGTTCCCGCTGCACAGATTCATGCGCCAGGGCCTCCTACAGACAATGCACTTTGATTTATTGCGCTATCTCTAATAGCGCCCGAGATATCACCAGATATATATTGGATTTTTCCTTGACCCTGAGTGTCCGGCCCCATGAGACTGCGGTTTTCTCGGCCCCTGGTGGTCCGAGGTCGTTCCCGCTGCACAGATTCATGCGCCAGGGCCTCCTGCAGACAATTCACTTTGGTTTATTGCGCTATCTCTAATAGCACCCGAGATATCACCAGATATATATTGGATTTTTCCCCGACCCTGAGTGTCCGGCCCCATGAGACGGTGGTTTTCTCGGCCGCTGGTGGTCCGAGGTCGTTCCCGCTGGCCAGATTCATGCGCCAGGGCCTCCTACAGACAATGCACTATGATTTATTGCGCTATCTGTAATAGCACCCGAGATATCACCAGATCTATATTGGATTTTCCCCTGACCCTGAGTGTCCGGCCCCATGAGACGGTCGTTGTCTCGGCCCCTGGAGGTCCGAGGACGTTCCCGCTGCACAGATTCATGCGCCAGGGCCTCCTACAGGTAATGCACTTTGATTTATTGCGCTATCTGTAATAGCAGCCGAGATATCACCAGATCTATATTGGATTTTCCCCTGACCCTGAGTGTCCGGCCCCATGAGACTGTGGTTTTCTCGGCCCCTGGTGGTCCGAGGACGTTCCCGTTGCACAGATTCATGCGCAAGGGCCTCCTGCAGATAATTCACTTTGGTTTATTGCGCTATCTGTAATAGCACCCGAGACATCACCAGATATATATTGGATTTTTCCCTTACCCTGAGTGTCCGGCCCCATGAGACGGTGGTTTTCTCGGCCCCTGGTGGTCCGAGGTCGTTCCCGCTGCAAACGTTCATGCGCCAGGGCCTCCTACAGGCAATGCACTTTGATTTATTGCTCTATCTGTAATAGCACCCGAGATATCACCAGATATATATTGGATTTTCCCCTGACCCTGAGTGTCCGGCCCCATGAGACTGTGGTTTTCTCGGCCCCTGGTGGTCCGAGGTCGTTCCCGCTGCACAGATTCATGCGCCAGGGCCTCCTACAGACAATGCACTTTGATTTATTGCGCTATCTGTTATAGCACCCGAGATATCACCAGATATATATTGGATTTTACCCTGACCCTGAGTGTCCGGCCCCATGAGACTGTGGTTTTCTCGGCCCCTGGTGGTCCGAGGACGTTCCCGTTGCACAGATTCATGCGCAAGGGCCTCCTGCAGATAATTCACTTTGGTTTATTGCGCTATCTGTAATAGCACCCGAGATATCACCAGATCTATATTGGATTTTCCCCTGACCCTGAGTGTCCGGCCCCATGAGACTGTGGTTTTCTCGGCCCCTGGTCGTCCGGGGTCGTTCCCGTTGCACAGATTCATGCGCCAGGGCCTCCTGCAGATAATTCACTTTGGTTTATTGCGCTATCCCTAATAGCACCCGAGATATCACCAGATATATATTGGATTTTTCACGGACCCTGAGCGTCCGGCCCCATGAGACGGTCGTTTTCTCGGCCCCTGGTGGTCCGAGGTCGTTCCCGCTGCACAGGTTCATGCGCCAGGGTCTCCTACAGACAATGCACTTTGATTTATTGCGCTATCTCTAATAGCGCCCGAGATATCACCAGATATATATTGGATTTTTCCCTGACCCTGAGTGTCCGGCCCCATGAGACTGCGGTTTTCTCGGCCCCTGGTGGTCCGAGGTCGTTCCCGCTGCACAGATTCATGCGCCAGGGCCTCCTGCAGACAATTCACTTTGGTATATTGCGCTATCTCTAATAGCACCCGAGATATCACCAGATATATATTGGATTTTTCCCCGACCCTGAGTGTCCGGCCCCATGAGACGGTGGTTTTCTCGGCCGCTGGTGGTCCGAGGTCGTTCCCGCTGGCCAGATTCATGCGCCAGGGCCTCCTACAGACAATGCACTATGATTTATTGCGCTATCTGTAATAGCACCCGAGATATCACCAGATCTATATTGGATTTTCCCCTGACCCTGAGTATCCGGCCCCATGAGACTGTGGTTTTCTCGGCCCCTGGTGGTCCGAGGTCGTTCCCGTTGCACAGATTCATGCGCCAGGGCCTCCTGCAGACAATGCACTTTGATTTATTGCGCTATCTGTAATAGCACCCGAGATATCACCAGATATATATTGGATTTTTCACTGACCCTGAGTGCCCTGCCCCATGAGACGGTGGTTTTCTCGGCCCCTGGTGTTCCGAGGTCGTTCCCGCTGCACAGATTCATGCGCCAGGGCCTCCTACAGACAATGCACTTTGATTTATTGCGCTATCTCTAATAGCGCCCGAGATATCACCAGATATATATTGGATTTTTCCTTGACCCTGAGTGTCCGGCCCCATGAGACTGCGGTTTTCTCGGCCCCTGGTGGTCCGAGGTCGTTCCCGCTGCACAGATTCATGCGCCAGGGCCTCCTGCAGACAATTCACTTTGGTTTATTGCGCTATCTCTAATAGCACCCGAGATATCACCAGATATATATTGGATTTTTCCCCGACCCTGAGTGTCCGGCCCCATGAGACGGTGGTTTTCTCGGCCGCTGGTGGTCCGAGGTCGTTCCCGCTGGCCAGATTCATGCGCCAGGGCCTCCTACAGACAATGCACTATGATTTATTGCGCTATCTGTAATAGCACCCGAGATATCACCAGATCTATATTGGATTTTCCCCTGACCCTGAGTGTCCGGCCCCATGAGACGGTCGTTGTCTCGGCCCCTGGAGGTCCGAGGACGTTCCCGCTGCACAGATTCATGCGCCAGGGCCTCCTACAGGTAATGCACTTTGATTTATTGCGCTATCTGTAATAGCAGCCGAGATATCACCAGATCTATATTGGATTTTCCCCTGACCCTGAGTGTCCGGCCCCATGAGACTGTGGTTTTCTCGGCCCCTGGTGGTCCGAGGACGTTCCCGTTGCACAGATTCATGCGCAAGGGCCTCCTGCAGATAATTCACTTTGGTTTATTGCGCTATCTGTAATAGCACCCGAGACATCACCAGATATATATTGGATTTTTCCCTTACCCTGAGTGTCCGGCCCCATGAGACGGTGGTTTTCTCGGCCCCTGGTGGTCCTAGGTCGTTCCCGCTGCACAGATGCATGCGCCAGGGCCTCCTGCAGATAATTCCCTTTGGCTTATTGCGCTATCTCTAATAGCGCCCGAGATATCACCAGATATATATTGGATTTTTCCCTGACCCTGAGTGTCCGGCCCCATGAGACTGCGGTTTTCTCGGCCCCTGGTGGTCCGAGGTCGTTCCCGCTGCACACGTTCATGCGCCAGGGCCTCCTACAGGCAATGCACTTTGATTTATTGCTCTATCTGTAATAGCACCCGAGATATCACCAGATATATATTGGATTTTCCCCTGACCCTGAGTGTCCGGCCCCATGAGACTGTGGTTTTCTCGGCCCCTGGTGGTCCGAGGTCGTTCCCGCTGCACAGATTCATGCGCCAGGGCCTCCTACAGACAATGCACTTTGATTTATTGCGCTATCTGTTATAGCACCCGAGATATCACCAGATATATATTGGATTTTACCCTGACCCTGAGTGTCCGGCCCCATGAGACTGTGGTTTTCTCGGCCCCTGGTGGTCCGAGGACGTTCCCGTTGCACAGATTCATGCGCAAGGGCCTCCTGCAGATAATTCACTTTGGTTTATTGCGCTATCTGTAATAGCACCCGAGATATCACCAGATCTATATTGGATTTTCCCCTGACCCTGAGTGTCCGGCCCCATGAGACTGTGGTTTTCTCGGCCCCTGGTCGTCCGGGGTCGTTCCCGTTGCACAGATTCATGCGCCAGGGCCTCCTGCAGATAATTCACTTTGGTTTATTGCGCTATCCCTAATAGCACCCGAGATATCACCAGATATATATTGGATTTTTCACGGACCCTGAGCGTCCGGCCCCATGAGACGGTCGTTTTCTCGGCCCCTGGTGGTCCGAGGTCGTTCCCGCTGCACAGGTTCATGCGCCAGGGTCTCCTACAGACAATGCACTTTGATTTATTGCGCTATCTCTAATAGCGCCCGAGATATCACCAGATATATATTGGATTTTTCCCTGACCCTGAGTGTCCGGCCCCATGAGACTGCGGTTTTCTCGGCCCCTGGTGGTCCGAGGTCGTTCCCGCTGCACAGATTCATGCGCCAGGGCCTCCTGCAGACAATTCACTTTGGTTTATTGCGCTATCTCTAATAGCACCCGAGATATCACCAGATATATATTGGATTTTTCCCCGACCCTGAGTGTCCGGCCCCATGAGACGGTGGTTTTCTCGGCCGCTGGTGGTCCGAGGTCGTTCCCGCTGGCCAGATTCATGCGCCAGGGCCTCCTACAGACAATGCACTATGATTTATTGCGCTATCTGTAATAGCACCCGAGATATCACCAGATCTATATTGGATTTTCCCCTGACCCTGAGTATCCGGCCCCATGAGACTGTGGTTTTCTCGGCCCCTGGTGGTCCGAGGTCGTTCCCGTTGCACAGATTCATGCGCCAGGGCCTCCTGCAGACAATGCACTTTGATTTATTGCGCTATCTCTAATAGCGCCCGAGATATCACCAGATATATATTGGATTTTTCCCTGATCCTGAGTGTCTGGCCCCATGTGACGGTGGTTTTCTCGGCCCCTGGTGGTCCGAGGTCGTTCCCGCTGCCCAGATTCATGCGCCAGGGCAGCTTACAGACAATGCACTTTGATTTATTGCGCTATCTGTAATAGCACCCGAGATACCATCTGATATATATTGGATTTTTCCCTGACCCTGAGTGTCCCGCCCCATGAGACGGTGGTTTTCTCGGCCCCTGGTGGTCCGAGGTCGTTCCCGCTACACAGATTCATGCGACAGGGTCCCCTGCAGATAATTCACTTTGATTTATTGAGCTATCGCTAATAGCACCCGAGATATCACCAGATATATATTTGACTTTTCCCTGACCCTGAGTGTCCGGCCCCATGAGACGGTGGTTTTCTCGACCCCTGGTGGTCCGAGGTAGTTCCCCCTGCACAGATGCATGCGCCAGGGCCTCCTGCAGATAACTCACTTTGGTTTATTGCGCTATCTCTAATAGCACCCGAGATATCATCAGATACATCCTGGGTTTTTACATGACCTTGGGAGTGCGGCCCCATGTGTCGGTGGTTTTCTCGGCCCCTGGTGGTCCCAGGTCGTTCCCGCTGCACAGATTTATGCGCCAGCGCCTCCTGCACATAATTCACTTTGGTTTATTGCGCTATCTCTAATAGCACCCGAGATATCACCAGATATTTATTGGCTTTTCCCCTGACCCTGTGTGTCCGGCCCCATGGGACGGTGGTTTTCTCGGCCCCTGGTTGTCCGAGGTCGTTCCCGCTGCACAGATTCATGCGCCAGGGCCTCCTACAGACAATGGACTCTGATTTATTGCGCTATCTGTAATAGTACCCGAGATATCACCAGATATATATTGGATTTTCCCCTGACCCTGAGTGTCCGGCCCCATGTGACGGTGGTTTTCTCGGCCCCTGGTGGTCCGAGGTCGTTCCCGCTGCCCATATTCATGCGCCAGGGCAGCTTACAGACAATGCACTTTGATTTATTGGGCTATGTGTAATAGCACCCGAGATATCACCAGATATATATCGGATTTTTCCCTGACCCTGAGTTTCCGGCCCCATGAGACGGTGGTTTTCTCGGCCCCTGGTGGTCTGAGGTCGTTCCCGCTGCACAGATGCATGCGCCAGGGCCTCCTGCAGATAATTCACTTTGGTTTATTGCGCTATCTGTAATAGCACCCAAGATATCACCAGATATATATTGGATTTTTCCCTGACCCTGATTGTCCGGCCCCATGAGACGGTGGTTTTCTCGGCCCCTGGTGATCCGAGGTCGTTCCCGCTGCCCATATTCATGCGCCAGGGCAGCTTACAGACAATGCACTTTGATTTATTGGGCTATCTGTAATAGCACCCGAGATATCACCAGATATATATCGGATTTTTCCCTGACCCTGAGTTTCCGGCCCCATGAGACGGTGGTTTTCTCGGCCCCTTGTGCTCTGAGGTCGCTCCCGCTGCACAGATGCATGCGCCAGTGCCTCCTGCAGATAATTCACTTTGGTTTATTGCGCTATCTCTAATAGCACCCGAGATATCACCAGATATATATTGGCTTTTCCCCTGACCCTGAGTGTCCGGCCCCCTGAGACGGTGGATTTCTCGGCCCCTGGTGGTCCGAGGTCGTTCCCGCTGGCCAGATTCATGCCCCAGGGCCTCTTACAGACAATGCACTTTGATTTATTGCGCTATCTGTAATAGCACCCGAGATATCACCAGATATATATCGGATTTTTCCCTGACCCTGAGTTTCCGGCCCCATGAGACGGTGGTTTTCTCGGCCCCTGGTGGTCTGAGGTCGTTCCCGCTGCACAGATGCATGCGCCAGGGCCTCCTGCAGATAATTCACTTTGGTTTATTGCGCTATCTGTAATAGCACCCAAGATATCACCAGATATATATTGGATTTTTCCCTGACCCTGAGTGTCCGGCCCCATGAGACGGTGGTTTTCTCGGCCCCTGGTGATCCGAGGTCGTTCCCGCTGCCCATATTCATGCGCCAGGGCAGCTTACAGACAATGCACTTTGATTTATTGGGCTATCTGTAATAGCACCCGAGATATCACCAGATATATTCGGATTTTTCCCTGACCCTGAGTTTCCGGCCCCATGAGACGGTGGTTTTCTCGGCCCCTTGTGCTCTGAGGTCGCTCCCGCTGCACAGATGCATGCGCCAGTGCCTCCTGCAGATAATTCACTTTGGTTTATTGCGCTATCTCTAATAGCACCCGAGAAATCACCAGATACACATTGGATTTTCCCCTGACCCTGAGTGTCCGGCCCCATGTGACGGTGGTTTTCTCGGCCCCTGGTGTTCAGAGGTCGTTCCCGCCGCACAGATTCATGCGCCAGGGCCTCCTGCAGACAATGCACTTTGGTTTATTGCGCTATCTCTACTAGCACGCGAGATATCACCAGATATATATTGGATTTTTCCCCGACCCTGAGTGTCCGGCCCCACGGGACGGTGATTTCCTCGGCCCCTGGTGGTCCCAGGTCGTTCCCGCTGCACAGAATCATGCGCCAGGGCTTCCTGCAGACAATCCACTTTGATTTATTGCGCTATCTGTAATAGCAGCCGAGATATCACCAGATTTATATTGGATTTTCCCCTGACCCTGAGTGTCCGGCCCCATGTGACGCTGGTTTTCTCGGGCCCTGGTTGTCCGAGGTCGTTCCCGCTGCCCAGATTCATGCGCCAGGGCAGCTTACAGACAATGCACTTTGATTTATGGCGCTATCTGTAATAGCACCCGAGATACCACCAGATATATATTGGATTTTTCCCTGACCCTGAGTGTCCGGCCCCATGAGACGGTGGTTTTCACGGCCCCTGGTGGTCCGAGGTCGTTCCCGCTGCACAGATTCATGCGCCAGGGCCTCCTACAGACAATGGACTTTGATTTATTGCGCTATCTGTAATAGCACCCGAGATATCACCAGATATATATATTGGATTTTTCCATGACCCTGAGTGTCCGGCCCCATGAGACGGTGGTTTCCTCGGCCCCTGGTGGTGCGAGGTCGTTCCCGCTGCACAGATTCATGCGCCAGGGCCTCCTACAGACAATGCACTTTGGTTTATTGCGCTATCTGTAATAGCACCCGAGATATCACCAGATATATGCTGGATTTTTACATGACCTTGGGTGACGGATTCCGAATATCTGTAATTTTCTCGGCCACTGGTGGTCCGAGGTCGTTCCTGCGGCACAGATTCATTCGCCAGTGCCTCCTACAGACAATGCACTTTGATTTATTGCGCTATCTCTAATAGCACCCGAGATATCACCAGATATATATTGAATTTTCCCCTGACCCTGAGTGTCCGGCCCCATTAGACTGTGGTTTTCCCGGCCCCTGGTGGTCCGCGGTCGTTCCCGCTGCACAGATTCATGCGGCAGGGCCTCCTACAGACAATGCACTTTGATTTGTTGGGCTATCTGTAATAGCACCCGAGATATCACCAGATATATATGGGATTTTCCCCTGACCCTGAGTGTCCGGCTCCATGAGACGGTGATTTTCTCGGCCCCTGGTGGTCCGAGGTCGTTCCCGCTGCCCAGATTCATGCGCCAGGGCCTCCTACATACAGTGCACTTTGGTTTATTGCGCTATCTCTAATAGCACCCGAGATATCACCAGATATATATTGGATTTTCCCCTGACCCTGAGTGTCCGGCCCCGTGAGTCGGTGGTTTTCTCGGCCCCTGGTGGTCCGAGGTCGTTCCCGCTGCACAGATGCATGCGCCAGGGCCTCCTGCAGACAATTCACTTTGGTTTATTGCGCTATCTCTAATAGCACCCGAGATATCACCAGATATATGCTGGATTTTTACATGACCTTGGGTGACGGATTCCGAATATCTGTAATTTTCTCGGCCCCTGGTGATCCGAGTTCGTTCCCGCTGCACAGATTCATGCTCCAGGGCCCGCTGCAGATGATTCACTTTGGTTTAGTGCGCTATCTGTAAGAGCACCAGAGATATCACCAGATTTATATTGGATTTTCCCCTGACTCTGAGTGTCCGGCCCCATGTGTCGATGGTTTTCTCGGTCCCTCGTGGTCCGAGGTAGATCCCGCTGCACAGATTCATGCGCCAGGGCCTCCTACAGACAATTCACTTTGATTTATTGCGCTATCTGTAATAGCACCCGAGATATCACCAGATATATATTGTATTTTTCCCTGAACCTGAATGTCCGGCCCCATGTGACGGTGGTTTTCTCGGCCCCTGGTGGTCCGAGGTCGTTCCCGCTGCCCAGATTCATGCGCCAGGGCAGCTTACAGACAATGCACTTTGATTTATTGCGCTATCTGTAATAGCTCCCGACATATCACCAGATATACAATGGATTTTCCACAGACCCTGAGTGTCCGGCCCCATGAGCCTTTAGTTTTCTCGGCCCCTGGTGGTCCGAGGTCGTTCCCGCTGCACAGATGCATGCGCCAGGGCCTCCTGCAGATAATTCAATTTGGTTTATTGCGCTGTATCTAATAGCACCCGAGATATCACCTGATATATATATTGGATTTTCCCCTGACCCTGAGTGTCCGGCCCCACTAGACTGTGGTTTTCTCGGCCCCTGGTGGTCCGAGGTCGTTCCCGCTGCCCAGATTCATGCGCCAGGGCCTCCTGCAGATAATTCAATTTGGTTTATTGCGCTGTATCTAATAGCACCCGAGATATCACCAGATATATATTGGATTTTCCCCTGACCCTGAGTGTCCGGCTCCATGAGACTGTGGTTTTCTCGGCCCCTGGTGGTCCGAGGTCGTTCCCGCTGCACAGATTCATGCGCCAGGGCCTCCTGCAGATAATTCACTTTGATTTATTGCGCTATCTGTAATAGCACCCGAGATATCACCAGATATATATTGGATTTTCCCCTGACCCTGAGTGTCCGGCGCCATGAGACGGTGGTTTTCTCGGCCCCTGGTGGTCCGAGGTCGTTCCCTCTGCACAGATTCATGCGCCAGGGCCTCCCACAGACAATGCACTTTGATTTATTGTGCTATCTGTAATATAACCCGAGATATCACCAGATATATATTGGATTTTTCCTCGACCCTGAGTGTCCGGCCCCATGTGTCTGTGGTTTTCTCGGCCCCTGGTGATCCGAGGTCGTTCCCGCTGAACAGATTCATTCGCAAGGGCCTCCTGCAGACAATGCACTTTGATTTATTGCGCTATCTGTAATAGCACCCGAGATATCACCAGATATATATTGGATTTTCCCCTGACCCAGAGTGTCCGGCCCCATGAGACTGTGGTTTTCTCGGCCCCTGGTGGTCCGAGGTCGTTGCCGCTGCACAGGTTCATGCGCCAGGGCCTCCTACAGACAATGCACTTTGATTTATTGCGCTATCTGTAATAGCACCCGAGATATCACCAGATATATATTGGATATTACCCTCACCCTGAGTGTCCAGCCCCATGAGACGGTGGTTTTCTCGGCCCCTGGTGGACCGAGGTCGTTCCCGCTGCACAGATTCATGCGCCAGGGCCTCGTCCAGACAATGCACTTTGATTTATTGTGCTATCTGTAATATAACCCGAGATATCACCAGATATATATTGGATTTTTCCCTGACCCTGAGTGTCCAGCCCCATGAGACGGTGGTTTTCTCGGCCCCTGGTGGACCGAGGTCGTTCCCGCTGCACAGATTCATGCGCCAGGGCCTCGTCCAGACAATGAACTTTGATTTATTGCGCTATCTGTAATAGCTCCCGACATATCACCAGATATATAATGGATTTTCCCCAGACCCTGAGTGTCCGGCCCCATGAGACTTTGGTTTTCTCGGCCCCTGGTGGTCCGAGGTCGTTCCCGCTGCACAGATGCATGCGCCAGGGCCTCTTGCAGATAATACACTTTGGTTTATTGCGCTGTATCTAATAGCACCCGAGATATCACTTGATATATATATTGGATTTTCCCCTGACCCTGAGTGTCCGGCCCCACTAGACTGTGGTTTTCTCGGCCCCTGGTGGTCCGAGGTCGTTCCCGCTGCCCAGATTCATGCGCCAGGGCCTCCTGCAGATAATTCAATTAGGTTTATTGCGCTGTATCTAATAGCACCCGAGATATCACCAGATATATATTGGATTTTCCCCTGACTCTGAGTGACCGGCCCCATGTGACTGTGGTTTTCTCGGCCCCTGGTGGTCCGAGGTCGTTCCCGCTGCACAGATTCATGCGCCAGGGCCTCCTGCAGATAATTCACTTTGATTTATTGCGCTATCTGTAATAGCACCCGAGATATCACCAGATATATATTGGATTTTCCCCTGACCCTGAGTGTCCGGCTCCATGAGACTGTGGTTTTCTCGGCCCCTGGTGGTCCGAGGTCGTTCCCGCTGCACAGATTCATGCGCCAGGGCCTCCTGCAGATAATTCACTTTGGTTTATTGCGCTATCTGTAATAGCACCCGAGATATCACCAGATATATATTGGATTTTCCCCTGACCCTGAGTGTCCGGCTCCATGAGACTGTGGTTTTCTCGGCCCCTGGTGGTCCGAGGTCGTTCCCGCTGCACAGATTCATGCGCCAGGGCCTCCTGCAGATAATTCACTTTGATTTATTGCGCTATCTGTAATAGCACCCGAGATATCACCAGATATATATTGTATTTTTCCCTGAACCTGAATGTCCGGCCCCATGTGACGGTGGTTTTCTCGGCCCCTGGTGGTCCGAGGTCGTTCCCGCTGCCCAGATTCATGCGCCAGGGCAGCTTACAGACAATGCACTTTGATTTATTGCGCTATCTGTAATAGCTCCCGACATATCACCAGATATACAATGGATTTTCCACAGACCCTGAGTGTCCGGCCCCATGAGCCTTTAGTTTTCTCGGCCCCTGGTGGTCCGAGGTCGTTCCCGCTGCACAGATGCATGCGCCAGGGCCTCCTGCAGATAATTCAATTTGGTTTATTGCGCTGTATCTAATAGCACCCGAGATATCACCTGATATATATATTGGATTTTCCCCTGACCCTGAGTGTCCGGCCCCACTAGACTGTGGTTTTCTCGGCCCCTGGTGGTCCGAGGTCGTTCCCGCTGCCCAGATTCATGCGCCAGGGCCTCCTGCAGATAATTCAATTTGGTTTATTGCGCTGTATCTAATAGCACCCGAGATATCACCAGATATATATTGGATTTTCCCCTGACCCTGAGTGTCCGGCTCCATGAGACTGTGGTTTTCTCGGCCCCTGGTGGTCCGAGGTCGTTCCCGCTGCACAGATTCATGCGCCAGGGCCTCCTGCAGATAATTCACTTTGATTTATTGCGCTATCTGTAATAGCACCCGAGATATCACCAGATATATATTGGATTTTCCCCTGACCCTGAGTGTCCGGCGCCATGAGACGGTGGTTTTCTCGGCCCCTGGTGGTCCGAGGTCGTTCCCTCTGCACAGATTCATGCGCCAGGGCCTCCTACAGACAATGCACTTTGATTTATTGTGCTATCTGTAATATAACCCGAGATATCACCAGATATATATTGGATTTTTCCCTGACCCTGAGTGTCCGGCCCCATGAGACGGTTGTTGTCTCGGCCCCTGGTGGTCCGAAATCGTTCCCTCTGCACAGATTCATGCGCCAGGGCCTCCTACAGACAATGCACTTTGATTTATTGTGCTATCTGTAATATAACCCGAGATATCACCAGATATATATTGGATTTTTCCCTGACCCTGAGTGTCCGGCCCCATGAGACGGTTGTTGTCTCGGCCCCTGGTGGTCCGAGGTCGTTCCCGCTGCACAGATTCTTGCGCCAGGGCCTCCTGCAGATAATTCACTTTGGTTTATTACGCTATCTCTAATACCACCCAAGATATCACCAGATATATATTGGATTTTTCCCTGATCCTGAGTGTCCGGCCCCATGTGACTGTGGATTTTTCGGCCCCTGGTGGTCCGAGGTCGTTCCCGTTGCACAGATTCATGCGCCAGGGCCTCCTGCAGATAATTCACTTTGGTTTATCGCGCTATATCTAATAGCACCCAAGATATCACCAGATATATATTGGATTTTTCCCTGACCCTGAGTGTCCGGCCCCATGAGACTGTGGTTTCCTCGGCCCCTGGTGGTCCGAGGTCGTTCCCGCTGCACAGATTCATGCGCCAGGGCCTCCTACAGACAATGCACTTTGATTTATTGCGCTATCTGTAATAGCACCCGAGATATCACCAGATATATATTGGATTTTTCGCTGACCCAGAGTGTCCGGCCCCATGAGACGGTGGTTTTCTCGGCCCCTGGTGGTCCGAGGTCGTTCCCGCTGGACAGGTTCATGCGCCAGGGTCTCCTACAGACAATGCACTTTGATTTATTGCGCTATCTGTAATAGCACCCGAGATATCACCACATATATATTGGATTTTCCCCTGACCTTGAGTGTCCGGCCCCATGAGACGGTGGTTTTCTCGGCCCCTGGTGGTCCGATGTCGTTCCCGCTGCACAGATTCATGCGCCATGGCCTCCTACAGACAATGCGCGTTGGTTTAATGCGCTATGTGTAATAGCACCCGAGATATCACCAGATATATATTGGATTTTTGCCTGACCCTGAGTTCTCGGCCCCATGAGACTGTGGTTTTCTCGGCCCCTGGTGGTCCGAGGTCGTTCCCGCTGCACAGATTCATGCGTCAGGGCCTCCTGCAGACAATGCACTTTGATTTATCGTGCTATCTCTAATGGCACCCGATATATCACCAGATATATAATGGATTTTTCCCTGACCCTGAGTGTCCGGCCCCATGAGACTGTGGTTTTCTCGGACCCTGGTGGTCCGAGGTCGTTCCCGCTGCACAGATTCATGCGCCAGGGCCTCCTACAGACAATGCACATTGATTTATTGCGCTATCTGTAATAGCACCCGAGATATCACCAGATATATATTGGATTTTACCCTGACCCTGAGTGCCCGGCCCCATGAGACGGTGGTTGTCTCGGCCCCTGGAGGTCCGAGGACGTTCCCGCTGCACAGATTCATGCGCCAGGGCCTCCTGCAGATAATTCACTTTGGTTTATTGCGCTATCTATAATAGCACCCGAAATATCACCAGATATATGCTGGATTTTCACATGACCTTGGGTGACGGATTCCGAATATCTGTAATTTTCACGGCCCCTGGTGGTTCGAGGTCGTTCCTGCTGCACAGACTCATTCGTCTGTGCCTCCTACAGACAATGCACTTTGATTTATCGCGCTATCTGTAATAGCACCCGAGATATCACCAGATATATATTGGATTTTTCCTGGACCCTGAGTGTCCGGCCCCTTGAGACGGTGGTTTTCTCGGCCTCTTGTGGTCAGAGGTCGTTCCCGCTGCACAGATTCATGCGCCAGGGCCTCCTACAGACAATGCACTTTGATTTATTGCGCTATCTGTAATAGCAGCCGAGATATCACCAGATATATATTGGATTTTCCCCTGACCCTGAGTGTCCGGCCCCATGAGACTGTGGTTGTCTCGGCCCCTGGAGGTCCGAGGACGTTCCCGCTGCACAGATTCATGCGCCAGCGCCTCCTGCAGATAATTCACTTTGGTTTATTGCGCTATCTCTAATAGCACCCGAGATATCACCAGATATATATTGGATTTTCCCCTGACCCTGAGTGTCCGGCCCCATGAGACGGTGGTTTTATCGGCCCCTGGTGGTCCGAGGTCGTTCCCGCTGCACAGGTTCATGCGTCAGGGCCTCCTGCAGACAATGCACTTTGATTTATCGAGCTATCTCTAATGGCACCCGATATATCACCAGATATATAATGGATTTTTCCCTGACCCTGAGTGTCCGGCCACATGAGACTGTGGTTTTCTGGGCCCCTGGTGGCCCTAGGTCGTTCCCGCTGCACAGATTCATGCGCCAGGGCCTCCTACAGACATTGCACTTTGATTTATTGCGCTATCTGTAATAGCACCCGAGATATCACCAGATATATATTGGATTTTTCACTGACCCTGAGCGTCCGGCCCCATGAGACGGTCGTTTTCTCGGCCCGTGGTGGTCCGAGGTCGTTCCCGCTGCACAGATTCATGCGCCGGGGCCTCCTACAGACTATGCACTTTGATTTGTTGCGCTATCTGTAATAGCACCCGAGATATCACCAGATATATATTGGATTTTACCCTGACCATGAGTGTCCGGCCCCATGAGACTGTGGTTTTTTCGGCCCCTGGTGGTCCGAGGTCGTTCCCGCTGCACAGATTCATGCGCCAGGGCCTCCTGCAGATAATTCACTTTGGTTTATTGCGCTATCTGTAATAGCACCCGAGATATCACTAGATATATACTGGATTTTTCCCTGACCCTGAGTGTCCGGCCCCATGAGACTGTGGTTTTCTCGGCCCCTTGTGGTCGGAGGTCGCTCCCGCTGCACAGGTTCATGCGCCAGGGCCTCCTACAGACAATGCACTTTGATTTATTGCGCTATCTGTAATAGCACCCGAGATATCACCAGATATATATTGGATTTTTCACTGACCCTGAGTGTCCGGCCCCATGAGACGGTCGTTTTCTCGGCCCCTGGTGGTCCGAGGTCGTTCCCGCTGCACAGATTCATGCGCCAGGGCCTCCTGCAGATAATTCACTTTGGTTTATTGCGCTATCGCTATTAGCACCCGAGATATCACCAGATATATATTGGATTTTTCCTCGACCCTGAGTGTCCGGCCCCATGAGACGGTGGTATTCTCGGCCCCTTGTGGTCAGAGGTCGCTCCCGCTGCACAGATTCATGCGCCAGGGCCTCCTACAGACAATGCAGTTTGGTTTATTGCGCTATCTCTAATAGCACCCGAGATATCACCAGATATATATTGGATTTTACCCTGACCGTGAGAGTCCGGCCCCATGAGACTGTGGTTTTTTCGGCCCCTGGTGGTCCGAGGTCGTTCCCGCTGCACAGATTTATGCGACAGGGCCACCTACAGATAATGCACTTTGATTTATTGCGCTATCTGTAATAGCACCCGAGATATCACCAGATACATATTGGATTTTACCCTGACCCTGAGTGTCCGGCCCCTTGAGACGGTGGTTGTCTCGGCCCCTGGAGGTCCGAGGACGTTCCCGCTGCACAGATTCATGCGCCAGGGCCTCCTGCAGATAATTCACTTTGGCTTATTGCGCTATCTCTAATAGCACCCGAGATATCACCAGATATATACTGGATTTTCCCCTGACCCTGAGTGTCCGGCCCCATGAGACTGTGGTTTTCTCGGCCCCTGGTGGTCCGAGGTCGTTCCCGCTGCACAGATTCATGCGCCAGGGCCTCCTACAGACAATGCACTTTGATTTATTCCGCTATCTGTAATAGCAGCCGAGATATCACCAGATATATATTGGATTTTTCACTGACCCTGAATGTCCGGCCCCATGAGACGGTCGTTTTCTCAGCCCCTGGTGGCCCGAGGTCGTTCCCGCTGCACAGATTCATGCGCCAGGGCCTCCTGCAGACAATGCACTTTGATTTATTGCGCTATCTCTAATAGCACCCGAGATATCACCAGATATAAATTGGATTTTCCCCTGACCCTGAGTGTCCGGCCCCATGAGACTGTGGTTTTCAAGGCCCCTGGTCGTCCGAGGTCGTTCCCGCTGCACAGATTCATGCGCCGGGGCCTCCTACAGACTATGCACTTTGATTTATTGCGCTATCTGTAATAGCACCCGAGATATCACCAGATATATATTGGATTTTACCCTGACCATGAGTGTCCGGCCCCATGAGACTGTGGTTTTTTCGGCCCCTGGTGGTCCGAGGTCGTTCCCGCTGCACAGATTCATGCGCCAGGGCCTCCTGCAGATAATTCACTTTGGTTTATTGCGCTATCTCTAATAGCACCCGAGATATCACCAGATATATACTGGATTTTCCCCTGACCCTGAGTGTCCGGCCCCATGAGACTGTGGTTTTCTCGGACCCTTGTGGTCAGAGGTCGCTCCCGCTGCACAGATTCATGCGCCAGGGCCTCCTACAGACAATGCAGTTTGGTTTATTGCGCTATCTCTAATAGCACCCGAGA
The DNA here is from genome assembly GCF_051020985.1 of Nomia melanderi. Taxonomy (NCBI): domain Eukaryota; kingdom Metazoa; phylum Arthropoda; class Insecta; order Hymenoptera; family Halictidae; genus Nomia; species Nomia melanderi. The sequence continues at coordinate 1,223,237 of NW_027475138.1, read as the reverse complement.
TATCACCAGATATATAGTGGATTTTCGCCAGACCCTGAGTGTCCGTCCCCATGAGACGGTGGTTTTCTCGGCCCCTGGTGGTCCGAGGTCGTTCCCGCTGCACAGATTCATGCGCCAGGGCCTCCTACAGACAGTGCACTTTGATTTATTGTACTATCTGTAATAGCACCCGAGATATCACCAGATATATATTGGATTTTTCCCTAACCCTGAGTGTCCAGCCCCATGAGTCTGTGGCTTTCTCGGCCCCTGGTTGTCCGAGGTCGTTCCCGCTGCACATATGCATGCGCCTGGGCCTACTGCAGATAATTCACTTTGGTTTATTGCGCTATCTATAATAGCACCCGAAATATCACCAGATATATGCTGGATTTTCACATGACCTTGGGTGACGGATTCCGAATATCTGTAATTTTCTCGGCCCCTGGTGGATCGAGGTCGTTCCTGCTGCACAGACTCATTCGCCAGTGCCTCCTACAGACAATGCACTTTGATTTATCGCGCTATCTGTAATAGCACCCGAGATATCACCAGATATATATTGGATTTTTCCTCGACCCTGAGTGTCCGGCCCCATGAGACGGTGGTTTTCTCGGCCTCTTGTGGTCAGAGGTCGTTCCCGCTGCACAGATTCATGCGCCAGGGCCTCCTACAGGCAATGCACTTTGGTTTGTTACGCTATCTCTAATAGCACCCGAGATATCAGCAGATACATATTGGATTTTCCCCAGACCCTGAGTGCCCGTCCCCATGAGACGGTGATTTTCTCGGCCCCTGGTGGTCCGAGGTCGTTCCCGCTGCACAGATGCATGCGCCAGGGCCTCCTGCAGATAATTCACTTTGATTTATCGCGCTATCTGTAATAGCACCCGACATATCACCAGATATATATAGCATTTTTCCCTGACCCAGAGTGTCCGGACCCATGAGACGGTGGTTTTCTCGGCCCCTGGTGGTTCGAGGTTGTTCCCGCTGCAGAGATTCATGCGCCAGGGCCTCCTACAGACAATGCACTTTGATTTATTGCTCTATCTGTAATAGCACCCGAGATATCACCAGATATATATTGGATTTTTCCCTGACCCTGAGTGTCCGGCCCGATGAGACGGTTGTTGTCTCGGCCCCTGGTGGTCCGAGGTCGTTCCCGCTGCACAGATTCATGCGCCAGGGCCTCCTACAGACAATGCACTTTGGTTTATTACGCTATCTCTAATAGCACCCGAGATATCACCAGATATATATTGGATTTTCCCAAGACCCTGAGTGCCCGGCCCCTTGAGACGGTGGTTTTCTCGGCCTCTTGTGGTCAGAGGTCGTTCCCGCTGCACAGATTCATGCGCCAGGGCCTCCTACAGACAATGCACTTTGATTTATTGCGCTATCTGTAATAGCACCCGAGATATCACCAGATATATATTGGATTTTACCCTGACCATGAGTGTCCGGCCCCATGAGACTGTGGTTTTTTCGGCCCCTGATGGTCCGAGGTCGTTCCCGCTGCACAGATTCATGCGCCAGGGCCTCCTACAGACAATGCACTTTGATTTATTGCGCTATCTGTAATAGCACCCGAGATATCACCAGATATATATTGGATTTTCCCCTGACCCTGAGTGTCCGGCCCCATGAGACGGTAGTTTTCTCGGCCCCTGGTGGTCCGAGGTCGTTCCCGCTGCACAGATTCATGTGCTAGGGCCTCCGGCAGACAATGCACTTTAGATTTATTTCGCTATCTCTAATAGCACCCGAGATATCACCAGATATATATTGGATTTCTCCCTGACCCTGACAGTCCGGCCCCATGAGACGGTGATTTTCTCGGCCCCCGGTGGTCCGAGGTCGTTCCCGCTGCACAGATGCATGCGCCAGGGCCTCCTGCAGATTATTCACTTTGGTTTATTGCGCTATCTCTAATAGCACCCGAGATATCACCAGATATATACTGGATTTTTCACTGACCCTGAGCGTCCGGCCCCATGAGACGGTCGTTTTCTCAGCCCCTGGTGGCCCGAGGTCGTTCCCGCTGCACAGATTCATGCGCCAGGGCCTCCTGCAGATAATTCACTTTGGTTTATTGCGCTATCTGTAATAGCACCCGAGATATCACCAGATATATATTGGATTTTCCCCTGACCCTGAGTGTCCGGCCCCATGAGACGGTAGTTTTATCGGCCCCTGGTGGTCCGAGGTCGTTCCCGCTGCACAGGTTCATGCGTCAGGGCCTCCTGCAGACAATGCACTTTGATTTATCGAGCTATCTCTAATGGCACCCGATATATCACCAGATATATAATGGATTTTTCCCTGACCCTGAGTGTCCGGCCACATGAGACTGTGGTTTTCTGGGCCCCTGGTGGCCCGAGGTCGTTCCCGCTGCACAGATTCATGCGCCAGGGCCTCCTACAGACATTGCACTTTGATTTATTGCGCTATCTCTAATAGCACCCGAGATATCACCAGATATATACTGGATTTTCCCCTGACCCTGAGTGTCCGGCCCCATGAGAATGTGGTTTTCTCGGCCGCTGGTGGTCCGAGGTCGTTCCCGCTGCACAGATTCATGCGCCAGGGCCTCCTACAGACAATGCACTTTGATTTATTGCGCTATCTGTAATAGCACCCGAGATATCACCAGATATATATTGGATTTTTCACTGACCCTGAGTGTCCGGCCCCATGAGACGGTCGTTTTCTCGGCCCCTGGTGGTCCGAGGTCGTTCCCGCTGCACAGATTCATGCGCCAGGGCCTCCTGCAGATAATTCACTTTGGTTTATTGCGCTATCTCTATTAGCACCCGAGATATCACCAGATATATATTGGATTTTTCCTCGACCCTGAGTGTCCGGCCCCATGAGACGGTGGTTTTCTCGGCCCCTTGTGGTCAGAGGTCGCTCCCGCTGCACAGATTCATGCGCCAGGGCCTCCTACAGACAATGCAGTTTGGTTTATTGCGCTATCTCTAATAGCACCCGAGATATCACCAGATATATAGTGGATTTTCGCCAGACCCTGAGTGTCCGTCCCCATGAGACGGTGGTTTTCTCGGCCCCTGGTGGTCCGAGGTTGTTCCCGCTGCACAGATTCATGCGCCAGGGCCTCCTACAGACAGTGCACTTTGATTTATTGTACTATCTGTAATAGCACCCGAGATATCACCAGATATATATTGGATTTTTCCCTAACCCTGAGTGTCCAGCCCCATGAGTCTGTGGCTTTCTCGGCCCCTGGTTGTCCGAGGTCGTTCCCGCTGCACAGATGCATGCGCCAGGGCCTACTGCAGATAATTCACTTTGGTTTATTGCGCTATCTATAATAGCACCCGAAATATCACCAGATATATGCTGGATTTTCACATGACCTTGGGTGACGGATTCCGAATATCTGTAATTTTCTCGGCCCCTGGTGGTTCGAGGTCGTTCCTGCTGCACAGACTCATTCGCCAGTGCCTCCTACAGACAATGCACTTTGATTTATCGCGCTATCTGTAATAGCACCCGAGATATCACCAGATATATATTGGATTTTTCCTCGACCCTGAGTGTCCGGCCCCATGAGACGGTGGTTTTCTCGGCCTCTTGTGGTCAGAGGTCGTTCCCGCTGCACAGATTCATGCGCCAGGGCCTCCTACAGACAATGCACTTTGGTTTGTTACGCTATCTCTAATAGCACCCGAGATATCAGCAGATACATATTGGATTTTCCCCAGAACCTGAGTGCCCGTCCCCATGAGACGGTGATTTTCTCGGCCCCTGCTGGTCCGAGGTCGTTCCCGCTGCACAGATGCATGCGCCAGGGCCTCCTGCAGATAATTCACTTTGATTTATCGCGCTATCTCTAATAGCACCCGAGATATCACCAGATATATATTGGATTTTTCCTCGACCCTGAGTGTCCGGCCCCATGTGTCGGTGGTTTTCTCGGCCCCTGGTGATCCGAGGTCGTTCCCGCTGAACAGATTCATTCGCAAGGGCCTCCTGCAGACAATGCACTTTGATTTATTGCGCTATCTGTAATAGCACCCGAGATATCACCAGATATATATTGGATTTTCCCCTGACCCTGAGTGTCCGGCCCCATGAGACGGTCGTTTTCTCGGCCCCTGGTGGTCCGAGGTCGTTCCCGCTGCACAGATTCATGCGCCAGGGCCTCCTGCAGATAATTCACTTTGGTTTATTGCGCTATCTCTATTAGCACCCGAGATATCACCAGATATATATTGGATTTTTCCTCGACCCTGAGTGTCCGGCCCCATGAGACGGTGGTTTTCTCGGCCCCTTGTGGTCAGAGGTCGCTCCCGCTGCACAGATTCATGCGCCAGGGCCTCCTACAGACAATGCAGTTTGGTTTATTGCGCTATCTCTAATAGCACCCGAGATATCACCAGATATATAGTGGATTTTCGCCAGACCCTGAGTGTCCGTCCCCATGAGACGGTGGTTTTCTCGGCCCCTGGTGGTCCGAGGTTGTTCCCGCTGCACAGATTCATGCGCCAGGGCCTCCTACAGACAGTGCACTTTGATTTATTGTACTATCTGTAATAGCACCCGAGATATCACCAGATATATATTGGATTTTTCCCTAACCCTGAGTGTCCAGCCCCATGAGTCTGTGGCTTTCTCGGCCCCTGGTTGTCCGAGGTCGTTCCCGCTGCACAGATGCATGCGCCAGGGCCTACTGCAGATAATTCACTTTGGTTTATTGCGCTATCTATAATAGCACCCGAAATATCACCAGATATATGCTGGATTTTCACATGACCTTGGGTGACGGATTCCGAATATCTGTAATTTTCTCGGCCCCTGGTGGTTCGAGGTCGTTCCTGCTGCACAGACTCATTCGCCAGTGCCTCCTACAGACAATGCACTTTGATTTATCGCGCTATCTGTAATAGCACCCGAGATATCACCAGATATATATTGGATTTTTCCTCGACCCTGAGTGTCCGGCCCCATGAGACGGTGGTTTTCTCGGCCTCTTGTGGTCAGAGGTCGTTCCCGCTGCACAGATTCATGCGCCAGGGCCTCCTACAGACAATGCACTTTGGTTTGTTACGCTATCTCTAATAGCACCCGAGATATCAGCAGATACATATTGGATTTTCCCCAGAACCTGAGTGCCCGTCCCCATGAGACGGTGATTTTCTCGGCCCCTGGTGGTCCGAGGTCGTTCCCGCTGCACAGTTGCATGCGCCAGGGCCTCCTGCAGATAATTCACTTTGATTTATCGCGCTATCTCTAATAGCACCCGAGATATCACCAGATATATATTGGATTTTTCCTCGACCCTGAGTGTCCGGCCCCATGTGTCGGTGGTTTTCTCGGCCCCTGGTGATCCGAGGTCGTTCCCGCTGAACAGATTCATTCGCAAGGGCCTCCTGCAGACAATGCACTTTGATTTATTGCGCTATCTGTAATAGCACCCGAGATATCACCAGATATATATTGGATTTTCCCCTGACCCAGAGTGTCCGGCCCCATGAGACTGTGGTTTTCTCGGCCCCTGGTGGTCCGAGGTCGTTGCCGCTGCACAGGTTCATGCGCCAGGGCCTCCTACAGACAATGCACTTTGATTTATTGCGCTATCTGTAATAGCACCCGAGATATCACCAGATATATATTGGATATTACCCTCACCCTGAGTGTCCAGCCCCATGAGACGGTGGTTTTCTCGGCCCCTGGTGGACCGAGGTCGTTCCCGCTGCACAGATTCATGCGCCAGGGCCTCCTCCAGACAATGAACTTTGATTTATTGCGCTATCTGTAATAGCTCCCGACATATCACCAGATATATAATGGATTTTCCCCAGACCCTGAGTGTCCGGCCCCATGAGACTTTAGTTTTCTCGGCCCCTGGTGTTCCGAGGTCGTTCCCGCTGCACAGATGCATGCGCCAGGGCCTCTTGCAGATAATACACTTTGGTTTATTGCGCTGTATCTAATAGCACCCGAGATATCACCTGATATATATATTGGATTTTCCCCTGACCCTGAGTCTCCGGCCCCACTAGACTGTGGTTTTCTCGGCCCCTGGTTGTCCGAGGTCGTTCCCGCTGCCCAGATTCATGCGCCAGGGCCTCCTGCAGATAATTCACTTTGGTTTATTGCGCTATCTCTAATAGCACCCGAGATATCACCTGATATATAGTGGATTTTCGCCAGACCCTGAGTGTCCGTCCCCATGAGACGGTGGTTTTCTCGGCCCCTGGTTGTCCGAGGTCGTTCCCGCTGCACAGATGCATGCGCCAGGGCCTCCTGCAGATAATTCACTTTGATTTATCGCGCTATCTCTAATAGCACCCGGGATATCACCAGATATATATTGGATTTTTCCTCGACCCTGAGTGTCCGGCCCCATGTGTCGGTGGTTTTCTCGGCCCCTGGTGATCCGAGGTCGTTCCCGCTGCACAGATGCATGCGCCAGGGCCTCTTGCAGATAATACACTTTGGTTTATTGCGCTGTATCTAATAGCACCCGAGATATCACCTGATATATATATTGGATTTTCCCCAGACCCTGAGTGTCCGGCCCCACTAGACTGTGGTTTTCTCGGCCCCTGGTGGTCCGAGGTCGTTCCCGCTGCCCAGATTCATGCGCCAGGGCCTCCTGCAGATAATTCAATTTGGTTTATTGCGCTGTATCTAATAGCACCCGAGATATCACCAGATATATATTGGATTTTCCCCTGACCCTGAGTGACCGGCCCCATGTGACTGTGGTTTTCTCGGCCCCTGGTGGTCCGAGGTCGTTCCCGCTGCACAGATTCATGCGCCAGGGCCTCCTGCAGATAATTCACTTTGATTTATTGCGCTATCTGTAATAGCACCCGAGATATCACCAGATATATATTGGATTTTCCCCTGACCCTGAGTGTCCGGCTCCATGAGACTGTGGTTTTCTCGGCCCCTGGTGGTCCGAGGTCGTTCCCGCTGCACAGATTCATGCGCCAGGGCCTCCTGCAGATAATTCACTTTGGTTTATTGCGCTATCTGTAATAGCACCCGAGATATCACCAGATATATATTGGATTTTCCCCTGACCCTGAGTGTCCGGCTCCATGAGACTGTGGTTTTCTCGGCCCCTGGTGGTCCGAGGTCGTTCCCGCTGCACAGATTCATGCGCCAGGGCCTCCTGCAGATAATTCACTTTGATTTATTGCGCTATCTGTAATAGCACCCGAGATATCACCAGATATATATTGGATTTTCCCCTACCCTGAGTGTCCGGCGCCATGAGACGGTGGTTTTCTCGGCCCCTGGTGGTCCGAGGTCGTTCCCTCTGCACAGATTCATGCGCCAGGGCCTCCTACAGACAATGCACTTTGATTTATTGTGCTATCTGTAATATAACCCGAGATATCACCAGATATATATTGGATTTTTCCCTGACCCTGAGTGTCCGGCCCCATGAGACGGTTGTTGTCTCGGCCCCTGGTGGTCCGAAATCGTTCCCTCTGCACAGATTCATGCGCCAGGGCCTCCTACAGACAATGCACTTTGATTTATTGTGCTATCTGTAATATAACCCGAGATATCACCAGATATATATTGGATTTTTCCCTGACCCTGAGTGTCCGGCCCCATGAGACGGTTGTTGTCTCGGCCCCTGGTGGTCCGAGGTCGTTCCCGTTGCACAGATTCATGCGCCAGGGCCTCCTGCAGATAATTCACTTTGGTTTATTGCGCTATATCTAATTGCACCCAAGATATCACCAGATATATATTGGATTTTTCCCTGACCCTGAGTGTCCGGCCCCATGAGACTGTGGTTTCCTCGGCCCCTGGTGGTCCGAGGTCGTTCCCGCTGCACAGAGTCATGCGCCAGGACCTCCTACAGACAATGCACTTTGATTTATTGCGCTATCTGTAATAGCACCCGAGATATCACCAGATATATATTGGATTTTTCGCTGACCCAGAGGGTCCGGCCCCATGAGACGGTGGTTTTCTCGGCCCCTGGTGGTCCGAGGTCGTTCCCGCTGGACAGGTTCATGCGCCAGGGTCTCCTACAGACAATGCACTTTGATTTATTGCGCTATCTGTAATAGCACCCGAGATATCACCACATATATATTGGATTTTCCCCTGACCTTGAGTGTCCGGCCCCATGAGACTGTGGTTTTCTCGGTCCCTGGAGGTCCGAGAACGTTCCCGCTGCACAGGTTCATGCGCCAGGGTCTCCTACAGACAATGCACTTTGATTTATTGCGCTATCTGTAACAGCACCCGAGATATCAGCAGATATATATTGGATTTTTCACTGACCCTGAGTGTCCTGCCCCATGAGACGGTGGTTTTCTCGGCCCCTGGTGTTCCGAGGTCGGTCCCGCTGCACAGATGCATGCGGCAGGGCCTCCTGCAGATAATTCACTTTGGTTTATTGCGCTATCTCTAATAGCACCCGAGATATCACCAGATATATATTGGATTTTCCCCTGACCCTGAGTGTCCGGCCCCATTAGACTGTGGTTTTCTCGGCCCCTGGTGGTCCGAGGTCGTTCCCGCTGCCCAGATTCATGCGCCAGGGCCTCCTGCAGATAATTCACTTTGGTTTATTGCGCTGTATCTAATAGCACCCGAGATATCACCAGATATATATTGGATTTTCCCCTGACCCTGAGTGTCCGGCCCCATGAGACTGTGGTTTTCTCGGCCCCTGGTGGTTCGAGGTCGTTCCCGCTGCCCAGATACATGCGCCAGGGCCTCCTCCAGACAATGCACTTTGATTTATTGCGCTATCTGTAATAGCACCCGACATATCACCAGATATATATAGCATTTTTCCCTGACCCTGAGTGTCCGGCCCCATGAGACGGTGGTTTTCTCGGCCCCTGGTGGTCCGAGGTTGTTCCCGCTGCAGAGATTCATGCGCCAGGGCCTCCTACAGACAATGCACTTTGATTTATTGCTCTATCTGTAATAGCACCCGAGATATCACCAGATATATATTGGATTTTCCCCTGACCCTGAGTGTCCGGCCCCATGAGACTGTGGTTTTCTCGGCCCCTGGTGGTGCGAGGTCGTTCCCGTTGCACAGATTCATGCGCCAGGGCCTGCTGCAGATAATTCACTTTGGTTTATTGCCCTATCTCTAATAGCACCCGAGATATCACCAGATATATATTGGATTTTCCCCTGACCCTGAGTGTCCGGCCCCATGAGACTGTGGTTTTCTCGGCCCCTGGTGGTCCGAGGTCGTTCCCGCTGCCCAGATTCATGCGCCAGGGCCTCGTCCAGACAATCCACTTTGATTTATTGTGCTATCTGTAATAGCACCCGACATATCACCAGATATATATTGCATTTTTCCCTGACCCTGAGTGTCCGGCCCCATGAGACGGTGGTTTTCTCGGCCCCTGGTGGTCCGAGGTCGTTCCCGCTGCACAGATGCATGGGCCAGGGCCTCCTGCAGATAATTCACTTTGATTTATTGTTCTATCTGTAATATAACCCGAGATATCCCCAGATATATATTGGATTTTTCCCTGACCCTGAGTGTCCGGCCCCATGAGACTGTGGTTTCCTCGGCCCCTGGTGGTCCGAGGTCGTTCCCGCTGCACAGATTCATGCGCCAGGGCCTCCTACAGACAATGCACTTTGATTTATTTCGCTATCTGTAATAGGACCCGAGATATCACCAGATATATATTGGATTTTCCCCAGACCCTGAGTGTCCGGCCGCATGAGACTGTAGTTTTCTCGGCCCCTGGTGGTCCGAGGTCGTTCCCGCTGCACAGATTCATGCGCCAGGGCCTCCTACAGACAATGCACTTTGGTTTATTACGCTATCTCTAATAGCACCCGAGATATCACCAGATATATATTGGATTTTCCCCAGACCCTGAGTGCCCGGCCCCATGAGACGGTGGTTTTCTCGGCCCCTGGTGATCCGAGGTCGTTCCCGCTGCACAGATGCATGCGCCAGGGCCTCCTGCAGATAAATCACTTTGATTTATCGCGCTATCTCTAATAGCACCCGAGATATCACCAGATCTATATTGGATTTTCCCCTGACCCTGAGTGTCCGGCCCCATGAGACGGTCGTTTTCTCGGCCCCTGGTGGACCGAGGTCGTTCCCGCTGCACAGATTGATGCGCCAGGGCCTCCTCCAGACAATGAACTTTGATTTATTGCGCTATCTGTAATAGCTCCCGACATATCACCAGACATATAATGGATTTTCCCCAGACCCTGAGTGTCCCGGCCCCATGAGACTTTAGTTTTCTCGGCCCCTGTTGTTCCGAGGTCGTTCCCGCTGCACAGATGCATGCGCCAGGGCCTCTTGCAGATAATACACTTTGGTTTATTGCGCTATCTCTAATAGCACCCGTGATATCACCTGATATATAGTGGATTTTCGCCAGACCCTGAGTGTCCGTCCCCATGAGACGGTGGTTTTCTCGGCCCCTGGTGGTCCGAGGTCGTTCCCGCTGCACAGATTCATGCGCCAGGGCCTCCTACAGACAGTGCACTTTGATTTATTGTACTATCTGTAATAGCACCCGAGATATCACCAGATATATATTGGATTTTTCCCTAACCCTGAGTGTCCAGCCCCATGAGTCTGTGGCTTTCTCGGCCCCTGGTTGTCCGAGGTCGTTCCCGCTGCACAGATGCATGCGCCAGGGCCTACTGCAGATAATTCACTTTGGTTTGTTGCGCTATCTATAATAGCACCCGAAATATCACCAGATATATGCTGGATTTTCACATGACCTTGGCTGACGGATTCCGAATATCTGTAATTTTCTCGGCCCCTGGTGGTTCGAGGTCGTTCCTGCTGCACAGACTCATTCGCCAGTGCCTCCTACAGACAATGCACTTTGATTTATCGCGCTATCTGTAATAGCACCCGAGATATCACCAGATATATATTGGATTTTTCCTCGACCCTGAGTGTCCGGCCCCATGAGACGGTGGTTTTCTCGGCCTCTTGTGGTCAGAGGTCGTTCCCGCTGCACAGATTCATGCGCCAGGGCCTCCTACAGACAATGCACTTTGGTTTCTTACGCTATCTCTAATAGCACCCGAGATATCAGCAGATACATATTGGATTTTCCCCAGACCCTGAGTGCCCGTCCCCATGAGACGGTGATTTTCTCGGCCCCTGGTGGTCCGAGGTCGTTCCCGCTGCACAGATGCATGCGCCAGGGCCTCCTGCAGATAATTCACTTTGATTTATCGCGCTATCTCTAATAGCACCCGGGATATCACCAGATATATATTGGATTTTTCCTCGACCCTGAGTGTCCGGCCCCATGTGTCGGTGGTTTTCTCGGCCCCTGGTGATCCGAGGTCGTTCCCGCTGAACAGATTCATTCGCAAGGGCCTCCTGCAGACAATGCACTTTGATTTATTGTGCTATCTGTAATAGCTCCCGACATATCACCAGATATATAATGGATTTTCCCCAGACCCTGAGTGTCCGGCCCCATGAGACTTTAGTTTTCTCGGCCCCTGGTGGTCCGAGGTCGTTCCCGCTGCACAGATGCATGCGCCAGGGCCTCTTGCAGATAATACACTTTGGTTTATTGCGCTGTATCTAATAGCACCCGAGATATCACCTGATATATATATTGGATTTTCCCCTGACCCTGAGTGTCCGGCCCCACTAGACTGTGGTTTTCTCGGCCCCTGGTGGTCCGAGGTCGTTCCCGCTGCCCAGATTCATGCGCCAGGGCCTCCTGCAGATAATTCAATTTGGTTTATTGCGCTGTATCTAATAGCACCCGAGATATCACCAGATATATATTGGATTTTCCCCTGACCCTGAGTGACCGGCCCCATGTGACTGTGGTTTTCTCGGCCCCTGGTGGTCCGAGGTCGTTCCCGCTGCACAGATTCATGCGCCAGGGCCTCCTGCAGATAATTCACTTTGATTTATTGCGCTATCTGTAATAGCACCCGAGATATCACCAGATATATATTGGATTTTCCCCTGACCGTGAGTGTCCGGCGCCATGAGACGGTGGTTTTCTCGGCCCCTGGTGGTCCGAGGTCGTTCCCTCTGCACAGATTCATGCGCCAGGGCCTCCTACAGACAATGCACTTTGATTTATTGTGCTATCTGTAATATAACCCGAGATATCACCAGATATATATTGGATTTTTCGCTGACCCAGAGTGTCCGGCCCCATGAGACGGTGGTTTTCTCGGCCCCTGGTGGTCCGAGGTCGTTCCCGCTGGACAGGTTCATGCGCCAGGGTCTCCTACAGACAATGCACTTTGATTTATTGCGCTATCTGTAATAGCACCCGAGATATCACCACATATATATTGGATTTTCCCCTGACCTTGAGTGTCCGGCCCCATGAGACTGTGGTTTTCTCGGTCCCTGGAGGTCCGAGAACGTTCCCGCTGCACAGGTTCATGCGCCAGGGTCTCCTACAGACAATGCACTTTGATTTATTGCGCTATCTGTAACAGCACCCGAGATATCAGCAGATATATATTGGATTTTTCACTGACCCTGAGTGTCCTGCCCCATGAGACGGTGGTTTTCTCGGCCCCTGGTGTTCCGAGGTCGGTCCCGCTGCACAGATGCATGCGGCAGGGCCTCCTGCAGATAATTGACTTTGGTTTATTGCGCTATCTCTAATAGCACCCGAGATATCACCAGATATATATTGGATTTTCCCCTGACCCTGAGTGTCCGGCCCCATTAGACTGTGGTTTTCTCGGCCCCTGGTGGTCCGAGGTCGTTCCCGCTGCCCAGATTCATGCGCCAGGGCCTCCTGCAGATAATTCACTTTGGTTTATTGCGCTGTATCTAATAGCACCCGAGATATCACCAGATATATATTGGATTTTCCCCTGACCCTGAGTGTCCGGCCCCATGAGACTGTGGTTTTCTCGGCCCCTGGTGGTTCGAGGTCGTTCCCGCTGCCCAGATACATGCGCCAGGGCCTCCTACAGACAATGCACTTTGATTTATTTCGCTATCTGTAATAGGACCCGAGATATCACCAGATATATATTGGATTTTCCCCAGACCCTGAGTGTCCGGCCGCATGAGACTGTAGTTTTCTCGGCCCCTGGTGGTCCGAGGTCGTTCCCGCTGCCCAGATTCATGCGCCAGGGCCTCCTGCAGATAATTCACTTTGGTTTATTGCGCTGTATCTAATAGCACCCGAGATATCACCAGATATATATTGGATTTTCCCCTGACCCTGAGTGTCCGGCCCCATGAGACTGTGGTTTTCTCGGCCCCTGGTGGTCCGAGGTCGTTCCCGCTGCCCAGATTCATGCGCCAGTGCCACCTCCAGACAATGCACTTTGATTTATTGCGCTATCTGTAATAGCACCCGACATATCACCAGATATATATAGCATTTTTCCCTGACCCTGAGTGTCCGGCCCCATGAGACGGTGGTTTTCTCGGCCCCTGGTGGTCCGAGGTCGTTCCCGCTGCACAGATTCATGCGCCAGGGCCTCCTGCATATAATTCACTTTGGTTTATTGCGCTATCTCTAATAGCACCCGAGATATCACCAGATATATATTGGATTTTGCCCTTTCCCTGAGTGTCCGGCCCCATGAGACTGTGGTTTTCTTATCCCTGGTGGTCCGAGGTCGTTGCCGCTTCACAGATTCATGCGCCAGGGCCTCCTACAGACAATGCACTTTGATTTATTGCGCTATCTGTAATAGCACCCGAGATATCACCAGATATATTTTTGATTTTTCCCTGACCCTGAGTGTCCGGCCCCATGAGACGGTGGTTGTCTCGGCCCCTGGTGGTCCGAGGTCGTTCCCGCTGCACAGATTCATGCGCCAGGGCCTCCTACAGACAATGCACTTTGATTTATTGCGCTATCTGTAATAGCACCCGAGATATCACCAGATATATATTGGATTTTCCCCTGACCCTGAGTATCTGGCCCCATGAGACTGTGGTTTTTTCGGCCCCTGGTGGTCCGAGGTCGTTCCCGCTGCACAGATTCATGCGCCAGGGCCTCCTGCAGATAATTCACTTTGGTTTATTGCGCTATCTCTAATAGCACCCGTGATATCACCAGATATATACTGGATTTTCCCCTGACCCTGAGTGTCCGGCCCCATGAGACTGTGGTTTTCTCGGCCCCTGGTGGTCAGAGGTCGTTGCCGCTTCACAGATTCATGCGCCAGGGCCTCCTACAGACAATGCACTTTGATTTATTGCGCTATCTGTAATAGCACCCGAGATATCACCAGATATATATTGGATTTTTCACTGACCCTGAGCGTCCGGCCCCATGAGACGGTCGTTTTCTCGGCCCCTGGTGGTCCGAGGTCGTTCCCGCTGCACAGGTTCATGCGCCAGGGTCTCCTACACACAATGCACTTTGATTTATTGCGCTATGTGTAATAGCACCCGAGATATCACCAGATATATATTGGATTTTTCACTGACCCTGAGTGTCCTGCCCCATGAGACGGTGGTTTTCTCGGCCCCTTGTGTTCCGAGGTCGTTCCCGCTGCACAGATTCATGCGCCAGGGCCTCCTACAGACAATGCACTTTGATTTATTGCGCTATCTGTAATAGCACCCGAGATATCACCAGATATATATTGGATATTACCCTCACCCTGAGTGTCCAGCCCCATGAGACGGTGGTTTTCTCGGCCCCTGGTGGTCCGAGGTCGTTCCCGCTGGACAGATGCATGCGCCAGGGCCTCCTGCAGATAATTCACTTTGGTTTATTGCGCTATCTCTAATAGCACCCGAGATATCACGAGATATATATTGGATTTTCCCCTGACCCTGAGTGTCCGGCCCCATGAGACTGTGGTTTTCTCGGCCCCTGGTGGTCCGAGGTCGTTCCCGCTGCACAGGTTCATGCGCCAGGGCCTCCTACAGACAATGCACTTTGATTTATTGCGCTATCTGTAATAGCACCCGAGATATCACCAGATCTTTATTGGATTTTCCCCTGACCCTGAGTATCCGGCCCCATGAGACTGTGGTTTTTTCGGCCCCTGGTGGTCCGAGGTCGTTCCCGCTGCACAGATTCATGCGCCAGGGCCTCCTGCAGATAATTCACTATGGTTTATTGCGCTATCTGTAATAGCACCCGAGATATCACCAGATATATATTGGATTTTACGCTGACCCTGAGTGTCCGGCCCCATGAGACGGTGGTTGTCTCGGCCCCTGGAGGTCCGAGGACGTTCCCGCTGCACAGATACATGCGCTAGGGCCTCCTGCAGATAATTCACTTTGGTTTATTGCGCTATCTCTATTAGCACCCGAGATATCACCAGATATATATTGGATTTTCCCCTGACCCTGAGTGTCCGGCCCCATGAGACTGTGGTTTTCTCGGCCCCTGGGGGTCCGAGGTCGTTCCCGCTGCACAGATTCATGCGCCAGGGCCTCCTACAGACAATGCACTTTGATTTATTGCGCTATCTGTAATAGCACCCGAGATATCACCAGATATATATTGGATTTTCCCCTGACCCTGAGTGTCCGGCCCCATGAGACTGTGGTTTTCTCGGCCCCTGTTGGTCCGAGGTCGTTGCCGCTGCTCAGGTTCATGCGCCAGGGCCTCCTACAGACAATGCCCTTTGATTTATTGCGCTATCTGTAATAGCACCCGAGATATCACCAGATATATATTGGATTTTTCACTGACCCTGAGTGTCCGGCCCCATTAGACTGTGGTTTTCTCGGCCCCTGGTGGTCCGAGGTCGTTCCCGCTGCCCAGATTCATGCGCCAGGGCCTCCTGCAGATAATTCACTTTGGTTTATTCCGCTGTATCTAATAGCACCCGAGATATCACCAGATATATATTGGATTTTCCCCTGACCCTGAGTGTCCGGCCCCATGAGACTGTGGTTTTCTCGGCCCCTGGTGGTCCGAGGTCGTTCCCGCTGCCCAGATTCATGCGCCAGTGCCTCCTCCAGACAATGCACTTTGATTTATTGCGCTATCTGTAATAGCACCCGACAATATCACCAGATATATATAGCATTTTTCCCTGACCCTGAGTGTCCGGCCCCATGAGACGGTGGTTTTCTCGGCCCCTGGTGGTCCGAGGTCGTTCCCGCTGCCCAGATTCATGCGCCAGGGCCTCCTCCAGACAATGCACTTTGATTTATTGCGCTATCTGTAATAGCACCCGACAATATCACCAGATATATATAGCATTTTTCCCTGACCCTGAGTGTCCGGCCCCATGAGACGGTGGTTTTCTCGGCCCCTGGTGGTCCGAGGTCGTTCCCGCTGCACACATTCATGCGCCAGGGCCTCCTGCATATAATTCATTTTGGTTTATTGCGCTATCTCTAATAGCACCCGAGATATCACCAGATATATATTGGATTTTGCCCTGACCCTGAGTGTCCGGCCCCATGAGACTGTGGTTTTCTTATCCCTGGTGGTCCGAGGTCGTTGCCGCTTCACAGATTCATGCGCCAGGGCCTCCTACAGACAATGCACTTTGATTTATTGCGCTATCTGTAATAGCACCCGAGATATCACCAGATATATTTTTGATTTTTCCCTGACCCTGAGTGTCCGGCCCCATGAGACGGTGGTTGTCTCGGCCCCTGGTGGTCCGAGGTCGTTCCCGCTGCACAGATTCATGCGCCAGGGCCTCCTACAGACAATGCACTTTGACTTATTGCGCTATCTGTAATAGCACCCGAGATATCACCAGATCTTTATTGGATTTTCCCCTGACCCTGAGTGTCCTGCCCCATGAGACGGTGGTTTTCTCGGCCCCTTGTGTTCCGAGGTCGTTCCCGCTGCACACATTCATGCGCCAGGGCCTCCTGCATATAATTCATTTTGGTTTATTGCGCTATCTCTAATAGCACCCGAGATATCACCAGATATATATTGGATTTTGCCCTGACCCTGAGTGTCCGGCCCCATGAGACTGTGGTTTTCTCGGCCCCTGGTGGTCACAGGTCGTTGCCGCTTCACAGATTCATGCGCCAGGGCCTCCTACAGACAATGCACTTTGATTTATTGCGCTATCTGTAATAGCACCCGAGATATCACCAGATATATATTGGATTTTTCACTGACCCTGAGCGTCCGGCCCCATGAGACGGTCGTTTTCTCGGCCCCTGGTGGTCCGAGGTCGTTCCCGCTGCACAGGTTCATGCGCCAGGGTCTCCTACACACAATGCACTTTGATTTATTGCGCTATGTGTAATAGCACCCGAGATATCACCAGATATATATTGGATTTTTCACTGACCCTGAGTGTCCTGCCCCATGAGACGGTGGTTTTCTCGGCCCCTTGTGTTCCGAGGTCGTTCCCGCTGCACAGATTCATGCGCCAGGGCCTCCTACAGACAATGCACTTTGATTTATTGCGCTATCTGTAATAGCACCCGAGATATCACCAGATATATATTGGATATTACCCTCACCCTGAGTGTCCAGCCCCATGAGACGGTGGTTTTCTCGGCCCCTGGTGGTCCGAGGTCGTTCCCGCTGGACAGATGCATGCGCCAGGGCCTCCTGCAGATAATTCACTTTGGTTTATTGCGCTATCTCTAATAGCACCCGAGATATCACCAGATATATATTGGATTTTCCCCTGACCCTGAGTGCCCGGCCGCATTAGACTGTGGTTTTCTCGGCCCCTGGTGGTCCGAGGTCGTTCCCGCTGCCCAGATTCATGCGCCAGGGCCTCCTGCAGATAATTCACTTTGGTTTATTGCGCTGTATCTAATAGCACCCGAGATATCACCAGATATATATTGGATTTTCCCCTGACCCTGAGTGTCCGGCCCCATGAGACTGTGGTTTTCTCGGCCCCTGGTGGTCCGCGGTCGTTCCCGTTGCACAGATTCATGCGCCAGGGCCTCCTGCAGATAATTCACTTTGGTTTATTGCGCTATCTCTAATAGCACTCGAGATATCACCAGATATATATTGGATTTTTCACTGACCCTGAGCGTCTGGCCCCATGAGACGGTCGTTTTCTCGGCCCCTGGTGGTCCGAGGTCGTTCCCGCTGCACAGGTTCATGCGCCAGGGTCTCCTACAGACAATGCACTTTGATTTATTGCGCTATCTGTAATAGCACCCGAGATATCACCACATATATATTGGATTTTTCACTGACCCTGAGAGTCCGGCCCCATGAGACGGTGGTTTTCTCGGTCCCTGGTGTTCCGAGGTCGTTCCCGCTGCACAGATTCATGCGCCAGGGCCTCCTACAGACAATGCACTTTGATTTATTGCGCTATCTCTAATAGCACCCGAGATATCACCAGATATATATTGGATTTTCCCTGACCCTGAGTGTCCGGCCCCATGAGACTGTGGTTTTCTCGGCCCCTGGTGGTCCGAGGTCGTTCCCGCTGCACAGATTCATGCGCCAGGGCCTCCTACAGACAATGCACTTTGATTTATTGCGCTATCTGTAATAGCACCCGAGATATCACCAGATATATATTGGATTTTTCACTGACCCTGAGTGTCCGGCCCCATGAGACGGTCGATTTCTCGGCCCCTGGTGGTCCGAGGTCGTTCCCGCTGCACACATTCATGCGCCAGGGCCTCCTGCAGATAATTCACGTTGGTTTATTGCGCTATCTCTGATAGCACCCGAGATATCACCAGATATATATTGGATTTTCCCCTGACCCTGAGTGTCCGGCCCCATGAGACTGTGGTTTTCTCGGCCCCTGGTGGTCCGAGGTCGTTCCCGCTGCACAGATTCATGCGCCAGGGCCTCCTGCAGATAATTCACTTTGGTTTATTGCGCTATCTCTAATAGCACCCGAGATATCACCAGATATATATTGGATTTTACCCTGACCCTGAGTGTCCGGCCCCATGAGACTGTGCTTTTCTCGGCCCCTGGTGGTCCGAGGTCGTTCCCGCTGCACAGATTCATGCGCCAGGACCTCCTACAGACAATGCACTTTGATTTATTGCGTTATCTGTAATAGCACCCGACATATCACCAGATATATATTGGATTTTACCCTGACCCTGAGTGTCCGGCCCCATGAGACGGTCGTTGTCTCGGCCCCTGGCGGTCCGAGCACGTCCCCGCTGCACAGATTCATGCGCCAGGGCCTCCTACAGACAATGCACTTTGATTTATTGCGTTATCTGTAATAGCACCCGAGATATCACCACATATATATTGGATTTTTCCCTGACCCAGAGTGTCCGGCCCCATCGAGACGGTGGTTTTCTCGGCCCCTGGTGGTCCGAGGTCGTTCCCGCTGCACAGCTTCAGGCGCCAGGGCCTCCTGCAGATAACTCACTTTGGTTTATTGCGCTATCTCTAATAGCACCCGAGATATCACCAGATATATATTGGATTTTTCCCTGACCCTGAGTGTCCGGCCCCATGAGACGGTGGTTTTCTCGGCCCCTGGTGGTCCGAAGTCGTTCCCGCTGCACAGATTCATGCGCCAGGGCCTCCTGCAGATAATTCACTTTGGTTTATTGCGCTATCTCTAATAGCGCCCGAGATATCACCAGATATATATTGGATTTTTCCCTGACCCTGAGTGTCCGGCCCCATGAGACTGTGGTTTTCTCGGCCCCTGGTGGTCCGAGGTCGTTCCCGCTGCACAGATTCATGCGCCAGGGCCTCCTACAGACAATGCACTTTGATTTATTGCGCTATCTGTAATAGAACCCGAGATATCACCAGATCTATATTGGATTTTCCCCTGACCCTGAGTATCCGGCCCCATGAGACGGTAGTTTTCTCGGCCCCTGGTGATCCGAGGTCGTTCCCGCTGCACAGATTCATGCGCCAGGGCCTCCTGCAGATAATTCACTTTGGTTTATTGCGCTATCTCTAATAGCACCCGAGATATCACCAGATATATATTGGATTTTTCCCTGTCCCTGAGTGTCCGGCCCCATGAGACTGTGGTTTTCTCGGCCCCTGGTGGTCCGAGGTCGTTCCCGCTGCACAGATTCATGCGCCAGGGCCTCCTACAGACAATGCACATTGATTTATTGCGCTATCTCTAATAGCACCCGAGATATCACCAGATATATATTGGATATTCCCCTGACCCTGAGTGTCCGGCCCCATGAGACTGTGGTTTTTTCGGCCCCTGGTGGTCCGAGGTCGTTCCCGCTGCACAGATTCATGCGCCAGGGCCTCCTGCAGATAATTCACTTTGGTTTATTGCGCTATCTCTAATAGCACCCGAGATATCAGCAGATATATATTGGATTTTTCACTGACCCTGAGTGACCGGCCCCATGAGACGGTAGTTTTCTCGGCCCCTGGTGGTCCGAGGTCGTTCCCGCTGCACAGAATCATGCGCCAGGGCCTCCTGCAGATAATTCACTTTGGTTTATTGCGCTATCTCTAATAGCACCCGAGTTATCACCAGATATATATTGGATTTTCCCCTGACCCTGAGTGTCCGGCCCCATGAGACTGTGGTTTTCTCGGCCCCTGGTGGTCCGAGGTCGTTCCCGCTGCACAGATTCATGCGCCAGGGCCTCCTACAGACAATGCACTTTGATTTATTGCGCTATCTGTAATAGAACCCGAGATATCACCAGATCTATATTGGATTTTCCCCTGACCCTGAGTATCCGGCCCCATGAGACGGTAGTTTTCTCGGCCCCTGGTGATCCGAGGTCGTTCCCGCTGCACAGATTCATGCGCCAGGGCCTCCTGCAGATAATTCACTTTGGTTTATTGCGCTATCTCTAATAGCACCCGAGATATCACCAGATATATATTGGATTTTCCCCTGACCCTGAGTGTCCGGCCCCATGAGACTGTGGTTTTCTCGGCCCCTGGTGGTCCGAGGTTGTTCCCGCTGCACAGATTCATGCGCGAGGGCCTCCTACAGACAATGAACTTTGATTTATTGCTCTATCTGTAATAGCACCCGAGATATCACCACATATATATTGGATTTTTCACTGACCCTGAGTGTCCGGCCCCATGAGACGGTGGTTTTCTCGGTCCCTGGTGTTCCGAGGTCGTTCCCGCTGCACAGATTCATGCGCCAGGGCCTCCTACAGACAATGCACATTGATTTATTGCGCTATCTCTAATAGCACCCGAGATATCACCAGATATATATTGGATATTCCCCTGACCCTGAGTGTCCGGCCCCATGAGACTGCGGTTTTCTCGGCCCCTGGTGGTCCGAGGTCGTTCCCGCTGCACACATTCATGCGCCAGGGCCTCCTGCAGATAATTCACTATGGTTTATTGCGCTATCTCCAATAGCACCCGAGATATCACCAGATATATATTGGATATTCCCCTGACCCTGAGTGTCCGGCCCCATGAGACTGTGGTTTTTTCGGCCCCTGGTGGTCCGAGGTCGTTCCCGCTGCACAGATTCATGCGCCAGGGCCTCCTGCAGATAATTCACTTTGGTTTATTGCGCTATCTCTAATAGCACCCGAGATATCAGCAGATATATATTGGATTTTTCACTGACCCTGAGTGACCGGCCCCATGAGACGGTAGTTTTCTCGGCCCCTGGTGGTCCGAGGTCGTTCCCGCTGCACAGAATCATGCGCCAGGGCCTCCTGCAGATAATTCACTTTGGTTTATTGCGCTATCTCTAATAGCACCCGAGTTATCACCAGATATATATTGGATTTTCCCCTGACCCTGAGTGTCCGGCCCCATGAGACTGTGGTTTTCTCGGCCCCTGGTGGTCCGAGGTCGTTCCCGCTGCACAGATTCATGCGCCAGGGCCTCCTACAGACAATGCACTTTGATTTATTGCGCTATCTGTAATAGAACCCGAGATATCACCAGATCTATATTGGATTTTCCCCTGACCCTGAGTATCCGGCCCCATGAGACGGTAGTTTTCTCGGCCCCTGGTGATCCGAGGTCGTTCCCGCTGCACAGATTCATGCGCCAGGGCCTCCTGCAGATAATTCACTTTGGTTTATTGCGCTATCTCTAATAGCACCCGAGATATCACCAGATATATATTGGATTTTCCCCTGACCCTGAGTGTCCGGCCCCATGAGACTGTGGTTTTCTCGGCCCCTGGTGGTCCGAGGTTGTTCCCGCTGCACAGATTCATGCGCGAGGGCCTCCTACAGACAATGAACTTTGATTTATTGCTCTATCTGTAATAGCACCCGAGATATCACCACATATATATTGGATTTTTCACTGACCCTGAGTGTCCGGCCCCATGAGACGGTGGTTTTCTCGGTCCCTGGTGTTCCGAGGTCGTTCCCGCTGCACAGATTCATGCGCCAGGGCCTCCTACAGACAATGCACATTGATTTATTGCGCTATCTCTAATAGCACCCGAGATATCACCAGATATATATTGGATATTCCCCTGACCCTGAGTGTCCGGCCCCATGAGACTGCGGTTTTCTCGGCCCCTGGTGGTCCGAGGTCGTTCCCGCTGCACACATTCATGCGCCAGGGCCTCCTGCAGATAATTCACTATGGTTTATTGCGCTATCTCCAATAGCACCCGAGATATCACCAGATATATATTGGATTTTCCCCTGACCCTGAGTGTCCGGCCCCATGAGACTGTGGTTTTCTCGGCCCCTGGTGGTCCGAGGTCGTTCCCGCTGCACAGAATCATGCGCCAGGGCCTCCTGCAGATAATTCACTTTGGTTTATTGCGCTATCTCTAATAGCACCCGAGTTATCACCAGATATATATTGGATTTTCCCCTGACCCTGAGTGTCCGGCCCCATGAGACTGTGGTTTTCTCGGCCCCTGGTGGTCCGAGGTCGTTCCCGCTGCACAGATTCATGCGCCAGGGCCTCCTACAGACAATGCACTTTGATTTATTGCGCTATCTGTAATAGCACCCGAGATATCAGCAGATATATATTGGATTTTTCACTGACCCTGAGTATCCGGCCCCATGAGACGGTAGTTTTCTCGGCCCCTGGTGATCCGAGGTCGTTCCCGCTGCACAGATTCATGCGCCAGGGCCTCCTGCAGATAATTCACTTTGGTTTATTGCGCTATCTCTAATAGCACCCGAGATATCACCAGATATATATTGGATTTTCCCCTGACCCTGAGTGTCCGGCCCCATGAGACTGTGGTTTTCTCGGCCCCTGGTGGTCCGAGGTCGTTCCCGCTGCACAGATTCATGCGCCAGGGCCTCCTACAGACAATGCACTTTGATTTATTGCGCTATCTGTAATAGCACCCGAGATATCAGCAGATATATATTGGATTTTTCACTGACCCTGAGCGTCCGGCCCCATGAGACGGTCGTTTTCTCGGCCCCTGGTGGTCCGAGGTCGTTCCCGCTGCACAGATTCATGCGCCAGGGCCTCCTACAGACAATGCACTTTGATTTATTGCGTTATCTGTAATAGCACCCGAGATATCACCACATATATATTGGATTTTTCCCTGACCCAGAGTGTCCGGCCCCATCGAGACGGTGGTTTTCTCGGCCCCTGGTGGTCCGAGGTCGTTCCCGCTGCACAGCTTCAGGCGCCAGGGCCTCCTGCAGATAACTCACTTTGGTTTATTGCGCTATCTCTAATAGCACCCGAGATATCACCAGATATATATTGGATTTTTCACTGACCCTGAGCGTCCGGCCCCATGAGACGGTCGTTTTCTCGGCCCCTGGTGGTCCGAGGTCGTTCCCGGTGCACAGGTTCATGCGCCAGGGTCTCCTACAGACAATGCACTTTGATTTATTGCGCTATCTGTAATAGCACCCGAGATATCACCAGATCTATATTGGATTTTCCCCTGACCCTGAGTATCCGGCCCCATGAGACGGTAGTTTTCTCGGCCCCTGGTGATCCGAGGTCGTTCCCGTTGCACAGATTCATGCGCCAGGGCCTCCTGCAGATAATTCTCTTTGGTTTATTGCGCTATCTCCAATAGCGCCCGAGATATCACCAGATATATATTGGATTTTCCCCTGACCCTGAGTGTCCGGCCCCATGAGACTGTGGTTTTCTCGGCCCCTGGTGGTCCGAGGTCGTTCCCGCTGCACAGATTCATGCGCCAGGGCCTCCTGCAGATAATTCACTTTGGTTTATTGCGCTATCTCTAATAGCACCCGAGATATCACCAGATATATATTGGATTTTACCCTGACCCTGAGTGTCCGGCCCCATGAGACTGTGCTTTTCTCGGCCCCTGGTGGTCCGAGGTCGTTCCCGCTGCACAGATTCATGCGCCAGGACCTCCTACAGACAATGCACTTTGATTTATTGCGTTATCTGTAATAGCACCCGAGATATCACCACATATATATTGGATTTTTCCCTGACCCAGAGTGTCCGGCCCCATCGAGACGGTGGTTTTCTCGGCCCCTGGTGGTCCGAGGTCGTTCCCGCTGCACAGCTTCAGGCGCCAGGGCCTCCTGCAGATAACTCACTTTGGTTTATTGCGCTATCTCTAATAGCACCCGAGATATCACCAGATATATATTGGATTTTTCCCTGACCCTGAGTGTCCGGCCCCATGAGACGGTGGTTTTCTCGGCCCCTGGTGGTCCGAGGTCGTTCCCGCTGCACAGATTCATGCGCCAGGGCCTCCTGCAGATAATTCACTTTGGTTTATTGCGCTATCTCTAATACCGCCCGAGATATCACCAGATATATATTGGATTTTTCCCTGACCCTGAGTGTCCGGCCCCATGAGACTGTGGTTTTCTGGGCCCCTGGTGGTCCGAGGTCGTTCCCGCTGCACAGATTCATGCGCCAGGGCCTCCTACAGACAATGCACTTTGATTTATTGCGCTATCTGTAATAGCACCCGAGATATCAGCAGATATATATTGGATTTTTACTGACCCTGAGTATCCAGCCCCATGAGACGGTAGTTTTCTCGGCCCCTGGTGATCCGAGGTCGTTCCCGCTGCACAGATTCATGCGCCAGGGCCTCCTGCAGATAATTCACTTTGGTTTATTGCGCTATCTCTAATAGCACCCGAGATATCACCAGATATATATTGGATTTTCCCCTGACCCTGAGTGTCCGGCCCCATGAGACTGTGGTTTTCTCGACCCCTGGTGGTCCGAGGTTGTTCCCGCTGCACAGATTCATGCGCGAGGGCCTCCTACAGACAATGCACTTTGATTTATTGCTCTATCTGTAATAGCACCCGAGATATCACCACATATATATTGGATTTTTCACTGACCCTGAGTGTCCGGCCCCATGAGACGGTGGTTTTCTCGGTCCCTGGTGTTCCGAGGTCGTTCCCGCTGCACAGATTCATGCGCCAGGGCCTCCTACAGACAATGCACATTGATTTATTGCGCTATCTCTAATAGCACCCGAGATATCACCAGATATACATTGGATTTTCCCCTGACCCTGAGTGTCCGGCCCCATGAGACTGTGGTTTTCTCGGCCCCTGGTGGTCCGAGGTCGTTCCCGTTGCACAGATTCATGCGCCAGGGCCCCCTGCAGATAATTCACTTTGGTTTATTGCGCTGTCTCTAATAGCACCCGAGATATCACCAGATATATATTGGATTTTTCACTGACCCTGAGGGTCCGGCCCCATGAGGCGGTCGTTTTCTCGGCCCCTGGTGGTCCGAGGTCGTTCCCGCTGCACAGAATCATGCGCCAGGGCCTCCTACAGACAATGCACTTTGATTTATTGCGCTATCTGTAATAGCACCCGAGATATCACCAGATATATATTGGATTTTACCCTGACCCTGCGTGTCCGGCCCCATGAGACGGTCGTTTTCTCGGCCCCTGGTGGTCCGAGGTCGTTCCCGCTGCACAGATTCATGCGCCAGGGCCTCCTGCAGATAATTCACTTTGGTTTATTGCGCTATCTCTAATAGCACCCGAGATATCACCAGATATATATTGGATTTTCCCCTGACCCTGAGTGTCCGGCCCCATGAGACTGTGGTTTTCTCGGACCCTGGTGGTCCGAGGTCGTTCCCGCTGCACAGATTCATGCGCCAGGGCCTCCTACAGACAATGCACTCTGATTTATTACGCTATCTCTAATAGCACCCGAGATATCAGCAGATATATATTGGATTTTTCACTGACCCTGAGTGTCCGGCCCCATGAGACGGTCGTTTTCTCGGCCCCTGGTGGTCCGAGGTCGTTGCCGCTGCACAGATTCATGCGCCAGGGCCTCCTGCAGATAATTCACGTTGGCTTATTGCGCTATCTCTGATAGCACCCGAGATATCACCAGATATATATTGGATTTTTCACTGACCCTGAGTGTCCGGCCCCATGAGACGGTCGATTTCTCGGCCCCTGGTGGTCCGAGGTCGTTCCCGCTGCACACATTCATGCGCCAGGGCCTCCTGCAGATAATTCACGTTGGTTTATTGCGCTATCTCTGATAGCACCCGAGATATCACCAGATATATATTGGATTTTCCCCTGACCCTGAGTGTCCGGCCCCATGAGACTGTGGTTTTCTCGGCCCCTGGTGGTCCGAGGTCGTTCCCGCTGCACAGATTCATGCGCCAGGGCCTCCTGCAGATAATTCACTTTGGTTTATTGCGCTATCTCTAATAGCACCCGAGATATCACCAGATATATATTGGATTTTACCCTGACCCTGAGTGTCCGGCCCCATGAGACTGTGCTTTTCTCGGCCCCTGGTGGTCCGAGGTCGTTCCCGCTGCACAGATTCATGCGCCAGGACCTCCTACAGACAATGCACTTTGATTTATTGCGCTATCTGTAATAGCACCCGACATATCACCAGATATATATTGGATTTTACCCTGACCCTGAGTGTCCGGCCCCATGAGACGGTCGTTGTCTCGGCCCCTGGCGGTCCGAGGACGTCCCCGCTGCACAGATTCATGCGCCAGGGCCTCCTACAGACAATGCACTTTGATTTATTGCGTTATCTGTAATAGCACCCGAGGTATCACCACATATATATTGGATTTTTCCCTGACCCAGAGTGTCCGGCCCCATCGAGACGGTGGTTTTCTCGGCCCCTGGTGGTCCGAGGTCGTTCCCGCTGCACAGCTTCAGGCGCCAGGGCCTCCTGCAGATAACTCACTTTGGTTTATTGCGCTATCTCTAATAGCACCCGAGATATCACCAGATATATATTGGATTTTTCCCTGACCCTGAGTGTCCGGCCCCATGAGACGGTGGTTTTCTCGGCCCCTGGTGGTCCGAGGTCGTTCCCGCTGCACAGATTCATGCGCCAGGGCCTCCTGCAGATAATTCACTTTGGTTTATTGCGCTATCTCTAATAGCGCCCGAGATATCACCAGATATATATTGGATTTTTCCCTGACCCTGAGTGTCCGGCCCCATGAGACTGTGGTTTTCTGGGCCCCTGGTGGTCCGAGGTCGTTCCCGCTGCACAGATTCATGCGCCAGGGCCTCCTACAGACAATGCACTTTGATTTATTGCGCTATCTGTAATAGAACCCGAGATATCACCAGATCTATATTGGATTTTCCCCTGACCCTGAGTATCCGGCCCCATGAGACGGTAGTTTTCTCGGCCCCTGGTGATCCGAGGTCGTTCCCGCTGCACAGATTCATGCGCCAGGGCCTCCTGCAGATAATTCACTTTGGTTTATTGCGCTATCTCTAATAGCACCCGAGATATCACCAGATATATATTGGATTTTCCCCTGACCCTGAGTGTCCGGCCCCATGAGACTGTGGTTTTCTCGGCCCCTGGTGGTCCGAGGTTGTTCCCGCTGCACAGATTCATGCGCGAGGGCCTCCTACAGACAATGCACTTTGATTTATTGCTCTATCTGTAATAGCACCCGAGATATCACCACATATATATTGGATTTTTCACTGACCCTGAGTGTCCGGCCCCATGAGACGGTGGTTTTCTCGGTCCCTGGTGTTCCGAGGTCGTTCCCGCTGCACAGATTCATGCGCCAGGGCCTCCTACAGACAATGCACATTGATTTATTGCGCTATCTCTAATAGCACCCGAGATATCACCAGATATATATTGGATATTCCCCTGACCCTGAGTGTCCGGCCCCATGAGACTGCGGTTTTCTCGGCCCCTGGTGGTCCGAGGTCGTTCCCGCTGCACACATTCATGCGCCAGGGCCTCCTGCAGATAATTCACTATGGTTTATTGCGCTATCTCCAATAGCACCCGAGATATCACCAGATATATATTGGATTTTCCCCTGACCCTGAGTGTCCGGCCCCATGAGACTGTGCTTTTCTCGGACCCTGGTGGTCCGAGGTCGTTCCCGCTGCACAGATTCATGCGCCAGGGCCTCCTACAGACAATGCACTCTGATTTATTACGCTATCTCTAATAGCACCCGAGATATCAGCAGATATATATTGGATTTTTCACTGACCCTGAGTGTCCGGCCCCATGAGACGGTCGTTTTCTCGGCCCCTGGTGGTCCGACGTCGTTGCCGCTGCACAGATTCATGCGCCAGGGCCTCCTGCAGATAATTCACTTTGGTTTATTGCGCTATCTCTAATAGCACCCGAGATATCACCAGATATATATTGGATTTTACCCTGACCCTGAGTGTCCGGCCCCATGAGACTGTGCTTTTCTCGGACCCTGGTGGTCCGAGGTCGTTCCCGTTGCACAGATTCATGCGCCAGGGCCTCCTGCAGATAATTCACTTTGGTTTATTGCGCTATCTGTAATAGCACCCGAGATATCACCAGATCTATATTGGAGTTTCCCCTGACCCTGAGTGTCCGACCCCATGAGACTGTGGTTTTCTCGGCCCCTGGTGGTCCGAGGTCGTTCCCGTTGCACAGATTCATGCGCCAGGGACTCCTGCAGATAATTCACTTTGGTTTATTGCGCTATCTCTAATAGCACCCGAGATATCACCAGATATATATTGGATTTTTCACTGACCCTGAGCGTCCGGCCCCATGAGACGGTCGTTTTCTCGGCCCCTGGTGGTCCGAGGTCGTTCCCGGTGCACAGGTTCATGCGCCAGGGTCTCCTACAGACAATGCACTTTGATTTATTGCGCTATCTGTAATAGCACCCGAGATATCACCAGATCTATATTGGATTTTCCCCTGACCCTGAGTATCCGGCCCCATGAGACGGTAGTTTTCTCGGCCCCTGGTGATCCGAGGTCGTTCCCGTTGCACAGATTCATGCGCCAGGGCCTCCTGCAGATAATTCTCTTTGGTTTATTGCGCTATCTCCAATAGCGCCCGAGATATCACCAGATATATATTGGATTTTCCCCTGACCCTGAGTGTCCGGCCCCATGAGACTGTGGTTTTCTCGGCCCCTGGTGGTCCGAGGTCGTTCCCGTTGCACAGATTCATGCGCCAGGGCCTCCTACAGACAATGCACTCTGATTTATTACGCTATCTCTAATAGCACCCGAGATATCAGCAGATATATATTGGATTTTTCACTGACCCTGAGTGTCCGGCCCCATGAGACGGTCGTTTTCTCGGCCCCTGGTGGTCCGAGGTCGTTGCCGCTGCACAGATTCATGCGCCAGGGCCTCCTACAGACAATGCACTCTGATTTATTACGCTATCTCTAATAGCACCCGAGATATCACCAGATATATATTGGATTTTACCCTGACCCTGAGTGTCCGGCCCCATGAGACTGTGCTTTTCTCGGCCCCTGGTGGTCCGAGGTCGTTCCCGCTGAACAGATTCATGCGCCAGGACCTCCTACAGACAATGCACTTTGATTTATTGCGCTATCTGTAATAGCACCCGACATATCACCAGATATATATTGGATTTTACCCTGACCCTGAGTGTCCGGCCCCATGAGACGGTCGTTGTCTCGGCCCCTGGTGGTCCGAGGTCGTTCCCGTTGCACAGATTCATGCGCCAGGGCCTCCTGCAGATAATTCACTTTGGTTTATTGCGCTATCTGTAATAGCACCCGAGATATCACCGGATCTATATTGGATTTTCCCCTGACCCTGAGTGTCCGACCCCATGAGACTGTGGTTTTCTCGGCCCCTGGTGGTCCGAGGTCGTTCCCGTTGCACAGATTCATGCGCCAGGGCCTCCTGCAGATAATTCACTTTGGTTTATTGCGCTATCTGTAATAGCACCCGAGATATCACCAGATCTATATTGGATTTTCCCCTGACCCTGAGTGTCCGACCCCATGAGACTGTGGTTTTCTCGGCCCCTGGTGGTCCGAGGTCGTTCCCGTTGCACAGATTCATGCGCCAGGGACTCCTGCAGATAATTCACTTTGGTTTATTGCGCTATCTCTAATAGCACCCGAGATATCACCAGATATATATTGGATTTTTCACTGACCCTGAGCGTCCGGCCCCATGAGACGGTAGTTTTCTCGGCCCCTGGTGATCCGAGGTCGTTCCCGCTGCACAGATTCATGCGCCAGGGCCTCCTGCAGATAATTCACTTTGGTTTATTGCGCTATCTCTAATAGCACCCGAGATATCACCAGATATATATTGGATTTTCCCCTGACCCTGAGTGTCCGGCTCCATGAGACTGTGGTTTTCTCGGCCCCTGGTGGTCCGAGGTCGTTCCCGCTGCACAGATTCATGCGCCAGGGCCTCCAACAGACAATGCACTTTGATTTATTGCGCTATCTCTAATAGCACCCGAGATATCACCAGATATATATTGGATTTTCCCCTGACCCTGAGTGTCCGGCCCCATGAGACTATGGTTTTCTCGGCCCCTGGTGGTCCGCGGTCATTCCCGCTGCACAGATTCATGCGCCAGGGCCTCCTGCAGATAATTCACTTTGGTTTATTGCGCTATCTCTAATAGCACCCGAGATATCACCAGATATATATTGGATTTTACCCTGACCCTGAGTGTCCGGCCCCATGAGACTGTGCTTTTCTCGGCCCCTGGTGGTCCGCGGTCGTTCCCGCTGCACAGATTCATGCGCCAGGGCCTCCTGCAGATAATTCACTTTCGTTTATTGCGCTATCTCTAATAGCACCCGAGACATCACCAGATATATATTGGATTTTTCCCTTACCCTGAGTGTCCGGCCCCATGAGACGGTGGTTTTCTCGGCCCCTGGTGGTCCTAGGTCGTTCCCGCTGCACAGATGCATGCGCCAGGGCCTCCTGCAGATAATTCCCTTTGGCTTATTGCGCTATCTCCAATAGCGCCCGAGATATCACCAGATATATATTGGATTTTTCACTGACCCTGAGCGTCCGGCCCCATGAGACTGTGGTTTTCTCGGCCCCTGGTGGTCCGAGGTCGTTCCCGCTGCACAGGTTCATGCGCCAGGGTCTCCTACAGACAATGCACTTTGATTTATTGCGCTATCTCTAAGAGCACCCGAGATATCACCAGATATATATTGGATTTTCCCCTGACCCTGAGTGTCCGGCCCCATGAGACTGTGGTTTTCTCGGCCCCTGGTGGTCCGAGGTCGTTCCCGTTGCACAGATTCATGCGCCAGGGCCCCCTGCAGAAAATTCACTTTGGTTTATTGCGCTGTCTCTAATAGCACCCGAGATATCACCAGATATATATTGGATTTTCCCCTGACCCTGAGTGTCCGGCCCCATGAGACTGTGGTTTTCTCGGCCCCTGGTGGTCCGAGGTCGTTCCCGCTGCACAGATTCATGCGCCAGGGCCTCCTACAGACAATGCACTCTGATTTATTACGCTATCTCTAATAGCACCCGAGATATCACCAGATATATATTGGATATTACCCTGACCCTGAGTGTCCGGCCCCATGAGACTGTGCTTTTCTCGGCCCCTGGTGGTCCGAGGTCGTTCCCGCTGAACAGATTCATACGCCAGGACCTCCTACAGACAATGCACTTTGATTTATTGCGCTATCTGTAATAGCACCCGACATATCACCAGATATATATTGGATTTTACCCTGACCCTGAGTGTCCGGCCCCATGAGACGGTCGTTGTCTTGGCCCCTGGCGGTCCGAGGACGTCCCCGCTGCACAGATTCATGCGCCAGGGCCTCCTACAGGTAATGCACTTTGATTTATTGTGCTATCTGTAATAGCGCCCGAGATATCACCAGATCTATATTGGATTTTCCCCTGACCCTGAGTGTCCGGCCCCATGAGACTGTGGTTTTCTCGGCCCCTGGTGGTCCGAGGTCGTTCCCGTTGCACAGATTCATGCGCCAGGGCCTCCTGCAGATAATTCACTTTGGTTTATTGCGCTATCTGTAATAGCACCCGAGATATCACCAGATCTATATTGGATTTTCCCCTGACCCTGAGTATCCGGCCCCATGAGACGGTAGTTTTCTCGGCCCCTGGTGATCCGAGGTCGTTCCCGCTGCACAGATTCATGCGCCAGGGCCTCCTGCAGATAATTCACTTTCGTTTATTGCGCTATCTCTAATAGCACCCGAGAAATCACCAGATATATATTGGATTTTTCCCTTACCCTGAGTGTCCGGCCCCATGAGACGGTGGTTTTCTCGGCCCCTGGTGGTCCTAGGTCGTTCCCGCTGCACAGATGCATGCGCCAGGGCCTCCTGCAGATAATTCCCTTAGGCTTATTGCGCTATCTCTAATAGCGCCCGAGATATCACCAGATATATATTGGATTTTTCACTGACCCTGAGCGTCCGGCCCCATGAGACTGTGGTTTTCTCGGCCCCTGGTGGTCCGAGGTCGTTCCCGCTGCACAGGTTCATGCGCCAGGGTCTCCTACAGACAATGCACTTTGATTTATTGCGCTATCTGTAATAGCACCCGAGATATCACCACATATATATTGGATTTTTCACTGACCCTGAGTGTCCGGCCCCATGAGACGGTGGTTTTCTCGGTCCCTGGTGTTCCGAGGTCGTTCCCGCTGCACAGATTCATGCGCCAGGGCCTCCTACAGACAATGCACTTTGATTTATTGCGCTATCTCTAATAGCACCCGAGATATCACCAGATATATATTGGATTTTCCCCTGACCCTGAGTGTCCGGCCCCATGAGACTATGGTTTTCTCGGCCCCTGGTGGTCCGAGGTCGTTCCCGTTGCACAGATTCATGCGCCAGGGCCTCCTGCAGATAACTCACTTTGGTTTATTGCGCTATCTCTAATAGCACCCGAGATATCACCAGATATATATTGGATTTTTCCCTGACCCTGAGTGTCCGGCCCCATGAGACTGCGGTTTTCTCGGCCCCTGGTGGTCCGAGGTCGTTCCCGCTGCACAAATTCATGCGCCAGGGCCTCCTACAGACAATGCACTTTGATTTATTGCTCTATCTGTAATAGCACCCGAGATATCACCAGATATATATTGGATTTTCCCCTGACCCTGAGTGTCCGGCCCCATGAGACGGTCGTTTTCTCGGCCCCTGGTGATCCGAGGTCGTTCCCGTTGCACAGATTCATGCGCCAGGGCCTCCTGCAGATAATTCGCTTTGGTTTATTGCGCTATCTCCAATAGCACCCGAGATATCACCAGATATATATTGGATTTTCCCCTGACCCTGAGTGTCCGGCCCCATGAGACTGTGGTTTTCTCGGCCCCTGGTGGTCCGAGGTCGTTCCCGTTGCACAGATTCATGCGCCAGGGCCCCCTGCAGATAATTCGCTTTGGTTTATTGCGCTGTCTCTAATAGCACCCGAGATATCACCAGATATATATTGGATTTTTCACTGACCCTGAGGGTCCGGCCCCATGAGGCGGTCGTTTTCTCGGCCCCTGGTGGTCCGAGGTCGTTCCCGCTGCACAGAATCATGCGCCAGGGCCTCCTACAGACAATGCACTTTGATTTATTGCGCTATCTGTAATAGCACCCGAGATATCACCAGATATATATTGGATTTTACCCTGACCCTGCGTGTCCGGCCCCATGAGACTGTGGTTTTTTCGGCCCATGGTGGTCCGAGGTCGTTCCCGCTGCACAGATTCATGCGCCAGGGCCTCCTACAGACAATGCACTTTGATTTATTGCGCTATCTGTAATAGCACCCGAGATATCAGCAGATATATATTGGATTTTTCCCTGACCCTGAGTGTCCGGCCCCATGAGACGGTCGTTTTCTCGGCCCCTGGTGGTCCGAGGTCGTTCCCGCTGCACAGATTCATGCGCCAGGGCCTCCTGCAGATAATTCACTTTGGTTTATTGCGCTATCTCTAATAGCACCCGAGATATCACCAGATATATATTGGATTTTCCCCTGACCCTGAGTGTCCGGCCCCATGAGACTGTGGTTTTGTCGGACCCTGGTGGTCCGAGGTCGTTCCCGCTGCACAGATTCATGCGCCAGGGTCTCCTACAGACAATGCACTTTGATTTATTGCGCTATCTGTAATAGCACCCGAGATATCACCACATATATATTGGATTTTTCACTGACCCTGAGTGTCCGGCCCCATGAGACGGTGGTTTTCTCGGTCCCTGGTGTTCCGAGGTCGTTCCCGCTGCACAGATTCATGCGCCAGGGCCTCCTGCAGATAATTCACTTTGGTTTATTGCGCTATCTCTAATAGCACCCGAGATATCACCAGATATATATTGGATTTTCCCCTGACCCTGAGTGTCCGGCTCCATGAGACTGTGGTTTTCTCGGCCCCTGGTGGTCCGAGGTCGTTCCCGCTGCACAGATTCATGCGCCAGGGCCTCCAACAGACAATGCACTTTGATTTATTGCGCTATCTCTAATAGCACCCGAGATATCACCAGATATATATTGGATTTTCCCCTGACCCTGAGTGTCCGGCCCCATGAGACTATGGTTTTCTCGGCCCCTGGTGGTCCGCGGTCATTCCCGCTGCACAGATTCATGCGCCAGGGCCTCCTGCAGATAATTCACTTTGGTTTATTGCGCTATCTCTAATAGCACCCGAGATATCACCAGATATATATTGGATTTTACCCTGACCCTGAGTGTCCGGCCCCATGAGACTGTGCTTTTCTCGGCCCCTGGTGGTCCGCGGTCGTTCCCGCTGCACAGATTCATGCGCCAGGGCCTCCTGCAGATAATTCACTTTCGTTTATTGCGCTATCTCTAATAGCACCCGAGACATCACCAGATATATATTGGATTTTTCCCTTACCCTGAGTGTCCGGCCCCATGAGACGGTGGTTTTCTCGGCCCCTGGTGGTCCTAGGTCGTTCCCGCTGCACAGATGCATGCGCCAGGGCCTCCTGCAGATAATTCCCTTTGGCTTATTGCGCTATCTCCAATAGCGCCCGAGATATCACCAGATATATATTGGATTTTTCACTGACCCTGAGCGTCCGGCCCCATGAGACTGTGGTTTTCTCGGCCCCTGGTGGTCCGAGGTCGTTCCCGCTGCACAGGTTCATGCGCCAGGGTCTCCTACAGACAATGCACTTTGATTTATTGCGCTATCTCTAAGAGCACCCGAGATATCACCAGATATATATTGGATTTTCCCCTGACCCTGAGTGTCCGGCCCCATGAGACTGTGGTTTTCTCGGCCCCTGGTGGTCCGAGGTCGTTCCCGTTGCACAGATTCATGCGCCAGGGCCCCCTGCAGAAAATTCACTTTGGTTTATTGCGCTGTCTCTAATAGCACCCGAGATATCACCAGATATATATTGGATTTTCCCCTGACCCTGAGTGTCCGGCCCCATGAGACTGTGGTTTTCTCGGCCCCTGGTGGTCCGAGGTCGTTCCCGCTGCACAGATTCATGCGCCAGGGCCTCCTACAGACAATGCACTCTGATTTATTACGCTATCTCTAATAGCACCCGAGATATCACCAGATATATATTGGATATTACCCTGACCCTGAGTGTCCGGCCCCATGAGACTGTGCTTTTCTCGGCCCCTGGTGGTCCGAGGTCGTTCCCGCTGAACAGATTCATACGCCAGGACCTCCTACAGACAATGCACTTTGATTTATTGCGCTATCTGTAATAGCACCCGACATATCACCAGATATATATTGGATTTTACCCTGACCCTGAGTGTCCGGCCCCATGAGACGGTCGTTGTCTTGGCCCCTGGCGGTCCGAGGACGTCCCCGCTGCACAGATTCATGCGCCAGGGCCTCCTACAGGTAATGCACTTTGATTTATTGTGCTATCTGTAATAGCGCCCGAGATATCACCAGATCTATATTGGATTTTCCCCTGACCCTGAGTGTCCGGCCCCATGAGACTGTGGTTTTCTCGGCCCCTGGTGGTCCGAGGTCGTTCCCGTTGCACAGATTCATGCGCCAGGGCCTCCTGCAGATAATTCACTTTGGTTTATTGCGCTATCTGTAATAGCACCCGAGATATCACCAGATCTATATTGGATTTTCCCCTGACCCTGAGTATCCGGCCCCATGAGACGGTAGTTTTCTCGGCCCCTGGTGATCCGAGGTCGTTCCCGCTGCACAGATTCATGCGCCAGGGCCTCCTGCAGATAATTCACTTTCGTTTATTGCGCTATCTCTAATAGCACCCGAGAAATCACCAGATATATATTGGATTTTTCCCTTACCCTGAGTGTCCGGCCCCATGAGACGGTGGTTTTCTCGGCCCCTGGTGGTCCTAGGTCGTTCCCGCTGCACAGATGCATGCGCCAGGGCCTCCTGCAGATAATTCCCTTAGGCTTATTGCGCTATCTCTAATAGCGCCCGAGATATCACCAGATATATATTGGATTTTTCACTGACCCTGAGCGTCCGGCCCCATGAGACTGTGGTTTTCTCGGCCCCTGGTGGTCCGAGGTCGTTCCCGCTGCACAGGTTCATGCGCCAGGGTCTCCTACAGACAATGCACTTTGATTTATTGCGCTATCTGTAATAGCACCCGAGATATCACCACATATATATTGGATTTTTCACTGACCCTGAGTGTCCGGCCCCATGAGACGGTGGTTTTCTCGGTCCCTGGTGTTCCGAGGTCGTTCCCGCTGCACAGATTCATGCGCCAGGGCCTCCTACAGACAATGCACTTTGATTTATTGCGCTATCTCTAATAGCACCCGAGATATCACCAGATATATATTGGATTTTCCCCTGACCCTGAGTGTCCGGCCCCATGAGACTATGGTTTTCTCGGCCCCTGGTGGTCCGAGGTCGTTCCCGTTGCACAGATTCATGCGCCAGGGCCTCCTGCAGATAACTCACTTTGGTTTATTGCGCTATCTCTAATAGCACCCGAGATATCACCAGATATATATTGGATTTTTCCCTGACCCTGAGTGTCCGGCCCCATGAGACTGCGGTTTTCTCGGCCCCTGGTGGTCCGAGGTCGTTCCCGCTGCACAAATTCATGCGCCAGGGCCTCCTACAGACAATGCACTTTGATTTATTGCTCTATCTGTAATAGCACCCGAGATATCACCAGATATATATTGGATTTTCCCCTGACCCTGAGTGTCCGGCCCCATGAGACGGTCGTTTTCTCGGCCCCTGGTGATCCGAGGTCGTTCCCGTTGCACAGATTCATGCGCCAGGGCCTCCTGCAGATAATTCGCTTTGGTTTATTGCGCTATCTCCAATAGCACCCGAGATATCACCAGATATATATTGGATTTTCCCCTGACCCTGAGTGTCCGGCCCCATGAGACTGTGGTTTTCTCGGCCCCTGGTGGTCCGAGGTCGTTCCCGTTGCACAGATTCATGCGCCAGGGCCCCCTGCAGATAATTCGCTTTGGTTTATTGCGCTGTCTCTAATAGCACCCGAGATATCACCAGATATATATTGGATTTTTCACTGACCCTGAGGGTCCGGCCCCATGAGGCGGTCGTTTTCTCGGCCCCTGGTGGTCCGAGGTCGTTCCCGCTGCACAGAATCATGCGCCAGGGCCTCCTACAGACAATGCACTTTGATTTATTGCGCTATCTGTAATAGCACCCGAGATATCACCAGATATATATTGGATTTTACCCTGACCCTGCGTGTCCGGCCCCATGAGACTGTGGTTTTTTCGGCCCATGGTGGTCCGAGGTCGTTCCCGCTGCACAGATTCATGCGCCAGGGCCTCCTACAGACAATGCACTTTGATTTATTGCGCTATCTGTAATAGCACCCGAGATATCAGCAGATATATATTGGATTTTTCCCTGACCCTGAGTGTCCGGCCCCATGAGACGGTCGTTTTCTCGGCCCCTGGTGGTCCGAGGTCGTTCCCGCTGCACAGATTCATGCGCCAGGGCCTCCTGCAGATAATTCACTTTGGTTTATTGCGCTATCTCTAATAGCACCCGAGATATCACCAGATATATATTGGATTTTCCCCTGACCCTGAGTGTCCGGCCCCATGAGACTGTGGTTTTGTCGGACCCTGGTGGTCCGAGGTCGTTCCCGCTGCACAGATTCATGCGCCAGGGCCTCCTACAGACAATGCACTCTGATTTATTACGCTATCTCTAATAGCACCCGAGATATCAGCAGATATATATTGGATTTTTCACTGACCCTGAGTGTCCGGCCCCATGAGACGGTCGTTTTCTCGGCCCCTGGTGGTCCGAGGTGGTTGCCGCTGCACAGATTCATGCTCCAGGGCCTCCTGCAGATAATTCACTTTGGTTTATTGCGCTATCTCTAATAGCACCCGAGATATCACCAGATATATATTGGATTTTACCCTGACCCTGAGTGTCCGGCCCCATGAGACTGTGCTTTTCTCGGCCCCTGGTGGTCCGAGGTCGTTCCCGCTGAACAGATTCATGCGCCAGGACCTCCTACAGACAATGCACTTTGATTTATTGCGCTATCTGTAATAGCACCCGACATATCACCAGATATATATTGGATTTTACCCTGACCCTGAGTGTCCGGCCCCATGAGACGGTCGTTGTCTCGGCCCCTGGTGGTCCGAGGCCGTTCCCGTTGCACAGATTCATGCGCCAGGGCCTCCTGCAGATAATTCACTTTGGTTTATTGCGCTATCTGTAATAGCACCCGAGATATCACCAGATCTATATTGGATTTTCCCCTGACCCTGAGTGTCCGACCCCATGAGACTGTGGTTTTCTCGGCCCCTGGTGGTCCGAGGTCGTTCCCGTTGCACAGATTCATGCGCCAGGGCCTCCTGCAGATAATTCACTTTGGTTTATTGCGCTATCTGTAATAGCACCCGAGATATCACCAGATATATATTGGATTTTCCCCTGACCCTGAGTGTCCGACCCCATGAGACTGTGGTTTTCTCGGCCCCTGGTGGTCCGAGGTCGTTCCCGTTGCACAGATTCATGCGCCAGGGACTCCTGCAGATAATTCACTTTGGTTTATTGCGCTATCTCTAATAGCACCCGAGATATCACCAGATATATATTGGATTTTTCACTGACCCTGAGCGTCCGGCCCCATGAGACGGTCGTTTTCTCGGCCCCTGGTGGTCCGAGGTCGTTCCCGCTGCACAGGTTCATGCGCCAGGGTCTCCTACAGACAATGCACTTTGATTTATTGCGCTATCTGTAATAGCACCCGAGATATCACCAGATCTATATTGGATTTTCCCCTGACCCTGAGTATCCGGCCCCATGAGACGGTAGTTTTCTCGGCCCCTGGTGATCCGAGGTCGTTCCCGCTGCACAGATTCATGCGCCAGGGCCTCCTGCAGATAATTCACTTTGGTTTATTGCGCTATCTCTAATAGCACCCGAGATATCACCAGATATATATTGGATTTTCCCCTGACCCTGAGTGTCCGGCTCCATGAGACTGTGGTTTTCTCGGCCCCTGGTGGTCCGAGGTCGTTCCCGCTGCACAGATTCATGCGCCAGGGCCTCCTACAGACAATGCACTTTGATTTATTGCGCTATCTCTAATAGCACCCGAGATATCACCAGATATATATTGGATTTTACCCTGACCCTGAGTGTCCGGCCCCATGAGACTGTGCTTTTCTCGGCCCCTGGTGGTCCGCGGTCGTTCCCGCTGCACAGATTCATGCGCCAGGGCCTCCTACAGGTAATGCACTTTGATTTATTGCGCTATCTGTAATAGCACCCGAGATATCACCAGATCTATATTGGATTTTACCCTGACCCTGAGTGTCCGGCCCCATGAGACGGTCGTTGTCTTGGCCCCTGGAGGTCCGAGGACGTTCCCGCTGCACAGATTCATGCGCCAGGGCCTCCTACAGGTAATGCACTTTGATTTATTGCGCTATCTGTAATAGGACCCGAGATATCACCAGATATATATTGGATTTTTCCCTGACCCTGAGTGTCCGGCCCCATGAGAAGGTGGTTGTCTCGCCCCTGGTGCTCCGAGGTCGTTCCCGCTGCACAGATTCATGCGCTAGGGCCTCCTACAGACAATGCACTTTGATTTATTGCGCTATCTGTAATAGCAGCCGAGATATCACCAGATATATATTGGATTTTTCACTGACCCTGAGCGTCCGGCCCCATGAGACGGTCGTTTTCTCGGCCCCTGGTGGTCCGAGGTCGTTCCCGCTGCACAGATTCATGCGCCAGGGCCTCCTACAGACAATGCACTTTGATTTATTGCGCTATCTGTAATAGCACCCGAGATATCACCAGATATATATTGGATTTTTCACTGACCCTGAGTGTCCGGCCCCATGAGACGGTCGTTTTCTCGGCCCCTGGTGGTCCGAGGTCGTTCCCGCTGCACAGGTTCATGCGCCAGGGTCTCCTACGGACAGTGCACTTTGATTTATTGCGCTATCTGTAATAGGACCCGAGATATCACCAGATATATATTGGATTTTTCACTGACCCTGAGCGTCCGGCCCCATGAGACGGTCGTTGTCTCGGCCCCTGGAGGTCCGAGGACGTTCCCGCTGCACAGGTTCATGCGCCGGGGCCTCCTACAGACAATGCACTTACATTTATTGCGCTATCTGTAATAGCACCCGAGATATCACCAGATCTATATTTGGATTTTCCCCTGACCCTGAGTGTCCGGCCCCATGAGACTGTGGTTTTCTCGGCCCCTTGTGGTCCGAGGTCGTTCCCGCTGCACAGATTCATGCGCTAGGGCCTCCTACAGACAATGCACTTTGATTTATTGCGCTATCTGTAATAGCAGCCGAGATATCACCAGATATATATTGGATTTTTCACTGACCCTGAGCGTCCGGCCCCATGAGACGGTCGTTTTCTCGGCCCCTGGTGGTCCGAGGTCGTTCCCGCTGCACAGATTCATGCGCCAGGGCCTCCTACAGACAATGCACTTTGATTTATTGCGCTATCTGTAATAGCACCCGATATATCACCAGATATATATTGGATTTACCCCTGACCCTGAGTGTCCGGCCCCATGAGACTGTGGTTTTCTCGGCCCCTGGTCGTCCGAGGTCGTTCCCGCTGCACAGATTCATGCGCCAGGGCCTCCTACCGACAATGCACTTTGATTTATTGCGCTATCTGTAATAGCACCCGAGATATCACCAGATATATATTGGATTTTACCCTGACCCTGAGTGTCCGGCCCCATGAGACGGTCGTTGTCTCGGCCCCTGGAGGTCCGAGGACGTTCCCGCTGCACAGGTTCATGCGCCGGGGCCTCCTACAGACAATGCACTTTGATTTATTGCGGTATCTGTAATAGCACCCGAGATATTACCAGATCTATATTGTATTTTCCCCTGACCCTGAGTGTCCGGCCCCATGAGACTGTGGTTTTCACGGCCCCTGGAGGTCCGAGGACGTTCCCGCTGCACAGATTCATGCGCCAGGGCCTCCTACAGGTAATGCACTTTGATTTATTGCGCTATCTGTAATAGGACCCGAGATATCACCAGATATATATTGGATTTTTCCCTGACCCTGAGTGTCCGGCCCCATGAGAAGGTGGTTGTCTCGCCCCTGGTGCTCCGAGGTCGTTCCCGCTGCACAGATTCATGCGCCAGGGCCTCCTACAGACAATGCACTTTGATTTATTGCGCTATCTGTAATAGCAGCCGAGATATCACCAGATATATATTGGATTTTTCACTGACCCTGAGCGTCCGGCCCCATGAGACGGTCGTTTTCTCGGCCCCTGGTGGTCCGAGGTCGTTCCCGCTGCACAGATTCATGCGCCAGGGCCTCCTACAGACAATGCACTTTGATTTATTGCGCTATCTGTAATAGCACCCGAGATATCACCACATATATATTGGATTTTTCACTGACCCTGAGTGTCCGGCCCCATGAGACGGTGGTTTTCTCGATCCCTGGTGTTCCGAGGTCGTTCCCGCTGCACAGATTCATGCGCCAGGGCCTCCTACAGACAATGCACTTTGATTTATTACGCTATCTGTAATAGCAGCCGTGATATCACCAGATATATATTGGATTTTCCCCTGACCCTGAGTGTCCGGCCCCATGAGACAGTGGTTTTTTCGGCCCCTGGTGGTCCGAGGTCGTTCCCGCTGCACAGATTCATGCGCCAGGGCCTCCTACAGACAATGCACTTTGATTTATTGCGCTATCTGTAATAGCACCCGAGATATCAGCAGATATATATTGGATTTTTCACTGACCCTGAGTGACCGGCCCCATGAGACGGTAGTTTTCTCGGCCCCTGGTGGTCCGAGGTCGTCCCCGCTGCACAGATTCATGCGCCAGGGCCTACTGCAGATAATTCACTTTGATTTATTGCGCTATCTGTAATAGCACGCGAGATATCACCACATATATATTGGATTTTTCACTGACCCTGAGTGTCCGGCCCCATGAGACTGTGGTTTTCTCGGCCCCTGGTCGTCCGAGGTCGTTCCCGCTGCACAGATTCATGCGCCAGGGCCTCCTACAGACAATGCACTTTGATTTATTGCGCTATCTGTAATAGCACCCGAGATATCACCAGATATATATTGGATTTTACCCTGACCCTGAGTGTCCGGCCCCATGAGACGGTCGTTGTCTCGGCCCCTGGAGGTCCGAGGACGTTCCCGCTGCACAGGTTCATGCGCCGGGGCCTCCTACAGACAATGCACTTTGATTTATTGCGCTAACTGTAATAGCACCCGAGATATCACCAGATATATATTGGATTTTTCCCTGACCCTGTGTGTCCGGCCCCATGAGAAGGTCGTTTTCTCGGCCCCTGGTGGTCCGAGGTCGTTCCCGCTGCACAGGATCATGCGCCAGGGTCTCCTACAGACAATGCACTTTGATTTATTGCGGTATCTGTAATAGCACCCGAGATATCACCATATATATATTGGATTTTTCACTGACCCTGAGTGTCCTGCCCCATGTGACGGTGGTTTTCTCGGCCCCTGGTGTTCCGAGGTCGTTCCCGCTGCACAGATTCATGCCCCAGGGCCTCCTACAGACAATGCACTTTGATTTATTGCGCTATCTCTAATAGCACCCGAGATATCACCAGATATATATTGGATTTTCCCCTGACCCTGAGTGTCCGGCCCCATGAGACTGTGGTTTTCTCGGCCCCTGGTGGTCCGAGGTCGTTCCCGCTGCACAGGTTCATGCGCCAGGGTCTCCTACAGACAATGCACTTTGATTTATTGCGGTATCTGTAATAGCACCCGAGATATTACCAGATCTATATTGGATTTTCCCCTGACCCTGAGTGTCCGGCCCCATGAGACTGTGGTTTTCTCGGCCCCTGGAGGTCCGAGGACGTTCCCGCTGCACATATTCATGCGCCAGGGCCTCCTACAGGTAATGCACTTTGATTTATTGCGCTATCTGTAATAGGACCCGAGATATCACCAGATATATATTGGATTTTCCCCTGTCCCTGACAGTCCGGCCCCATGAGACGGTGGTTTTCTCGGCCCCTGGTGGTCCGAGGTCGTCCCCGCTGCACAGATTCATGCGCCAGGGCCTCCTGCAGATAATTCACTTTGGTTTATTGCGCTATCTGTAATAGCACCCGAGATA
This sequence comes from Nomia melanderi, assembly GCF_051020985.1. Classification (NCBI taxonomy): domain Eukaryota; kingdom Metazoa; phylum Arthropoda; class Insecta; order Hymenoptera; family Halictidae; genus Nomia; species Nomia melanderi. The sequence continues at coordinate 1,179,652 of NW_027475138.1, read as the reverse complement.
TCACCAGATCTATATTGGATTTTCCCCTGACCCTGAGTGTCCCGCCCCATGAGACTGTGGTTTTCTCGGCCCCTGGTGGTCCGTGGTCGTTCCCGTTGCACAGATTCATGCGCCAGGGCCTCCTGCAGATAATTCACTTTGGTTTATTTCGCTATCTCTAATAGCACCCGAGATATCCCCAGATATATATTGGATTTTCCCCTGACCCTGAGTGTCCGGCCCCATGAGACTGTGGTTTTCTCGGCCCTTGGTGGTCCGAGGTGGTTCCCGCTGCACAGATTCATGCGCCAGGGCCTCCTACAGACAATGCACTTTGATTTATTGCGCTATCTGTAATAGCACCCGAGATATCACCAGATATATATTGGATATTACCCTGACCCTGAGTGTCCGGCCCCATGAGACGGTCGTTGTCTCGGCCCCTGGAGGTCCGAGGACGTTCCCGCTGCACGGATTCATGCGCCAGGACCTCCTGCAGATAATTCACTTTGGTTTATTTCGCTATCTCTAATAGCACCCGAGATATCACCAGATCTATATTGGATTTTCCCCTGACCCTGAGTGTCCGGCCCCATGAGACTGTGGTTTTCTCGGCCCCTGGTGGTCCGAGGTCGTTCCCGTTGCACAGATTCATGCGCCAGGGCCTCCTGCAGATAATTCACTTTGGTTTATTGCGCTATCTCTAATAGCACCCGAGATATCACCAGATATATATTGGATTTTTCACTGACACTGAGCGTCCGGGCCCATGAGACGGTCGTTTTCTCGGCCCCTGGTGGTCAGAGGTCGTTCCCGCTGCACAGATTCATGCGCCAGGGCCTCCTACAGACAATGCACTTTGATTTATTGCGCTATCTGTAATAGCACCCGAGATATCAGCAGATATATATTGAATTATTCACTGACCCTGAGTGTCCGGCCCCATGAGACGGTCGTTTTCTCGGCCCCTGGTGGTCCGAGGTCGTTCCCGCTGCACAGATTCATGCGCCAGGGCCTCCTGCAGATAATTCACTTTGGTTTATTGCGCTATCTCTAATAGCACCCGAGATATCAGCAGATATATATTGGATTTTTCACTGACCCTGAGTGACCGGCCCAATGAGACGGTGGTTTTCTCGGCCCCTGGTGGTCCGAGGTCGTTCCCGCTGCACAGATTCATGCGCCAGGGCCTCCTGCAGATAATTCACTTTCGTTTATTGCGCTATCTCTAATAGCACCCGAGATATCACCAGATATATATTGGATTTTTCCCTGACCCTGAGTTTCCGGCCCCATGAGACTGTGGTTTTTTCGGCCCCTGGTGGTCCGAGGACGTTCCCGCTGCACAGATTCATGCGCCAGGGCCTCCTACAGGCAATGCACTTTGATTTATTGCGCTATCTGTAATAGCAGCCGAGATATCAGCAGATATATATTGGATTTTTCACTGACCCTGAGTGTCCGGCCCCATGAGACGGTCGTTTTCTCGGCCCCTGGTGGTCCGAGGTCGTTCCCGCTGCACAGATTCATGCGCCAGGGCCTCCTGCAGATAATTCACTTTGGTTTATTGCGCTATCTCTAATAGCACCCGAGATATCAGCAGATATATATTGCATTTTTCACTGACCCTGAGTGACCGGCCCCATGAGACGGTAGTTTTCTCGGCCCCTGGTGGTCCGAGGTCGTTCCCTCTGCACAGATTCATGCGCCAGGGCCTACTGCAGATAATTCACTTTGATTTATTGCGCTATCTGTAATAGCACCCGAGATATCACCACATATATATTGGATTTTTCACTGACCCTGAGTGTCCGGCCCCATGAGACGGTGGTTTTCTCGGTCCCTGGTGTTCCGAGGTCGTTCCCGCTGCACAGATTCATGCGCCAGGGTCTCCTACAGATAATGCACTTTGATTTATTGCGCTATCTGTAATAACACCCGAGATATCACCACATATATATTGGATTTTTCACTGACCCTGAGTGTCCGGCCCCATGAGGCGGTGGTTTTCTCGGTCCCTGGTGTTCCGAGGTCGTTCCCGCTGCACAGATTCATGCGCCAGGGCCTCCTACAGACAATGCACTTTGATTTATTGCGCTATCTCTAATAGCACCCGAAATATCACCAGATATATATTGGATTTTCCCCTGACCCTGAGTGTCCGGCCCCATGAGACTGTGGTTTTCTCGGCCCCTGGTGGTCCGAGGTCGTTCCCGCTGCACAGATTCATGCGCCAGGGCCTCCTACAGACAATGCACTTTGATTTATTGCGCTAGCTCTAATAGCACCCGAGATATAACCATATACATATTGGATTTTCCCCTGACCCTGAGTGTCCGGCCCCATGAGACGGTGGCTTTCTCGGACCCTGGTGGTCCGAGGTCGTTCCTGCTGCTCAGATTAATACGCTAGGCCCTCCTGCAGATAATTCACTTTGGTATATTGCGCTATCTCTAATAGCACCCGAGATGTCACCAGATATATATTGGATTTTTCCCTGACCCTGACAATCCGGCCCCATGAGACGGTGATTTTCTCGGCCCCTAGTGGTCCGAGGTCGATCCCGCTGCACAGATTCATGCGCCAGGGCCCCCTGCAGATAATTCAGCTTGGTTTAGTGCGCTATCTGTAAGAGCACCCGAGATATCACCAGATATATATTGAATTTTTCCTCGACCCTGAGTGTCCGGCCCCATGTGTCGGTGGTTTTCTCGGCCCCTGGTGGTCCGAGGTCGATCCCGCGGCACAGATTTATGCGCCAGGGCCTCCTGCAGACAATGCACTTTGATTTATTTCGCTATCTCTAATAGCACCCGAGATATCACCTGATATATATTGTATTTTTCCCTGACCCTGACAGTCCGGCCGCATGAGACTGTGGTTTTCTCGGCCCCTGGTGGTCCGAGGTCGTTCCCCTTGCACAGATTCATGCGCCAGGGCCTCCTGCAGATAATTCACTTTGGTTTATTGCGCTATCTGTAATGGCACCCGAGATATCACCAGATCTATATTGGATTTTCCCCTGACCCTGAGTGTCCGGCCCCATGAGACTGTGGTTTTCTCGGCCCCTGGTGGTCCGAGGGCGCTCCCGTTGTACAGATTCATGCGCCAGGGCCTCCTGCAGATAATTCACTATGGTTTATTGCGCTATCTCTAATAGCACCCGAGATATCAACACATATATATTGGATATTTCACTGACCCCGAGTGTCCGGCCCCACGAGACGGTGGTTTTCTCGGTCCCTGGTGTTCCGAGGTCGTTCCCGCTGCACAGATTCATGCGCCAGGGCCTCCTATAGACAATGCACTTTGATTTATTGCGCTATCTGTAATAGCACCCGAGATATCACCAGATATATGCTGGATTTTTACATGACCTTGGGTGACGGATTCCGAATATCTATAATTTTCTCGGCCCCTGGTGGTCCGAGGTCGTTCCCGCTGCACAGATTCATGCGCCAGGGCCTCCTACAGACAATGCACTTTGATTTATTGCGCTATCTGTAATAGCACCCGAGATATCAGCAGATATATATTGGATTTTTCACTGACCCTGAGTGACCGGCCCCATGAGACGGTAGTTTTCTCGGCCCCTGGTGGTCCGAGGTCGTCCCCGCTGCACAGATTCATGCGCCAGGGCCTACTGCAGATAATTCACTTTGATTTATTGCGCTATCTGTAATAGCACGCGAGATATCACCACATATATATTGGATTTTTCACTGACCCTGAGTGTCCGGCCCCATGAGACTGTGGTTTTCTCGGCCCCTGGTCGTCCGAGGTCGTTCCCGCTGCACAGATTCATGCGCCAGGGCCTCCTACAGACAATGCACTTTGATTTATTGCGCTATCTGTAATAGCACCCGAGATATCACCAGATATATATTGGATTTTACCCTGACCCTGAGTGTCCGGCCCCATGAGACGGTCGTTGTCTCGGCCCCTGGAGGTCCGAGGACGTTCCCGCTGCACAGGTTCATGCGCCGGGGCCTCCTACAGACAATGCACTTTGATTTATTGCGCTAACTGTAATAGCACCCGAGATATCACCAGATATATATTGGATTTTTCCCTGACCCTGTGTGTCCGGCCCCATGAGAAGGTCGTTTTCTCGGCCCCTGGTGGTCCGAGGTCGTTCCCGCTGCACAGGATCATGCGCCAGGGTCTCCTACAGACAATGCACTTTGATTTATTGCGGTATCTGTAATAGCACCCGAGATATCACCATATATATATTGGATTTTTCACTGACCCTGAGTGTCCTGCCCCATGTGACGGTGGTTTTCTCGGCCCCTGGTGTTCCGAGGTCGTTCCCGCTGCACAGATTCATGCCCCAGGGCCTCCTACAGACAATGCACTTTGATTTATTGCGCTATCTCTAATAGCACCCGAGATATCACCAGATATATATTGGATTTTCCCCTGACCCTGAGTGTCCGGCCCCATGAGACTGTGGTTTTCTCGGCCCCTGGTGGTCCGAGGTCGTTCCCGCTGCACAGGTTCATGCGCCAGGGTCTCCTACAGACAATGCACTTTGATTTATTGCGGTATCTGTAATAGCACCCGAGATATTACCAGATCTATATTGGATTTTCCCCTGACCCTGAGTGTCCGGCCCCATGAGACTGTGGTTTTCTCGGCCCCTGGAGGTCCGAGGACGTTCCCGCTGCACATATTCATGCGCCAGGGCCTCCTACAGGTAATGCACTTTGATTTATTGCGCTATCTGTAATAGGACCCGAGATATCACCAGATATATATTGGATTTTCCCCTGTCCCTGACAGTCCGGCCCCATGAGACGGTGGTTTTCTCGGCCCCTGGTGGTCCGAGGTCGTCCCCGCTGCACAGATTCATGCGCCAGGGCCTCCTGCAGATAATTCACTTTGGTTTATTGCGCTATCTGTAATAGCACCCGAGATATCACCAGATCTATATTGGATTTTCCCCTGACCCTGAGTGTCCCGCCCCATGAGACTGTGGTTTTCTCGGCCCCTGGTGGTCCGTGGTCGTTCCCGTTGCACAGATTCATGCGCCAGGGCCTCCTGCAGATAATTCACTTTGGTTTATTTCGCTATCTCTAATAGCACCCGAGATATCCCCAGATATATATTGGATTTTCCCCTGACCCTGAGTGTCCGGCCCCATGAGACTGTGGTTTTCTCGGCCCTTGGTGGTCCGAGGTGGTTCCCGCTGCACAGATTCATGCGCCAGGGCCTCCTACAGACAATGCACTTTGATTTATTGCGCTATCTGTAATAGCACCCGAGATATCACCAGATATATATTGGATATTACCCTGACCCTGAGTGTCCGGCCCCATGAGACGGTCGTTGTCTCGGCCCCTGGAGGTCCGAGGACGTTCCCGCTGCACGGATTCATGCGCCAGGACCTCCTGCAGATAATTCACTTTGGTTTATTTCGCTATCTCTAATAGCACCCGAGATATCACCAGATCTATATTGGATTTTCCCCTGACCCTGAGTGTCCGGCCCCATGAGACTGTGGTTTTCTCGGCCCCTGGTGGTCCGAGGTCGTTCCCGTTGCACAGATTCATGCGCCAGGGCCTCCTGCAGATAATTCACTTTGGTTTATTGCGCTATCTCTAATAGCACCCGAGATATCACCAGATATATATTGGATTTTTCACTGACACTGAGCGTCCGGGCCCATGAGACGGTCGTTTTCTCGGCCCCTGGTGGTCAGAGGTCGTTCCCGCTGCACAGATTCATGCGCCAGGGCCTCCTACAGACAATGCACTTTGATTTATTGCGCTATCTGTAATAGCACCCGAGATATCAGCAGATATATATTGAATTATTCACTGACCCTGAGTGTCCGGCCCCATGAGACGGTCGTTTTCTCGGCCCCTGGTGGTCCGAGGTCGTTCCCGCTGCACAGATTCATGCGCCAGGGCCTCCTGCAGATAATTCACTTTGGTTTATTGCGCTATCTCTAATAGCACCCGAGATATCAGCAGATATATATTGGATTTTTCACTGACCCTGAGTGACCGGCCCAATGAGACGGTGGTTTTCTCGGCCCCTGGTGGTCCGAGGTCGTTCCCGCTGCACAGATTCATGCGCCAGGGCCTCCTGCAGATAATTCACTTTCGTTTATTGCGCTATCTCTAATAGCACCCGAGATATCACCAGATATATATTGGATTTTTCCCTGACCCTGAGTTTCCGGCCCCATGAGACTGTGGTTTTTTCGGCCCCTGGTGGTCCGAGGACGTTCCCGCTGCACAGATTCATGCGCCAGGGCCTCCTACAGGCAATGCACTTTGATTTATTGCGCTATCTGTAATAGCAGCCGAGATATCAGCAGATATATATTGGATTTTTCACTGACCCTGAGTGTCCGGCCCCATGAGACGGTCGTTTTCTCGGCCCCTGGTGGTCCGAGGTCGTTCCCGCTGCACAGATTCATGCGCCAGGGCCTCCTGCAGATAATTCACTTTGGTTTATTGCGCTATCTCTAATAGCACCCGAGATATCAGCAGATATATATTGCATTTTTCACTGACCCTGAGTGACCGGCCCCATGAGACGGTAGTTTTCTCGGCCCCTGGTGGTCCGAGGTCGTTCCCTCTGCACAGATTCATGCGCCAGGGCCTACTGCAGATAATTCACTTTGATTTATTGCGCTATCTGTAATAGCACCCGAGATATCACCACATATATATTGGATTTTTCACTGACCCTGAGTGTCCGGCCCCATGAGACGGTGGTTTTCTCGGTCCCTGGTGTTCCGAGGTCGTTCCCGCTGCACAGATTCATGCGCCAGGGTCTCCTACAGATAATGCACTTTGATTTATTGCGCTATCTGTAATAACACCCGAGATATCACCACATATATATTGGATTTTTCACTGACCCTGAGTGTCCGGCCCCATGAGGCGGTGGTTTTCTCGGTCCCTGGTGTTCCGAGGTCGTTCCCGCTGCACAGATTCATGCGCCAGGGCCTCCTACAGACAATGCACTTTGATTTATTGCGCTATCTCTAATAGCACCCGAAATATCACCAGATATATATTGGATTTTCCCCTGACCCTGAGTGTCCGGCCCCATGAGACTGTGGTTTTCTCGGCCCCTGGTGGTCCGAGGTCGTTCCCGCTGCACAGATTCATGCGCCAGGGCCTCCTACAGACAATGCACTTTGATTTATTGCGCTAGCTCTAATAGCACCCGAGATATAACCATATACATATTGGATTTTCCCCTGACCCTGAGTGTCCGGCCCCATGAGACGGTGGCTTTCTCGGACCCTGGTGGTCCGAGGTCGTTCCTGCTGCTCAGATTAATACGCTAGGCCCTCCTGCAGATAATTCACTTTGGTATATTGCGCTATCTCTAATAGCACCCGAGATGTCACCAGATATATATTGGATTTTTCCCTGACCCTGACAATCCGGCCCCATGAGACGGTGATTTTCTCGGCCCCTAGTGGTCCGAGGTCGATCCCGCTGCACAGATTCATGCGCCAGGGCCCCCTGCAGATAATTCAGCTTGGTTTAGTGCGCTATCTGTAAGAGCACCCGAGATATCACCAGATATATATTGAATTTTTCCTCGACCCTGAGTGTCCGGCCCCATGTGTCGGTGGTTTTCTCGGCCCCTGGTGGTCCGAGGTCGATCCCGCGGCACAGATTTATGCGCCAGGGCCTCCTGCAGACAATGCACTTTGATTTATTTCGCTATCTCTAATAGCACCCGAGATATCACCTGATATATATTGTATTTTTCCCTGACCCTGACAGTCCGGCCGCATGAGACTGTGGTTTTCTCGGCCCCTGGTGGTCCGAGGTCGTTCCCCTTGCACAGATTCATGCGCCAGGGCCTCCTGCAGATAATTCACTTTGGTTTATTGCGCTATCTGTAATGGCACCCGAGATATCACCAGATCTATATTGGATTTTCCCCTGACCCTGAGTGTCCGGCCCCATGAGACTGTGGTTTTCTCGGCCCCTGGTGGTCCGAGGGCGCTCCCGTTGTACAGATTCATGCGCCAGGGCCTCCTGCAGATAATTCACTATGGTTTATTGCGCTATCTCTAATAGCACCCGAGATATCAACACATATATATTGGATATTTCACTGACCCCGAGTGTCCGGCCCCACGAGACGGTGGTTTTCTCGGTCCCTGGTGTTCCGAGGTCGTTCCCGCTGCACAGATTCATGCGCCAGGGCCTCCTATAGACAATGCACTTTGATTTATTGCGCTATCTGTAATAGCACCCGAGATATCACCAGATATATGCTGGATTTTTACATGACCTTGGGTGACGGATTCCGAATATCTATAATTTTCTCGGCCCCTGGTGGTCCGAGGTCGTTACCGCTGCACAGATTCATTCGCCTGGGCCTCCTACAGACAATGCACTTTGATTTATTAAGCTATCTGTAATAGCACCCGAGATATCACCAAATATATATTGGATTTTCCCCTGACCCTGAGTGTCCGGCCCCATGAGACTGTGGTTTTCTCGGCCCCTGGTGGTCCGAGGTCGTTCCCGCTGGCCAGATTCATGCGCCTGGGCCTCCTACAGACAATGCACTTTGATTTATTGCGCTATCTGTAATAGCACCCGAGATATCACCAGATATATATTGGATTTTACCCTGACCCTGAGTGTCCGGCCCCATGAGACTGTGCTTTTTTCGGCCCCTGGTGGTCCGAGGTCGTTCCCGTTGCACAGATTCATGCGCCACGGCCTCCTACAGACAATGCACTTTGATTTATTGCGCTATCTGTAATAGCACCCGAGATATCACCAGATCTATATTGGATTTTCCCCTGACCCTGAGTGTCCGGCCCCATGAGACTGTGGTTTTCTCGGCCCCTGGTGGTCCGAGGTCGTTCCCGTTGCACAGATTCATGCGCCAGGGCCTCCTGCAGATAATACAATTTGGTTGATTGCGCTATCTGTAATAGCACCCGAGATATCACCAGATCTATATTGGATTTTCCCCAGACCCTGAGTGTCCGGCCCCATGAGACTGTGGTTTTTTCGGCCCCTGGTGGTCCGAGGACGTTCCCGCTGCACAGATTCATGCGCCAGGGCCTCCTACAGACAATGCACTTTGATTTATTGCGCTATCTGTAATAGCACCCGAGATATCAGCAGATATATATTGGATTTTTCACTGACCCCGAGTGTCCGGCCCCATGGGACGGTGGTTTTCTCGGTCCCTGGTGTTCCGAGGTCGTTCCCGCTGCACAGATTCATTCGCCTGGGCCTCCTACAGACAATGCACTTTGATTTATTAAGCTATCTGTAATAGCACCCGAGATATCACCAGATATATATTGGATTTTCCCCTGACCCTGAGTGTCCGGCCCCATGAGACTGTGGTTTTCTCGGCCCCTGGTGGTCCGAGGTCGTTCCCGCTGGCCAGATTCATGCGCCTGGGCCTCCTACAGACAATGCACTTTGATTTATTGCGCTATCTCTAATAGCACCCGAGATATCACCAGATATATATTGGATTTTTCCCTGACCCTGAGTGTCCGGCGCCATGAGACGGTGGTTTTCTTGGCCCCTGGTGGTCCGAGGTCGTTCCCGCTGCACAGATTCATGCGCCAGGGCCTCCTGCAGATAATTCACTTTGGTTTATTGAGCTATCTCTAATAGCACCCGAGATATCACCAGATATATATTGGATTTTTCACTGACCCTGAGCGTCCGGCCCCATGAGACGGTCGTTTTCTCGGCCCCTGGTGGTCCGAGGTCGTTCCCGCTGCACAGGTTCATGCGCCAGGGTCTCCTACAGACAATGCACTTTGATTTATTGCGCTATCTGTAATAGCACCCGAGATATCACCACATATATATTGGATTTTTCACTGACCCTGAGTGTCCGGCCCCATGAGACGGTGGTTTTCTCGGTCCCTGGTGCTCCGAGGTCGTTCCCGCTGCACAGATTCATGCGCCAGGGCCTCCTACAGACAATGCACTTTGATTTATTGCGCTACCTGTAATAGCACTCGAGATATCACCAGATATATATTGGATTTTACCCTGACCCTGAGTGTCCGGCCCCATGAGACTGTGGTTTTTTCGGCCCCTGGTGGTCCGAGGACGTTCCCGCTGCACAGATTCATGCGCCAGGGCCTCCTACAGACAATGCACTTTGATTTATTGCGCTATCTGTAATAGCACCCGAGATATCAGCAGATATATATTGGATTTTTCACTGACCCCGAGTGTCCGGCCCCATGGGACGGTGGTTTTCTCGGTCCCTGGTGTTCCGAGGTCGTTCCCGCTGCACAGATTCATTCGCCTGGGCCTCCTACAGACAATGCACTTTGATTTATTAAGCTATCTGTAATAGCACCCGAGATATCACCAGATATATATTGGATTTTCCCCTGACCCTGAGTGTCCGGCCCCATGAGACTGTGGTTTTCTCGGCCCCTGGTGGTCCGAGGTCGTTCCCGCTGGCCAGATTCATGCGCCTGGGCCTCCTACAGACAATGCACTTTGATTTATTGCGCTATCTCTAATAGCACCCGAGATATCACCAGATATATATTGGATTTTTCCCTGACCCTGAGTGTCCGGCGCCATGAGACGGTGGTTTTCTTGGCCCCTGGTGGTCCGAGGTCGTTCCCGCTGCACAGATTCATGCGCCAGGGCCTCCTGCAGATAATTCACTTTCGTTTATTGCGCTATCTCTAATAGCACCCGAGATATCACCAGATATATATTGGATTTTTCCCTGACCCTGAGTTTCCGGCCCCATGAGACTGTGGTTTTTTCGGCCCCTGGTGGTCCGAGGACGCTCCCGCTGCACAGATTCATGCGCCAGGGCCTCCTACAGACAATGCACTTTGATTTATTGCGCTATCTGTAATAGCACCCGAGATATCAGCAGATATATATTGGATTTTTCACTGACCCTGAGTGTCCGGCCCCATGAGACGGTCGTTTTCTCGGCCCCTGGTGGTCCGAGGTCGTTCCCGCTGCACAGATTCATGCGCCAGGGCCTCCTGCAGATAATTCACTTTGCTTTATTGCGCTATCTCTAATAGCACCCGAGATATCAGCAGATATATATTGCATTTTTCACTGACCCTGAGTGACCGGCCCCATGAGACGGTAGTTTTCTCGGCCCCTGGTGGTCCGAGGTCGTTCCCGCTGCACAGATTCATGCTCCAGGGCCTACTGCAGATAATTCACTTTGATTTATTGCGCTATCTGTAATAGCACCCGAGATATCACCACATATATATTGGATTTTTCACTGACCCTGAGTGTCCGGCCCCATGAGACGGTAGTTTTCTCGGTCCCTGGTGGTCCGAGGTCGTTCCCCTTGCACAGATTCATGCGCCAGGGCCTCCTGCAGATAATTCACTTTGGTTTATTGCGCTATCTGTAATGGCACCCGAGATATCACCAGATCTATATTGGATTTTCCCCTGACCCTGAGTGTCCGGCCCCATGAGACTGTGGTTTTCTCGGCCCCTGGTGGTCCGAGGTCGCTCCCGTTGTACAGATTCATGCGCCAGGGCCTCCTGCAGATAATTCACTATGGTTTATTGCGCTATCTCTAATAGCACCCGAGATATCAACACATATATATTGGATATTTCACTGACCCCGAGTGTCCGGCCCCATGAGACGGTGGTTTTCTCGGTCCCTGGTGTTCCGAGGTCGTTCCCGCTGCACAGATTCATGCGCCAGGGCCTCCTATAGACAATGCACTTTGATTTATTGCGCTATCTGTAATAGCACCCGAGATATCACCAGATATATGCTGGATTTTTACATGACCTTGGGTGACGGATTCCGAATATCTATAATTTCCTCGGCCCCTGGTGGTCCGAGGTCGTTACCGCTGCACAGATTCATTCGCCTGGGCCTCCTACAGACAATGCACTTTGATTTATTAAGCTATCTGTAATAGCACCCGAGATATCACCAGATATATATTGGATTTTCCCCTGACCCTGAGTGTCCGGCCCCATGAGACTGTGGTTTTCTCGGCCCCTGGTGGTCCGAGGTCGTTCCCGCTGGCCAGATTCATGCGCCTGGGCCTCCTACAGACAATGCACTTTGATTTATTGCGCTATCTCTAATAGCACCCGAGATATCACCAGATATATATTGGATTTTTCCCTGACCCTGAGTGTCCGGCGCCATGAGACGGTGGTTTTCTTGGCCCCTGGTGGTCCGAGGTCGTTCCCGCTGGCCAGATTTATTCGCCTGGGCCTCCTACAGACAATGCACTTTGATTTATTGCGCTATCTGTAATAGCACCCGAGATATCACCAGATATATATTGGATTTTACCCTGACCCTGAGTGTCCGGCCCCATGAGACTGTGCTTTTTTCGGCCCCTGGTGGTCCGAGGTCGTTCCCGTTGCACAGATTCATGCGCCACGGCCTCCTACAGACAATGCACTTTGATTTATTGCGCTATCTGTAATAGCACCCGAGATATCACCAGATCTATATTGGATTTTCCCCTGACCCTGAGTGTCCGGCCCCATGAGACTGTGGTTTTCTCGGCCCCTGGTGGTCCGAGGTCGTTCCCGTTGCACAGATTCATGCGCCAGGGCCTCCTGCAGATAATACAATTTGGTTGATTGCGCTATCTGTAATAGCACCCGAGATATCACCAGATCTATATTGGATTTTCCCCAGACCCTGAGTGTCCGGCCCCATGAGACTGTGGTTTTTTCGGCCCCTGGTGGTCCGAGGACGTTCCCGCTGCACAGATTCATGCGCCAGGGCCTCCTACAGACAATGCACTTTGATTTATTGCGCTATCTGTAATAGCACCCGAGATATCAGCAGATATATATTGGATTTTTCACTGACCCCGAGTGTCCGGCCCCATGGGACGGTGGTTTTCTCGGTCCCTGGTGTTCCGAGGTCGTTCCCGCTGCACAGATTCATTCGCCTGGGCCTCCTACAGACAATGCACTTTGATTTATTAAGCTATCTGTAATAGCACCCGAGATATCACCAGATATATATTGGATTTTCCCCTGACCCTGAGTGTCCGGCCCCATGAGACTGTGGTTTTCTCGGCCCCTGGTGGTCCGAGGTCGTTCCCGCTGGCCAGATTCATGCGCCTGGGCCTCCTACAGACAATGCACTTTGATTTATTGCGCTATCTCTAATAGCACCCGAGATATCACCAGATATATATTGGATTTTTCCCTGACCCTGAGTGTCCGGCGCCATGAGACGGTGGTTTTCTTGGCCCCTGGTGGTCCGAGGTCGTTCCCGCTGCACAGATTCATGCGCCAGGGCCTCCTGCAGATAATTCACTTTGGTTTATTGAGCTATCTCTAATAGCACCCGAGATATCACCAGATATATATTGGATTTTTCACTGACCCTGAGCGTCCGGCCCCATGAGACGGTCGTTTTCTCGGCCCCTGGTGGTCCGAGGTCGTTCCCGCTGCACAGGTTCATGCGCCAGGGTCTCCTACAGACAATGCACTTTGATTTATTGCGCTATCTGTAATAGCACCCGAGATATCACCACATATATATTGGATTTTTCACTGACCCTGAGTGTCCGGCCCCATGAGACGGTGGTTTTCTCGGTCCCTGGTGCTCCGAGGTCGTTCCCGCTGCACAGATTCATGCGCCAGGGCCTCCTACAGACAATGCACTTTGATTTATTGCGCTACCTGTAATAGCACTCGAGATATCACCAGATATATATTGGATTTTACCCTGACCCTGAGTGTCCGGCCCCATGAGACTGTGGTTTTTTCGGCCCCTGGTGGTCCGAGGACGTTCCCGCTGCACAGATTCATGCGCCAGGGCCTCCTACAGACAATGCACTTTGATTTATTGCGCTATCTGTAATAGCACCCGAGATATCAGCAGATATATATTGGATTTTTCACTGACCCCGAGTGTCCGGCCCCATGGGACGGTGGTTTTCTCGGTCCCTGGTGTTCCGAGGTCGTTCCCGCTGCACAGATTCATTCGCCTGGGCCTCCTACAGACAATGCACTTTGATTTATTAAGCTATCTGTAATAGCACCCGAGATATCACCAGATATATATTGGATTTTCCCCTGACCCTGAGTGTCCGGCCCCATGAGACTGTGGTTTTCTCGGCCCCTGGTGGTCCGAGGTCGTTCCCGCTGGCCAGATTCATGCGCCTGGGCCTCCTACAGACAATGCACTTTGATTTATTGCGCTATCTCTAATAGCACCCGAGATATCACCAGATATATATTGGATTTTTCCCTGACCCTGAGTGTCCGGCGCCATGAGACGGTGGTTTTCTTGGCCCCTGGTGGTCCGAGGTCGTTCCCGCTGCACAGATTCATGCGCCAGGGCCTCCTGCAGATAATTCACTTTCGTTTATTGCGCTATCTCTAATAGCACCCGAGATATCACCAGATATATATTGGATTTTTCCCTGACCCTGAGTTTCCGGCCCCATGAGACTGTGGTTTTTTCGGCCCCTGGTGGTCCGAGGACGCTCCCGCTGCACAGATTCATGCGCCAGGGCCTCCTACAGACAATGCACTTTGATTTATTGCGCTATCTGTAATAGCACCCGAGATATCAGCAGATATATATTGGATTTTTCACTGACCCTGAGTGTCCGGCCCCATGAGACGGTCGTTTTCTCGGCCCCTGGTGGTCCGAGGTCGTTCCCGCTGCACAGATTCATGCGCCAGGGCCTCCTGCAGATAATTCACTTTGCTTTATTGCGCTATCTCTAATAGCACCCGAGATATCAGCAGATATATATTGCATTTTTCACTGACCCTGAGTGACCGGCCCCATGAGACGGTAGTTTTCTCGGCCCCTGGTGGTCCGAGGTCGTTCCCGCTGCACAGATTCATGCTCCAGGGCCTACTGCAGATAATTCACTTTGATTTATTGCGCTATCTGTAATAGCACCCGAGATATCACCACATATATATTGGATTTTTCACTGACCCTGAGTGTCCGGCCCCATGAGACGGTAGTTTTCTCGGTCCCTGGTGGTCCGAGGTCGTTCCCCTTGCACAGATTCATGCGCCAGGGCCTCCTGCAGATAATTCACTTTGGTTTATTGCGCTATCTGTAATGGCACCCGAGATATCACCAGATCTATATTGGATTTTCCCCTGACCCTGAGTGTCCGGCCCCATGAGACTGTGGTTTTCTCGGCCCCTGGTGGTCCGAGGTCGCTCCCGTTGTACAGATTCATGCGCCAGGGCCTCCTGCAGATAATTCACTATGGTTTATTGCGCTATCTCTAATAGCACCCGAGATATCAACACATATATATTGGATATTTCACTGACCCCGAGTGTCCGGCCCCATGAGACGGTGGTTTTCTCGGTCCCTGGTGTTCCGAGGTCGTTCCCGCTGCACAGATTCATGCGCCAGGGCCTCCTATAGACAATGCACTTTGATTTATTGCGCTATCTGTAATAGCACCCGAGATATCACCAGATATATGCTGGATTTTTACATGACCTTGGGTGACGGATTCCGAATATCTATAATTTCCTCGGCCCCTGGTGGTCCGAGGTCGTTACCGCTGCACAGATTCATTCGCCTGGGCCTCCTACAGACAATGCACTTTGATTTATTAAGCTATCTGTAATAGCACCCGAGATATCACCAGATATATATTGGATTTTCCCCTGACCCTGAGTGTCCGGCCCCATGAGACTGTGGTTTTCTCGGCCCCTGGTGGTCCGAGGTCGTTCCCGCTGGCCAGATTCATGCGCCTGGGCCTCCTACAGACAATGCACTTTGATTTATTGCGCTATCTCTAATAGCACCCGAGATATCACCAGATATATATTGGATTTTTCCCTGACCCTGAGTGTCCGGCGCCATGAGACGGTGGTTTTCTTGGCCCCTGGTGGTCCGAGGTCGTTCCCGCTGGCCAGATTTATTCGCCTGGGCCTCCTACAGACAATGCACTTTGATTTATTGCGCTATCTGTAATAGCACCCGAGATATCACCAGATATATATTGGATTTTTCCCTGACCCTGAGTGTCCGGCCCCATGAGACGGTGGTTTACTCGGCCCCTGGTGGTCGGAGGTCGTTCCTGCTGGCCAGATTCATTCGCCTGGGCCTCCTACAGACAATGCACTTTGATTTATTGCGCTATCTCTAATAGCACCCGAGATATCACCAGATATTTGCTGGATTTTTACATGATCTTGGGTGACGGATTCCGAATATCTGTAATTTTCTCGGCCACTGGTGGTCCGAGGTCGTTCCTGCGGCACAGATTCATTCGCAAGGGCCTCCTACAGACAATGCACTTTGGTTTCTTGCGCTATCCGTAATTGCACCCGAGATATCACCAGATATATATTGGATTTTCCCCTGACCCAGAGTGTCCGGCCCCATGAGACTGTGGTTTTCTCGGCCCCTGGTGGTCCGAGGTCGTTGCCTCTGCACAGGTTCATGCGCCAGGGCCTCCTACAGACAATGCACTTTGATTTATTGCGCTATCTGTAATAGCACCCGAGATATCACCAGATATATATTGGATATTACCCTCACCCTGAGTGTCCAGCCCCATGAGACGGTGGTTTTCTCGGCCCCTGGTGGACCGAGGTCGTTCCCGCTGCACAGATTCATGCGCCAGGGCCTCCTCCAGACAATGAACTTCGATTTATTGCGCTATCTGTAATAGCTCCCGACATATCACCAGATATATATTGGATTTTCCCCTGACCCTGAGTGACCGTCCCCATGTGACTGCGGTTTTCTCGGCCCCTGGTGGTCCGAGGTCGTTCCCCTTGCACAGATTCATGCGCCAGGGCCTCCTGCAGATAATTCACTTTGGTTTATTGCGCTATCTCTAATAGCACCCGAGATATCACCAGATATATATTGGATTTTTCACTGACCCTGAGCGTCCGGCCCCATGAGACGGTCGTTTTCTCGGCCCCTGGTGGTCCGAGGTCGTTCCCGCTGCACAGGTTCATGCGCCAGTGTCTCCTTCAGACAATGCACTTTGATCTATTGCGCTATCTATAATAGCACCCGAGATATCACCAGATATATATTGGATTTTCCCCTGACCCAGAGTGTCCGGCCCCATGAGACTGTGGTTTTCTCGGCCCCTGGTGGTCCGAGGTCGTTCCCGCTGCACAGATTCATGCGCCAGGGCCTCCTACAGACAATGCACATTGATTTATTGCGCTATCTGTAATAGCACCCGAGATATCAGCAGATATATATTGGATTTTTCACTGACCCTGAGTGTCCGGCCCCATGAGACGGTCGTTTTCTCGGTCCCTGGTGGTCCGAGGTCGTTCCCGTTGCACAGATTCATGCGCCAGGGCCTCCTGCAGATAATACAATTTGGTTGATTGCGCTATCTGTAATAGCACCCGAGATATCACCAGATATATATTGGATTTTCCCCAGACCCTGAGTGTCCGGCCCCATGAGACTGTGGTTTTCTCGGCCCCTGGTCGTCCGAGGTCGTTCCCGTTGCACAGATTCATGCGCCAGGGCCTCCTGCAGATAATTCACTTTGGTTTATTGAGCTATCTCTAATAGCACCCGAGATATCACCAGATATATATTGGATTTTTCACTGACCCTGAGCGTCCGGCCCCATGAGACGGTCGTTTTCTCGGCCCCTGGTGGTCCGAGGTCGTTCCCGCTGCACAGGTTCATGCGCCAGGGTCTCCTACAGACAATGCACTTTGATTTATTGCGCTATCTGTAATAGCACCCGAGATATCACCACATATATATTGGATTTTTCACTGACCCTGAGTGTCCGGCCCCATGAGACGGTGGTTTTCTCGGTCCCTGGTGTTCCGAGGTCGTTCCCGCTGCACAGATTCATGCGCCAGGGCCTCCTACAGACAATGCACTTTGATTTATTGCGCTACCTGTAATAGCACTCGAGATATCACCAGATATATATTGGATTTTACCCTGACCCTGAGTGTCCGGCCCCATGAGACTGTGGTTTTTTCGGCCCCTGGTGGTCCGAGGACGTTCCCGCTGCACAGATTCATGCGCCAGGGCCTCCTACAGACAATGCACTTTGATTTATTGCGCTATCTGTAATAGCACCCGAGATATCAGCAGATATATATTGGTTTTTTCACTGACCCTGAGTGTCCGGCCCCATGAGACGGTCGTTTTCTCGGTCCCTGGTGGTCCGATGTCGTTCCCGCTGCACAGATTCATGCGCCAGGGCCTCCTGCAGATAATTCACTTTGGTTTATTGCGCTATCTCTAATAGCACCCGAGATATCAACACATATATATTGGATATTTCACTGACCCCGAGTGTCCGGCCCCATGAGACGGTGGTTTTCTCGGTCCCTGGTGTTCCGAGGTCGTTCCCGCTGCACAGATTCATGCGCCAGGGCCTCCTATAGACAATGCACTTTGATTTATTGCGCTATCTGTAATAGCACCCGAGATATCACCAGATATATGCTGGATTTTTACATGACCTTGGGTGACGGATTCCGAATATCTATAATTTTCTCGGCCCCTGGTGGTCCGAGGTCGTTACCGCTGCACAGATTCATTCGCCTGGGCCTCCTACAGACAATGCACTTTGATTTATTAAGCTATCTGTAATAGCACCCGAGATATCACCAGATATATATTGGATTTTCCCCTGACCCTGAGTGTCCGGCCCCATGAGACTGTGGTTTTCTCGGCCCCTGGTGGTCCGAGGTCGTTCCCGCTGGCCAGATTCATGCGCCTGGGCCTCCTACAGACAATGCACTTTGATTTATTGCGCTATCTCTAATAGCACCCGAGATATCACCAGATATATATTGGATTTTTCCCTGACCCTGAGTGTCCGGCGCCATGAGACGGTGGATTTCTTGGCCCCTGGTGGTCCGAGGTCGTTCCCGCTGGC
This sequence comes from Nomia melanderi, assembly GCF_051020985.1. Lineage (NCBI taxonomy): Eukaryota > Metazoa > Arthropoda > Insecta > Hymenoptera > Halictidae > Nomia > Nomia melanderi. The sequence continues at coordinate 1,160,827 of NW_027475138.1, read as the reverse complement.
CAGATTTATTCGCCTGGGCCTCCTACAGACAATGCACTTTGATTTATTGCGCTATCTGTAATAGCACCCGAGATATCACCAGATATATATTGGATTTTTCCCTGACCCTGAGTGTCCGGCCCCATGAGACGGTGGTTTACTCGGCCCCTGGTGGTCGGAGGTCGTTCCTGCTGGCCAGATTCATTCGCCTGGGCCTCCTACAGACAATGCACTTTGATTTATTGCGCTATCTGTAATAGCACCCGAGATATCACCAGATATATATTGGATTTTACCCTGACCCTGAGTGTCCGGCCCCATGAGACTGTGGTTTTTTCGGCCCCTGGTGTTCCGAGGTCGTTCCTGCTGCACAGATTCATGCGTCAGGGCCTCCTGCAGACAATGCACTTTGATTTATCGCGCTATCTCTAATGGTACCCGATATATCACCAGATATATAATGGATTTTTCCCTGACCCTGAGTGTCCGGCCCCATGAGACTGTGGTTTTCTCGGCCCCTGGTGGTCCGAGGTCGTTCCCCTTGCACAGATTCATGCGCCAGTGCCTCCTGCAGATAATTCACTTTGGTTTATTGCGCTATCTCTAATAGCACCCGAGATATCACCAGATATATATTGGATTTTTCACTGACCCTGAGCGTCCGGCCCCATGAGACGGTCGTTTTCTCGGCCCCTGGTGGTCCGAGGTCGTTCCCGCTGCACAGGTTCATGCGCCAGTGTCTCCTACAGACAATGCACTTTGATCTATTGCGCTATCTCTAATAGCACCCGAGATATCACCAGATATATATTGGAATTTACCCTGACCCTGAGTGTCCGGCCCCATGAGACTGTGGTTTTTTCGGCCCCTGGTGGTCCGAGGTCGTTCCCGCTGCACAGATTCATGCGCCAGGGCCTCCTACAGACAATGCACATTGATTTATTGCGCTATCTGTAATAGTACCCGAGATATCACCAGATATATATTGGATTTTACCCTGACCCTGAGTGTCCGGCCCCATGAGACGGTGGTTGTCTCGGCCCCTGGTGGTCCGAGGTCGTTCCCGCTGCACAGATTCATGCGCCAGGGCCTCCTGTAGATAATTCACTTTGCTTTATTGCGCTATCTCTAATAGCACCCGAGATATCAGCAGATATATATTGCATTTTTCACTGACCCTGAGTGACCGGCCCCATGAGACGGTAGTTTTCTCGGCCCCTGGTGGTCCGAGGTCGTTCCCGCTGCACAGATTCATGCGCCAGGGCCTACTGCAGATAATTCACTTTGATTTATTGCGCTATCTGTAATAGCACCCGAGATATCACCAGATATATATTGGATTTTCCCCTGACCCTGAGTGTCCGGCCCCATGAGACTGTGGTTTTCTCGGCCCCTGGTGGTCCGAGGTCGTTCCCGCTGGCCAGATTCATGCGCCTGGGCCTCCTACAGACAATGCACTTTGATTTATTGCGCTACCTCTAATAGCACCCGAGATATCACCAGATATATATTGGATTTTTCCCTGACCCTGAGTGTCCGGCGCCATGAGACGGTGGTTTTCTTGGCCCCTGGTGGTCCGAGGTCGTTCTCGCTGGCCAGATTTATTCGCCTGGGCCTCCTACAGACAATGCACTTTGATTTATTGCGCTATCTGTAATAGCACCCGAGATATCACCAGATATATATTGGATTTTTCCCTGACCCTGAGTGTCCGGCCCCATGAGACGGTGGTTTACTCGGCCCCTGGTGGTCGGAGGTCGTTCCTGCTGGCCAGATTCATTCGCCTGGGCCTCCTACAGACAATGCACTTTGATTTATTGCGCTATCTCTAATAGCACCCGAGATATCACCAGATATTTGCTGGATTTTTACATGATCTTGGGTGACGGATTCCGAATATCTGTAATTTTCTCGGCCACTGGTGGTCCGAGGTCGTTCCTGCGGCACAGATTCATTCGCAAGGGCCTCCTACAGACAATGCACTTTGGTTTCTTGCGCTATCCGTAATTGCACCCGAGATATCACCAGATATATATTGGATTTTCCCCTGACCCAGAGTGTCCGGCCCCATGAGACTGTGGTTTTCTCGGCCCCTGGTGGTCCGAGGTCGTTGCCGCTGCACAGGTTCATGCGCCAGGGCCTCCTACAGACAATGCACTTTGATTTATTGCGCTATCTGTAATAGCACCCGAGATATCACCAGATATATATTGGATATTACCCTCACCCTGAGTGTCCAGCCCCATGAGACGGTGGTTTTCTCGGCCCCTGGTGGACCGAGGTCGTTCCCGCTGCACAGATTCATGCGCCAGGGCCTCCTACAGACAATGCACTTTGATTTATTGCGCTATCTGTAATAGCACCCGAGATATCACCAGATATATATTGGATTTTACCCTGACCCTGAGTGTCCGGCCCCATGAGACTGTGGTTTTTTCGGCCCCTGGTGGTCCGAGGTCGTTCCTGCTGCACAGATTCATGCGTCAGGGCCTCCTGCAGACAATGCACTTTGATTTATCGCGCTATCTCTAATGGTACCCGATATATCACCAGATATATAATGGATTTTTCCCTGACCCTGAGTGTCCGGCCCCATGAGACTGTGGTTTTCTCGGCCCCTGGTGGTCCGAGGTCGATCCCCTTGCACAGATTCATGCGCCAGGGCCTCCTGCAGATAATTCACTTTGGTTTATTGCGCTATCTCTAATAGCACCCGAGATATCACCAGATATATATTGGATTTTTCACTGACCCTGAGCGTCCGGCCCCATGAGACGGTCGTTTTCTCGGCCCCTGGTGGTCCGAGGTCGTTCCCGCTGCACAGGTTCATGCGCCAGTGTCTCCTACAGACAATGCACTTTGATCTATTGCGCTATCTCTAATAGCACCCGAGATATCACCAGATATATATTGGAATTTACCCTGACCCTGAGTGTCCGGCCCCATGAGACTGTGGTTTTTTCGGCCCCTGGTGGTCCGAGGTCGTTCCCGCTGCACAGATTCATGCGCCAGGGCCTCCTACAGACAATGCACATTGATTTATTGCGCTATCTGTAATAGTACCCGAAATATCACCAGATATATATTGGATTTTACCCTGACCCTGAGTGTCCGGCCCCATGAGACGGTGGTTGTCTCGGCCCCTGGAGGTCCGAGGACGTTCCCGCTGCACAGATTCATGCGCCAGGGCCTCCTGCGGATAATTCACTTTGGTTTATTGCGCTATCTCTAAAAGCACCCGAGATATCACCAGATATATACTGGATTTTCCCCTGACCCCGAGTGTCCGGCCCCATGAGACTGTGGTTTTCTCGGCCCCTGGTGGTGCGAGGTCGTTCCCCCTTCACAGATTCATGCGCCAGGGCCTCCTACAGACAATGCACTCTGATTTATTGCGCTATCTGTAATAGCACCCGAGATATCACCAGATATATATTGGATTTTACCCTGACCCTGAGTATCCGGCCCTATGAGACTGTGGTTTTTTCGGCCCCTGGTGGTCCGAGGTCGTTCCCGCTGCACAGATTCATGCGCCAGGGCCTCCTACAGACAATGCACTTTGATTAATTGCGCTATCTGTAATAGCACCCGAGATATCACCAGATATATATTGGATTTTACCCTGACCCTGAGTGACCGGCCCCATGAGACGGTGGTTGTCTCGGCCCCTGGAGGTCCGCGGACGTACCCGCTGCACAGATTCATGCGCCAGGGCCTCCTGCAGATAATTCACTTTGGTTTATTGCGCTATCTCTAATAGCACCCGAGATATCACCAGATATATACTGGATTTTCCCGTGACCCTGAGTGTCCGGCCCCATGAGACTGTGGTTTTCTCGGCCCCTGGTGGTGCGAGGTCGTCACCGCTGCACAGACTCATGCGCCAGGGCCTCCTACAGACAATGCAGTTTGATTTATTGCGCTATCTGTAATAGCAGCCGAGATATCACCAGATATATATTGGATTTTTCACTGACCCTGAGTGTCCGGCCCCATGAGACAGTCGTTTTCTCGGCCCCCGGTGGTCCGAGGTCGTTCCCTCTGCACAGGTTCATGCGCCAGTGTCTCCTACAGACAATGCACTTTGATTTATTGCGCTATCTGTAATAGCACCCGAGATATCACCAGATATATATTGGATTTTCCCCTGACCCTGAGTGTCCGGCCCCATGAGACTGTGGTTTTTTCGGCCCCTGGTGGTCCGAGGTCGTTCCCGCTGCACAGATTCATGCGCCAGGGCCTCCTACAGACAATGCACATTGATTTATTGCGCTATCTGTAATAGCACCCGAGATATCACCAGATATATATTGGATTTTACCCTGACCCTGAGTGTCCGGCCCAATGAGACCTTGGTTGTCTCGGCCCCTGGAGGTCCGAGGACGTTCCCGCTGCACAGATTCATGCGCCAGGGCCTCCTGCAGATAATTCACTTTGGTTTATTGCGCTATCTATAATAGCACCCGAAATATCACCAGATATATGCTGGATTTTCACATGACCTTGGGTGACGGATTCCGAATATCTGTCATTTTCTCGGCCCCTGGTGGTTCGAGGTCGTTCCTGCTGCACAGACTCATTCGCCTGTGCCTCCTACAGACAATGCACTTTGATTTATCGCGCTATCTGTAATAGCACCCGAGATATCACCAGATATATATTGGATTTTTCCCCGACCCTGAGTCTCCGCCCCATGTGTCGGTGGTTTTCTCGGCCCCTGGTGGTCCGAGGTCGATCCTGCTGGCCAGATTCATTCGCCTGATCCTCCTACAGACAATGCACTTTGATTTATTGCGCTATCTCTAATAGCACCCGAGATATCACCAGATATTTGCTGGATTTTTACATGATCTTGGGTGACGGATTCCGAATATCTGTAATTTTCTCGGCCACTGGTGGTCCGAGGTCGTTCCTGCGGCACAGATTCATTCGCAAGGGCCTCCTACAGACAATGCACTTTGGTTTCTTGCGCTATCCGTAATTGCACCCGAGATATCACCAGATATATATTGGATTTTCCCCTGACCCAGAGTGTCCGGCCCCATGAGACTGTGGTTTTCTCGGCCCCTGGTGGTCCGAGGTCGTTGCCGCTGCACAGGTTCATGCGCCAGGGCCTCCTACAGACAATGCACTTTGATTTATTGCGCTATCTGTAATAGCACCCGAGATATCACCAGATATATATTGGATATTACCCTCACCCTGAGTGTCCAGCCCCATGAGACGGTGGTTTTCTCGGCTCCTGGTGGACCGAGGTCGTTCCCGCTGCACAGATTCATGCGCCAGGGCCTCCTCCAGACAATGAACTTCGATTTATTGCGCTATCTGTAATAGCTCCCGACATATCACCAGATATATATTGGATTTTCCCCTGACCCTGAGTGACCGTCCCCATGTCACTGCGGTTTTCTCGGCCCCTGGTGGTCCGAGGTCGTTCCCGCTGCACAGATTCATGCGCCAGGGCCTCCTGCAGATAATTCACTTTGATTTATTGCGCTATCTGTAATAGCACCCGAGATATCACCAGATATATATTGGATTTTCCCCTGACCCTGAGTGTCCGGCTCCATGAGACTGTGGTTTTCTCGGCCCCTGGTGGTCCGAGGTCGTTCCCGCTGCACAGATTCATGCGCCAGGGCCTCCTACAGACAATGCACTTTGATTTATTGCGCTATCTGTAATAGCACCCGAGATATCACCAGATATATATTGGATTTTACCCTGACCCTGAGTGTCCGGCCCCATGAGACTGTGGTTTTTTCGGCCCCTGGTGGTCCGAGGTCGTTCCTGCTGCACAGATTCATGCGTCAGGGCCTCCTGCAGACAATGCACTTTGATTTATCGCGCTATCTCTAATGGTACCCGATATATCACCAGATATATAATGGATTTTTCCCTGACCCTGAGTGTCCGGCCCCATGAGACTGTGGTTTTCTCGGCCCCTGGTGGTCCGAGGTCGTTCCCCTTGCACAGATTCATGCGCCAGGGCCTCCTGCAGATAATTCACTTTGGTTTATTGCGCTATCTCTAATAGCACCCGAGATATCACCAGATATATATTGGATTTTTCACTGACCCTGAGCGTCCGGCCCCATGAGACGGTCGTTTTCTCGGCCCCTGGTGGTCCGAGGTCGTTCCCGCTGCACAGGTTCATGCGCCAGTGTCTCCTACAGACAATGCACTTTGATCTATTGCGCTATCTCTAATAGCACCCGAGATATCACCAGATATATATTGGAATTTACCCTGACCCTGAGTGTCCGGCCCCATGAGACTGTGGTTTTTTCGGCCCCTGGTGGTCCGAGGTCGTTCCCGCTGCACAGATTCATGCGCCAGGGCCTCCTACAGACAATGCACATTGATTTATTGCGCTATCTGTAATAGTACCCGAGATATCACCAGATATATATTGGATTTTACCCTGACCCTGAGTGTCCGGCCCCATGAGACGGTGGTTGTCTCGGCCCCTGGAGGTCCGAGGACGTTCCCGCTGCACAGATTCATTCGCCAGGGCCTCCTGCGGATAATTCACTTTGGTTTATTGCGCTATCTCTAAAAGCACCCGAGATATCACCAGATATATACTGGATTTTCCCCTGACCCTGAGTGTCCGGCCCCATGAGACTGTGGTTTTCTCGGCCCCTGGTGGTGCGAGGTCGTTCCCCCTTCACAGATTCATGCGCCAGGGCCTCCTACAGACAATGCACTTTGATTTATTGCGCTATCTGTAATAGCACCCGAGATATCACCAGATATATATTGGATTTTACCCTGACCCTGAGTGACCGGCCCCATGAGACGGTGGTTGTCTCGGCCCCTGGAGGTCCGAGGACGTACCCGCTGCACAGATTCATGCGCCAGGGCCTCCTGCAGATAATTCACGTTGGTTTATTGCGCTATCTCTAATAGCACCCGAGATATCACCAGATATATACTGGATTTTCCCCTGACCCTGAGTGTCCGGCCCCATGAGACTGTGGTTTTCTCGGCCCCTGGTGGTGCGAGGTCGTCACCGCTGCACAGACTCATGCGCCAGGGCCTCCTACAGACAATGCAGTTTGATTTATTGCGCTATCTGTAATAGCAGCCGAGATATCACCAGATATATATTGGATTTTTCACTGACCCTGAGTGTCCGGCCCCATGAGACAGTCGTTTTCTCGGCCCCCGGTGGTCCGAGGTCGTTCCCTCTGCACAGGTTCATGCGCCAGTGTCTCCTACAGACAATGCACTTTGATTTATTGCGCTATCTGTAATAGCACCCGAGATATCACCAGATATATATTGGATTTTCCCCTGACCCTGAGTGTCCGGCCCCATGAGACTGTGGTTTTTTCGGCCCCTGGTGGTCCGAGGTCGTTCCCGCTGCACAGATTCATGCGCCAGGGCCTCCTACAGACAATGCACATTGATTTATTGCGCTATCTGTAATAGCACCCGAGATATCACCAGATATATATTGGATTTTACCCTGACCCTGAGTGTCCGGCCCAATGAGACCTTGGTTGTCTCGGCCCCTGGAGGTCCGAGGACGTTCCCGCTGCACAGATTCATGCGCCAGGGCCTCCTGCAGATAATTCACTTTGGTTTATTGCGCTATCTATAATAGCACCCGAAATATCACCAGATATATGCTGGATTTTCACATGACCTTGGGTGACGGATTCCGAATATCTGTCATTTTCTCGGCCCCTGGTGGTTCGAGGTCGTTCCTGCTGCACAGACTCATTCGCCTGTGCCTCCTACAGACAATGCACTTTGATTTATCGCGCTATCTGTAATAGCACCCGAGATATCACCAGATATATATTGGATTTTTCCCCGACCCTGAGTCTCCGCCCCATGTGTCGGTGGTTTTCTCGGCCCCTGGTGGTCCGAGGTCGATCCTGCTGGCCAGATTCATTCGCCTGATCCTCCTACAGACAATGCACTTTGATTTATTGCGCTATCTCTAATAGCACCCGAGATATCACCAGATATTTGCTGGATTTTTACATGATCTTGGGTGACGGATTCCGAATATCTGTAATTTTCTCGGCCACTGGTGGTCCGAGGTCGTTCCTGCGGCACAGATTCATTCGCAAGGGCCTCCTACAGACAATGCACTTTGGTTTCTTGCGCTATCCGTAATTGCACCCGAGATATCACCAGATATATATTGGATTTTCCCCTGACCCAGAGTGTCCGGCCCCATGAGACTGTGGTTTTCTCGGCCCCTGGTGGTCCGAGGTCGTTGCCGCTGCACAGGTTCATGCGCCAGGGCCTCCTACAGACAATGCACTTTGATTTATTGCGCTATCTGTAATAGCACCCGAGATATCACCAGATATATATTGGATATTACCCTCACCCTGAGTGTCCAGCCCCATGAGACGGTGGTTTTCTCGGCTCCTGGTGGACCGAGGTCGTTCCCGCTGCACAGATTCATGCGCCAGGGCCTCCTCCAGACAATGAACTTCGATTTATTGCGCTATCTGTAATAGCTCCCGACATATCACCAGATATATATTGGATTTTCCCCTGACCCTGAGTGACCGTCCCCATGTCACTGCGGTTTTCTCGGCCCCTGGTGGTCCGAGGTCGTTCCCGCTGCACAGATTCATGCGCCAGGGCCTCCTGCAGATAATTCACTTTGATTTATTGCGCTATCTGTAATAGCACCCGAGATATCACCAGATATATATTGGATTTTCCCCTGACCCTGAGTGTCCGGCTCCATGAGACTGTGGTTTTCTCGGCCCCTGGTGGTCCGAGGTCGTTCCCGCTGCACAGATTCATGCGCCAGGGCCTCCTACAGACAATGCACTTTGATTTATTGCGCTATCTGTAATAGCACCCGAGATATCACCAGATATATATTGGATTTTACCCTGACCCTGAGTGTCCGGCCCCATGAGACTGTGGTTTTTTCGGCCCCTGGTGGTCCGAGGTCGTTCCTGCTGCACAGATTCATGCGTCAGGGCCTCCTGCAGACAATGCACTTTGATTTATCGCGCTATCTCTAATGGTACCCGATATATCACCAGATATATAATGGATTTTTCCCTGACCCTGAGTGTCCGGCCCCATGAGACTGTGGTTTTCTCGGCCCCTGGTGGTCCGAGGTCGTTCCCCTTGCACAGATTCATGCGCCAGGGCCTCCTGCAGATAATTCACTTTGGTTTATTGCGCTATCTCTAATAGCACCCGAGATATCACCAGATATATATTGGATTTTTCACTGACCCTGAGCGTCCGGCCCCATGAGACGGTCGTTTTCTCGGCCCCTGGTGGTCCGAGGTCGTTCCCGCTGCACAGGTTCATGCGCCAGTGTCTCCTACAGACAATGCACTTTGATCTATTGCGCTATCTCTAATAGCACCCGAGATATCACCAGATATATATTGGAATTTACCCTGACCCTGAGTGTCCGGCCCCATGAGACTGTGGTTTTTTCGGCCCCTGGTGGTCCGAGGTCGTTCCCGCTGCACAGATTCATGCGCCAGGGCCTCCTACAGACAATGCACATTGATTTATTGCGCTATCTGTAATAGTACCCGAGATATCACCAGATATATATTGGATTTTACCCTGACCCTGAGTGTCCGGCCCCATGAGACGGTGGTTGTCTCGGCCCCTGGAGGTCCGAGGACGTTCCCGCTGCACAGATTCATTCGCCAGGGCCTCCTGCGGATAATTCACTTTGGTTTATTGCGCTATCTCTAAAAGCACCCGAGATATCACCAGATATATACTGGATTTTCCCCTGACCCTGAGTGTCCGGCCCCATGAGACTGTGGTTTTCTCGGCCCCTGGTGGTGCGAGGTCGTTCCCCCTTCACAGATTCATGCGCCAGGGCCTCCTACAGACAATGCACTTTGATTTATTGCGCTATCTGTAATAGCACCCGAGATATCACCAGATATATATTGGATTTTACCCTGACCCTGAGTGACCGGCCCCATGAGACGGTGGTTGTCTCGGCCCCTGGAGGTCCGAGGACGTACCCGCTGCACAGATTCATGCGCCAGGGCCTCCTGCAGATAATTCACTTTGGTTTATTGCGCTATCTCTAATAGCACCCGAGATATCACCAGATATATACTGGATTTTCCCCTGACCCTGAGTGTCCGGCCCCATGAGACTGTGGTTTTCTCGGCCCCTGGTGGTGCGAGGTCGTCACCGCTGCACAGACTCATGCGCCAGGGCCTCCTACAGACAATGCAGTTTGATTTATTGCGCTATCTGTAATAGCAGCCGAGATATCACCAGATATATATTGGATTTTTCACTGACCCTGAGTGTCCGGCCCCATGAGACAGTCGTTTTCTCGGCCCCCGGTGGTCCGAGGTCGTTCCCTCTGCACAGGTTCATGCGCCAGTGTCTCCTACAGACAATGCACTTTGATTTATTGCGCTATCTGTAATAGCACCCGAGATATCACCAGATATATATTGGATTTTCCCCTGACCCTGAGTGTCCGGCCCCATGAGACTGTGGTTTTTTCGGCCCCTGGTGGTCCGAGGTCGTTCCCGCTGCACAGATTCATGCGCCAGGGCCTCCTACAGACAATGCACATTGATTTATTGCGCTATCTGTAATAGCACCCGAGATATCACCAGATATATATTGGATTTTACCCTGACCCTGAGTGTCCGGCCCAATGAGACCTTGGTTGTCTCGGCCCCTGGAGGTCCGAGGACGTTCCCGCTGCACAGATTCATGCGCCAGGGCCTCCTGCAGATAATTCACTTTGGTTTATTGCGCTATCTATAATAGCACCCGAAATATCACCAGATATATGCTGGATTTTCACATGACCTTGGGTGACGGATTCCGAATATCTGTCATTTTCTCGGCCCCTGGTGGTTCGAGGTCGTTCCTGCTGCACAGACTCATTCGCCTGTGCCTCCTACAGACAATGCACTTTGATTTATCGCGCTATCTGTAATAGCACCCGAGATATCACCAGATATATATTGGATTTTTCCCCGACCCTGAGTCTCCGCCCCATGTGTCGGTGGTTTTCTCGGCCCCTGGTGGTCCGAGGTCGATCCCGCTGCACAGATTCATGCGCTAGGCCCTCCTACAGATAAGGCACTTTGATTTATTGCGCTATCTGTAATAGCACCCGAGATATCGCCAGATATATATTTGATTTTTCCCCGACCCTGAGCGTCCGGCCCCATGAGACGGTGGTTTTCTCGGCCCCTGGTGGTCCGACGTCGTTCCCGCTGCACAGATGCATGCGCCAGGGCCTCCTGCAGATAATTCACTTTGATTTATCGCGCTATCTCTAATAGCACCCGAGATATCACCAGATATATATTGGATTTTTCCTCGACCCTGAGTGTCCGGCCCCATGAGACGGTGGTTTTCTCGGCCTCTTGTGGTCAGAGGTCGTTCCCGCTGCACAGATTCATGCGCCAGGGCCTCCTACAGACAATGCACTTTGGTTTATTACGCTATCTCTAATAGCACCCGAGATATCACCAGATACATATTGGATTTTCCCCAGACCCTGAGTGCCCGGCCCCATGAGACGGTGGTTTTCTCGGCCCCTGGTGGTCCGAGGTCGTTCCCGCTGCACAGATGCATGCGCCAGGGCCTCCTGCAGATAATTCACTTTGATTTATCGCGCTATCTCTAATAGCACCCGAGATATCACCAGATATATATTGGATTTTTCCTCGACCCTGAGTGTCCGGCCCCATGTATCGGTGGTTTTCTCGGCCCCTGGTGATCCGAGGTCGTTCCCGCTGAACAGATTCATTCGCAAGGGCCTCCTGCATACAATGCTCTTTGATTTATTGCGCTATCTGTAATAGCACCCGAGATATCGCCAGATATATTTTTGATTTTTCCCCGACCCTGAGCGTCCGGCCCCATGAGACGGTGGTTTTCTCGGCCCCTGGTGGTCCGAGGTCGTTCCCGCTGCACAGATTCATGCGCCAGGGCCTCCTACAGACAATGCACTTTCATTTATTGCGCTATCTGTAATAGCACCCGAGATATCACCAGATATATACTGGATTTTCCCCTGTCCCTGAGTGTCCGGCCCCATGAGACAGTCGTTTTCTCGGCCCATGGTGGTCCGAGGTCGTTCCCGCTGCACAGATTCATGTGCCAGGGCCTCCTACAGACAATGCACTTTGATTTATTGCGCTATCTGTAATAGCACCCGAGATATCACCAGATATATATTGGATTTTACCCTGACCATGAGTGTCCGGCCCCATGAGACTGTAGTTTTTTCGGCCCCTGATGGTCCGAGGTCGTTCCCGCTGCACAGATTCATGCGCCAGGGCCTCCTACAGACAATGCACTTTGATTTATTGCGCTATCTGTAATAGCACCCGAGATATCACCAGATATATATTGGATTTTCCCCTGACCCTGAGTGTCCGGCCCCATGAGACTGTGGTTGTCTCGGCCCCTGGAGGTCCGAGGACGTTCCCGCTGCACAGATTCATGCGCCAGCGCCTCCTGCAGATAATTCACTTTTGTTTATTGCGCTATCTCTAATAGCACCCGAGATATCACCAGATATATACTGGATTTTCCCCTGACCCTGAGTGTCCGGCCCCATGAGACTGTGGTTTTCTCGGCCCCTGGAGGTCCGAGGTCGTTCCCGCTGCACAGATTCATGCGCCAGGGCCTCCTACAGACAATGCACTTTGATTTATTGCGCTATCTGACATAGCAGCCGAGATATCACCAGATATATATTGGATTTTTCACTGACCCTGAGTGTCCGGCCCCATGAGACGGTCGTTTTCTCAGCCCCTGGTGGCCCGAGGTCGTTCCCGCTGCACAGATTCATGCGCCAGGGCCTCCTGCAGATAATTTACTTTGGTTTATTGCGCTATCTGTAATAGCACCCGAGATATCACCAGATATATATTGGATTTTCCCCTGACCCTGAGTGTCCGGCCCCATGAGACGGTGGTTTTATCGGCCCCTCAAGATCCGAGGTCGTTCCCGCTGCACAGATTCATGCGTCAGGGCCTCCTGCAGACAATGCACTTTGATTTATCGAGCTATCTCTAATGGCACCCGATATATCACCAGATATATAATGGATTTTTCCCTGACCCTGAGTGTCCGGCCACATGAGACTGTGGTTTTTTCGGCCCCTGATGGTCCGAGGTCGTTCCCGCTGCACAGATTCATGCGCCAGGGCCTCCTACAGACAATGCACTTTGATTTATTGCGCTATCTGTAATAGCACCCGAGATATCACCAGATATATATTGGATTTTCCCCTGACCCTGAGTGTCCGGCCCCATGAGACTGTGGTTGTCTCGGCCCCTGGAGGTCCGAGGACGTTCCCGCTGCACAGATTCATGCGCCAGCGCCTCCTGCAGATAATTCACTTTGGTTTATTGCGCTATCTCTAATAGCACCCGAGATATCACCAGATATATACTGGATTTTCCCCTGACCCTGAGTGTCCGGCCCCATGAGACTGTGGTTTTCTCGGCCCCTGGAGGTCCGAGGTCGTTCCCGCTGCACAGATTCATGCGCCAGGGCCTCCTACAGACAATGCACTTTGATTTATTGCGCTATCTGACATAGCAGCCGAGATATCACCAGATATATATTGGATTTTTCACTGACCCTGAGTGTCCGGCCCCATGAGACGGTCGTTTTCTCAGCCCCTGGTGGCCCGAGGTCGTTCCTGCTGCACAGATTCATGCGCCAGGGCCTCCTGCAGATAATTCACTTTGGTTTATTGCGCTATCTGTAATAGCACCCGAGATATCACCAGATATATATTGGATTTTCCCCTGACCCTGAGTGTCCGGCCCATGTGTCGGTGGTTTTCTCGGCCCCTGGTGGTCCGAGGTCGATCCCGCTGCACAGATTCATGCGCTAGGCCCTCCTACAGATAAGGCACTTTGATTTATTGCGCTATCTGTAATAGCACCCGAGATATCACCAGATATATATTGGATTTTACCCTGACCATGAGTGTCCGGCCCGATGAGACTGTGGTTTTTTCGGCCCCTGGTGGTCCGAGGTCGTTCCCGCTGCACAGATTCATGCGCCAGGGCCTCCTGCAGATAATTCACTTTGGTTTATTGCGCTATCTCTAATAGCACCCGAGATATCACCAAATATATATTGGATTTTCCCCTGACCCTGAGTGTCCGGCCCCATGAGACTGTGGTTTTCTCGGCCGCTGGTGGTCCGAGGTCGTTCCCGCTGCACAGATTGATGCGCCAGGGCCTCCTACAGACAATGCACTTTGATTTATTGCGCTATCTGTAATAGCACCCGAGATATCACCAGATATATATTGGATTTTTCACTGACCCTGAGTGCCCGTCCCAATGAGACGGTGATTTTCTCGGCCCCTGGTGGTCCGAGGTCGTTCCCGCTGCACAGATGCATGCGCCAGGGCCTCCTGCAGATAATTCACTTTGGTTTATCGCGCTATCTCTATTAGCACCCGAGATATCACCAGATATATATTGGATTTTTACTCGACCCTGAGTGTCCGGCCCCATGAGACGGTGGTTTTCTCGGCCCCTTGTGGTCAGAGGTTGCTCCCGCTGCACAGATTCATGCGCCAGGGCCTCCTACAGACAATGCACTTTGATTTATTGCGCTATCTGTAATAGCACCCGAGATATCACCAGATATATATTGGATTTTACCCTGACCATGAGTGTCCGGCCCCATGAGACTGTGGTTTTTTCGGCCCCTGATGGTCCGAGGTCGTTCCCGCTGCACAGATTCATGCGCCAGGGCCTCCTACAGACAATGCACTTTGATTTATTGCGCTATCTGTAATAGCACCCGAGATATCACCAGATATATATTGGATTTTCCCCTGACCCTGAGTGTCCGGCCCCATGAGACTGTGGTTGTCTCGGCCCCTGGAGGTCCGAGGACGTTCCCGCTGCACAGATTCATGCGCCAGCGCCTCCTGCAGATAATTCACTTTTGTTTATTGCGCTATCTCTAATAGCACCCGAGATATCACCAGATATATACTGGATTTTCCCCTGACCCTGAGTGTCCGTCCCCATGAGACTGTGGTTTTCTCGGCCCCTGGAGGTCCGAGGTCGTTCCCGCTGCACAGATTCATGCGCCAGGGCCTCCTACAGACAATGCACTTTGATTTATTGCGCTATCTGACATAGCAGCCGAGATATCACCAGATATATATTGGATTTTTCACTGACCCTGAGTGTCCGGCCCCATGAGACGGTCGTTTTCTCAGCCCCTGGTGGCCCGAGGTCGTTCCCGCTGCACAGATTCATGCGCCAGGGCCTCCTGCAGATAATTTACTTTGGTTTATTGCGCTATCTGTAATAGCACCCGAGATATCACCAGATATATATTGGATTTTCCCCTGACCCTGAGTGTCCGGCCCCATGAGACGGTGGTTTTATCGGCCCCTCAAGATCCGAGGTCGTTCCCGCTGCACAGATTCATGCGTCAGGGCCTCCTGCAGACAATGCACTTTGATTTATCGAGCTATCTCTAATGGCACCCGATATATCACCAGATATATAATGGATTTTTCCCTGGCCCTGAGTGTCCGGCCACATGAGACTGTGGTTTTTTCGGCCCCTGATGGTCCGAGGTCGTTCCCGCTGCACAGATTCATGCGCCAGGGCCTCCTACAGACAATGCACTTTGATTTATTGCGCTATCTGTAATAGCACCCGAGATATCACCAGATATATATTGGATTTTCCCCTGACCCTGAGTGTCCGGCCCCATGAGACTGTGGTTGTCTCGGCCCCTGGAGGTCCGAGGACGTTCCCGCTGCACAGATTCATGCGCCAGCGCCTCCTGCAGATAATTCACTTTGGTTTATTGCGCTATCTCTAATAGCACCCGAGATATCACCAGATATATACTGGATTTTCCCCTGACCCTGAGTGTCCGGCCCCATGAGACTGTGGTTTTCTCGGCCCCTGGAGGTCCGAGGTCGTTCCCGCTGCACAGATTCATGCGCCAGGGCCTCCTACAGACAATGCACTTTGATTTATTGCGCTATCTGACATAGCAGCCGAGATATCACCAGATATATATTGGATTTTTCACTGACCCTGAGTGTCCGGCCCCATGAGACGGTCGTTTTCTCAGCCCCTGGTGGCCCGAGGTCGTTCCTGCTGCACAGATTCATGCGCCAGGGCCTCCTGCAGATAATTCACTTTGGTTTATTGCGCTATCTGTAATAGCACCCGAGATATCACCAGATATATATTGGATTTTCCCCTGACCCTGAGTGTCCGGCCCATGTGTCGGTGGTTTTCTCGGCCCCTGGTGGTCCGAGGTCGATCCCGCTGCACAGATTCATGCGCTAGGCCCTCCTACAGATAAGGCACTTTGATTTATTGCGCTATCTGTAATAGCACCCGAGATATCACCAGATATATATTGGATTTTACCCTGACCATGAGTGTCCGGCCCCATGAGACTGTGGTTTTTTCGGCCCCTGGTGGTCCGAGGTCGTTCCCGCTGCACAGATTCATGCGCCAGGGCCTCCTGCAGATAATTCACTTTGGTTTATTGCGCTATCTCTAATAGCACCCGAGATATCACCAAATATATATTGGATTTTCCCCTGACCCTGAGTGTCCGGCCCCATGAGACTGTGGTTTTCTCGGCCGCTGGTGGTCCGAGGTCGTTCCCGCTGCACAGATTGATGCGCCAGGGCCTCCTACAGACAATGCACTTTGATTTATTGCGCTATCTGTAATAGCACCCGAGATATCACCAGATATATATTGGATTTTTCACTGACCCTGAGTGCCCGTCCCCATGAGACGGTGATTTTCTCGGCCCCTGGTGGTCCGAGGTCGTTCCCGCTGCACAGATGCATGCGCCAGGGCCTCCTGCAGATAATTCACTTTGGTTTATCGCGCTATCTCTATTAGCACCCGAGATATCACCAGATATATATTGGATTTTTACTCGACCCTGAGTGTCCGGCCCCATGAGACGGTGGTTTTCTCGGCCCCTTGTGGTCAGAGGTTGCTCCCGCTGCACAGATTCATGCGCCAGGGCCTCCTACAGACAATGCAGTTTGGTTTATTGCGCTATCTCTAATAGCACCCGAGATATCACCAGATATATAGTGGATTTTCGCCAGACCCTGAGTGTCCGTCCCCATGAGACGGTGGTTTTCTCGGCCCCTGGTGGTCCGAGGTCGTTCCCGCTGCACAGATTCATGCGCCAGGGCCTCCTACAGACAGTGCACTTTGATTTATTGTACTATCTGTAATAGCACCCGAGATATCACCAGATATATATTGGATTTTTCCCTAACCCTGAGTGTCCAGCCCCATGAGACTGTGGCTTTCTCGGCCCCTGGTTGTCCGAGGTCGTTCCCGCTGCACAGATGCATGCGCCAGGGCCTACTGCAGATAATTCACTTTGGTTTATTGCGCTATCTCTAATCGCACCCGAGATATCACCGGATATATATTGGATTTTCCCCTGACCCTGAGTGTCCGGCCCCATGAGACTGTGGTTTTTTCGGCCCCTGATGGTCCGAGGTCGTTCCCGCTGCACAGATTCATGCGCCAGGGCCTCCTACAGACAATGCACTTTGATTTATTGCGCTATCTGTAATAGCACCCGAGATATCACCAGATATATATTGGATTTTTCCCTGACCCTGAGTGTCCGGCCACATGAGACTGTGGTTTTCTGGGCCCCTGGTCGTCCGAGGTCGTTCCCGCTGCACAGATTCATGCGCCAGGGCCTCCTACAGACATTGCACTTTGATTTATTGCGCTATCTGTAATAGCACCCGAGATATCACCAGATATATATTGGATTTTTCACTGACCCTGAGCGTCCGGCCCCATGAGACGGTCGTTTTCTCGGCCCGTGGTGGTCCGAGGTCGTTCCCGCTGCACAGATTCATGCGCCAGGGTCTCCTACAGACAATGCACATTGATTTATTGCGCTATCTGTAATAGCACCCGAGATATCACCAGATATATATTGGATTTTCCCCCGACCCTGAGTGTCCGGCCCCATGAGACTGTGGTTTTCAGGGCCCCTGGTCGTCCGAGGTCGTTCCCGCGGCACAGATTCATGCGCCGGGGCCTCCTACAGACTATGCACTTTGATTTATTGCGCTATCTGTAATTGCACCCGAGATATCACCAGATATATATTGGATTTTTCACTGACCCTGAGTGCCCGTCCCCATGAGACGGTGATTTTCTCGGCCCCTGGTGGTCCGAGGTCGTTCCCGCTGCACAGATGCATGCGCCAGGGCCTCCTGCAGATAATTCACTTTGCTTTATCGCGCTATCTCTATTAGCACCCGAGATATCACCAGATATATATTGGATTTTTACTCGACCCTGAGTGTCCGGCCCCATGAGACGGTGGTTTTCTCGGCCCCTTGTGGTCAGAGGTCGCTCCCGCTGCACAGATTCATGCGCCAAGGCCTCCTACAGTCAATGCAGTTTGGTTTATTGCGCTATCTCTAATAGCACCCGAGATATCACCAGATATATAGTGGATTTTCGCCAGACCCTGAGTGTCCGTCCCCATGAGACGGTGGTTTTCTCGGCCCCTGGTGGTCCGAGGTCGTTCCCGCTGCACAGATTCATGCGCCAGGGCCTCCTACAGACAGTGCACTTTGATTTATTGTACTATCTGTAATAGCACCCGAGATATCACCAGATATATATTGGATTTTTCCCTAACCCTGAGTGTCCAGCCCCATGAGACTGTGGCTTTCTCGGCCCCTGGTTGTCCGAGGTCGTTCCCGCTGCACAGATGCATGCGCCAGGGCCTACTGCAGATAATTCACTTTGGTTTATTGCGCTATCTCTAATAGCACCCGAGATATCTCCAGATATATATTGGATTTTTCCCTGACCCTGAGTGTCCGGTCCCATGTGTCGATGGTTTTCTCGTTCCCTCGTGGTCCGACTTCGATCCCGCTGAAAAGATTCATGCGCCAGGGTTTCCTGCAGACAATTCACTTTGGTTTATTGCGCTATCTGTAATAGCACCCGAGATATCACCAGATATATGCTGGATTTTTACATGACCATGGGTGACGGATTCCGAATAACTGTAATTTTCTCGACCCCTGGTGGTCCGAGGTAGTTCCTGCTCCACAGATTCATTCGCCAGTGCCTCCTACAGACAATGCACTTTGATTTATCGCGCTATCTCTAATAGCCCCCGAGATATCACCAGATATATAATGGATTTTTCCCTGACCCCGACAGTCCGGCCCTATGAGACGGTGGTTTTCTCGCCCCCTGGTGGTCCGAGGTCGTTCCCGCTGCACAGATTCATGCGCCCTGGCCTCCTGCAGATAATTCACTTTGGTTTATTGCGCTATCGATAATAGCACCGGAGATATCACCCGATATATATTGGATTTTTCGCCGACCCTGAGTGTCCGGCCCCATGAGACGGTGGTTTTCTCGGACCCTGGTGATCCGAGGTCGTTCCCGCTGAACAGATTCATGCGCCAGGGCCTCCTGCAGATAATTCACTTTGGTTTATTGGGCTATCTCTAATAGCACCCGAGATATCACCAGATATATGCAGGATTATTACATGACCTTGGGTGACGGATTCCGAATATCTGTAATTTTCTCGGCTCCTGGTGGTCCGAGGTCGTTCCCGCTGCACAGAATCATGCGCCAGGGCTTCCTGCAGACAATGCACTTTGATTTATCGCGCTATCTCTAATAGCCCCCGAGATATCACCAGATATATAATGGATTTTTCCCTGACCCCCACAGTCCGGCCCCATGAGACGGTGGTTTTCTCGGACCCTGGTGATCCGAGGTCGTTCCCGCTGAACAGATTCATGCGCCAGGGCCTCCTGCAGATAATTCACTTTGGTTTATTGGGCTATCTCTAATAGCACCCGAGATATCACCAGATATATGCAGGATTATTACATGACCTTGGGTGACGGATTCCGAATATCTGTAATTTTCTCGGCTCCTGGTGGTCCGAGGTCGTTCCCGCTGCACAGAATCATGCGCCAGGGCTTCCTGCAGACAATGCACTTTGATTTATCGCGCTATCTCTAATAGCCCCCGAGATATCACCAGATATATAATGGATTTTTCCCTGACCCCCACAGTCCGGCCCCATGAGACGGTGGTTTTCTCGCCCCCTGGTGGTCGGAGGTCGTTCCCGCTACACAGATTCATGCGCCATGGCCTCCTGGAGATAATTCACTTTGGTTTATTGCGCTATCTCTAATAGCACCCGAGATATCACCAGATATATATTGGATTTTTCGCCGACCCTGAGTGTCCGGCCCCATGAGACGGTGGTTTTCTCGGACCCTGGTGGTCCGAGGTCGTTCCCGCTGCAAAGAATCATGCGCCAGGGCCTCCTGCAGACAATTCACTTTGGTTTATTGCGCTATCTCTAACAGCACCCTAGATATCACCAGATATATATTGGATTTTTCCCTGACCCTGAGTGTCCGGCCCCATGAGACTTTGGTTTTCCCGGCCTCTGGTGGTCCGAGGTCGTTCCCGCTGCACAGATTCATGCGGCAGGGCCTCCTACAGACAATGCACTTTGATTTATTGGGCTATCTGTAATAGCACCCGAGATATCACCAGATATATATTGGATTTTCCCCTGACCCTGAGTGTCCGGCCCCATGAGACGGTGGTTTTCGCGGCCCCTGGAGGTCGGAGGTCGTTCCTGCTGGCCAGATTTATTCGCCTGGGCCTCCTACAGACAATGCACTTTGATTTATTGCGCTATCTGTAATAGCACCCGAGATATCACCAGATATATATTGGATTTTCCCCTGACCCTGAGTGTCCGGCTCCATGAGACGGTGATTTTCTCGTCCCCTGGTGGTCCGACGTCGTTCCCGCTGCCCAGATTAATGCGCCAGGGCCTCCTACAGACAATGCACATTGGTTTATTGCGCTATCTGTAATAGCACCCGAGATATCACCAGATATATGCTGGATTTTTACATGACCTTGGGTGACGGATTCCGAATATCTGTAATTTTCTCGGCCCCTGGTGGTCCGAGGTCGTTCCCGCTGCACAGATTCATTCGCCTGGGCCTCCTACAGACAATGCACTTTGATTTATTGCGCTATCTGTAATAGCACCCGAGATATCACCAGATATATATTGAATTTTCCCCTGACCCTGAGTGTCCGGCCCCATGAGACTGTGGTTTTCCCGGCCCCTGGTGGTCCGAGGTCGTTCCCGCTGCACAGATTCATGCGGCAGGGCCTCCTATAGACAATGCACTTTGATTTATTGCGCTATCTGTAATAGCACCCAAGATATCACCAGATATATATTGGATTTTTCCATGACCCTGAGTGTCCGGCGCCATGAGACGGTGGTTTTCTCGGCCCCTGGTGGTCCGAGGTCGTTCCCGCTGCACAGATGCATGCGCCAGGGCCTCCTGCAGATAATTCACTTTGGTTTACTGCGCTATCTCTAATAGCACACGAGATATCACCAGATATATATTGGATTTTCCCCTGACCCTGAGAGTCCGGCCCCGTGAGTCGGTGGTTTTCTTGGCCCCTCGTGGTCCGAGGTCGTTCCCGCTGCCCAGATTCATGCGTTAGGGCCTCCTACAGACAATGCACTTTGATTTAGTGCGCTATCTCTAATAGCACCCGAGATATCACCAGATATATATTGGATTTTTCCCTGACCCTGAGTGTCCGGCGCCATGAGACGGTGGTTTTCTTGGCCCCTGGTGGTCCGAGGGCGTTCCCGCTGCACAGATGCATGCGCCAGGGCCTCCTGCAGATAATTCACTTTGGTTTATTGCGCATATCTGTAATAGCACCCGAGAAATCACCAGATATATATTGGATTTTCCCCTGACCCTGAGTGTCCGGCCCCGTGAGTCGGTGGTTTTCTCGGCCCCTGGTGGTCCGAGGTCGTTCCCGCTGCACAGATTCATGCGCCAGGGCCTCCTGCAGATAATTCACTTTGGTTTAATGCGCTATCTCTAATAGCACCCGAGATATCACCAGATATATATTGAATTTTCCCCTGACCCTGAGTGTCCGGCCCCATGAGACTGTGGTTGTCTCGGCCCCTGGTGGTCCGAGGTCGTTCCCGCTGCACAAATTCATGCGCCAGGGCCTCCTACAGAAAATGCACATTGATTTATTGGGCTATCGGTAATAGCACCCGAGATATCACCAGATATATATTGAATTTTTCCCTGACCCTGAGTGTCCGGCCCCATGAGACGGTGGTTGTCTCGGCCCCTGGTGGTCCGAGGTCGTTCCCGCTGGCCAGATTCATGCGCCTGGGCCTCCTACAGACAATGCAATTTGATTTATTGCGCTATCTCAAATAGCACCCGAGATATCACCAGATATATATTGGATTTTCCCCTGACCCTGAGTGTCCGGCCCCCTGCGACGGTGGTTTTCTCGGCCCCTGGTGGTCCGAGGTCGTTCCCGCGGGCCAGATTCATGCCCCAGGGCCTCCTACAGACAATGCACTGTGATTTATTGCGCTTTCTGTAATAGCACCCGAGATATCACCAGATATATATTGGATTTTTCCATGACCCTGAGTGTCCGGCCCCATGAGACGGTGGTTTCCTCGGCCCCTGGTGGTGCGAGGTCGTTCCCGCTGCTCAGATTCCTGCGCCAGGGCCTCCTACAGACAATGCACTTTGATTTATTGCGCTACCTGTAATAGCACCCATGATATCACCAGATATATATTGGATTTTCCGCTGACCTTGGGTGACGGATTCCGAATATCTGTAATTTTCTCGGCCACTGGTGGTCCGAGATCGTTCCCGCTGGCCAGATTCATGCGCCAGGGCCTCCTACAGACAATGCACTTTGATTTATTGCGCTATCTCTAATAGCACCCGAGATATCACCAGATATATAATGGATTTTTCCCTGACCCTGAGTGTCCGGCCCCATGAGACGGTGGTTTTCTTGGCCCCTGGCGGCCCGAGGTCGTTCCCGCTGCACAGATGCATGCGCCAGGGCCTCCTACAGACAATGCACTTTGATTTATTGCGCTACCTGTAATAGCACCCAAGATATCACCAGATATATATTGGATTTTTCCCTGTCCCTGAGTGTCCTGCCCCATGAGACGGTGGTTTTCTCGGCCCCTGGTGGTCCGTGGTCGTTCCCGCTGGCCAGATTCATGCGCCAGGGCCTCCTACAGACAATGCACTTTGATTTATTGCGCTATCTCTAATAGCACCCGAGATATCACCAGATATATAATGGATTTTTCCCTGACCCTGAGTGTCCGGCCCCATGAGACGGTGGTTTTCTTGGCCCCTGGCGGCCCGAGGTCGTTCCCGCTGCACAGATGCATGCGCCAGGGCCTCCTGCAGATAATTCACTTTGGTTTATTGCGCTATCTCTAATAGCACCCGAGATATCACCAGATATATATTGGATTTTCCCCTGACCCTGAGTGTCCGGCCCCGTGAGTCGGTGGTTTTCTCGGCACCTGGCGGTCCGAGGTCGTTCCCGCTGCCCAGATTCATGCGCCAGGGCCTCCTACAGACAATGCACTTTGGTTTATTGCGCTATCTCTAATATCACCCGAGATATCACCAGATATTTGCTGGATTTTTACATGACCTTTGGTGACGGATTCCGAATATCTGTAATTTTCTCAGCCACTGGTGGTCCGAGGTCGTTCCTGCGGTACAGATTCATTCGCAAGGGCCTCCTACAGACAATGCACTTTTGTTTATTGCGCTATCTGTAATAGCACCCGAGATATCACCAGATGTATATTGCATTTTTGCCTGACCCTGACAGTCCGGCCTCATGAGACTGTGGTTTTCTCGGCCCCTGGTCGTCCGAGGTCGTTCCCGCTGCACAGATTCATGCGCCAGAGCCTCCTACAGACGATGCACTTTGATTTATTGCGCTCTCTGTAATAGCACCCGAGATATCACCATATACATATTGGACTTTCCCCTGACCCTGAGTGTCCGGCCCCATGAGACGGTGGTTTTCTCGGCCCCTGGTGGTCCGAGGTCGTTCCCGCTGCACAGATTCATGCGCTAGGGCCTCCTACAGACAATGCACTATGATTTATTGCGCTATCTTTAATAGCACCCGAGATATCACCAGATATATATTGGATTTTTCACTGACAATGAGTGTCCGGCCCCATGAGACTGTGGTTTTCTCGGCCCCTGGTGGTCCGAGGTCGTTCCCGCTGCCCAGATTCATGCGCCAGGGCCTCCTACAGACAATGCACTTTGGTTCATTGCGCTATCTGTAATAGCAACAGAGATATAACCAGATATATATTGGATTTTCCCCTGACCCTGAGTGTCCGGACCAATAAGACGGTGGTTTTCTCGGCCCCTGGTGGTCCGAGGTCGTTCCCGCTGCACAGATGCATGCACCAGGGCCTCCTGCAGATAATTCACTTTGGTTTATTGCGCTATCTCTAATAGCACCCGAGATATCACCAGATATATATTGGATTTTCCCCTGACCCTGAGTGTCCGGACCCATGAGACGGTGGTTTTCTCGGCCTCTGGTGGTCCAAGGTCGTTCCCGCTGCACAGATTCATTCGCCTGGGCCTCCTACAGACAATGCACTTTGATTTATTGCGCTATCTGTAATAGCACCCGAGATATCACCAGATATATATTGGATTTTTCCCTGACCCTGAGTGTCCGGCTCCATGAGACGGTGATTTTCTCGTCCCCTGGTGGTCCGACG
This sequence comes from Nomia melanderi, assembly GCF_051020985.1. NCBI lineage: Eukaryota > Metazoa > Arthropoda > Insecta > Hymenoptera > Halictidae > Nomia > Nomia melanderi. Next base: position 1,136,170 of record NW_027475138.1, on the reverse strand, counting down.
TCGTTCCCGCTGCCCAGATTCATGCGCCAGGGCCTCCTACAGACAATGCACTTTGGTTTATTGCGCTATCTGTCATAGCACCCGAGATATCACCAGATATATGCTGGATTTTTACATGACCTTGGGTGACGGATTCCGAATATCTGTAATTTTCTCGGCCACTGGTGGTCCGAGGTCGTTCCTGCGGCACAGATTCATTCGCCAGTGCCTCCTACAGACAATGCACTTTGATTTATTGCGCTATCTCTAATAGCACCCGAGCTATCACCAGATATATATTGAATTTTCCCCTGACCCTGAGTGTCCGGCCCCATGAGACTGTGGTTTTCCCGGCCTCTGGTGGTCCGAGATCGTTCCCGCTGCACAGATTCATTCGCCTGGGCCTCCTACAGACAATGCACTTTGATTTATTGCGCTATCTGTAATAGCACCCGAGATATCACCAGATATATATTGGATTTTTCCCTGACCCCGACAGTCCGGCCCTATGAGACGGTGGTTTTCTCGCCCCCTGGTGGTCCGAGGTCGTTCCCGCTGCACAGATTCATGCGCCCTGGCCTCCTGCAGATAATTCACTTTGGTTTATTGCGCTATCGATAATAGCACCGGAGATATCACCCGATATATATTGGATTTTTCGCCGACCCTGAGTGTCCGGCCCCATGAGACGGTGGTTTTCTCGGACCCTGGTGATCCGAGGTCGTTCCCGCAGAACAGATTCATGCGCCAGGGCCTCCTGCAGATAATTCACTTTGGTTTATTGGGCTATCTCTAATAGCACCCGAGATATCACCAGATATATGCTGGATTATTACATGACCTTGGGTGACGGATTCCGAATATCTGTAATTTTCTCGGCTCCTGGTGGTCCGAGGTCGTTCCCGCTGCACAGAATCATGCGCCAGGGCTTCCTGCAGACAATGCAATTTGATTTATCGCGCTATATCTAATAGCGCCCGAGATATCACCAGATATATAATGGATTTTTCCCTGACCCCCACAGTCCGGCCCCATGAGACGGTGGTTTTCTCGCCCCCTGGTGGTCGGAGGTCGTTCCCGCTACACAGGTTCATGCGCCAGGGCCTCCTGCAGATAATTCACTTTGGTTTATTGCGCTATCTCTAATAGCACCCGAGATATCACCAGATATATATTTGACTTTTCCCTGACCCTGAGTGTCCGGCCCCATGAGACGGTGGTTTTCTCGACCCCTGGTCGTCCGAGGTAGTTCCCGCTGCACAGATGCACGCGCCAGGGACTCCTGCAGATAATTCACTTTGGTTTATTGCGCTATCTCTAATAGCACCCGAGATATCACCAGATGTATATTGGATTTTTCCCCGACCCTGAGCGGCCGGCCCCATGAGACGGTGGTTTTCTCGACCCCTGGTCGTCCGAGGTCGTTCCCGCTGCACAGATTCACTCGCCAGTGCCACCTACAGACAATGCACTTTTGTTTATTGCGCTATCTCTAATAGCACCCGAGATATCATCAGATACATCCTGGGTTTTTACATGACCTTGGGAGTGCGGCCCCATGTGTCGGTGGTTTTCTCGGACCCTGGTGGTCCGAGGTCGTTCCCGCTGCACAGAATCATGCGCCAGGGCCTCTTGCAGACAATTCACTTTGGTTTATTGCGCTATCTCTAATAGCACCCGAGATATCACCAGATATATATTGGATTTTTCGCCGACCCTGAGTGTCCGGCCCCATGAGACGGTGGTTTTCTCGGACCCTGGTGGTCCGAGGTCGTTCCCGCTGCACAGGTTCATGCGCCAGGGCCTCCTACAGGCAATGCACTTTGGTTTATTGCGCTATCTGTAATAGCACCCGAGATATCACCAGATATATATTGGATTTTTCCCTGACCCTGACAGTCCGGCCCCACGAGACGGTGATTTTCTCGGCCCCTGGTGGTCCGAGGTCGTTCCCGCTGCCCAGATTCATGCGCCAGGGCAGCTTACAGACAATGCACTTTCATTTATTGCGCTATCTGTAATAGCACCCAAGATACCACCAGATATATATTTTATTTTTCCCTGACCCTGAGTGTCCGGCCCCATGAGACGGTGGTTTTCTCGGCCCCTGGTGGTCCGAGGTCGTTGCCGCTGCACAGATTCATGCGCCAGGGCCTCCTACAGAAAATACACATTGATTTATTGGGCTATCTGTAATAGCACCCGAGATATCACCACATATATATCGGATTTTTCCCTGACCCTGAGTGTCCGGTCCCATGAGACGGTGGTTGTGTCGGCCCCTGGAGGTCGGAGGTCGTTCCCGCTGCACACATGCATGCGCCAGGGCCTCCTGCAGATAATTCACTTTGGTTTATTGCGCTATCTCTAATAGCAACCAAGATATCACCAGATATATATTGGATTTTTCCCTGACCCTGAGTGTCCGGCCCCATGAGACGGTTGTTTTCTCGGCCCCTGGTGGTCCGACGTCGTTCCCGCTGCACAGATGCATGCGCCAGGGCCTCCTGCAGATAATTCACTTCGGTTTATTGCGCAATCTCTAATAGCACCCGAGATATCACCAGATATTTATTGGCTTTTCCCCTGACCCTGTGTGTCCGGCCCCATGAGACGGTGGTTTTCTCGGCCCCTGGTGGTCAGAGGTCGTTCCCGCCGCACAGATTCATGCGCCAGGGCCTTCTACAGACAATGCACTTTGGTTTATTGCGCTATCTCTAATAGCACCCGAGATATCACCAGATATATGCTGGATTCTTACATGACCCTGAGTGTCCGGCCCCATGAGACGGTGGTTTTCTCGGCCCCTGGTGGTCCGAGGTCGTTCCCGCTGCACAGATTCATGCGACAGGGTCCCCTGCAGATAATTCACTTTGATTTATTGAGCTATCGCTAATAGCACCCGAGATATCACGAGATATATATTGGATTTTTCCCTGACCCTGACAGTCCGGCCCCATGAGACTTTGATTTTCTCGGCCCCTGGTGGTCCGAGGTCGATCCCGCTGCACAGATTCATGCGCCCTGGCCTCCTGCAGATAATTCACTTTGGTTTATTGGGCTATCTCTAATAGCACCCGAGATATCACCAGATATATGCTGGATTATTACATGACCTTGGGTGACGGATTCCGAATATCTGTAATTTTCTCGGCTCCTGGTGGACCGAGGTCGTTCCCGCTGCACAGAATCATGCGCCAGGGCCTCTTGCAGACAATTCACTTTGGTTTATTGCGCTATCTCTAATAGCACCCGAGATATCACCAGATATATATTTGACTTCTCCCTGACCCTGAGTGTCCGGCCCCATGAGACGGTGGTTTTCTCGACCCCTGGTGGTCCGAGGTAGTTCCCGCTGCACAGATGCATGCGCCAGGGACTCCTGCAGATAATTCACTTTGGTTTATTGCGCTATCTCTAATAGCACCCGAGATATCATCAGATACATCCTGGGTTTTTACATGACCTTGGGAGTGCGGCCCCATGTGTCGGTGGTTTTCTCGGCCCCTGGTGGTCCGAGGTCGTTCCCGCTGCACAGAATCATGCGCCAGGGCCTCTTGCAGACAATTCACTTTGGTTTATTGCGCTATCTCTAATAGCACCCGAGATATCACCAGATATATAATGGATTTTTCCCTGACCCTGAGTGTCCGGCCCCATGAGACGGTGGTTTTCTTGGCCCCTGGCGGCCCGAGGTCGTTCCCGCTGCACAGATGCATGCGCCAGGGCCTCCTACAGACAATGCACTTTGATTTATTGCGCTACCTGTAATAGCACCCAAGATATCACCAGATATATATTGGATTTTTCCCTGTCCCTGAGTGTCCTGCCCCATGAGACGGTGGTTTTCTCGGCCCCTGGTGGTCCGTGGTCGTTCCCGCTGGCCAGATTCATGCGCCAGGGCCTCCTACAGACAATGCACTTTGATTTATTGCGCTATCTCTAATAGCACCCGAGATATCACCAGATATATAATGGATTTTTCCCTGACCCTGAGTGTCCGGCCCCATGAGACGGTGGTTTTCTTGGCCCCTGGCGGCCCGAGGTCGTTCCCGCTGCACAGATGCATGCGCCAGGGCCTCCTGCAGATAATTCACTTTGGTTTATTGCGCTATCTCTAATAGCACCCGAGATATCACCAGATATATATTGGATTTTCCCCTGACCCTGAGTGTCCGGCCCCGTGAGTCGGTGGTTTTCTCGGCACCTGGCGGTCCGAGGTCGTTCCCGCTGCCCAGATTCATGCGCCAGGGCCTCCTACAGACAATGCACTTTGGTTTATTGCGCTATCTCTAATATCACCCGAGATATCACCAGATATTTGCTGGATTTTTACATGACCTTGGTTGACGGATTCCGAATATCTGTAATTTTCTCTGCCACTGGTGGTCCGAGATCGTTCCTGCGGCACAGATTCATGCGCCAGGGCCTCCTACAGACAATGCACTTTGGTTTATTGCGCTATCTGTAATAGAACCCGAGATATCACCAGATATATATTGGGTTTTCCCCTGACCCTGAGTGTCCGGACCCATGAGACGGTGGTTTTCTCGGCCACTGGTGGTCCGAGGTCGTTCCTGCGGCACAGATTCATTCGCCAGTGCCTCCTACAGACAATGCACTTTGATTTATTGCGCTATCTCTAATAGCACCCGAGCTATCACCAGATATATATTGAATTTTCCCCTGACCCTGAGTGTCCGGCCCCATGAGACTGTGGTTTTCCCGGCCTCTGGTGGTCCGAGGTCGTTCCCGCTGCACAGATTCATTCGCCTGGGCCTCCTACAGACAATGCACTTTGATTTATTGCGCTATCTGTAATAGCACCCGAGATATCACCAGATATATATTGGATTTTTCCCTGACCCCGACAGTCCGGCCCTATGAGACGGTGGTTTTCTCGCCCCCTGGTGGTCCGAGGTCGTTCCCGCTGCACAGATTCATGCGCCCTGGCCTCCTGCAGATAATTCACTTTGGTTTATTGCGCTATCGATAATAGCACCGGAGATATCACCCGATATATATTGGATTTTTCGCCGACCCTGAGTGTCCGGCCCCATGAGACGGTGGTTTTCTCGGACCCTGGTGATCCGAGGTCGTTCCCGCAGAACAGATTCATGCGCCAGGGCCTCCTGCAGATAATTCACTTTGGTTTATTGGGCTATCTCTAATAGCACCCGAGATATCACCAGATATATGCTGGATTATTACATGACCTTGGGTGACGGATTCCGAATATCTGTAATTTTCTCGGCTCCTGGTGGTCCGAGGTCGTTCCCGCTGCACAGAATCATGCGCCAGGGCTTCCTGCAGACAATGCAATTTGATTTATCGCGCTATATCTAATAGCGCCCGAGATATCACCAGATATATAATGGATTTTTCCCTGACCCCCACAGTCCGGCCCCATGAGACGGTGGTTTTCTCGCCCCCTGGTGGTCGGAGGTCGTTCCCGCTACACAGGTTCATGCGCCAGGGCCTCCTGCAGATAATTCACTTTGGTTTATTGCGCTATCTCTAATAGCACCCGAGATATCACCAGATATATATTTGACTTTTCCCTGACCCTGAGTGTCCGGCCCCATGAGACGGTGGTTTTCTCGACCCCTGGTGGTCCGAGGTAGTTCCCGCTGCACAGATGCACGCGCCAGGGACTCCTGCAGATAATTCACTTTGGTTTATTGCGCTATCTCTAATAGCACCCGAGATATCACCAGATGTATATTGGATTTTTCCCCGACCCTGAGCGGCCGGCCCCATGAGACGGTGGTTTTCTCGGGCCCTGGTTATCCGAGGTCGTTCCCGCTGCACAGATTCACTCGCCAGTGCCACCTACAGACAATGCACTTTTGTTTATTGCGCTATCTCTAATAGCACCCGAGATATCATCAGATACATCCTGGGTTTTTACATGACCTTGGGAGTGCGGCCCCATGTGTCGGTGGTTTTCTCGGCCCCTGGTGGTCCGAGGTCGTTCCCGCTGCACAGAATCATGCGCCAGGGCCTCTTGCAGACAATTCACTTTGGTTTATTGCGCTATCTCTAATAGCACCCGAGATATCACCAGATATATATTGGATTTTTCGCCGACCCTGAGTGTCCGGCCCCATGAGACGGTGGTTTTCTCGGACCCTGGTGGTCCGAGGTCGTTCCCGCTGCACAGGTTCATGCGCCAGGGCCTCCTACAGGCAATGCACTTTGGTTTATTGCGCTATCTGTAATAGCACCCGAGATATCACCAGATATATATTGGATTTTTCCCTGACCCTGACAGTCCGGCCCCACGAGACGGTGATTTTCTCGGCCCCTGGTGGTCCGAGGTCGTTCCCGCTGCCCAGATTCATGCGCCAGGGCAGCTTACAGACAATGCACTTTCATTTATTGCGCTATCTGTAATAGCACCCAAGATACCACCAGATATATATTTTATTTTTCCCTGACCCTGAGTGTCCGGCCCCATGAGACGGTGGTTTTCACGGCCCCTGGTGGTCCGAGGTCGTTGCCGCTGCACAGATTCATGCGCCAGGGCCTCCTACAGAAAATACACATTGATTTATTGGGCTATCTGTAATAGCACCCGAGATATCACCACATATATATCGGATTTTTCCCTGACCCTGAGTGTCCGGTCCCATGAGACGGTGGTTGTGTCGGCCCCTGGTGGTCGGAGGTCGTTCCCGCTGCACACATGCATGCGCCAGGGCCTCCTGCAGATAATTCACTTTGGTTTATTGCGCTATCTCTAATAGCAACCAAGATATCACCAGATATATATTGGATTTTTCCCTGACCCTGAGTGTCCGGCCCCATGAGACGGTTGTTTTCTCGGCCCCTGGTGGTCCGACGTCGTTCCCGCTGCACAGATGCATGCGCCAGGGCCTCCTGCAGATAATTCACTTCGGTTTATTGCGCAATCTCTAATAGCACCCGAGATATCACCAGATATTTATTGGCTTTTCCCCTGACCCTGTGTGTCCGGCCCCATGAGACGGTGGTTTTCTCGGCCCCTGGTGGTCAGAGGTCGTTCCCGCCGCACAGATTCATGCGCCAGGGCCTTCTACAGACAATGCACTTTGGTTTATTGCGCTATCTCTAATAGCACCCGAGATATCACCAGATATATGCTGGATTCTTACATGACCCTGAGTGTCCGGCCCCATGAGACGGTGGTTTTCTCGGCCCCTGGTGGTCCGAGGTCGTTCCCGCAGCACAGATTCATGCGACAGGGTCCCCTGCAGATAATTCACTTTGATTTATTGAGCTATCGCTAATAGCACCCGAGATATCACGAGATATATATTGGATTTTTCCCTGACCCTGACAGTCCGGCCCCATGAGACTTTGATTTTCTCGGCCCCTGGTGGTCCGAGGTCGATCCCGCTGCACAGATTCATGCGCCCTGGCCTCCTGCAGATAATTCACTTTGGTTTATTGGGCTATCTCTAATAGCACCCGAGATATCACCAGATATATGCTGGATTATTACATGACCTTGGGTGACGGATTCCGAATATCTGTAATTTTCTCGGCTCCTGGTGGACCGAGGTCGTTCCCGCTGCACAGAATCATGCGCCAGGGCCTCTTGCAGACAATTCACTTTGGTTTATTGCGCTATCTCTAATAGCACCCGAGATATCACCAGATATATATTTGACTTCTCCCTGACCCTGAGTGTCCGGCCCCATGAGACGGTGGTTTTCTCGACCCCTGGTGGTCCGAGGTAGTTCCCGCTGCACAGATGCATGCCCCAGGGACTCCTGCAGATAATTCACTTTGGTTTATTGCGCTATCTCTAATAGCACCCGAGATATCATCAGATACATCCTGGGTTTTTACATGACCTTGGGAGTGCGGCCCCATGTGTCGGTGGTTTTCTCGGCCCCTGGTGGTCCGAGGTCGTTCCCGCTGCACAGAATCATGCGCCAGGGCCTCTTGCAGACAATTCACTTTGGTTTATTGCGCTATCTCTAATAGCACCCGAGATATCACCAGATATATATTGGATTTTTCGCCGACCCTGAGTGTCCGGCCCCATGAGACGGTGGTTTTCTCGGACGCTGGTGGTCCGAGGTCGTTCCCGCTGCACAGGTTCATGCGCCAGGGCCTCCTACAGGCAATGCACTTTGGTTTATTGCGCTATCTGTAATAGCACCCGAGATATCACCAGATATATATTGGATTTTTCCCTGACCCTGACAGTCCGGCCCCACGAGACGGTGATTTTCTAGGCCCCTGGTGGTCCGAGGTCGTTCCCGCTGAACAGATTCATTCGCCAGTGCCTCCTACAGACAATTCACTTTGGTTTATTGCGCTATCTCTAATAGCACCCGAGATATCACCAGATATATATTGGATTTTTCCCTGACCCTGAGTGTCCGGCCCCATGAGATGGTGGTTTTCTCGGCCCCTGCTCATCCGAGGTCGTTCCCGCTGCACAGATTCATGCGCCAGGGCCTCCTGCAGACAATTCACTTTGGTTTATTGCGCTATCTCTAATAGCACCCGAGATATCACCAGATATATGCTGGATTTTTACATGACCTTGGGTGACGGATTCCGAATATCTGTAATTTTCTCGGCCCCTGGTGATCCGAGTTCGTTCCCGCTGCATAGATTCATGCTCCAGGGCCCGCTGCAGATGATTCACTTTGGTTTAGAGCGCTATCTGTAAGAGCACCAGAGATATCACCAGATATATATTGGATTTTCCCCTGATACTGAGTGTCCGGCCCCATGTGACGGTGGTTTTCTCGGCCTCTGGTGGTCCGAGGTCGTTCCCGCTGCACAGATTCATTCGCCTGGGCCTCCTACAGACAATGCACTTTGATTTATTGCGCTATCTGTAATAGCACCCGAGATATCACCAGATATATATTGGATTTTCCCCTGACCCAGAGTATCCGGGCCCATGAGACGGTGGTTTTCTCGGCTCCTGGTGGTCCGAGGTCGTTCCCGCTGCCCAGATTCATGCGCCAGGGCCTCCTACAGACAATGCACTTTGGTTTATTGCGCTATCTGTAATAGCACCCGAGATATCACCAGATATATATTGGATTTTTCCCTGACCCTGAGTGTCCGGCTCCATGAGACGGTGATTTTCTCGTCCCCTGGTGGTCCGACGTCGTTCCCGCTGCCCAGATTCATGCGCCAGGGCCTCCTACAGACAATGCACTTTGGTTTATTGCGCTATCTGTAATAGCACCCGAGATATCACCAGATATATGCTGGATTTTTCCCTGACCCTCAGTGTCCGGCTCCATGAGACGGTGATTTTCTCGTCCCCTGGTGGTCCGACGTCGTTCCCGCTGCCCAGATTCATGCGCCAGGGCCTCCTACAGACAATGCACTTTGGTTTATTGCGCTATCTGTAATAGCACCCGAGATATCACCAGATATATGCTGGATTTTTACATGACCTTGGGTGACGGATTCCGAATATCTGTAATTTTCTCGGCCACTGGTGGTCCGAGGTCGTTCCTGCGGCACAGATTCATTCGACAGCGCCTCCTACGGACAATGCACTTTGATTTATTGCGCTATCTCTAATAGCACCCGAGATACCACCAGATATATATTGGATTTTCCCCTGACCCTGAGTGTCCGGCCCCATGAGACTGTGGTTTTCCCGGCCTCTGGTGGTCCGTGGTCGTTCCCGCTGCACAGATTCATGCGCCAGGGCCTCCTACAGACAATGCACTTTGGTTTATTGCGCTATCTGTAATAGCACCCGAGATATCACCAGATATATGCTGGATTTTTCCCTGACCCTCAGTGTCCGGCTCCATGAGACGGTGATTTTCTCGTCCCCTGGTGGTCCGACGTCGTTCCCGCTGCCCAGATTCATGCGCCAGGGCCTCCTACAGACAATGCACTTTGGTTTATTGCGCTATCTGTAATAGCACCCGAGATATCACCAGATATATGCTGGATTTTTACATGACCTTGGGTGACGGATTCCGAATATCTGTAATTTTCTCGGCCACTGGTGGTCCGAGGTCGTTCCTGCGGCACAGATTCATTCGACAGCGCCTCCTACGGACAATGCACTTTGATTTATTGCGCTATCTCTAATAGCACCCGAGATACCACCAGATATATATTGGATTTTCCCCTGACCCTGAGTGTCCGGCCCCATGAGACTGGGGTTTTCCCGGCCTCTGGTGGTCCGAGGTCGTTCCCGCTGCACAGATTCATGCGGCAGGGCCTCCTACAGACAATGCACTTTGATTTATTGGGCTATCCGTAATAGCACCCGAGATATCACCAGATATATATTGGATTTTCCCCTGACCCAGAGTATCCGGACCCATGAGACGGTGGTTTTCTTGGCCCCTGGTGGTCCGAGGGCGTTCACGCTGCACAGATGCATGCGCCAGGGCCTCCTGCAGATAATTCAATTTGGTTTATTGCGCTATCTCTAATAGCACCCGAGATATCACCAGATATATATTGGATTTTCCCCTGACCCTGGGTGTCCGGCCCCGTGAGTCGGTGGTTTTCTCGGCCCCTGGTGGTCCTAGGTTGTTCCCGCTGCCCAGATTCATGCGCCAGGGCCTCCTACAGACAATGCACTTTGGTTTATTGCGCTATCTCTAATAGCACCCGAGATATCACCAGATATTTGCTGGATTTTTACATGACCTTTGGTGACGGATTCCGAATATCTGTAATTTTCTCAGCCACTGGTGGTCCGAGGTCGTTCCTGCGGTACAGATTCATTCGCAAGGGCCTCCTACAGACAATGCACTTTTGTTTATTGCGCTATCTGTAATAGCACCCGAGATATCACCAGATATATATTGGATTTCTCCCTGACCCTGAGTGTCCGGCTCCATGAGACGGTGATTTTCTCGGCCCCTGGTGGTCCGAGGTCGTCCCCGCTGCCCAGATTCATGCGCTAGGGCCTCCTACAGACAATGCACTTTGGTTTTTTGCGCTATCTCTAATAGCACCCAAGATATCACCAGATATTTGCTGGATTTTTACATGACCTTGGGTGACGGATTCCGAATATCTGTAATTTTCTCGGCCACTGGTGGTCCGAGGTCGTTCCTGCGGCACAGATTCATTCGCAAGGGCCTCCTACAGACAATGCACTTTGATTTATTGCGCTATCTGTAATAGCACCCGAGATATCACCAGATATATATTGGATTTTCCCCTGACCCTGAGTGTCCGGACCCATGAGACGGTGGTTTTCTCGGCCCCTGGTGGTCCGAGGTCGTTCCCGCTGCCCAGATTCATGCGCCAGGGCCTCCTACAGACAATGCACTTTGGTTTATTGCGCTATCTGTAACAGAACCCGAGATATCACCAGATATATATTGGGTTTTCCCCTGACCCTGAGTGTCCGGACCCATGAGACGGTGGTTTTCTCGGCCACTGGTGGTCCGAGGTCGTTCCTGCGGCACAGATTCATTCGCAAGGGCCTCCTACAGACAATGCACTTTGGTTCATTGCGCTATCTGTAATAGCAACAGAGATATAACCAGATATATATTGGATTTTCCCCTGACCCTGAGTGTCCGGACCAATGAGACGGTGGTTTTCTCGGCCCCTGGTGGTCCGAGGTCGTTCCCGCTGCACAGATGCATGCACCAGGGCCTCCTGCAGATAATTCACTTTGGTTTATTGCGCTATCTCTAATAGCACCCGAGATATCACCAGATATATATTGGATTTTCCCCTGACCCTGAGTGTCCGGACCAATGAGACGGTGGTTTTCTCGGCCTCTGGTGGTCCGAGGTCGTTCCCGCTGCACAGATTCATTCGCCTGGGCCTCCTACAGACAATGCACTTTGATTTATTGCGCTATCTGTAATAGCACCCGAGATATCACCAGATATATATTGGATTTTCCCCTGACCCTGAGTGTCCGGACCCATGAGACGGTGGTTTTCTCGGCCCCTGGTGGTCCGAGGTCGTTCCCGCTGCCCAGATTCATGCGCCAGGGCCTCCTACAGGCAGTGCACTTTGGTTTATTGCGCTATCTGTAATAGCACCCGAGATATCACCAGATATATATTGGATTTTTCCCTGACCCTGAGTGTCCGGCTCCATGAGACGGTGATTTTCTCGTCCCCTGGTGGTCCGACGTCGTTCCCGCTGCCCAGATTCATGCGCGAGGGCCTCCTACAGACAATGCACTTTGGTTTATTGCGCTATCTGTAATAGCACCCGAGATATCACCAGATATATGCTGGATTTTTACATGACCTTGGGTGACGGATTCCGAATATCTGTAATTTTCTCGGCTCCTGGTGGTCCGAGGTCGTTCCCGCTGCACAGAATCATGCGCCAGGGCTTCCTGCAGACAATGCAATTTGATTTATCGCGCTATATCTAATAGCCCCCGAGATATCACCAGATATATAGTGGATTTTTCCCTGACCCCCACAGTCCGGCCCCATGAGACGGTGGTTTTCTCGCCCCCTGGTGGTCGGAGGTCGTTCCCGCTACACAGATTCATGCGCCAGGGCCTCCTGCAGATAATTCACTTTGGTTTATTGCGCTATCTCTAATAGCACCCGAGATATCACCAGATATATATTTGACTTTTCCCTGACCCTGAGTGTCCGGCCCCATGAGACGGTGGTTTTCTCGACCCCTGGTGGTCCGAGGTAGTTCCCGCTGCACAGATGCATGCGCCAGGGACTCCTGCAGATAATTCACTTTGGTTTATTGCGCTACCTCTAATAGCACCCGAGATATCACCAGATATATATTGGATTTTTCGCCGACCCTGAGTGTCCGGCCCCATGAGACTTTGGTTTTCTCGGCCCCTGGTGGTCCGAGGTCGTTCCCGCTGCACAGATTCATGCGCCAGGGCGTCCTGCAGATAATTCACTTTGGTTTATTGCGCTATCTCTAATAGCACCCGAGATATCACCAGATGTATATTGGATTTTTCCCCGACCCTGAGCGGCCGGCCCCATGAGACGGTGGTTTTCTCGGGCCCTGGTTATCCGAGGTCGTTCCCGCTGCACAGATTCACTCGCCAGTGCCACCTACAGATAATGCACTTTTGTTTATTGCGCTCTCTCTAATAGCACCCGAGATATCATCAGATACATCCTGGGTTTTTACATGACCTTGGGAGTGCGGCCCCATGTGTCGGTGGTTTTCTCGGCCCCTGGTGGTCCGAGGTCGTTCCCGCTGCACAGAATCATGCGCCAGGGCCTCTTGCAGACAATTCACTTTGGTTAATTGCGCTATCTCTAATAGCACCCGAGATATCACCAGATATATATTGGATTTTTCGCCGACCCTGAGTGTCCGGCCCCATGAGACGGTGGTTTTCTCGGACCCTGGTGGTCCAAGGTCGTTCCCGCTGCACAGGTTCATGCGCCAGGGCCTCCAACAGGCAATGCACTTTGGTTTATTGCGCTATCTGTAATAGCACCCGAGATATCACCAGATATATATTGGATTTTTCCCTGACCCTGACAGTCCGGCCCCACGAGACGGTGATTTTCTCGGCCCCTGGTGGTCCGAGGTCGTTCCCGCTGCCCAGATTCATGCGCCAGGGCAGCTTACAGACAATGCACTTTCATTTATTGCGCTATCTGTAATAGCACCCAAGATACCACCAGATATATATTTTATTTTTCCCTGACCCTGAGTGTCCGGCCCCATGAGACGGAGGTTTTCTCGGCCCCTGGTGGTCCGAGGTCGTTGCCGCTGCACAGATTCATGCGCCAGGGCCTCCTACAGAAAATACACATTGATTTATTGGGCTATCTGTAATAGCACCCGAGATATCACCACATATATATCGGATTTTTCCCTGACCCTGAGTGTCCGGTCCCATGAGACGGTGGTTGTGTCGGCCCCTGGTGGTCAGAGGTCGTTCCCGCTGCACACATGCATGCGCCAGGGCCTCCTGCAGATAATTCACTTTGGTTTATTGCGCTATCTCTAATAGCAACCAAGATATCACCAGATATATATTGGATTTTTCCCTGACCCTGAGTGTCCGGCCCCATGAGACGGTTGTTTTCTCGGCCCCTGGTGGTCCGACGTCGTTCCCGCTGCACAGATGCATGCGCCAGGGCCTCCTGCAGATAATTCACTTCGGTTTATTGCGCAATCTCTAATAGCACCCGAGATATCACCAGATATTTATTGGCTTTTCCCCTGACCCTGTGTGTCCGGCCCCATGAGACGGTGGTTTTCTCGGCCCCTGGTGGTCAGAGGTCGTTCCCGCCGCACAGATTCATGCGCCAGGGCCTTCTACAGACAATGCACTTTGGTTTATTGCGCTATCTCTAATAGCACCCGAGATATCACCAGATATATGCTGGATTCTTACATGACCCTGAGTGTCCGGCCCCATGAGACGGTGGTTTTCTCGGCCCCTGGTGGTCCGAGGTCGTTCCCGCTGCACAGATTCATGCGACAGGGTCCCCTGCAGATAATTCACGTTGATTTATTGAGCTATCGCTAATAGCACCCGAGATATCACGAGATATATATTGGATTTTTCCCTGACCCTGACAGTCCGGCCCCATGAGACTTTGATTTTCTCGGCCCCTGGTGGTCCGAGGTCGATCCCGCTGCACAGATTCATGCGCCCTGGCCTCCTGCAGATAATTCACTTTGGTTTATTGCGCTATCGATAATAGCACCGGAGATATCACCCGATATATATTGGATTTTTCGCCGACCCTGAGTGTCCGGCCCCATGAGACGGTGGTTTTCTCGGACCCTGGTGATCCGAGGTCGTTCCCGCTGAACAGATTCATGCGCCAGGGCCTCCTGCAGATAATTCACTTTGGTTTATTGGGCTATCTCTAATAGCACCCGAGATATCACCAGATATATGCTGGATTATTACATGACCTTGGGTGACGGATTCCGAATATCTGTAATTTTCTCGGCTCCTGGTTGTCCGAGGTCGTTGCCGCTGCACAGAATCATGCGCCAGGGCCTCTTGCAGACAATTCACTTTGGTTTATTGCGCTATCTCTAATAGCACCCGAGATATCACCAGATATATATTTGACTTTTCCCTGACCCTGAGTGTCCGGCCCCATGAGACGGTGGTTTTCTCGACCCCTGGTGGTCCGAGGTAGTTCCCGCTGCACAGATGCATGCGCCAGGGACTCCTGCAGATAATTCACTTTGGTTTATTGCGCTATCTCTAATAGCACCCGAGATATCATCAGATACATCCTGGGTTTTTACATGACCTTGGGAGTGCGGCCCCATGTGTCGGTGGTTTTCTCGGCCCCTGGTGGTCCGAGGTCGTTCCCGCTGCACAGAATCATGCGCCAGGGCCTCTTGCAGACAATTCACTTTGGTTTATTGCGCTATCTCTAATAGCACCCGAGATATCACCAGATATATATTGGATTTTTCGCCGACCCTGAGTGTCCGGCCCCATGAGACGGTGGTTTTCTCGGCCCCTGGTGGTCCGAGGTCGTTCCCGCTGCACAGATTCATGCGACAGGGTCCCCTGCAGATAATTCACTTTGATTTATTGAGCTATCGCTAATAGCACCCGAGATATCACGAGATATATATTGGATTTTTCCCTGATCCTGAGTGTCTGGCCCCATGTGACGGTGGTTTTCTCGGCCCCTGGTGGTCCGAGGTCGTTCCCGCTGCCCAGATTCATGCGCCAGGGCAGCTTACAGACAATGCACTTTGATTTATTGCGCTATCTGTAATAGCACCCGAGATACCATCTGATATATATTGGATTTTTCCCTGACCCTGAGTGTCCCGCCCCATGAGACGGTGGTTTTCTCGGCCCCTGGTGGTCCGAGGTCGTTCCCGCTGCACAGATTCATGCGACAGGGTCCCCTGCAGATAATTCACTTTGATTTATTGAGCTATCGCTAATAGCACCCGAGATATCACCAGATATATATTGGATTTTTCCCTGACCCTGACAGTCCGGCCCCACGAGACGGTGATTTTCTCGGCCCCTGGTGGTCCGAGGTCGTTCCCGCTGCCCAGATTCATGCGCCAGGGCAGCTTACAGACAATGCACTTTCATTTATTGCGCTATCTGTAATAGCACCCAAGATACCACCAGATATATATTTTATTTTTCCCTGACCCTGAGTGTCCGGCCCCATGAGACGGAGGTTTTCTCGGCCCCTGGTGGTCCGAGGTCGTTGCCGCTGCACAGATTCATGCGCCAGGGCCTCCTACAGAAAATACACATTGATTTATTGGGCTATCTGTAATAGCACCCGAGATATCACCACATATATATCGGATTTTTCCCTGACCCTGAGTGTCCGGTCCCATGAGACGGTGGTTGTGTCGGCCCCTGGTGGTCAGAGGTCGTTCCCGCTGCACACATGCATGCGCCAGGGCCTCCTGCAGATAATTCACTTTGGTTTATTGCGCTATCTCTAATAGCAACCAAGATATCACCAGATATATATTGGATTTTTCCCTGACCCTGAGTGTCCGGCCCCATGAGACGGTTGTTTTCTCGGCCCCTGGTGGTCCGACGTCGTTCCCGCTGCACAGATGCATGCGCCAGGGCCTCCTGCAGATAATTCACTTCGGTTTATTGCGCAATCTCTAATAGCACCCGAGATATCACCAGATATTTATTGGCTTTTCCCCTGACCCTGTGTGTCCGGCCCCATGAGACGGTGGTTTTCTCGGCCCCTGGTGGTCAGAGGTCGTTCCCGCCGCACAGATTCATGCGCCAGGGCCTTCTACAGACAATGCACTTTGGTTTATTGCGCTATCTCTAATAGCACCCGAGATATCACCAGATATATGCTGGATTCTTACATGACCCTGAGTGTCCGGCCCCATGAGACGGTGGTTTTCTCGGCCCCTGGTGGTCCGAGGTCGTTCCCGCTGCACAGATTCATGCGACAGGGTCCCCTGCAGATAATTCACGTTGATTTATTGAGCTATCGCTAATAGCACCCGAGATATCACGAGATATATATTGGATTTTTCCCTGACCCTGACAGTCCGGCCCCATGAGACTTTGATTTTCTCGGCCCCTGGTGGTCCGAGGTCGATCCCGCTGCACAGATTCATGCGCCCTGGCCTCCTGCAGATAATTCACTTTGGTTTATTGCGCTATCGATAATAGCACCGGAGATATCACCCGATATATATTGGATTTTTCGCCGACCCTGAGTGTCCGGCCCCATGAGACGGTGGTTTTCTCGGACCCTGGTGATCCGAGGTCGTTCCCGCTGAACAGATTCATGCGCCAGGGCCTCCTGCAGATAATTCACTTTGGTTTATTGGGCTATCTCTAATAGCACCCGAGATATCACCAGATATATGCTGGATTATTACATGACCTTGGGTGACGGATTCCGAATATCTGTAATTTTCTCGGCTCCTGGTTGTCCGAGGTCGTTGCCGCTGCACAGAATCATGCGCCAGGGCCTCTTGCAGACAATTCACTTTGGTTTATTGCGCTATCTCTAATAGCACCCGAGATATCACCAGATATATATTTGACTTTTCCCTGACCCTGAGTGTCCGGCCCCATGAGACGGTGGTTTTCTCGACCCCTGGTGGTCCGAGGTAGTTCCCGCTGCACAGATGCATGCGCCAGGGACTCCTGCAGATAATTCACTTTGGTTTATTGCGCTATCTCTAATAGCACCCGAGATATCATCAGATACATCCTGGGTTTTTACATGACCTTGGGAGTGCGGCCCCATGTGTCGGTGGTTTTCTCGGCCCCTGGTGGTCCGAGGTCGTTCCCGCTGCACAGAATCATGCGCCAGGGCCTCTTGCAGACAATTCACTTTGGTTTATTGCGCTATCTCTAATAGCACCCGAGATATCACCAGATATATATTGGATTTTTCGCCGACCCTGAGTGTCCGGCCCCATGAGACGGTGGTTTTCTCGGCCCCTGGTGGTCCGAGGTCGTTCCCGCTGCACAGATTCATGCGACAGGGTCCCCTGCAGATAATTCACTTTGATTTATTGAGCTATCGCTAATAGCACCCGAGATATCACGAGATATATATTGGATTTTTCCCTGATCCTGAGTGTCTGGCCCCATGTGACGGTGGTTTTCTCGGCCCCTGGTGGTCCGAGGTCGTTCCCGCTGCCCAGATTCATGCGCCAGGGCAGCTTACAGACAATGCACTTTGATTTATTGCGCTATCTGTAATAGCACCCGAGATACCATCTGATATATATTGGATTTTTCCCTGACCCTGAGTGTCCCGCCCCATGAGACGGTGGTTTTCTCGGCCCCTGGTGGTCCGAGGTCGTTCCCGCTGCACAGATTCATGCGACAGGGTCCCCTGCAGATAATTCACTTTGATTTATTGAGCTATCGCTAATAGCACCCGAGATATCACCAGATATATATTGGATTTTTCCCAGACCCTGACAGTCGGACTCCATGAGACGGTGGTTTTCTCGGCCCCTGGTGGTCCGAGGTCGTTCCCGCTGCACAGATTTATGCGCCAGGGCCTCCTGCAGACAATGCACTTTGATTTATTGCGCTATCTGTAATAGTACCCGAGATATCACCAGATTTATATTGGATTTTCCCCTGACTCTGAGTGTCCGGCCCCATGTGTCGATGGTTTTCTCGGTCCCTCGTGGTCCGAGGTAGATCCCGCTGCACAGATTCATGCGCCAGGGCCTCCTACAGACAATGCACTTCGATTTATTGCGCTATCTGTAATAGCACCCGAGATATCAACATATATATATTGGATTTTCCCACGACCCTGAGTGTCCGGCCCCATGAGACGGTGGTTGTCTCGGCACCTGGTGGTCCGAGGTCGTTCCCGCTGCACAGATTCATGCGCCAGGGCCTCCTGCAGATAATTCACTTTGGTTTATTGCGCTATCTGTAATAGCACCCGAGATATCACCAGATATATATTGGATTTTTCCCTGACCCTGAGTGTCCGGCTCCATGAGACGGTGATTTTCTCGTCCCCTGGTGGTTCGACGTCGTTCCCGCTGCCCAGATTCATGCGCCAGGGCCTCCTACAGACAATGGACTTTGGTTTATTGCGCTATCTGTAATAGCACCCGAGATATCACCAGATATATGCTGGATTTTTCCCTGACCCTGAGTGTCCGGCTCCATGAGACGGTGATTTTCTCGTCCCCTGGTGGTCCGACGTCGTTCCCGCTGCCCAGATTCATGCGCCAGGGCCTCCTACAGACAATGCACTTTGGTTTATTGCGCTATCTGTAATAGCACCCGAGATATCACCAGATATATGCTGGATTTTTACATGACATTGGGTGACGGATTCCGAATATCTGTAATTTTCTCGGCCACTGGTGGTCCGAGGTCGTTCCTGCGGCACAGATTCATTCGACAGCGCCTCCTACGGACAATGCACTTTGATTTATTGCGCTATCTCTAATAGCACCCGAGATACCACCAGATATATATTGGATTTTCCCCTGACCCTGAGTGTCCGGCCCCATGAGACTGTGGTTTTCCCGGCCTCTGGTGGTCCGAGGTCGTTCCCGCTGCACAGATTCATGCGGCAGGGCCTCCTACAGACAATGCACTTTGATTTATTGGGCTATCCGTAATAGCACCCGAGATATCACCAGATATATATTGGATTTTCCCCTGACCCAGAGTATCCGGACCCATGAGACGGTGGTTTTCTTGGCCCCTGGTGGTCCGAGGGCGTTCCCGCTGCACAGATGCATGCGCCAGGGCCTCCTGCAGATAATTCACTTTGGTTTATTGCGCTATCTCTAATAGCACCCGAGATATCACCAGATATATATTGGATTTTCCCCTGACCCTGAGTGTCCGGCCCCGTGAGTCGGTGGTTTTCTCGGCCCCTGGTGGTCCTAGGTTGTTCCCGCTGCCAAGATTCATGCGCCAGGGCCTCCAACAGACAATGCACTTTGGTTTATTGCGCTATCTCTAATAGCACCCGAGATATCACCAGATATTTGCTGGATTTTTACATGACCTTTGGTGACGGATTCCGAATATCTGTAATTTTCTCAGCCACTGGTGGCCCGAGGTCGTTCCTGCGGTACAGATTCATTCGCAAGGGCCTCCTACAGACAATGCACTTTTGTTTATTGCGCTATCTGTAATAGCACCCGAGATATCACCAGATATATATTGGATTTCTCCCTGACCCTGAGAGTCCGGCTCCATGAGACGGTGATTTTCTCGGCCCCTGGTGGTCCGAGGTCGTTCCCGCTGCCCAGATTCATGCGCTAGGGCCTCCTACAGACAATGCACTTTGATTTATTGCGCTATCTGTAATAGCAGCCGAGATATCACCAGATATATATTGGATTTTCCCCTGACCCTCAGTGTCCGGCCCCATGAGACGGTTGTTTTCTCGGCCCCTGGTGGTGCGAGGTCGTTCCCGCTGCACAGATTCATGCGCCAGGGCCTCCTACAGACAATGCACTTTGGTTTATTGCGCTATCTCTAATAGCACCCGGGATATCACCAGATATATATTGAATTTTCCCCTGACCCTGAGTGTCCGGCCCCATTAGACTGTGGTTTTCCCGGCCCCTGGTGGTCCGCGGTCGTTCCCGCTGCACAGATTCATGCGGCAGGGCCTCCTACAGACAATGCACTTTGATTTGTTGGGCTATCTGTAATAGCACCCGAGATATCACCAGATATATATGGGATTTTCCCCTGACCCTGAGTGTCCGGCTCCATGAGACGGTGATTTTCTCGGCCCCTGGTGGTCCGAGGTCGTTCCCGCTGCCCAGATTCATGCGCCAGGGCCTCCTACATACAGTACACTTTGGTTTATTGCGCTATCTCTAATAGCACCCGAGATATCACCAGATATATATTGGATTTTCCCCTGACCCTGAGTGTCCGGCCCCGTGAGTCGGTGGTTTTCTCGGCCCCTGGTGGTCCGAGGTCGTTCCCGCTGCACAGATGCATGCGCCAGGGCCTCCTGCAGACAATTCACTTTGGTTTATTGCGCTATCTCTAATAGCACCCGAGATATCACCAGATATATGCTGGATTTTTACATGACCTTGGGTGACGGATTCCGAATATCTGTAATTTTCTCGGCCCCTGGTGATCCGAGTTCGTTCCCGCTGCACAGATTCATGCTCCAGGGCCCGCTGCAGATGATTCACTTTGGTTTAGTGCGCTATCTGTAAGAGCACCAGAGATATCACCAGATTTATATTGGATTTTCCCCTGACTCTGAGTGTCCGGCCCCATGCGTCGATGGTTTTCTCGGTCCCTCGTGGTCCGAGGTCGTTCCCGCTGCCCAGATTCATGCGCCAGGGCAGCTTACAGACAATGCACTTTGATTTATTGCGCTATCTGTAATAGCACCCGAGATATCACCAGATATATATTGGATATTACCCTCACCCTGAGTGTCCAGCCCCATGAGACGGTGGTTTTCTCGGCCCCTGGTGGACCGAGGTCGTTCCCGCTGCACAGATTCATGCGCCAGGGCCTCCTCCAGACAATGAACTTTGATTTATTGCGCTATCTGTAATAGCTCCCGACATATCACCAGATATACAATGGATTTTCCCCAGACCCTGAGTGCCCGGCCCCATGCGACTTTAGTTTTCTCGGCCCCTGGTGGTCCGAGGTCGTTCCCGCTGCCCAGATTCATGCGCCAGGGCCTCCTGCAGATAATTCAATTTGGTTTATTGCGCTGTATCTAATAGCACCCGAGATATCACCAGATATATATTGGATTTTCCCCTGACCCTGAGTGTCCGGCTCCATGAGACTGTGGTTTTCTCGGCCCCTGGTGGTCCGAGGTCGTTCCCGCTGCGCAGATTCATGCGCCAGGGCCTCCTGCAGATAATTCACTTTGGTTTATTGCGCTATCTCTAATAGCACCCGAGATATCACCAGATATATAGTGGATTTTCGCCAGACCCTGAGTGTCCGTCCCCATGAGACGGTGGTTTTCTCGGCCCCTGGTGGTCCGAGGTCGTTCCCGCTGCAGAGATTCATGCGCCAGGGCCTCCTACAGACAGTGCACTTTGATTTATTGTACTATCTGTAATAGCACCCGAGATATCACCAGATATATATTGGATTTTTCCCTAACCGTGAGTGTCCAGCCCCATGAGTCTGTGGCTTTCTCGGCCCCTGGTGATCCGAGGTCGTTCCCGCTGCAGAGATTCATGCGCCAGGGCCTCCTACAGACAGTGCACTTTGATTTATCGCGCTATCTGTAATAGCACCCGAGATATCACCAGATATATATTGGATTTTTCCTCGACCCTGAGTGTCCGGCCCCATGAGACGGTGGTTTTCTCGGCCTCTTGTGGTCAGAGGTCGTTCCCGCTGCACAGATTCATGCGCCAGGGCCTCCTACAGACAATGCACTTTGGTTTGTTACGCTATCTCTAATAGCACCCGAGATATCAGCAGATACATATTGGATTTTCCCCAGACCCTGAGTGCCCGTCCCCATGAGACGGTGATTTTCTCGGCCCCTGGTGGTCCGAGGTCGTTCCCGCTGCACAGATGCATGCGCCAGGGCCTCCTGCAGATAATTCACTCTGATTTATCGCGCTATCTCTAATAGCACCCGAGATATCACCAGATATATATTGGATTTTTCCTCGACCCTGAGTGTCCGGCCCCATGTGTCTGTGGTTTTCTCGGCCCCTGGTTATCCGAGGTCGTTCCCGCTGAACAGATTCATTCGCAAGGGCCTCCTGCAGACAATGCACTTTGATTTATTGCGCTATCTGTAATAGCACCCGAGATATCACCAGATATATATTGGATTTTCCCCTGACCCAGAGTGTCCGGCCCCATGAGACTGTGGTTTTCTCGGCCCCTGGTGGTCCGAGGTCGTTGCCGCTGCACAGGTTCATGCGCCAGGGCCTCCTACAGACAATGCACTTTGATTTATTGCGCTATCTGTAATAGCACCCGAGATATCACCAGATATATATTGGATATTACCCTCACCCTGAGTGTCCAGCAACATGAGACGGTGGTTTTCTCGGCCCCTGGTGGACCGAGGTCGTTCCCGCTGCTCAGATTCATGCGCCAGGGCCTCGTCCAGACAATGCACTTTGATTTATTGTGCTATCTGTAATATAACCCGAGATATCACCAGATATATATTGTATTTTTCCCTGACCCTGAGTGTCCAGCCCCATGAGACGGTGGTTTTCTCGGCCCCTGGTGGACCGAGGTCGTTCCCGCTGCACAGATTCATGCGCCAGGGCCTCGTCCAGACAATGAACTTTGATTTATTGCGCTATCTGTAATAGCTCCCGACATATCACCAGATATATAATGGATTTTCCCCAGACCCTGAGTGTCCGGCCCCATGAGACTTTAGTTTTCTCGGCCCCTCGTGGTCCGAGGTCGTTCCCGCTGCACAGATGCATGCGCCAGGGCCTCTTGCAGATAATACACTTTGGTTTATTGCGCTGTATCTAATAGCACCCGAGATATCACCAGATATATATTGGATTTTCCCCTGACTCTGAGTGACCGGCCCCATGTGACTGTGGTTTTCTCGGCCCCTGGTGGTCCGAGGTCGTTCCCGCTGCACAGATTCATGCGCCAGGGCCTCCTGCAGATAATTCACTTTGATTTATTGCGCTATCTGTAATAGCACCCGAGATATCACCAGATATATATTGGATTTTCCCCTGACCATGAGTGTCCGGCTCCATGAGACTGTGGTTTTCTCGGCCCCTGGTGGTCCGAGGTCGTTCCCGCTGCACAGATTCATGCGCCAGGGCCTCCTGCAGATAATTCACTTTGGTTTATTGCGCTATCTGTAATAGCACCCGAGATATCACCAGATATATATTGGATTTTCCCCTGACCCTGAGTGTCCAGCTCCATGAGACTGTGGTTTTCTCGGCCCCTGGTGGTCCGAGGTCGTTCCCGCTGCACAGATTCATGCGCCAGGGCCTCCTGCAGATAATTCACTTTGATTTATTGCGCTATCTGTAATAGCACCCGAGATATCACCAGATATATATTGGATTTTCCCCTGACCCTGAGTGTCCGGCGCCATGAGACGGTGGTTTTCTCGGCCCCTGGTGGTCCGAGGTCGTTCCCTCTGCACAGATTCATGCGCCAGGGCCTCCTACAGACAATGCACTTTGATTTATTGTGCTATCTGTAATATAACCCGAGATATCACCAGATATATATTGGATTTTTCCCTGACCCTGAGTGTCCGGCCCCATGAGACGGTTGTTGTCTCGGCCCCTGGTGGTCCGAAATCGTTCCCTCTGCACAGATTCATGCGCCAGGGCCTCCTACAGACAATGCACTTTGATTTATTGTGCTATCTGTAATATAACCCGAGATATCACCAGATATATATTGGATTTTTCCCTGACCCTGAGTGTCCGGCCCCATGAGACGGTTGTTGTCTCGGCCCCTGGTGGTCCGAGGTCGTTCCCGCTGCACAGATTCTTGCGCCAGGGCCTCCTGCAGATAATTCACTTTGGTTTATTACGCTATCTCTAATACCACCCAAGATATCACCAGATATATATTGGATTTTTCCCTGATCCTGAGTGTCCGGCCCCATGAGACTGTGGATTTTTCGGCCCCTGGTGGTCCGAGGTCGTTCCCGTTGCACAGATTCATGCGCCAGGGCCTCCTGCAGATAATTCACTTTGGTTTATTGCGCTATATCTAATAGCACCCAAGATATCACCAGATATATATATTGGATTTTCCCCTGACCCTGAGTGTCCGGCCCCACTAGACTGTGGTTTTCTCGGCCCCTGGTGGTCCGAGGTCGTTCCCGCTGCCCAGATTCATGCGCCAGGGCCTCCTGCAGATAATTCAATTAGGTTTATTGCGCTGTATCTAATAGCACCCGAGATATCACCAGATATATATTGGATTTTCCCCTGACCCTGAGTGTCCGGCTCCATGAGACTGTGGTTTTCTCGGCCCCTGGTGGTCCGAGGTCGTTCCCGCTGCACAGATTCATGCGCCAGGGCCTCCTGCAGATAATTCACTTTGGTTTATTGCGCTATATCTAATAGCACCCAAGATATCACCAGATATATATATTGGATTTTCCCCTGACCCTGAGTGTCCGGCCCCACTAGACTGTGGTTTTCTCGGCCCCTGGTGGTCCGAGGTCGTTCCCGCTGCCCAGATTCATGCGCCAGGGCCTCCTGCAGATAATTCAATTAGGTTTATTGCGCTGTATCTAATAGTACCCGAGATATCACCAGATATATATTGGATTTTCCCCTGACCCTGAGTGTCCGGCTCCATGAGACTGTGGTTTTCTCGGCCCCTGGTGGTCCGAGGTCGTTCCCGCTGCACAGATTCATGCGCCAGGGCCTCCTGCAGATAATTCACTTTGGTTTATTGCGCTATCTGTAATAGCACCCGAGATATCACCAGATATATATTGGATTTTCCCCTGACCCTGAGTGTCCGGCTCCATGAGACTGTGGTTTTCTCGGCCCCTGGTGGTCCGAGGTCGTTCCCGCTGCACAGATTCATGCACCAGGGCCTCCTGCAGATAATTCACTTTGATTTATTGCGCTATCTGTAATAGCACCCGAGATATCACCAGATATATATTGGATTTTCCCCTGACCCTGAGTGTCCGGCGCCATGAGACGGTGGTTTTCTCGGCCCCTGGTGGTCCGAGGTCGTTCCCTCTGCACAGATTCATGCGCCAGGGCCTCCTACAGACAATGCACTTTGATTTATTGTGCTATCTGTAATATAACCCGAGATATCACCAGATATATATTGGATTTTTCCCTGACCCTGAGTGTCCGGCCCCATGAGACGGTTGTTGTCTCGGCCCCTGGTGGTCCGAAATCGTTCCCTCTGCACAGATTCATGCGCCAGGGCCTCCTACAGACAATGCACTTTGATTTATTCTGCTATCTGTAATATAACCCGAGATATCACCAGATATATATTGGATTTTTCCCTGACCCTGAGTGTCCGGCCCCATGAGACGGTTGTTGTCTCGGCCCCTGGTGGTCCGAGGTCGTTCCCGCTGCACAGATTCTTGCGCCAGGGCCTCCTGCAGATAATTCACTTTGGTTTATTACGCTATCTCTAATACCACCCAAGATATCACCAGATATATATTGGATTTTTCCCTGATCCTGAGTGTCCGGCCCCATGAGACTGTGGATTTTTCGGCCCCTGGTGGTCCGAGGTCGTTCCCGTTGCACAGATTCATGCGCCAGGGCCTCCTGCAGATAATTCACTTTGGCTTATTGCGCTATATCTAATAGCACCCAAGATATCACCAGATATATATTGGATTTTTCCCTGACCCTGAGTGTCCGGCCCCATGAGACTGTGGTTTCCTCGGCCCCTGGTGGTCCGAGATCGTTCCCGCTGCACAGATTCATGCGCCAGGGCCTCCTACAGACAATGCACTTTGATTTATTGCGCTATCTGTAATAGCACCCGGGATATCACCAGATATATATTGGATTTTTCGCTGACCCAGAGTGTCCGGCCCCATGAGACTGTGGTTTTCTCGGCCCCTGGTGGTCCGAGGTCGTTCCCGCTGGACAGGTTCATGCGCCAGGGTCTCCTACAGACAATACACTTTGATTTATTGCGCTATCTGTAATAGCACCCGAGATATCACCACATATATATTGGATTTTCCCCTGACCTTGAGTGTCCGGCCCCATGAGACTGTGGTTTTCTCGGTCCCTGGAGGTCCGAGAACGTTCCCGCTGCACAGGTTCATGCGCCAGGGTCTCCTACAGACAATGCACTTTGATTTATTGCGCTATCTGTAACAGCACCCGAGATATCACCAGATATATATTGGATTTTCCCCTGACCCTGAGTGTCCGGCCCCATGAGACGGTGGTTGTCTCGGCCCCTGGTGGTCCGAGGTCGTTCCCGCTGCTCAGATTCATGCGCCAGGGCCTCCTACAGACAATGCACGTTGATTTATTGTGCTATCTGTAATATAACCCGAGATATCACCAGATATATATTGGATTTTTCCCTGACCCTGAGTGTCCGGCCCCATGAGACGGTTGTTGTCTCGGCCCCTGGTGGTCCGAGGTCGTTCCCGCTGCACAGATTCTTGCGCCAGGGCCTCCTGCAGATAATTCACTTTGGTTTATTACGCTATCGCTAATAGCACCCAAGATATCACCAGATATATATTGGATTTTTCCCTGACCCTGAGTGTCCGGCCCCATGAGACTGTGGATTTTTCGGCCCCTGGTGGTCCGAAGTCGTTCCCGTTGCACAGATTCATGCGCCAGGGCCTCCTGCAGATAATGCACTTTGGTTTATTGCGCTATATCTAATAGCACCCAAGATATCACCAGATATATATTGGATTTTTCCCTGACCCTGAGTGTCCGGCCCCATGAGACTGTGGTTTCCTCGGCCCCTGGTGGTTCGAGGTCGTTCCCGCTGCACAGATTCATGCGCCAGGGCCTCCTACAGACAATGCACTTTGATTTATTTCGCTATCTGTAATAGGACCCGAGATATCACCAGATATATATTGGATTTTCCCCAGACCCTGAGTGTCCGGCCGCATGAGACTTTAGTTTTCTCGGCCCCTGGTGGTCCGAGGTCGTTCCCGCTGCACAGATGCATGCGCCAGGGCCTCTTGCAGATAATACACTTTGGTTTATTGCGCTGTATCTAATAGCACCCGAGATATCACCTGATATATATATTGGATTTTCCCCTGACCCTGAGTGTCCGGCCCCACTAGACTGTGGTTTTCTCGGCCCCTGGTGGTCCGAGGTCGTTCCCGCTGCCCAGATTCATGCGCCAGGGCCTCCTGCAGATAATTCAATTTGGTTTATTGCGCTGTATCTAATAGCACCCGAGATATCACCAGATATATATTGGATTTTCCCCTGACCCTGAGTGACCGGCCCCATGTGACTGTGGTTTTCTCGGCCCCTGGTGGTCCGAGGTCGTTCCCGCTGCACAGATTCATGCGCCAGGGCCTCCTGCAGATAATTCACTTTGATTTATTGCGCTATCTGTAATAGCACCCGAGATATCACCAGATATATATTGGATTTTCCCCTGACCCTGAGTGTCCGGCTCCATGAGACTGTGGTTTTCTCGGCCCCTGGTGGTCCGAGGTCGTTCCCGCTGCGCAGATTCATGCGCCAGGGCCTCCTGCAGATAATTCACTTTGGTTTATTGCGCTATCTCTAATAGCACCCGAGATATCACCAGATATATAGTGGATTTTCGCCAGACCCTGAGTGTCCGTCCCCATGAGACGGTGGTTTTCTCGGCCCCTGGTGGTCCGAGGTCGTTCCCGCTGCAGAGATTCATGCGCCAGGGCCTCCTACAGACAGTGCACTTTGATTTATTGTACTATCTGTAATAGCACCCGAGATATCACCAGATATATATTGGATTTTTCCCTAACCGTGAGTGTCCAGCCCCATGAGTCTGTGGCTTTCTCGGCCCCTGGTTGTCCGAGGTCGTTCCCACTGCACAGATGCATGCGCCAGGGCCTACTGCAGATAATTCACTTTGGTTTATTGCGCTATCTATAATAGCACCCGAAATATCACCAGATATATGCTGGATTTTCACATGACCTTGGGTGACGGATTCCGAATATCTGTAATTTTCTCGGCCCCTGGTGGTTCGAGGTCGTTCCTGCTGCACAGACTCATTCGCCAGTGCCTCCTACAGACAATGCACTTTGATTTATCGCGCTATCTGTAATAGCACCCGAGATATCACCAGATATATATTGGATTTTTCCTCGACCCTGAGTGTCCGGCCCCATGAGACGGTGGTTTTCTCGGCCTCTTGTGGTCAGAGGTCGTTCCCGCTGCACAGATTCATGCGCCAGGGCCTCCTACAGACAATGCACTTTGGTTTGTTACGCTATCTCTTATAGCACCCGAGATATCAGCAGATACATATTGGATTTTCCCCAGACCCTGAGTGCCCGTCCCCATGAGACGGTGATTTTCTCGGCCCCTGGTGGTCCGAGGTCGTTCCCGCTGCACAGATGCATGCGCCAGGGCCTCCTGCAGATAATTCACTTTGATTTATCGCGCTATCTCTAATAGCACCCGAGATATCACCAGATATATATTGGATTTTTCCTCGACCCTGAGTGTCCGGCCCCATGTGTCGGTGGTTTTCTCGGCCCCTGGTGATCCGAGGTCGTTCCCGCTGAACAGATTCATTCGCAAGGGCCTCCTGCAGACAATGCACTTTGGTTTATTGCGCTATCTGTAATAGCACCCGAGATATCACCAGATATATATTGGATTTTCTCCTGACCCTGAGTGTCCGGCTCCATGAGACTGTGGTTTTCTCGGCCCCTGGTGGTCCGAGGTCGTACCCGCTGCACAGATTCATGCGCCAGGGCCTCCTGCAGATAATTCACTTTGATTTATTGCGCTATCTGTAATAGCACCCGAGATATCACCAGATATATATTGGATTTTCCCCTGACCCTGAGTGTCCGGCGCCATGAGACGGTGGTTTTCTCGGCCCCTGGTGGTCCGAGGTCGTTCCCTCTGCACAGATTCATGCGCCAGGGCCTCCTACAGACAATGCACTTTGATTTATTGTGCTATCTGTAATATAACCCGAGATATCACCAGATATATATTGGATTTTTCCCTGACCCTGAGTGTCCGGCCCCATGAGACGGTTGTTGTCTCGGCCCCTGGTGGTCCGAAATCGTTCCCTCTGCACAGATTCATGCGCCAGGGCCTCCTACAGACAATGCACTTTGATTTATTGTGCTATCTGTAATATAACCCGAGATATCACCAGATATATATTGGATTTTTCCCTGACCCTGAGTGTCCGGCCCCATGAGACGGTTGTTTTCTCGGCCCCTGGTGGTCCGAGGTCGTTCCCGTTGCACAGATTCATGCGCCAGGGCCTCCTGCAGATAATTCACTTTGGTTTATTGCGCTATATCTAATAGCACCCAAGATATCACCAGATATATATTGGATTTTTCCCTGACCCTGAGTGTCCGGCCCCATGAGACTGTGGTTTCCTCGGCCCCTGGTGGTCCGAGGTCGTTCCCGCTGCACAGATTCATGCGCCAGGGCCTCCTACAGACAATGCACTTTGATTTATTTCGCTATCTGTAATAGGACCCGAGATATCACCAGATATATATTGGATTTTCCCCAGACCCTGAGTGTCCGGCCGCATGAGACTGTAGTTTTCTCGGCCCCTGGTGGTCCCAGGTCGTTCCCGCTGCACAGAGTCATGCGCCAGGGCCTCCTACAGACAATGCACTTTGATTTATTGCGCTATCTGTAATAGCACCCGAGATATCACCAGATATATATTGGTTTTTTCGCTGACCCAGAGTGTCCGGCCCCATGAGACGGTGGTTTTCTCGGCCCCTGGTGGACCGAGGTCGTTCCCGCTGGACAGGTTCATGCGCCAGGGTCTCCTACAGACAATGCACTTTGATTTATTGCGCTATCTGTAATAGCACCCGAGATATCACCACATATATATTGGATTTTCCCCTGACCTTGAGTGTCCGGCCCCATGAGACTGTGGTTTTCTCGGTCCCTGGAGGTCCGAGAACGTTCCCGCTGCACAGGTTCATTCGCCAGGGTCTCCTACAGACAATGCACTTTGATTTATTGCGCTATCTGTAACAGCACCCGAGATATCAGCAGATATATATTGGATTTTTCACTGACCCTGAGTGTCCTGCCCCATGAGACGGTGGTTTTCTCGGCCCCTGGTGTTCCGAGGTCGTTCCCGCTGCACAGATTCATGCGCCAGGGCATCCTACAGACAATGCACTTTGATTTATTGCGCTATCTCTAATAGCACCCGAGATATCACCAGATATATATTGGATTTTACCCTGACCCTGAGAGTCCTTCCCCATGAGACTGCGGTCTTCTCGGCCCCTGGTGGTCCGAGGTCGTTCCCGCTGCACAGATTCATGCGCCAGGGCCTCCTACAGACAATGCACTTTGATTTATTGCGCTATCTGTAATAGCACCCGAGATATCACCAGATATATATTGGATTTTCCCCTGACCCTGAGTGTCCGGCCCCATGAGACTGTGGTTGTCTCGGCCCCTGGAGGTCCGAGGACGTTCCCGCTGCACAGATTCATGCGCCAGCGCCTCCTGCAGATAATTCACTTTGGTTTATTGCGCTATCTCTAATAGCACCCGAGATATCACCAGATATATACTGGATTTTTCACTGACCCTGAGTGTCCGGCGCCATGAGACGGTCGTTTTCTCAGCCCCTGGTGGCCCGAGGTCGTTCCCGCTGCACAGATTCATGCGCCAGGGCCTCCTGCAGATAATTCACCTTGGTTTATTGCGCTATCTGTAATAGCACCCGAGATATCACCAGATATATATTGGATTTTCCCCTGACCCTGAGTGTCCGGCCCCATGAGACGGTGGTTTTATCGGCCCGTGGTGGTCCGAGGTCGTTCCCGCTGCACAGATTCATGCGCCAGGGTCTCCTACAGACAATGCACATTGATTTATTGCGCTATCTCTAATAGCACCCGAGATATCACCAGATATAAATTGGATTTTCCCCTGACCCTGAGTGTCCGGCCCCATGAGACTGTGGTTTTCAAGGCCCCTGGTCGTCCGAGGTCGTTCCCGCTGCACAGATTCATGCGCCGGGGCCTCCTACAGACTATGCACTTTGATTTATTGCGCTATCTGTAATAGCAACCGAGATATCACCAGATATATATTGGATTTTACCCTGACCATGAGTGTCCGGCCCCATGAGACTGTGGTTTTTTCGGCCCCTGGTGGTCCGAGGTCGTTCCCGCTGCACAGATTCATGCGAAAGGGCCTTCTGCAGATAATTCACTTTGGTTTATTGCGCTATCTCTAATAGCACCCGAGATATCACCAGATATATACTGGATTTTCCCCTGACCCTGAGTGTCCGGCCCCATGAGACTGTGGTTTTCTCGGCCCCTTGTGGTCAGAGGTCGCTCCCGCTGCACAGATTCATGCGCCAGGGCCTCCTACAGACAATGCACTTTGATTTATTGCGCTATCTGTAATAGCACCCGAGATATCACCAGATATATATTGGATTTTTCACTGACCCTGAGTGTCCGGCCCCATGAGACGGTCGTTTTCTCGGCCCCTGGTTTTCCGAGGTCGTTCCCGCTGCACAGATTCATGCGCCAGGGCCTCCTGCAGATAATTCACTTTGGTTTATTGCGCTATCTCTATTAGCACTCGAGATATCACCAGATATATATTGGATTTTTCCTCGACCCTGAGTGTCCGGCCCCATGAGACGGTGGTTTTCTCGGCCCCTTGTGGTCAGAGGTCGCTCCCGCTGCACAGATTCATGCGCCAGGGCCTCCTACAGACAATGCAGTTTGGTTTATTGCCCTATCTCTAATAGCACCCGAGATATCACCAGATATATAGTGGATTTTCGCCAGACCCTGAGTGTCCGTCCCCATGAGACGGTGGTTTTCTCGGCCCCTGGTGGTCCGAGGTCGTTCCCGCTGCACAGATTCATGCGCCAGGGCCTCCTACAGACAGTGCACTTTGATTTATTGTACTATCTGTAATAGCACCCGAGATATCACCAGATATATATTGGATTTTTCCCTAACCCTGAGTGTCCAGCCCCATGAGTCTGTGGCTTTCTCGGCCCCTGGTTGTCCGAGGTCGTTCCCGCTGCACAGATGCATGCGCCAGGGCCTACTGCAGATAATTCACTTTGGTTTATTGCGCTATCTATAATAGCACCCGAAATATCACCAGATATATGCTGGATTTTCACATGACCTTGGGTGACGGATTCCGAATATCTGTAATTTTCTCGGCCCCTGGTGGTTCGAGGTCGTTCCTGCTGCACAGACTCATTCGCCAGTGCCTCCTACAGACAATGCACTTTGATTTATCGCGCTATCTGTAATAGCACCCGAGATATCACCAGATATATATTGGATTTTACCCTGACCATGAGTGTCCGGCCCCATGAGACTGTGGTTTTTTCGGCCCCTGGTGGTCAGAGGTCGTTCCCGCTGTACAGGTTCATGCGCCAGGGTCTCCTACAGACAATGCACTTTGATTTATTGCGCTATCTGTAACAGCACCCGAGATATCAGCAGATATATATTGGATTTTTCACTGACCCTGAGTGTCCTGCCCCATGAGACGGTGGTTTTCTCGGCCCCTGGTGTTCCGAGGTCGTTCCCGCTGCACAGATGCATGCGGCAGGGCCTCCTGCAGATAATTCACTTTGGTTTATTGCGCTATCTCTAATAGCACCCGAGATATCACCAGATATATATTGGATTTTACCCTGACCGTGAGAGTCCGGCCCCATGAGACTGTGGTTTTTTCGGCCCCTGGTGGTCCGAGGTCGTTCCCGCTGCACAGATTCATGCGCCAGGGCCTCCTACAGACAATGCACTTTGGTTTATTACGCTATCTCTAATAGCACCCGAGATATCACCAGATATATACTGGATTTTCCCCTGACCCTGAGTGTCCGGCCCCATGAGACTGTGGTTTTCTCGGCCCCTGGTGGTCCGAGGTCGTTCCCGCTGCACAGATTCATGCGCCAGGGCCTCCTACAGACAATGCACTTTGATTTATTCAGCTATCTGTAATAGCAGCCGAGATATCACCAGATATATATTGGATTTTTCACTGACCCTGAATGTCCGGCCCCATGAGACGGTCGTTTTCTCAGCCCCTGGTGGCCCGAGGTCGTTCCCGCTGCACAGATTCATGCGCCAGGGCCTCCTGCAGATAATTCACTTTGGTTTATTGCTCTATCTGTAATAGCACCCGAGATATCACCAGATATATATTGGATTTTCCCCTGACCCTGAGTGTCCGGCCCCATGAGACGGTGGTTGTCTCGGCCCCTGGTGGTCCGAGGTCGTTCCCGCTGCTCAGATTCATGCGCCAGGGCCTCCTACAGACAATGCACGTTGATTTATTGTGCTATCTGTAATATAACCCGAGATATCACCAGATATATATTGGATTTTTCCCTGACCCTGAGTGTCCGGCCCCATGAGACGGTTGTTGTCTCGGCCCCTGGTGGTCCGAGGTCGTTCCCGCTGCACAGATTCTTGCGCCAGGGCCTCCTGCAGATAATTCACTTTGGTTTATTACGCTATCGCTAATAGCACCCAAGATATCACCAGATATATATTGGATTTTTCCCTGACCCTGAGTGTCCGGCCCCATGAGACTGTGGATTTTTCGGCCCCTGGTGGTCCGAGGTCGTTCCCGTTGCACAGATTCATGCGCCAGGGCCTCCTGCAGATAATGCACTTTGGTTTATTGCGCTATATCTAATAGCACCCAAGATATCACCAGATATATATTGGATTTTTCCCTGACCCTGAGTGTCCGGCCCCATGAGACTGTGGTTTCCTCGGCCCCTGGTGGTTCGAGGTCGTTCCCGCTGCACAGATTCATGCGCCAGGGCCTCCTACAGACAATGCACTTTGATTTATTTCGCTATCTGTAATAGGACCCGAGATATCACCAGATATATATTGGATTTTCCCCAGACCCTGAGTGTCCGGCCGCATGAGACTGTAGTTTTCTCGGCCCCTGGTGGTCCGAGGTCGTTCCCGCTGCACAGATTCATGCGCCAGGGCCTCCTACAGACAATGCACTTTGATTTATTGCGCTATCTCTAATAGCACCCGAGATATCACCAGATATATATTGGATTTTACCCTGACCGTGAGAGTCCGGCCCCATGAGACTGTGGTTTTTTCGGACCCTGGTGGTCCGAGGTCGTTCCCGCTGCACAGATTCATGCGCCAGGGCCTCCTACAGACAATGCACTTTGGTTTATTACGCTATCTCTAATAGCACCCGAGATATCACCAGATATATATTGGATTTTCCCCAGACCCTGAGTGCCCGGCCCCATGAGACGGTGGTTTTCTCGGCCCCTGGTGATCCGAGGTCGTTCCCGCTGCCACAGATGCATGCGCCAGGGCCTCCTGCAGATAATTCACCTTGATTTATCGCGCTATCTCTAATAGCCCCCGAGATATCACCAGATCTATATTGGATTTTCCCCTGACCCTGAGTGTCCGGCCCCATGAGACGGTCGTTTTCTCGGCCCCTGGTGGTCCGAGGTCGTTCCCGCTGCACAGATTCATGCGCCAGGGCCTCCTGCAGATAATTCACTTTGGTTTATTGCGCTATCTCTATTAGCACCCGAGATATCACCAGATATATATTGGATTTTTCCTCGACCCTGAGTGTCCGGCCCCATGAGACGGTGGTTTTCTCGGCCCCTTGTGGTCAGAGGTCGCTCCCGCTGCACAGATTCATGCGCCAGGGCCTCCTACAGACAATGCAGTTTGGTTTATTGCGCTATCTGTAATAGCACCCGAGATATCACCAGATATATATTGGATTTTTCACTGACCCTGAGTGTCCGGCCCCATGAGACGGTCGTTTTCTCGGCCCCTGGTTTTCCGAGGTCGTTCCCGCTGCACAGATTCATGCGCCAGGGCCTCCTGCAGATAATTCACTTTGGTTTATTGCGCTATCTCTATTAGCACCCGAGATATCACCAGATATATATTGGATTTTTCCTCGACCCTGAGTGTCCGGCCCCATGAGACGGTGGTTTTCTCGGCCCCTTGTGGTCAGAGGTCGCTCCCGCTGCACAGATTCATGCGCCAGGGCCTCCTACAGACAATGCAGTTTGGTTTATTGCCCTATCTCTAATAGCACCCGAGATATCACCAGATATATAGTGGATTTTCGCCAGACCCTGAGTGTCCGTCCCCATGAGACGGTGGTTTTCTCGGCCCCTGGTGGTCCGAGGTCGTTCCCGCTGCACAGATTCATGCGCCAGGGCCTCCTACAGACAGTGCACTTTGATTTATTGTACTATCTGTAATAGCACCCGAGATATCACCAGATATATATTGGATTTTTCCCTAACCCTGAGTGTCCAGCCCCATGAGTCTGTGGCTTTCTCGGCCCCTGGTTGTCCGAGGTCGTTCCCGCTGCACAGATGCATGCGCCAGGGCCTACTGCAGATAATTCACTTTGGTTTATTGCGCTATCTATAATAGCACCCGAAATATCACCAGATATATGCTGGATTTTCACATGACCTTGGGTGACGGATTCCGAATATCTGTAATTTTCTCGGCCCCTGGTGGTTCGAGGTCGTTCCTGCTGCACAGACTCATTCGCCAGTGCCTCCTACAGACAATGCACTTTGATTTATCGCGCTATCTGTAATAGCACCCGAGATATCACCAGATATATATTGGATTTTTCACTGACCCTGAGTGTCCTGCCCCATGAGACGGTGGTTTTCTCGGCCCCTGGTGTTCCGAGGTCGTTCCCGCTGCACAGATGCATGCGGCAGGGCCTCCTGCAGATAATTCACTTTGGTTTATTGCGCTATCTCTAATAGCACCCGAGATATCACCAGATATATATTGGATTTTCCCCTGACCCTGAGTGTCCGGCCCCATTAGACTGTGGTTTTCTCGGCCCCTGGTGGTCCGAGGTCGTTCCCGCTGCCCAGATTCATGCGCCAGGGCCTCCTGCAGATAATTCACTTTGGTTTATTGCGCTGTATCTAATAGCACCCGAGATATCACCAGATATATATTGGATTTTCCCCTGACCCTGAGTGTCCGGCCCCATGAGACTGTGGTTTTCTCGGCCCCTGGTGGTTCGAGGTCGTTCCCGCTGCCCAGATACATGCGCCAGGGCCTCCTCCAGACAATGCACTTTGATTTATTGCGCTATCTCTAATAGCACCCGAGATATCACCAGATATATATTGGATTTTACCCTGACCCTGAGTGTCCGGCCCCATGAGACGGTTGTTGTCTCGGCCCCTGGTGGTCCGAGGTCGTTCCCGCTGCACAGATTCTTGCGCCAGGGCCTCCTGCAGATAATTCACTTTGGTTTATTACGCTATCTCTAATAGCACCCGAGATATCACCAGATATATATTGGATTTTCCCCAGACCCTGAGTGCCCGGCCCCATGAGACGGTGGTTTTCTCGGCCCCGGGTGATCCGAGGTCGTTCCCGCTGCCACAGATGCATGCGCCAGGGCCTCCTGCAGATAATTCACCTTGATTTATCGCGCTATCTCTAATAGCACCCGAGATATCACCAGATCTATATTGGATTTTTCCCTGACACTGAGTGTCCGGCCCCATGAGACTGTGGTTTCCTCGGCCCCTGGTGGTTCGAGGTCGTTCCCGCTGCACAGATTCATGCGCCAGGGCCTCCTACAGACAATGCACTTTGATTTATTTCGCTATCTGTAATAGGACCCGAGATATCACCAGATATATATTGGATTTTCCCCAGACCCTGAGTGTCCGGCCGCATGAGACTGTAGTTTTCTCGGCCCCTGGTGGTCCGAGGTCGTTCCCGCTGCACAGATTCATGCGCCAGGGCCTCCTACAGACAATGCACTTTGATTTATTGCGCTATCTCTAATAGCACCCGAGATATCACCAGATATATATTGGATTTTACCCTGACAGTGAGAGTCCGGCCCCATGAGACTGTGGTTTTTTCGGACCCTGGTGGTCCGAGGTCGTTCCCGCTGCACAGATTCATGCGCCAGGGCCTCCTACAGACAATGCACTTTGGTTTATTACGCTATCTCTAATAGCACCCGAGATATCACCAGATATATATTGGATTTTCCCCAGACCCTGAGTGCCCGGCCCCATGAGACGGTGGTTTTCTCGGCCCCTGGTGATCCGAGGTCGTTCCCGCTGCCACAGATGCATGCGCCAGGGCCTCCTGCAGATAATTCACCTTGATTTATCGCGCTATCTCTAATAGCCCCCGAGATATCACCAGATCTATATTGGATTTTCCCCTGACCCTGAGTGTCCGGCCCCATGAGACGGTCGTTTTCTCGGCCCCTGGTGGTCCGAGGTCGTTCCCACTGCACAGATTCATGCGCCAGGGCCTCCTACAGACAATGCACTTTGATTTATTGCGCTATCTGTAATAGCACCCGAGATATCACCAGATATATATTGGATTTTACCCTGACCGTGAGAGTCCGGCCCCATGAGACTGTGGTTTTTTCGGCCCCTGGTGGTCCGAGGTCGTTCCCGCTGCACAGATTCATGCGACAGGGCCACCTACAGATAATGCACTTTGATTTATTGCGCTATCTGTAATAGCACCCGAGATATCACCAGATACATATTGGATTTTACCCTGACCCTGAGTGTCCGGCCCCTTGAGACGGTGGTTGTCTCGGCCCCTGGAGGACCGAGGACGTTCCCGCTGCACAGATTCATGCGCCAGGGCCTCCTGCAGATAATTCACTTTGGCTTATTGCGCTATCTCTAATAGCACCCGAGATATCACCAGATATATACTGGATTTTCCCCTGACCCTGAGTGTCCGGCCCCATGAGACTGTGGTTGTCTCGGCCCCTGGTGGTCCGAGGTCGTTCCCGCTGCACAGATTCATGCGCCAGGGCATCCTACAGACAATGCACTTAGATTTATTGCGCTATCTCTAATAGCACCCGAGATATCACCAGATATATATTGGATTTTACCCTGACCGTGAGAGTCCGGCCCCATGAGACTGTGGTTTTTTCGGACCCTGGTGGTCCGAGGTCGTTCCCGCTGCACAGATTCATGCGCCAGGGCCTCCTACAGACAATGCACTTTGGTTTATTACGCTATCTCTAATAGCACCCGAGATATCACCAGATATATATTGGATTTTCCCCAGACCCTGAGTGCCCGGCCCCATGAGACGGTGGTTTTCTCGGCCCCTGGTGATCCGAGGTCGTTCCCGCTGCCACAGATGCATGCGCCAGGGCCTCCTGCAGATAATTCACCTTGATTTATCGCGCTATCTCTAATAGCACCCGAGATATCACCAGATCTATATTGGATTTTCCCCTGACCCTGAGTGTCCGGCCCCATGAGACGGTCGTTTTCTCGGCCCCTGGTGGTCCGAGGTCGTTCCCACTGCACAGATTCATGCGCCAGGGCCTCCTAGAGACAATGCACTTTGATTTATTGCGCTATGTGTAATAGCACCCGAGATATCACCAGATATATATTGGATTTTACCCTGACCGTGAGAGTCCGGCCCCATGAGACTGTGGTTTTTTCGGCCCCTGGTGGTCCGAGGTCGTTCCCGCTGCACAGATTCATGCGACAGGGCCACCTACAGATAATGCACTTTGATTTATTGCGCTATCTGTAATAGCACCCGAGATATCACCAGATACATATTGGATTTTACCCTGACCCTGAGTGTCCGGCCCCTTGAGACGGTGGTTGTCTCGGCCCCTGGAGGTCCGAGGACGTTCCCGCTGCACAGATTCATGCGCCAGGGCCTCCTGCAGATAATTCACTTTGGCTTATTGCGCTATCTCTAATAGCACCCGAGATATCACCAGATATATACTGGATTTTCCCCTGACCCTGAGTGTCCGGCCCCATGAGACTGTGGTTTTCTCGGCCCCTGGTGGTCCGAGGTCGTTCCCGCTGCACAGATTCATGCGCCAGGGCCTCCTACAGACAATGCACTTTGATTTATTCAGCTATCTGTAATAGCACCCGAGATATCACCAGATATATATTGGATTTTACCCTGACCGTGAGAGTCCGGCCCCATGAGACTGTGGTTTTTTCGGACCCTGGTGGTCCGAGGTCGTTACCGCTGCACAGATTCATGCGCCAGGGCCTCCTACAGACAATGCACTTTGGTTTATTACGCTATCTCTAATAGCACCCGAGATATCACCAGATATATATTGGATTTTCCCCAGACCCTGAGTGCCCGGCCCCATGAGACGGTGGTTTTCTCGGCCCCTGGTGATCCGAGGTCGTTCCCGCTGCCACAGATGCATGCGCCAGGGCCTCCTGCAGATAATTCACCTTGATTTATCGCGCTATCTCTAATAGCACCCGAGATATCACCAGATCTATATTGGATTTTCCCCTGACCCTGAGTGTCCGGCCCCATGAGACGGTCGTTTTCTCGGCCCCTGGTGGTCCGAGGTCGTTCCCACTGCACAGATTCATGCGCCAGGGCCTCCTAGAGACAATGCACTTTGATTTATTGCGCTATGTGTAATAGCACCCGAGATATCACCAGATATATATTGGATTTTACCCTGACCGTGAGAGTCCGGCCCCATGAGACTGTGGTTTTTTCGGCCCCTGGTGGTCCGAGGTCGTTCCCGCTGCACAGATTCATGCGACAGGGCCACCTACAGATAATGCACTTTGATTTATTGCGCTATCTGTAATAGCACCCGAGATATCACCAGATACATATTGGATTTTACCCTGACCCTGAGTGTCCGGCCCCTTGAGACGGTGGTTGTCTCGGCCCCTGGAGGTCCGAGGACGTTCCCGCTGCACAGATTCATGCGCCAGGGCCTCCTGCAGATAATTCACTTTGGCTTATTGCGCTATCTCTAATAGCACCCGAGATATCACCAGATATATACTGGATTTTCCCCTGACCCTGAGTGTCCGGCCCCATGAGACTGTGGTTTTCTCGGCCCCTGGTGGTCCGAGGTCGTTCCCGCTGCACAGATTCATGCGCCAGGGCCTCCTACAGACAATGCACTTTGATTTATTCAGCTATCTGTAATAGCAGCCGAGATATCACCAGATATATATTGGATTTTTCACTGACCCTGAATGTCCGGCCCCATGAGACGGTCGTTTTCTCAGCCCCTGGTGGCCCGAGGTCGTTCTCGCTGCACAGATTCATGCGCCAGGGCCTCCTGCAGATAATTCACTTTGGTTTATTGCTCTATCTGTAATAGCACCCGAGATATCACCAGATATATATTGGATTTTCCCCTGACCCTGAGTGTCCGGCCCCATGAGACGGTGGTTGTCTCGGCCCCTGGTGGTCCGAGGTCGTTCCCGCTGCTCAGATTCATGCGCCAGGGCCTCCTACAGACAATGCACGTTGATTTATTGTGCTATCTGTAATATAACCCGAGATATCACCAGATATATATTGGATTTTTCCCTGACCCTGAGTGTCCGGCCCCATCAGACGGTTGTTGTCTCGGCCCCTGGTGGTCCGAGGTCGTTCCCGCTGCACAGATTCTTGCGCCAGGGCCTCCTGCAGATAATTCACTTTGGTTTATTACGCTATCGCTAATAGCACCCAAGATATCACCAGATATATATTGGATTTTTCCCTGACCCTGAGTGTCCGGCCCCATGAGACTGTGGATTTTTCGGCCCCTGGTGGTCCGAGGTCGTTCCCGTTGCACAGATTCATGCGCCAGGGCCTCCTGCAGATAATGCACTTTGGTTTATTGCGCTATATCTAATAGCACCCAAGATATCACCAGATATATATTGGATTTTTCCCTGACCCTGAGTGTCCGGCCCCATGAGACTGTGGCTTCCTCGGCCCCTGGTGGTTCGAGGTCGTTCCCGCTGCACAGATTCATGCGCCAGGGCCTCCTACAGACAATGCACTTTGATTTATTTCGCTATCTGTAATAGGACCCGAGATATCACCAGATATATATTGGATTTTCCCCAGACCCTGAGTGTCCGGCCGCATGAGACTGTAGTTTTCTCGGCCCCTGGTGGTCCGAGGTCGTTCCCGCTGCACAGATTCATGCGCCAGGGCCTCCTACAGACAATGCACTTTGATTTATTGCGCTATCTCTAATAGCACCCGAGATATCACCAGATATATATTGGATTTTACCCTGACCGTGAGAGTCCGGCCCCATGAGACTGTGGTTTTTTCGGACCCTGGTGGTCCGAGGTCGTTCCCGCTGCACAGATTCATGCGCCAGGGCCTCCTACAGTCAATGCACTTTGGTTTATTACGCTATCTCTAATAGCACCCGAGATATCACCAGATATATATTGGATTTTCCCCAGACCCTGAGTGCCCGGCCCCATGAGACGGTGGTTTTCTCGGCCCCTGGTGATCCGAGGTCGTTCCCGCTGCCACAGATGCATGCGCCAGGGCCTCCTGCAGATAATTCACCTTGATTTATCGCGCTATCTCTAATAGCCACCGAGATATCACCAGATCTATATTGGATTTTCCCCTGACCCTGAGTGTCCGGCCCCATGAGACGGTCGTTTTCTCGGCCCCTGGTGGTCCGAGGTCGTTCCCACTGCACAGATTCATGCGCCAGGGCCTCCTACAGACAATGCACATTGATTTATTGCGCTATCTGTATTAGCACCCGAGATATCACCAGATATATATTGGATTTTACCCTGACCCTGAGTGCCCGGCCCCATGAGACGGTGGTTGTCTCGGCCCCTGGAGGTCCGAGGACGTTCCCGCTGCACAGATTCATGCGCCAGGGCCTCCTGCAGATAATTCACTTTGGTTTATTGCGCTATCTATAATAGCACCCGAAATGTCACCAGATATATGCTGGATTTTCACATGACCTTGGGTTACGGATTCCGAATATCTGTAATTTTCTCGGCCCCTGGTGGTTCGAGGTCGTTCCTGCTGCACAGACTCATTCGTCTGTGCCTCCTACAGACAATGCACTTTGATTTATCGCGCTATCTGTAATAGCACCCGAGATATCACCAGATATATATTGGATTTTTCCTCGACCCTGAGTGTCCGGCCCCTTGAGACGGTGGTTTTCTCGGCCTCTTGTGGTCAGAGGTCGTTCCCGCTGCACAGATTCATGCGCCAGGGCCTCCTACAGACAATGCACTTTGATTTATTGCGCTATCTGTAATAGCACCCGAGATATCACCAGATATATATTGGATTTTACCCTGACCATGAGTGTCCGGCCCCATGAGACTGTGGTTTTTTCGGCACTTGATGGTCCGAGGTCGTTCCCGCTGCACAGATTCATGCGCCAGGGCCTCCTACAGACAATGCACTTTGATTTATTGCGCTATCTGTAATAGCACCCGAGATATCACCAGATATATATTGGATTTTCCCCTGACCCTGAGTGTCCGGCCCCATGAGACTGTGGTTGTCTCGGCCCCTGGAGGTCCGAGGACGTTCCCGCTGCACAGATTCATGCGCCAGCGCCTCCTGCAGATAATTCACTTTGGTTTATTGCGCTATCTCTAATAGCACCCGAGATATCACCAGATATATACTGGATTTTTCACTGACCCTGAGTGTCCGGCCCCATGAGACGGTCGTTTTCTCAGCCCCTGGTGGCCCGAGGTCGTTCCCGCTGCACAGATTCATGCGCCAGGGCCTCCTGCAGATAATTCACTTTGGTTTATTGGGCTATCTCTAATAGCACCCGAGATATCACCAGATATATATTGGATTTTATCCTGACCATGAGTGTCCGGCCCCATGAGACTGTGGTTTTTTCGGCCCCTGGTGGTCCGAGGTCGTTCCCGCTGCACAGATTCATGCGCCAGGGCCTCCTGCAGATAAT
Source organism: Nomia melanderi (assembly GCF_051020985.1). Taxonomy (NCBI): domain Eukaryota; kingdom Metazoa; phylum Arthropoda; class Insecta; order Hymenoptera; family Halictidae; genus Nomia; species Nomia melanderi. The sequence goes on along the minus strand of NW_027475138.1, from coordinate 1,092,886 downwards.
TCACTTTGGTTTATTGCGCTATCTCTAATAGCACCCGAGATATCACCAGATATATAGTGGATTTTCGCCAGACCCTGAGTGTCCGTCCCCATGAGACGGTGGTTTTCTCGGCCCCTGGTGGTCCGAGGTCGTTCCCGCTGCACAGATTCATGCGCCAGGGCCTCCTACAGACAGTGCACTTTGATTTATTGTACTATCTGTAATAGCACCCGAGATATCACCAGATATATATTGGATTTTTCCCTAACCCTGAGTGTCCAGCCCCATGAGTCTGTGGCTTTCTCGGCCCCTGGTTGTCCGAGGTCGTTCCCGCTGCACAGATGCATGCGCCAGGGCCTACTGCAGATAATTCACTTTGGTTTATTGCGCTATCTCTAATAGCACCCGAGATATCACCAGATATATATTGGATTTTTCCTCGACCCTGAGTGTCCGGCCCCATGTGTCGGTGGTTTTCTCGGCCCCTGGTGATCCGAGGTCGTTCCCGCTGAACAGATTCATTCGCAAGGGCCTCCTGCAGACAATGCACTTTGATTTATTGCGCTATCTGTAATAGCACCCGAGATATCACCAGATATATATTGGATTTTCCCCTGACCCAGAGTGTCCGGCCCCATGAGACTGTGGTTTTCTCGGCCCCTGGCGGTCCGAGGTCGTTGCCGCTGCACAGGTTCATGCGCCAGGGCCTCCGACAGACAATGCACTTTGATTTATTGCGCTATCTGTAATAGCACCCGAGATATCACCAGATATATATTGGATATTACCCTCACCCTGAGTGTCCAGCCCCATGAGACGGTGGTTTTCTCGGCCCCTGGTGGACCGAGGTCGTTCCCGCTGCACAGATTCATGCGCCAGGGCATCCTCCAGACAATGAACTTTGATTTATTGCGCTATCTCTAATAGCACCCGAGATATCACCAGATATATAGTGGATTTTCGCCAGACCCTGAGTGTCCGTCCCCATGAGACGGTGGTTTTCTCGGCCCCTGGTGGTCCGAGGTCGTTCCCGCTGCAGAGATTCATGCGCCAGGGCCTCCTACAGACAGTGCACTTTGATTTATTGTACTATCTGTAATAGCACCCGAGATATCACCAGATATATATTGGATTTTTCCCTAACCGTGAGTGTCCAGCCCCATGAGTCTGTGGCTTTCTCGGCCCCTGGTTATCCGAGGTCGTTCCCGCATGCACAGATGCATGCGCCAGGGCCTACTGTAGATAATTCACTTTGGTTTATTGCGCTATCTATAATAGCACCCGAAATATCACCAGATATATGCTGGATTTTCACATGACCTTGGGTGACGGATTCCGAATATCTGTAATTTTCTCGGCCCCTGGTGGTTCGAGGTCGTTCCTGCTGCACAGACTCATTCGCCAGTGCCTCCTACAGACAATGCACTTTGATTTATCGCGCTATCTGTAATAGCACCCGAGATATCACCAGATATATAGTGGATTTTCGCCAGACCCTGAGTGTCCGTCCCCATGAGACGGTGGTTTTCTCGGCCCCTGGTGGTCCGAGGTCGTTCCCGCTGCACAGATTCATGCGCCAGGGCCTCCTACAGACAGTGCACTTTGATTTATTGTACTATCTGTAATAGCACCCGAGATATCACCAGATATATATTGGATTTTTCCCTAACCCTGAGTGTCCAGCCCCATGAGTCTGTGGCTTTCTCGGCCCCTGGTTGTCCGAGGTCGTTCCCGCTGCACAGATGCATGCGCCAGGGCCTACTGCAGATAATTCACTTTGGTTTATTGCGCTATCTCTAATAGCACCCGAGATATCACCAGATATATATTGGATTTTTCCTCGACCCTGAGTGTCCGGCCCCATGTGTCGGTGGTTTTCTCGGCCCCTGGTGATCCGAGGTCGTTCCCGCTGAACAGATTCATTCGCAAGGGCCTCCTGCAGACAATGCACTTTGATTTATTGCGCTATCTGTAATAGCACCCGAGATATCACCAGATATATATTGGATTTTCCCCTGACCCAGAGTGTCCGGCCCCATGAGACTGTGGTTTTCTCGGCCCCTGGCGGTCCGAGGTCGTTGCCGCTGCACAGGTTCATGCGCCAGGGCCTCCTACAGACAATGCACTTTGATTTATTGCGCTATCTGTAATAGCACCCGAGATATCACCAGATATATATTGGATATTACCCTCACCCTGAGTGTCCAGCCCCATGAGACGGTGGTTTTCTCGGCCACTGGTGGACCGAGGTCGTTCCCGCTGCACAGATTCATGCGCCAGGGCCTCCTCCAGACAATGAACTTTGATTTATTGCGCTATCTGTAATAGCTCCCGACATATCACCAGATATATAATGGATTTTCGCCAGACCCTGAGTGTCCGGCCCCATGAGACTTTAGTTTTCTCGGCCCCTGGTGGTCCGAGGTCGTTCCCGCTGCACAGATGCATGCGCCAGGGCCTCTTGCAGATAATACACTTTGGTTTATTGCGCTGTATCTAATAGCACCCGAGATATCACCTGATATATATATTGGATTTTCCCCTGACCCTGAGTGTCCGGCCCCACTAGACTGTGGTTTTCTCGGCCCCTGGTGGTCCGAGGTCGTTCCCGCTGCCCAGATTCATGCGACAGGGCCTCCTGCAGATAATTCAATTTGGTTTATTGCGCTGTATCTAATAGCACCCGAGATATCACCAGATATATATTGGATTTTCCCCTGACCCTGAGTGACCGGCCCCATGTGACTGTGGTTTTCTCGGCCCCTGGTGGTCCGAGGTCGTTCCCGCTGCACAGATTCATGCGCCAGGGCCTCCTGCAGATAATTCACTTTGATTTATTGCGCTATCTGTAATAGCACCCGAGATATCACCAGATATATATTGGATTTTCCCCTGACCCTGAGTGTCCGGCTCCATGAGACTGTGGTTTTCTCGGCCCCTGGTGGTCCGAGGTCGTTCCCGCTGCGCAGATTCATGCGCCAGGGCCTCCTGCAGATAATTCACTTTGGTTTATTGCGCTATCTCTAATAGCACCCGAGATATCACCAGATATATAGTGGATTTTCGCCAGACCCTGAGTGTCCGTCCCCATGAGACGGTGGTTTTCTCGGCCCCTGGTGGTCCGAGGTCGTTCCCGCTGCAGAGATTCATGCGCCAGGGCCTCCTACAGACAGTGCACTTTGATTTATTGTACTATCTGTAATAGCACCCGAGATATCACCAGATATATATTGGATTTTTCCCTAACCGTGAGTGTCCAGCCCCATGAGTCTGTGGCTTTCTCGGCCCCTGGTTGTCCGAGGTCGTTCCCGCATGCACAGATGCATGCGCCAGGGCCTACTGTAGATAATTCACTTTGGTTTATTGCGCTATCTATAATAGCACCCGAAATATCACCAGATATATGCTGGATTTTCACATGACCTTGGGTGACGGATTCCGAATATCTGTAATTTTCTCGGCCCCTGGTGGTTCGAGGTCGTTCCTGCTGCACAGACTCATTCGCCAGTGCCTCCTACAGACAATGCACTTTGATTTATCGCGCTATCTGTAATAGCACCCGAGATATCACCAGATATATATTGGATTTTACCTCGACCCTGAGTGTCCGGCCCCATGAGACGCTGGTTTTCTCGGCCTCTTGTGGTCAGAGGTCGTTCCCGCTGCACAGATTCATGCGCCAGGGCCTCCTACAGACAATGCACTTTGGTTTGTTACGCTATCTCTTATAGCACCCGAGATATCAGCAGATACATATTGGATTTTCCCCAGACCCTGAGTGCCCGTCCCCATGAGACGGTGATTTTCTCGGCCCCTGGTGGTCCGAGGTCGTTCCCGCTGCACAGATGCATGCGCCAGGGCCTCCTGCAGATAATTCACTTTGATTTATCGCGCTATCTCTAATAGCACCCGAGATATCACCAGATATATATTGGATTTTTCCTCGACCCTGAGTGTCCGGCCCCATGTGTCGGTGGTTTTCTCGGCCCCTGGTGATCCGAGGTCGTTCCCGCTGAACAGATTCATTCGCAAGGGCCTCTTGCAGACAATGCACTTTGGTTTATTGCGCTATCTGTAATAGCACCCGAGATATCACCAGATGTATATTGGATTTTCTCCTGACCCTGAGTGTCCGGCTCCATGAGACTGTGGTTTTCTCGGCCCCTGGTGGTCCGAGGTCGTTCCCGCTGCACAGATTCATGCGCCAGGGCCTCCTGGAGATAATTCACTTTGATTTATTGCGCTATCTGTAATAGCACCCGAGATATCACCAGATATATATTGGGTTTTCCCCTGACCCTGAGTGTCCGGCGCCATGAGACGGTGGTTTTCTCGGCCCCTGGTGGTCCGAGGTCGTTCCCTCTGCACAGATTCATGCGCCAGGGCCTCCTACAGACAATGCACTTTGATTTATTGTGCTATCTGTAATATAACCCGAGATATCACCAGATATATATTGGATTTTTCCCTGACCCTGAGTGTCCGGCCCCATGAGACGGTTGTTGTCTCGGCCCCTGGTGGTCCGAGGTCGTTCCCGTTGCACAGATTCATGCGCCAGGGCCTCCTGCAGATAATTCACTTTGGTTTATTGCGCTATCTCTATTAGCACCCGAGATATCACCAGATATATATTGGATTTTTACTCGACCCTGAGTGTCCGGCCCCATGAGACGGTGGTTTTCTCGGCCCCTGGTGGTCCGAGGTCGTTCCCGCTGCACAGATTCATGCGCCAGGGCCTCCTACAGACAGTGCACTTTGATTTATTGTACTATCTGTAATAGCACCCGAGATATCACCAGATATATATTGGATTTTTCCCTAACCCTGAGTGTCCAGCCCCATGAGTCTGTGGCTTTCTCGGCCCCTGGTTGTCCGAGGTCGTTCCCGCTGCACAGATGCATGCGCCAGGGCCTACTGCAGATAATTCACTTTGGTTTATTGCGCTATCTCTAATAGCACCCGAGATATCACCAGATATATATTGGATTTTTCCTCGACCCTGAGTGTCCGGCCCCATGTGTCGGTGGTTTTCTCGGCCCCTGGTGATCCGAGGTCGTTCCCGCTGAACAGATTCATTCGCAAGGGCCTCCTGCAGACAATGCACTTTGATTTATTGCGCTATCTGTAATAGCACCCGAGATATCACCAGATATATATTGGATTTTCCCCTGACCCAGAGTGTCCGGCCCCATGAGACTGTGGTTTTCTCGGCCCCTGGCGGTCCGAGGTCGTTGCCGCTGCACAGGTTCATGCGCCAGGGCCTCCTACAGACAATGCACTTTGATTTATTGCGCTATCTGTAATAGCACCCGAGATATCACCAGATATATATTGGATATTACCCTCACCCTGAGTGTCCAGCCCCATGAGACGGTGGTTTTCTCGGCCCCTGGTGGACCGAGGTCGTTCCCGCTGCACAGATTCATGCGCCAGGGCCTCCTCCAGACAATGAACTTTGATTTATTGCGCTATCTGTAATAGCTCCCGACATATCACCAGATATATAATGGATTTTCGCCAGACCCTGAGTGTCCGGCCCCATGAGACTTTAGTTTTCTCGGCCCCTGGTGGTCCGAGGTCGTTCCCGCTGCACAGATGCATGCGCCAGGGCCTCTTGCAGATAATACACTTTGGTTTATTGCGCTGTATCTAATAGCACCCGAGATATCACCTGATATATATATTGGATTTTCCCCTGACCCTGAGTGTCCGGCCCCACTAGACTGTGGTTTTCTCGGCCCCTGGTGGTCCGAGGTCGTTCCCGCTGCCCAGATTCATGCGCCAGGGCCTCCTGCAGATAATTCAATTTGGTTTATTGCGCTGTATCTAATAGCACCCGAGATATCACCAGATATATATTGGATTTTCCCCTGACCCTGAGTGACCGGCCCCATGTGACTGTGGTTTTCTCGGCCCCTGGTGGTCCGAGGTCGTTCCCGCTGCACAGATTCATTCGCCAGTGCCTCCTACAGACAATGCACTTTGATTTATCGCGCTATCTGTAATAGCACCCGAGATATCACCAGATATATATTGGATTTTACCTCGACCCTGAGTGTCCGGCCCCATGAGACGGTGGTTTTCTCGGCCTCTTGTGGTCAGAGGTCGTTCCCGCTGCACAGATTCATGCGCCAGGGCCTCCTACAGACAATGCACTTTGGTTTGTTACGCTATCTCTTATAGCACCCGAGATATCAGCAGATACATATTGGATTTTCCCCAGACCCTGAGTGCCCGTCCCCATGAGACGGTGATTTTCTCGGCCCCTGGTGGTCCGAGGTCGTTCCCGCTGCACAGATGCATGCGCCAGGGCCTCCTGCAGATAATTCACTTTGATTTATCGCGCTATCTCTAATAGCACCCGAGATATCACCAGATATATATTGGATTTTTCCTCGACCCTGAGTGTCCGGCCCCATGTGTCGGTGGTTTTCTCGGCCCCTGGTGATCCGAGGTCGTTCCCGCTGAACAGATTCATTCGCAAGGGCCTCCTGCAGACAATGCACTTTGGTTTATTGCGCTATCTGTAATAGCACCCGAGATATCACCAGATGTATATTGGATTTTCTCCTGACCCTGAGTGTCCGGCTCCATGAGACTGTGGTTTTCTCGGCCCCTGGTGGTCCGAGGTCGTTCCCGCTGCACAGATTCATGCGCCAGGGCCTCCTGGAGATAATTCACTTTGATTTATTGCGCTATCTGTAATAGCACCCGAGATATCACCAGATATATATTGGGTTTTCCCCTGACCCTGAGTGTCCGGCGCCATGAGACGGTGGTTTTCTCGGCCCCTGGTGGTCCGAGGTCGTTCCCTCTGCACAGATTCATGCGCCAGGGCCTCCTACTGACAATGCACTTTGATTTATTGTGCTATCTGTAATATAACCCGAGATATCACCAGATATATATAGGATTTTTCCCTGACCCTGAGTGTCCGGCCCCATGAGACGGTTGTTGTCTCGGCCCCTGGTGGTCCGAAATCGTTCCCTCTGCACAGATTCATGCGCCAGGGCCTCCTACAGACAATGCACTTTGATTTATTGTGCTATCTGTAATATAACCCGAGATATCACCAGATATATATTGGATTTTTCCCTGACCCTGAGTGTCCGGCCCCATGAGACGATTGTTGTCTCGGCCCCTGGTGGTCCGAGGTCGTTCCCGTTGCACAGATTCATGCGCCAGGGCCTCCTGCAGATAATTCACTTTGGTTTATTGCGCTATATCTAATAGCACCCAAGATATCACCAGATATATATTGGATTTTTCCCTGACCCTGAGTGTCCGGCCCCATGAGACTGTGGTTTCCTCGGCCCCTGGTGGTCCGAGGTCGTTCCCGCTGCACAGATTCATGCGCCAGGGCCTCCTACAGACAATGCACTTTGATTTATTTCGCTATCTGTAATAGGACCCGAGATATCACCAGATATATATTGGATTTTCCCCAGACCCTGAGTGTCCGGCCGCATGAGACGGTAGTTTTCTCGGCCCCTGGTGGTCCGAGGTCGTTCCCGCTGCACAGAGTCATGCGCCAGGGCCTCCTACAGACAATGCACTTTGATTTATTGCGCTATCTGTAATAGCACCCGAGATATCACCAGATATATATTGGATTTTTCGCCGAACCAGAGTGTCCGGCCCCATGAGACGGTGGTTTTCTCGGCCCCTGGTGGTCCGAGGTCGTTCCCGCTGGACAGGTTCATGCGCCAGGGTCTCCTACAGACAATGCACTTTGATTTATTCCGCTATCTGTAATAGCAGCCGAGATATCACCAGATATATATTGGATTTTTCACTGACCCTGAATGTCCGGCCCCATGAGACGGTCGTTTTCTCAGCCCCTGGTGGCCCGAGGTCGTTCCCGCTGCACAGATTCATGCGCCAGGGCCTCCTGCAGATAATTCACTTTGGTTTTTTGCGCTATCTCTAATAGCGCCCGAGATATCACCAGATATATATTGGATTTTTCCCTGACCCTGAGAGTCCGTCCCTATGAGACTGCGGTCTTCTCGGCCCCTGGTGGTCCGAGGTCGTTCCCGCTGCACAGATTCATGCGCCAGGGCCTCCTACAGACAATGCACTTTGATTTATTGCGCTATCTGTAATAGCACCCGAGATATCACCAGATATATATTGGATTTTCCCCTGACCCTGAGTGTCCGGCCCCATGAGACGGTGGTTTTATCGGCCCCTGGTGGTCCGAGGTCGTTCCCGCTGCACAGATTCATGCGCCATGGCCTCCTACAGACAATGCGCGTTGGTTTAATGCGCTATCTGTAATAGCACCCGAGATATCACCAGATATATATTGGATTTTACCCTGACCCTGAGTGCCCGGCCCCATGAGACGGTGGTTGTCTCGGCCCCTGGAGGTCCGAGGACGTTCCCGCTGCACAGATTCATGCGCCAGGGCCTCCTGCAGATAATTCACTTTGGTTTATTGCGCTATCTATAATAGCACCCGAAATATCACCAGATATATGCTGGATTTTCACATGACCTTGGGTGACGGATTCCGAATATCTAAAATTTACTCGGCCCCTGGTGGTTCGAGGTCGTTCCTGCTGCACAGACTCATTCGCCTGTGCCTCCTACAGACAATGCACTTTGATTTATCGCGCTATCTGTAATAGCACCCGAGATATCACCAGATATATATTGGATTTTTCCTCGACCCTGAGTGTCCGGCCCCTTGAGACGGTGGTTTTCTCGGCCTCTTGTGGTCAGAGGTCGTTCCCGCTGCACAGATTCATGCGCCAGGGCCTCCTACAGACAATGCACTTTGATTTATTGCGCTATCTGTAATAGCACCCGAGATATCACCAGATATATATTGGATTTTACCCTGACCATGAGTGTCCGGCCCCATGAGACTGTGGTTTTTTCGGCCCCTGATGGTCCGAGGTCGTTCCCGCTGCACAGATTCATGCGCCAGGGCCTCCTACAGACAATGCACTTTGATTTATTGCGCTATCTGTAATAGCACCCGAGATATCACCAGATATATATTGGATATTACCCTCACCCTGAGTGTCCAGCCCCATGAGACGGTGGTTTTCTCGGCCCCTTGTGGTCCGAGGTCGTTCCCGCTGCCCAGATTCATGCGCCAGGGCCTCGTCCAGACAATCCACTTTGATTTATTGTGCTATCTGTAATAGCACCCGACATATCACCAGATATATATTGCATTTTTCCCTGACCCTGAGTGTCCGGCCCCATGAGACGGTGGTTTTCTCGGCCCCTGGTGGTCCGAGGTCGTTCCCGCTGCACAGATGCATGGGCCAGGGCCTCCTGCAGATAATTCACTTTGATTTATTGTGCTATCTGTAATATAACCCGAGATATCACCAGATATATATTGGATTTTTCCCTGACCCTGAGTGTCCGGCCCCATGAGACGGTTGTTGTCTCGGCCCCTGGTGGTCCGAGGTCGTTCCCGCTGCACAGATTCTTGCGCCAGGGCCTCCTGCAGATAATTCACCTTGGTTTATTACGCTATCGCTAATAGCACCCAAGATATCACCAGATATATATTGGATTTTTCCCTGACCCTGAGTGTCCGGCCCCATGAGACTGTGGTTTCCTCGGCCCCTGGTGGTCCGAGGTCGTTCCCGCTGCACAGATTCATGCGCCAGGGCCTCCTACAGACAATGCACTTTGATTTATTTCGATATCTGTAATAGGACCCGAGATATCACCAGATATATATTGGATTTTCCCCAGACCCTGAGTGTCCGGCCGCATGAGACTGTAGTTTTCTCGGCCCCTGGTGGTCCGAGGTCGTTCCCGCTGCACAGATTCATGCGCCAGGGCCTCCTGCAGATAATTCACTTTGGTTTATTGCGCTATCTCTAATAGCACCCGAGATATCACCAGATATATACTGGATTTTTCACTGACCCTGAGTGTCCGGCCCCATGAGACGGTAGTTTTATCGGCCCCTGGTGGTCCGAGGTCGTTCCCGCTGCACAGGTTCATGCGTCAGGGCCTCCTGCAGACAATGCACTTTGATTTATCGAGCTATCTCTAATGGCACCCGATATATCACCAGATATATAATGGATTTTTCCCTGACCCTGAGTGTCCGGCCACATGAGACTGTGGTTTTCTGGTCCCCTGGTGGCCCGAGGTCGTTCCCGCTGCACAGATTCATGCGCCAGGGCCTCCTACAGACATTGCACTTTGATTTATTGCGCTATCTCTAATAGCACCCGAGATATCACCAGATATATACTGGATTTTCCCCTGACCCTGAGTGTCCGGCCCCATGAGACTGTGGTTTTCTCGGCCGCTGGTGGTCCGAGGTCGTTCCCGCTGCACAGATTCATGCGCCAGGGCCTCCTACAGACAATGCACTTTGATTTATTGCGCTATCTGTAATAGCACCCGAGATATCACCAGATATATATTGGATTTTTCACTGACCCTGAGTGTCCGGCCCCATGAGACGGTCGTTTTCTCGGCCCCTGGTGGTCCGAGGTCGTTCCCGCTGCACAGATTCATGCGCCAGGGCCTCCTGCAGATAATTCACTTTGGTTTATTGCGCTATCTCTATTAGCACCCGAGATATCACCAGATATATATTGGATTTTTCCTCGACCCTGAGTGTCCGGCCCCATGAGACGGTAGTTTTATCGGCCCCTGGTGGTCCGAGGTCGTTCCCGCTGCACAGGTTCATGCGTCTGGGCCTCCTGCAGACAATGCACTTTGATTTATCGAGCTATCTCTAATGGCACCCGATATATCACCAGATATATAATGGATTTTTCCCTGACCCTGAGTGTCCGGACACATGAGACTGTGGTTTTCTGGTCCCCTGGTGGCCCGAGGTCGTTCCCGCTGCACAGATTCATGCGCCAGGGCCTCCTACAGACATTGCACTTTGATTTATTGCGCTATCTCTAATAGCACCCGAGATATCACCAGATATATACTGGATTTTCCCCTGACCCTGAGTGTCCGGCCCCATGAGACTGTGGTTTTCTCGGCCGCTGGTGGTCCGAGGTCGTTCCCGCTGCACAGATTCATGCGCCAGGGCCTCCTACAGACAATGCACTTTGATTTATTGCGCTATCTGTAATAGCACCCGAGATATCACCAGATATATATTGGATTTTCCCCTGACCCTGAGTGTCCGGCCCCATGAGACGGTGGTTTTATCGGCCCCTGGTGGTCCGAGGTCGTTCCCGCTGCACAGATTCATGCGCCATGGCCTCCTACAGACAATGCGCGTTGGTTTAATGCGCTATCTGTAATAGCACCCGAGATATCACCAGATATATATTGGATTTTACCCTGACCCTGAGTGCCCGGCCCCATGAGACGGTGGTTGTCTCGGCCCCTGGAGGTCCGAGGACGTTCCCGCTGCACAGATTCATGCGCCAGGGCCTCCTGCAGATAATTCACTTTGGTTTATTGCGCTATCTATAATAGCACCCGAAATATCACCAGATATATGCTGGATTTTCACATGACCTTGGGTGACGGATTCCGAATATCTGTAATTTACTCGGCCCCTGGTGGTTCGAGGTCGTTCCTGCTGCACAGACTCATTCGCCTGTGCCTCCTACAGACAATGCACTTTGATTTATCGCGCTATCTGTAATAGCACCCGAGATATCACCAGATATATATTGGATTTTTCCTCGACCCTGAGTGTCCGGCCCTATGAGTCTGTGGCTTTCTCGGCCCCTGGTTGTCCGAGGTCGTTCCCGCTGCACAGATGCATGCGCCAGGGCCTACTGCAGATAATTCACTTTGGTTTATTGCGCTATCTATAATAGCACCCGAAATATCACCAGATATATGCTGGATTTTCACATGACCTTGGGTGACGGATTCCGAATATCTGTAATTTTCTCGGCCCCTGGTGGTTCGAGGTCGTTCCTGCTGCACAGACTCATTCGCCAGTGCCTCCTACAGACAATGCACTTTGATTTATTGCGCTATCTGTAATAGCACCCGAGATATCACCAGATATATATTGGATATTACCCTCACCCTGAGTGTCCAGCCCCATGAGACGGTGGTTTTCTCGGCCCCTGGTGGACCGAGGTCGTTCCCGCTGCACAGATTCATGCGCCAGGGCCTCCTCCAGACAATGAACTTTGATTTATTGCGCTATCTGTAATAGCTCCCGACATATCACCAGATATATAATGGATTTTCCCCAGACCCTGAGTGTCCGGCCCCATGAGACTTTAGTTTTCTCGGCCCCTGGTGTTCCGAGGTCGTTCCCGCTGCACAGATGCATGCGCCAGGGCCTCTTGCAGATAATACACTTTGGTTTATTGCGCTGTATCTAATAGCACCCGAGATATCACCTGATATATATATTGGATTTTCCCCTGACCCTGAGTGTCCGGCCCAACTAGACTGTGGTTTTCTCGGCCCCTGGTGGTCCGAGGTCGTTCCCGCTGCCCAGATTCATGCGCCAGGGCCTCCTGCAGATAATTCACTTTGGTTTATTGCGCTATCTCTAATAGCACCCGAGATATCACCTGATATATAGTGGATTTTCGCCAGACCCTGAGTGTCCGTCCCCATGAGACGGTGGTTTTCTCGGCCCCTGGTGGTCCGAGGTCGTTCCCGCTGCACAGATTCATGCGCCAGGGCCTCCTACAGACAGTGCACTTTGATTTATTGTACTATCTGTAATAGCACCCGAGTTATCACCAGATATATATTGGATTTTTCCCTAACCCTGAGTGTCCAGCCCCATGAGTCTGTGGCTTTCTCGGCCCCTGGTTGTCCGAGGTCGTTCCCGCTGCACAGATGCATGCGCCAGGGCCTACTGCAGATAATTGACTTTGGTTTATTGCGCTATCTATAATAGCACCCGAAATATCACCAGATATATGCTGGATTTTCACATGACCTTGGGTGACGGATTCCGAATATCTGTAATTTTCTCGGCCCCTGGTGGTTCGAGGTCGTTCCTGCTGCACAGACTCATTCGCCAGTGCCTCCTACAGACAATGCACTTTGATTTATCGCGCTATCTGTAATAGCACCCGAGATATCACCAGATATATATTGGATTTTACCCTGACCATGAGTGTCCGGCCCCATGAGACTGTGGTTTTTTCGGCCCCTGATGGTCCGAGGTCGTTCCCGCTGCACAGATTCATGCGCCAGGGCCTCCTACAGACAATGCACTTTGATTTATTGCGCTATCTGTAATAGCACCCGAGATATCACCAGATATATATTGGATTTTCCCCTGACCCTGAGTGTCCGGCCCCTTGAGACTGTGGTTGTCTCGGCCCCTGGAGGTCCGAGGACGTTCCCGCTGCACAGATTCATGCGACAGCGCCTCCTGCAGATAATTCACTTTGATTTATTGCGCTATCTCTAATAGCACCCGAGATATCACCAGATATATACTGGATTTTTCACTGACCCTGAGTGTCCGGCCCCATGAGACGGTAGTTTTATCGGCCCCTGGTGGTCCGAGGTCGTTCCCGCTGCACAGGTTCATGCGTCAGGGCCTCCTGCAGACAATGCACTTTGATTTATCGAGCTATCTCTAATGGCACGCGATATATCACCAGATATATAATGGATTTTTCCCTGACCCTGAGTGTCCGGCCACATGAGACTGTGGTTTTCTGGGCCCCTGGTGGCCCGAGGTCGTTCCCGCTGCACAGATTCATGCGCCAGGGCCTCCTACAGACATTGCACTTTGATTTATTGCGCTATCTCTAATAGCACCCGAGATATCACCAGCTATATACTGGATTTTCCCCTGACCCTGAGTGTCCGGCCCCATGAGACTGTGGTTTTCTCGGCCGCTGGTGGTCCGAGGTCGTTCCCGCTGCACAGATTCATGCGCCAGGGCCTCCTACAGACAATGCACTTTGATTTATTGCGCTATCTGTAATAGCACCCGAGATATCACCAGATATATATTGGATTTTTCACTGACCCTGAGTGTCCGGCCCCATGAGACGGTCGTTTTCTCGGCCCCTGGTGGTCCGAGGTCGTTCCCGCTGCACAGATTCATGCGCCAGGGCCTCCTACAGACAATGCACTTTGATTTATTGCGCTATCTGTAATAGCACCCGAGATATCACCAGATACATATTGGATTTTACCCTGACCCTGAGTGTCCGGCCCCTTGAGACGGTGGTTGTCTCGGCCCCTGGTGGCCCGAGGTCGTTCCCGCTGCACAGATTCATGCGCCAGGGCCTCCTGCAGATAATTCACTTTGGTTTATTGCGCTATCTCTAATGGCACCCGAGATATCACCAGATATATACTGGATTTTCCCCTGACCCTGAGTGTCCGGCCCCATGAGACTGTGGTTTTCTCGGCCCCTGGTGGTCCGAGGTCGTTCCCGCTGCACAGTTTCATGCGCCAGGGCCTCCTACAGACAATGCACTTTGATTTATTGCGCTATCTGTAATAGCACCCGAGATATCACCAGATATATATTGGATTTTTCACTGACCCTGAGTGTCCGGCCCCATGAGACGGTCGTTTTCTCGGCCCCTGGTGGTCCGAGGTCGTTCCCGCTGCACAGATTCATGCGCCAGGGCCTCCTGCAGATAATTCACTTTGGTTTATTGCGCTATCTCTATTAGCACCCGAGATATCACCAGATATATATTGGATTTTTCCTCGACCCTGAGTGTCCGGCCCCATGAGACGGTGGTTTTCTCGGCCCCTTGTGGTCAGAGGTCGCTCCCGCTGCACAGATTCATGCGCCAGGGCCTCCTACAGACAATGCAGTTTGGTTTATTGCGCTATCTCTAATAGCACCCGAGATATCACCAGATATATAGTGGATTTTCGCCAGACCCTGAGTGTCCGTCCCCATGAGACGGTGGTTTTCTCGGCCCCTGGTGGTCCGAGGTCGTTCCCGCTGCACAGATTCATGCGCCAGGGCCTCCTACAGACAATGCACTTTGATTTATTGCGCTATCTGTAATAGCACCCGAGATATCACCAGATATATATTGGATTTTCCCCTGACCCAGAGTGTCCGGCCCCATGAGACTGTGGTTTTCTCTGCCCCTGGTGGTCCGAGGTCGTTGCCGCTGCACAGGTTCATGCGCCAGGGCCTCCTACAGACAATGCACTTTGATTTATTGCGCTATCTGTAATAGCACCCGAGATATCACCAGATATATATTGGATATTACCCTCACCCTGAGTGTCCAGCCCCATGAGACGGTGGTTTTCTCGGCCCCTGGTGGACCGAGGTCGTTCCCGCTGCACAGATTCATGCGCCAGGGCCTCCTCCAGACAATGAACTTTGATTTATTGCGCTATCTGTAATAGCTCCCGACATATCACCAGATATATAATGGATTTTCCCCAGACCCTGAGTGTCCGGCCCCATGAGACTTTAGTTTTCTCGGCCCCTGGTGTTCCGAGGTCGTTCCCGCTGCCCAGATTCATGCGCCAGGGCCTCCTGCAGATAATTCACTTTGGTTTATTGCGCTGTATCTAATAGCACCCGAGATATCACCAGATATATATTGGATTTTCCCCTGACCCTGAGTGTCCGGCCCCATGAGACTGTGGTTTTCTCGGCCCCTGGTGGTCCGAGGTCGTTCCCGCTGCCCAGATTCATGCGCCAGGGCCTCCTGCAGATAATTCACTTTGGTTTATTGCGCTATCTCTAATAGCACCCGAGATATCACCAGATATATATTGGATTTTCCCCTGACCCTGAGTGTCCGGCCCCATTAGACTGTGGTTTTCTCGGCCCCTGGTGGTCCGAGGTCGTTCCCGCTGCCCAGATTCATGCGCCAGGGCCTCCTGCAGATAATTCACTTTGGTTTATTGCGCTGTATCTAATAGCACCCGAGATATCACCAGATATATATTGGATTTTCCCCTGACCCTGAGTGTCCGGCCCCATGAGACTGTGGTTTTCTCGGCCCCTGGTGGTTCGAGGTCGTTCACGCTGCCCAGATACATGCGCCAGGGCCTCCTCCAGACAATGCACTTTGATTTATTGCGCTATCTGTAATAGCACCCGACATATCACCAGATATATATAGCATTTTTCCCTGACCATGAGTGTCCGGCCCCATGAGACGGTGGTTTTCTCGGCCCCTGGTGGTCCGAGGTTGTTCCCGCTGCAGAGATTCATGCGCCAGGGCCTCCTACAGACAATGCACTTTGATTTATTGCTCTATCTGTAATAGCACCCGAGATATCACCAGATATATATTGGATTTTCCCCTGACCCTGAGTGTCCGGCCCCATGAGACTGTGGTTTTCTCGGCCCCTGGTGGTGCGAGGTCGTTCCCGTTGCACAGATTCTTGCGCCAGGGCCTGCTGCAGATAATTCACTTTGGTTTATTGCCCTATCTCTAATAGCACCCGAGATATCACCAGATATATATTGGATTTTCCCCTGACCCTGAGTGTCCGGCCCCATGAGACTGTGGTTTTCTCGGCCCCTGGTGGTCCGAGGTCGTTCCCGCTGCCCAGATTCATGCGCCAGGGCCTCGTCCAGACAATCCACTTTGATTTATTGTGCTATCTGTAATAGCACCCGACATATCACCAGATATATATTGCATTTTTCCCTGACCCTGAGTGTCCGGCCCCATGAGACGGTGGTTTTCTCGGCCCCTGGTGGTCCGAGGTCGTTCCCGCTGCACAGATGCATGGGCCAGGGCCTCCTGCAGATAATTCACTTTGATTTATTGTGCTATCTGTAATATAACCCGAGATATCACCAGATATATATTGGATTTTTCCCTGACCCTGAGTGTCCGGCCCCATGAGACTGTGGTTTCCTCGGCCCCTGGTGGTCCGAGGTCGTTCCCGCTGCACAGATTCATGCGCCAGGGCCTCCTACAGACAATGCACTTTGATTTATTGCGCTATCTGTAATAGCACCCGAGATATCACCAGATACATATTGGATTTTACCCTGACCCTGAGTGTCCGGCCCCTTGAGACGGTGGTTGTCTCGGCCCCTGGTGGCCCGAGGTCGTTCCCGCTGCACAGATTCATGCGCCAGGGCCTCCTGCAGATAATTCACTTTGGTTTATTGCGCTATCTCTAATGGCACCCGAGATATCACCAGATATATACTGGATTTTCCCCTGACCCTGAGTGTCCGGCCCCATGAGACTGTGGTTTTCTCGGCCCCTGGTGGTCCGAGGTCGTTCCCGCTGCACAGTTTCATGCGCCAGGGCCTCCTACAGACAATGCACTTTGATTTATTGCGCTATCTGTAATAGCACCCGAGATATCACCAGATATATATTGGATTTTCCCCTGACCCTGAGTGTCCGGCCCCATGAGACGGTGGTTTTATCGGCCCCAGGTGGTCCGAGGTCGTTCCCGCTGCACAGATTCATGCGCCATGGCCTCCTACAGACAATGCGCGTTGGTTTAATGCGCTATGTGTAATAGCACCCGAGATATCACCAGATATATATTGGATTTTTGCCTGACCCTGAGTTCTCGGCCCCATGAGACTGTGGTTTTCTCGGCCCCTGGTGGTCCGAGGTCGTTCCCGCTGCACAGATTCATGCGTCAGGGCCTCCTGCAGACAATGCACTTTGATTTATCGAGCTATCTCTAATGACACCCGATATATCACCAGATATATAATGGATTTTTCCCTGACCCTGAGTGTCCGGCCCCATGAGACTGTGGTTTTCTCGGACCCTGGTGGTCCGAGGTCGTTCCCGCTGCACAGATTCATGCGCCAGGGCCTCCTACAGACAATGCACTTTGATTTATTGCGCTATCTGTAATAGCACCCGAGATATCAACAGATATATATTGGATTTTTCACTGACCCTGAGTGTCCGGCCCCATGAGACGGTGGTTTTCTCGGCCCCTGGTGTTCCGAGGTCGTTCCCGCTGCACAGATTCATGCGCCAGGGCCTCCTGCAGACAATGCACTTTGATTTATTGCGCTATCTCTAATAGCACCCGAGATATCACCAGATATATATTGGATTTTCCCCTGACCCTGAGTGTCCGGCCCCATGAGACTGTGGTTTTCTCGGCCCCTGGTGGTCCGAGGTCGTTCCCGCTGCACAGATTCATGCGCCAGGGCCTCCTACAGACAATGCACTTTGATTTATTGCGCTATCTGTAATACCACCCGAGATATCACCAGATATATATTGGATATTCCCCTGACCCTGAGTGTCCGGCCCCATGAGACGGTGGTTGTCTCGGCCCCTGGTGATCCGAGGTCGTTCTCGCTGCACAGATTCATGCGCCAGGGCCTCCTACAGACAATGCACTTTGATTTATGGCGCTATCTGTAATAGCACCCGAGATATCACCAGATCTATATTGGATTTTCCCCTGACCCTGAGTATCCGGCCCCATGAGACTGTGGTTTTTTCGGCCCCTGGTGGTCCGCGGTCGTTCCCGCTGCCCAGATTCATGCGCCAGTGCCTCCTCCAGACAATGCACTTTGATTTATTGCGCTACCTGTAATAGCACCCGACATATCACCAGATATATATAGCATTTTTCCCTGACCCTGAGTGTCCGGCCCCATGAGACGGTGGTTTTCTCGGCCCCTGGTGGTCCGAGGTCGTTCCCGCTGCACAGATTCATGCGCCAGGGCCTCCTGCATATAATTCACTTTGGTTTATTGCGCTATCTCTAATAGCACCCGAGATATCACCAGATATATATTGGATTTTGCCCTTACCCTGAGTGTCCGGCCCCATGAGACTGTGGTTTTCTTATCCCTGGTGGTCCGAGGTCGTTGCCGCTTCACAGATTCATGCGCCAGGGCCTCCTACAGACAATGCACTTTGATTTATTGCGCTATCTGTAATAGCACCCGAGATATCACCAGATATATTTTTGATTTTTCCCTGACCCTGAGTGTCCGGCCCCATGAGACGGTGGTTGTCTCGGCCCCTGGTGGTCCGAGGTCGTTCCCGCTGCACAGATTCATGCGCCAGGGCCTCCTACAGACAATGCACTTTGATTTATTGCGCTATCTGTAATAGCACCCGACATATCACCAGATATATATTGGATTTTCCCCAGACCCTGAGTGTCCGGCCCCATGAGACTGTAGTTTTCTCGGCCCCTGGTGGTCCGAGGTCGTTCCCGCTGGACAGATGCATGCGCCAGGGCCTCCTGCAGATAATTCACTTTGGTTTATTGCGCTATCTCTAATAGCACCCGAGATATCACCAGATATATATTGGATTTTCCCCTGACCCTGAGTGTCCGGCCCCATTAGACTGTGGTTTTCTCGGCCCCTGGTGGTCCGAGGTCGTTCCCGCTGCCCAGATTCATGCGCCAGGGCCTCCTGTAGATAATTCACTTTGGTTTATTGCGCTGTATCTAGTAGCACCCGAGATATCACCACATATATATTGGATTTTCCCCTGACCCTGAGTGTCCGGCCCCATGAGACTGTGGTTTTCTCGGCCCCTGGTGGTCCGAGGTCGTTCCCGCTGCCCAGATTCATGCGCCAGGGCCTCCTGCAGATAATTCACTTTGGTTTATTGCGCTATCTCTAATAGCACCCGAGATATCAGCAGATATATATTGGATTTTTCACTGACCCTGAGTGACCGGCCCCATGAGACGGTAGTTTTCTCGGCCCCTGGTGGTCCGAGGTCGTTCCCGCTGCACAGAATCATGCGCCAGGGCCTCCTGCAGATAATTCACTTTGGTTTATTGCGCTATCTCTAATAGCACCCGAGTTATCACCAGATATATATTGGATTTTCCCCTGACCCTGAGTGTCCGGCCCCATGAGACTGTGGTTTTCTCGGCCCCTGGTGGTCCGAGGTCGTTCCCGCTGCACAGATTCATGCGCCAGGGCCTCCTACAGACAATGCACTTTGATTTATTGCGCTATCTGTAATAGCACCCGATATATCAGCAGATATATATTGGATTTTTCACTGACCCTGAGTATCCGGCCCCATGAGACGGTAGTTTTCTCGGCCCCTGGTGATCCGAGGTCGTTCCCGCTGCACAGATTCATGCGCCAGGGCCTCCTGCAGATAATTCACTTTGGTTTATTGCGCTATCTCTAATAGCACCCGAGATATCACCAGATATATATTGGATTTTCCCCTGACCCTGAGTGTCCGGCCCCATGAGACTGTGGTTTTCTCGGCCCCTGGTGGTCCGAGGTTGTTCCCGCTGCACAGATTCATGCGCGAGGGCCTCCTACAGACAATGCACTTTGATTTATTGCTCTATCTGTAATAGCACCCGAGATATCACCACATATATATTGGATTTTTCACTGACCCTGAGTGTCCGGCCCCATGAGACGGTGGTTTTCTCGGTCCCTGGTGTTCCGAGGTTGTTCCCGCTGCACAGATTCATGCGCCAGGGCCTCCTACAGACAATGCACATTGATTTATTGCGCTATCTCTAATAGCACCCGAGATATCACCAGATATATATTGGATATTCCCCTGACCCTGAGTGTCCGGCCCCATGAGACTGCGGTTTTCTCGGCCCCTGGTGGTCCGAGGTCGTTCCCGCTGCACACATTCATGCGCCAGGGCCTCCTGCAGATAATTCACTATGGTTTATTGCGCTATCTCCAATAGCACCCGAGATATCACCAGATATATATTGGATTTTCCCCTGACCCTGAGTGTCCGGCCCCATGAGACTGTGGTTTTCTCGGCCCCTGGTTGTCCGAGGTCGTTCCCGCTGCACAGAATCATGCGCCAGGGCCTCCTGCAGATAATTCACTTTGGTTTATTGCGCTATCTCTAATAGCACCCGAGTTATCACCAGATATATATTGGATTTTTCACTGACCCTGAGTATCCGGCCCCATGAGACGGTAGTTTTCTCGGCCCCTGGTGATCCGAGGTCGTTCCCGCTGCACAGATTCATGCGCCAGGGCCTCCTGCAGATAATTCACTTTGGTTTATTGCGCTATCTCTAATAGCACCCGAGATATCACCAGATATATATTGGATTTTCCCCTGACCCTGAGTGTCCGGCCCCATGAGACTGTGGTTTTCTCGGCCCCTGGTGTTCCGAGGTCGTTCCCGCTGCACAGATTCATGCGCGAGGGCCTCCTACAGACAATGCACTTTGATTTATTGCTCTATCTGTAATAGCACCCGAGATATCACCACATATATATTGGATTTTTCACTGACCCTGAGTGTCCGGCCCCATGAGACGGTGGTTTTCTCGGTCCCTGGTGTTCCGAGGTTGTTCCCGCTGCACAGATTCATGCGCCAGGGCCTCCTACAGACAATGCACATTGATTTATTGCGCTATCTCTAATAGCACCCGAGATATCACCAGATATATATTGGATATTCCCCTGACCCTGAGTGTCCGGCCCCATGAGACTGCGGTTTTCTCGGCCCCTGGTGGTCCGAGGTCGTTCCCGCTGCACACATTCATGCGCCAGGGCCTCCTGCAGATAATTCACTATGGTTTATTGCGCTATCTCCAATAGCACCCGAGATATCACCAGATATATATTGGATTTTCCCCTGACCCTGAGTGTCCGGCCCCATGAGACTGTGGTTTTCTCGGCCCCTGGTGGTCCGAGGTCGTTCCCGCTGCACAGATTCATGCGCAAGGGCCTCCTACAGACAATGCACTTTGATTTATTGCGCTATCTGTAATAGCACCCGAGATATCAGCAGATATATATTGGATTTTTCACTGACCCTGAGTATCCGGCCCCATGAGACGGTAGTTTTCTCGGCCCCTGGTGATCCGAGGTCGTTCCCGCTGCACAGATTCATGCGCCAGGGCCTCCTGCAGATAATTCACTTTGGTTTATTGCGCTATCTCTAATAGCACCCGAGATATCACCAGATATATATTGGATTTTCCCCTGACCCTGAGTGTCCGGCCCCATGAGACTGTGGTTTTCTCGGCCCCTGGTGGTCCGAGGTTGTTCCCGCTGCACAGATTCATGCGCGAGGGCCTCCTACAGACAATGCACTTTGATTTATTGCTCTATCTGTAATAGCACCCGAGATATCACCACATATATATTGGATTTTTCACTGACCCTGAGTGTCCGGCCCCATGAGACGGTGGTTTTCTCGGTCCCTGGTGTTCCGAGGTCGTTCCCGCTGCACAGATTCATGCGCCAGGGCCTCCTACAGACAATGCACATTGATTTATTGCGCTATCTCTAATAGCACCCGAGATATCACCAGATATATATTGGATATTCCCCTGACCCTGAGTGTCCGGCCCCATGAGACTGCGGTTTTCTCGGCCCCTGGTGGTCCGAGGTCGATCCCGCTGCACACATTCATGCGCCAGGGCCTCCTGCAGATAATTCACTATGGTTTATTGCGCTATCTCCAATAGCACCCGAGATATCACCAGATATATATTGGATTTTCCCCTGACCCTGAGTGTCCGGCCCCATGAGACTGTGGTTTTCTCGGCCCCTGGTGGTCCGAGGTCGTTCCCGTTGCACAGATTCATGCGCCAGGGCCCCCTGCAGATAATTCACTTTGGTTTATTGCGCTGTCTCTAATAGCACCCGAGATATCACCAGATATATATTGGATTTTTCACTGACCCTGAGGGTCCGGCCCCATGAGGCGGTCGTTTTCTCGGCCCCTGGTGGTCCGAGGTCGTTCCCGCTGCACAGAATCATGCGCCAGGGCCTCCTACAGACAATGCACTTTGATTTATTGCGCTATCTGTAATAGCACCCGAGATATCAGCAGATATATATTGGATTTTTCCCTGACCCTGAGTGTCCGGCCCCATGAGACGGTCGTTTTCTCGGCCCCTGGTGGTCCGAGGTCGTTCCCGTTGCACAGATTCATGCGCCAGGGCCTCCTGCAGATAATTCACTTTGGTTTATTGCGCTATCTGTAATAGCACCCGATATATCACCAGATCTATATTGGATTTTCCCCTGACCCTGAGTGTCCGACCCCATGAGACTGTGGTTTTCTCGGCCCCTGGTCGTCCGAGGTCGTTCCCGTTGCACAGATTCATGCGCCAGGGACTCCTGCAGATAATTCACTTCGGTTTATTGCGCTATCTCTAATAGCACCCGAGATATCACCAGATATATATTGGATTTTTCACTGACCCTGAGCGTCCGGCCCCATGAGACGGTCGTTTTCTCGGCCCCTGGTGGTCCGAGGTCGTTCCCGCTGCACAGGTTCATGCGCCAGGGTCTCCTACAGACAATGCACTTTGATTTATTGCGCTATCTGTAATAGCACCCGAGATATCACCAGATCTATATTGGATTTTCCCCTGACCCTGAGTATCCGGCCCCATGAGACGGTAGTTTTCTCGGCCCCTGGTGATCCGAGGTCGTTCCCGCTGCACAGATTCATGCGCCAGGGCCTCCTGCAGATAATTCACTTTGGTTTATTGCGCTATCTCTAATAGCACCCGAGATATCACCAGATATATATTGGATTTTCCCCTGACCCTGAGTGTCCGGCTCCATGAGACTGTGGTTTTCTCGGCCCCTGGTGGTCCGAGGTCGCTCCCGCTGCACAGATTCATGCGCCAGGGCCTCCTACAGACAATGCACTTTGATTTATTGCGCTATCTCTAATAGCACCCGAGATATCACCAGATATATATTGGATTTTCCCCTGACCCTGAGTGTCCGGCACAATGAGACTATGGTTTTCTCGGCCCCTGGTGGTCCGCGGTCGTTCCCGCTGCACAGATTCATGCGCCAAGGCCTCCTGCAGATAATTCACTTTGGTTTATTGCGCTATCTCTAATAGCACCCGAGATATCACCAGATATATATTGGATTTTACCCTGACCCTGAGTGTCCGGCCCCATGAGACTGTGCTTTTCTCGGCCCCTGGTGGTCCGCGGTCGTTCCCGTTGCACAGATTCATGCGCCAGGGCCTCCTGCAGATAATTCACTTTGGTTTATTGCGCTATCTCTAATAGCACCCGAGACATCACCAGATATATATTGGATTTTACCCTGACCCTGAGTGTCCGGCCCCATGAGACTGTGCTTTTCTCGGCCCCTGGTGGTCCGCGGTCGTTCCCGTTGCACAGATTCATGCGCCAGGGCCTCCTGCAGATAATTCACTTTGGTTTATTGCGCTATCTCTAATAGCACCCGAGATATCACCAGATATATATTGGATTTTACCCTGACCCTGAGTGTCCGGCCCCATGAGACTGTGCTTTTCTCGGCCCCTGGTGGTCCGCGGTCGTTCCCGTTGCACAGATTCATGCGCCAGGGCCTCCTGCAGATAATTCACTTTCGTTTATTGCGCTATCTCTAATAGCACCCGAGATATCACCAGATATATATTGGATTTTACCCTGACCCTGAGTGTCCGGCCCCATGAGACTGTGCTTTTCTCGGCCCCTGGTGGTCCGCGGTCGTTCCCGTTGCACAGATTCATGCGCCAGGGCCTCCTGCAGATAATTCACTTTCGTTTATTGCGCTATCTCTAATAGCACCCGAGACATCACCAGATATATATTGGATTTTTCCCTTACCCTGAGTGTCCGGCCCCATGAGACGGTGGTTTTCTCGGCCCCTGGTGGTCCTAGGTCGTTCCCGCTGCACAGATTCATGCGCCAAGGCCTCCTGCAGATAATTCACTTTGGTTTATTGCGCTATCTCTAATAGCACCCGAGATATCACCAGATATATATTGGATTTTACCCTGACCCTGAGTGTCCGGCCCCATGAGACTGTGCTTTTCTCGGCCCCTGGTGGTCCGCGGTCGTTCCCGCTGCACAGGTTCATGCGCCAGGGTCTCCTACAGACAATGCACTTTGATTTATTGCGCTATCTCTAATAGCACCCGAGATATCACCAGATATATATTGGATTTTCCCCTGACCCTGAGTGTCCGGCCCCATGAGACTGTGGTTTTGTCGGCCCCTGGTGGTCCGAGGTCGTTCCCGTTGCACAGATTCATGCGCCAGGGCCCCCTGCAGAAAATTCACTTTGGTTTATTGCGCTGTCTCTAATAGCACCCGAGATATCACCAGATATATATTGGATTTTTCACTGACCCTGAGGGTCCGGCCCCATGAGGCGGTCGTTTTCTCGGCCCCTGGTGGTCCGAGGTCGTTCCCGCTGCACAGATTCATGCGCCAGGGCCTCCTGCAGATAATTCACTTTGGTTTATTGCGCTATCTCTAATAGCACCCGAGATATCACCAGATATATATTGGATTTTCCCCTGACCCTGAGTGTCCGGCCCCATGAGACTGTGGTTTTCTCGGCCCCTGGTGGTCCGAGGTCGTTCCCGCTGCACAGATTCATGCGCCAGGGCCTCCTACAGACAATACACTTTGATTTATTGCGCTATCTGTTATAGCACCCGAGATATCACCAGATATATATGGGATTTTACCCTGACCCTGAGTGTCCGGCCCCATGAGACTGTGCTTTTCTCGGCCCCTGGTGGTCCGAGGTCGTTCCCGCTGAACAGATTCATACGCCAGGACCTCCTACAGACAATGCACTTTGATTTATTGCGCTATCTGTAATAGCACCCGACATATCACCAGATATATATTGGATTTTACCCTGACCCTGAGTGTCCGGCCCCATGAGACGGTCGTTGTCTTGGCCCCTGGCGGTCCGAGGACGTCCCCGCTGCACAGATTCATGCGCCAGGGCCTCCTACAGGTAATGCACTTTGATTTATTGTGCTATCTGTAATAGCGCCCGAGATATCACCAGATCTATATTGGATTTTCCCCTGACCCTGAGTGTCCGGCCCCATGAGACTGTGGTTTTCTCGGCCCCTGGTGTTCCGAGGTCGTTCCCGTTGCACAGATTCATGCGCCAGGGCCTCCTGCAGATAATTCACTTTGGTTTATTGCGCTATCTGTAATAGCACCCGAGATATCACCAGATCTATATTGGATTTTCCCCTGACCCTGAGTATCCGGCCCCATGAGACGGTAGTTTTCTCGGCCCCTGGTGATCCGAGGTCGTTCCCGCAGCACAGATTCATGCGCCAGGGCCTCCTGCAGATAATTCACTTTGGTTTATTGCGCTATCTCTAATAGCACCCGAGATATCACCAGATATATATTGGATTTTACCCTGACCCTGAGTGTCCGGCCCCATGAGACTGTGCTTTTCTCGGCCCCTGGTGGTCCGAGGTCGTTCCCGCTGCACAGATTCATGCGCCAGGGCCTCCTACAGACAATGCACTTTGATTTATTGCGCTATCTCTAATAGCACCCGAGATATCACCAGATATATATTGGATTTTACCCTGACCCTGAGTGTCCGGCCCCATGAGACTGTGCTTTTCTCGGCCCCTGGTGGTCCGCGGTCGTTCCCGCTGCACAGATTCATGCGCCAGGGCCTCCTGCAGATAATTCACTTTCGTTTATTGCGCTATCTCTAATAGCACCCGAGACATCACCAGATATATATTGGATTTTTCCCTTACCCTGAGTGTCCGGCCCCATGAGACGGTGGTTTTCTCGGCCCCTGGTGGTCCTAGGTCGTTCCCGCTGCACAGATTCATGCGCCAAGGCCTCCTGCAGATAATTCACTTTGGTTTATTGCGCTATCTCTAATAGCACCCAAGATATCACCAGATATATATTGGATTTTACCCTGACCCTGAGTGTCCGGCCCCATGAGACTGTGCTTTTCTCGGCCCCTGGTGGTCCGCGGTCGTTCCCGCTGCACAGGTTCATGCGCCAGGGTCTCCTACAGACAATGCACTTTGATTTATTGCGCTATCTCTAATAGCACCCGAGATATCACCAGATATATATTGGATTTTCCCCTGACCCTGAGTGTCCGGCCCCATGAGACTGTGGTTTTGTCGGCCCCTGGTGGTCCGAGGTCGTTCCCGTTGCACAGATTCATGCGCCAGGGCCCCCTGCAGAAAATTCACTTTGGTTTATTGCGCTGTCTCTAATAGCACCCGAGATATCACCAGATATATATTGGATTTTTCACTGACCCTGAGGGTCCGGCCCCATGAGGCGGTCGTTTTCTCGGCCCCTGGTGGTCCGAGGTCGTTCCCGCTGCACAGATTCATGCGCCAGGGCCTCCTGCAGATAATTCACTTTGGTTTATTGCGCTATCTCTAATAGCACCCGAGATATCACCAGATATATATTGGATTTTCCCCTGACCCTGAGTGTCCGGCCCCATGAGACTGTGGTTTTCTCGGCCC
Source organism: Nomia melanderi (assembly GCF_051020985.1). Taxonomy (NCBI): domain Eukaryota; kingdom Metazoa; phylum Arthropoda; class Insecta; order Hymenoptera; family Halictidae; genus Nomia; species Nomia melanderi. The sequence continues at coordinate 1,065,815 of NW_027475138.1, read as the reverse complement.
CTGGTGGTCCGAGGTCGTTCCCGCTGCACAGATTCATGCGCCAGGGCCTCCTACAGACAATGCACTCTGATTTATTACGCTATCTCTAATAGCACCCGAGATATCACCAGATATATAAGGGATTTTACCCTGACCCTGAGTGTCCGGCCCCATGAGACTGTGGTTTTCTCGGCCCCTGGTGGTCCGAGGTCGTTCCCGCTGCACAGATTCATGCGCCAGGGCCTCCTACAGACAATGCACTTTGATTTATTGCGCTATCTGTAATAGCACCCGAGATATCACCAGATATATATTGGATTTTTCCCTGACCCTGAGTGTCCGGCCCCATGAGACGGTGGATGTCTCGGCCCCTGATGGTCCGAGATCCTTCCCGCTGCACAGATTCATGCGCCAGGGCCTCCTGCAGATAATTCCCTTTGGCTTATTGCGCTATCTCTAATAGCGCCCGAGATATCACCAGATATATATTGGATTTTTCCCTGACCCTGAGTGTCCGGCCCCATGAGACTGTGGTTTTCTCGGCCCCTGGTGGTCCGAGGTCGTTCCCGCTGCACAGATTCATGCGCCAGGGCCTCCTACAGACAATGCACTTTGATTTATTGCGCTATCTGTAATAGCACCCGACATATCACCAGATATATATTGGATTTTTCCCTTACCCTGAGTGTCCGGCCCCATGAGACGGTGGTTTTCTCGGCCCCTGGTGGTCCTAGGTCGTTCCCGCTGCACAGATGCATGCGCCAGGGCCTCGTGCAGATAATTCCCTTTGGCTTATTGCGCTATCTCTAATAGCGCCCGAGATATCACCAGATATATATTGGATTTTTCCCTGACCCTGAGTGTCCGGCCCCATGAGACTGCGGTTTTCTCGGCCCCTGGTGGTCCGAGGTCGTTCCCGCTGCACAGATTCATGCGCCAGGGCCTCCTACAGACAATGCACTTTGATTTATTGCGCTATCTGTTATAGCACCCGAGATATCACCAGATATATATTGGATTTTACCCTGACCCTGAGTGTCCGGCCCCATGAGACTGTGGTTTTCTCGGCCCCTGGTGGTCCGAGGTCGTTCCCGCTGCACAGATTCATGCGCCAGGGCCTCCTACAGACAATGCACTTTGATTTATTGCGCTATCTGTAATAGCACCCGAGATATCACCAGATCTATATTGGATTTTCCCCTGACCCTGAGTGTCCGGCCCCATGAGACTGTGGTTTTCGCGGCCCCTGGTGGTCCGAGGACGTTCCCGTTGCACAGATTCATGCGCAAGGGCCTCCTGCAGATAATTCACTTTGGTTTATTGCGCTATCTGTAATAGCACCCGAGATATCACCAGATCTATATTGGATTTTCCCCTGACCCTGAGTGTCCGGCCCCATGAGACTGTGGTTTTCTCGGCCCCTGGTGGTCCGGGGTCGTTCCCGTTGCACAGATTCATGCGCCAGGGCCTCCTGCAGATAATTCACTTTGGTTTATTGCGCTATCTGTAATAGCACCAGAGATATCACCAGATATATATTGGATTTTCCCCTGACCCTGAGTGTCCGGCCCCATGAGACTGTGGTTTTCTCGGCCCCTGGTGGTCCGAGGTCGTTCCCGCTGCACAGATTCATGCGCCAGGGCCTCCTACAGACAATGCACTTTGATTTATTGCGCTATCTGTAATAGCACCCGAGATATCACCAGATATATATTGGATTTTTCCCTGACCCTGAGTGTCCGGCCCCATGAGACGGTGGATGTCTCGGCCCCTGATGGTCCGAGATCCTTCCCGCTGCACAGATTCATGCGCCAGGGCCTCCTGCAGATAATTCCCTTTGGCTTATTGCGCTATCTCTAATAGCGCCCGAGATATCACCAGATATATATTGGATTTTTCCCTGACCCTGAGTGTCCGGCCCCATGAGACTGTGGTTTTCTCGGCCCCTGGTGGTCCGAGGTCGTTCCCGCTGCACAGATTCATGCGCCAGGGCCTCCTACAGACAATGCACTTTGATTTATTGCGCTATCTGTTATAGCACCCGAGATATCACCAGATATATATTGGATTTTACCCTGACCCTGAGTGTCCGGCCCCATGAGACGGTCGTTGTCTCGGCCCCTGGAGGTCCGAGGACGTTCCCGCTGCACAGATTCATGCGCCAGGGCCTCCTACAGGTAATGCACTTTGATTTATTGCGCTATCTGTAATAGCACCCGAGATATCACCAGATCTATATTGGATTTTCCACTGACCCTGAGTGTCCGGCCCCATGAGACGGTGGTTTTCTCGGTCCCTGGTGTTCCGAGGTCGTTCCCGCTGCACAGATTCATGCGCCAGGGCCTCCTACAGACAATGCACTTTGATTTATTGCGCTATCTCTAATAGCACCCGAGATATCACCAGATATATATTGGATTTTCCCCTGACCCTGAGTGTCCGGCCCCATGAGACTATGGTTTTCTCGGCCCCTGGTGGTCCGAGGTCGTTCCCGTTGCACAGATTCATGCGCCAGGGCCTCCTGCAGATAACTCACTTCGGTTTATTGCGCTATCTCTAATAGCACCCGAGATATCACCAGATATATATTGGATTTTTCCCTGACCCTGAGTGTCCGGCCCCATGAGACGGTGGTTTTCTCGGCCCCTGGTGGTCCGCGGTCGTTCCCGCTGCACAGATTCATGCGCCAGGGCCTCCTGCACATAATTCACTTTCGTTTATTGCGCTATCTGTAATAGCACCCGAGACATCACCAGATATATATTGGATTTTTCCCTTACCCTGAGTGTCCGGCCCCATGAGACGGTGGTTTTCTCGGCCCCTGGTGGTCCTAGGTCGTTCCCGCTGCACAGATGCATGCGCCAGGGCCTCCTGCAGATAATTCCCTTTGGCTTATTGCGCTATCTCTAATAGCGCCCGAGATATCACCAGATATATATTGGATTTTTCCCTGACCCTGAGTGTCCGGCCCCATGAGACTGCGGTTTTCTCGGCCCCTGGTGGTCCGAGGTCGCTCCCGCTGCACACATTCATGCGCCAGGGCCTCCTACAGACAATGCACTTTGATTTATTGCTCTATCTGTAATAGCACCCGAGATATCACCAGATATATATTGGATTTTCCCCTGACCCTGAGTGTCCGGCCCCATGAGACTGTGGTTTTCTCGGCCCCTGGTGGTCCGAGGTCGTTGCCGCTGCACAGATTCATGCGCCAGGGCCTCCTACAGACAATGCACTTTGATTTATTGCGCTATCTGTAATAGCACCCGAGATATCAGCAGATATATATTGGATTTTTCACTGACCCTGAGTGTCCGGCCCCATGAGACGGTCGTTTTCTCGGCCCCTGGTGGTCCGCGGTCGTTCCCGCTGCACAGATTCATGCGCCAGGGCCTCCTGCAGATAATTCACTTTGGTTTATTGCGCTATCTCTAATAGCACCCGAGATATCACCAGATATATATTGGATTTTCCCCTGACCCTGAGTGTCCGGCCCCATGAGACTGTGGTTTTCTCGGCCCCTGGTGGTCCTAGGTCGTTCCCGCTGCACAGATTCATGCGCCAGGGCCTCCTACAGACAATGCACTTTGATTTATTGCGCTATCTGTAATAGCACCCGAGATATCACCAGATATATATTGGATTTTTCCCTGACCCTGAGTGTCCGGCCCCATGAGACGGTGGATGTCTCGGCCCCTGATGGTCCGAGATCCTTCCCGCTGCACAGATTCATGCGCCAGGGCCTCCTGCAGATAATTCCCTTTGGCTTATTGCGCTATCTCTAATAGCGCCCGAGATATCACCAGATATATATTGGATTTTTCCCTGACCCTGAGTGTCCGGCCCCATGAGACTGTGGTTTTCTCGGCCCCTGGTGGTCCGAGGTCGTTCCCGCTGCACAGATTCATGCGCCAGGGCCTCCTACAGACAATGCACTTTGATTTATTGCGCTATCTGTTATAGCACCCGAGATATCACCAGATATATATTGGATTTTACCCTGACCCTGAGTGTCCGGCCCCATGAGACGGTCGTTGTCTCGGCCCCTGGAGGTCCGAGGACGTTCCCGCTGCACAGATTCATGCGCCAGGGCCTCCTACAGGTAATGCACTTTGATTTATTGCGCTATCTGTAATAGCACCCGAGATATCACCAGATCTATATTGGATTTTCCACTGACCCTGAGTGTCCGGCCCCATGAGACGGTGGTTTTCTCGGTCCCTGGTGTTCCGAGGTCGTTCCCGCTGCACAGATTCATGCGCCAGGGCCTCCTACAGACAATGCACTTTGATTTATTGCGCTATCTCTAATAGCACCCGAGATATCACCAGATATATATTGGATTTTCCCCTGACCCTGAGTGTCCGGCCCCATGAGACTATGGTTTTCTCGGCCCCTGGTGGTCCGAGGTCGTTCCCGTTGCACAGATTCATGCGCCAGGGCCTCCTGCAGATAACTCACTTCGGTTTATTGCGCTATCTCTAATAGCACCCGAGATATCACCAGATATATATTGGATTTTTCCCTGACCCTGAGTGTCCGGCCCCATGAGACGGTGGTTTTCGCGGCCCCTGGTGGTCCGCGGTCGTTCCCGCTGCACAGATTCATGCGCCAGGGCCTCCTGCACATAATTCACTTTCGTTTATTGCGCTATCTGTAATAGCACCCGAGACATCACCAGATATATATTGGATTTTTCCCTTACCCTGAGTGTCCGGCCCCATGAGACGGTGGTTTTCTCGGCCCCTGGTGGTCCTAGGTCGTTCCCGCTGCACAGATGCATGCGCCAGGGCCTCCTGCAGATAATTCCCTTTGGCTTATTGCGCTATCTCTAATAGCGCCCGAGATATCACCAGATATATATTGGATTTTTCCCTGACCCTGAGTGTCCGGCCCCATGAGACTGCGGTTTTCTCGGCCCCTGGTGGTCCGAGGTCGCTCCCGCTGCACACATTCATGCGCCAGGGCCTCCTACAGACAATGCACTTTGATTGATTGCTCTATCTGTAATAGCACCCGAGATATCACCAGATATATATTGGATTTTCCCCTGACCCTGAGTGTCCGGCCCCATGAGACTGTGGTTTTCTCGGCCCCTGGTGGTCCGAGGTCGTTGCCGCTGCACAGATTCATGCGCCAGGGCCTCCTACAGACAATGCACTTTGATTTATTGCGCTATCTGTAATAGCACCCGAGATATCAGCAGATATATATTGGATTTTTCACTGACCCTGAGTGTCCGGCCCCATGAGACGGTCGTTTTCTCGGCCCCTGGTGGTCCGCGGTCGTTCCCGCTGCACAGATTCATGCGCCAGGGCCTCCTGCAGATAATTCACTTTGGTTTATTGCGCTATCTCTAATAGCACCCGAGATATCACCAGATATATATTGGATTTTACCCTGACCCTGAGTGTCCGGCCCCATGAGACTGTGCTTTTCTCGGCCCCTGGTGGTCCGAGGTCGTTCCCGCTGCACAGATTCATGCGCCAGGGCCTCCTACGACAATGCACTTTGATTTATTGCGCTATCTGTTATAGCACCCGAGATATCACCAGATATATATTGGATTTTACCCTGACCCTGAGTGTCCGGCCCCATGAGACGGTCGTTGTCTCGGCCCCTGGAGGTCCGAGGACGTTCCCGCTGCACAGATTCATGCGCCAGGGCCTCCTACAGGTAATGCACTTTGATTTATTGCGCTATCTGTAATAGGAGCCGAGATATCACCAGATCTATATTGGATTTTCCCCTGACCCTGAGTGTCCGGCCCCATGAGACTGTGGTTTTCTCGGCCCCTGGTGGTCCGAGGACGTTCCCGTTGCACAGATTCATGCGCAAGGGCCTCCTGCAGATAATTCACTTTGGTTTATTGCGCTATCTGTAATAGCACCCGAGACATCACCAGATATATATTGGATTTTTCCCTTACCCTGAGTGTCCGGCCCCATGAGACGGTGGTTTTCTCGGCCCCTGGTGGTCCTAGGTCGTTCCCGCTGCACAGATGCATGCGCCAGGGCCTCCTGCAGATAATTCCCTTTGGCTTATTGCGCTATCTCTAATAGCGCCCGAGATATCACCAGATATATATTGGATTTTTCCCTGACCCTGAGTGTCCGGCCCCATGAGACTGCGGTTTTCTCGGCCCCTGGTGGTCCGAGGTCGTTCCCGCTGCACACATTCATGCGCCAGGGCCTCCTACAGACAATGCACTTTGATTTATTGCTCTATCTGTAATAGCACCCGAGATATCACCAGATATATATTGGATTTTCCCCTGACCCTGAGTGTCCGGCCCCATGAGACTGTGGTTTTCTCGGCCCCTGGTGGTCCGAGGTCGTTCCCGCTGCACAGATTCATGCGCCAGGGCCTCCTACAGACAATACACTTTGATTTATTGCGCTATCTGTTATAGCACCCGAGATATCACCAGATATATATTGGATTTTACCCTGACCCTGAGTGTCCGGCCCCATGAGACTGTGGTTTTCTCGGCCCCTGGTGGTCCGAGGTCGTTCCCGCTGCACAGATTCATGCGCCAGGGCCTCCTACAGACAATGCACTTTGATTTATTGCGCTATCTGTAATAGCACCCGAGATATCACCAGATCTATATTGGATTTTCCACTGACCCTGAGTGTCCGGCCCCATGAGACTGTGGTTTTCTCGGCCCCTGGTGGTCCGAGGACGTTCCCGTTGCACAGATTCATGCGCAAGGGCCTCCTGCAGATAATTCACTTTGGTTTATTGCGCAATCTGTAATAGCACCCGAGATATCACCAGATCTATATTGGATTTTCCCCTGACCCTGAGTGTCCGGCCCCATGAGACTGTGGTTTTCTCGGCCCCTGGTGGTCCGGGGTCGTTCCCGTTGCACAGATTCATGCGCCAGGGCCTCCTGCAGATAATTCACTTTGGTTTATTTCGCTATCTCTAATAGCACCCGAGATATCACCAGATATATATTGGATTTTTCACTGACCCTGAGCGTCCGGCCCCATGAGACGGTCGTTTTCTCGGCCCCTGGTGGTCCGAGGTCGTTCCCGCTGCACAGGTTCATGCGCCAGGGTCTCCTACAGACAATGCACTTTGATTTATTGCGCTATCTGTAATAGCACCCGAGATATCACCACATATATATTGGATTTTTCCCTGACCCTGAATGTCCGGCCCCATGAGACTGCGGTTTTCTCGGCCCCTGGTGGTCCGAGGTCGTTCCCGCTGCACACATTCATGCGCCAGGGCCTCCTACAGACAATGCACTTTGATTTATTGCTCTATCTGTAATAGCACCAGAGATATCACCAGATATATATTGGATTTTCCCCTGACCCTGAGTGTCCGGCCCCATGAGACTGTGGTTTTCTCGGCCCCTGGTGGTCCGAGGTCGTTCCCGCTGCACAGATTCATGCGCCAGGGCCTCCTACAGACAATGCACTTTGATTTATTGCGCTATCTGTAATAGCACCCGAGATATCACCAGATATATATTGGATTTTTCCCTGACCCTGAGTGTCCGGCCCCATGAGACGGTGGATGTCTCGGCCCCTGATGGTCCGAGATCCTTCCCGCTGCACAGATTCATGCGCCAGGGCCTCCTGCAGATAATTCCCTTTGGCTTATTGCCCTATCTCTAATAGCGCCCGAGATATCACCAGATATATATTGGATTTTTCCCTGACCCTGAGTGTCCGGCCCCATGAGACGGTGGATGTCTCGGCCCCTGATGGTCCGAGATCCTTCCCGCTGCACAGATTCATGCGCCAGGGCCTCCTACAGACAATGCACTTTGATCTATTGCGCTATCTGTTATAGCACCCGAGATATCACCAGATATATATTGGATTTTACCCTGACCCTGAGTGTCCGGCCCCATGAGACGGTCGTTGTCTCGGCCCCTGGATGTCCGAGGACGTTCCCGCTGCACAGATTCATGCGCCAGGGCCTCCTACAGGTAATGCACTTTGATTTATTGCGCTATCTGTAATAGGAGCCGAGATATCACCAGATCTATATTGGATTTTCCCCTGACCCTGAGTGTCCGGCCCCATGAGACTGTGGTTTTCTCGGCCCCTGGTGGTCCGAGGACGTTCCCGTTGCACAGATTCATGCGCAAGGGCCTCCTGCAGATAATTCACTTTGGTTTATTGCGCTATCTGTAATAGCACCCGAGACATCACCAGATATATATTGGATTTTTCCCTTACCCTGAGTGTGCGGCCCCATGAGACGGTGGTTTTCTCGGCCCCTGGTGGTCCTAGGTCGTTCCCGCTGCACAGATGCATGCGCCAGGGCCTCCTGCAGATAATTCCCTTTGGCTTATTGCGCTATCTCTAATAGCGCCCGAGATATCACCAGATATATATTGGATTTTTCCCTGACCCTGAGTGTCCGGCCCCATGAGACTGCGGTTTTCTCGGCCCCTGGTGGTCCGAGGTCGTTCCCGCTGCACACATTCATGCGCCAGGGCCTCCTACAGACAATGCACTTTGATTTATTGCTCTATCTGTAATAGCACCCGAGATATCACCAGATATATATTGGATTTTCCCCTGACCCTGAGTGTCCGGCCCCATGAGACTGTGGTTTTCTCGGCCCCTGGTGGTCCGAGGTCGTTCCCGCTGCACAGATTCATGCGCCAGGGCCTCCTACAGACAATACACTTTGATTTATTGCGCTATCTGTTATAGCACCCGAGATATCACCAGATATATATTGGATTTTACCCTGACCCTGAGTGTCCGGCCCCATGAGACTGTGGTTTTCTCGGCCCCTGGTGGTCCGAGGTCGTTCCCGCTGCACAGATTCATGCGCCAGGGCCTCCTACAGACAATGCACTTTGATTTATTGCGCTATCTGTAATAGCACCCGAGATATCACCAGATCTATATTGGATTTTCCCCTGACCCTGAGTGTCCGGCCCCATGAGACTGTGGTTTTCTCGGCCCCTGGTGGTCCGAGGACGTTCCCGTTGCACAGATTCATGCGCAAGGGCCTCCTGCAGATAATTCACTTTGGTTTATTGCGCAATCTGTAATAGCACCCGAGATATCACCAGATCTATATTGGATTTTCCCCTGACCCTGAGTGTCCGGCCCCATGAGACTGTGGTTTTCTCGGCCCCTGGTGGTCCGGGGTCGTTCCCGTTGCACAGATTCATGCGCCAGGGCCTCCTGCAGATAATTCACTTTGGTTTATTGCGCTATCTCTAATAGCACCCGAGATATCACCAGATATATATTGGATTTTTCACTCACCCTGAGCGTCCGGCCCCATGAGACGGTCGTTTTCTCGGCCCCTGGTGGTCCGAGGTCGTTCCCGCTGCGCAGGTTCATGCGCCAGGGTCTCCTACAGACAATGCACTTTGATTTATTGCGCTATCTGTAATAGCACCCGAGATATCACCACATATATATTGGATTTTTCACTGACCCTGAGTGTCCGGCCCCATGAGACGGTGGTTGTCTCGGCCCCAGGAGGTCCGAGGACGTTCCCGCTTGCACAGATTCATGCGCCAGGGCATCCTGCAGATAATTCACTTTGGTTTATTGCGCTATCTCTAATAGCACCCGAGATATCACCAGATATATACTGGATTTTCCCCTGACCCTGAGTGTCCGGCCCCATGAGACTGAGGTTTTCTCGGCCCCTGGTGGTCCGAGGTCGTTCCCGCTGCACAGATTCATCCGCCAGGGCCTCCTACAGACAATGCACTTTGATTTATTGCGCTATCTGTAATAGCACCCGAGATATCACCAGATATATATTGGATTTTTCACTGACCCTGAGTGTCCGGCCCCATGAGACGGTGGTTGTCTCGGCCCCTGGGGGTCCGAGGACGTTCCCGCTGCACAGATTCATGCGCCAGGGCCTCCTGCAGATAATTCACTTTGGTTTATTGCGCTATCTCTAATAGCACCCGAGATATCAAGAGATATATACTGGATTTTCCCCTGACCCTGAGTGTCCGGCTCCATGGGACTGTGGTTTTCTCGGCCCCTGGTGGTCCGAGGTCGTTCCCGCTGCACAGATTCATGCGCCAGGGCCTCCTACAGACAATGCACTTTGATTTATTGCGCTATCTGTAATAGCACCCGAGATATCACCAAATATATATTGGATTTTTCACTGACCCTGAGCGTCCGGCCCCATGAGACGGTCGTTTTCTCGGGCCCTGGTGGTCCGAGGTCGTTCCCGCTGCACAGATTCATGCGCCAGGGCCTCATACAGACAATGCACTTTGATTTATTGCGCTATCTGTAATAGCACCCGAGATATCACCACATATATATTGGATTTTTCCCTGACCCTGAGTGTCCGGCCCCGTGAGACGGTGGATGTCTCGGCCCCTGATGGTCCGAGATCGTTCCCGCTGCACAGATTCATGCGCCAGGGCCTCCTGCAGACAATTCACTTTGGTTTATTGCGCTATCACTAATAGCACCCGAGATATCACCAGATATATATTGGATTTTTCCCCGACCCTGAGTGTCCGGCCCCATGAGACGGTGGTTTTCTCGGCCGCTGGTGGTCCGAGGTCGTTCCCGCTGGCCAGATTCATGCGCCAGGGTCTCCTACAGACAATGCACTATGATTTATTGCGCTATCTGTAATAGCACCCGAGATATCACCAGATCTATATTGGATTTTCCCCTCACCCTGAGTATCCGGCCCCATGAGACTGTGGTTTTCTTGGCCCCTGGTGGTCCGAGGTCGTTCCCGTTGCACAGATTCATGCGCCAGGGCCTCCTGCAGATAATTCACTTTGGTTTATTGCGCTATCTCTAATAGCAAGCGAGATATCACCAGATATATATTGGATTTTTCACTGACCCTGAGCGTCCGGCCCCATGAGACGGTCGTTTTCTCGGCCCCTGGTGGTCCGAGAACGTTCCCGCTGAACAGGTTCATGCGCCAGCGTCTCCTACAGACAATGCACTTTGATTTATTGCGCTATCTGTAATAGCACCCGAGATATCACCAGATATATATTGGATTTTTCACTGACCCTGAGTGTCCTGCCCCATGAGACGGTGGTTTTCTCGGCCCCTGGTGTTCCGAGGTCGTTCCCGCTGCACAGATTCATGCGCCAGGGCCTCCTACAGACAATGCACTTTGATTTATTGCGCTATCTCTAATAGCGCCCGAGATATCACCAGATATATATTGGATTTTTCCCTGACCCTGAGTGTCCGGCCCCATGAGACTGCGGTTTTCTCGGCCCCTGGTGGTCCGAGGTCGTTCCTGCTGCACAGATTCCTGCGCCAGGGCCTCCTGCAGACAATTCACTTTGGTTTATTGCGCTATCTCTAATAGCACCCGAGATATCACCAGATATATATTGGATTTTTCCCCGACCCTGAGTGTCCGGCCCCATGAGACGGTGGTTTTCTCGGCCGCTGGTGGTCCGAGGTCGTTCCCGCTGGCCAGATTCATGCGCCAGGGTCTCCTACAGACAATGCACTATGATTTATTGCGCTATCTGTAATAGCACCCGAGATATCACCAGATCTATATTGGATTTTCCCCTGACCCTGAGTATCCGGCCCCATGAGACTGTGGTTTTCTTGGCCCCTGGTGGTCCGAGGTCGTTCCCGTTGCACAGATTCATGCGCCAGGGCCTCCTGCAGATAATTCACTTTTGTTTATTGCGCTATCTCTAATAGCACCCGAGATATCACCAGATATATATTGGATTTTTCACTGACCCTGAGTGTCCGGCCCCATGAGACTGCGGTTTTCTCGGCCCCTGGTGGTCCGAGGTCGTTCCTGCTGCACAGATTCATGCGCCAGGGCCTCCTGCAGACAATTCACTTTGGTTTATTGCGCTATCTCTAATAGCACCCGAGATATCACCCGATATATATTGGATTTTTCCCCGACCCTGAGTGTCCGGCCCCATGAGACGGTGGTTTTCTCGGCCGCTGGTGGTCCGAGGTCGTTCCCGCTGGCCAGATTCATGCGCCAGGGCCTCCTACAGACAATGCACTATGATTTATTGCGCTATTTGTAATAGCACCCGAGATATCACCAGATCTATATTGGATTTTCCCCTGACCCTGAGTATCCGGCCCCATGAGACTGTGGTTTTCTCGGCCCCTGGTGGTCCGAGGTCGTTCCCGTTGCACAGATTCATGCGCCAGGGCCTCCTGCAGATAATTCACTTTGGTTTAATGCGCTATCTCTAATAGCACCCGAGATATCACCAGATATATATTGGATTTTTCACTGACCCTGAGCGTCCGGCCCCATGAGACGGTGGTTTTCTCGGCCCCTGGTGTTCCGAGGTCGTTCCCGCTGCACAGATTCATGCGCCAGGGCCTCCTACAGACAATGCACTTTGATTTATTGCGCTATCTCTAATAGCGCCCGAGATATCACCAGATATATATTGGATTTTTCCCTGACCCTGAGTGTCCGGCCCCATGAGACTGCGGTTTTCTCGGCCCCTGGTGGTCCGAGGTCGTTCCCGCTGCACAGATTCATGCGCCAGGGCCTCCTGCAGACAATTCACTTTGGTTTATTGCGCTATCTCTAATAGCACCCGAGATATCACCAGATATATATTGGATTTTTCCCCGACCCTGAGTGTCCGGCCCCATCAGACGGTGGTTTTCTCGGCCGCTGGTGGTCCGAGGTCGTTCCCGCTGGCCAGATTCATGCGCCAGGGCCTCCTACAGACAATGCACTATGATTTATTGCGCTATCTGTAATAGCACCCGAGATATCACCAGATCTATATTGGATTTTCCCCTGACCCTGAGTATCCGGCCCCATGAGACTGTGGTTTTCTCGGCCCCTGGTGGTCCGAGGTCGTTCCCGTTGCACAGATTCATGCGCCAGGGCCTCCTGCAGATAATTCACTTTGGTTTATTGCGCTATCTCTAATAGCACCCGAGATATCACCAGATATATATTGGATTTTTCACTGACCCTGAGCGTCCGGCCCCATGAGACGGTCGTTTTCTCGGCCCCTGGTGGTCCGAGAACGCTCCCGCTGAACAGGTTCATGCGCCAGCGTCTCCTACAGACAATGCACTTTGATTTATTGCGCTATCTGTAATAGCACCCGAGATATCACCAGATATATATTGGATTTTTCACTGACCCTGAGTGTCCTGCCCCATGAGACGGTGGTTTTCTCGGCCCCTGGTGTTCCGAGGTCGTTCCCGCTGCACAGATTCATGCGCCAGGGCCTCCTACAGACAATGCACTTTGATTTATTGCGCTATCTCTAATAGCGCCCGAGATATCACCAGATATATATTGGATTTTTCCCTGACCCTGAGTGTCCGGCCCCATGAGACTGCGGTTTTCTCGGCCCCTGGTGGTCCGAGGTCGTTCCTGCTGCACAGATTCATGCTCCAGGGCCTCCTGCAGACAATTCACTTTGGTTTATTGCGCTATCTCTAATAGCACCCGAGATATCACCCGATATATATTGGATTTTTCCCCGACCCTGAGTGTCCGGCCCCATGAGATGGTGGTTTTCTCGGCCGCTGGTGGTCCGAGGTGGTTCCCGCTGGCCAGATTCATGCGCCAGGGCCTCCTACAGACAATGCACTATGATTTATTGCGCTATTTGTAATAGCACCCGAGATATCACCAGATCTATATTGGATTTTCCCCTGACCCTGAGTATCCGGCCCCATGAGACTGTGGTTTTCTCGGCCCCTGGTGGTCCGAGGTCGTTCCCGTTGCACAGATTCATGCGCCAGGGCCTCCTGCAGATAATTCACTTTGGTTTATTGCACTATCTCTAATAGCACCCGAGATATCACCAGATATATATTGGATTTTTCACTGACCCTGAGCGTCCGGCCCCATGAGACGGTGGTTTTCTCGGCCCCTGGTGTTCCGAGGTCGTTCCCGCTGCACAGATTCATGCGCCAGGGCCTCCTACAGACAATGCACTTTGATTTATTGCGCTATCTCTAATAGCGCCCGAGATATCACCAGATATATATTGGATTTTTCCCTGACCCTGAGTGTCCGGCCCCATGAGACTGCGGTTTTCTCGGCCCCTGGTGGTCCGAGGTCGTTCCCGCTGCACAGATTCATGCGCCAGGGCCTCCTGCAGACAATTCACTTTGGTTTATTGCGCTATCTCTAATAGCACCCGAGATATCACCAGATATATATTGGATTTTTCCCCGACCCTGAGTGTCCGGCCCCATGAGACTGCGGTTTTCTCGGCCCCTGGTGGTCCGAGGTCGTTCCCGCTGCACAGATTCATGCGCCAGGGCCTCCTGCAGACAATTCACTTTGGTTTATTGCGCTATCTCTAATAGCACCCGAGATATCACCAGATATATATTGGATTTTTCCCCGACCCTGAGTGTCCGGCCCCATGAGACGGTGGTTTTCTCGGCCGCTGGTGGTCCGAGGTCGTTCCCGCTGGCCAGATTCATGCGCCAGGGCCTCCTACAGACAATGCACTATGATTTATTGCGCTATCTGTAATAGCACCCGAGATATCACCAGATCTATATTGGATTTTCCCCTGACCCTGAGTATCCGGCCCCATGAGACTGTGGTTTTCTCGGCCCCTGGTGGTCCGAGGTCGTTCCCGTTGCACAGATTCATGCGCCAGGGCCTCCTGCAGACAATGCACTTTGATTTATTGCGCTATCTGTAATAGCACCCGAGATATCACCAGATATATATTGGATTTTTCACTGACCCTGAGTGTCCTGCCCCATGAGACGGTGGTTTTCTCGGCCCCTGGTGTTCCGAGGTCGTTCCCGCTGCACAGATTCATGCGCCAGGGCCTCCTACAGACAATGCACTTTGATTTATTGCGCTATCTCTAATAGCGCCCGAGATATCACCAGATATATATTGGATTTTTCCCTGACCCTGAGTGTCCGGCCCCATGAGACTGCGGTTTTCTCGGCCCCTGGTGGTCCGAGGTCGTTCCTGCTGCACAGATTCATGCGCCAGGGCCTCCTGCAGACAATTCACTTTGGTTTATTGCGCTATCTCTAATAGCACCCGAGATATCACCCGATATATATTGGATTTTTCCCCGACCCTGAGTGTCCGGCCCCATGAGATGGTGGTTTTCTCGGCCGCTGGTCGTCCGAGGTCGTTCCCGCTGGCCAGATTCATGCGCCAGGGCCTCCTACAGACAATGCACTATGATTTATTGCGCTATTTGTAATAGCACCCGAGATATCACCAGATCTATATTGGATTTTCCCCTGACCCTGAGTATCCGGCCCCATGAGACTGTGGTTTTCTCGGCCCCTGGTGGTCCGAGGTCGTTCTCGTTGCACAGATTCATGCGCCAGGGCCTCCTGCAGATAATTCACTTTGGTTTATTGCGCTATCTCTAATAGCACCCGAGATATCACCAGATATATATTGGATTTTTCACTGACCCTGAGCGTCCGGCCCCATGAGACGGTGGTTTTCTCGGCCCCTGGTGTTCCGAGGTCGTTCCCGCTGCACAGATTCATGCGCCAGGGCCTCCTACAGACAATGCACTTTGATTTATTGCGCTATCTCTAATAGCGCCCGAGATATCACCAGATATATATTGGATTTTTCCCTGACCCTGAGTGTCCGGCCCCATGAGACTGCGGTTTTCTCGGCCCCTGGTGGTCCGAGGTCGTTCCCGCTGCACAGATTCATGCGCCAGGGCCTCCTGCAGACAATTCACTTTGGTTTATTGCGCTATCTCTAATAGCACCCGAGATATCACCAGATATATATTGGATTTTTCCCCGACCCTGAGTGTCCGGCCCCATGAGACGGTGGTTTTCTCGGCCGCTGGTGGTCCGAGGTCGTTCCCGCTGGCCAGATTCATGCGCCAGGGCCTCTTGCAGACAATTCACTTTGGTTTATTGCGCTATCTCAAATAGCACCCGAGATATCACCAGATATATATTGGATTTTTCGCCGACCCTGAGTGTCCGGCCCCATGAGACGGTGGTTTTCTCGGCCCCTGGTGGTCCGAGGTCGTTCCCGCTGCACAGATTCATGCGACAGGGTCCCCTGCAGATAATTCACTTTGATTTATTGAGCTATCGCTAATAGCACCCGAGATATCACGAGATATATATTGGATTTTTCCCTGATCCTGAGTGTCTGGCCCCATGTGACGGTGGTTTTCTCGGCCCCTGGTGGTCCGAGGTCGTTCCCGCTGCCCAGATTCATGCGCCAGGGCAGCTTACAGACAATGCACTTTGATTTATTGCGCTATCTGTAATAGCACCCGAGATACCATCTGATATATATTGGATTTTTCCCTGACCCTGAGTGTCCCGCCCCATGAGACGGTGGTTTTCTCGGCCCCTGGTGGTCCGAGGTCGTTCCCGCTACACAGATTCATGCGACAGGGTCCCCTGCAGATAATTCACTTTGATTTATTGAGCTATCGCTAATAGCACCCGAGATATCACCAGATATATATTGGATTTTTCCCAGACCCTGACAGTCGGACTCCATGAGACGGTGGTTTTCTCGGCCCCTGGTGGTCCGAGGTCGTTCCCGCTGCACAGATTTATGCGCCAGGGCCTCCTGCAGACAATGCACTTTGATTTATTGCGCTATCTGTAATAGTACCCGAGATATCACCAGATTTATATTGGATTTTCCCCTGACTCTGAGTGTCCGGCCCCATGTGTCGATGGTTTTCTCGGTCCCTCGTGGTCCGAGGTAGATCCCGCTGCACAGATTCATGCGCCAGGGCCTCCTACAGACAATGCACTTCGATTTATTGCGCTATCTGTAATAGCACCCGAGATATCACCATATATATATTGGATTTTCCCACGACCCTGAGTGTCCGGCCCCATGAGACGGTGGTTGTCTCGGCACCTGGTGGTCCGAGGTCGTTCCCGCTGCACAGATTCATGCGCCAGGGCCTCCTGCAGATAATTCACTTTGGTTTATTGCGCTATCTCTAATAGCACCCGAGATATCACCAGATATATATTTGACTTTTCCCTGACCCTGAGTGTCCGGCCCCATGAGACGGTGGTTTTCTCGACCCCTGGTGGTCCGAGGTAGTTCCCCCTGCACAGATGCATGCGCCAGGGCCTCCTGCAGATAACTCACTTTGGTTTATTGCGCTATCTCTAATAGCACCCGAGATATCATCAGATACATCCTGGGTTTTTACATGACCTTGGGAGTGCGGCCCCATGTGTCGGTGGTTTTCTCGGCCCCTGGTGGTCCCAGGTCGTTCCCGCTGCACAGATTTATGCGCCAGCGCCTCCTGCACATAATTCACTTTGGTTTATTGCGCTATCTCTAATAGCACCCGAGATATCACCAGATATTTATTGGCTTTTCCCCTGACCCTGTGTGTCCGGCCCCATGGGACGGTGGTTTTCTCGGCCCCTGGTTGTCCGAGGTCGTTCCCGCTTGCCAGATTCATGCGCCAGGGCCTCCTACAGACAAAGCACTTTGATTTATTGCGCTATCTGTAATAGCACCCGAGATATCACCAGATATATATTGGATTTTTCCCTGACACTGAATGTCCGGCCCCATGAGACGGTGTTTTTCTCGGCCCCTAGTGGACCGAGGTCGTTCGCGATGCACAGATTCATGCGCCAGGGCCTCCTGCAGATAATTCACTATGGTTTATTGCGCTATCTCTAATAGCACCCGAGATATCACCAGATATGTATTGGATTTTCCACTGACCCTGAGTGTCCGGCCCCGTGAGACTGCGGTTTTCTCGGCCCCTGGTGGTCCGAGGTCGTTCCCGCTGCACAGATTCATGCGCCAGGGCCTCCTACAGACAATGGACTCTGATTTATTGCGCTATCTGTAATAGTACCCGAGATATCACCAGATATATATTGGATTTTCCCCTGACCCTGAGTGTCCGGCCCCATGTGACGGTGGTTTTCTCGGCCCCTGGTGGTCCGAGGTCGTTCCCGCTGCCCATATTCATGCGCCAGGGCAGCTTACAGACAATGCACTTTGATTTATTGGGCTATCTGTAATAGCACCCGAGATATCACCAGATATATATCGGATTTTTCCCTGACCCTGAGTTTCCGGCCCCATGAGACGGTGGTTTTCTCGGCCCCTGGTGGTCTGAGGTCGTTCCCGCTGCACAGATGCATGCGCCAGGGCCTCCTGCAGATAATTCACTTTGGTTTATTGCGCTATCTGTAATAGCACCCAAGATATCACCAGATATATATTGGATTTTTCCCTGACCCTGAGTGTCCGGCCCCATGAGACGGTGGTTTTCTCGGCCCCTGGTGATCCGAGGTCGTTCCCGCTGCCCATATTCATGCGCCAGGGCAGCTTACAGACAATGCACTTTGATTTATTGGGCTATCTGTAATAGCACCCGAGATATCACCAGATATATATCGGATTTTTCCCTGACCCTGAGTTTCCGGCCCCATGAGACGGTGGTTTTCTCGGCCCCTTGTGCTCTGAGGTCGCTCCCGCTGCACAGATGCATGCGCCAGTGCCTCCTGCAGATAATTCACTTTGGTTTATTGCGCTATCGTTAATAGCACCCGAGATATCACGAGATATATATTGGATTTTTCCCTGATCCTGAGTGTCTGGCCCCATGTGACGGTGGTTTTCTCGGCCCCTGGTGGTCCGAGGTCGTTCCCGCTGCCCAGATTCATGCGCCAGGGCAGCTTACAGACAATGCACTTTGATTTATTGCGCTATCTGTAATAGCACCCGAGATACCATCTGATATATATTGGATTTTTCCCTGACCCTGAGTGTCCGGCCCCATGAGACTGCGGTTTTCTCGGCCCCTGGTGGTCCGAGGTCGTTCCCGCTACACAGATTCATGCGACAGGGTCCCCTGCAGATAATTCACTTTGATTTATTGAGCTATCGCTAATAGCACCCGAGATATCACCAGATATATATTGGATTTTTCCCAGACCCTGACAGTCGGACTCCATGAGACGGTGGTTTTCTCGGCCCCTGGTGGTCCGAGGTCGTTCCCGCTGCACAGATTTATGCGCCAGGGCCTCCTGCAGACAATGCACTTTGATTTATTGCGCTATCTGTAATAGTACCCGAGATATCACCAGATTTATATTGGATTTTCCCCTGACTCTGAGTGTCCGGCCCCATGTGTCGATGGTTTTCTCGGTCCCTCGTGGTCCGAGGTAGATCCCGCTGCACAGATTCATGCGCCAGGGCCTCCTACAGACAATGCACTTCGATTTATTGCGCTATCTGTAATAGCACCCGAGATATCACCATATATATATTGGATTTTCCCACGACCCTGAGTGTCCGGCCCCATGAGACGGTGGTTGTCTCGGCACCTGGTGGTCCGAGGTCGTTCCCGCTGCACAGATTCATGCGCCAGGGCCTCCTGCAGATAATACACTTTGGTTTATTGCGCTATCTCTAATAGCACCCGAGATATCACCAGATATATATTTGACTTTTCCCTGACCCTGAGTGTCCGGCCCCATGAGACGGTGGTTTTCTCGGCCCCTGGTGGTCTGAGGTCGTTCCCGCTGCACAGATGCATGCGCCAGGGCCTCCTGCAGATAATTCACTTTGGTTTATTGCGCTATCTGTAATAGCACCCAAGATATCACCAGATATATATTGGATTTTTCCCTGACCCTGAGTGTCCGGCCCCATGAGACGGTGGTTTTCTCGGCCCCTGGTGATCCGAGGTCGTTCCCGCTGCCCATATTCATGCGCCAGGGCAGCTTACAGACAATGCACTTTGATTTATTGGGCTATCTGTAATAGCACCCGAGATATCACCAGATATATATCGGATTTTTTCCTGACCCTGAGTTTCCGGCCCCATGAGACGGTGGTTTTCTCGGCCCCTTGTGCTCTGAGGTCGCTCCCGCTGCACAGATGCATGCGCCAGTGCCTCCTGCAGATAATTCACTTTGGTTTATTGCGCTATCTCTAATAGCACCCGAGATATCACCAGATATATATTGGCTTTTCCCCTGACCCTGAGTGTCCGGCCCCCTGAGACGGTGGATTTCTCGGCCCCTGGTGGTCCGAGGTCGTTCCCGCTGGCCAGATTCATGCCCCAGGGCCTCTTACAGACAATGCACTTTGATTTATTGCGCTATCTGTAATAGCACCCGAGATATCACCAGATATATATTGTATTTTTCCCTGTACCTGACTGTCCGGCCCCATGAGACGGTGGTTTTCTCGGCCCCTGGTGGTCCGAGGTCGTTCCTGCTGTACAGATTCATGCGCCAGGGCCTCCTGCAGATAATTCACTTTGGTTTATTGCGCTATCTCTAATAGCACCCGAGATATCACCAGATATATATTGGATTTTCCCCTGACCCTCAGTGTCCGGCCCAATGAGACGGTTGTTTTCTCGGCCCCTGGTGGTCCGACGTCGTTCCCGCTGCACAGATGCATGCGCCAGGGCCTCCTGCAGATAATTCACTTTGGTTTATTGCGCTATCTCTAATAGCACCCGAGAAATCACCAGATACACATTGGATTTTCCCCTGACCCTGAGTGTCCGGCCCCATGTGACGGTGGTTTTCTCGGCCCCTGGTGTTCAGAGGTCGTTCCCGCCGCACAGATTCATGCGCCAGGGCCTCCTGCAGACAATGCACTTTGGTTTATTGCGCTATCTCTACTAGCACGCGAGATATCACCAGATATATATTGGATTTTTCCCCGACCCTGAGTGTCCGGCCCCACGGGACGGTGATTTCCTCGGCCCCTGGTGGTCCCATGTCGTTCCCGCTGCACAGAATCATGCGCCAGGGCTTCCTGCAGACAATCCACTTTGATTTATTGCGCTATCTGTAATAGCAGCCGAGATATCACCAGATTTATATTGGATTTTCCCCTGACCCTGAGTGTCCGGCCCCATGTGACGCTGGTTTTCTCGGGCCCTGGTTGTCCGAGGTCGTTCCCGCTGCCCAGATTCATGCGCCAGGGCAGCTTACAGACAATGCACTTTGATTTATGGCGCTATCTGTAATAGCACCCGAGATACCACCAGATATATATTGGATTTTTCCCTGACCCTGAGTGTCCGGCCCCATGAGACGGTGGTTGTCTCGGCCCCTGGTGGTCCGAGGTCGTTCCCGCTGCACAGATTCATGCGCCAGGGCCTCTTTCAGATAATTCACTTTGGTTTATTGCGCTATCTCTAATAGCACCCGAGATATCACTAGATATATATTGGATTTTCCCCTGGCCCTGACTGTCCGGCCCCATGAGACTGCGGTTTTCTCGGCCCCTGGTGGTGCGAGGTTGTTCCGGCTGCACAGATTCATGCGGCGGGCTCTCTTACAGACAATGCAGTTTGATTCATTGCGCTATCTGTAATAGCACCCGAGATATCACCAGATATATATTGGATTTTTCAATGACCCTGAGTGTCCGGCCCCATGAGACGGTGGTTTTCACGGCACCTGCTGGTCCGAGGTCGATCGCGATGCACAGATTCATGCGCCAGGGCCTCCTGCAGATAATTCACTATGGTTTATTGCGCTATCTCTAATAGCACCCGAGATATCACCAGATATGTATTGGATTTTCCCCTGACCCTGAGTGTCCGGCCCCGTGAGACTGCGGTTTTCTCGGCCCCTGGTGGTCCGAGGTCGTTCCCGCTGCACAGATTCATGCGCCAGGGCCTCCTACAGACAATGGACTTTGATTTATTGCGCTATCTGTAATAGTACCCGAGATATCACCAGATATATATTGGATTTTCCCCTGACCCTCAGTGTCCGGCCCCATGAGACGGTTGTTTTCTCGGCCCCTGGTGGTCCGACGTCGTTCCCGCTGCACAGATGCATGCGCCAGGGCCTCCTGCAGATAATTCAATTTGGTTTATTGCGCAATCTCTAATAGCACCCGAGATATCACCAGATATATATTGGCTTTTCCCCTGACCCTGAGTGTCCGGCCCCCTGAGGCGTTGGTTTTCTCGGCCCCTGGTGGTCCGAGGTCGATCCCGCTGGCCAAATTCATGCCCCAGGGCCTCCTACAGACAATGCACTTTGATTTATTGCGCTATCTGTAATAGCACCCGAGATATCACCAGATATATATTGGATTTTTCCCTGAACCTGAATGTCCGGCCCCATGAGACGGTGGTTTCCTCGGCCCCTGGTGGTGCGAGGTCGTTCCCGCTGCACAGACTCATGCGCCAGGGCCTCCTACAGACAATGCACTTTGGTTTATTGCGCTATCTGTAATAGCACCCGAGATATCACCAGATATATGCTGGATTTTTACATGACCTTGGGTGACGGATTCCGAATATCTGTAATTTTCTCGGCCACTGGTGGTCCGAAGTCGTTCCTGCGGTACAGATTCATTCGCCAGTGCCTCCTACAGACAATGCACTTTGATTTATTGCGCTATCTCTAATAGCACCCGAGATATCACCAGATATATATTGAATTTTCCCCTGACCCTGAGTGTCCGGCCCCATTAGACTGTGGTTTTCCCGGCCCCTGGTGGTCCGCGGTCGTTCCCGCTGCACAGATTCATGCGGCAGGGCCTCCTACAGACAATGCACTTTGATTTGTTGGGCTATCTGTAATAGCACCCGAGATATCACCAGATATATATGGGATTTTCCCCTGTCCCTGAGTGTCCGGCTCCATGAGACGGTGATTTTCTCGGCCCCTGGTGGTCCGAGGTCGTTCCCGCTGCCCAGATTCATGCGCCAGGGCCTCCTGCAGATAATTCACTTTGGTTTATTGCGCTATCTCTAATAGCACCCGAGATATCACCAGATATATATTGGATTTGCCCCTGACCCTGAGTGTCCGGAGCCGTGAGACTGCGGTTTTCTCGGCCCCTGGTTGTCCGAGGTCGTTCCCGCTGCACAGATTCATGCGCCAGGGCCTCCTACAGACAATGGACTTTGATTTATTGCGCTATCTCTAATAGCACCCGAGATATCACCAGATATATATACTGGATTTTTCCATGACCCTGAGTGTCCGGCCCCATGAGACGGTGGTTTCCTCGGCCCCTGGTGGTGCGAGGTCGTTCCCGCTGCACAGATTCATGCGCCAGGGCCTCCTACAGACAATGCACTTTGGTTTATTGCGCTATCTGTAATAGCACCCGAGATATCACCAGATATATGCTGGATTTTTACATGACCTTGGGTGACGGATTCCGAATATCTGTAATTTTCTCGGCCACTGGTGGTCCGAGGTCGTTCCTGCGGCACAGATTCATTCGCCAGTGCCTCCTACAGACAATGCACTTTGATTTATTGCGCTATCTCTAATAGCACCCGAGATATCACCAGATATATATTGAATTTTCCCCTGACCCTGAGTGTCCGGCCCCATTAGACTGTGGTTTTCCCGGCCCCTGGTGGTCCGCGGTCGTTCCCGCTGCACAGATTCATGCGGCAGGGCCTCCTACAGACAATGCACTTTGATTTGTTGGGCTATCTGTAATAGCACCCGAGATATCACCAGATATATATGGGATTTTCCCCTGACCCTGAGTGTCCGGCTCCATGAGACGGTGATTTTCTCGGCCCCTGGTGGTCCGAGGTCGTTCCCGCTGCCCAGATTCATGCGCCAGGGCCTCCTACATACAGTGCACTTTGGTTTATTGCGCTATCTCTAATAGCACCCGAGATATCACCAGATATATATTGGATTTTCCCCTGACCCTGAGTGTCCGGCCCCGTGAGTCGGTGGTTTTCTCGGCCCCTGGTGGTCCGAGGTCGTTCCCGCTGCACAGATGCATGCGCCAGGGCCTCCTGCAGACAATTCACTTTGGTTTATTGCGCTATCTCTAATAGCACCCGAGATATCACCAGATATATGCTGGATTTTTACATGACCTTGGGTGACGGATTCCGAATATCTGTAATTTTCTCGGCCCCTGGTGATCCGAGTTCGTTCCCGCTGCACAGATTCATGCGCCAGGGCAGCTTACAGACAATGCACTTTGATTTATTGCGCTATCTGTAATAGCACCCGAGATATCACCAGATATATATTGGATTTTCCCCTGACCCAGAGTGTCCGGCCCCATGAGACTGTGGTTTTCTCGGCCCCTGGTGGTCCGAGGTCGTTGCCGCTGCACAGGTTCATGCGCCAGGAACTCCTACAGACAATGCACTTTGATTTATTGCGCTATCTGTAATAGCACCCGAGATATCACCAGATATATATTGGATATTACCCTCACCCTGAGTGTCCAGCCCCATGAGACGGTGGTTTTCTCGGCCCCTGGTGGACCGAGGTCGTTCCCGCTGCACAGATTCATGCGCCAGGGCCTCCTCCAGACAATGAACTTTGATTTATTGCGCTATCTGTAATAGCTCCCGACATATCACCAGATATACAATGGATTTTCCCCAGACCCTGAGTGTCCGGCCCCATGAGACTTTAGTTTTCTCGGCCCCTGGTGGTCCGAGGTCGTTCCCGCTGCACAGATGCATGCGCCAGGGCCTCTTGCAGATAATACACTTTGGTTTATTGCGCTGTATCTAATAGCACCCGAGATATCACCTGATATATATATTGGATTTTCCCCTGACCCTGAGTGTCCGGCCCCACTAGACTGTGGTTTTCTCGGCCCCTGGTGGTCCGAGGTCGTTCCCGCTGCCCAGATTCATGCGCCATGGCCTCCTGCAGATAATTCAATTTGGTTTATTGCGCTGTATCTAATAGCACCCGAGATATCACCAGATATATATTGGATTTTCCCCTGACCCTGAGTGTCCGGCTCCATGAGACTGTGGTTTTCTCGGCCCCTGGTGGTGCGAGGTCGTTCCCGCTGCACAGATTCATGCGCCAGGGCCTCCTGCAGATAATTCACTTTGATTTATTGCGCTATCTGTAATAGCACCCGAGATATCACCAGATATATATTGGATTTTCCCCTGACCCTGAGTGTCCGGCGCCATGAGACGGTGGTTTTCTCGGCCCCAGGTGGTCCGAGGTCGTTCCCTCTGCACAGATTCATGCGCCAGGGCCTCCCACAGACAATGCACTTTGATTTATTGTGCTATCTGTAATATAACCCGAGATATCACCAGATATATATTGGATTTTTCCCTGACCCTGAGTGTCCGGCCCCATGAGACGGTTGTTGTCTCGGCCCCTGGTGGTCCGAGGTCGTTCCTGCTGTACAGATTCATGCGCCAGGGCCTCCTGCAGATAATTCACTTTGGTTTATTGCGCTATCTCTAATAGCACCCGAGATATCACCAGATATATATTGGATTTTCCCCTGACCCTCAGTGTCCGGCCCAATGAGACGGTTGTTTTCTCGGCCCCTGGTGGTCCGACGTCGTTCCCGCTGCACAGATGCATGCGCCAGGGCCTCCTGCAGATAATTCACTTTGGTTTATTGCGCTATCTCTAATAGCACCCGAGAAATCACCAGATACACATTGGATTTTCCCCTGACCCTGAGTGTCCGGCCCCATGTGACGGTGGTTTTCTCGGCCCCTGGTGTTCAGAGGTCGTTCCCGCCGCACAGATTCATGCGCCAGGGCCTCCTGCAGACAATGCACTTTGGTTTATTGCGCTATCTCTACTAGCACGCGAGATATCACCAGATATATATTGGATTTTTCCCCGACCCTGAGTGTCCGGCCCCACGGGACGGTGATTTCCTCGGCCCCTGGTGGTCCCAGGTCGTTCCCGCTGCACAGAATCATGCGCCAGGGCTTCCTGCAGACAATCCACTTTGATTTATTGCGCTATCTGTAATAGCAGCCGAGATATCACCAGATTTATATTGGATTTTCCCCTGACCCTGAGTGTCCGGCCCCATGTGACGCTGGTTTTCTCGGGCCCTGGTTGTCCGAGGTCGTTCCCGCTGCCCAGATTCATGCGCCAGGGCAGCTTACAGACAATGCACTTTGATTTATGGCGCTATCTGTAATAGCACCCGAGATACCACCAGATATATATTGGATTTTTCCCTGACCCTGAGTGTCCGGCCCCATGAGACGGTGGTTGTCTCGGCCCCTGGTGGTCCGAGGTCGTTCCCGCTGCACAGATTCATGCGCCAGGGCCTCTTTCAGATAATTCACTTTGGTTTATTGCGCTATCTCTAATAGCACCCGAGATATCACTAGATATATATTGGATTTTCCCCTGGCCCTGACTGTCCGGCCCCATGAGACTGCGGTTTTCTCGGCCCCTGGTGGTGCGAGGTTGTTCCGGCTGCACAGATTCATGCGGCGGGCTCTCTTACAGACAATGCAGTTTGATTCATTGCGCTATCTGTAATAGCACCCGAGATATCACCAGATATATATTGGATTTTTCAATGACCCTGAGTGTCCGGCCCCATGAGACGGTGGTTTTCACGGCACCTGGTGGTCCGAGGTCGATCGCGATGCACAGATTCATGCGCCAGGGCCTCCTGCAGATAATTCACTATGGTTTATTGCGCTATCTCTAATAGCACCCGAGATATCACCAGATATGTATTGGATTTTCCCCTGACCCTGAGTGTCCGGCCCCGTGAGACTGCGGTTTTCTCGGCCCCTGGTGGTCCGAGGTCGTTCCCGCTGCACAGATTCATGCGCCAGGGCCTCCTACAGACAATGGACTTTGATTTATTGCGCTATCTGTAATAGTACCCGAGATATCACCAGATATATATTGGATTTTCCCCTGACCCTCAGTGTCCGGCCCCATGAGACGGTTGTTTTCTCGGCCCCTGGTGGTCCGACGTCGTTCCCGCTGCACAGATGCATGCGCCAGGGCCTCCTGCAGATAATTCAATTTGGTTTATTGCGCTATCTCTAATAGCACCCGAGATATCACCAGATATATATTGGCTTTTCCCCTGACCCTGAGTGTCCGGCCCCCTGAGGCGGTGGTTTTCTCGGCCCCTGGTGGTCCGAGGTCGATCCCGCTGGCCAAATTCATGCCCCAGGGCCTCCTACAGACAATGCACTTTGATTTATTGCGCTATCTGTAATAGCACCCGAGATATCACCAGATATATATTGGATTTTTCCCTGAACCTGAATGTCCGGCCCCATGAGACGGTGGTTTTCTCGGCCCCTGGTGGTCCGAGGTCGTTCCCGCTGCACAGATTCATGCGCCAGGGCCTCCTACAGACAATGGACTTTGATTTATTGCGCTATCTGTAATAGCACCCGAGATATCACCAGATATATATATTGGATTTTTCCATGACCCTGAGTGTCCGGCCCCATGAGACGGTGGTTTCCTCGGCCCCTGGTGGTGCGAGGTCGTTCCCGCTGCACAGATTCATGCGCCAGGGCCTCCTACAGACAATGCACTTTGGTTTATTGCGCTATCTGTAATAGCACCCGAGATATCACCAGATATATGCTGGATTTTTACATGACCTTGGGTGACGGATTCCGAATATCTGTAATTTTCTCGGCCACTGGTGGTCCGAGGTCGTTCCTGCGGTACAGATTCATTCGCCAGTGCCTCCTACAGACAATGCACTTTGATTTATTGCGCTATCTCTAATAGCACCCGAGATATCACCAGATATATATTGAATTTTCCCCTGACCCTGAGTGTCCGGCCCCATTAGACTGTGGTTTTCCCGGCCCCTGGTGGTCCGCGGTCGTTCCCGCTGCACAGATTCATGCGGCAGGGCCTCCTACAGACAATGCACTTTGATTTGTTGGGCTATCTGTAATAGCACCCGAGATATCACCAGATATATATGGGATTTTCCCCTGACCCTGAGTGTCCGGCTCCATGAGACGGTGATTTTCTCGGCCCCTGGTGGTCCGAGGTCGTTCCCGCTGCCCAGATTCATGCGCCAGGGCCTCCTACATACAGTGCACTTTGGTTTATTGCGCTATCTCTAATAGCACCCGAGATATCACCAGATATATATTGGATTTTCCCCTGACCCTGAGTGTCCGGCCCCGTGAGTCGGTGGTTTTCTCGGCCCCTGGTGGTCCGAGGTCGTTCCCGCTGCACAGATTCATGCGCCAGGGCCTCCTGCAGATAATTCACTTTGGTTTATTGCGCTATCTCTAATAGCACCCGAGATATCACCAGATATATATTGGATTTTCCCCTGACCCTGAGTGTCCGGAGCCGTGAGACTGCGGTTTTCTCGGCCCCTGGTTGTCCGAGGTCGTTCCCGCTGCACAGATTCATGCGCCAGGGCCTCCTACAGACAATGGACTTTGATTTATTGCGCTATCTGTAATAGCACCCGAGATATCACCAGATATATATACTGGATTTTTCCATGACCCTGAGTGTCCGGCCCCATGAGACGGTGGTTTCCTCGGCCCCTGGTGGTGCGAGGTCGTTCCCGCTGCACAGATTCATGCGCCAGGGCCTCCTACAGACAATGCACTTTGGTTTATTGCGCTATCTGTAATAGCACCCGAGATATCACCAGATATATGCTGGATTTTTACATGACCTTGGGTGACGGATTCCGAATATCTGTAATTTTCTCGGCCACTGGTGGTCCGAGGTCGTTCCTGCGGCACAGATTCATTCGCCAGTGCCTCCTACAGACAATGCACTTTGATTTATTGCGCTATCTCTAATAGCACCCGAGATATCACCAGATATATATTGAATTTTCCCCTGACCCTGAGTGTCCGGCCCCATTAGACTGTGGTTTTCCCGGCCCCTGGTGGTCCGCGGTCGTTCCCGCTGCACAGATTCATGCGGCAGGGCCTCCTACAGACAATGCACTTTGATTTGTTGGGCTATCTGTAATAGCACCCGAGATATCACCAGATATATATGGGATTTTCCCCTGACCCTGAGTGTCCGGCTCCATGAGACGGTGATTTTCTCGGCCCCTGGTGGTCCGAGGTCGTTCCCGCTGCCCAGACTCATGCGCCAGGGCCTCCTACATACAGTGCACTTTGGTTTATTGCGCTATCTCTAATAGCACCCGAGATATCACCAGATATATATTGGATTTTCCCCTGACCCTGAGTGTCCGGCCCCGTGAGTCGGTGGTTTTCTCGGCCCCTGGTGGTCCGAGGTCGTTCCCGCTGCACAGATGCATGCGCCAGGGCCTCCTGCAGACAATTCACTTTGGTTTATTGCGCTATCTATAATAGCACCCGAGATATCACCAGATATATGCTGGATTTTTACATGACCTTGGGTGACGGATTCCGAATATCTGTAATTTTCTCGGCCCCTGGTGATCCGAGTTCGTTCCCGCTGCACAGATTCATGCTCCAGGGCCCGCTGCAGATGATTCACTTTGGTTTAGTGCGCTATCTGTAAGAGCACCAGAGATATCACCAGATTTATATTGGATTTTCCCCTGACTCTGAGTGTCCGGCCCCATGTGTCGATGGTTTTCTCGGTCCCTCGTGGTCCGAGGTAGATCCCGCTGCACAGATTCATGCGCCAGGGCCTCCTACAGACAATTCACTTTGATTTATTGCGCTATCTGTAATAGCACCCGAGATATCACCAGATATATATTGTATTTTTCCCTGAACCTGAATGTCCGTCCCCATGTGACGGTGGTTTTCTCGGCCCCTGGTGGTCCGAGGTCGTTCCCGCTGCCCAGATTCATGCGCCAGGGCAGCTTACAGACAATGCACTTTGATTTATTGCGCTATCTGTAATAGCACCCGAGATATCACCAGATATATATTGGATTTTCCCCTGACCCAGAGTGTCCGGCCCCATGAGACTGTGGTTTTCTCGGCCCCTGGTGGTCCGAGGTCGTTGCCGCTGCACAGGTTCATGCGCCAGGAACTCCTACAGACAATGCACTTTGATTTATTGCGCTATCTGTAATAGCACCCGAGATATCACCAGATATATATTGGATATTACCCTCACCCTGAGTGTCCAGCCCCATGAGAAGGTGGTTTTCTCGGCCCCTGGTGGACCGAGGTCGTTCCCGCTGCACAGATTCATGCGCCAGGGCCTCCTCCAGACAATGAACTTTGATTTATTGCGCTATCTGTAATAGCTCCCGACATATCACCAGATATACAATGGATTTTCCCCAGACCCTGAGTGTCCGGCCCCACTAGACTGTGGTTTTCTCGGCCCCTGGTGGTCCGAGGTCGTTCCCGCTGCCCAGATTCATGCGCCAGGGCCTCTTGCAGATAATACACTTTGGTTTATTGCGCTGTATCTAATAGCACCCGAGATATCACCTGATATATATATTGGATTTTCCCCTGACCCTGAGTGTCCGGCCCCACTAGACTGTGGTTTTCTCGGCCCCTGGTGGTCCGAGGTCGTTCCCGCTGCCCAGATTCATGCGCCAGGGCCTCCTGCAGATAATTCAATTTGGTTTGTTACGCTATCTCTTATAGCACCCGAGATATCAGCAGATACATATTGGATTTTTCCTCGACCCTGAGTGTCCGGCCCCATGTGTCGGTGGTTTTCTCGGCCCCTGGTGATCCGAGGTCGTTCCCGCTGAACAGATTCATTCGCAAGGGCCTCGTGCAGACAATGCACTTTGGTTTATTGCGCTATCTGTAATAGCACCCGAGATATCACCAGATATACATTGGATTTTCTCCTGACCCTGAGTGTCCGGCTCCATGAGACTGTGGTTTTCTCGGCCCCTGGTGGTCCGAGGTCGTTCCCGCTGCACAGATTCATGCGCCAGGGCCTCCTGCAGATAATTCACTTTGATTTATTGCGCTATCTGTAATAGCACCCGAGATATCACCAGATATATATTGGATTTTCCCCTGACCCTGAGTGTCCGGCGCCATGAGACGGTGGTTTTCTCGGCCCCTGGTGGTCCGAGGTCGTTCCCTCTGCACAGATTCATGCGCCAGGGCCTCCTACAGACAATGCACTTTGATTTATTGTTCTATCTGTAATATAACCCGAGATATCACCAGATATATATTGGATTTTTCCCTGACCCTGAGTGTCCGGCCCCATGAGACGGTTGTTGTCTCGGCCCCTGGTGGTCCGAAATCGTTCCCTCTGCACAGATTCATGCGCCAGGGCCTCCTACAGACAATGCACTTTGATTTATTGTGCTATCTGTAATATAACCCGAGATATCACCAGATATATATTGGATTTTTCCCTGACCCTGAGTGTCCGGCCCCATGAGACGGTTGTTGTCTCGGCCCCTGGTGGTCCGAGGTCGTTCCCACTGGACAGGTTCATGCGCCAGGGTCTCCTACAGACAATGCACTTTGATTTATTGCGCTATCTGTAACAGCACCCGAGATATCAGCAGATATATATTGGATTTTTCACTGACCCTGAGTGTCCTGCCCCATGAGACGGTGGTTTTCTCGGCCCCTGGTGTTCCGAGGTCGTTCCCGCTGCACAGATTCATGCGCCAGGGCATCCTACAGACAATGCACTTTGATTTATTGCGCTATCTCTAATAGCACCCGAGATATCACCAGATATATATTGGATTTTACCCTGACCGTGAGAGTCCGGCCCCATGAGACTGTGGTTTTTTCGGACCCTGGTGGTCCGAGGTCGTTCCCGCTGCACAGATTCATGCGCCAGGGCCTCCTACAGACAATGCACTTTGGTTTATTACGCTATCTCTAATAGCACCCGAGATATCACCAGATATATATTGGATTTTCCCCAGACCCTGAGTGCCCGGCCCCATGAGACGGTGGTTTTCTCGGCCCCTGGTGATCCGAGGTCGTTCCCGCTGCCACAGATGCATGCGCCAGGGCCTCCTGCAGATAATTCACCTTGATTTATCGCGCTATCTCTAATAGCACCCGAGATATCACCAGATCTATATTGGATTTTCCCCTGACCCTGAGTGTCCGGCCCCATGAGACGGTCGTTTTCTCGGCGCCTGGTGGTCCGAGGTCGTTCCCACTGCACAGATTCATGCGCCAGGGCCTCCTACAGACAATGCACTTTGATTTATTCCGCTATCTGTACTAGCAGCCGAGATATCACCAGATATATATTGGATTTTTCACTGACCCTGAATGTCCGGCCCCATGAGACGGTCGTTTTCTCAGCCCCTGGTGGCCCGAGGTCGTTCCCGCTGCACAGATTCATGCGCCAGGGCCTCCTGCAGATAATTCACTTTGGTTTATTGCGCTATCTCTAATAGCGCCCGAGATATCACCAGATATATATTGGATTTTTCCCTGACCCTGAGAGTCCGTCCCCATGAGACTGCGGTCTTCTCGGCCCCTGGTGGTCCGAGGTCGTTCCCGCTGCCCAGATACATGCGCCAGGGCCTCCTCCAGACAATGCACTTTGATTTATTGCGCTATCTGTAATAGCACCCGACATATCACCAGATATATATAGCATTTTACCCTGACCCTGAGTGTCCGGCCCCATGAGACGGTGGTTTTCTCGGCCCCTGGTGGTCCGAGGTTGTTCCCGCTGCACAGATGCATGGGCCAGGGCCTCCTGCAGATAATTCACTTTGGTTTATTGCTCTATCTGTAATAGCACCCGAGATATCACCAGATATATATTGGATTTTCCCCTGACCCTGAGTGCCCGGCCCCATGAGACGGTGGTTGTCTCGGCCCCTGGTGGTCCGAGGTCGTTCCCGCTGCTCAGATTCATGCGCCAGGGCCTCCTACAGACAATGCACGTTGATTTATTGTGCTATCTGTAATATAACCCGAGATATCACCAGATATATATTGGATTTTTCCCTGACCCTGAGTGTCCGGCCCCGTGAGACGGTTGTTGTCTCGGCCCCTGGTGGTCCGAGGTCGTTCCCGCTGCACAGATTCTTGCGCCAGGGCCTCCTGCAGATAATTCACTTTGGTTTATTACGCTATCGCTAATAGCACCCAAGATATCACCAGATATATATTGGATTTTTCCCTGACCCTGAGTGTCCGGCCCCATGAGACTGTGGATTTTTCGGCCCCTGGTGGTCCGAGGTCGTTCCCGTTGCACAGATTCATGCGCCAGGGCCTCCTGCAGATAATGCACTTTGGTTTATTGCGCTATATCTAATAGCACCCAAGATATCACCAGATATATATTGGATTTTTCCCTGACCCTGAGTGTCCGGCCCCATGAGACTGTGGTTTCCTCGGCCCCTGGTGGTTCGAGGTCGTTCCCGCTGCACAGATTCATGCGCCAGGGCCTCCTACAGACAATGCACTGTGATTTATTTCGCTATCTGTAATAGGACCCGAGATATCACCAGATATATATTGGATTTTCCCCAGACCCTGAGTGACCGGCCGCATGAGACTGTAGTTTTCTCGGCCCCTGGTGGTCCGAGGTCGTTCCCGCTGCACAGATTCATGCGCCAGGGCCTCCTACAGACAATGCACTTTGATTTATTGCGCTATCTCTAATAGCACCCGAGATATCACCAGATATATATTGGATTTTACCCTGACCGTGAGAGTCCGGCCCCATGAGACTGTGGTTTTTTCGGACCCTGGTGGTCCGAGGTCGTTCCCGCTGCACAGATTCATGCGCCAGGGCCTCCTACAGTCAATGCACTTTGGTTTATTACGCTATCTCTAATAGCACCCGAGATATCACCAGATATATATTGGATTTTCCCCAGACCCTGAGTGCCCGGCCCCATGAGACGGTCGTTTTCTCGGCCCCTGGTGGTCCGAGGTCGTTCCCACTGCACAGATTCATGCGCCAGGGCCTCCTACAGACAATGCACTTTGATTTATTGCGCTATCTGTAATAGCACCCGAGATATCACCAGATATATATTGGATTTTCCCCTGACCCTGAGTGTCCGGCCCCATGAGACGGTGGTTTTATCGGCCCCTGGTGGTCCGAGGTCGTTCCCGCTGCACAGATTCATGCGCCAGGGCCTCCTACAGACAATGCACTTTGATTTATTGCGCTATCTCTAATAGCACCCGAGATATCACCAGATATATATTGGATTTTACCCTGACCGTGAGAGTCCGGCCCCATGAGACTGTGGTTTTTTCGGACCCTGGTGGTCCGAGGTCGTTCCCGCTGCACAGATTCATGCGCCAGGGCCTCCTACAGACAATGCACTTTGGTTTATTACGCTATCTCTAATAGCACCCGAGATATCACCAGATATATACTGGATTTTCCCCTGACCCTGAGTGTCCGGCCCCATGAGACTGTGGTTTTCTCGGCCCCTGGTGGTCCGAGGTCGTTCCCGCTGCACAGATTCATGCGCCAGGGCCTCCTACAGACAATGCACTTTGGTTTATTGCGCTGTATCTAATAGCACCCGAGATATCACCTGATATATATATTGGATTTTCCCCTGACCCTGAGTGTCCGGCCCCACTAGACTGTGGTTTTCTCGGCCCCTGGTGGTCCGAGGTCGTTCCCGCTGCCCAGATTCATGCGCCAGGGCCTCCTGCAGATAATTCAATTTGGTTTATTGCGCTGTATCTAATAGCACCCGAGATATCACCAGATACATATTGGATTTTACCCTGACCCTGAGTGTCCGGCCCCTTGAGACGGTGGTTGTCTCGGCCCCTGGAGGTCCGAGGACGTTCCCGCTGCACAGATTCATGCGCCAGGGCCTCCTGCAGATAATTCACTTTGGCTTATTGCGCTATCTCTAATAGCACCCGAGATATCACCAGATATATACTGGATTTTCCCCTGTCCCTGAGTGTCCGGCCCCATGAGACTGTGGTTTTCTCGGCCCCTGGTGGTCCGAGGTCGTTCCCGCTGCACAGATTCATGCGCCAGGGCCTCCTACAGACAATGCACTTTGATTTATTCCGCTATCTGTAATAGCAGCCGAGATATCACCAGATATATATTGGATTTTTCACTGACCCTGAATGTCCGGCCCCATGAGACGGTCGTTTTCTCAGCCCCTGGTGGCCCGAGGTCGTTCCCGCTGCACAGATTCATGCGTCAGGGCCTCCTGCAGATAATTCACTTTGGTTTTTTGCGCTATCTCTAATAGCGCCCGAGATATCACCAGATATATATTGGATTTTTCCCTGACCCTGAGAGTCCGTCCCCATGAGACTGCGGTCTTCTCGGCCCCTGGTGGTCCGAGGTCGTTCCCGCTGCACAGATTCATGCGCCAGGGCCTCCTACAGACAATGCACATTGATTTATTGCGCTATCTGTAATAGCACCCGAGATATCACCAGATATATATTGGATTTTACCCTGACCCTGAATGTCCGGCCCCATGAGACGGTCGTTTTCTCAGCCCCTGGTGGCCCGAGGTCGTTCCCGCTGCACAGATTCATGCGTCAGGGCCTCCTGCAGATAATTCACTTTGGTTTATTGCGCTATCTATAATAGCACCCGAAATATCACCAGATATATGCTGGATTTTCACATGACCTTGGGTGACGGATTCCGAATATCTGTAATTTTCTCGGCCCCTGGTGGTTCGAGGTCGTTCCTGCTGCACAGACTCATTCGCCTGTGCCTCCTACAGACAATGCACTTTGATTTATCGCGCTATCTGTAATAGCACCCGAGATATCACCAGATATATATTGGATTTTTCCTCGACCCTGAGTGTCCGGCCCCTTGAGACGGTGGTTTTCTCGGCCTCTTGTGGTCAGAGGTCGTTCCCGCTGCACAGATTCATGCGCCAGGGCCTCCTACAGACAATGCACTTTGATTTATTGCGCTATCTGTAATAGCACCCGAGATATCACCAGATATATACTGGATTTTTCACTGACCCTGAGTGTCCGGCCCCATGAGACGGTCGTTTTCTCAGCCCCTGGTGGCCCGAGGTCGTTCCCGCTGCACAGATTCATGCGCCAGGGCCTCCTGCAGATAATTCACCTTGGTTTATTGCGCTATCTGTAATAGCACCCGAGATATCACCAGATATATATTGGATTTTCCCCTGACCCTGAGTGTCCGGCCCCATGAGACGGTGGTTTTATCGGCCCCTGGTGGTCCGAGGTCGTTCCCGCTGCACAGGTTCATGCGTCAGGGCCTCCTGCAGCCAATGCACTTTGATTTATCGAGCTATCTCTAATGGCACCCGATATATCACCAGGTATATAATGGATTTTTCCCTGACCCTGAGTGTCCGGCCACATGAGACTGTGGTTTTCTGGGCCCCTGGTGGCCCGAGGTCGTTCCCGCTGCACAGATTCATGCGCCAGGGCCTCCTACAGACATTGCACTTTGATTTATTGCGCTATCTGTAATAGCACCCGAGATATCACCAGATATATATTGGATTTTACCCTGACCATGAGTGTCCGGCCCCATGAGACTGTGGTTTTTTCGGCCCCTGGTGGTCCGAGGTCGTTCCCGCTGCACAGATTCATGCGCCAGGGCCTCCTGCAGATAATTCACTTTGGTTTATTGCGCTATCTCTAATAGCACCCGAGATATCACCAGATATATACTGGATTTTCCCCTGACCCTGAGTGTCCGGCCCCATGAGACTGTGGTTTTCTCGGCCCCTTGTGGTCAGAGGTCGCTCCCGCTGCACAGATTCATGCGCCAGGGCCTCCTACAGACAATGCAGTTTGGTTTATTGCGCTATCTCTAATAGCACCCGAGATATCACCAGATATATAGTGGATTTTCGCCAGACCCTGAGTGTCCGTCCCCATGAGACGGTGGTTTTCTCGGCCCCTGGTGGTCCGAGGTCGTTCCCGCTGCACAGATTCATGCGCCAGGGCCTCCTACAGACAGTGCACTTTGATTTATTGTACTATCTGTAATAGCACCCGAGATATCACCAGATATATATTGGATTTTTCCCTAACCCTGAGTGTCCAGCCCCATGAGTCTGTGGCTTTCTCGGCCCCTGGTTGTCCGAGGTCGTTCCCGCTGCACAGATGCATGCGCCAGGGCCTACTGCAGATAATTCACTTTGGTTTATTGCGCTATCTATAATAGCACCCGAAATATCACCAGATATATGCTGGATTTTCACATGACCTTGGGTGACGGATTCCGAATATCTGTAATTTTCTCGGCCCCTGGTGGTTCGAGGTCGTTCCTGCTGCACAGACTCATTCGCCAGTGCCTCCTACAGACAATGCACTTTGATTTATCGCGCTATCTGTAATAGCACCCGAGATATCACCAGATATATATTGGATTTTTCCTCGACCCTGAGTGTCCGGCCCCATGAGACGGTGGTTTTCTCGGCCTCTTGTGGTCAGAGGTCGTTCCCGCTGCACAGATTCATGCGCCAGGGCCTCCTACAGGCAATGCACTTTGGTTTGTTACGCTATCTCTAATAGCACCCGAGATATCAGCAGATACATATTGGATTTTCCCCAGACCCTGAGTGCCCGTCCCCATGAGACGGTGATTTTCTCGGCCCCTGGTGGTCCGAGGTCCTTCCCGCTGAACAGATTCATTCGCAAGGGCCTCCTGCAGACAATGCACTTTGATTTATTGCGCTATCTGTAATAGCACCCGAGATATCACCAGATATATATTGGATATTACCCTCACCCTGAGTGTCCAGCCCCATGAGACTGTGGTTTTCTCGGCCCCTGGTGGACCGAGGTCGTTCCCGCTGCACAGATTCATGCGCCAGGGCCTCCTCCAGACAATGAACTTTGATTTATTGCGCTATCTGTAATAGCTCCCGACATATCACCAGATATATAATGGATTTTCCCCAGACCCTGAGTGTCCGGCCCCATGAGACTTTAGTTTTCTCGGCCCCTGGTGGTCCGAGGTCGTTCCCGCTGCACAGATGCATGCGCCAGGGCCTCTTGCAGATAATACACTTTGGTTTATTGCGCTGTATCTAATAGCACCCGAGATATCACCTGATATATATATTTGATTTTCCCCTGACCCTGAGTGTCCGGCCCCACTAGACTGTGGTTTTCTCGGCCCCTGGTGGTCCGAGGTCGTTCCCGCTGCCCAGATTCATGCGCCAGGGCCTCCTGCAGATAATTCAATTTGGTTTATTGCGCTGTATCTAATAGCACCCGAGATATCACCAGATATATATTGGATTTTCCCCTGACCCTGAGTGACCGGCCCCATGTGACTGTGGTTTTCTCGGCCCCTGGTGATCCGAGGTCGTTCCCGCTGCACAGATTCATGCGCCAGGGCCTCCTGCAGATAATTCACTTTGATTTATTGCGCTATCTGTAATAGCACCCGAGATATCACCAGATATATATTGGATTTTCCCCTGACCCTGAGTGTCCGGCTCCATGAGACTGTGGTTTTCTCGGCCCCTGGTGGTCCGAGGTCGTTCCCGCTGCACAGATTCATGCGCCAGGGCCTCCTGCAGATAATTCACTTTGATTTATTGCGCTATCTGTAATAGCACCCGAGATATCACCAGATATATATTGGATTTTCCCCTGACCCTGAGTGTCCGGCGCCATGAGACGGTGGTTTTCTCGGCCCCTGGTGGTCCGAGGTCGTTCCCTCTGCACAGATTCATGCGCCAGGGCCTCCTACAGACAATGCACTTTGATTTATTGTGCTATCTGTAATATAACCCGAGATATCACCAGATATATATTGGATTTTTCCCTGACCCTGAGTGTCCGGCCCCATGAGACTGTGGTTTCCTCGGCCCCTGGTGGTCCGAGGTCGTTCCCGCTGCACAGATTCATGCGCCAGGGCCTCCTACAGACAATGCACTTTGATTTATTTCGCTATCTGTAATAGGACCCGAGATATCACCAGATATATATTGGATTTTCCCCAGACCCTGAGTGTCCGGCCGCATGAGACTGTAGTTTTCTCGGCCCCTGGTGGTCCGAGGTCGTTCCCGCTGCACAGAGTCATGCGCCAGGGCCTCCTACAGACAATGCACTTTGATTTATTGCGCTATCTGTAATAGCACCAGACATATCACCAGATATATATAGCATTTTTCCCTGACCCAGAGTGTCCGGCCCCATGAGACGGTGGTTTTCTCGGCCCCTGGTGGTCCGAGGTTGTTCCCGCTGCAGAGATTCATGCGCCAGGGCCTCCTACAGACAATGCACTTTGATTTATTGCTCTATCTGTAATCGCACCCGAGATATCACCAGATATATATTGGATTTTTCCCTGACCCTGAGTGTCCGGCCCCATGAGACGGTTGTTGTCTCGGCCCCTGGTGGTCCGAGGTCGTTCCCGCTGCACAGATTCATGCGCCAGGGCCTCCTACAGACAATGCACTTTGATTTATTGCGCTATCTGTAATAGCACCCGAGATATCACCAGATATATATTGGATTTTCCCCTGACCCTGAGTGTCCGGCCCCATGAGACTGTGGTTGTCTCGGCCCCTGGAGGTCCGAGGACGTTCCCGCTGCACAGATTCATGCGCCAGCGCCTCCTGCAGATAATTCACTTTGGTTTATTGCGCTATCTCTAATAGCACCCGAGATATCACCAGATATATACTGGATTTTTCACTGACCCTGAGTGTCCGGCCCCATGAGACGGTAGTTTTATCGGCCCCTGGTGGTCCGAGGTCGTTCCCGCTGCACAGGTTCATGCGTCAGGGCCTCCTGCAGACAATGCACTTTGATTTATCGAGCTATCTCTAATGGCACCCGATATATCACCAGATATATAATGGATTTTTCACTGACCCTGAGTGTCCGGCCCCATGAGACGGTCGTTTTCTCGGCCCCTGGTGGTCCGAGGTCGTTCCCGCTGCACAGATTCATGCGCCAGGGCCTCCTGCAGATAATTCACTTTGGTTTATTGCGCTATCTCTATTAGCACCCGAGATATCACCAGATATATATTGGATTTTTCCTCGACCCTGAGTGTCCGGCCCCATGAGACGGTGGTTTTCTCGGCCCCTTGTGGTCAGAGGTCGCTCCCGCTGCACAGATTCATGCGCCAGGGCCTCCTACAGACAATGCAGTTTGGTTTATTGCGCTATCTCTAATAGCACCCGAGATATCACCAGATATATAGTGGATTTTCGCCAGACCCTGAGTGTCCGTCCCCATGAGACGGTGGTTTTCTCGGCCCCTGGTGGTCCGAGGTCGTTCCCGCTGCACAGATTCATGCGCCAGGGCCTCCTACAGACAGTGCACTTTGATTTATTGTACTATCTGTAATAGCACCCGAGATATCACCAGATATATATTGGATTTTTCCCTAACCCTGAGTGTCCAGCCCCATGAGTCTGTGGCTTTCTCGGCCCCTGGTTGTCCGAGGTCGTTCCCGCTGCACAGATGCATGCGCCAGGGCCTACTGCAGATAATTCACTTTGGTTTATTGCGCTATCTATAATAGCACCCGAAATATCACCAGATATATGCTGGATTTTCACATGACCTTGGGTGACGGATTCCGAATATCTGTAATTTTCTCGGCCCCTGGTGGTTCGAGGTCGTTCCTGCTGCACAGACTCATTCGCCAGTGCCTCCTACAGACAATGCACTTTGATTTATCGCGCTATCTGTAATAGCACCCGAGATATCACCAGATATATATTGGATTTTTCCTCGACCCTGAGTGTCCGGCCCCATGAGACGGTGGTTTTCTCGGCCTCTTGTGGTCAGAGGTCGTTCCCGCTGCACAGATTCATGCGCCAGGGCCTCCTACAGACAATGCACTTTGGTTTGTTACGCTATCTCTAATAGCACCCGAGATATCAGCAGATACATATTGGATTTTCCCCAGACCCTGAGTGCCCGTCCCCATGAGACGGTGATTTTCTCGGCCCCTGGTGGTCCGAGGTCGTTCCCGCTGCACAGATGCATGCGCCAGGGCCTCCTGCAGATAATTCACTTTGATTTATCGCGCTATCTCTAATAGCACCCGAGATATCACCAGATATATATTGGATTTTTCCTCGACCCTGAGTGTCCGGCCCCATGTGTCGGTGGTTTTCTCGGCCCCTGGTGATCCGAGGTCGTTCCCGCTGAACAGATTCATTCGCAAGGGCCTCCTGCAGACAATGCACTTTGATTTATTGCGCTATCTGTAATAGCACCCGAGATATCACCAGATATATATTGGATTTTCCCCTGACCCAGAGTGTCCGGCCCCATGAGACTGTGGTTTTCTCGGCCCCTGGTGGTCCGAGGTCGTTGCCGCTGCACAGGTTCATGCGCCAGGGCCTCCTACAGACAATGCACTTTGATTTATTGCGCTATCTGTAATAGCACCCGAGATATCACCAGATATATATTGGATATTACCCTCACCCTGAGTGTCCAGCCCCATGAGACGGTGGTTTTCTCGGCCCCTGGTGGACCGAGGTCGTTCCCGCTGCACAGATTCATGCGCCAGGGCCTCCTCCAGACAATGAACTTTGATTTGTTGCGCTATCTGTAATAGCTCCCGACATATCACCAGATATATAATGGATTTTCCCCAGACCCTGAGTGTCCGGCCCCATGAGACTTTGGTTTTCTCGGCCCCTGGTGTTCCGAGGTCGTTCCCGCTGCACAGATGCATGCGCCAGGGCCTCTTGCAGATAATACACTTTGGTTTATTGCGCTGTATGTAATAGCACCCGAGATATCACCTGATATATATATTGGATTTTCCCCTGACCCTGAGTGTCCGGCCCCACTAGACTGTGGTTTTCTCGGCCCCTGGTTGTCCGAGGTCGTTCCCGCTGCCCAGATTCATGCGCCAGGGCCTCCTGCAGATAATTCACTTTGGTTTATTGCGCTATCTCTAATAGCACCCGAGATATCACCTGATATATAGTGGATTTTCGCCAGACCCTGAGTGTCCGTCCCCATGAGACGGTGGTTTTCTCGGCCCCTGGTGGTCCGAGGTCGTTCCCGCTGCACAGATTCATGCGCCAGGGCCTCCTACAGACAGTGCACTTTGATTTATTGTACTATCTGTAATAGCACCCGAGATATCACCAGATATATATTGGATTTTTCCCTAACCCTGAGTGTCCAGCCCCATGAGTCTGTGGCTTTCTCGGCCCCTGGTTGTCCGAGGTCGTTCCCGCTGCACAGATGCATGCGCCAGGGCCTACTGCAGATAATTCACTTTGGTTTATTGCGCTATCTATAATAGCACCCGAAATATCACCAGATATATGCTGGATTTTCACATGACCTTGGGTGACGGATTCCGAATATCTGTAATTTTCTCGGCCCCTGGTGGTTCGAGGTCGTTCCTGCTTCACAGACTCATTCGCCAGTGCCTCCTACAGACAATGCACTTTGATTTATCGCGCTATCTGTAATAGCACCCGAGATATCACCAGATATATATTGGATTTTACCCTGACCGTGAGAGTCCGGCCCCATGAGACTGTGGTTTTTTCGGACCCTGGTGGTCCGAGGTCGTTCCCGCTGCACAGATTCATGCGCCAGGGCCTCCTGCAGATAATTCACTTTGGTTTATTGCGCTATCTGTAATAGCACCCGAGATATCACCAGATATATATTGGATTTTCCCCTGACCCTGAGTGTCCGGCTCCATGAGACTGTGGTTTTCTCGGCCCCTGGTGGTCCGAGGTCGTTCCCGCTGCACAGATTCATGCGCCAGGGCCTCCTGCAGATAATTCACTTTGGTTTATTGCGCTATCTGTAATAGCACCCGAGATATCACCAGATATATATTGGATTTTCCCCTGACCCTGAGTGTCCGGCTCCATGAGACTGTGGTTTTCTCGGCCCCTGGTGGTCCGAGGTCGTTCCCGCTGCACAGATTCATGCGCCAGGGCCTCCTGCAGATAATTCACTTTGATTTATTGCGCTATCTGTAATAGCACCCGAGATATCACCAGATATATATTGGATTTTCCCCTGACCCTGAGTGTCCGGCGCCATGAGACGGTGGTTTTCTCGGCCCCTGGTGGTCCGAGGTCGTTCCCTCTGCACAGATTCATGCGCCAGGGCCTCCTACAGACAATGCACTTTGATTTATTGTGCTATCTGTAATATAACCCGAGATATCACCAGATATATATTGGATTTTTCCCT
Organism: Nomia melanderi; assembly: GCF_051020985.1. Classification (NCBI taxonomy): domain Eukaryota; kingdom Metazoa; phylum Arthropoda; class Insecta; order Hymenoptera; family Halictidae; genus Nomia; species Nomia melanderi. The sequence continues at coordinate 1,023,142 of NW_027475138.1, read as the reverse complement.
GACCCTGAGTGTCCGGCCCCATGAAACGGTTGTTGTCTCGGCCCCTGGTGGTCCGAAATCGTTCCCGTTGCACAGATTCATGCGCCAGGGCCTCCTACAGACAATGCACTTTGATTTATTGTGCTATCTGTAATATAACCCGAGATATCACCAGATATATATTGGATTTTTCCCTGACCCTGAGTGTCCGGCCCCATGAGACGGTTGTTGTCTCGGCCCCTGGTGGTCCGAGGTCGTTCCCGTTGCACAGATTCATGCGCCAGGGCCTCCTGCAGATAATTCACTTTGGTTTATTGCGCTATATCTAATAGCACCCAAGATATCAGCAGATATATATTGGATTTTTCACTGACCCTGAGTGTCCTGCCCCATGAGACGGTGGTTTTCTCGGCCCCTGGTGTTCCGAGGTCGTTCCCGCTGCACAGATTCATGCGCCAGGGCATCCTACAGACAATGCACTTTGATTTATTGCGCTATCTCTAATAGCACCCGAGATATCACCAGATATATATTGGATTTTACCCTGACCGTGAGAGTCCGGCCCCATGAGACTGTGGTTTTTTCGGACCCTGGTGGTCCGAGGTCGTTCCCGCTGCACAGATTCATGCGCCAGGGCCTCCTACAGACAATGCACTTTGGTTTATTACGCTATCTCTAATAGCACCCGAGATATCACCAGATATATATTGGATTTTCCCCAGACCCTGAGTGCCCGGCCCCATGAGACGGTGGTTTTCTCGGCCCCTGGTGATCCGAGGTCGTTCCCGCTGCCACAGATGCATGCGCCAGGGCCTCCTGCAGATAATTCACCTTGATTTATCGCGCTATCTCTAATAGCACCCGAGATATCACCAGATCTATATTGGATTTTCCCCTGACCCTGAGTGTCCGGCCCCATGAGACGGTCGTTTTCTCGGCGCCTGGTGGTCCGAGGTCGTTCCCACTGCACAGATTCATGCGCCAGGGCCTCCTACAGACAATGCACTTTGATTTATTCCGCTATCTGTACTAGCAGCCGAGATATCACCAGATATATATTGGATTTTTCACTGACCCTGAATGTCCGGCCCCATGAGACGGTCGTTTTCTCAGCCCCTGGTGGCCCGAGGTCGTTCCCGCTGCACAGATTCATGCGCCAGGGCCTCCTGCAGATAATTCACTTTGGTTTATTGCGCTATCTCTAATAGCGCCCGAGATATCACCAGATATATATTGGATTTTTCCCTGACCCTGAGAGTCCGTCCCCATGAGACTGCGGTCTTCTCGGCCCCTGGTGGTCCGAGGTCGTTCCCGCTGCCCAGATACATGCGCCAGGGCCTCCTCCAGACAATGCACTTTGATTTATTGCGCTATCTGTAATAGCACCCGACATATCACCAGATATATATAGCATTTTACCCTGACCCTGAGTGTCCGGCCCCATGAGACGGTGGTTTTCTCGGCCCCTGGTGGTCCGAGGTTGTTCCCGCTGCACAGATGCATGGGCCAGGGCCTCCTGCAGATAATTCACTTTGGTTTATTGCTCTATCTGTAATAGCACCCGAGATATCACCAGATATATATTGGATTTTCCCCTGACCCTGAGTGCCCGGCCCCATGAGACGGTGGTTGTCTCGGCCCCTGGTGGTCCGAGGTCGTTCCCGCTGCTCAGATTCATGCGCCAGGGCCTCCTACAGACAATGCACGTTGATTTATTGTGCTATCTGTAATATAACCCGAGATATCACCAGATATATATTGGATTTTTCCCTGACCCTGAGTGTCCGGCCCCATGAGACGGTTGTTGTCTCGGCCCCTGGTGGTCCGAGGTCGTTCCCGCTGCACAGATTCTTGCGCCAGGGCCTCCTGCAGATAATTCACTTTGGTTTATTACGCTATCGCTAATAGCACCCAAGATATCACCAGATATATATTGGATTTTTCCCTGACCCTGAGTGTCCGGCCCCATGAGACTGTGGATTTTTCGGCCCCTGGTGGTCCGAGGTCGTTCCCGTTGCACAGATTCATGCGCCAGGGCCTCCTGCAGATAATGCACTTTGGTTTATTGCGCTATATCTAATAGCACCCAAGATATCACCAGATATATATTGGATTTTTCCCTGACCCTGAGTGTCCGGCCCCATGAGACTGTGGTTTCCTCGGCCCCTGGTGGTTCGAGGTCGTTCCCGCTGCACAGATTCATGCGCCAGGGCCTCCTACAGACAATGCACTTTGATTTATTTCGCTATCTGTAATAGGACCCGAGATATCACCAGATATATATTGGATTTTCCCCAGACCCTGAGTGACCGGCCGCATGAGACTGTAGTTTTCTCGGCCCCTGGTGGTCCGAGGTCGTTCCCGCTGCACAGATTCATGCGCCAGGGCCTCCTACAGACAATGCACTTTGATTTATTGCGCTATCTCTAATAGCACCCGAGATATCACCAGATATATATTGGATTTTACCCTGACCGTGAGAGTCCGGCCCCATGAGACTGTGGTTTTTTCGGACCCTGGTGGTCCGAGGTCGTTCCCGCTGCACAGATTCATGCGCCAGGGCCTCCTACAGTCAATGCACTTTGGTTTATTACGCTATCTCTAATAGCACCCGAGATATCACCAGATATATATTGGATTTTCCCCAGACCCTGAGTGCCCGGCCCCATGAGACGGTCGTTTTCTCGGCCCCTGGTGGTCCGAGGTCGTTCCCACTGCACAGATTCATGCGCCAGGGCCTCCTACAGACAATGCACTTTGATTTATTGCGCTATCTGTAATAGCACCCGAGATATCACCAGATATATATTGGATTTTACCCTGACCGTGAGAGTCCGGCCCCATGAGACTGTGGTTTTTTCGGCCCCTGGTGGTCCGAGGTCGTTCCCGCTGCACAGATTTATGCGACAGGGCCACCTACAGATAATGCCCTTTGATTTATTGCGCTATCTGTAATAGCACCCGAGATATCACCAGATACATATTGGATTTTCCCCTGACCCTGAGTGTCCGGCCCCATGAGACGGTCGTTTTCTCGGCGCCTGGTGGTCCGAGGTCGTTCCCACTGCACAGATTCATGCGCCAGGGCCTCCTACAGACAATGCACTTTGATTTATTCCGCTATCTGTACTAGCAGCCGAGATATCACCAGATATATATTGGATTTTTCACTGACCCTGAATGTCCGGCCCCATGAGACGGTCGTTTTCTCAGCCCCTGGTGGCCCGAGGTCGTTCCCGCTGCACAGATTCATGCGCCAGGGCCTCCTGCAGATAATTCACTATGGTTTTTTGCGCTATCTCTAATAGCGCCCGAGATATCACCAGATATATATTGGATTTTTCCCTGACCCTGAGAGTCCGACCCCATGAGACTGCGGTCTTCTCGGCCCCTGGTGGTCCGAGGTCGTTCCCGCTGCACAGATTCATGCGCCAGGGCCTCCTACAGACAATGCACTTTGATTTATTGCGCTATCTGTAATAGCACCCGAGATATCACCAGATATATATTGGATTTTCCCCTGACCCTGAGTGTCCGGCCCCATGAGACGGTGGTTTTATCGGCCCCTGGTGGTCCGAGGTCGTTCCCGCTGCACAGATTCATGCGCCAGGGCCTCCTACAGACAATGCACTTTGATTTATTGCGCTATCTCTAATAGCACCCGAGATATCACCAGATATATATTGGATTTTACCCTGACCGTGAGAGTCCGGCCCCATGAGACTGTGGTTTTTTCGGACCCTGGTGGTCCGAGGTCGTTCCCGCTGCACAGATTCATGCGCCAGGGCCTCCTACAGACAATGCACTTTGGTTTATTACGCTATCTCTAATAGCACCCGAGATATCACCAGATATATACTGGATTTTCCCCTGACCCTGAGTGTCCGGCCCCATGAGACTGTGGTTTTCTCGGCCCCTGGTGGTCCGAGGTCGTTCCCGCTGCACAGATTCATGCGCCAGGGCCTCCTACAGACAATGCACTTTGGTTTATTGCGCTGTATCTAATAGCACCCGAGATATCACCTGATATATATATTGGATTTTCCCCTGACCCTGAGTGTCCGGCCCCACTAGACTGTGGTTTTCTCGGCCCCTGGTGGTCCGAGGTCGTTCCCGCTGCCCAGATTCATGCGCCAGGGCCTCCTGCAGATAATTCAATTTGGTTTATTGCGCTGTATCTAATAGCACCCGAGATATCACCAGATACATATTGGATTTTACCCTGACCCTGAGTGTCCGGCCCCTTGAGACGGTGGTTGTCTCGGCCCCTGGAGGTCCGAGGACGTTCCCGCTGCACAGATTCATGCGCCAGGGCCTCCTGCAGATAATTCACTTTGGCTTATTGCGCTATCTCTAATAGCACCCGAGATATCACCAGATATATACTGGATTTTCCCCTGACCCTGAGTGTCCGGCCCCATGAGACTGTGGTTTTCTCGGCCCCTGGTGGTCCGAGGTCGTTCCCGCTGCACAGATTCATGCGCCAGGGCCTCCTACAGACAATGCACTTTGATTTATTCCGCTATCTGTAATAGCAGCCGAGATATCACCAGATATATATTGGATTTTTCACTGACCCTGAATGTCCGGCCCCATGAGACGGTCGTTTTCTCAGCCCCTGGTGGCCCGAGGTCGTTCCCGCTGCACAGATTCATGCGTCAGGGCCTCCTGCAGATAATTCACTTTGGTTTTTTGCGCTATCTCTAATAGCGCCCGAGATATCACCAGATATATATTGGATTTTTCCCTGACCCTGAGAGTCCGTCCCCATGAGACTGCGGTCTTCTCGGCCCCTGGTGGTCCGAGGTCGTTCCCGCTGCACAGATTCATGCGCCAGGGCCTCCTACAGACAATGCACATTGATTTATTGCGCTATCTGTAATAGCACCCGAGATATCACCAGATATATATTGGATTTTACCCTGACCCTGAATGTCCGGCCCCATGAGACGGTCGTTTTCTCAGCCCCTGGTGGCCCGAGGTCGTTCCCGCTGCACAGATTCATGCGTCAGGGCCTCCTGCAGATAATTCACTTTGGTTTATTGCGCTATCTATAATAGCACCCGAAATATCACCAGATATATGCTGGATTTTCACATGACCTTGGGTGACGGATTCCGAATATCTGTAATTTTCTCGGCCCCTGGTGGTTCGAGGTCGTTCCTGCTGCACAGACTCATTCGCCTGTGCCTCCTACAGACAATGCACTTTGATTTATCGCGCTATCTGTAATAGCACCCGAGATATCACCAGATATATATTGGATTTTTCCTCGACCCTGAGTGTCCGGCCCCTTGAGACGGTGGTTTTCTCGGCCTCTTGTGGTCAGAGGTCGTTCCCGCTGCACAGATTCATGCGCCAGGGCCTCCTACAGACAATGCACTTTGATTTATTGCGCTATCTGTAATAGCACCCGAGATATCACCAGATATATACTGGATTTTTCACTGACCCTGAGTGTCCGGCCCCATGAGACGGTCGTTTTCTCAGCCCCTGGTGGCCCGAGGTCGTTCCCGCTGCACAGATTCATGCGCCAGGGCCTCCTGCAGATAATTCACCTTGGTTTATTGCGCTATCTGTAATAGCACCCGAGATATCACCAGATATATATTGGATTTTCCCCTGACCCTGAGTGTCCGGCCCCATGAGACGGTGGTTTTATCGGCCCCTGGTGGTCCGAGGTCGTTCCCGCTGCACAGGTTCATGCGTCAGGGCCTCCTGCAGCCAATGCACTTTGATTTATCGAGCTATCTCTAATGGCACCCGATATATCACCAGGTATATAATGGATTTTTCCCTGACCCTGAGTGTCCGGCCACATGAGACTGTGGTTTTCTGGGCCCCTGGTGGCCCGAGGTCGTTCCCGCTGCACAGATTCATGCGCCAGGGCCTCCTACAGACATTGCACTTTGATTTATTGCGCTATCTGTAATAGCACCCGAGATATCACCAGATATATATTGGATTTTACCCTGACCATGAGTGTCCGGCCCCATGAGACTGTGGTTTTTTCGGCCCCTGGTGGTCCGAGGTCGTTCCCGCTGCACAGATTCATGCGCCAGGGCCTCCTGCAGATAATTCACTTTGGTTTATTGCGCTATCTCTAATAGCACCCGAGATATCACCAGATATATACTGGATTTTCCCCTGACCCTGAGTGTCCGGCCCCATGAGACTGTGGTTTTCTCGGCCCCTTGTGGTCAGAGGTCGCTCCCGCTGCACAGATTCATGCGCCAGGGCCTCCTACAGACAATGCAGTTTGGTTTATTGCGCTATCTCTAATAGCACCCGAGATATCACCAGATATATAGTGGATTTTCGCCAGACCCTGAGTGTCCGTCCCCATGAGACGGTGGTTTTCTCGGCCCCTGGTGGTCCGAGGTCGTTCCCGCTGCACAGATTCATGCGCCAGGGCCTCCTACAGACAGTGCACTTTGATTTATTGTACTATCTGTAATAGCACCCGAGATATCACCAGATATATATTGGATTTTTCCCTAACCCTGAGTGTCCAGCCCCATGAGTCTGTGGCTTTCTCGGCCCCTGGTTGTCCGAGGTCGTTCCCGCTGCACAGATGCATGCGCCAGGGCCTACTGCAGATAATTCACTTTGGTTTATTGCGCTATCTATAATAGCACCCGAAATATCACCAGATATATGCTGGATTTTCACATGACCTTGGGTGACGGATTCCGAATATCTGTAATTTTCTCGGCCCCTGGTGGTTCGAGGTCGTTCCTGCTGCACAGACTCATTCGCCAGTGCCTCCTACAGACAATGCACTTTGATTTATCGCGCTATCTGTAATAGCACCCGAGATATCACCAGATATATATTGGATTTTTCCTCGACCCTGAGTGTCCGGCCCCATGAGACGGTGGTTTTCTCGGCCTCTTGTGGTCAGAGGTCGTTCCCGCTGCACAGATTCATGCGCCAGGGCCTCCTACAGGCAATGCACTTTGGTTTGTTACGCTATCTCTAATAGCACCCGAGATATCAGCAGATACATATTGGATTTTCCCCAGACCCTGAGTGCCCGTCCCCATGAGACGGTGATTTTCTCGGCCCCTGGTGGTCCGAGGTCCTTCCCGCTGAACAGATTCATTCGCAAGGGCCTCCTGCAGACAATGCACTTTGATTTATTGCGCTATCTGTAATAGCACCCGAGATATCACCAGATATATATTGGATATTACCCTCACCCTGAGTGTCCAGCCCCATGAGACTGTGGTTTTCTCGGCCCCTGGTGGACCGAGGTCGTTCCCGCTGCACAGATTCATGCGCCAGGGCCTCCTCCAGACAATGAACTTTGATTTATTGCGCTATCTGTAATAGCTCCCGACATATCACCAGATATATAATGGATTTTCCCCAGACCCTGAGTGTCCGGCCCCATGAGACTTTAGTTTTCTCGGCCCCTGGTGGTCCGAGGTCGTTCCCGCTGCACAGATGCATGCGCCAGGGCCTCTTGCAGATAATACACTTTGGTTTATTGCGCTGTATCTAATAGCACCCGAGATATCACCTCATATATATATTTGATTTTCCCCTGACCCTGAGTGTCCGGCCCCACTAGACTGTGGTTTTCTCGGCCCCTGGTGGTCCGAGGTCGTTCCCGCTGCCCAGATTCATGCGCCAGGGCCTCCTGCAGATAATTCAATTTGGTTTATTGCGCTGTATCTAATAGCACCCGAGATATCACCAGATATATATTGGATTTTCCCCTGACCCTGAGTGACCGGCCCCATGTGACTGTGGTTTTCTCGGCCCCTGGTGATCCGAGGTCGTTCCCGCTGCACAGATTCATGCGCCAGGGCCTCCTGCAGATAATTCGCTTTGATTTATTGCGCTATCTGTAATAGCACCCGAGATATCACCAGATATATATTGGATTTTCCCCTGACCCTGAGTGTCCGGCTCCATGAGACTGTGGTTTTCTCGGCCCCTGGTGGTCCGAGGTCGTTCCCGCTGCACAGATTCATGCGCCAGGGCCTCCTGCAGATAATTCACTTTGATTTATTGCGCTATCTGTAATAGCACCCGAGATATCACCAGATATATATTGGATTTTCCCCTGACCCTGAGTGTCCGGCGCCATGAGACGGTGGTTTTCTCGGCCCCTGGTGGTCCGAGGTCGTTCCCTCTGCACAGATTCATGCGCCAGGGCCTCCTACAGACAATGCACTTTGATTTATTGTGCTATCTGTAATATAACCCGAGATATCACCAGATATATATTGGATTTTTCCCTGACCCTGAGTGTCCGGCCCCATGAGACTGTGGTTTCCTCGGCCCCTGGTGGTCCGAGGTCGTTCCCGCTGCACAGATTCATGCGCCAGGGCCTCCTACAGACAATGCACTTTGATTTATTTCGCTATCTGTAATAGGACCCGAGATATCACCAGATATATATTGGATTTTCCCCAGACCCTGAGTGTCCGGCCGCATGAGACTGTAGTTTTCTCGGCCCCTGGTGGTCCGAGGTCGTTCCCGCTGCACAGAGTCATGCGCCAGGGCCTCCTACAGACAATGCACTTTGATTTATTGCGCTATCTGTAATAGCACCCGACATATCACCAGATATATATAGCATTTTTCCCTGACCCAGAGTGTCCGGCCCCATGAGACGGTGGTTTTCTCGGCCCCTGGTGGTCCGAGGTTGTTCCCGCTGCAGAGATTCATGCGCCAGGGCCTCCTACAGACAATGCACTTTGATTTATTGCTCTATCTGTAATAGCACCCGAGATATCACCAGATATATATTGGATTTTTCCCTGACCCTGAGTGTCCGGCCCCATGAGACGGTTGTTGTCTCGGCCCCTGGTGGTCCGAGGTCGTTCCCGCTGCACAGATTCATGCGCCAGGGCCTCCTACAGACAATGCACTTTGATTTATTGCGCTATCTGTAATAGCACCCGAGATATCACCAGATATATATTGGATTTTCCCCTGACCCTGAGTGTCCGGCCCCATGAGACTGTGGTTGTCTCGGCCCCTGGAGGTCCGAGGACGTTCCCGCTGCACAGATTCATGCGCCAGCGCCTCCTGCAGATAATTCACTTTGGTTTATTGCGCTATCTCTAATAGCACCCGAGATATCACCAGATATATACTGGATTTTTCACTGACCCTGAGTGTCCGGCCCCATGAGACGGTAGTTTTATCGGCCCCTGGTGGTCCGAGGTCGTTCCCGCTGCACAGGTTCATGCGTCAGGGCCTCCTGCAGACAATGCACTTTGATTTATCGAGCTATCTCTAATGGCACCCGATATATCACCAGATATATAATGGATTTTTCACTGACCCTGAGTGTCCGGCCCCATGAGACGGTCGTTTTCTCGGCCCCTGGTGGTCCGAGGTCGTTCCCGCTGCACAGATTCATGCGCCAGGGCCTCCTGCAGATAATTCACTTTGGTTTATTGCGCTATCTCTATTAGCACCCGAGATATCACCAGATATATATTGGATTTTTCCTCGACCCTGAGTGTCCGGCCCCATGAGACGGTGGTTTTCTCGGCCCCTTGTGGTCAGAGGTCGCTCCCGCTGCACAGATTCATGCGCCAGGGCCTCCTACAGACAATGCAGTTTGGTTTATTGCGCTATCTCTAATAGCACCCGAGATATCACCAGATATATAGTGGATTTTCGCCAGACCCTGAGTGTCCGTCCCCATGAGACGGTGGTTTTCTCGGCCCCTGGTGGTCCGAGGTCGTTCCCGCTGCACAGATTCATGCGCCAGGGCCTCCTACAGACAGTGCACTTTGATTTATTGTACTATCTGTAATAGCACCCGAGATATCACCAGATATATATTGGATTTTTCCCTAACCCTGAGTGTCCAGCCCCATGAGTCTGTGGCTTTCTCGGCCCCTGGTTGTCCGAGGTCGTTCCCGCTGCACAGATGCATGCGCCAGGGCCTACTGCAGATAATTCACTTTGGTTTATTGCGCTATCTATAATAGCACCCGAAATATCACCAGATATATGCTGGATTTTCACATGACCTTGGGTGACGGATTCCGAATATCTGTAATTTTCTCGGCCCCTGGTGGTTCGAGGTCGTTCCTGCTGCACAGACTCATTCGCCAGTGCCTCCTACAGACAATGCACTTTGATTTATCGCGCTATCTGTAATAGCACCCGAGATATCACCAGATATATATTGGATTTTTCCTCGACCCTGAGTGTCCGGCCCCATGAGACGGTGGTTTTCTCGGCCTCTTGTGGTCAGAGGTCGTTCCCGCTGCACAGATTCATGCGCCAGGGCCTCCTACAGACAATGCACTTTGGTTTGTTACGCTATCTCTAATAGCACCCGAGATATCAGCAGATACATATTGGATTTTCCCCAGACCCTGAGTGCCCGTCCCCATGAGACGGTGATTTTCTCGGCCCCTGGTGGTCCGAGGTCGTTCCCGCTGCACAGATGCATGCGCCAGGGCCTCCTGCAGATAATTCACTTTGATTTATCGCGCTATCTCTAATAGCACCCGAGATATCACCAGATATATATTGGATTTTTCCTCGACCCTGAGTGTCCGGCCCCATGTGTCGGTGGTTTTCTCGGCCCCTGGTGATCCGAGGTCGTTCCCGCTGAACAGATTCATTCGCAAGGGCCTCCTGCAGACAATGCACTTTGATTTATTGCGCTATCTGTAATAGCACCCGAGATATCACCAGATATATATTGGATTTTCCCCTGACCCAGAGTGTCCGGCCCCATGAGACTGTGGTTTTCTCGGCCCCTGGTGGTCCGAGGTCGTTGCCGCTGCACAGGTTCATGCGCCAGGGCCTCCTACAGACAATGCACTTTGATTTATTGCGCTATCTGTAATAGCACCCGAGATATCACCAGATATATATTGGATATTACCCTCACCCTGAGTGTCCAGCCCCATGAGACGGTGGTTTTCTCGGCCCCTGGTGGACCGAGGTCGTTCCCGCTGCACAGATTCATGCGCCAGGGCCTCCTCCAGACAATGAACTTTGATTTGTTGCGCTATCTGTAATAGCTCCCGACATATCACCAGATATATAATGGATTTTCCCCAGACCCTGAGTGTCCGGCCCCATGAGACTTTGGTTTTCTCGGCCCCTGGTGTTCCGAGGTCGTTCCCGCTGCACAGATGCATGCGCCAGGGCCTCTTGCAGATAATACACTTTGGTTTATTGCGCTGTATGTAATAGCACCCGAGATATCACCTGATATATATATTGGATTTTCCCCTGACCCTGAGTGTCCGGCCCCACTAGACTGTGGTTTTCTCGGCCCCTGGTTGTCCGAGGTCGTTCCCGCTGCCCAGATTCATGCGCCAGGGCCTCCTGCAGATAATTCACTTTGGTTTATTGCGCTATCTCTAATAGCACCCGAGATATCACCTGATATATAGTGGATTTTCGCCAGACCCTGAGTGTCCGTCCCCATGAGACGGTGGTTTTCTCGGCCCCTGGTGGTCCGAGGTCGTTCCCGCTGCACAGATTCATGCGCCAGGGCCTCCTACAGACAGTGCACTTTGATTTATTGTACTATCTGTAATAGCACCCGAGATATCACCAGATATATATTGGATTTTTCCCTAACCCTGAGTGTCCAGCCCCATGAGTCTGTGGCTTTCTCGGCCCCTGGTTGTCCGAGGTCGTTCCCGCTGCACAGATGCATGCGCCAGGGCCTACTGCAGATAATTCACTTTGGTTTATTGCGCTATCTATAATAGCACCCGAAATATCACCAGATATATGCTGGATTTTCACATGACCTTGGGTGACGGATTCCGAATATCTGTAATTTTCTCGGCCCCTGGTGGTTCGAGGTCGTTCCTGCTGCACAGACTCATTCGCCAGTGCCTCCTACAGACAATGCACTTTGATTTATCGCGCTATCTGTAATAGCACCCGAGATATCACCAGATATATATTGGATTTTTCCTCGACCCTGAGTGTCCGGCCCCATGAGACGGTGGTTTTCTCGGCCTCTTGTGGTCAGAGGTCGTTCCCGCTGCACAGATTCATGCGCCAGGGCCTCCTACAGACAATGCACTTTGGTTTGTTACGCTATCTCTAATAGCACCCGAGATATCAGCAGATACATATTGGATTTTCCCCAGACCCTGAGTGCCCGTCCCCATGAGACGGTGATTTTCTCGGCCCCTGGTGGTCCGAGGTCGTTCCCGCTGCACAGATGCATGCGCCAGGGCCTCCTGCAGATAATTCACTTTGATTTATCGCGCTATCTCTAATAGCACCCGGGATATCACCAGATATATATTGGATTTTTCCTCGACCCTGAGTGTCCGGCCCCATGTGTCGGTGGTTTTCTCGGCCCCTGGTGATCCGAGGTCGTTCCCGCTGAACAGATTCATTCGCAAGGGCCTCCTGCAGACAATGCACTTTGATTTATTGCGCTATCTGTAATAGCACCCGAGATATCACCAGATATATATTGGATTTTCCCCTGACCCAGAGTGTCCGGCCCCATGAGACTGTGGTTTTCTCGGCCCCTGGTGATCCGAGGTCGTTGCCGCTGCACAGGTTCATGCGCCAGGGCCTCCTACAGACAATGCTCTTTGATTTATTGCGCTATCTGTAATAGCACCCGAGATATCACCAGATATATATTGGATATTACCCTCACCCTGAGTGTCCAGCCCCATGAGACGGTGGTTTTCTCGGCCCCTGGTGGACCGAGGTCGTTCCCGCTGCACAGATTCATGCGCCAGGGCCTCCTCCAGACAATGAACTTTGATTTATTGTGCTATCTGTAATAGCTCCCGACATATCACCAGATATATAATGGATTTTCCCCAGACCCTGAGTGTCCGGCCCCATGAGACTTTAGTTTTCTCGGCCCCTGGTGGTCCGAGGTCGTTCCCGCTGCACAGATGCATGCGCCAGGGCCTCTTGCAGATAATACACTTTGGTTTATTGCGCTGTATCTAATAGCACCCGAGATATCACCTGATATATATATTGGATTTTCCCCTGACCCTGAGTGTCCGGCCCCACTAGACTGTGGTTTTCTCGGCCCCTGGTGGTCCGAGGTCGTTCCCGCTGCACAGATTCATGCGCCAGGGCCTCCTGCAGATAATTCACTTTGGTTTATTGCGCTATCTGTAATAGCACCCGAGATATCACCAGATATATATTGGATTTTCCCCTGACCCTGAGTGTCCGGCTCCATGAGACTGTGGTTTTCTCGGCCCCTGGTGGTCCGAGGTCGTTCCCGCTGCACAGATTCATGCGCCAGGGCCTCCTGCAGATAATTCACTTTGGTTTATTGCGCTATCTGTAATAGCACCCGAGATATCACCAGATATATATTGGATTTTCCCCTGACCCTGAGTGTCCGGCTCCATGAGACTGTGGTTTTCTCGGCCCCTGGTGGTCCGAGGTCGTTCCCGCTGCACAGATTCATGCGCCAGGGCCTCCTGCAGATAATTCACTTTGATTTATTGCGCTATCTGTAATAGCACCCGAGATATCACCAGATATATATTGGATTTTCCCCTGACCCTGAGTGTCCGGCGCCATGAGACGGTGGTTTTCTCGGCCCCTGGTGGTCCGAGGTCGTTCCCTCTGCACAGATTCATGCGCCAGGGCCTCCTACAGACAATGCACTTTGATTTATTGTGCTATCTGTAATATAACCCGAGATATCACCAGATATATATTGGATTTTTCCCTGACCCTGAGTGTCCGGCCCCATGAAACGGTTGTTGTCTCGGCCCCTGGTGGTCCGAAATCGTTCCCTCTGCACAGATTCATGCGCCAGGGCCTCCTACAGACAATGCACTTTGATTTATTGTGCTATCTGTAATATAACCCGAGATATCACCAGATATATATTGGATTTTTCCCTGACCCTGAGTGTCCGGCCCCATGAGACGGTTGTTGTCTCGGCCCCTGGTGGTCCGAGGTCGTTCCCGTTGCACAGATTCATGCGCCAGGGCCTCCTGCAGATAATTCACTTTGGTTTATTGCGCTATATCTAATAGCACCCAAGATATCACCAGATATATATTGGATTTTTCCCTGACCCTGAGTGTCCGGCCCCATGAGACTGTGGTTTCCTCGGCCCCTGGTGGTCCGAGGTCGTTCCCGCTGCACAGATTCATGCGCCAGGGCCTCCTACAGACAATGCACTTTGATTTATTTCGCTATCTGTAATAGGACCCGTGATATCACCAGATATATATTGGATTTTCCCCAGACCCTGAGTGTCCGGCCGCATGAGACTGTAGTTTTCTCGGCCCCTGGTGGTCCGAGGTCGTTCCCGCTGCACAGAGTCATGCGCCAGGGCCTCCTACAGACAATGCACTTTGATTTATTGCGCTATCTGTAATAGCACCCGAGATATCACCAGATATATATTGGATTTTCCCCTGACCCTGAGTGTCCGGCTCCATGAGACTGCGGTTTTCTCGGCCCCTGGTGGTCCGAGGTCGTTCCGGCTGCCCAGATTCATGCGCCAGGGCCTCCTGCAGATAATTCACTTTGGTTTATTGCGCTGTATCTAATAGCACCCGAGATATCGCCAGATATATATTGGATTTTTCCTCGACCCTGAGTGTCCGGCCCCATGAGACGGTGGTTTTCTCGGCCTCTTGTGGTCAGAGGTCGTTCCCGCTGCACAGATTCATGCGCCAGGGCCTCCTACAGACAATGCACTTTGGTTTGTTACGCTATCTCTAATAGCACCCGAGATATCAGCAGATACATATTGGATTTTCCCCAGACCCTGAGTGCCCGTCCCCATGAGACGGTGATTTTCTCGGCCCCTGGTGGTCCGAGGTCGTTCCCGCTGCACAGATGCATGCGCCAGGGCCTCCTGCAGATAATTCACTTTGATTTATCGCGCTATCTCTAATAGCACCCGGGATATCACCAGATATATATTGGATTTTTCCTCGACCCTGAGTGTCCGGCCCCATGTGTCGGTGGTTTTCTCGGCCCCTGGTGATCCGAGGTCGTTCCCGCTGAACAGATTCATTCGCAAGGGCCTCCTGCAGACAATGCACTTTGATTTATTGCGCTATCTGTAATAGCACCCGAGATATCACCAGATATATATTGGATTTTCCCCTGACCCAGAGTGTCCGGCCCCATGAGACTGTGGTTTTCTCGGCCCCTGGTGATCCGAGGTCGTTGCCGCTGCACAGGTTCATGCGCCAGGGCCTCCTACAGACAATGCTCTTTGATTTATTGCGCTATCTGTAATAGCACCCGAGATATCACCAGATATATATTGGATATTACCCTCACCCTGAGTGTCCAGCCCCATGAGACGGTGGTTTTCTCGGCCCCTGGTGGACCGAGGTCGTTCCCGCTGCACAGATTCATGCGCCAGGGCCTCCTCCAGACAATGAACTTTGATTTATTGTGCTATCTGTAATAGCTCCCGACATATCACCAGATATATAATGGATTTTCCCCAGACCCTGAGTGTCCGGCCCCATGAGACTTTAGTTTTCTCGGCCCCTGGTGGTCCGAGGTCGTTCCCGCTGCACAGATGCATGCGCCAGGGCCTCTTGCAGATAATACACTTTGGTTTATTGCGCTGTATCTAATAGCACCCGAGATATCACCTGATATATATATTGGATTTTCCCCTGACCCTGAGTGTCCGGCCCCACTAGACTGTGGTTTTCTCGGCCCCTGGTGGTCCGAGGTCGTTCCCGCTGCACAGATTCATGCGCCAGGGCCTCCTGCAGATAATTCACTTTGGTTTATTGCGCTATCTGTAATAGCACCCGAGATATCACCAGATATATATTGGATTTTCCCCTGACCCTGAGTGTCCGGCTCCATGAGACTGTGGTTTTCTCGGCCCCTGGTGGTCCGAGGTCGTTCCCGCTGCACAGATTCATGCGCCAGGGCCTCCTGCAGATAATTCACTTTGGTTTATTGCGCTATCTGTAATAGCACCCGAGATATCACCAGATATATATTGGATTTTCCCCTGACCCTGAGTGTCCGGCTCCATGAGACTGTGGTTTTCTCGGCCCCTGGTGGTCCGAGGTCGTTCCCGCTGCACAGATTCATGCGCCAGGGCCTCCTGCAGATAATTCACTTTGATTTATTGCGCTATCTGTAATAGCACCCGAGATATCACCAGATATATATTGGATTTTCCCCTGACCCTGAGTGTCCGGCGCCATGAGACGGTGGTTTTCTCGGCCCCTGGTGGTCCGAGGTCGTTCCCTCTGCACAGATTCATGCGCCAGGGCCTCCTACAGACAATGCACTTTGATTTATTGTGCTATCTGTAATATAACCCGAGATATCACCAGATATATATTGGATTTTTCCCTGACCCTGAGTGTCCGGCCCCATGAAACGGTTGTTGTCTCGGCCCCTGGTGGTCCGAAATCGTTCCCTCTGCACAGATTCATGCGCCAGGGCCTCCTACAGACAATGCACTTTGATTTATTGTGCTATCTGTAATATAACCCGAGATATCACCAGATATATATTGGATTTTTCCCTGACCCTGAGTGTCCGGCCCCATGAGACGGTTGTTGTCTCGGCCCCTGGTGGTCCGAGGTCGTTCCCGTTGCACAGATTCATGCGCCAGGGCCTCCTGCAGATAATTCACTTTGGTTTATTGCGCTATATCTAATAGCACCCAAGATATCACCAGATATATATTGGATTTTTCCCTGACCCTGAGTGTCCGGCCCCATGAGACTGTGGTTTCCTCGGCCCCTGGTGGTCCGAGGTCGTTCCCGCTGCACAGATTCATGCGCCAGGGCCTCCTACAGACAATGCACTTTGATTTATTTCGCTATCTGTAATAGGACCCGTGATATCACCAGATATATATTGGATTTTCCCCAGACCCTGAGTGTCCGGCCGCATGAGACTGTAGTTTTCTCGGCCCCTGGTGGTCCGAGGTCGTTCCCGCTGCACAGAGTCATGCGCCAGGGCCTCCTACAGACAATGCACTTTGATTTATTGCGCTATCTGTAATAGCACCCGAGATATCACCAGATATATATTGGATTTTCCCCTGACCCTGAGTGTCCGGCTCCATGAGACTGTGGTTTTCTCGGCCCCTGGTGGTCCGAGGTCGTTCCGGCTGCCCAGATTCATGCGCCAGGGCCTCCTGCAGATAATTCACTTTGGTTTATTGCGCTGTATCTAATAGCACCCGAGATATCACCAGATATATATTGGATTTTTCCTCGACCCTGAGTGTCCGGCCCCATGAGACGGTGGTTTTCTCGGCCTCTTGTGGTCAGAGGTCGTTCCCGCTGCACAGATTCATGCGCCAGGGCCTCCTACAGACAATGCACTTTGGTTTGTTACGCTATCTCTAATAGCACCCGAGATATCAGCAGATACATATTGGATTTTCCCCAGACCCTGAGTGCCCGTCCCCATGAGACGGTGATTTTCTCGGCCCCTGGTGGTCCGAGGTCGTTCCCGCTGCACAGATGCATGCGCCAGGGCCTCCTGCAGATAATTCACTTTGATTTATCGCGCTATCTCTAATAGCACCCGGGATATCACCAGATATATATTGGATTTTTCCTCGACCCTGAGTGTCCGGCCCCATGTGTCGGTGGTTTTCTCGGCCCCTGGTGATCCGAGGTCGTTCCCGCTGAACAGATTCATTCGCAAGGGCCTCCTGCAGACAATGCACTTTGATTTATTGCGCTATCTGTAATAGCACCCGAGATATCACCAGATATATATTGGATTTTCCCCTGACCCAGAGTGTCCGGCCCCATGAGACTGTGGTTTTCTCGGCCCCTGGTGGTCCGAGGTCGTTGCCGCTGCACAGGTTCATGCGCCAGGGCCTCCTACAGACAATGCTCTTTGATTTATTGCGCTATCTGTAATAGCACCCGAGATATCACCAGATATATATTGGATATTACCCTCACCCTGAGTGTCCAGCCCCATGAGACGGTGGTTTTCTCGGCCCCTGGTGGACCTAGGTCGTTCCCGCTGCACAGATTCATGCGCCAGGGCCTCCTCGAGACAATGAACTTTGATTTATTGTGCTATCTGTAATAGCTCCCGACATATCACCAGATATATAATGGATTTTCCCCAGACCCTGAGTGTCCGGCCCCATGAGACTTTAGTTTTCTCGGCCCCTGGTGGTCCGAGGTCGTTCCCGCTGCACAGATGCATGCGCCAGGGCCTCTTGCAGATAATACACTTTGGTTTATTGCGCTGTATCTAATAGCACCCGAGATATCACCTGATATATATATTGGATTTTCCCCTGACCCTGAGTGTCCGGCCCCACTAGACTGTGGTTTTCTCGGCCCCTGGTGGTCCGAGGTCGTTCCCGCTGCACAGATTCATGCGCCAGGGCCTCCTGCAGATAATTCACTTTGATTTATTGCGCTATCTGTAATAGCACCCGAGATATCACCAGATATATATTGGATTTTCCCCTGACCCTGAGTGTCCGGCGCCATGAGACGGTGGTTTTCTCGGCCCCTGGTGGTCCGAGGTCGTTCCCTCTGCACAGATTCATGCGCCAGGGCCTCCTACAGACAATGCACTTTGATTTATTGTGCTATCTGTAATATAACCCGAGATATCACCAGATATATATTGGATTTTTCCCTGACCCTGAGTGTCCGGCCCCATGAGACGGTTGTTGTCTCGGCCCCTGGTGGTCCGAAATCGTTCCCTCTGCACAGATTCATGCGCCAGGGCCTCCTACAGACAATGCACTTTGATTTATTGTGCTATCTGTAATATAACCCGAGATATCACCAGATATATATTGGATTTTTCCCTGACCCTGAGTGTCCGGCCCCATGAGATGGTTGTTGTCTCGGCCCCTGGTGGTCCGAGGTCGTTCCCGTTGCACAGATTCATGCGCCAGGGCCTCCTGCAGATAATTCACTTTGGTTTATTGCGCTATATCTAATAGCACCCAAGATATCACCAGATATATATTGGATTTTTCCCTGACCCTGAGTGTCCGGCCCCATGAGACTGTGGTTTCCTCGGCCCCTGGTGGTCCGAGGTCGTTCCCGCTGCACAGAGTCATGCGCCAGGGCCTCCTACAGACAATGCACTTTGATTTATTGCGCTATCTGTAATAGCACCCGAGATATCACCAGATATATATTGGATTTTCCCCTGACCCTGAGTGTCCGGCTCCATGAGACTGTGGTTTTCTCGGCCCCTGGTGGTCCGAGGTCGTTCCCGCTGCCCAGATTCATGCGCCAGGGCCTCCTGCAGATAATTCACTTTGGTTTATTGCGCTGTATCTAATAGCACCCGAGATATCACCAGATATATATTGGATTTTCCCCTGACCCTGAGTGTCCGGCCCCATGAGACTGTGGTTTTCTCGGCCCCTGATGGTTCGAGGTCGTTCCCGCTGCCCAGATACATGCGCCAGGGCCTCCTCCAGACAATGCACTTTTATTTATTGCGCTATCTGTAATAGCACCCGACATATCACCAGATATATATAGCATTTTTCCCCGACCCTGAGTGTCCGGCCCCATGAGACGGTGGTTTTCTCGGCCCCTGGTGGTCCGAGGTTGTTCCCGCTGCAGAGATTCATGCGCCAGGGCCTCCTACAGACAATGCACTTTGATTTATTGCTCTATCTGTAATAGCACCCGAGATATCACCAGATATATATTGGATTTTCCCCTGACCCTGAGTGTCCGGCCCCATGAGACTGTGGTTTTCTCGGCCCCTGGTGGTGCGAGGTCGTTCCCGTTGCACAGATTCATGCGCCAGGGCCTGCTGCAGATAATTCACTTTGGTTTATTGCCCTATCTCTAATAGCACCCGAGATATCACCAGATATATATTGGATTTTTCCCTGACCCTGAGTGTCCGGCCCCATGAGACTGTGGTTTCCTCGGCCCCTGGTGGTCCGAGGTCGTTCCCGCTGCACAGATTCATGCGCCAGGGCCTCCTACAGACAATGCACTTTGATTTATTTCGCTATCTGTAATAGGACCCGAGATATCACCAGATATATATTGGATTTTCCCCAGACCCTGAGTGTCCGGCCGCATGAGACTGTAGTTTTCTCGGCCCCTGGTGGTCCGAGGTCGTTCCCGCTGCACAGATTCATGCGCCAGGGCCTCCTACAGACAATGCACTTTGGTTTATTACGCTATCTCTAATAGCACCCGAGATATCACCAGATATATATTGGATTTTCCCCAGACCCTGAGTGCCCGGCCCCATGAGACGGTGGTTTTCTCGGCCCCTGGTGATCCGAGGTCGTTCCCGCTGCCACAGATGCATGCGCCAGGGCCTCCTGCAGATAATTCACTTTGATTTATCGCGCTATCTGTAATAGGACCCGAGATATCACCAGATATATATTGGATTTTCCCCAGACCCTGAGTGTCCGGCCGCATGAGACTGTAGTTTTCTCGCCCCCTGGTGGTCCGAGGTCGTTCCCGCTGCACAGATTCATGCGCCAGGGCCTCCTACAGACAATGCACTTTGGTTTATTACGCTATCTCTAATAGCACCCGAGATATCACCAGATATATATTGGATTTTCCCCAGACCCTGAGTGCCCGGCCCCATGAGACTGTGGTTTTTTCGGCCCCTGGAGGTCCGAGGTCGTTCCCGCTGCACAGATTCATGCGACAGGGCCACCTACAGATAATGCACTTTGATTTATTGCGCTATCTGTAATAGCACCCGAGATATCACCAGATACATATTGGATTTTACCCTGACCCTGAGTATCCGGCCCCATGAGACTGTGGTTTTTTCGGCCCCTGGTGGTCCGCGGTCGTTCCCGCTGCACAGATTCATGCGCCAGGGCCTCCTGCAGATAATTCACTTTGGCTTATTGCGCTATCTCTAATAGCACCCGAGATATCACCAGATATATACTGGATTTTCCCCTGACCCTGAGTGTCCGGCCCCATGAGACTGCGGTTTTCTCGGCCCCTGGTGGTCCGGGGTCGTTCCCGCTGCACAGATTCATGCGCCAGGGCCTCGTACAGACAATGCACTTTGATTTATTCCGCTATCTGTAATAGCAGCCGAGATATCACCAGATATATATTGGATTTTTCACTGACCCTGAGTGTCCGGCCCCATGAGACGGTCGTTTTCTCAGCCCCTGGTGGCCCGAGGTCGTTCCCGCTGCACAGATTCATGCGCCAGGGCCTCCTGCAGATAATTCACTTTGGTTTATTGCGCTATCTCTAATAGCGCCCGAGATATCACCAGATATATATTGGATTTTTCCCTGACCCTGAGAGTCCGTCCCCATGAGACTGCGGTCTTCTCGGCCCCTGGTGGTCCGAGGTCGTTCCCGCTGCACAGATTCATGCGCCAGGGCCTCCTACAGACAATGCACTTTGATTTATTGCGCTATCTGTAATAGCAACCGAGATATCACCAGATATATATTGGATTTTCCCCTGACCCTGAGTGTCCGGCCCCATGAGACGGTGGTTTTATCGGCCCCAGGTGGTCCGAGGTCGTTCCCGCTGCACAGATTCATGCGCCATGGCCTCCTACAGACAATGCGCGTTGGTTTAATGCGCTACGTGTAATAGCACCCGAGATATCACCAGATATATATTGGATTTTTGCCTGACCCTGAGTTCTCGGCCCCATGAGACTGTGGTTTTCTCGGCCCCTGGTGGTCCGAGGTCGTTCCCGCTGCACAGATTCATGGGTCAGGGCCTCCTGCAGACAATGCACTTTGATTTATCGAGCTATCTCTAATGACACCCGATATATCACCAGATATATAATGGATTTTTCCCTGACCCTGAGTGTCCGGCCCCATGAGACTGTGGTTTTCTCGGACCCTGGTGGTCCGAGGTCGTTCCCGCTGTACAGATTCATGCGCCAGGGCCTCCTACAGACAATGCACTTTGATTTATTGCGCTATCTGTAATAGCACCCGAGATATCACGAGATATATATTGGATTTTTCACTGACCCTGAGTGTCCGGCCCCATGAGACGGTGGTTTTCTCGGCCCCTGGTGTTCCGAGGTCGTTCCCGCTGCACAGATTCATGCGCCAGGGCCTCCTGCAGACAATGCACTTTGATTTATTGCGCTATCTCTAATAGCACCCGAGATATCACCAGATATATATTGGATTTTCCCCTGACCCTGAGTGTCCGGCCCCATGAGACTGTGGTTTTCTCGGCCCCTGGTGGTCCGAGGTCGTTCCCGCTGCACAGATTCATGCGCCAGGGCCTCCTACAGACAATGCACTTTGATTTATTGCGCTATCTGTAATACCACCCGAGATATCACCAGATATATATTGGATATTCCCCTGACCCTGAGTGTCCGGCCCCATGAGACGGTGGTTGTCTCGGCCCCTGGTGGTCCGAGGTCGTTCTCGCTGCACAGATTCATGCGCCAGGGCCTCCTACAGACAATGCACTTTGATTTATGGCGCTATCTGTAATAGCACCCGAGATATCACCAGATCTATATTGGATTTTCCCCTGACCCTGAGTATCCGGCCCCATGAGACTGTGGTTTTTTCGGCCCCTGGTGGTCCGCGATCGTTCCCGCTGCACAGATTCATGCGCTAGGGCCTCCTGCAGATAATTCACTTTGGTTTATTGCGCTATCTCTAATAGCACCCGAGATATCTCCAGATATATACTGGATTTTCCCCTGTCACTGAGTGTCCGGCCCCATGAGACTGTGGTTTTCTCGGACCCTGGTGGTCCGAGGTCGTTCCCGCTGCACAGATTCATGCGCCAGGGCCTCCTACAGACAATGCACTTTGATTTATTGCGCTATCTGTAATAGCACCCGAGATATCACCAGATCTATATTGGATTTTCCCCTGACCCTGAGTGTCCGGCCCCATGAGACGGTCGTTTTCTCGGCCCCTGGTGGTCCGAGGTCGTTCCCACTGCACAGATTCATGCGCCAGGGCCTCCTACAGACAATGCACTTTGATTTATTGCGCTATCTGTAATAGCACCCGAGATATCACCAGATATATATTGGACTTTCCCCTGACCCTGAGTGTCCGGCCGCATGAGACTGTGGTTTTCTCGGCCCCTGGTGGTCCGAGGTCCTTGCCGCTGCACAGATTCATGCGCCAGGGCCTCCTACAGACAATGCACTTTGATTTATTGCGCTATCTGTAATAGCACCCGAGATGTCACCAGATATATTTTTGATTTTTCCCTGACCCTGAGTGTCCGGCCCCATGAGACGGTGGTTGTCTCGGCCCCTGGTGGTCCGAGGTCGTTCCCGCTGCACAGATTCATGCGCCAGGGCCTCCTACAGACAATGCACTTTGATTTATTGCGCTATCTGTAATAGCACCCGAGATATCACCAGATATATATTGGATTTTACGCTGACCCTGAGTGTCCGGCCCCATGAGACGGTGGTTGTCTCGGCCCCTGGAGGCCCGAGGACGTTCCCGCTGCACAGATTCATGCGCTAGGGCCTCCTACAGACAATGCACTTTGATTTATTGCGCTATCTGTAATAGCACCCGAGATATCACCAGATATATATTGGATTTTTCACTGACCCTGAGTGTCCGGCCCCATTAGACTGTGGTTTTCTCGGCCCCTGGTGGTCCGAGGTCGTTCCCGCTGCCCAGATTCATGCGCCAGGGCCTCCTGCAGATAATTCACTTTGGTTTATTGCGCTATCTCTAATAGCACCCGAGATATCACCAGATATATATTGGATTTTCCCCTGACCCTGAGTGCCCGGCCCCATTAGACTGTGGTTTTCTCGGCCCCTGGTGGTCCGAGGTCGTTCCCGCTGCCCAGATTCATGCGCCAGGGCCTCCTGCAGATAATTCACTTTGGTTTATTGCGCTGTATCTAATAGCACCCGAGATATCACCAGATATATATTGGATTTTCCCCTGACCCTGAGTGTCCGGCCCCATGAGACTGTGGTTTTCTCGGCCCCTGGTGGTCCGCGGTCGTTCCCGTTGCACAGATTCATGCGCCAGGGCCTCCTGCAGATAATTCACTTTGGTTTATTGCGCTATCTCTAATAGCACTCGAGATATCACCAGATATATATTGGATTTTTCACTGACCCTGAGAGTCCGGCCCCATGAGACGGTGGTTTTCTCGGTCCCTGGTGTTCCGAGGTCGTTCCCGCTGTACAGATTCATGCGCCAGGGCCTCCTACAGACAATGCACTTTGATTTATTGCGCTATCTCTAATAGCACCCGAGATATCACCAGATATATATTGGATTTTCCCTGACCCTGAGTGTCCGGCCCCATGAGACTGTGGTTTTCTCGGCCCCTGGTGGTCCGAGGTCGTTCCCGCTGCACAGATTCATGCGCCAGGGCCTCCTACAGACAATGCACTTTGATTTATTGCGCTATCTGTAATAGCACCCGAGATATCAGCAGATATATATTGGATTTTTCACTGACCCTGAGCGTCCGGCCCCATGAGACGGTCGTTTTCTCGGCCCCTGGTGGTCCGAGGTCGTTCCCGCTGCACAGATTCATGCGCCAGGGCCTCCTACAGACAATGCACTTTGATTTATTGCGCTATCTGTAATAGCACCCGAGATATCACCAGATATATATTGGATTTTTCACTGACCCTGAGTGTCCGGCCCCATGAGACGGTCGATTTCTCGGCCCCTGGTGGTCCGAGGTCGTTCCCGCTGCACACATTCATGCGCCAGGGCCTCCTGCAGATAATCCACGTTGGTTTATTGCGCTATCTCTGATAGCACCCGAGATATCACCAGATATATATTGGATTTTCCCCTGACCCTGAGTGTCCGGCCCCATGAGACTGTGGTTTTCTCGGCCCCTGGTGGTCCGAGGTTGTTCCCGCTGCACAGATTCATGCGCGAGGGCCTCCTACAGACAATGCACTTTGATTTATTGCTCTATCTGTAATAGCACCCGAGATATCACCACATATATATTGGATTTTTCACTGACCCTGAGTGTCCGGCCCCATGAGACGGTGGTTTTCTCGGTCCCTGGTGTTCCGAGGTCGTTCCCGCTGCACAGATTCATGCGCCAGGGCCTCCTACAGACAATGCACATTGATTTATTGCGCTATCTCTAATAGCACCCGAGATATCACCAGATATATATTGGATATTCCCCTGACCCTGAGTGTCCGGCCCCATGAGGCTGTGGTTTTTTCGGCCCCTGGTGGTCCGAGGTCGTTCCCGCTGCACAGATTCATGCGCCAGGGCCTCCTGCAGATAATTCACTTTGGTTTATTGCGCTATCTCTAATAGCACCCGAGATATCAGCAGATATATATTGGATTTTTCACTGACCCTGAGTGACCGGCCCCATGAGACGGTAGTTTTCTCGGCCCCTGGTGGTCCGAGGTCGTTCCCGCTGCACAGAATCATGCGCCAGGGCCTCCTGCAGATAATTCACTTTTGTTTATTGCGCTATCTCTAATAGCACCCGAGTTATCACCAGATATATATTGGATTTTCCCCTGACCCTGAGTGTCCGGCCCCATGAGACTGTGGTTTTCTCGGCCCCTGGTGGTCCGAGGTCGTTCCCGCTGCACAGATTCATGCGCCAGGGCCTCCTACAGACAATGCACTTTGATTTATTGCGCTATCTGTAATAGCACCCGAGATATCAGCAGATATATATTGGATTTTTCACTGACCCTGAGTATCCGGCCCCATGAGACGGTAGTTTTCTCGGCCCCTGGTGATCCGAGGTCGTTCCCGCTGCACAGATTCATGCGCCAGGGCCTCCTGCAGATAATTCACTTTGGTTTATTGCGCTATCTCTAATAGCACCCGAGATATCACCAGATATATATTGGATTTTCCCCTGACCCTGAGTGTCCGGCCCCATGAGACTGCGGTTTTCTCGGCCCCTGGTGGTCCGAGGTCGTTCCCGCTGCACAGATTCATGCGCGAGGGCCTCCTACAGACAATGCACTTTGATTTATTGCTCTATCTGTAATAGCACCCGAGATATCACCACATATATATTGGATTTTTCACTGACCCTGAGTGTCCGGCCCCATGAGACGGTGGTTTTCTCGGTCCCTGGTGTTCCGAGGTCGTTCCCGCTGCACAGATTCATGCGCCAGGGCCTCCTACAGACAATGCACATTGATTTATTGCGCTATCTCTAATAGCACCCGAGATATCACCAGATATATATTGGATTTTACCCTGACCCTGAGTGTCCGGTCCCATGAGACTGTGCTTTTCTCGGCCCCTGGTGGTCCGAGGTCGTTCCCGCTGAACAGATTCATGCGCCAGGACCTCCTACAGACAATGCACTTTGATTTATTGCGCTATCTGTAATAGCACCCGACATATCACCAGATATATATTGGATTTTACCCTGACCCTGAGTGTCCGGCCCCATGAGACGGTCGTTGTCTCGGCCCCTGGTGGTCCGAGGTCGTTCCCGTTGCACAGATTCATGCGCCAGGGCCTCCTGCAGATAATTCACTTTGGTTTATTGCGCTATCTGTAATAGCACCCGAGATATCACCAGATCTATATTGGATTTTCCCCTGACCCTGAGTGTCCGACCCCATGAGACTGTGGTTTTCTCGGCCCCTGGTGGTCCGAGGTCGTTCCCGCTGCACACATTCATGCGCCAGGGCCTCCTGCAGATAATCCACGTTGGTTTATTGCGCTATCTCTGATAGCACCCGAGATATCACCAGATATATATTGGATTTTCCCCTGACCCTGAGTGTCCGGCCCCATGAGACTGTGGTTTTCTCGGCCCCTGGTGGTCCGAGGTTGTTCCCGCTGCACAGATTCATGCGCGAGGGCCTCCTACAGACAATGCACTTTGATTTATTGCTCTATCTGTAATAGCACCCGAGATATCACCACATATATATTGGATTTTTCACTGACCCTGAGTGTCCGGCCCCATGAGACGGTGGTTTTCTCGGTCCCTGGTGTTCCGAGGTCGTTCCCGCTGCACAGATTCATGCGCCAGGGCCTCCTACAGACAATGCACATTGATTTATTGCGCTATCTCTAATAGCACCCGAGATATCACCAGATATATATTGGATATTCCCCTGACCCTGAGTGTCCGGCCCCATGAGGCTGTGGTTTTTTCGGCCCCTGGTGGTCCGAGGTCGTTCCCGCTGCACAGATTCATGCGCCAGGGCCTCCTGCAGATAATTCACTTTGGTTTATTGCGCTATCTCTAATAGCACCCGAGATATCAGCAGATATATATTGGATTTTTCACTGACCCTGAGTGACCGGCCCCATGAGACGGTAGTTTTCTCGGCCCCTGGTGGTCCGAGGTCGTTCCCGCTGCACAGAATCATGCGCCAGGGCCTCCTGCAGATAATTCACTTTTGTTTATTGCGCTATCTCTAATAGCACCCGAGTTATCACCAGATATATATTGGATTTTCCCCTGACCCTGAGTGTCCGGCCCCATGAGACTGTGGTTTTCTCGGCCCCTGGTGGTCCGAGGTCGTTCCCGCTGCACAGATTCATGCGCCAGGGCCTCCTACAGACAATGCACTTTGATTTATTGCGCTATCTGTAATAGCACCCGAGATATCAGCAGATATATATTGGATTTTTCACTGACCCTGAGTATCCGGCCCCATGAGACGGTAGTTTTCTCGGCCCCTGGTGATCCGAGGTCGTTCCCGCTGCACAGATTCATGCGCCAGGGCCTCCTGCAGATAATTCACTTTGGTTTATTGCGCTATCTCTAATAGCACCCGAGATATCACCAGATATATATTGGATTTTCCCCTGACCCTGAGTGTCCGGCCCCATGAGACTGCGGTTTTCTCGGCCCCTGGTGGTCCGAGGTCGTTCCCGCTGCACAGATTCATGCGCGAGGGCCTCCTACAGACAATGCACTTTGATTTATTGCTCTATCTGTAATAGCACCCGAGATATCACCACATATATATTGGATTTTTCACTGACCCTGAGTGTCCGGCCCCATGAGACGGTGGTTTTCTCGGTCCCTGGTGTTCCGAGGTCGTTCCCGCTGCACAGATTCATGCGCCAGGGCCTCCTACAGACAATGCACATTGATTTATTGCGCTATCTCTAATAGCACCCGAGATATCACCAGATATATATTGGATTTTACCCTGACCCTGAGTGTCCGGTCCCATGAGACTGTGCTTTTCTCGGCCCCTGGTGGTCCGAGGTCGTTCCCGCTGAACAGATTCATGCGCCAGGACCTCCTACAGACAATGCACTTTGATTTATTGCGCTATCTGTAATAGCACCCGACATATCACCAGATATATATTGGATTTTACCCTGACCCTGAGTGTCCGGCCCCATGAGACGGTCGTTGTCTCGGCCCCTGGTGGTCCGAGGTCGTTCCCGTTGCACAGATTCATGCGCCAGGGCCTCCTGCAGATAATTCACTTTGGTTTATTGCGCTATCTGTAATAGCACCCGAGATATCACCAGATCTATATTGGATTTTCCCCTGACCCTGAGTGTCCGACCCCATGAGACTGTGGTTTTCTCGGCCCCTGGTGGTCCGAGGTCGTTCCCGTTGCACAGATTCATGCGCCAGGGCCTCCTGCAGATAATTCACTTTGGTTTATTGCGCTATCTGTAATAGCACCCGAGATATCACCAGATCTATATTGGATTTTCCCCTGACCCTGAGTGTCCGACCCCATGAGACTGTGGTTTTCTCGGCCCCTGGTGGTCCGAGGTCGTTCCCGTTGCACAGATTCATGCGCCAGGGACTCCTGCAGATAATTCACTTTGGTTTATTGCGCTATCTCTAATAGCACCCGAGATATCACCAGATATATATTGGATTTTTCACTGTCCCTGAGCGTCCGGCCCCATGAGACGGTCGTTTTCTCGGCCCCTGGTGGTCCGAGGTCGTTCCCGCTGCACAGGTTCATGCGCCAGGGTCTCCTACAGACAATGCACTTTGATTTATTGCGCTATCTGTAATAGCACCCGAGATATCACCAGATCTATATTGGATTTTCCCCTGACCCTGAGTATCCGGCCCCATGAGACGGTAGTTTTCTCGGCCCCTGGTGATCCGAGGTCGTTCCCGCTGCACAGATTCATGCGCCAGGGCCTCCTGCAGATAATTCACTTTGGTTTATTGCGCTATCTCTAATAGCACCCGAGATATCACCAGATATATATTGGATTTTCCCCTGACCCTGAGTGTCCGGCTCCATGAGACGGTCGATTTCTCGGCCCCTGGTGGTCCGAGGTCGTTCCCGCTGCACACATTCATGCGCCAGGGCCTCCTGCAGATAATTCACGTTGGTTCATTGCGCTATCTCTGATAGCACCCGAGATATCACCAGATATATATTGGATTTTCCCCTGGCCCTGAGTGTCCGGCCCCATGAGACTGTGGTTTTCTCGGCCCCTGGTGGTCCGAGGTCGTTCCCGCTGCACAGATTCATGCGCCAGGGCCTCCTGCAGATAATTCACTTTGGTTTATTGCGCTATCTCTAATAGCACCCGAGATATCACCAGATCTATATTGGAATTTCCCCTGACCCTGAGTATCCGGCCCCATGAGACGGTAGTTTTCTCGGCCCCTGGTGATCCGAGGTCGTTCCCGCTGCACAGATTCATGCGCCAGGGCCTCCTGTAGATAATTCACTTTGGTTTATTGCGCTATCTCTAATAGCACCCGAGATATCACCAGATATATATTGGATTTTCCCCTGACCCTGAGTGTCCGGCCCCATGAGACTGTGGTTTTCTCGGCCCCTGGTGGTCCGAGGTTGTTCCCGCTGCACAGATTCATGCGCCAGGGCCTCCTACAGACAATGCACTTTGATTTATTGCGCTATCTGTAATAGCACCCGAGATATCAGCAGATATATATTGGATTTTTCACTGACCCTGAGTATCCGGCCCCATGAGACGGTAGTTTTCTCGGCCCCTGGTGATCCGAGGTCGTTCCCGCTGCACAGATTCATGCGCCAGGGCCTCCTGCAGATAATTCACTTTGGTTTATTGCGCTATCTCTAATAGCACCCGAGATATCACCAGATATATATTGGATTTTCCCCTGATCCTGAGTGTCCGGCCCCATGAGACTGTGGTTTTCTCGGCCCCTGGTGGTCCGAGGTTGTTCCCGCTGCACAGATTCATGCGCGAGGGCCTCCTACAGACAATGCACTTTGATTTATTGCTCTATCTGTAATAGCACCCGAGATATCACCACATATATATTGGATTTTTCACTGACCCTGAGTGTCCGGCCCCATGAGACGGTGGTTTTCTCGGTCCCTGGTGTTCCGAGGTCGTTCCCGCTGCACAGATTCATGCGCCAGGGCCTCCTACAGACAATGCACATTGATTTATTGCGCTATCTCTAATAGCACCCGAGATATCACCAGATATATATTGGATATTCCCCTGACCCTGAGTGTCCGGCCCCATGAGACTGCGGTTTTCTCGGCCCCTGGTGGTCCGAGGTCGTTCCCGCTGCACACATTCATGCGCCAGGGCCTCCTGCAGATAATTCACTATGGTTTATTGCGCTATCTCCAATAGCACCCGAGATATCACCAGATATATATTGGATTTTCCCCTGACCCTGAGTGTCCGGCCCCATGAGACTGTGGTTTTCTCGGCCCCTGGTGGTCCGAGGTCGTTCCCGCTGCACAGAATCATGCGCCAGGGCCTCCTGCAGATAATTCACTTTGGTTTATTGCGCTATCTCTAATAGCACCCGAGTTATCACCAGATATATATTGGATTTTCCCCTGACCCTGAGTGTCCGGCCCCATGAGACTGTGGTTTTCTCGGCCCCTGGTGGTCCGAGGTCGTTCCCGCTGCACAGATTCATGCGACAGGGCCTCCTACAGACAATGCACTTTGATTTATTGCGCTATCTGTAATAGCACCCGAGATATCAGCAGATATATATTGGATTTTTCACTGACCCTGAGTATCCGGCCCCATGAGACGGTAGTTTTCTCGGCCCCTGGTGATCCGAGGTCGTTCCCGCTGCACAGATTCATGCGCCAGGGCCTCCTGCAGATAATTCACTTTGGTTTATTGCGCTATCTCTAATAGCACCCGAGATATCACCAGATATATATTGGATTTTCCCCTGACCCTGAGTGTCCGGCCCCATGAGACTGTGGTTTTCTCGGCCCCTGGTGGTCCGAGGTTGTTCCCGCTGCACAGATTCATGCGCGAGGGCCTCCTACAGACAATGCACTTTGATTTATTGCTCTATCTGTAATAGCACCCGAGATATCACCACATATATATTGGATTTTTCACTGACCCTGAGTGTCCGGCCCCATGAGACGGTGGTTTTCTCGGTCCCTGGTGTTCCGAGGTCGTTCCCGCTGCACAGATTCATGCGCCAGGGCCTCCTACAGACAATGCACATTGATTTATTGCGCTATCTCTAATAGCACCCGAGATATCACCAGATATATATTGGATATTCCCCTGACCCTGAGTGTCCGGCCCCATGAGACTGCGGTTTTCTCGGCCCCTGGTGGTCCGAGGTCGATCCCGCTGCACACATTCATGCGCCAGGGCCTCCTGCAGATAATTCACTATGGTTTATTGCGCTATCTCCAATAGCACCCGAGATATCACCAGATATATATTGGATTTTCCCCTGACCCTGAGTGTCCGGCCCCATGAGACTGTGGTTTTCTCGGCCCCTGGTGGTCCGAGGTCGTTCCCGTTGCACAGATTGATGCGCCAGGGCCCCCTGCAGATAATTCACTTTGGTTTATTGCGCTGTCTCTAATAGCACCCGAGATATCACCAGATATATATTGGATTTTTCACTGACCCTGAGGGTCCGGCCCCATGAGGCGGTCGTTTTCTCGGCCCCTGGTGGTCCGAGGTCGTTCCCGCTGCACAGAATCATGCGCCAGGGCCTCCTACAGACAATGCACTTTGATTTATTGCGCTATCTGTAATAGCACCCGAGATATCACCAGATATATATTGGATTTTACCCTGACCCTGAGTGTCCGGCCCCATGAGACTGTGCTTTTCTCGGACCCTGGTGGTCCGAGGTCGTTCCCGCTGCACAGATTCATGCGCCAGGGCCTCCTACAGACAATGCACTCTGATTTATTACGCTATCTCTAATAGCACCCGAGATATCAGCAGATATATATTGGATTTTTCACTGTCCCTGAGTGTCCGGCCCCATGAGACGGTCGTTTTCTCTGCCCCTGGTGGTCCGAGGTCGTTGCCGCTGCACAGATTCATGCGCCAGGGCCTCCTGCAGATAATTCACTTTGGTTTATTGCGCTATCTCCAATAGCACCCGAGATATCACCAGATATATATTGGATTTTCCCCTGACCCTGAGTGTCCGGCCCCATGAGACTGTGGTTTTCTCGGCCCCTGGTGGTCCGAGGTCGTTCCCGTTGCACAGATTCATGCGCCAGGGCCCCCTGCAGATAATTCACTTTGGTTTATTGCGCTGTCTCTAATAGCACCCGAGATATCACCAGATATATATTGGATTTTTCACTGACCCTGAGGGTCCGGCCCCATGAGGCGGTCGTTTTCTCGGCCCCTGGTGGTCCGAGGTCGTTCCCGCTGCACAGAATCATGCGCCAGGGCCTCCTACAGACAATGCACTTTGATTTATTGCGCTATCTGTAATAGCACCCGAGATATCACCAGATCTATATTGGATTTTCCCCTGACCCTGAGTATCCGGCCCCATGAGACGGTAGTTTTCTCGGCCCCTGGTGATCCGAGGTCGTTCCCGTTGCACAGATTCATGCGCCAGGGCCTCCTGCAGATAATTCTCTTTGGTTTATTGCGCTATCTCCAATAGCACCCGAGATATCACCAGATATATATTGGATTTTCCCCTGACCCTGAGTGTCCGGCCCCATGAGACTGTGGTTTTCTCGGCCCCTGGTGGTCCGAGGTCGTTCCCGTTGCACAGATTCATGCGCCAGGGCCCCCTGCAGATAATTCACTTTGGTTTATTGCGCTGTCTCTAATAGCACCCGAGATATCACCAGATATATATTGGATTTTTCACTGACCCTGAGGGTCCGGCCCCATGAGGCGGTCGTTTTCTCGGCCCCTGGTGGTCCGAGGTCGTTCCCGCTGCACAGAATCATGCGCCAGGGCCTCCTACAGACAATGCACTTTGATTTATTGCGCTATCTGTAATAGCACCCGAGATATCACCAGATATATATTGGATTTTACCCTGACCCTGCGTGTCCGGCCCCATGAGACTGTGGTTTTTTCGGCCCCTGGTGGTCCGAGGTCGTTCCCGCTGCACAGATTCATGCGACAGGGCCTCCTACAGACAATGCACTTTGATTTATTGCGCTATCTGTAATAGCACCCGAGATATCAGCAGATATATATTGGATTTTTCCCTGACCCTGAGTGTCCGGCCCCATGAGACGGTCGTTTTCTCGGCCCCTGGTGGTCCGAGGTCGTTCCCGCTGCACAGATTCATGCGCCAGGGCCTCCTGCAGATAATTCACTTTAGTTTATTGCGCTATCTCTAATAGCACCCGAGATATCACCAGATATATATTGGATTTTCCCCTGACCCTGAGTGTCCGGCCCCATGAGACTGTGGTTTTGTCGGACCCTGGTGGTCCGAGGTCGTTCCCGCTGCACAGATTCATGCGCCAGGGCCTCCTACAGACAATGCACTCTGATTTATTACGCTATCTCTAATAGCACCCGAGATATCAGCAGATATATATTGGATTTTTCACTGACCCTGAGTGTCCGGCCCCATGAGACGGTCGTTTTCTCGGCCCCTGGTGGTCCGAGGTCGTTGCCGCTGCACAGATTCATGCGCCAGGGCCTCCTGCAGATAATTCACTTTGGTTTATTGCGCTATCTCTAATAGCACCCGAGATATCACCAGATATATATTGGATTTTACCCTGACCCTGAGTGTCCGGTCCCATGAGACTGTGCTTTTCTCGGCCCCTGGTGGTCCGAGGTCGTTCCCGCTGAACAGATTCATGCGCCAGGACCTCCTACAGACAATGCACTTTGATTTATTGCGCTATCTGTAATAGCACCCGACATATCACCAGATATATATTGGATTTTACCCTGACCCTGAGTGTCCGGCCCCATGAGACGGTCGTTGTCTCGGCCCCTGGTGGTCCGAGGTCGTTCCCGTTGCACAGATTCATGCGCCAGGGCCTCCTGCAGATAATTCACTTTGGTTTATTGCGCTATCTGTAATAGCACCCGAGATATCACCAGATCTATATTGGATTTTCCCCTGACCCTGAGTGTCCGACCCCATGAGGCTGTGGTTTTCTCGGCCCCTGGTGGTCCGAGGTCGTTCCCGTTGCACAGATTCATGCGCCAGGGCCTCCTGCAGATAATTCACTTTGGTTTATTGCGCTATCTGTAATAGCACCCGAGATATCAGCAGATATATATTGGATTTTTCACTGACCCTGAGTGACCGGCCCCATGAGACTGTGGTTTTCTCGGCCCCTGGTGGTCCGAGGTCGTTCCCGTTGCACAGATTCATGCGCCAGGGACACCTGCAGATAATTCACTTTGGTTTATTGCGCTATCTCTAATAGCACCCGAGATATCACCAGATATATATTGGATTTTTCACTGTCCCTGAGCGTCCGGCCCCATGAGACGGTCGTTTTCTCGGCCCCTGGTGGTCCGAGGTCGTTCCCGCTGCACAGATTCATGCGCCAGGGCCTCCTACAGACAATGCACTCTGATTTATTACGCTATCTCTAATAGCACCCGAGATATCAGCAGATATATATTGGATTTTTCACTGACCCTGAGTGTCCGGCCCCATGAGACGGTCGTTTTCTCGGCCCCTGGTGGTCCGAGGTCGTTCCCGCTGCACAGATTCATGCGCCAGGGCCTCCTGCAGATAATTCACTTTGGTTTATTGCGCTATCTCTAATAGCACCCGAGATATCACCAGATATATATTGGATTTTCCCCTGACCCTGAGTGTCCGGCTCCATGAGACTGTGGTTTTCTCGGCCCCTGGTGGTCCGAGGTCGTTCCCGCGGCACAGATTCATGCGCCAGGGCCTCCTACAGACAATGCACTTTGATTTATTGCGCTATCTCTAATAGCACCCGAGATATCACCAGATATATATTGGATTTTCCCCTGACCCTGAGTGTCCGGCCCCATGAGACTATGGTTTTCTCGGCCCCTGGTGGTCCGCGGTCGTTCCCGCTGCACAGATTCATGCGCCAGGGCCTCCTGCAGATAATTCACTTTGGTTTATTGCGCTATCTCTAATAGCACCCGAGATATCACCAGATATATATTGGATTTTACCCTGATCCTGAGTGTCCGGCCCCATGAGACTGTGCTTTTCTCGGCCCCTGGTGGTCCGCGGTCGTTCCCGCTGCACAGATTCATGCGCCAGGGCCTCCTGCAGATAATTCACTTTCGTTTATTGCGCTATCTCTAATAGCACCCGAGACATCACCAGATATATATTGGATTTTTCCCTTACCCTGAGTGTCCGGCCCCATGAGACGGTGGTTTTCTCGGCCCCTGGTGGTCCTAGGTCGTTCCCGCTGCACAGATGCATGCACCAGGGCCTCCTGCAGATAATTCCCTTTGGCTTATTGCGCTATCTCTAATAGCGCCCGAGATATCACCAGATATATATTGGATTTTCCCCTGACCCTGAGTGTCCGGCCCCATGAGACTGTGGTTTTCTCGGCCCCTGGTGGTCCGAGGTCGTTCCCGTTGCACAGATTCATGCGCCAGGGCCCCCTGCAGATAATTCACTTTGGTTTATTGCGCTGTCTCTAATAGCACCCGAGATATCACCAGATATATATTGGATTTTTCACTGACCCTGAGGGTCCGGCCCCATGAGGCGGTCGTTTTCTCGGCCCCTGATGGTCCGAGGTCGTTCCCGCTGCACAGAATCATGCGCCAGGGCCTCCTACAGACAATGCACTTTGATTTATTGCGCTATCTGTAATAGCACCCGAGATATCACCAGATATATATTGGATTTTACCCTGACCCTGCGTGTCCGGCCCCATGAGACTGTGGTTTTTTCGGCCCCTGGTGGTCCGAGGTCGTTCCCGCTGCACAGATTCATGCGCCAGGGCCTCCTACAGACAATGCACTTTGATTTATTGCGCTATCTGTAATAGCACCCGAGATATCACCAGATATATATTGGATTTTCCCCTGACCCTGAGTGTCCGGCCCCATGAGACTGTGGTTTTGTCGGACCCTGGTGGTCCGAGGTCGTTCCCGCTGCACAGATTCATGCGCCAGGGCCTCCTGCAGATAATTCACTTTGGTTTATTGCGCTATCTCTAATAGCACCCGAGATATCACCAGATATATATTGGATTTTCCCCTGACCCTGAGTGTCCGGCTCCATGAGACTGTGGTTTTCTCGGCCCCTGGTGGTCCGAGGTCGTTCCCGCTGCACAGATTCATGCGCCAGGGCCTCCTGCAGATAATTCACTTTGGTTTATTGCGCTATCTCTAATAGCACCCGAGATATCACCAGATATATATTGGATTTTACCCTGACCCTGAGTGTCCGGCCCCATGAGACTGTGCTTTTCTCGGCCCCTGGTGGTCCGCGGTCGTTCCCGCTGCACAGATTCATGCGCCAGGGCCTCCTGCAGATAATTCACTTTCGTTTATTGCGCTATCTCTAATAGCACCCGAGACATCTCCAGATATATATTGGATTTTTCCCTTACCCTGAGTGTCCGGCCCCATGAGACTGTGGTTTTCTCGATCCCTGGTGGTCCGAGGTCGTTCCCGCTGCACAGGTTCATGCGCCAGGGTCTCCTACAGACAATGCACTTTGATTTATTGCGCTATCTCTAATAGCACCCGAGATATCACCAGATATATATTGGATTTTCCCCTGACCCTGAGTGTCCGGCCCCATGAGACTGTGGTTTTCTCGGCCCCTGGTGGTCCGAGGTCGTTCCCGTTGCACAGATTCATGCGCCAGGGCCCCCTGCAGAAAATTCACTTTGGTTTATTGCGCTGTCTCTAATAGCACCCGAGATATCACCAGATATATATTGGATTTTCCCCTGACCCTGAGTGTCCGGCCCCATGAGACTGTGGTTTTCTCGGCCCCTGGTGGTCCGAGGTCGTTCCCGCTGCACAGATTCATGCGCCAGGGCTCCTGCAGATAATTCACTTTGGTTTATTGCGCTATCTCTAATAGCACCCGAGATATCACCAGATATATATTGGATTTTACCCTGACCCTGAGTGTCCGGCCCCATGAGACTGTGCTTTTCTCGGCCCCTGGTGGTCCGAGGTCGTTCCCGCTGAACAGATTCATGCGCCAGGACCTCCTACAGAGAATGCACTTTGATTTATTGCGCTATCTGTAATAGCACCCGACATATCACCAGATATATATTGGATTTTACCCTGACCCTGAGTGTCCGGCCCCATGAGACGGTCGTTGTCTCGGCCCCTGGTGGTCCGAGGTCGTTCCCGTTGCACAGATTCATGCGCCAGGGCCTCCTGCAGATAATTCACTTTGGTTTATTGCGCTATCTGTAATAGCACCCGAGATATCACCAGATCTATATTGGATTTTCCCCTGACCCTGAGTGTCCGACCCCATGA
Organism: Nomia melanderi; assembly: GCF_051020985.1. NCBI lineage: Eukaryota > Metazoa > Arthropoda > Insecta > Hymenoptera > Halictidae > Nomia > Nomia melanderi. The sequence goes on along the minus strand of NW_027475138.1, from coordinate 985,656 downwards.
GACTGTGGTTTTCTCGGCCCCTGGTGGTCCGAGGTCGTTCCCGTTGCACAGATTCATGCGCCAGGGCCTCCTGCAGATAATTAACTTTGGTTTATTGCGCTATCTGTAATAGCACCCGAGATATCACCAGATCTATATTGGATTTTCCCCTGACCCTGAGTGTCCGACCCCATGAGACTGTGGTTTTCTCGGCCCCTGGTGGTCCGAGGTCGTTCCCGTTGCACAGATTCATGCGCCAGGGACTCCTGCAGATAATTCACTTTGGTTTATTGCGCTATCTCTAATAGCACCCGAGATATCACCAGATATATATTGGATTTTTCACTGACCCTGAGCGTCCGGCCCCATGAGACGGTCGTTTTCTCGGCCCCTGGTGGTCCGAGGTCGTTCCCGCTGCACAGGTTCATGCGCCAGGGTCTCCTACAGACAATGCACTTTGATTTATTGCGCTATCTGTAATAGCACCCGAGATATCACCAGATCTATATTGGATTTTCCCCTGACCCTGAGTATCCGGCCCCATGAGACGGTAGTTTTCTCGGCCCCTGGTGATCCGAGGTCGTTCCCGCTGCACAGATTCATGCGCCAGGGCCTCCTGCAGATAATTCACTTTGGTTTATTGCGCTATCTGTAATAGCACCCGAGATATCACCAGATCTATATTGGATTTTCCCCAGACCCTGAGTGTCCGGCTCCATGAGACTGTGGTTTTCTCGGACCCTGGTGGTCCGAGGTCGTTCCCGCTGCACAGGTTCATGCGCCAGGGTCTCCTACAGACAATGCACTTTGATTTATTGCGCTATCTCTAATAGCACCCGAGATATCACCAGATATATATTGGATTTTACCCTGACCCTGAGTGTCCGGCCCCATGAGACTGTGCTTTTCTCGGCCCCTGGTGGTCCGAGGTCGTTCCCGCTGAACAGATTCATACGCCAGGACCTCCTACAGACAATGCACTTTGATTTATTGCGCTATCTGTAATAGCACCCGACATATCACCAGATATATATTGGATTTTACCCTGACCCTGAGTGTCCGGCCCCATGAGACGGTCGTTGTCTTGGCCCCTGGCGGTCCGAGGACGTCCCCGCTGCACAGATTCATGCGCCAGGGCCTCCTACAGGTAATGCACTTTGATTTATTGTGCTATCTGTAATAGCGCCCGAGATATCACCAGATCTATATTGGATTTTCCCCTGACCCTGAGTGTCCGGCCCCATGAGACTGTGGTTTTCTCGGCCCCTGGTGGTCCGAGGTCGTTCCCGTTGCACAGATTCATGCGCCAGGGCCTCCTGCAGATAATTCACTTTGGTTTATTGCGCTATCTGTAATAGCACCCGAGATATCACCAGATCTATATTGGATTTTCCCCTGACCCTGAGTATCCGGCCCCATGAGACGGTAGTTTTCTCGGCCCCTGGTGATCCGAGGTCGTTCCCGCTGCACAGATTCATGCGCCAGGGCCTCCTACAGACAATGCACTTTGATGTATTGCGCTATCTGTAATAGCACCCGAGATATCACCAGATATATATTGGATTTTTCCCTTACCCTGAGTGTCCGGCCCCATGAGACGGTGGTTTTCTCGGCCCCTGGTGGTCCTAGGTCGTTCCCGCTGCACAGATGCATGCGGCAGGGCCTCCTGCAGATAATTCCCTTTGGCTTATTGCGCTATCTCTAATAGCGCCCGAGATATCACCAGATATATATTGGATTTTTCCCTGACCCTGAGTGTCCGGCCCCATGAGACTGCGGTTTTCTCGGCCCCTGGTGGTCCGAGGTCGTTCCCGCTGCACAAATTCATGCGCCAGGGCCTCCTACAGACAATGCACTTTGATTTATTGCTCTATCTGTAATAGCACCCGAGATATCACCAGATATATATTGGATTTTCCCCTGACCCTGAGTGTCCGGCCCCATGAGACGGTCGTTTTCTCGGCCCCTGGTGATCCGAGGTCGTTCCCGTTGCACAGATTCATGCGCCAGGGCCTCCTGCAGATAATTCGCTTTGGTTTATTGCGCTATCTCCAATAGCACCCGAGATATCACCAGATATATATTGGATTTTCCCCTGACCCTGAGTGTCCGGCCCCATGAGACTGTGGTTTTCTCGGCCCCTGGTGGTCCGAGGTCGTTCCCGTTGCACAGATTCATGCGCCAGGGCCCCCTGCAGATAATTCACTTTCGTTTATTGCGCTATCTCTAATAGCACCCGAGACATCACCAGATATATATTGGATTTTTCCCTTACCCTGAGTGTCCGGCCCCATGAGACGGTGGTTTTCTCGGCCCCTGGTGGTCCTAGGTCGTTCCCGCTGCACAGATGCATGCGCCAGGGCCTCCTGCAGATAATTCCCTTTGGCTTATTGCGCTATCTCTAATAGCGCCCGAGATATCTCCAGATATATATTGGATTTTTCACTGACCCTGAGCGTCCGGCCCCATGAGACTGTGGTTTTCTCGGCCCCTGGTGGTCCGAGGTCGTTCCCGCTGCACAGGTTCATGCGCCAGGGTCTCCTACAGACAATGCACTTTGGTTTATTGCGCTGTCTCTAATAGCACCCGAGATATCACCAGATATATATTGGATTTTCCCCTGACCCTGAGTGTCCGGCCCCATGAGACTGTGGTTTTCTCGGCCCCTGGTGGTCCGAGGTCGTTCCCGCTGCACAGATTCATGCGCCAGGGCCTCCTACAGACAATGCACTCTGATTTATTACGCTATCTCTAATAGCACCCGAGATATCACCAGATATATATTGGATTTTACCCTGACCCTGAGTGTCCGGCCCCATGAGACTGTGCTTTTCTCGGACCCTGGTGGTCCGAGGTCGTTCCCGCTGAACAGATTCATACGCCAGGACCTCCTACAGACAATGCACTTTGATTTATTGCGCTATCTGTAATAGCACCCGACATATCACCAGATATATATTGGATTTTACCCTGACCCTGAGTGTCCGACCCCATGAGACTGTGGTTTTCTCGGCCACTGGTGGTCCGAGGTCGTTCCCGCTGGCCACATTTATGCGCCAGGGCCTCCTACAGACAATGCACTTTGATTTATTGCGCTATCTGTAATAGCACCCGAGATATCACCAGATCTATATTGGATTTTCCCCTGACCCTGAGTATCCGGCCCCATGAGACGGTAGTTTTCTCGGCCCCTGGTGATCCGAGGTCGTTCCCGCTGCACAGATTCATGCGCCAGGGCCTCCTGCAGATAATTCACTTTCGTTTATTGCGCTATCTCTAATAGCACCCGAGACATCACCAGATATATATTGGATTTTTCCCTTACCCTGAGTGTCCGGCCCCATGAGACGGTGGTTTTCTCGGCCCCTGGTGGTCCTAGGTCGTTCCCGCTGCACAGATGCATGCGCCAGGGTCTCCTGCAGATAATTCCCTTTGGCTTATTGCGCTATCTCTAATAGCGCCCGAGATATCACCAGATATATATTGGATTTTTCACTGACCCTGAGCGTCCGGCCCCATGAGACTGTGGTTTTCTCGGCCCCTGGTGGTCCGAGGTCGTTCCCGCTGCACAGGTTCATGCGCCAGGGTCTCCTACAGACAATGCACTTTGATTTATTGCGCTATCTGTAATAGCACCCGAGATATCACCACATATATATTGGATTTTTCACTGACCCTGAGTGTCCGGCCCCATGAGACGGTGGTTTTCTCGGTCCCTGGTGTTCCGAGGTCGTTCCCGCTGCACAGATTCATGCGCCAGGGCCTCCTACAGACAATGCACTTTGATTTATTGCGCTATCTCTAATAGCACCCGAGATATCACCAGATATATATTGGATTTTCCCCTGACCCTGAGTGTCCGGCCCCATGAGACTATGGTTTTCTCGGCCCCTGGTGGTCCGAGGTCGTTCCCGTTGCACAGATTCATGCGCCAGGGCCTCCTGCAGATAACTCACTTTGGTTTATTGCGCTATCTCTAATAGCACCCGAGATATCACCAGATATATATTGGATTTTTCCCTGAACCTGAGTGTCCGGCCCCATGAGACGGTGGTTTTCTCGGCCCCTGGTGGTCCGCGGTCGTTCCCGCTGCACAGATTCATGCGCCAGGGCCTCCTGCAGATAATTCACTTTCGTTTATTGCGCTATCTCTAATAGCACCCGAGACATCACCAGATATATATTGGATTTTTCCCTTACCCTGAGTGTCCGGCCCCATGAGACGGTGGTTTTCTCGGCCCCTGGTGGTCCTAGGTCGTTCCCGCTGCACAGATGCATGCGGCAGGGCCTCCTGCAGATAATTCCCTTTGGCTTATTGCGCTATCTCTAATAGCACCCGAGACATCACCAGATATATATTGGATTTTTCCCTTACCCTGAGTGTCCGGCCCCATGAGACGGTGGTTTTCTCGGCCCCTGGTGGTCCGCGGTCGTTCCCGCTGCACAAATTCATGCGCCAGGGCCTCCTACAGACAATGCACTTTGATTTATTGCTCTATCTGTAATAGCACCCGAGATATCACCAGATATATATTGGATTTTCCCCTGACCCTGAGTGTCCGGCCCCATGAGACTGTGGTTTTCTCGGCCCCTGGTGGTCCGGGGTCGTTCCCGCTGCACAGATTCATGCGCCAGGGCCTCCTACAGACAATGCACTTTGATTTATTGCGCTATCTGTAATAGCACCCGAGATATCACCAGATATATATTGGATTTTTCCCTGACCCTGAGTGTCCGGCCCCATGAGACGGTGGATGTCTCGGCCCCTGATGGTCCGAGATCGTTCCCGCTGCACAGATTCATGCGCCAGGGCCTCCTGCAGACAATTCACTTTGGTTTATTGCGCTATCTCTAATAGCACCCGAGATATCACCAGATATATATTGGATTTTTCCCCGACCCTGAGGGTCCGGCCCCATGAGACGGTGGTTCTCTCGGCCGCTGGTGGTCCGAGGTCGTTCCCGCTGGCCAGATTCATGCGCCAGGGCCTCCTACGGACAATGCACTTTGATGTATTGCGCTATCTGTAATAGCACCCGAGATATCACCAGATATATATTGGATTTTTCACTGACCCTGAGTTTCCGGCCCCATGAGACGGTCGTTTTCTCGGCCCCTGGTGGTCCGAGGTCGTTCCCGCTGCACAGATTCATGCGCCAGGGCCTCCTGCAGATAATTCACTTTGGTTTATTGCGCTATCTGTATTAGCTCCCGAGATATCAGCAGATATATATTGGATTTTTCACTGACCCTGAGTGTCCGGCCCCATGAGACGGTCGTTTTCTCGGCCCCTGGTGGTCCGCGGTCGTTCCCGCTGCACAGATTCATGCGCCAGGGCCTCCTACAGACAATGCACTCTGATTTATTACGCTATCTCTAATAGCACCCGAGATATCAGCAGATATATATTGGATTTTTCACTGACCCTGAGTGTCCGGCCCCATGAGACGGTCGTTTTCTCGGCCCCTGGTGGTCCGAGGTCGTTCCCGCGGCACAGATTCATGCGCCAGGGCCTCCTGCAGATAATTCACTTTGGTTTATTGCGCTATCTCTAATAGCACCCGAGATATCACCAGATATATATTGGATTTTCCCCTGACCCTGAGTGTCCGGCCCCATGAGACTGTGGTTTTTTCGGCCCCTGGTGGTCCGAGGTCGTTCCCGCTGCACAGATTCATGCGCCAGGGCCTCCTACAGACAATGCACTCTGATTTATTACGCTATCTCTAATAGCACCCGAGATATCAGCAGATATATATTGGATTTTTCACTGACCCTGAGTGTCCGGCCCCATGAGACGGTCGTTTTATCAGCCCCTGGTGGTCCGAGGTCGTTGCCGCTGCACAGATTCATGCGCCAGGGCCTCCTGCAGATAATTCACTTTGGTTTATTGCGCTATCTCTAATAGCACCCGAGATATCACCAGATATATATTGGATTTTACCCTGACCCTGAGTGTCCGGCCCCATGAGACTGTGCTTTTCTCGGCCCCTGGTGGTCCGAGGTCGTTCCCGCTGAACAGATTCATGCGCCACGACGTCCTACAGACAATGCACTTTGATTTATTGCGCTATCTGTAATAGCACCCGGCATATCACCAGATATATATTGGATTTTACCCTGACCCTGAGTGTCCGGCCCCATGAGACGGTCGTTGTCTTGGCCCCTGGCGGTCCGAGGACGTCCCCGCTGCACAGATTCATGCGCCAGGGCCTCCTACAGGTAATGCACTTTGATTTATTGTGCTATCTGTAATAGCGCCCGAGATATCACCAGATCTATATTGGATTTTCCCCTGACCCTGAGTGTCCGGCCCCATGAGACTGTGGTTTTCTCGGCCCCTGGTGGTCCGAGGTCGTTCCCGTTGCACAGATCCATGCGCCAGGGACTCCTGCAGATAATTCACTTTCGTTTATTGCGCTATCTCTAATAGCACCCGAGATATCACCAGATATATATTGGATTTTTCACTGACCCTGAGCGTCCGGCCCCATGAGACGGTCGTTTTCTCGGCCCCTGGTGGTCCGAGGTCGTTCCCGCTGCACAGGTTCATGCGCCAGGGTCTCCTACAGACAATGCACTTTGATTTATTGCGCTATCTGTAATAGCACCCGAGATATCACCAGATCTATATTGGATTTTCCCCTGACCCTGAGTATCCGGCCCCATGAGACGGTAGTTTTCTCGGCCCCTGGTGATCCGAGGTCGTTCCCGCTGCACAGATTCATGCGCCAGGGCCTCCTGCAGATAATTCACTTTGGTTTATTGCGCTATCTCTAATAGCACCCGAGATATCACCAGATATATATTGGATTTTCCCCTGACCCTGAGTGTCCGGCTCCATGAGACTGTGGTTTTCTCGGCCCCTGGTGGTCCGAGGTCGTTCCCGCTGCACAGATTCATGCGCCAGGGCCTCCTACAGACAATGCACTTTGATTTATTGCGCTATCTGTAATAGCACCCGAGATATCAGCAGATATATATTGGATTTTTCACTGACCCTGAGTGTCCGGCCCCATGAGACGGTCGTTTTCTCGGCCCCTGGTGGTCCGCGGTCGTTCCCGCTGCACAGATTCATGCGCCAGGGCCTCCTGCAGATAATTCACTTTGGTTTATTGCGCTATCTCTAATAGCACCCGAGATATCACCAGATATATATTGGATTTTACCCTGACCCTGAGTGTCCGGCCCCATGAGACTGTGCTTTTCTCGGCTCCTGGTGGTCCGAGGTCGTTCCCGCTGCACAGATTCATGCGCCAGGGCCTCCTACAGACAATGCACTTTGATTTATTGCGCTATCTGTTATAGCACCCGAGATATCACCAGATATATATTGGATTTTACCCTGACCCTGAGTGTCCGGCCCCATGAGACGGTCGTTGTCTCGGCCCCTGGAGGTCCGAGGTCGTTCCCGCTGCACAGATTCATGCGCCAGGGCCTCCTACAGACAATGCACTTTGATTTATTGCGCTATCTGTAATAGCAGCCGAGATATCACCAGATCTATATTGGATTTTCCCCTGACCCTGAGTGTCCGGCCCCATGAGACTGTGGTTTTCTCGGCCCCTGGTGGTCTGGAGTCGTTCCCGTTGCACAGATTCATGCGCCAGGGCCTCCTGCAGATAATTCACTTTGGTTTATTGCGCTATCTCTAATAGCACCCGAGATATCACCAGATATATATTGGATTTTTCACTGACCCTGAGCGTCCGGCCCCATGAGACTGTGGTTTTCTCGGCCCCTGGTGGTCCGAGGTCGTTCCCGCTGCACAGGTTCATGCGCCAGGGTCTCCTACAGACAATGCACTTTGATTTATTGCGCTATCTGTAATTGCACCCTAGATATCACCACATATATATTGGATTTTCCCCTGACCCTGAGTGTCCGGCCCCATGAGACTGTGGTTTTCTCGGCCCCTGGTGGTCCGGGGTCGTTCCCGTTGCACAGATTCATGCGCCAGGGCCTCCTGCAGATAATTCACTTTGGTTTATTGCGCTATCTCTAATAGCACCCGAGATATCACCAGATATATATTGGATTTTTCACTGACCCTGAGCGTCCGGCACCATGAGACTGTGGTTTTCTCGGCCCCTGGTGGTCCGAGGTCGTTCCCGCTGCACAGGTTCATGCGCCAGGGTCTCCTACAGGCAATGCACTTTGATTTATTGCGCTATCTGTAATAGCACCCGAGATATCACCACATATATATTGGATTTTTCACTGACCCTGAGTGTCCGGCCCCATGAGACGGTGGTTTTCTCGGTCCCTGGTGTTCCGAGGTCGTTCCCGCTGCACAGATTCATGCGCCAGGGCCTCCTACAGACAATGCACTTTGATTTATTGCGCTATCTCTAATAGCACCCGAGATATCACCAGATATATATTGGATTTTCCCCTGACCCTGAGTGTCCGGCCCCATGAGACTGTGCTTTTCTCGGCCCCTGGTGGTCCGCGGTCGTTCCCGCTGCACAGATTCATGCGCCAGGGCCTCCTGCATATAATTCACTTTGGTTTATTGCGCTATCTCTAATAGCACCCGAGATATCACCAGATATATATTGGATTTTACCCTGACCCTGAGTGTCCGGCCCCATGAGACTGTGCTTTTCTCGGCCCCTGGTGGTCCGAGGTCGTTCCCGCTGCACAGATCCATGCGCCAGGGCCTCCTACAGACAATGCACTTTGATTTATTGCGCTATCTGTTATAGCACCCGAGATATCACCAGATATATATTGGATTTTACCCTGACCCTGAGTGTCCGGCCCCATGAGACGGTCGTTGTCTCGGCCCCTGGAGGTCCGAGGACGTTCCCGCTGCACAGATTCATGCGCCAGGGCCTCCTACAGGTAATGCACTTTGATTTATTGCGCTATCTGTAATAGCAGCCGAGATATCACCAGATATATATTGGATTTTCCCCTGACCCTGAGTGTCCGGCCCCATGAGACTGTGGTTTTCTCGGCCCCTAGTGGTCCGAGGACGTTCCCGTTGCACAGATTCATGCGCAAGGGCCTCCTGCAGATAATTCACTTTGGTTTATTGCGCTATCTGTAATAGCACCCGAGATATCACCAGATCTATATTGGATTTTCCCCTGACCCTGAGTGTCCGGCCCCATGAGACTGTGGTTTTCTCGGCCCCTGGTGGTCCGGGGTCGTTCCCGTTGCACAGATTCATGCGCCAGGGCCTCCTGCAGATAATTCACTTTGTTTTATTGCGCTATCTCTAATAGCACCCGAGATATCACCAGATATATATTGGATTTTTCACTGACCCTGAGCATCCGGCCCCATGAGACTGTGGTTTTCTCGGCCCCTGGTGGTCCGAGGTCGTTCCCGCTGCACAGATTCATGCGCCAGGGCCTCCTGCAGATAATTCACTTTCGTTTATTGCGCTATCTCTAATAGCACCCGAGACATCATCAGATATATATTGGATTTTTCCCTTACCCTGAGTGTCCGGCCCCATGAGACGGTGGTTTTCTCGGCCCCTGGTGGTCCTAGGTCGTTCCCGCTGCACAGATGCATGCGCCAGGGCCTCCTGCAGACAATGCACTTTGATTTATTGCGCTATCTGTAATAGCGCCCGAGATATCACCAGATATATATTGGATTTTACCCTGACCCTGAGTGTCCGGCCCCATGAGACGGTCGTTGTCTCCGCCCCTGGCGGTCTGAGGACGTCCCCGCTGCACAGATTCATGCGCCAGGGCCTCCTACAGGTAATGCACTTTGATTTATTGCGCTATCTGTAATAGCACCCGAGATATCACCAGATCTATATTGGATTTTCCACTGACCCTGAGTGTCCGGCCCCATGAGACTGTGGTTTTCTCGGCCCGTGGTGGTCCGAGGTCGTTCCCGCTGCACAGATTCATGCGCCAGGGCCTCCTACAGACAATGCACTTTGATTTATTGCGCTATCTGTAATAGCAGCCGAGATATCACCAGATCTATATTGGATTTTCCCCTGACCCTGAGTGTCCGGCCCCATGAGACTGTGGTTTTCTCGGCCCCTGGTGGTCCGAGGACGTTCCCGTTGCACAGATTCATGCGCAAGGGCCTCCTGCAGATAATTCACTTTGGTTTATTGCGCTATCTGTAATAGCACCCGAGATATCACCAGATCTATATTGGATTTTCCCCTGACCCTGAGTGTCCGGCCCCATGAGACTGTGGTTTTCTCGGCCCCTGGTGGTCCGGGGTCGTTCCCGTTGCACAGATTCATGCGCCAGGGCCTCCTGCAGATAATTCACTTTGGTTTATTGCGCTATCTCTAATAGCACCCGAGATATCACCAGATATATATTGGATTTTTCACTGACCCTGAGCGTCCGGCCCCATGAGACTGTGGTTTTCTCGGCCCCTGGTGGTCCGAGGTCGTTCCCGCTGCACAGGTTCATGCGCCAGGGTCTCCTACAGGCAATGCACTTTGATTTATTGCGCTATCTGTAATAGCACCCGAGATATCACCACATATATATTGGATTTTTCACTGACCCTGAGTGTCCGGCCCCATGAGACGGTGGTTTTCTCGGTCCCTGGTGTTCAGAGGTCGTTCCCGCTGCACAGATTCATGCGCCAGGGCCTCCTACAGACAATGCACTTTGATTTATTGCGCTATCTCTAATAGCACCCGAGATATCACCAGATATATATTGGATTTTCCCCTGACCCTGAGTGTCCGGCCCCATGAGACTGTGCTTTTCTCGGCCCCTGGTGGTCCGCGGTCGTTCCCGCTGCACAGATTCATGCGCCAGGGCCTCCTGCATATAATTCACTTTGGTTTATTGCGCTACCTCTAACAGCACCCGAGATATCACCAGATATATATTGGATTTTACCCTGACCCTGAGTGTCCGGCCCCATGAGACTGTGCTTTTCTCGGCCCCTGGTGGTCCGAGGTCGTTCCCGCTGCACAGATCCATGCGCCAGGGCCTCCTACAGACAATGCACTTTGATTTATTGCGCTATCTGTTATAGCACCCGAGATATCACCAGATATATATTGGATTTTACCCTGACCCTGAGTGTCCGGCCCCATGAGACGGTCGTTGTCTCGGCCCCTGGAGGTCCGAGGACGTTCCCGCTGCACAGATTCATGCGCCAGGGCCTCCTACAGGTAATGCACTTTGATTTATTGCGCTATCTGTAATAGCAGCCGAGATATCACCAGATCTATATTGGATTTTCCCCTGACCCTGAGTGTCCGGCCCCATGAGACTGTGGTTTTCTCGGCCCCTGGTGGTCCGAGGACGTTCCCGTTGCACAGATTCATGCGCAAGGGCCTCCTGCAGATAATTCACTTTGGTTTATTGCGCTATCTGTAATAGCACCCGAGATATCACCAGATCTATATTGGATTTTCCCCTGACCCTGAGTGTCCGGCCCCATGAGACTGTGGTTTTCTCGGCCCCTGGTGGTCCGGGGTCGTTCCCGTTGCACAGATTCATGCGCCAGGGCCTCCTGCAGATAATTCACTTTGGTTTATTGCGCTATCTCTAATAGCACCCGAGATATCACCAGATATATATTGGATTTTTCACTGACCCTGAGCGTCCGGCCCCATGAGACTGTGGTTTTCTCGGCCCCTGGTGGTCCGAGGTCGTTCCCGCTGCACAGGTTCATGCGCCAGGGTCTCCTACAGACAATGCACTTTGATTTATTGCGCTATCTGTAATAGCACCCGAGATATCACCACATATATATTGGATTTTTCACTGACCCTGAGTGTCCGGCCCCATGAGACGGTGGTTTTCTCGGTCCCTGGTGTTCCGAGGTCGTTCCCGCTGCACAGATTCATGCGCCAGGGCCTCCTACAGACAATGCACTTTGATTTATTGCGCTATCTCTAATAGCACCCGAGATATCACCAGATATATATTGGATTTTCCCCTGACCCTGAGTGTCCGGCCCCATGAGACTATGGTTTTCTCGGCCCCTGGTGGTCCGAGGTCGTTCCCGTTGCACAGATTCATGCGCCAGGGCCTCCTGCAGATAACTCACTTTGGTTTATTGCGCTATCTCTAATAGCACCCGAGATATCACCAGATATATATTGGATTTTTCCCTGACCCTGAGTGTCCGGCCCCATGAGACGGTGGTTTTCTCGGCCCCTGGTGGTCCGCGGTCGTTCCCGCTGCACAGATTCATGCGCCAGGGCCTCCTGCAGATAATTCACTTTCGTTTATTGCGCTATCTCTAATAGCACCCGAGACATCATCAGATATATATTGGATTTTTCCCTTACCCTGAGTGTCCGGCCCCATGAGACGGTGGTTTTCTCGGCCCCTGGTGGTCCTAGGTCGTTCCCGCTGCATAGATGCATGCGCCAGGGCCTCCTGCAGACAATGCACTTTGATTTATTGCGCTATCTGTAATAGCGCCCGAGATATCACCAGATATATATTTTATTTTTCCCTGACCCTGAGTGTCCGGCCCCATGAGACTGCGGTTTTCTCGGCCCCTGGTGGTCCGAGGTCGTTCCCGCTGCACACATTCATGCGCCAGGGCCTCCTACAGACAATGCACTTTGATTTATTGCTCTATCTGTAATAGCACCCGAGATATCACCAGATATATATTGGATTTTCCCCTGTCCCTGAGTGTCCGGCCCCATGAGACTGTGGTTTTCTCGGCCCCTGGTGGTCCGCGGTCGTTCCCGCTGCACAGATTCATGCGCCAGGGCCTCCTGCAGATAATTCACTTTCGTTTATTGCGCTATCTCTAATAGCACCCGAGACATCACCAGATATATATTGGATTTTTCCCTTACCCTGAGTGTCCGGCCCCATGAGACGGTGGTTTTCTCGGCCCCTGGTGGTCCTAGGTCGTTCCCGCTGCACAGATGCATGCGCCAGGGCCTCCTGCAGATAATTCCCTTTGGCTTATTGCGCTATCTCTAATAGCGCCCGAGATATCACCAGATATATATTGGATTTTTCCCTGACCCTGAGTGTCCGGCCCCATGAGACTGCGGTTTTCTCGGCCCCTGGTGGTCCGAGGTCGTTCCCGCTGCACACATTCATGCGCCAGGGCCTCCTACAGACAATGCACTTTGATTTATTGCTCTATCTGTAATAGCACCCGAGATATCACCAGATATATATTGGATTTTCCCCTGACCCTGAGTGTCCGGCCCCATGAGACTGTGGTTTTCTCGGCCCCTGGTGGTCCGAGGTCGTTCCCGCTGCACAGATTCATGCGCCAGGGCCTCCTGCAGATAATTCACTTTGGTTTATTGCGCTATCTCTAATAGCACCCGAGATATCACCAGATATATATTGGATTTTTCACTGACCCTGAGCGTCCGGCCCCATGAGACGGTCGTTTTCTCGGCCCCTGGTGGTCCGAGGTCGTTCCCGTTGCACAGGTTCATGCGCCAGGGTCTCCTACAGACAATGCACTTTGATTTATTGCGCTATCTGTAATAGCACCCGAGATATCACCACATATATATTGGATTTTTCCCTGACCCTGAATGTCCGGCCCCATGAGACTGCGGTTTTCTCGGCCCCTGGTGGTCCGAGGTCGTTCCCGCAGCACACATTCATGCGCCAGGGCCTCCTACAGACAATGCACTTTGATTTATTGCTCTATCTGTAATAGCACCAGAGATATCACCAGATATATATTGGATTTTCCCCTGACCCTGAGTGTCCGGCCCCATGAGACTGTGGTTTTCTCGGCCCCTGGTGGTCCGAGGTCGTTCCCGCTGCACAGATTCATGCGCCAGGGCCTCCTACAGACAATGCACTTTGATTTATTGCGCTATCTGTAATAGCACCCGAGATATCACCAGATATATATTGGATTTTTCCCTGACCCTGAGTGTCCGGCCCCATGAGACGGTGGATGTCTCGGCCCCTGATGGTCCGAGATCCTTCCCGCTGCACAGATTCATGCGCCAGGGCCTCCTGCAGATAATTCCCTTTGGCTTATTGCGCTATCTCTAATAGCGCCCGAGATATCACCAGATATATATTGGATTTTTCCCTTACCCTGAGTGTCCGGCCCCATGAGACGGTGGTTTTCTCGGCCCCTGGTGGTCCTAGGTCGTTCCCGCTGCACAGATGCATGCGCCAGGGCCTCCTGCAGATAATTCCCTTTGGCTTATTGCGCTATCTCTAATAGCGCCCGAGATATCACCAGATATATATTGGATTTTTCCCTGACCCTGAGTGTCCGGCCCCATGAGACTGCGGTTTTCTCGGCCCCTGGTGGTCCAAGGTCGTTCCCGCTGCACACATTCATGCGCCAGGGCCTCCTACAGACAATGCACTTTGATTTATTGCTCTATCTGTAATAGCACCCGAGATATCACCAGATATATATTGGATTTTCCCCTGACCCTGAGTGTCCGGCCCCATGAGACTGTGGTTTTCTCGGCCCCTGGTGGTCCGAGGTCGTTCCCGCTGCACAGATTCATGCGCCAGGGCCTCCTACAGACAATGCACTCTGATTTATTGCTCTATCTGTAATAGCACCAGAGATATCACCAGATATATATTGGATTTTCCCCTGACCCTGAGTGTCCGGCCCCATGAGACTGTGCTTTTCTCGGCCCCTGGTGGTCCGAGGTCGTTCCCGCTGCACAGATCCATGCGCCAGGGCCTCCTACAGACAATGCACTTTGATTTATTGCGCTATCTGTTATAGCACCCGAGATATCACCAGATATATATTGGATTTTACCCTGACCCTGAGTGTCCGGCCCCATGAGACGGTCGTTGTCTCGGCCCCTGGAGGTCCGAGGACGTTCCCGCTGCACAGATTCATGCGCCAGGGCCTCCTACAGGTAATGCACTTTGATTTATTGCGCTATCTGTAATAGCAGCCGAGATATCACCAGATCTATATTGGATTTTCCCCTGACCCTGAGTGTCCGGCCCCATGAGACTGTGGTTTTCTCGGCCCCTAGTGGTCCGAGGACGTTCCCGTTGCACAGATTCATGCGCAAGGGCCTCCTGCAGATAATTCACTTTGGTTTATTGCGCTATCTGTAATAGCACCCGAGATATCACCAGATATATATTGGATTTTTCCCTTACCCTGAGTGTCCGGCCCCATGAGACGGTGGTTTTCTCGGCCCCTGGTGGTCCTAGGTCGTTCCCGCTGCACAGATGCATGCGCCAGGGCCTCCTGCAGATAATTCCCTTTGGCTTATTGCGCTATCTCTAATAGCGCCCGAGATATCACCAGATATATATTGGATTTTTCCCTGACCCTGAGTGTCCGGCCCCATGAGACTGCGGTTTTCTCGGCCCCTGGTGGTCCAAGGTCGTTCCCGCTGCACACATTCATGCGCCAGGGCCTCCTACAGACAATGCACTTTGATTTATTGCTCTATCTGTAATAGCACCCGAGATATCACCAGATATATATTGGATTTTCCCCTGACCCTGAGTGTCCGGCCCCATGAGACTGTGGTTTTCTCGGCCCCTGGTGGTCCGAGGTCGTTCCCGCTGCACAGATTCATGCGCCAGGGCCTCCTACAGACAATGCACTCTGATTTATTGCTCTATCTGTAATAGCACCAGAGATATCACCAGATATATATTGGATTTTCCCCTGACCCTGAGTGTCCGGCCCCATGAGACTGTGGTTTTCTCGGCCCCTGGTGGTCCGAGGTCGTTCCCGCTGCACAGATTCATGCGCCAGGGCCTCCTACAGACAATGCACTTTGATTTATTGCGCTATCTGTAATAGCACCTGAGATATCACCAGATATATATTGGATTTTTCCCTGACCCTGAGTGTCCGGCCCCATGAGACGGTGGATGTCTCGGCCCCTGATGGTCCGAGATCCTTCCCGCTGCACAGATTCATGCGCCAGGGCCTCCTGCAGATAATTCCCTTTGGCTTATTGCGCTATCTCTAATAGCGCCCGAGATATCACCAGATATATATTGGATTTTTCCCTGACCCTGAGTGTCCGGCCCCATGAGACTGTGGTTTTCTCGGCCCCTGGTGGTCCGAGGTCGTTCCCGCTGCACAGATTCATGCGCCAGGGCCTCCTACAGACAATGCACTTTGATTTATTGCGCTATCTGTTATAGCACCCGAGATATCACCAGATATATATTGGATTTTACCCTGACCCTGAGTGTCCGGCCCCATGAGACGGTCGTTGTCTCGGCCCCTGGAGGTCCGAGGACGTTCCCGCTGCACAGATTCATGCGCCAGGGCCTCCTACAGGTAATGCACTTTGATTTATTGCGCTATCTGTAATAGCACCCGAGATATCACCAGATCTATATTGGATTTTCCACTGACCCTGAGTGTCCGGCCCCATGAGACTGTGGTTTTCTCGGCCCCTGGTGGTCCGAGGACGTTCCCGTTGCACAGATTCATGCGCAAGGGCCTCCTGCAGATAATTCACTTTGGTTTATTGCGCTATGTGTAATAGCACCCGAGATATCACCAGATCTATATTGGATTTTCCCCTGACCCTGAGTGTCCGGCCCCATGAGACTGTGGTTTTCTCGGCCCCTCGTGGTCCGGGGTCGTTCCCGTTGCTCAGATTCATGCGCCAGGGCCTCCTGCAGATAATTCACTTTGGTTTATTGCGCTATCTCTAATAGCACCCGAGATATCACCAGATATATATTGGATTTTCCCCTGACCCTGAGTGTCCGGCCCCATGAGACTGTGGTTTTCTCGGCCCCTGGTGGTCCGAGGTCTTTCCCGTTGCACAGGTTCATGAGCCAGGGTCTCCTACAGACAATGCACTTTGATTTATTGCGCTATCTGTAATAGCACCCGAGATATCACCACATATATATTGGATTTTTCACTGACCCTGAGTGTCCGGCCCCATGAGACGGTGGTTTTCTCGGTCCCTGGTGTTCCGAGGTCGTTCCCGCTGCACAGATTCATGCGCCAGGGCCTCCTACAGACAATGCACTTTGATTTATTGCGCTATCTCTAATAGCACCCGAGATATTACCAGATATATATTGGATTTTCCCCTGACCCTGAGTGTTCGGCCCCATGAGACTATGGTTTTCTCGGCCCCTGGTGGTCCGAGGTCGTTCCCGTTGCACAGATTCATGCGCCAGGGCCTCCTGCAGATAACTCACTTCGGTTTATTGCGCTATCTCTAATAGCACCCGAGATATCACCAGATATATATTGGATTTTTCCCTGACCCTGAGTGTCCGGCCCCATGAGACGGTGGTTTTCTCGGCCCCTGGTGGTCCGCGGTCGTTCCCGCTGCACAGATTCATGCGCCAGGGCCTCCTGCAGATAATTCACTTTCGTTTATTGCGCTATCTCTAATAGCACCCGAGACATCACCAGATATATATTGGATTTTTCCCTTACCCTGAGTGTCCGGCCCCATGAGACGGTGGTTTTCTCGGCCCCTGGTGGTCCTAGGTCGTTCCCGCTGCACAGATGCATGCGCCAGGGCCTCCTGCAGATAATTCCCTTTGGCTTATTGCGCTATCTCTAATAGCGCCCGAGATATCACCAGATATATATTGGATTTTTCCCTGACCCTGAGTGTCCGGCCCCATGAGACTGTGGTTTTCTCGGCCCCTGGTGGTCCGAGGTCGTTCCCGCTGCACAGATTCATGCGCCAGGGCCTCCTACAGACAATGCACTTTGATTTATTGCGCTATCTGTTATAGCACCCGAGATATCACCAGATATATATTGGATTTTACCCTGACCCTGAGTGTCCGGCCCCATGAGACGGTCGTTGTCTCGGCCCCTGGAGGTCCGAGGACGTTCCCGCTGCACAGATTCATGCGCCAGGGCCTCCTACAGGTAATGCACTTTGATTTATTGCGCTATCTGTAATAGCACCCGAGATATCACCAGATCTATATTGGATTTTCCACTGACCCTGAGTGTCCGGCCCCATGAGACTGTGGTTTTCTCGGCCCCTGGTGGTCCGAGGACGTTCCCGTTGCACAGATTCATGCGCAAGGGCCTCCTGCAGATAATTCACTTTGGTTTATTGCGCTATGTGTAATAGCACCCGAGATATCACCAGATCTATATTGGATTTTCCCCTGACCCTGAGTGTCCGGCCCCATGAGACTGTGGTTTTCTCGGCCCCTCGTGGTCCGGGGTCGTTCCCGTTGCTCAGATTCATGCGCCAGGGCCTCCTGCAGATAATTCACTTTGGTTTATTGCGCTATCTCTAATAGCACCCGAGATATCACCAGATATATATTGGATTTTCCCCTGACCCTGAGTGTCCGGCCCCATGAGACTGTGGTTTTCTCGGCCCCTGGTGGTCCGAGGTCGTTCCCGTTGCACAGGTTCATGAGCCAGGGTCTCCTACAGACAATGCACTTTGATTTATTGCGCTATCTGTAATAGCACCCGAGATATCACCACATATATATTGGATTTTTCACTGACCCTGAGTGTCCGGCCCCATGAGACGGTGGTTTTCTCGGTCCCTGGTGTTCCGAGGTCGTTCCCGCTGCACAGATTCATGCGCCAGGGCCTCCTGCAGATAACTCACTTCGGTTTATTGCGCTATCTCTAATAGCACCCGAGATATCACCAGATATATATTGGATTTTTCCCTGACCCTGAGTGTCCGGCCCCATGAGACGGTGGTTTTCTCGGCCCCTGGTGGTCCGCGGTCGTTCCCGCTGCACAGATTCATGCGCCAGGGCCTCCTGCAGATAATTCACTTTCGTTTATTGCGCTATCTCTAAGAGCACCCGAGACATCACCAGATATATATTGGATTTTTCCCTTACCCTGAGTGTCCGGCCCCATGAGACGGTGGTTTTCTCGGCCCCTGGTGGTCCTAGGTCGTTCCCGCTGCACAGATGCATGCGCCAGGGCCTCCTGCAGATAATTCCCTTTGGCTTATTGCGCTATCTCTAATAGCGCCCGAGATATCACCAGATATATATTGGATTTTTCCCTGACCCTGAGTGTCCGGCCCCATGAGACTGCGGTTTTCTCGGCCCCTGGTGGTCCGAGGTCGTTCCCGCTGCACACATTCATGCGCCAGGGCCTCCTACAGACAATGCACTTTGATTTATTGCTCTATCTGTAATAGCACCCGAGATATCACCAGATATATATTGGATTTTCCCCTGACCCTGAGTGTGCGGCCCCATGAGACTGTGGTTTTCTCGGCCCCTGGTGGTCCGAGGTCGTTCCCGCTGCACAGATTCATGCGCCAGGGCCTCCTACAGACAATGCACTTTGATTTATTGCGCTATCTGTAATAGCACCCGAGATATCAGCAGATATATATTGGATTTTTCACTGACCCTGAGTGTCCGGCCCCATGAGACGGTCGTTTTCTCGGCCCCTGGTGGTCCGCGGTAGTTCCCGCTGCACAGATTCATGCGCCAGGGCCTCCTGCAGATAATTCACTTTGGTTTATTGCGCTATCTCTAATAGCACCCGAGATATCACCAGATATATATTGGATTTTACCCTGACCCTGAGTGTCCGGCCCCATGAGACTGTGCTTTTCTCGGCCCCTGGTGGTCCGAGGTCGTTCCCGCTGCACAGATTCATGCGCCAGGGCCTCCTACAGACAATGCACTTTGATTTATTGCGCTATCTGTTATAGCACCCGAGATATCACCAGATATATATTGGATTTTACCCTGACCCTGAGTGTCCGGCCCCATGAGACGGTCGTTGTCTCGGCCCCTGGAGGTCCGAGGACGATCCTGCTGCACAGATTCATGCGCCAGGGCCTCCTACAGGTAATGCACTTTGATTTATTGCGCTATCTGTAATAGCAGCCGAGATATCACCAGATCTATATTGGATTTTCCCCTGACCCTGAGTGTCCGGCCCCATGAGACTGTGGTTTTCTCGGCCCCTGGTGGTCCGGGGACGTTCCCGTTGCACAGATTCATGCGCAAGGGCCTCCTGCAGATAATTCACTTTGGTTTATTGCGCTATCTGTAATAGCACCCGAGACATCACCA
The DNA here is from genome assembly GCF_051020985.1 of Nomia melanderi. Taxonomy (NCBI): domain Eukaryota; kingdom Metazoa; phylum Arthropoda; class Insecta; order Hymenoptera; family Halictidae; genus Nomia; species Nomia melanderi. Next base: position 965,752 of record NW_027475138.1, on the reverse strand, counting down.
GATATATATTGGATTTTTCCCTTACCCTGAGTGTCCGGCCCCATGAGACGGTGGTTTTCTCGGCCCCTGGTGGTCCTAGGTCGTTCCCGCTGCACAGATGCATGCGCCAGGGCCTCCTGCAGATAATTCCCTTTGGCTTATTGCGCTATCTCTAATAGCGCCCGAGATATCACCAGATATATATTGGATTTTTCCCTGACCCTGAGTGTCCGGCCCCATGAGACTGCGGTTTTCTCGGCCCCTGGTGGTCCGAGGTCGTTCCCGCTGCACACATTCATGCGCCAGGGCCTCCTACAGACAATGCACTTTGATTTATTGCTCTATCTGTAATAGCACCCGAGATATCACCAGATATATATTGGATTTTCCCCTGACCCTGAGTGTGCGGCCCCATGAGACTGTGGTTTTCTCGGCCCCTGGTGGTCCGAGGTCGTTCCCGCTGCACAGATTCATGCGCCAGGGCCTCCTACAGACAATGCACTTTGATTTATTGCGCTATCTGTAATAGCACCCGAGATATCAGCAGATATATATTGGATTTTTCACTGACCCTGAGTGTCCGGCCCCATGAGACGGTCGTTTTCTCGGCCCCTGGTGGTCCGCGGTAGTTCCCGCTGCACAGATTCATGCGCCAGGGCCTCCTGCAGATAATTCACTTTGGTTTATTGCGCTATCTCTAATAGCACCCGAGATATCACCAGATATATATTGGATTTTGCCCTGACCCTGAGTGTCCGGCCCCATGAGACTGTGCTTTTCTCGGCCCCTGGTGGTCCGAGGTCGTTCCCGCTGCACAGATTCATGCGCCAGGGCCTCCTACAGACAATGCACTTTGATTTATTGCGCTATCTGTTATAGCACCCGAGATATCACCAGATATATATTGGATTTTACCCTGACCCTGAGTGTCCGGCCCCATGAGACGGTCGTTGTCTCGGCCCCTGGAGGTCCGAGGACGATCCTGCTGCACAGATTCATGCGCCAGGGCCTCCTACAGGTAATGCACTTTGATTTATTGCGCTATCTGTAATAGCAGCCGAGATATCACCAGATCTATATTGGATTTTCCCCTGACCCTGAGTGTCCGGCCCCATGAGACTGTGGTTTTCTCGGCCCCTGGTGGTCCGGGGACGTTCCCGTTGCACAGATTCATGCGCAAGGGCCTCCTGCAGATAATTCACTTTGGTTTATTGCGCTATCTGTAATAGCACCCGAGACATCACCAGATATATATTGGATTTTTCCCTTACCCTGAGTGTCCGGCCCCATGAGACGGTGGTTTTCTCGGCCCCTGGTGGTCCTAGGTCGTTCCCGCTGCACAGATGCATGCGCCAGGGCCTCCTGCAGATAATTCCCTTTGGCTTATTGCGCTATCTCTAATAGCGCCCGAGATATCACCAGATATATATTGGATTTTTCCCTTACCCTGAGTGTTCGGCCCCATGAGACTGTGGTTTTCTCGGCCCCTGGTGGTCCGGGGTCGTTCCCGTTGCACACATTCATGCGCCAGGGCCTCCTGCAGATAATTCACTTTGGTTTATTGCGCTATCTCTAATAGCACCCGAGATATCACCAGATATATATTGGATTTTTCACTGACCCTGAGCGTCCGGCCCCTTGAGACGGTCGTTTTCTCGGCCCCTGGTGGTCCGAGGTCGTTCCCGCTGCACAGGTTCATGCGCCAGGGTCTCCTACAGACAATGCACTTTGATTTATTGCGCTATCTGTAATAGCACCCGAGATATCACCACATATATATTGGATTTTTCCCTGACCCTGAATGTCCGGCCCCATGAGACTGCGGTTTTCTCGGCCCCTGGTGGTCCGAGGTCGTTCCCGCTGCACACATTCATGCGCCAGGGCCTCCTACAGACAATGCACTTTGATTTATTGCTCTATCTGTAATAGCACCAGAGATATCACCAGATATATATTGGATTTTCCCCTGACCCTGAGTGTCCGGCCCCATGAGACTGTGGTTTTCTCGGCCCCTGGTGGTCCGAGGTCGTTCCCGCTGCACAGATTCATGCGCCAGGGCCTCCTACAGACAATGCACTTTGATTTATTGCGCTATCTGTAATAGCACCCGAGATATCACCAGATATATATTGGATTTTTCCCTGACCCTGAGTGTCCGGCCCCATGAGACGGTGGATGTCTCGGCCCCTGATGGTCCGAGATCCTTCCCGCTGCACAGATTCATGCGCCAGGGCCTCCTGCAGATAATTCCCTTTGGCTTATTGCGCTATCTCTAATAGCGCCCGAGATATCACCAGATATATATTGGATTTTTCCCTGACCCTGAGTGTCCGGCCCCATGAGACTGAGGTTTTCTCGGCCCCTGGTGGTCCGAGGTCGTTCCCGCTGCACACATTCATGCGCCAGGGCCTCCTACAGACAATGCACTTTGATTTATTGCTCTATCTGTAATAGCACCCGAGATATCACCAGATATATATTGGATTTTCCCCTGACCCTGAGTGTCCGGCCCCATGAGACTGAGGTTTTCTCGGCCCCTGGTGGTCCGAGGTCGTTCCCGCTGCACACATTCATGCGCCAGGGCCTCCTACAGACAATGCACTTTGATTTATTGCGCTATCTGTTATAGCACCCGAGATATCACCAGATCTATATTGGATTTTCCCCTGACCCTGAGTGTCCGGCCCCATGAGACTGTGGTTTTCTCGGCCCCTGGTGGTCCGGGGTCGTTCCCGTTGCACAGATTCATGCGCCAGGGCCTCCTGCAGATAATTCACTTTGGTTTATTGCGCTATCTCTAATAGCACCCGAGATATCACCAGATATATATTGGATTTTTCACTCACCCTGAGCGTCCGGCCCCATGAGACGGTCGTTTTCTCGGCCCCTGGTGGTCCGAGGTCGTTCCCGCTGCGCAGGTTCATGCGCCAGGGTCTCCTACAGTCAATGCACTTTGATTTATTGCGCCATCTGTAATAGCACCCGAGATATCACCACATATATATTGGATTTTTCACTGACCCTGAGTGTCCGGCCCCATGAGACGGTGGTTTTCTCGGTCCCTGGTGTTCCGAGGTCGTTCCCGCTGCACAGATTCATGCGCCAGGGCCTCCTACAGACAATGCACTTTGATTTATTGCGCTATCTCTAATAGCACCCGAGATATCACCAGATATATATTGGATTTTCCCCTGACCCTGAGTGTCCGGCCCCATGAGACTGTGGTTTTCTCGGCCCCTGGTGGTCCGAGGTCGTTCCCGTTGCACAGATTCATGCGCCAGGGCCTCCTGCAGATAACTCACTTTGGTTTATTGCGCTATCTCTAATAGCACCCGAGATATCACCAGATATATATTGGATTTTTCCCTGTCCCTGAGTGTCCGGCCCCATGAGACGGTGGTTTTCTCGGCCCCTGGTGGTCCGCGGTCGTTCCTGCTGCACAGATTCATGCGCCAGGGCCTCCTGCAGATAATTCACTTTCGTTTATTGCGCTATCTCTAATAGCACCCGAGATATCACCAGATATATATTGGATTTTTCCCTTACCCTGAGTGTCCGGCCCCATGAGACGGTGGTTTTCTCGGCCCCTGGTGGTCCTAGGTCGTTCCCGCTGCACAGATGCATGCGCCAGGGCCTCCTGCAGATAATTCCCTTTGGCTTATTGCGCTATCTCTAATAGCGCCCGAGATATCACCAGATATATATTGGATTTTTCCCTGACCCTGAGTGTCCGGCCCCATGAGACTGCGGTTTTCTCGGCCCCTGGTGGTCCGAGGTCGTTCCCGCTGCACACATTCATGCGCCAGGGCCTCCTACAGACAATGCACTTTGATTTATTGCTCTATCTGTAATAGCACCCGAGATATCACCAGATATATATTGGATTTTCCCCTGACCCCGAGTGTCCGGCCCCATGAGACTGTGGTTTTCTCGGCCCCTGGTGGTCCGAGGTCGTTCCCGCTGCACGGATTCATGCGCCAGGGCCTCCTACAGACAATGCACTTTGATTTATTGCGCTATCTGTAATAGCATCCGAGATATCACCAGATATATATTGGATTTTTCCCTGACCCTGAGTGTCCGGCCCCATGAGACGGTGGATGTCTCGGCCCCTGATGGTCCGAGATCGTTCCCGCTGCACAGATTCATGCGCCAGGGCCTCCTGCAGACAATTCACTTTGGTTTATTGCGCTATCTCTAATAGCACCCGAGATATCACCAGATATATATTGGATTTTTCCCCGACCCTGAGTGTCCGGCCCCATGAGACTGTGGTTTTCTCGGCCCCTGGTGGTCCGAGGTCGTTCCCGCGGCACAGATTCATGCGCCAGGGCCTCCTACAGACAATGCACTTTGATTTATTGCGCTATCTGTAATAGCACACGAGATATCACCAGATATATACTGGATTTTCCCCTGACCCTGAGTGTCCGGCCCCATGAGACTGTGGTTTTCTCGGCCCCTCGTGGTCCGAGGTCGTTCCCGCTGCACAGATTCATGCGCCAGGGCCTCCTACAGACAATGCACTTTGGTTTATTACGCTATCTCTAATAGCACCCGAGATATCACCAGATATATACTGGATTTTCCCCTGACCCTGAGTGTCCGGCCCCATGAGACGGTGGTTGTCTCGGCCCCGGGTGGTCCTAGGTCGTTCCCGCTGCACAGATTCATGCGCCAGGGCCTCCTACAGACAATGCACTTTGATTTATTGCGCTATCTGTAATAGCACCCGAGATATCACCAGATCTATATTGGATTTTCCCCTGACCCTGAGTATCCGGCCCCATGAGACTGTGGTTTTTTCGGCCCCTGGTGGTCCGAGGTCGTTCCCGCTGCACAGATTCATGCGCCAGGGCCTCCTGCAGATAATTCACTTTGGTTTATTGCGCTATCTCTAATAGCACCCGAGATATCACCAGATATATATTGGATTTTCCCCTGACCCTGAGTGTCCGGCCCCATGAGACTGTGGTTTTCTCGGCCCCTGGTGGTCCGAGGTCGTTCCCGCTGCACAGATTCATGCGCCAGGGCCTCCTACAGACAATGCACTTTGATTTATTGCGCTATCTGTAATAGCACACGAGATATCACCAGATATATAATGGATTTTACCCTGACCATGAGGGTCCGGCCCCATGAGACTGTGGTTTTTTCGGCCCCTGGTGGTCCGACGTCGTTCCCGCTGCACAGATTCATGCGCCAGGACCTCCTACAGACAATGCACTTTGATTTATTGCGCTATCTGTAATAGCACCCGAGATATCACCAGATATATATTGGATTTTACCCTGACCCTGAGCGTCCGGCCCCATGAGACGGTGGTTGTCTCGGCCCCAGGAGGTCCGAGGACGTTCCCGCTTGCACAGATTCATGCGCCAGGGCATCCTGCAGATAATTCACTTTGGTTTATTGCGCTATCTCTAATAGCACCCGAGATATCACCAGATATATACTGGATTTTCCCCTGACCCTGAGTGTCCGGCCCCATGAGACTGAGGTTTTCTCGGCCCCTGGTGGTCCGAGGTCGTTCCCGCTGCACAGATTCATCCGCCAGGGCCTCCTACAGACAATGCACTTTGATTTATTGCGCTATCTGTAATAGCACCCGAGATATCACCAGATATATATTGGATTTTTCACTGACCCTGAGTGTCCGGCCCCATGAGACGGTGGTTGTCTCGGCCCCTGGGGGTCCGAGGACGTTCCCGCTGCACAGATTCATGCGCCAGGGCCTCCTGCAGATAATTCACTATGGTTTATTGAGCTATCTCTAATAGCACCCGAGATATCAAGAGATATATACTGGATTTTCCCCTGACCCTGAGTGTCCGGCTCCATGGGACTGTGGTTTTCTCGGCTCCTGGTGGTCCGAGGTCGTTCCCGCTGCACAGATTCATGCGCCAGGGCCTCCTACAGACAATGCACTTTGATTTATTGCGCTATCTGTAATAGCACCCGAGATATCACCAGATATATATTGGATTTTTCACTGACCCTGAGCGTCCGGCCCCATGAGACGGTCGTTTTCTCGGGCCCTGGTGGTCCGAGGTCGTTCCCGCTGCACAGATTCATGCGCCAGGGCCTCCTACAGACAATGCACTTTGATTTATTGCGCTATCTGTAATAGCACCCGAGATATCACCACATATATATTGGATTTTTCCCTGACCCTGAGTGTCCGGCCCCGTGAGACGGTGGATGTCTCGGCCCCTGATGGTCCGAGATCGTTCCCGCTGCATATCTTCATGCGCCAGGGCCTCCTGCAGACAATTCCCTTTGGCTTATTGCGCTATCTCTAATAGCGCCCGAGATATCACCAGATATATATTGGATTTTTCCCTGACCCTGAGTGTCCGGCCCCATGAGACTGCGGTTTTCTCGGCCCCTGGTGGTCCGAGGTCGTTCCCGCTGCACACATTCATGCGCCAGGGCCTCCTACAGACAATGCACTTTGATTTATTGCTCTATCTGTAATAGCACCCGAGATATCACCAGATATATATTGGATTTTCCCCTGACCCCGAGTGTCCGGCCCCATGAGACTGTGGTTTTCTCGGCCCCTGGTGGTCCGAGGTCGTTCCCGCTGCACGGATTCATGCGCCAGGGCCTCCTACAGACAATGCACTTTGATTTATTGCGCTATCTGTAATAGCATCCGAGATATCACCAGATATATATTGGATTTTTCCCTGACCCTGAGTGTCCGGCCCCATGAGACGGTGGATGTCTCGGCCCCTGATGGTCCGAGATCGTTCCCGCTGCACAGATTCATGCGCCAGGGCCTCCTGCAGACAATTCACTTTGGTTTATTGCGCTATCTCTAATAGCACCCGAGATATCACCAGATATATACTGGATTTTCCCCTGACCCTGAGTGTCCGGCCCCATGAGACGGTGGTTGTCTCGGCCCCGGGTGGTCCTAGGTCGTTCCCGCTGCACAGATTCATGCGCCAGGGCCTCCTACAGACAATGCACTTTGATTTATTGCGCTATCTCTAATAGCACCCGAGATATCACCAGATATATATTGGATTTTCCCCTGACCCTGAGTGTCCGGCCCCATGAGACTGTGGTTTTCTCGGCCCCTGGTGGTCCGAGGTCGTTCCCGCTGCACAGATTCATGCGCCAGGGCCTCCTACAGACAATGCACTTTGATTTATTGCGCTATCTGTAATAGCACACGAGATATCACCAGATATATAATGGATTTTACCCTGACCATGAGGGTCCGGCCCCATGAGACTGTGGTTTTTTCGGCCCCTGGTGGTCCGACGTCGTTCCCGCTGCACAGATTCATGCGCCAGGACCTCCTACAGACAATGCACTTTGATTTATTGCGCTATCTGTAATAGCACCCGAGATATCACCAGATATATATTGGATTTTTCACTGACCCTGAGCGACCGGCCCCATGAGACGGTCGTTTTCTCGGGCCCTGGTGGTCCGAGGTCGTTCCCGCTGCACAGATTCATGCGCCAGGGCCTCCTACAGACAATGCACTTTGATTTATTGCGCTATCTGTAATAGCACCCGAGATATCACCACATATATATTGGATTTTTCCCTGACCCTGAGTGTCCGGCCGCGTGAGACGGTGGATGTCTCGGCCCCTGATGGTCCGAGATCGTTCCCGCTGCACAGATTCATGCGCCAGGGCCTCCTGCAGACAATTCACTTTGGTTTATTGCGCTATCTCTAATAGCACCCGAGATATCACCAGATATATATTGGATTTTTCCCCGACCCTGAGTGTCCGGCCCCATGAGACGGTGGTTTTCTCGGCCGCTGGTGGTCCGAGGTCGTTCCCGCTGGCCAGATTCATGCGCCAGGGTCTCCTACAGACAATGCACTATGATTTATTGCGCTATCTGTAATAGCACCCGAGATATCACCAGATCTATATTGGATTTTCCCCTGACCCTGAGTATCCGGCCCCATGAGACTGTGGTTTTCTCGGCCCCTGGTGGTCCGAGGTCGTTCCCGTTGCACAGATTCATGCGCCAGGGCCTCCTGCAGATAATTCACTTTGGTTTATTGCGCTATCTCTAATAGCACCCGAGATATCACCAGATATATATTGGATTTTTCACTGACCCTGAGCGTCCGGCCCCATGAGACGGTCGTTTTCTCGGCCCCTGGTGGTCCGAGAACGTTCCCGCTGAACAGGTTCATGCGCCAGCGTCTCCTACAGGCAATGCACTTTGATTTATTGCGCTATCTGTAATAGCACCCGAGATATCACCAGATATATATTGGATTTTTCACTGACCCTGAGTGTCCTGCCCCATGAGACGGTGGTTTTCTCGGCCCCTGGTGTTCCGAGGTCGTTCCCGCTGCACAGATTCATGCGCCAGAGCCTCCTACAGACAATGCACTTTGATTTATTGCGCTATCTCTAATAGCGCCCGAGATATCACCAGATATATATTGGATTTTTCCCTGACCCTGAGTGTCCGGCCCCATGAGACTGCGGTTTTCTCGGCCCCTGGTGGTCCGAGGTCGTTCCCGCTGGCCAGATTCATGCGCCAGGGCCTCCTACAGACAATGCACTATGATTTATTGCGCTATTTGTAATAGCACCCGAGATATCACCAGATCTATATTGGATTTTCCCCTGACCCTGAGTATCCGGCCCCATGAGACTGTGGTTTTCTCGGCCCCTGGTGGTCCGAGGTCGTTCCCGTTGCACAGATTCATGCGCCAGGGCCTCCTGCAGATAATTCACTTTGGTTTATTGCGCTATCTCTAATAGCACCCGAGATATCACCAGATATATATTGGATTTTTCACTGACCCTGAGCGTCCGGCCCCATGAGACGGTGGTTTTCTCGGCCCCTGGTGTTCCGAGGTCGTTCCCGCTGCACAGATTCATGCGCCAGGGCCTCCTACAGACAATGCACTTTGATTTATTGCGCTATCTGTAATAGCACCCGAGATATCACCACATATATATTGGATTTTTCCCTGACCCTGAGTGTCCGGCCCCGTGAGACGGTGGATGTCTCGGCCCCTGATGGTCCGAGATCGTTCCCGCTGCACAGATTCATGCGCCAGGGCCTCCTGCAGACAATTCACTTTGGTTTATTGCGCTATCTCTAATAGCACCCGAGATATCACCAGATATATATTGGATTTTCCCCTGACCCTGAGTGTCCGGCCCCATGAGACTGTGGTTTTCTCGGCCCCTGGTGGTCCGAGGTCGTTCCCGTTGCACAGATTCATGCGCCAGGGCCTCCTGCAGATAACTCACTTTGGTTTATTGCGCTATCTCTAATAGCACCCGAGATATCACCAGATATATATTGGATTTTTCCCTGTCCCTGAGTGTCCGGCCCCATGAGACGGTGGTTTTCTCGGCCCCTGGTGGTCCGCGGTCGTTCCCGCTGCACAGATTCATGCGCCAGGGCCTCCTGCAGATAATTCACTTTCGTTTATTGCGCTATCTCTAATAGCACCCGAGATATCACCAGATATATATTGGATTTTTCCCTTACCCTGAGTGTCCGGCCCCATGAGACGGTGGTTTTCTCGGCCCCTGGTGGTCCTAGGTCGTTCCCGCTGCACAGATGCATGCGCCAGGGCCTCCTGCAGATAATTCCCTTTGGCTTATTGCGCTATCTCTAATAGCGCCCGAGATATCACCAGATATATATTGGATTTTTCCCTGACCCTGAGTGTCCGGCCCCATGAGACTGCGGTTTTCTCGGCCCCTGGTGGTCCGAGGTCGTTCCCGCTGCACACATTCATGCGCCAGGGCCTCCTACAGACAATGCACTTTGATTTATTGCTCTATCTGTAATAGCACCCGAGATATCACCAGATATATATTGGATTTTCCCCTGACCCCGAGTGTCCGGCCCCATGAGACTGTGGTTTTCTCGGCCCCTGGTGGTCCGAGGTCGTTCCCGTTGCACAGATTCATGCGCCAGGGCCTCCTGCAGATAATTCACTTTGGTTTATTGCGCTATCTCTAATAGCACCCGAGATATCACCAGATATATATTGGATTTTTCACTGACCCTGAGCGTCCGGCCCCATGAGACGGTCGTTTTCTCGGCCCCTGGTGGTCCGAGGTCGTTCCCGCTGCACAGGTTCATGCGCCAGGGTCTCCTACAGACAATGCACCTTGATTTATTGCGCTATCTCTAATAGCACCCGAGATATCACCAGATATATACTGGATTTTCCCCTGACCCTGAGTGTCCGGCCCCATGAGACGGTGGTTGTCTCGGCCCCGGGTGGTCCTAGGTCGTTCCCGCTGCACAGATTCATGCGCCAGGGCCTCCTACAGACAATGCACTTTGATTTATTGCGCTATCTGTAATAGCACCCGAGATATCACCAGATCTATATTGGATTTTCCCCTGACCCTGAGTATCCGGCCCCATGAGACTGTGGTTTTTTCGGCCCCTGGTGGTCCGAGGTCGTTCCCGCTGCACAGATTCATGCGCCAGGGCCTCCTGCAGATAATTCACTTTGGTTTATTGCGCTATCTCTAATAGCACCCGAGATATCACCAGATATATACTGGATTTTCCCCTGACCCTGAGTGTCCGGCCCCATGAGACTGAGGTTTTCTCGGCCCCTGGTGGTCCGAGGTCGTTCCCGCTGCACAGATTCATCCGCCAGGGCCTCCTACAGACAATGCACTTTGATTTATTGCGCTATCTGTAATAGCACCCGAGATATCACCAGATATATATTGGATTTTTCACTGACCCTGAGTGTCCGGCCCCATGAGACGGTGGTTGTCTCGGCCCCTGGGGGTCCGAGGACGTTCCCGCTGCACAGATTCATGCGCCAGGGCCTCCTGCAGATAATTCACTTTGGTTTATTGAGCTATCTCTAATAGCACCCGAGATATCAAGAGATATATACTGGATTTTCCCCTGACCCTGAGTGTCCGGCTCCATGGGACTGTGGTTTTCTCGGCCCCTGGTGGTCCGAGGTCGTTCCCGCTGCACAGATTCATGCGCCAGGGCCTCCTACAGACAATGCACTTTGATTTATTGCGCTATCTGTAATAGCACCCGAGATATCACCAGATATATATTGGATTTTTCACTGACCCTGAGCGTCCGGCCCCATGAGACGGTCGTTTTCTCGGGCCCTGGTGGTCCAAGGTCGTTCCCGCTGCACCGATTCATGCGCCAGGGCCTCCTACAGACAATGCACTTTGATTTATTGCGCTATCTGTAATAGCACCCGAGATATCACCACATATATATTGGATTTTTCCCTGTCCCTGAGTGTCCGGCCCCGTGAGACGGTGGATGTCTCGGCCCCTGATGGTCCGATATCGTTCCCGCTGCACAGATTCATGCGCCAGGGCCTCCTGCAGACAATTCACTTTGGTTTATTGCGCTATCTCTAATAGCACCCGAGATATCACCAGATATATATTGGATTTTTCCCCGACCCTGAGTGTCCGGCCCCATGAGACGGTGGTTTTCTCGGCCGCTGGTGGTCCGAGGTCGTTCCCGCTGGCCAGATTCATGCGCCAGGGTCTCCTACAGACAATGCACTATGATTTATTGCGCTATCTGTAATAGCACCCGAGATATCACCAGATCTATATTGGATTTTCCCCTGACCCTGAGTATCCGGCCCCATGAGACTGTGGTTTTCTCGGCCCCTGGTGGTCCGAGGTCGTTCCCGTTGCACAGATTCATGCGCCAGGGCCTCCTGCAGAGAATTCACTTTGGTTTATTGCGCTATCTCTAATAGCACCCGAGATATCACCAGATATATATTGGATTTTTCACTGACCCTGAGCGTCCGGCCCCATGAGACGGTCGTTTTCTCGGCCCCTGGTGGTCCGAGAACGTTCCCGCTGAACAGGTTCATGCGCCAGCGTCTCCTACAGACAATGCACTTTGATTTATTGCGCTATCTGCAATAGCACCCGAGATATCACCAGATATATGCTGGATTTTTACATGAACTAGGGTGTCCGGCCCCATGTGTCGGTGGTTTTCTCGGCCCCTGGTGATCCGAGGTCGTTCCCGCTGCACAGATTCATGCGCCCGGGCCTCCTGCAGATAATTCACTTTCGTTTATTGCGCTATCTCTAATAGCGCCCGAGATATCACCAGATATATATTGGATTTTTCACTGACCCTGAGTGTCCTGCCCCATGAGATGGTGGTTTTCTCGGCCGCTGGTGGTCCGAGGTCGTTCCCGCTGGCCAGATTCATGCGCCAGGGCCTCCTACAGACAATGCACTATGATTTATTGCGCTATTTGTAATAGCACCCGAGATATCACCAGATCTATATTGGATTTTCCCCTGACCCTGAGTATCCGGCCCCATGAGACTGTGGTTTTCTCGGCCCCTGGTGGTCCGAGGTCGTTCCCGTTGCACAGATTCATGCGCCAGGGCCTCCTGCAGATAATTCACTTTGGTTTATTGCGCTATCTCTAATAGCACCCGAGATATCACCAGATATATATTGGATTTTTCACTGACCCTGAGTGTCCGGCCCCATGAGACGGTCGTTGTCTCGGCCCCTGGAGGTCCGAGGACGTTCCCGCTGCACAGATTCATGCGCCAGGGCCTCCTACAGGTAATGCACTTTGATTTATTGCGCTATCTGTAATAGCAGCCGAGATATCACCAGATCTATATTGGATTTTCCCCTGACCCTGAGTGTCCGGCCCCATGAGACTGTGGTTTTCTCGGCCCCTGGTGGTCCGAGGACGTTCCCGTTGCACAGATTCATGCGCAAGGGCCTCCTGCAGATAATTCACTTTGGTTTATTGCGCTATCTGTAATAGCACCCGAGACATCACCAGATATATATTGGATTTTTCCCTTACCCTGAGTGTCCGGCCCCATGAGACGGTGGTTTTCTCGGCCCCTGGTGGTCCTAGGTCGTTCCCGCTGCACAGATGCATGCGCCAGGGCCTCCTGCAGATAATTCCCTTTGGCTTATTGCGCTATCTCTAATAGCGCCCGAGATATCACCAGATATATATTGGATTTTTCCCTGACCCTGAGTGTCCGGCCCCATGAGACTGCGGTTTTCTCGGCCCCTGGTGGTCCGAGGTCGTTCCCGCTGCACACATTCATGCGCCAGGGCCTCCTACAGACAATGCACTTTGATTTATTGCTCTATCTGTAATAGCACCCGAGATATCACCAGATATATATTGGATTTTCCCCTGACCCTGAGTGTCCTGCCCCATGAGACTGTGGTTTTCTCGGCCCCTGGTGGTCCGAGGTCGTTCCCGCTGCACAGATTCATGCGCCAGGGCCTCCTACAGACAATGCACTTTGATTTATTGCGCTATCTGTAATAGCACCCGAGATATCACCAGATGTATATTGGATTTTCCCCTGACCCTGAGTGACCGGCCCCATGAGACTGTGGTTTTCTCGGCCCCTGGTGGTCCGGGGTCGTTCCCGTTGCACAGATTCATGCGCCAGGGCCTCCTGCAGATAATTCACTTTGGTTTATTGCGCTATCTCTAATAGCACCCGAGATATCACCAGATATATATTGGATTTTTCACTGACCCTGAGCGTCCGGCCCCATGAGACGGTCGTTTTCTCGGCCCCTGGTGGTCCGAGGTCGTTCCCGCTGCACAGGTTCATGCGCCAGGGTCTCCTACAGACAATGCACCTTGATTTATTGCGCTATCTGTAATAGCACCCGAGATATCACCACATATATATTGGATTTTTCCCTGACCCTGAATGTCCGGCCCCATGAGACTGCGGTTTTCTCGGCCCCTGGTGGTCCGAGGTCGTTCCCGCTGCAGACATTCATGCGCCAGGGCCTCCTACAGACAATGCACTTTGATTTATTGCTCTATCTGTAATAGCACCAGAGATATCACCAGATATATATTGGATTTTCCCCTGACCCTGAGTGTCCGGCCCCATGAGACTGTGGTTTTCTCGGCCCCTGGTGGTCCGAGGTCGTTCCCGCTGCACAGATTCATGCGCCAGGGCCTCCTACAGACAATGCACTTTGATTTATTGCGCTATCTGTAATAGCACCCGAGATATCACCAGATATATATTGGATTTTTCCCTGACCCTGAGTGTCCGGCCCCATGAGACGGTGGATGTCTCGGCCCCTGATGGTCCGAGATCCTTCCCGCTGCACAGATTCATGCGCCAGGGCCTCCTGCAGATAATTCCCTTTGGCTTATTGCGCTATCTCTAATAGCGCCCGAGATATGACCAGATATATATTGGATTTTTCCCTGACCCTGAGTGTCCGGCCCCATGAGACTGCGGTTTTCTCGGCCCCTGGTGGTCCGAGGTCGTTCCCGCTGCACACATTCATGCGCCAGGGCCTCCTACAGACAATGCACTTTGATTTATTGCTCTATCTGTAATAGCACCCGAGATATCACCAGATATATATTGGATTTTACCCTGACCCTGAGTGTCCGGCCCCATGAGACGGTCGTTGTCTCGGCCCCTGGAGGGCCGAGGACGTTCCCGCTGCACAGATTCATGCGCCAGGGCCTCCTACAGGTAATGCACTTTGATTTATTGCGCTATCTGTAATAGCACCCGAGATATCACCAGATCTATATTGGATTTTCCACTGACCCTGAGTGTCCGGCCCCATGAGACTGTGGTTTTCTCGGCCCCTGGTGGTCCGAGGACGTTCCCGTTGCACAGATTCATGCGCCAGGGCCTCCTGCAGATAATTCACTTTGGTTTATTGCGCTATCTCTAATAGCACCCGAGATATCACCAGATATATATTGGATTTTTCACTGACCCTGAGCGTCCGGCCCCTTGAGACGGTCGTTTTCTCGGCCCCTGGTGGTCCGAGGTCCTTCACGTTGCACAGGTTCATGCGCCAGGGTCTCCTACAGACAATGCACTTTGATTTATTGCGCTATCAGTAATAGCACCCGAGATATCACCACATATATATTGGATTTTTCAGTGACCCTGAGTGTCCGGCCCCATGAGACGGTGGTTTTCTCGGTCCCTGGTGTTCCGAGGTCGTTCCCGCTGCACAGATTCATGCGCCAGGGCCTCCTACAGACAATGCACTTTGATTTATTGCGCTATCTCTAATAGCACCCGAGATATCACCAGATATATATTGGATTTTCCCCTGACCCTGAGTGTCCGGCCCCATGAGACTGTGGTTTTCTCGGCCCCTGGTGGTCCGAGGTCGTTCCCGTTGCACAGATTCATGCGCCAGGGCCTCCTGCAGATAACTCCCTTTGGTTTATTGCGCTATCTCTAATAGCACCCGAGATATCACCAGATATATATTGGATTTTTCCCTGTCCCTGAGTGTCTGGCCCCATGAGACGGTGGTTTTCTCGGCCCCTGGTGGTCCGCGGTCGTTCCCGCTGCACAGATTCATGCGCCAGGGCCTCCTGCAGATAATTCACTTTCGTTTATTGCGCTATCTCTAATAGCACCCGAGATATCACCAGATATATATTGGATTTTTCCCTTACCCTGAGTGTCCGGCCCCATGAGACGGTGGTTTTCTCGGCCCCTGGTGGTCCTAGGTCGTTCCCGCTGCACAGATGCATGCGCCAGGGCCTCCTGCAGATAATTCCCTTTGGCTTATTGCGCTATCTCTAATAGCGCCCGAGATATCACCAGATATATATTGGATTTTTCCCTGACCCTGAGTGTCCGGCCCCATGAGACTGCGGTTTTCTCGGCCCCTGGTGGTCCGAGGTCGTTCCCGCTGCACACATTCATGCGCCAGGGCCTCCTAGAGACAATGCACTTTGATTTATTGCTCTATCTGTAATAGCACCCGAGATATCACCAGATATATATTGGATTTTCCCCTGACCCTGAGTGTCCGGCCCCATGAGACTGTGGTTTTCTCGGCCCCTGGTGGTCCGAGGTCGTTCCCGCTGCACAGATTCATGCGCCAGGGCCTCCTACAGACAATGCACTTTGATTTATTGCGCTATCTGTAATAGCACCCGAGATATCACCAGATATATATTGGATTTTTCCCTGACCCTGAGTGTCCGGCCCCATGAGACGGTGGATGTCTCGGCCCCTGATGGTCCGAGATCCTTCCCGCTGCACAGATTCATGCGCCAGGGCCTCCTGCAGATAATTCCCTTTGGCTTATTGCGCTATCTCTAATAGCGCCCGAGATATGACCAGATATATATTGGATTTTTCCCTGACCCTGAGTGTCCGGCCCCATGAGACTGCGGTTTTCTCGGCCCCTGGTGGTCCGAGGTCGTTCCCGCTGCACACATTCATGCGCCAGGGCCTCCTACAGACAATGCACTTTGATTTATTGCTCTATCTGTAATAGCACCCGAGATATCACCAGATATATATTGGATTTTACCCTGACCCTGAGTGTCCGGCCCCATGAGACGGTCGTTGTCTCGGCCCCTGGAGGTCCGAGGACGTTCCCGCTGCACAGATTCATGCGCCAGGGCCTCCTACAGGTAATGCACTTTGATTTATTGCGCTATCTGTAATAGCACCCGAGATATCACCAGATCTATATTGGATTTTCCACTGACCCTGAGTGTCCGGCCCCATGAGACTGTGGTTTTCTCGGCCCCTGGTGGTCCGAGGACGTTCCCGTTGCACAGATTCATGCGCCAGGGCCTCCTGCAGATAATTCACTTTGGTTTATTGCGCTATCTCTAATAGCACCCGAGATATCACCAGATATATATTGGATTTTTCACTGACCCTGAGCGTCCGGCCCCTTGAGACGGTCGTTTTCTCGGCCCCTGGTGGTCCGAGGTCCTTCACGTTGCACAGGTTCATGCGCCAGGGTCTCCTACAGACAATGCACTTTGATTTATTGCGCTATCAGTAATAGCACCCGAGATATCACCACATATATATTGGATTTTTCAGTGACCCTGAGTGTCCGGCCCCATGAGACGGTGGTTTTCTCGGCCCCTGGTGGTCCGCGGTCGTTCCCGCTGCACAGATTCATGCGCCAGGGCCTCCTGCAGATAATTCACTTTCGTTTATTGCGCTATCTCTAATAGCACCCGAGATATCACCAGATATATATTGGATTTTTCCCTGACCCTGAGAGTCCGGCCCCATGAGACGGTGGATGTCTCGGCCCCTGATGGTCCGAGATCGTTCCCGCTGCACAGATTCATGCGCCAGGGCCTCCTGCAGACAATTCACTTTGGTTTATTGCGCTATCTCTAATAGCACCCGAGATATCACCAGATATATATTGGATTTTTCCCCGACCCTGAGTGTCCGGCCCCATGAGACTGTGGTTTTCTCGGCCCCTGGTGGTCCGAGGTCGTTCCCGCGGCACAGATTCATGCGCCAGGGCCTCCTACAGACAATGCACTTTGATTTATTGCGCTATCTGTAATAGCACACGAGATATCACCAGATATATACTGGATTTTCCCCTGACCCTGAGTGTCCGGCCCCATGAGACTGTGGTTTTCTCGGCCCCTCGTGGTCCGAGGTCGTTCCCGCTGCACAGATTCATGCGCCAGGGCCTCCTACAGACAATGCACTTTGGTTTATTACGCTATCTCTAATAGCACCCGAGATATCACCAGATATATACTGGATTTTCCCCTGACCCTGAGTGTCCGGCCCCATGAGACGGTGGTTGTCTCGGCCCCGGGTGGTCCTAGGTCGTTCCCGCTGCACAGATTCATGCGCCAGGGCCTCCTACAGACAATGCACTTTGATTTATTGCGCTATCTGTAATAGCACCCGAGATATCACCAGATCTATATTGGATTTTCCCCTGACCCTGAGTATCCGACCCCATGAGACTGTGGTTTTTTCGGCCCCTGGTGGTCCGAGGTCGTTCCCGCTGCACAGATTCATGCGCCAGGGCCACCTGCAGATAATTCACTTTGGTTTATTGCGCTATCTCTAATAGCACCCGAGATATCACCAGATATATACTGGATTTTCCCCTGACCCTGAGTGTCCGGCCCCATGAGACTGAGGTTTTCTCGGCCCCTGGTGGTCCGAGGTCGTTCCCGCTGCACAGATTCATGCGCCAGGGCCTCCTACAGACAATGCACTTTGATTTATTGCGCTATCTGTAATAGCACCCGAGATATCACCACATATATATTGGATTTTTCCCTGACCCTGAGTGTCCGGCCCCGTGAGACGGTGGATGTCTCGGCCCCTGATGGTCCGAGATCGTTCCCGCTGCATATCTTCATGCGCCAGGGCCTCCTGCAGACAATTCCCTTTGGCTTATTGCGCTATCTCTAATAGCGCCCGAGATATCACCAGATATATATTGGATTTTTCCCTGACCCTGAGTGTCCGGCCCCATGAGACGGTGGATGTCTCGGCCCCTGATGGTCCGAGATCGTTCCCGCTGCACAGATTCATGCGCCAGGGCCTCCTGCAGACAATTCACTTTGGTTTATTGCGCTATCTCTAATAGCACCCGAGATATCACCAGATATATACTGGATTTTCCCCTGACCCTGAGTGTCCGGCCCCATGAGACGGTGGTTGTCTCGGCCCCGGGTGGTCCTAGGTCGTTCCCGCTGCACAGATTCATGCGCCAGGGCCTCCTACAGACAATGCACTTTGATTTATTGCGCTATCTCTAATAGCACCCGAGATATCACCAGATATATATTGGATTTTCCCCTGACCCTGAGTGTCCGGCCCCATGAGACTGTGGTTTTCTCGGCCCCTGGTGGTCCGAGGTCGTTCCCGCTGCACAGATTCATGCGCCAGGGCCTCCTACAGACAATGCACTTTGATTTATTGCGCTATCTGTAATAGCACACGAGATATCACCAGATATATAATGGATTTTACCCTGACCATGAGGGTCCGGCCCCATGAGACTGTGGTTTTTTCGGCCCCTGGTGGTCCGACGTCGTTCCCGCTGCACAGATTCATGCGCCAGGACCTCCTACAGACAATGCACTTTGATTTATTGCGCTATCTGTAATAGCACCCGAGATATCACCAGATATATATTGGATTTTTCACTGACCCTGAGCGACCGGCCCCATGAGACGGTCGTTTTCTCGGGCCCTGGTGGTCCGAGGTCGTTCCCGCTGCACAGATTCATGCGCCAGGGCCTCCTACAGACAATGCACTTTGATTTATTGCGCTATCTGTAATAGCACCCGAGATATCACCACATATATATTGGATTTTTCCCTGACCCTGAGTGTCCGGCCGCGTGAGACGGTGGATGTCTCGGCCCTGATGGTCCGAGATCGTTCCCGCTGCACAGATTCATGCGCCAGGGCCTCCTGCAGACAATTCACTTTGGTTTATTGCGCTATCTCTAATAGCACCCGAGATATCACCAGATATATATTGGATTTTTCCCCGACCCTGAGTGTCCGGCCCCATGAGACGGTGGTTTTCTCGGCCGCTGGTGGTCCGAGGTCGTTCCCGCTGGCCAGATTCATGCGCCAGGGTCTCCTACAGACAATGCACTATGATTTATTGCGCTATCTGTAATAGCACCCGAGATATCACCAGATCTATATTGGATTTTCCCCTGACCCTGAGTATCCGGCCCCATGAGACTGTGGTTTTCTCGGCCCCTGGTGGTCCGAGGTCGTTCCCGTTGCACAGATTCATGCGCCAGGGCCTCCTGCAGATAATTCACTTTGGTTTATTGCGCTATCTCTAATAGCACCCGAGATATCACCAGATATATATTGGATTTTTCACTGACCCTGAGCGTCCGGCCCCATGAGACGGTCGTTTTCTCGGCCCCTGGTGGTCCGAGAACGTTCCCGCTGAACAGGTTCATGCGCCAGCGTCTCCTACAGGCAATGCACTTTGATTTATTGCGCTATCTGTAATAGCACCCGAGATATCACCAGATATATATTGGATTTTTCACTGACCCTGAGTGTCCTGCCCCATGAGACGGTGGTTTTCTCGGCCCCTGGTGTTCCGAGGTCGTTCCCGCTGCACAGATTCATGCGCCAGAGCCTCCTACAGACAATGCACTTTGATTTATTGCGCTATCTCTAATAGCGCCCGAGATATCACCAGATATATATTGGATTTTTCCCTGACCCTGAGTGTCCGGCCCCATGAGACTGCGGTTTTCTCGGCCCCTGGTGGTCCGAGGTCGTTCCCGCTGGCCAGATTCATGCGCCAGGGCCTCCTACAGACAATGCACTATGATTTATTGCGCTATTTGTAATAGCACCCGAGATATCACCAGATCTATATTGGATTTTCCCCTGACCCTGAGTATCCGGCCCCATGAGACTGTGGTTTTCTCGGCCCCTGGTGGTACGAGGTCGTTCCCGTTGCACAGATTCATGCGCCAGGGCCTCCTGCAGATAATTCACTTTGGTTTATTGCGCTATCTCTAATAGCACCCGAGATATCACCAGATATATATTGGATTTTTCACTGACCCTGAGCGTCCGGCCCCATGAGACGGTGGTTTTCTCGGCCCCTGGTGTTCCGAGGTCGTTCCCGCTGCACAGATTCATGCGCCAGGGCCTCCTACAGACAATGCACTTTGATTTATTGCGCTATCTGTAATAGCACCCGAGATATCACCACATATATATTGGATTTTTCCCTGACCCTGAGTGTCCGGCCCCGTGAGACGGTGGATGTCTCGGCCCCTGATGGTCCGAGATCGTTCCCGCTGCACAGATTCATGCGCCAGGGCCTCCTGCAGACAATTCACTTTGGTTTATTGCGCTATCTCTAATAGCACCCGAGATATCACCAGATATATATTGGATTTTCCCCTGACCCTGAGTGTCCGGCCCCATGAGACTGTGGTTTTCTCGGCCCCTGGTGGTCCGAGGTCGTTCCCGTTGCACAGATTCATGCGCCAGGGCCTCCTGCAGATAACTCACTTTGGTTTATTGCGCTATCTCTAATAGCACCCGAGATATCACCAGATATATATTGGATTTTTCCCTTACCCTGAGTGTTCGGCCCCATGAGACGGTGGTTTTCTCGGCCCCTGGTGGTCCTAGGTCGTTCCCGCTGCACAGATGCATGCGCCAGGGCCTCCTGCAGATAATTCCCTTTGGCTTATTGCGCTATCTCTAATAGCGCCCGAGATATCACCAGATATATATTGGATTTTTCCCTGACCCTGAGTGTCCGGCCCCATGAGACTGCGGTTTTCTCGGCCCCTGGTGGTCCGAGGTCGTTCCCGCTGCACACATTCATGCGCCAGGGCCTCCTACAGACAATGCACTTTGATTTATTGCTCTATCTGTAATAGCACCCGAGATATCACCAGATATATATTGGATTTTCCCCTGACCCCGAGTGTCCGGCCCCATGAGACTGTGGTTTTCTCGGCCCCTGGTGGTCCGAGGTCGTTCCCGCTGCACGGATTCATGCGCCAGGGCCTCCTACAGACAATGCACTTTGATTTATTGCGCTATCTGTAATAGCATCCGAGATATCACCAGATATATATTGGATTTTTCCCTGACCCTGAGAGTCCGGCCCCATGAGACGGTGGATGTCTCGGCCCCTGATGGTCCGAGATCGTTCCCGCTGCACAGATTCATGCGCCAGGGCCTCCTGCAGACAATTCACTTTGGTTTATTGCGCTATCTCTAATAGCACCCGAGATATCACCAGATATATATTGGATTTTTCCCCGACCCTGAGTGTCCGGCCCCATGAGACTGTGGTTTTCTCGGCCCCTGGTGGTCCGAGGTCGTTCCCGCGGCACAGATTCATGCGCCAGGGCCTCCTACAGACAATGCACTTTGATTTATTGCGCTATCTGTAATAGCACACGAGATATCACCAGATATATACTGGATTTTCCCCTGACCCTGAGTGTCCGGCCCCATGAGACTGTGGTTTTCTCGGCCCCTCGTGGTCCGAGGTCGTTCCCGCTGCACAGATTCATGCGCCAGGGCCTCCTACAGACAATGCACTTTGGTTTATTACGCTATCTCTAATAGCACCCGAGATATCACCAGATATATACTGGATTTTCCCCTGACCCTGAGTGTCCGGCCCCATGAGACGGTGGTTGTCTCGGCCCCGGGTGGTCCTAGGTCGTTCCCGCTGCACAGATTCATGCGCCAGGGCCTCCTACAGACAATGCACTTTGATTTATTGCGCTATCTGTAATAGCACCCGAGATATCACCAGATCTATATTGGATTTTCCCCTGACCCTGAGTATCCGGCCCCATGAGACTGTGGTTTTTTCGGCCCCTGGTGGTCCGAGGTCGTTCCCGCTGCACAGATTCATGCGCCAGGGCCTCCTGCAGATAATTCACTTTGGTTTATTGCGCTATCTCTAATAGCACCCGAGATATCACCAGATATATACTGGATTTTCCCCTGACCCTGAGTGTCCGGCCCCATGAGACTGAGGTTTTCTCGGCCCCTGGTGGTCCGAGGTCGTTCCCGCTGCACAGATTCATCCGCCAGGGCCTCCTACAGACAATGCACTTTGATTTATTGCGCTATCTGTAATAGCACCCGAGATATCACCAGATATATATTGGATTTTTCACTGACCCTGAGTGTCCGGCCCCATGAGACGGTGGTTGTCTCGGCCCCTGGGGGTCCGAGGACGTTCCCGCTGCACAGATTCATGCGCCAGGGCCTCCTGCAGATAATTCACTTTGGTTTATTGAGCTATCTCTAATAGCACCCGAGATATCAAGAGATATATACTGGATTTTCCCCTGACCCTGAGTGTCCGGCTCCATGGGACTGTGGTTTTCTCGGCCCCTGGTGGTCCGAGGTCGTTCCCGCTGCACAGATTCATGCGCCAGGGCCTCCTACAGACAATGCACTTTGATTTATTGCGCTATCTGTAATAGCACCCGAGATATCACCAGATATATATTGGATTTTTCACTGACCCTGAGCGTCCGGCCCCATGAGACGGTCGTTTTCTCGGGCCCTGGTGGTCCGAGGTCGTTCCCGCTGCACCGATTCATGCGCCAGGGCCTCCTACAGACAATGCACTTTGATTTATTGCGCTATCTGTAATAGCACCCGAGATATCACCACATATATATTGGATTTTTCCCTGACCCTGAGTGTCCGGCCCCGTGAGACGGTGGATGTCTCGGCCCCTGATGGTCCGATATCGTTCCCGCTGCACAGATTCATGCGCCAGGGCCTCCTGCAGACAATTCACTTTGGTTTATTGCGCTATCTCTAATAGCACCCGAGATATCACCAGATATATATTGGATTTTTCCCCGACCCTGAGTGTCCGGCCCCATGAGACGGTGGTTTTCTCGGCCGCTGGTGGTCCGAGGTCGTTCCCGCTGGCCAGATTCATGCGCCAGGGTCTCCTACAGACAATGCACTATGATTTATTGCGCTATCTGTAATAGCACCCGAGATATCACCAGATCTATATTGGATTTTCCCCTGACCCTGAGTATCCGGCCCCATGAGACTGTGGTTTTCTCGGCCCCTGGTGGTCCGAGGTCGTTCCCGTTGCACAGATTCATGCGCCAGGGCCTTCTGCAGATAATTCACTTTGGTTTATTGCGCTATCTCTAATAGCACCCGAGATATCACCAGATATATATTGGATTTTTCACTGACCCTGAGCGTCCGGCCCCATGAGACGGTCGTTTTCTCGGCCCCTGGTGGTCCGAGAACGTTCCCGCTGAACAGGTTCATGCGCCAGCGTCTCCTACAGACAATGCACTTTGATTAATTGCGCTATCTGTAATAGCACCCGAGATATCACCAGATATATATTGGATTTTTCACTGACCCTGAGTGTCCTGCCCCATGAGATGGTGGTTTTCTCGGCCGCTGGTGGTCCGAGGTCGTTCCCGCTGGCCAGATTCATGCGCCAGGGCCTCCTACAGACAATGCACTATGATTTATTGCGCTATTTGTAATAGCACCCGAGATATCACCAGATCTATATTGGATTTTCCCCTGACCCTGAGTATCCGGCCCCATGAGACTGTGGTTTTCTCGGCCCCTGGTGG
The DNA here is from genome assembly GCF_051020985.1 of Nomia melanderi. Lineage (NCBI taxonomy): Eukaryota > Metazoa > Arthropoda > Insecta > Hymenoptera > Halictidae > Nomia > Nomia melanderi. The sequence goes on along the minus strand of NW_027475138.1, from coordinate 941,879 downwards.
TCCGAGGTCGTTCCCGTTGCACAGATTCATGCGCCAGGGCCTCCTGCAGATAATTCACTTTGGTTTATTGCGCTATCTCTAATAGCACCCGAGATATCACCAGATATATATTGGATTTTTCACTGACCCTGAGTGTCCGGCCCCATGAGACGGTCGTTGTCTCGGCCCCTGGAGGTCCGAGGACGTTCCCGCTGCACAGATTCATGCGCCAGGGCCTCCTACAGGTAATGCACTTTGATTTATTGCGCTATCTGTAATAGCAGCCGAGATATCACCAGATCTATATTGGATTTTCCCCTGACCCTGAGTGTCCGGCCCCATGAGACTGTGGTTTTCTCGGCCCCTGGTGGTCCGAGGACGTTCCCGTTGCACAGATTCATGCGCAAGGGCCTCCTGCAGATAATTCACTTTGGTTTATTGCGCTATCTGTAATAGCACCCGAGACATCACCAGATATATATTGGATTTTTCCCTTACCCTGAGTGTCCGGCCCCATGAGACGGTGGTTTTCTCGGCCCCTGGTGGTCCTAGGTCGTTCCCGCTGCACAGATGCATGCGCCAGGGCCTCCTGCAGATAATTCCCTTTGGCTTATTGCGCTATCTCTAATAGCGCCCGAGATATCACCAGATATATATTGGATTTTTCCCTGACCCTGAGTGTCCGGCCCCATGAGACTGCGGTTTTCTCGGCCCCTGGTGGTCCGAGGTCGTTCCCGCTGCACACATTCATGCGCCAGGGCCTCCTACAGACAATGCACTTTGATTTATTGCTCTATCTGTAATAGCACCCGAGATATCACCAGATATATATTGGATTTTCCCCTGACCCTGAGTGTCCTGCCCCATGAGACTGTGGTTTTCTCGGCCCCTGGTGGTCCGAGGTCGTTCCCGCTGCACAGATTCATGCGCCAGGGCCTCCTACAGACAATGCACTTTGATTTATTGCGCTATCTGTTATAGCACCCGAGATATCACCAGATATATATTGGATTTTACCCTGACCCTGAGTGTCCGGCCCCATGAGACTGTGGTTTTCTCGGCCCCTGGTGGTCCGAGGACGTTCCCGTTGCACAGATTCATGCGCAAGGGCCTCCTGCAGATAATTCACTTTGGTTTATTGCGCTATCTGTAATAGCACCCGAGATATCACCAGATGTATATTGGATTTTCCCCTGACCCTGAGTGACCGGCCCCATGAGACTGTGGTTTTCTCGGCCCCTGGTGGTCCGGGGTCGTTCCCGTTGCACAGATTCATGCGCCAGGGCCTCCTGCAGATAATTCACTTTGGTTTATTGCGCTATCTCTAATAGCACCCGAGATATCACCAGATATATATTGGATTTTTCACTGACCCTGAGCGTCCGGCCCCATGAGACGGTCGTTTTCTCGGCCCCTGGTGGTCCGAGGTCGTTCCCGCTGCACAGGTTCATGCGCCAGGGTCTCCTACAGACAATGCACTTTGATTTATTGCGCTATCTGTAATAGCACCCGAGATATCACCACATATATATTGGATTTTTCCCTGACCCTGAATGTCCGGCCCCATGAGACTGCGGTTTTCTCGGCCCCTGGTGGTCCGAGGTCGTTCCCGCTGCAGACATTCATGCGCCAGGGCCTCCTACAGACAATGCACTTTGATTTATTGCTCTATCTGTAATAGCACCAGAGATATCACCAGATATATATTGGATTTTCCCCTGACCCTGAGTGTCCGGCCCCATGAGACTGTGGTTTTCTCGGCCCCTGGTGGTCCGAGGTCGTTCCCGCTGCACAGATTCATGCGCCAGGGCCTCCTACAGACAATGCACTTTGATTTATTGCGCTATCTGTAATAGCACCCGAGATATCACCAGATATATATTGGATTTTTCCCTGACCCTGAGTGTCCGGCCCCATGAGACGGTGGATGTCTCGGCCCCTGATGGTCCGAGATCCTTCCCGCTGCACAGATTCATGCGCCAGGGCCTCCTGCAGATAATTCCCTTTGGCTTATTGCGCTATCTCTAATAGCGCCCGAGATATGACCAGATATATATTGGATTTTTCCCTGACCCTGAGTGTCCGGCCCCATGAGACTGCGGTTTTCTCGGCCCCTGGTGGTCCGAGGTCGTTCCCGCTGCACACATTCATGCGCCAGGGCCTCCTACAGACAATGCACTTTGATTTATTGCTCTATCTGTAATAGCACCCGAGATATCACCAGATATATATTGGATTTTACCCTGACCCTGAGTGTCCGGCCCCATGAGACGGTCGTTGTCTCGGCCCCTGGAGGTCCGAGGACGTTCCCGCTGCACAGATTCATGCGCCAGGGCCTCCTACAGGTAATGCACTTTGATTTATTGCGCTATCTGTAATAGCACCCGAGATATCACCAGATCTATATTGGATTTTCCACTGACCCTGAGTGTCCGGCCCCATGAGACTGTGGTTTTCTCGGCCCCTGGTGGTCCGAGGACGTTCCCGTTGCACAGATTCATGCGCCAGGGCCTCCTGCAGATAATTCACTTTGGTTTATTGCGCTATCTCTAATAGCACCCGAGATATCACCAGATATATATTGGATTTTTCACTGACCCTGAGCGTCCGGCCCCTTGAGACGGTCGTTTTCTCGGCCCCTGGTGGTCCGAGGTCGTTCACGCTGCACAGGTTCATGCGCCAGGGTCTCCTACAGACAATGCACTTTGATTTATTGCGCTATCAGTAATAGCACCCGAGATATCACCACATATATATTGGATTTTTCAGTGACCCTGAGTGTCCGGCCCCATGAGACGGTGGTTTTCTCGGTCCCTGGTGTTCCGAGGTCGTTCCCGCTGCACAGATTCATGCGCCAGGGCCTCCTACAGACAATGCACTTTGATTTATTGCGCTATCTCTAATAGCACCCGAGATATCACCAGATATATATTGGATTTTCCCCTGACCCTGAGTGTCCGGCTCCATGAGACTGTGGTTTTCTCGGCCCCTGGTGGTCCGAGGTCGTTCCCGTTGCACAGATTCATGCGCCAGGGCCTCCTGCAGATAACTCCCTTTGGTTTATTGCGCTATCTCTAATAGCACCCGAGATATCACCAGATATATATTGGATTTTTCCCTGTCCCTGAGTGTCTGGCCCCATGAGACGGTGGTTTTCTCGGCCCCTGGTGGTCCGCGGTCGTTCCCGCTGCACAGATTCATGCGCCAGGGCCTCCTGCAGATAATTCACTTTCGTTTATTGCGCTATCTCTAATAGCACCCGAGATATCACCAGATATATATTGGATTTTTCCCTTACCCTGAGTGTCCGGCCCCATGAGACGGTGGTTTTCTCGGCCCCTGGTGGTCCTAGGTCGTTCCCGCTGCACAGATGCATGCGCCAGGGCCTCCTGCAGATAATTCCCTTTGGCTTATTGCGCTATCTCTAATAGCGCCCGAGATATCACCAGATATATATTGGATTTTTCCCTGACCCTGAGTGTCCGGCCCCATGAGACTGCGGTTTTCTCGGCCCCTGGTGGTCCGAGGTCGTTCCCGCTGCACACATTCATGCGCCAGGGCCTCCTAGAGACAATGCACTTTGATTTATTGCTCTATCTGTAATAGCACCCGAGATATCACCAGATATATATTGGATTTTCCCCTGACCCTGAGTGTCCGGCCCCATGAGACTGTGGTTTTCTCGGCCCCTGGTGGTCCGAGGTCGTTCCCGCTGCACAGATTCATGCGCCAGGGCCTCCTACAGACAATGCACTTTGATTTATTGCGCTATCTGTAATAGCACCCGAGATATCACCAGATATATACTGGATTTTCCCCTGACCCTGAGTGTCCGGCCCCATGAGACTGTGGTTTTCTCGGCCCCTCGTGGTCCGAGGTCGTTCCCGCTGCACAGATTCATGCGCCAGGGCCTCCTACAGACAATGCACTTTGGTTTATTACGCTATCTCTAATAGCACCCGAGATATCACCAGATATATACTGGATTTTCCCCTGACCCTGAGTGTCCGGCCCCATGAGACGGTGGTTGTCTCGGCCCCGGGTGGTCCTAGGTCGTTCCCGCTGCACAGATTCATGCGCCAGGGCCTCCTACAGACAATGCACTTTGATTTATTGCGCTATCTGTAATAGCACCCGAGATATCACCAGATCTATATTGGATTTTCCCCTGACCCTGAGTATCCGGCCCCATGAGACTGTGGTTTTTTCGGCCCCTGGTGGTCCGAGGTCGTTCCCGCTGCACAGATTCATGCGCCAGGGCTTCCTGCAGATAATTCACTTTGGTTTATTGCGCTATCTCTAATAGCACCCGAGATATCACCAGATATATATTGGATTTTCCCCTGACCCTGAGTGTCCGGCCCCATGAGACTGTGGTTTTCTCGGCCCCTGGTGGTCCGAGGTCGTTCCCGCTGCACAGATTCATGCGCCAGGGCCTCCTACAGACAATGCACTTTGATTTATTGCGCTATCTGTAATAGCACACGAGATATCACCAGATATATAATGGATTTTACCCTGACCATGAGGGTCCGGCCCCATGAGACTGTGGTTTTTTCGGCCCCTGGTGGTCCGACGTCGTTCCCGCTGTACAGATTCATGCGCCAGGGCCTCCTACAGACAATGCACTTTGATTTATTGCGCTATCTGTAATAGCACCCGAGATATCACCAGATATATATTGGATTTTACCCTGACCCTGAGCGTCCGGCCCCATGAGACGGTGGTTGTCTCGGCCCCAGGAGGTCCGAGGACGTTCCCGCTTGCACAGATTCATGCGCCAGGGCATCCTGCAGATAATTCACTTTGGTTTACTGCGCTATCTCTAATAGCACCCGAGATATCACCAGATATATACTGGATTTTCCCCTGACCCTGAGTGTCCGGCCCCATGAGACTGAGGTTTTCTCGGCCCCTGGTGGTCCGAGGTCGTTCCCGCTGCACAGATTCATCCGCCAGGGCCTCCTACAGACAATGCACTTTGATTTATTGCGCTATCTGTAATAGCACCCGAGATATCACCAGATATATATTGGATTTTTCACTGACCCTGAGTGTCCGGCCCCATGAGACGGTGGTTGTCTCGGCCCCTGGGGGTCCGAGGACGTTCCCGCTGCACAGATTCATGCGCCAGGGCCTCCTGCAGATAATTCACTTTGGTTTATTGCGCTATCTCTAATAGCACCCGAGATATCAAGAGATATATACTGGATTTTCCCCTGACCCTGAGTGTCCGGCTCCATGGGACTGTGGTTTTCTCGGCCCCTGGTGGTCCGAGGTCGTTCCCGCTGCACAGATTCATGCGCCAGGGCCTCCTACAGACAATGCACTTTGATTTATTGCGCTATCTGTAATAGCACCCGAGATATCACCAGATATATATTGGATTTTTCACTGACCCTGAGCGTCCGGCCCCATGAGACGGTCGTTTTCTCGGGCCCTGGTGGTCCGAGGTCGTTCCCGCTGCACAGATTCATGCGCCAGGGCCTCCTACAGACAATGCACTTTGATTTATTGCGCTATCTGTAATAGCACCCGAGATATCACCACATATATATTGGATTTTTCCCTGACCCTGAGTGTCCGGCCCCGTGAGACTGCGGTTTTCTCGGCCCCTGGTGATCCGAGGTCGTTCCCGCTGCACACATTCATGCGCCAGGGCCTCCTACAGACAATGCACTTTGATTTATTGCTCTATCTGTAATAGCACCCGAGATATCACCAGATATATATTGGATTTTACCCTGACCCTGAGTGTCCGGCCCCATGAGACGGTCGTTGTCTCGGCCCCTGGAGGTCCGAGGACGTTCCCGCTGCACAGATTCATGCGCCAGGGCCTCCTACAGGTAATGCACTTTGATTTATTGCGCTATCTGTAATAGCACCCGAGATATCACCAGATATATATTGGATTTTACCCTGACCCTGAGCGTCCGGCCCCATGAGACGGTGGTTGTCTCGGCCCCAGGAGGTCCGAGGACGTTCCCGCTTGCACAGATTCATGCGCCAGGGCATCCTGCAGATAATTCACTTTGGTTTACTGCGCTATCTCTAATAGCACCCGAGATATCACCAGATATATACTGGATTTTCCCCTGACCCTGAGTGTCCGGCCCCATGAGACTGAGGTTTTCTCGGCCCCTGGTGGTCCGAGGTCGTTCCCGCTGCACAGATTCATCCGCCAGGGCCTCCTACAGACAATGCACTTTGATTTATTGCGCTATCTGTAATAGCACCCGAGATATCACCAGATATATATTGGATTTTTCACTGACCCTGAGTGTCCGGCCCCATGAGACGGTGGTTGTCTCGGCCCCTGGGGGTCCGAGGACGTTCCCGCTGCACAGATTCATGCGCCAGGGCCTCCTGCAGATAATTCACTTTGGTTTATTGCGCTATCTCTAATAGCACCCGAGATATCAAGAGATATATACTGGATTTTCCCCTGACCCTGAGTGTCCGGCTCCATGGGACTGTGGTTTTCTCGGCCCCTGGTGGTCCGAGGTCGTTCCCGCTGCACAGATTCATGCGCCAGGGCCTCCTACAGACAATGCACTTTGATTTATTGCGCTATCTGTAATAGCACCCGAGATATCACCAGATATATATTGGATTTTTCACTGACCCTGAGCGTCCGGCCCCATGAGACGGTCGTTTTCTCGGGCCCTGGTGGTCCGAGGTCGTTCCCGCTGCACAGATTCATGCGCCAGGGCCTCCTACAGACAATGCACTTTGATTTATTGCGCTATCTGTAATAGCACCCGAGATATCACCACATATATATTGGATTTTTCCCTGACCCTGAGTGTCCGGCCCCGTGAGACTGCGGTTTTCTCGGCCCCTGGTGATCCGAGGTCGTTCCCGCTGCACACATTCATGCGCCAGGGCCTCCTACAGACAATGCACTTTGATTTATTGCTCTATCTGTAATAGCACCCGAGATATCACCAGATATATATTGGATTTTACCCTGACCCTGAGTGTCCGGCCCCATGAGACGGTCGTTGTCTCGGCCCCTGGAGGTCCGAGGACGTTCCCGCTGCACAGATTCATGCGCCAGGGCCTCCTACAGGTAATGCACTTTGATTTATTGCGCTATCTGTAATAGCACCCGAGATATCACCAGATCTATATTGGATTTTCCACTGACCCTGAGTGTCCGGCCCCATGAGACTGTGGTTTTCTCGGCCCCTGGTGGTCCGAGGACGTTCCCGTTGCACAGATTCATGCGCCAGGGCCTCCTGCAGATAATTCACTTTGGTTTATTGCGCTATCTCTAATAGCACCCGAGATATCACCAGATATATATTGGATTTTTCACTGACCCTGAGCGTCCGGCCCCTTGAGACGGTCGTTTTCTCGGCCCCTGGTGGTCCGAGGTCGTTCACGCTGCACAGGTTCATGCGCCAGGGTCTCCTACAGACAATGCACTTTGATTTATTGCGCTATCAGTAATAGCACCCGAGATATCACCACATATATATTGGATTTTTCACTGACCCTGAGTGTCCGGCCCCATGAGACGGTGGTTTTCTCGGTCCCTGGTGTTCCGAGGTCGTTCCCGCTGCACAGATTCATGCGCCAGGGCCTCCTACAGACAATGCACTTTGATTTATTGCGCTATCTCAAATAGCACCCGAGATATCACCAGATATATATTGGATTTTCCCCTGACCCTGAGTGTCCGGCCCCATGAGACTGTGGTTTTCTCGGCCCCTGGTGGTCCGAGGTCGTTCCCGTTGCACAGATTCATGCGCCAGGGCCTCCTGCAGATAACTCACTTTGGTTTATTGCGCTATCTCTAATAGCACCCGAGATATCACCAGATATATATTGGATTTTTCCCTGTCCCTGAGTGTCCGGCCCCATGAGACGGTGGTTCTCTTGGCCCCTGGTGGTCCGCGGTCGTTCCCGCTGCACAGATTCATGCGCCAGGGCCTCCTGCAGATAATTCACTTTCGTTTATTGCGCTATCTCTAATAGCACCCGAGATATCACCAGATATATATTGGATTTTTCCCTTACCCTGAGTGTCCGGCCCCATGAGACGGTGGTTTTCTCGGCCCCTGGTGGTCCTAGGTCGTTCCCGCTGCACAGATGCATGCGCCAGGGCCTCCTGCATATAATTCCCTTTGGCTTATTGCGCTATCTCTAATAGCGCCCGAGATATCACCAGATATATATTGGATTTTTCCCTGACCCTGAGTGTCCGGCCCCATGAGACTGCGGTTTTCTCGGCCCCTGGTGGTCCGAGGTCGTTCCCGCTGCACACATTCATGCGCCAGGGCCTCCTAGAGACAATGCACTTTGATTTATTGCTCTATCTGTAATAGCACCCGAGATATCACCAGATATATATTGGATTTTCCCCTGACCCTGAGTGTCCGGCCCCATTAGACTGTGGTTTTCTCGGCCCCTGGTGGTCCTAGGTCGTTCCCGCTGCACAGATGCATGCGCCAGGGCCTCCTGCAGATAATTCCCTTTGGCTTATTGCGCTATCTCTAATAGCGCCCGAGATATCACCAGATATATATTGGATTTTTCCCTGTCCCTGAGTGTCCGGCCCCATGAGACGGTGGTTTTCTCGGCCCCTGGTGGTCCGCGGTCGTTCCCGCTGCACAGATTCATGCGCCAGGGCCTCCTGCAGATAATTCACTTTCGTTTATTGCGCTATCTCTAATAGCACCCGAGATATCACCAGATATATATTGGATTTTTCCCTGACCCTGAGAGTCCGGCCCCATGAGACGGTGGATGTCTCGGCCCCTGATGGTCCGAGATCGTTCCCGCTGCACAGATTCATGCGCCAGGGCCTCCTGCAGACAATTCACTTTGGTTTATTGCGCTATCTCTAATAGCACCCGAGATATCACCAGATATATATTGGATTTTTCCCCGACCCTGAGTGTCCGGCCCCATGAGACTGTGGTTTTCTCGGCCCCTGGTGGTCCGAGGTCGTTCCCGCGGCACAGATTCATGCGCCAGGGCCTCCTACAGACAATGCACTTTGATTTATTGCGCTATCTGTAATAGCACACGAGATATCACCAGATATATACTGGATTTTCCCCTGACCCTGAGTGTCCGGCCCCATGAGACTGTGGTTTTCTCGGCCCCTCGTGGTCCGAGGTCGTTCCCGCTGCACAGATTCATGCGCCAGGGCCTCCTACAGACAATGCACTTTGGTTTATTACGCTATCTCTAATAGCACCCGAGATATCACCAGATATATACTGGATTTTCCCCTGACCCTGAGTGTCCGGCCCCATGAGACGGTGGTTGTCTCGGCCCCGGGTGGTCCTAGGTCGTTCCCGCTGCACAGATTCATGCGCCAGGGCCTCCTACAGACAATGCACTTTGATTTATTGCGCTATCTGTAATAGCACCCGAGATATCACCAGATCTATATTGGATTTTCCCCTGACCCTGAGTATCCGGCCCCATGAGACTGTGGTTTTTTCGGCCCCTGGTGGTCCGAGGTCGTTCCCGCTGCACAGATTCATGCGCCAGGGCCACCTGCAGATAATTCACTTTGGTTTATTGCGCTATCTCTAATAGCACCCGAGATATCACCAGATATATACTGGATTTTCCCCTGACCCTGAGTGTCCGGCCCCATGAGACTGAGGTTTTCTCGGCCCCTGGTGGTCCGAGGTCGTTCCCGCTGCACAGATTCATGCGCCAGGGCCTCCTACAGACAATGCACTTTGATTTATTGCGCTATCTGTAATAGCACCCGAGATATCACCAGATATATATTGGATTTTTCCCCGACCCTGAGTGTCCGGCCCCATGAGACGGTGGTTTTCTCGGCCGCTGGTGGTCCGAGGTCGTTCCCGCTGGCCAGATTCATGCGCCAGGGTCTCCTACAGACAATGCACTATGATTTATTGCGCTATCTGTAATAGCACCCGAGATATCACCAGATCTATATTGGATTTTCCCCTGACCCTGAGTATCCGGCCCCATGAGACTGTGGTTTTCTCGGCCCCTGGTGGTCCGAGGTCGTTCCCGTTGCACAGATTCATGCGCCAGGGCCTCCTGCAGATAATTCACTTTGGTTTATTGCGCTATCTCTAATAGCACCCGAGATATCACCAGATATATATTGGATTTTTCACTGACCCTGAGCGTCCGGCCCCATGAGACGGTCGTTTTCTCGGCCCCTGGTGGTCCGAGAACGTTCCCGCTGAACAGGTTCATGCGCCAGCGTCTCCTACAGACAATGCACTTTGATTTATTGCGCTATCTGTAATAGCACCCGAGATATCACCAGATATATATTGGATTTTTCACTGACCCTGAGTGTCCTGCCCCATGAGATGGTGGTTTTCTCGGCCGCTGGTGGTCCGAGGTCGTTCCCGCTGGCCAGATTCATGCGCCAGGGCCTCCTACAGACAATGCACTATGATTTATTGCGCTATTTGTAATAGCAACCGAGATATCACCAGATCTATATTGGATTTTCCCCTGACCCTGAGTATCCGGCCCCATGAGACTGTGGTTTTCTCGGCCCCTGGTGGTCCGAGGTCGTTCCCGTTGCACAGATTCATGCGCCAGGGCCTCCTGCAGATAATTCACTTTGGTTTATTGCGCTATCTCTAATAGCACCCGAGATATCACCAGATATATATTGGATTTTTCACTGACCCTGAGCGTCCGGCCCCATGAGACGGTGGTTTTCTCGGCCCCTGGTGTTCCGAGGTCGTTCCCGCTGCACAGATTCATGCGCCAGGGCCTCCTACAGACAATGCACTTTGATTTATTGCGCTATCTCTAATAGCGCCCGAGATATCACCAGATATATATTGGATTTTTCCCTGACCCTGAGTGTCCGGCCCCATGAGACTGCGGTTTTCTCGGCCCCTGGTGGTCCGAGGTCGTTCCCGCTGCACAGATTCATGCGCCAGGGCCTCCTGCAGATAATTCACTTTGGTTTATTGCGCTATCTGTAATAGCACCCGAGATATCACCAGATCTATATTGGATTTTCCCCTGACCCTGAGTGTCCGGCCCCATGAGACTGTGGTTTTCTCGGTCCCTGGTGGTCCGAGGACGTTCCCGTTGCACAGATTCATGCGCAAGGGCCTCCTACAGACAATGCACTATGATTTATTGCGCTATCTGTAATAGCACCCGAGATATCACCAGATCTATATTGGATTTTCCCCTGACCCTGAGTATCCGGCCCCATGAGACTGTGGTTTTCTCGGCCCCTGGTGGTCCGAGGTCGTTCCCGTTGCACAGATTCATGCGCCAGGGCCTCCTGCAGATAATTCACTTTGGTTTATTGCGCTATCTCTAATAGCACCCGAGATATCACCAGATATATATTGGATTTTTCACTGACCCTGAGCGTCCGGCCCCATGAGACGGTCGTTTTCTCGGCCCCTGGTGGTCCGAGAACGTTCCCGCTGAACAGGTTCATGCGCCAGCGTCTCCTACAGACAATGCACTTTGATTTATTGCGCTATCTGTAATAGCACCCGAGATATCACCAGATATATATTGGATTTTTCACTGACCCTGAGTGTCCTGCCCCATGAGACGGTGGTTTTCTCGGCCGCTGGTGGTCCGAGGTCGTTCCCGCTGGCCAGATTCATGCGCCAGGGCCTCCTACAGACAATGCACTATGATTTATTGCGCTATCTGTAATAGCACCAGAGATATCACCAGATCTATATTGGATTTTCCCCTGACCCTGAGTATCCGGCCCCATGAGACTGTGGTTTTCTCGGCCCCTGGTGGTCCGAGGTCGTTCCCGTTGCACAGATTCATGCGCCAGGGCCTCCTGCAGATAATTCACTTTGGTTTATTGCGCTATCTCTAATAGCACCCGAGATATCACCAGATATATATTGGATTTTACCCTGACCCTGAGTGTCCGGCCCCATGAGACTGCGGTTTTCTCGGCCCCTGGTGGTCCGAGGTCGTTCCCGCTGCACACATTCATGCGCCAGGGCCTCCTACAGACAATGCACTTTGATTTATTGCTCTATCTGTAATAGCACCCGAGATATCACCAGATATATATTGGATTTTATCCTGACCCTGAGTGTCCGGCCCCATGAGACGGTCGTTGTCTCGGCCCCTGGAGGTCCGAGGACGTTCCCGCTGCACAGATTCATGCGCCAGGGCCTCCTACAGGTAATGCACTTTGATTTATTGCGCTATCTGTAATAGCACCCGAGATATCACCAGATCTATATTGGATTTTCCACTGACCCTGAGTGTCCGGCCCCATGAGACTGTGGTTTTCTCGGCCCCTGGTGGTCCGAGGACGTTCCCGTTGCACAGATTCATGCGCCAGGGCCTCCTGCAGATAATTCACTTTGGTTTATTGCGCTATCTCTAATAGCACCCGAGATATCACCAGATATATATTGGATTTTTCACTGACCCTGAGCGTCCGGCCCCTTGAGACGGTCGTTTTCTAGGCCCCTGGTGGTCCGAGGTCGTTCCCGCTGCACAGGTTCATGCGCCAGGGTCTCCTACAGACAATGCACTTTGATTTATTGCGCTATCTGTAATAGCACCCGAGATATCACCACATATATATTGGATTTTTCACTGACCCTGAGTGTCCGGCCCCATGAGACGGTGGTTTTCTCGGTCCCTGGTGTTCCGAGGTCGTTCCCGCTGCACAGATTCATGCGCCAGGGCCTCCTACAGACAATGCACTTTGATTTATTGCGCTATCTCTAATAGCACCCGAGATATCACCAGATATATATTGGATTTTCCCCTGACCCTGAGTGTCCGGCCCCATGAGACTGTGGTTTTCTCGGCCCCTGGTGGTCCGAGGTCGTTCCCGTTGCACAGATTCATGCGCCAGGGCCTCCTGCAGATAACTCACTTTGGTTTATTGCGCTATCTCTAATAGCACCCGAGATATCACCAGATATATATTGGATTTTTCCCTGTCCCTGAGTGTCCGGCCCCATGAGACGGTGGTTTTCTCGGCCCCTGGTGGTCCGCGGTCGTTCCCGCTGCACAGATTCATGCGCCAGGGCCTCCTGCAGATAATTCACTTTCGTTTATTGCGCTATCTCTAATAGCACCCGAGATATCACCAGATATATATTGGATTTTTCACTGACCCTGAGCGTCCGGCCCCTTGAGACGGTCGTTTTCTCGGCCCCTGGTGGTCCGAGGTCGTTCCCGCTGCACAGGTTCATGCGCCAGGGTCTCCTACAGACAATGCACTTTGATTTATTGCGCTATCTGTAATAGCATCCGAGATATCACCGGATATATATTGGATTTTTCCCTGACCCTGAGTGTCCGGCCCCATGAGACGGTGGATGTCTCGGCCCCTGATGGTCCGAGATCGTTCCCGCTGCACAGATTCATGCGCCAGGGCCTCCTGCAGACAATTCACTTTGGTTTATTGCGCTATCTCTAATAGCACCCGAGATATCACCAGATATATATTGGATTTTTCCCCGACCCTGAGTGTCCGGCCCCATGAGACTGTGGTTTTCTCGGCCCCTGGTGGTCCGAGGTCGTTCCCGCTGCACCGATTCATGCGCCAGGGCCTCCTACAGACAATGCACTTTGATTTATTGCGCTATCTGTAATAGCACCCGAGATATCACCAGATATATACTGGATTTTCCCCTGACCCTGAGTGTCCGGCCCCATGAGACTGTGGTTTTCTCGGCCCCTCGTGGTCCTAGGTCGTTCCCGCTGCACAGATTCATGCGCCAGGGCCTCCTACAGACAATGCACTTTGATTTATTGCGCTATCTCTAATAGCGCCCGAGATATCACCAGATATATATTGGATTTTTCCCTGACCCTGAGTGTCCGGCCCCATGAGACTGCGGTTTTCTCGGCCCCTGGTGGTCCGAGGTCGTTCCCGCTGCACAGATTCATGCGCCAGGGCCTCCTGCAGACAATTCACTTTGGTTTATTGCGCTATCTCTAATAGCACCCGAGATATCACCAGATATATATTGGATTTTTCCCCGACCCTTAGTGTCCGGCCCCATGAGACGGTGGTTTTCTCGGCCGCTGGTGGTCCGAGGTCGTTCCCGCTGCACAGGTTCATGCGCCAGGGTCTCCTACAGACAATGCACTTTGATTTATTGCGCTATCTCTAATAGCGCCCGAGATATCACCAGATATATACTGGATTTTCCCCTGACCCTGAGTGTCCGGCCCCATGAGACTGTGGTTTTCTCGGCCCCTCGTGGTCCTAGGTCGTTCCCGCTGCACAGATTCATGCGCCAGGGCCTCCTACAGACAATGCACTATGATTTATTGCGCTATCTGTAATAGCACCCGAGATATCACCAGATCTATATTGGATTTTCCCCTGACCCTGAGTATCCGGCCCCATGAGACTGTGGTTTTCTCGGCCCCTGGTGGTCCGAGGTCGTTCCCGTTGCACAGATTCATGCGCCAGGGCCTCCTGCAGATAATTCACTTTGGTTTATTGCGCTATCTCTAATAGCACCCGAGATATCACCAGATATATATTGGATTTTACCCTGACCCTGAGTGTCCGGCCCCATGAGACTGTGCTTTTCTCGGCCCCTGGTGGTCCGAGGTCGTTCCCGCTGCACAGATTCATGCGCCAGGGCCTCCTACAGACAATGCACTTTGATTTATTGCGCTATCTGTTATAGCACCCGAGATATCACCAGATATATATTGGATTTTCCCCTGACCCTGAGTGTCCTGCCCCATGAGACTGTGGTTTTCTCGGCCCCTGGTGGTCCGAGGTCGTTCCCGCTGCACAGATTCATGCGCCAGGGCCTCCTACAGACAATGCACTTTGATTTATTGCGCTATCTGTTATAGCACCCGAGATATCACCAGATATATATTGGATTTTACCCTGACCCTGAGTGTCCGGCCCCATGAGACTGTGGTTTTCTCGGCCCCTGGTGGTCCGAGGACGTTCCCGTTGCACAGATTCATGCGCAAGGGCCTCCTGCAGATAATTCACTTTGGTTTATTGCGCTATCTGTAATAGCACCCGAGATATCACCAGATGTATATTGGATTTTCCCCTGACCCTGAGTGACCGGCCCCATGAGACTGTGGTTTTCTCGGCCCCTGGTGGTCCGGGGTCGTTCCCGTTGCACAGATTCATGCGCCAGGACCTCCTGCAGATAATTCACTTTGGTTTATTGCGCTATCTCTAATAGCACCCGAGATATCACCAGATATATATTGGATTTTTCACTGACCCTGAGCGTCCGGCCCCATGAGACGGTCGTTTTCTCGGCCCCTGGTGGTCCGAGGTCGTTCCCGCTGCACAGGTTCATGCGCCAGGGTCTCCTACAGACAATGCACTTTGATTTATTGCGCTATCTGTAATAGCACCCGAGATATCACCACATATATATTGGATTTTTCCCTGACCCTGAATGTCCGGCCCCATGAGACTGCGGTTTTCTCGGCCCCTGGTGGTCCGAGGTCGTTCCCGCTGCAGACATTCATGCGCCAGGGCCTCCTACAGACAATGCACTTTGATTTATTGCTCTATCTGTAATAGCACCAGAGATATCACCAGATATATATTGGATTTTCCCCTGACCCTGAGTGTCCGGCCCCATGAGACTGTGGTTTTCTCGGCCCCTGGTGGTCCGAGGTCGTTCCCGCTGCACAGATTCATGCGCCAGGGCCTCCTACAGACAATGCACTTTGATTTATTGCGCTATCTGTAATAGCACCCGAGATATCACCAGATATATATTGGATTTTTCCCTGACCCTGAGTGTCCGGCCCCATGAGACGGTGGATGTCTCGGCCCCTGATGGTCCGAGATCCTTCCCGCTGCACAGATTCATGCGCCAGGGCCTCCTGCAGATAATTCCCTTTGGCTTATTGCGCTATCTCTAATAGCGCCCGAGATATGACCAGACATATATTGGATTTTTCCCTGACCCTGAGTGTCCGGCCCCATGAGACTGCGGTTTTCTCGGCCCCTGGTGGTCCGAGGTCGTTCCCGCTGCACACATTCATGCGCCAGGGCCTCCTACAGACAATGCACTTTGATTTATTGCTCTATCTGTAATAGCACCCGAGATATCACCAGATATATATTGGATTTTACCCTGACCCTGAGTGTCCGGCCCCATGAGACGGTCGTTGTCTCGGCCCCTGGAGGTCCGAGGACGTTCCCGCTGCACAGATTCATGCGCCAGGGCCTCCTACAGGTAATGCACTTTGATTTATTGCGCTATCTGTAATAGCACCCGAGATATCACCAGATCTATATTGGATTTTCCACTGACCCTGAGTGTCCGGCCCCATGAGACTGTGGTTTTCTCGGCCCCTGGTGGTCCGAGGACGTTCCCGTTGCACAGATTCATGCGCCAGGGCCTCCTGCAGATAATTCACTTTGGTTTATTGCGCTATCTCTAATAGCACCCGAGATATCACCAGATATATATTGGATTTTTCACTGACCCTGAGCGTCCGGCCCCTTGAGACGGTCGTTTTCTCGGCCCCTGGTGGTCCGAGGTCGTTCACGCTGCACAGGTTCATGCGCCAGGGTCTCCTACAGACAATGCACTTTGATTTATTGCGCTATCAGTAATAGCACCCGAGATATCACCACATATATATTGGATTTTTCAGTGACCCTGAGTGTCCGGCCCCATGAGACGGTGGTTTTCTCGGTCCCTGGTGTTCCGAGGTCGTTCCCGCTGCACAGATTCATGCGCCAGGGCCTCCTACAGACAATGCACTTTGATTTATTGCGCTATCTCTAATAGCACCCGAGATATCACCAGATATATATTGGATTTTCCCCTGACCCTGATTGTCCGGCCCCATGAGACTGTGGTTTTCTCGGCCCCTGGTGGTCCTAGGTCGTTCCCGCTGCACAGATGCATGCGCCAGGGCCTCCTGCAGATAATTCCCTTTGGCTTATTGCGCTATCTCTAATAGCGCCCGAGATATCACCAGATATATATTGGATTTTTCCCTGACCCTGAGTGTCCGGCCCCATGAGACTGCGGTTTTCTCGGCCCCTGGTGGTCCGAGGTCGTTCCCGCTGCACACATTCATGCGCCAGGGCCTCCTAGAGACAATGCACTTTGATTTATTGCTCTATCTGTAATAGCACCCGAGATATCACCAGATATATATTGGATTTTCCCCTGACCCTGAGTGTCCGGCCCCATGAGACTGTGGTTTTCTCGGCCCCTGGTGGTCCGAGGTCGTTCCCGCTGCACAGATTCATGCGCCAGGGCCTCCTACAGACAATGCACTTTGATTTATTGCGCTATCAGTAATAGCACCCGAGATATCACCACATATATATTGGATTTTTCAGTGACCCTGAGTGTCCGGCCCCATGAGACGGTGGTTTTCTCGGTCCCTGGTGTTCCGAGGTCGTTCCCGCTGCACAGATTCATGCGCCAGGGCCTCCTACAGACAATGCACTTTGATTTATTGCGCTATCTCTAATAGCACCCGAGATATCACCAGATATATATTGGATTTTCCCCTGACCCTGATTGTCCGGCCCCATGAGACTGTGGTTTTCTCGGCCCCTGGTGGTCCGAGGTCGTTCCCGTTGCACAGATTCATGCGCCAGGGCCTCCTGCAGATAACTCCCTTTGGTTTATTGCGCTATCTCTAATAGCACCCGAGATATCACCAGATATATATTGGATTTTTCCCTGTCCCTGAGTGTCCGGCCCCATGAGACGGTGGTTTTCTCGGCCCCTGGTGGTCCGCGGTCGTTCCCGCTGCACAGATTCATGCGCCAGGGCCTCCTGCAGATAATTCACTTTCGTTTATTGCGCTATCTCTAATAGCACCCGAGATATCACCACATATATATTGGATTTTTCCCTGACCCTGAATGTCCGGCCCCATGAGACTGCGGTTTTCTCGGCCCCTGGTGGTCCGAGGTCGTTCCCGCTGCAGACATTCATGCGCCAGGGCCTCCTACAGACAATGCACTTTGATTTATTGCTCTATCTGTAATAGCACCAGAGATATCACCAGATATATATTGGATTTTCCCCTGACCCTGAGTGTCCGGCCCCATGAGACTGTGGTTTTCTCGGCCCCTGGTGGTCCGAGGTCGTTCCCGCTGCACAGATTCATGCGCCAGGGCCTCCTACAGACAATGCACTTTGATTTATTGCGCTATCTGTAATAGCACCCGAGATATCACCAGATATATATTGGATTTTTCCCTGACCCTGAGTGTCCGGCCCCATGAGACGGTGGATGTCTCGGCCCCTGATGGTCCGAGATCCTTCCCGCTGCACAGATTCATGCGCCAGGGCCTCCTGCAGATAATTCCCTTTGGCTTATTGCGCTATCTCTAATAGCGCCCGAGATATGACCAGACATATATTGGATTTTTCCCTGACCCTGAGTGTCCGGCCCCATGAGACTGCGGTTTTCTCGGCCCCTGGTGGTCCGAGGTCGTTCCCGCTGCACACATTCATGCGCCAGGGCCTCCTAGAGACAATGCACTTTGATTTATTGCTCTATCTGTAATAGCACCCGAGATATCACCAGATATATATTTGATTTTCCCCTGACCCTGAGTGTCCGGCCCCATGAGACTGTGGTTTTCTCGGCCCCTGGTGGTCCGAGGTCGTTCCCGCTGCACAGATTCATGCGCCAGGGCCTCCTACAGACAATGCACTTTGATTTATTGCGCTATCAGTAATAGCACCCGAGATATCACCACATATATATTGGATTTTTCAGTGACCCTGAGTGTCCGGCCCCATGAGACGGTGGTTTTCTCGGTCCCTGGTGTTCCGAGGTCGTTCCCGCTGCACAGATTCATGCGCCAGGGCCTCCTACAGACAATGCACTTTGATTTATTGCGCTATCTCTAATAGCACCCGAGATATCACCAGATATATATTGGATTTTCCCCTGACCCTGATTGTCCGGCCCCATGAGACTGTGGTTTTCTCGGCCCCTGGTGGTCCGAGGTCGTTCCCGTTGCACAGATTCATGCGCCAGGGCCTCCTGCAGATAACTCCCTTTGGTTTATTGCGCTATCTCTAATAGCACCCGAGATATCACCAGATATATATTGGATTTTTCCCTGTCCCTGAGTGTCCGGCCCCATGAGACGGTGGTTTTCTCGGCCCCTGGTGGTCCGCGGTCGTTCCCGCTGCACAGATTCATGCGCCAGGGCCTCCTGCAGATAATTCACTTTCGTTTATTGCGCTATCTGTAATAGCACCCGAGATATCACCACATATATATTGGATTTTTCCCTTACCCTGAGTGTCCGGCCCCATGAGACGGTGGTTTTCTCGGCCCCTGGTGGTCCTAGGTCGTTCCCGCTGCACAGATGCATGCGCCAGGGCCTCCTGCAGATAATTCCCTTTGGCTTATTGCGCTATCTCTAATAGCGCCCGAGATATCACCAGATATATATTGGATTTTTCCCTGACCCTGAGTGTCCGGCCCCATGAGACTGCGGTTTTCTCGGCCCCTGGTGGTCCGAGGTCGTTCCCGCTGCACACATTCATGCGCCAGGGCCTCCTAGAGACAATGCACTTTGATTTATTGCTCTATCTGTAATAGCACCCGAGATATCACCAGATATATATTGGATTTTCCCCTGACCCTGAGTGTCCTGCCCCATGAGACTGTGGTTTTCTCGGCCCCTGGTGGTCCGAGGTCGTTCCCGCTGCACAGATTCATGCGCCAGGGCCTCCTACAGACAATGCACTTTGATTTATTGCGCTATCTGTTATAGCACCCGAGATATCACCAGATATATATTGGATTTTACCCTGACCCTGAGTGTCCGGCCCCATGAGACTGTGGTTTTCTCGGCCCCTGGTGGTCCGAGGACGTTCCCGTTGCACAGATTCATGCGCAAGGGCCTCCTGCAGATAATTCACTTTGGTTTATTGCGCTATCTGTAATAGCACCCGAGATATCACCAGATGTATATTGGATTTTCCCCTGACCCTGAGTGACCGGCCCCATGAGACTGTGGTTTTCTCGGCCCCTGGTGGTCCGGGGTCGTTCCCGTTGCACAGATTCATGCGCCAGGACCTCCTGCAGATAATTCACTTTGGTTTATTGCGCTATCTCTAATAGCACCCGAGATATCACCAGATATATATTGGATTTTTCACTGACCCTGAGCGTCCGGCCCCATGAGACGGTCGTTTTCTCGGCCCCTGGTGGTCCGAGGTCGTTCCCGCTGCACAGGTTCATGCGCCAGGGTCTCCTACAGACAATGCACTTTGATTTATTGCGCTATCTGTAATAGCACCCGAGATATCACCACATATATATTGGATTTTTCCCTGACCCTGAATGTCCGGCCCCATGAGACTGCGGTTTTCTCGGCCCCTGGTGGTCCGAGGTCGTTCCCGCTGCAGACATTCATGCGCCAGGGCCTCCTACAGACAATGCACTTTGATTTATTGCTCTATCTGTAATAGCACCAGAGATATCACCAGATATATATTGGATTTTCCCCTGACCCTGAGTGTCCGGCCCCATGAGACTGTGGTTTTCTCGGCCCCTGGTGGTCCGAGGTCGTTCCCGCTGCACAGATTCATGCGCCAGGGCCTCCTACAGACAATGCACTTTGATTTATTGCGCTATCTGTAATAGCACCCGAGATATCACCAGATATATATTGGATTTTTCCCTGACCCTGAGTGTCCGGCCCCATGAGACGGTGGATGTCTCGGCCCCTGATGGTCCGAGATCCTTCCCGCTGCACAGATTCATGCGCCAGGGCCTCCTGCAGATAATTCCCTTTGGCTTATTGCGCTATCTCTAATAGCGCCCGAGATATGACCAGATATATATTGGATTTTTCCCTGACCCTGAGTGTCCGGCCCCATGAGACTGCGGTTTTCTCGGCCCCTGGTGGTCCGAGGTCGTTCCCGCTGCACACATTCATGCGCCAGGGCCTCCTACAGACAATGCACTTTGATTTATTGCTCTATCTGTAATAGCACCCGAGATATCACCAGATATATATTGGATTTTACCCTGACCCTGAGTGTCCGGCCCCATGAGACGGTCGTTGTCTCGGCCCCTGGAGGTCCGAGGACGTTCCCGCTGCACAGATTCATGCGCCAGGGCCTCCTACAGGTAACGCACTTTGATTTATTGCGCTATCTGTAATAGCACCCGAGATATCACCAGATCTATATTGGATTTTCCACTGACCCTGAGTGTCCGGCCCCATGAGACTGTGGTTTTCTCGGCCCCTGGTGGTCCGAGGACGTTCCCGTTGCACAGATTCATGCGCCAGGGCCTCCTGCAGATAATTCACTTTGGTTTATTGCGCTATCTCTAATAGCACCCGAGATATCACCAGATATATATTGGATTTTTCACTGACCCTGAGCGTCCGGCCCCTTGAGACGGTCGTTTTCTCGGCCCCTGGTGGTCCGAGGTCGTTCACGCTGCACAGGTTCATGCGCCAGGGTCTCCTACAGACAATGCACTTTGATTTATTGCGCTATCAGTAATAGCACCCGAGATATCACCACATATATATTGGATTTTTCAGTGACCCTGAGTGTCCGGCCCCATGAGACGGTGGTTTTCTCGGTCCCTGGTGTTCCGAGGTCGTTCCCGCTGCACAGATTCATGCGCCAGGGCCTCCTACAGACAATGCACTTTGATTTATTGCGCTATCTCTAATAGCACCCGAGATATCACCAGATATATATTGGATTTTCCCCTGACCCTGATTGTCCGGCCCCATGAGACTGTGGTTTTCTCGGCCCCTGGTGGTCCTAGGTCGTTCCCGCTGCACAGATGCATGCGCCAGGGCCTCCTGCAGATAATTCCCTTTGGCTTATTGCGCTATCTCTAATAGCGCCCGAGATATCACCAGATATATATTGGATTTTTCCCTGACCCTGAGTGTCCGGCCCCATGAGACTGCGGTTTTCTCGGCCCCTGGTGGTCCGAGGTCGTTCCCGCTGCACACATTCATGCGCCAGGGCCTCCTAGAGACAATGCACTTTGATTTATTGCTCTATCTGTAATAGCACCCGAGATATCACCAGATATATATTGGATTTTCCCCTGACCCTGAGTGTCCGGCCCCATGAGACTGTGGTTTTCTCGGCCCCTGGTGGTCCGAGGTCGTTCCCGCTGCACAGATTCATGCGCCAGGGCCTCCTACAGACAATGCACTTTGATTTATTGCGCTATCAGTAATAGCACCCGAGATATCACCACATATATATTGGATTTTTCAGTGACCCTGAGTGTCCGGCCCCATGAGACGGTGGTTTTCTCGGTCCCTGGTGTTCCGAGGTCGTTCCCGCTGCACAGATTCATGCGCCAGGGCCTCCTACAGACAATGCACTTTGATTTATTGCGCTATCTCTAATAGCACCCGAGATATCACCAGATATATATTGGATTTTCCCCTGACCCTGATTGTCCGGCCCCATGAGACTGTGGTTTTCTCGGCCCCTGGTGGTCCGAGGTCGTTCCCGTTGCACAGATTCATGCGCCAGGGCCTCCTGCAGATAACTCCCTTTGGTTTATTGCGCTATCTCTAATAGCACCCGAGATATCACCAGATATATATTGGATTTTTCCCTGTCCCTGAGTGTCCGGCCCCATGAGACGGTGGTTTTCTCGGCCCCTGGTGGTCCGCGGTCGTTCCCGCTGCACAGATTCATGCGCCAGGGCCTCCTGCAGATAATTCACTTTCGTTTATTGCGCTATCTCTAATAGCACCCGAGATATCACCAGATATATATTGGATTTTTCCCTTACCCTGAGTGTCCGGCCCCATGAGACGGTGGTTTTCTCGGCCCCTGGTGGTCCTAGGTCGTTCCCGCTGCACAGATGCATGCGCCAGGGCCTCCTGCAGATAATTCCCTTTGGCTTATTGCGCTATCTCTAATAGCGCCCGAGATATCACCAGATATATATTGGATTTTTCCCTGACCCTGAGTGTCCGGCCCCATGAGACTGCGGTTTTCTCGGCCCCTGGTGGTCCGAGGTCGTTCCCGCTGCACACATTCATGCGCCAGGGCCTCCTAGAGACAATGCACTTTGATTTATTGCTCTATCTGTAATAGCACCCGAGATATCACCAGATATATATTGGATTTTCCCCTGACCCTGAGTGTCCGGCCCCATGAGACTGTGGTTTTCTCGGCCCCTGGTGGTCCGAGGTCGTTCCCGCTGCACAGATTCATGCGCCAGGGCCTCCTACAGACAATGCACTTTGATTTATTGCGCTATCTGTAATAGCACCCGAGATATCACCAGATATATACTGGATTTTCCCCTGACCCTGAGTGTCCGGCCCCATGAGACTGTGGTTTTCTCGGCCCCTCGTGGTCCGAGGTCGTTCCCGCTGCACAGATTCATGCGCCAGGGCCTCCTACAGACAATGCACTTTGGTTTATTACGCTATCTCTAATAGCACCCGAGATATCACCAGATATATACTGGATTTTCCCCTGACCCTGAGTGTCCGGCCCCATGAGACGGTGGTTGTCTCGGCCCCGGGTGGTCCTAGGTCGTTCCCGCTGCACAGATTCATGCGCCAGGGCCTCCTACAGACAATGCACTTTGATTTATTGCGCTATCTGTAATAGCACCCGAGATATCACCAGATCTATATTGGATTTTCCCCTGACCCTGAGTATCCGGCCCCATGAGACTGTGGTTTTTTCGGCCCCTGGTGGTCCGAGGTCGTTCCCGCTGCACAGATTCATGCGCCAGGGCTTCCTGCAGATAATTCACTTTGGTTTATTGCGCTATCTCTAATAGCACCCGAGATATCACCAGATATATATTGGATTTTCCCCTGACCCTGAGTGTCCGGCCCCATGAGACTGTGGTTTTCTCGGCCCCTGGTGGTCCGAGGTCGTTCCCGCTGCACAGATTCATGCGCCAGGGCCTCCTACAGACAATGCACTTTGATTTATTGCGCTATCTGTAATAGCACACGAGATATCACCAGATATATAATGGATTTTACCCTGACCATGAGGGTCCGGCCCCATGAGACTGTGGTTTTTTCGGCCCCTGGTGGTCCGACGTCGTTCCCGCTGTACAGATTCATGCGCCAGGGCCTCCTACAGACAATGCACTTTGATTTATTGCGCTATCTGTAATAGCACCCGAGATATCACCAGATATATATTGGATTTTACCCTGACCCTGAGCGTCCGGCCCCATGAGACGGTGGTTGTCTCGGCCCCAGGAGGTCCGAGGACGTTCCCGCTTGCACAGATTCATGCGCCAGGGCAACCTGCAGATAATTCACTTTGGTTTACTGCGCTATCTCTAATAGCACCCGAGATATCACCAGATATATACTGGATTTTCCCCTGACCCTGAGTGTCCGGCCCCATGAGACTGAGGTTTTCTCGGCCCCTGGTGGTCCGAGGTCGTTCCCGCTGCACAGATTCATCCGCCAGGGCCTCCTACAGACAATGCACTTTGATTTATTGCGCTATCTGTAATAGCACCCGAGATATCACCAGATATATATTGGATTTTTCACTGACCCTGAGTGTCCGGCCCCATGAGACGGTGGTTGTCTCGGCCCCTGGGGGTCCGAGGACGTTCCCGCTGCACAGATTCATGCGCCAGGGCCTCCTGCAGATAATTCACTTTGGTTTATTGCGCTATCTCTAATAGCACCCGAGATATCAAGAGATATATACTGGATTTTCCCCTGACCCTGAGTGTCCGGCTCCATGGGACTGTGGTTTTCTCGGCCCCTGGTGGTCCGAGGTCGTTCCCGCTGCACAGATTCATGCGCCAGGGCCTCCTACAGACAATGCACTTTGATTTATTGCGCTATCTGTAATAGCACCCGAGATATCACCAGATATATATTGGATTTTTCACTGACCCTGAGCGTCCGGCCCCATGAGACGGTCGTTTTCTCGGGCCCTGGTGGTCCGAGGTCGTTCCCGCTGCACAGATTCATGCGCCAGGGCCTCCTACAGACAATGCACTTTGATTTATTGCGCTATCTGTAATAGCACCCGAGATATCACCACATATATATTGGATTTTTCCCTGACCCTGAGTGTCCGGCCCCGTGAGACGGTGGATGTCTCGGCCCCTGATGGTCCGAGATCGTTCCCGCTGCACAGATTCATGCGCCAGGGCCTCCTGCAGACAATTCACTTTGGTTTATTGCGCTATCTCTAATAGCACCCGAGATATCACCAGATATATATTGGATTTTTCCCCGACCCTGAGTGTCCGGCCCCATGAGACGGTGGTTTTCTCGGCCGCTGGTGGTCCGAGGTCGTTCCCGCTGGCCAGATTCATGCGCCAGGGTCTCCTACAGACAATGCACTATGATTTATTGCGCTATCTGTAATAGCACCCGAGATATCACCAGATCTATATTGGATTTTCCCCTGACCCTGAGTATCCGGCCCCATGAGACTGTGGTTTTCTCGGCCCCTGGTGGTCCGAGGTCGTTCCCGTTGCACAGATTCATGCGCCAGGGCCTCCTGCAGATAATTCACTTTGGTTTATTGCGCTATCTCTAATATCACCCGAGATATCACCAGATATATATTGGATTTTTCACTGACCCTGAGCGTCCGGCCCCATGAGACGGTCGTTTTCTCGGCCCCTGGTGGTCCGAGAACGTTCCCGCTGAACAGGTTCATGCGCCAGCGTCGCCTACAGACAATGCACTTTGATTTATTGCGCTATCTGTAATAGCACCCGAGATATCACCAGATATATATTGGATTTTTCACTGACCCTGAGTGTCCTGCCCCATGAGACGGTGGTTTTCTCGGCCCCTGGTGTTCCGAGGTCGTTCCCGCTGCACAGATTCATGCGCCAGGGCCTCCTACAGACAATGCACTTTGATTTATTGCGCTATCTCTAATAGCGCCCGAGATATCACCAGATATATATTGGATTTTTCCCTGACCCTGAGTGTCCGGCCCCATGAGACTGCGGTTTTCTCGGCCCCTGGTGATCCGAGGTCGTTCCCGCTGCACACATTCATGCGCCAGGGCCTCCTACAGACAATGCACTTTGATTTATTGCTCTATCTGTAATAGCACCCGAGATATCACCAGATATATATTGGATTTTACCCTGACCCTGAGTGTCCGGCCCCATGAGACGGTCGTTGTCTCGGCCCCTGGAGGTCCGAGGACGTTCCCGCTGCACAGATTCATGCGCCAGGGCCTCCTACAGGTAATGCACTTTGATTTATTGCGCTATCTGTAATAGCACCCGAGATATCACCAGATCTATATTGGATTTTCCACTGACCCTGAGTGTCCGGCCCCATGAGACTGTGGTTTTCTCGGCCCCTGGTGGTCCGAGGACGTTCCCATTGCACAGATTCATGCGCCAGGGCCTCCTGCAGATAATTCACTTTGGTTTATTGCGCTATCTCTAATAGCACCCGAGATATCACCAGATATATATTGGATTTTTCACTGACCCTGAGCGTCCGGCCCCTTGAGACGGTCGTTTTCTCGGCCCCTGGTGGTCCGAGGTCGTTCACGCTGCACAGGTTCATGCGCCAGGGTCTCCTACAGACAATGCACTTTGATTTATTGCGCTATCAGTAATAGCACCCGAGATATCACCACATATATATTGGATTTTTCACTGACCCTGAGTGTCCGGCCCCATGAGACGGTGGTTTTCTCGGTCCCTGGTGTTCCGAGGTCGTTCCCGCTGCACAGATTCATGCGCCAGGGCCTCCTACAGACAATGCACTTTGATTTATTGCGCTATCTCTAATAGCACCCGAGATATCACCAGATATATATTGGATTTTCCCCTGACCCTGAGTGTCCGGCCCCATGAGACTGTGGTTTTCTCGGCCCCTGGTGGTCCGAGGTCGTTCCCGTTGCACAGATTCATGCGCCAGGGCCTCCTGCAGATAATTCACTTTCGTTTATTGCGCTATCTCTAATAGCACCCGAGATATCACCAGATATATATTGGATTTTTCCCTTACCCTGAGTGTCCGGCCCCATGAGACGGTGGTTTTCTCGGCCCCTGGTGGTCCTAGGTGGTTCCCGCTGCACAGATGCATGCGCCAGGGCCTCCTGCATATAATTCCCTTTGGCTTATTGCGCTATCTCTAATAGCGCCCGAGATATCACCAGATATATATTGGATTTTTCCCTGACCCTGAGTGTCCGGCCCCATGAGACTGAGGTTTTCTCGGCCCCTGGTGGTCCGAGGTCGTTCCCGCTGCACACATTCATGCGCCAGGGCCTCCTAGAGACAATGCACTTTGATTTATTGCTCTATCTGTAATAGCACCCGAGATATCACCAGATATATATTGGATTTTCCCCTGACCCTGAGTGTCCGGCCCCATTAGACTGTGGTTTTCTCGGCCCCTGGTGGTCCGAGGTCGTTCCCGCTGCACAGATTCATGCGCCAGGGCTTCCTGCAGATAATTCACTTTGGTTTATTGCGCTATCTCTAATAGCACCCGAGATATCACCAGATATATATTGGATTTTCCCCTGACCCTGAGTGTCCGGCCCCATGAGACTGTGGTTTTCTCGGCCCCTGGTGGTCCGAGGTCGTTCCCGCTGCACAGATTCATGCGCCAGGGCCTCCTACAGACAATGCACTTTGATTTATTGCGCTATCTGTAATAGCACACGAGATATCACCAGATATATAATGGATTTTACCCTGACCATGAGGGTCCGGCCCCATGAGACTCTGGTTTTTTCGGCCCCTGGTGGTCCGACGTCGTTCCCGCTGTACAGATTCATGCGCCAGGGCCTCCTACAGACAATGCACTTTGATTTATTGCGCTATCTCTAATAGCACCCGAGATATCACCAGATATATGTTGGATTTTTCCCTTACCCTGAGTGTCCGGCCCCATGAGACGGTGGTTTTCTCGGCCCCTGGTGGTCCTAGGTCGTTCCCGCTGCACAGATTCATGCGCCAGGGCATCCTGCAGATAATTCACTTTGGTTTACTGCGCTATCTCTAATAGCACCCGAGATATCACCAGATATATACTGGATTTTCCCCTGACCCTGAGTGTCCGGCCCCATGAGACTGAGGTTTTCTCGGCCCCTGGTGGTCCGAGGTCGTTCCCGCTGCACAGATTCATCCGCCAGGGCCTCCTACAGACAATGCACTTTGATTTATTGCGCTATCTGTAATAGCACCCGAGATATCACCAGATATATATTGGATTTTTCACTGACCCTGAGTGTCCGGCCCCATGAGACGGTGGTTGTCTCGGCCCCTGGGGGTCCGAGGACGTTCCCGCTGCACAGATTCATGCGCCAGGGCCTCCTGCAGATAATTCACTTTGGTTTATTGCGCTATCTCTAATAGCACCCGAGATATCAAGAGATATATACTGGATTTTCCCCTGACCCTGAGTGTCCGGCTCCATGGGACTGTGGTTTTCTCGGCCCCTGGTGGTCCGAGGTCGTTCCCGCTGCACAGATTCATGCGCCAGGGCCTCCTACAGACAATGCACTTTGATTTATTGCGCTATCTGTAATAGCACCCGAGATATCACCAGATATATATTGGATTTTTCACTGACCCTAAGTGTCCGGCCCCTCGGGACGGTGGTTTTCTCGGCCCCTGGTGGTCCGAGAACGTTCCCGCTGAACAGGTTCATGCGCCAGCGTCTCCTACAGACAATGCACTTTGATTTATTGCGCTATCTGTAATAGCACCCGAGATATCACCAGATATATATTGGATTTTTCACTGACCCTGAGTGTCCTGCCCCATGAGACGGTGGTTTTCTCGGCCCCTGGTGTTCCGAGGTCGTTCCCGCTGTACAGATTCATGCGCCAGGGCCTCCTACAGACAATGCACTTTGATTTATTGCGCTATCTCTAATAGCGCCCGAGATATCACCAGATATATATTGGATTTTTCCCTGACCCTGAGTGTCCGGCCCCATGAGACTGCGGTTTTCTCGGCCCCTGGTGGCCCGAGGTCGTTCCTGCTGCACAGATTCATGCGCCAGGGCCTCCTGCAGACAATTCACTTTGGTTTATTGCGCTATCTCTAATAGCACCCGAGATATCACCCGATATATATTGGATTTTTCCCCGACCCTGAGTGTCCGGCCCCATGAGACGGTGGTTTTCTCGGCCGCTGGTGGTCCGAGGTCGTTCCCGCTGGCCAGATTCATGCGCCAGGGCCTCCTACAGACAATGCACTATGATTTATTGCGCTATCTCTAATAGCACCCAAGATATCACCAGATATATATTGAATTTTTCCCTGACCCTGTGTGTCCGGCCCCATGTGACTGTGGTTTTCTCGGCCCCTGGTGGTCCGAGGTCGTTCCCCTTGCACAGATTCATGCGCCAGGGCCTCCTGCAGATAATTCACTTTGATTTATTGCGCTATCTGTAATAGCACCCGAGATATCACCAGATAGATATTGGATTTTTCACTGACCCTAAGTGTCCGGCCCCTCGGGACGGTGGTTTTCTCGGCCCCTGGTGGTCCGAGGTCGTTCCCGCTGCACAGATTCATGCGCCAGGGCCTCCTACAGACAATGCACTTTGATTTATTGCGCTATCTGTAATAGCACCCAAGATATCACCAGATAAATATTGGATTTTCCCCTGACCCTGAGTGTCCGGCCCCATGAGACGGTGGTTTTCTCGGCCCCTGATGGTCCGAGGTCGTTCCCGCTGGCCACATTTATGCGCCAGGGCCTCCTACAGACAATGCACTTTGATTTATTGCGCTATCTGTAATAGCACCAGAGATATCACCAGATATATATTGGATTTTCCCCTGACCCTGAGTGTCCGGCCCCTTGAGACTGTCGTTTTCGCGGCCCCTGGTGGTCCGAGGTCGTTCCCGCTGCACACATTCATGCGCCAGGGCCTCCTGCAGATAATTCACTATGGTTTATTGCGCTATCTCTAATAGCACCCGAGATATCACCAGATATATATTGGATTTTGCCCTGACTCTGAGTGTCCGGCCCCATGAGACTGTGGTTTTCTCGGCCCCTGGTGGTCCGAGGTTGTTCCCGCTGCACACATTCATGCGCCAGGGCCTCCTACAGACAATGCACTTTGATTTATTGCTCTATCTGTAATAGCACCCAAGATATCACCAGATATATATTGGATTTTTCCCTGACCCTGAGTGTCCGGCCCCATGAGACTGTGGTTTCCTCGGCCTCTGGTGGTCCGAGGTCGTTCCCGCTGCACAGATTCATGCGCCAGGGCCTCCTACAGACAATGCACTTTGATTTATTTCGCTATCTGTAATAGGACCGGAGATATCACCAGATATATATTGGATTTTCCCCAGACCCTGTGTGTCCGGCCGCATGAGACTGTAGTTTTATCGGCCCCTGGTGGTCCGAGGTCGTTCCCGCTGCACAGATTCATGCGCCAGGGCCTCCTACAGACAATGCACTTTGATTTATTGCGCTATCTGTAATAGCACCCGAGGTATCACCACATATATATTGGATTTTTCGCTGACCCAGAGTGTCCGGCCCCATGAGACGGTGGTTTTCTCGGCCCCTGGTGGTCCGAGGTCGTTCGCGCTGCACAGCTTCAGGCGCCAGGGCCTCCTGCAGATGACTCACATTGGTTTATTGCGCTATCTCTAATAGCACCCGAGATATCACCAGATATATATTGGATTTTTCCCTGACCCTGAGTGTCCGGCCCCATGAGACGGTGGTTTTCTCGGCCCCTGGTGGTCCGCAGTCGTTCCCGCTGCACAGATTCATGCGCCAGGGCCTCCTGCAGATAATTCACTTTCGTTTATTGCGCTATCTCGAATAGCACCCGAGATATCACCAGATATATATTGGATTTTTCCCTTACCCTGAGTGTCCGGCCCCATGAGACGGTGGTTTTCTCTGCCCCTGGTGGTCCTAGGTCGTTCCCGCTGCACAGATGCATGCGCCAGGGCCTCCTGCAGATAATTCCCTTTGGCTTATTGCGCTATCTTTAATAGCACCCGAGATATCACCAGATATATATTGGATTTTCCCCTGACCCTGAGTGTCCGCCCCATGAGACTGTGGTTTTCTCGGCCCCTGGTGGTCCGAGGTCGTTCCCGCAGCACAGATTAGTGCGCCAGGGCCTCCTACAGACAATGCACTTTGATTTATTGCGCTATCTGTAATAGCACCCGAGATATCACCAGATATATATTTGATTTTTCCCTGACCCTGAGTGTCCGGCCCCATGAGACTGTTGTTTTTTCGACCCCTGGTGGTCCGAGGTCGTTACCGTTGCACAGATTCATGCGCCAGGGCCTCCTGCAGATAATTCACTTTGGTTTATTGCGCTATCTCTAATAGCACCCGAGATATCACCAGATATAAACTGGATTTTCCCCTGACCCTGAGTGTCCGGCCCCATGAGACGGTGGTTTTCTCGGCCCCTGGTGGTCCGAGGTCGTTCCCGCTGCACAGATTCATGCGCCAGGGCCTCCTGCAGATAATTCACTTTGGTTTATTGCGCTATCTCTAATAGCGCCCGAGATATCAACAGATATATATTGGATTTTTCCCTGACCCTTTGTGTCCGGCCCCATGAGACTGCGGTTTTCTCGGCTCCTGGTGGTCCGAGGTCGTTCCCGCTGCACACATTCATGCGCCAGGGCCTCCTGCAGATAATTCACTATGGTTTATTGCGCTATCTCTAATAGCACCCGAGATATCACCAGATATATATTGGATTTTCCCCTGACCCTGAGTGTCCGGCCCCATGAGACTGTGGTTTTCTCGGCCCCTGGTGGTCCGAGGTCGTTCCCGCTGCCCAGCTTCAGGCGCCAGGGCCTCCTGCAGATAACTCACTTTGGTTTATTGCGCTATCTCTAATAGCACCCAAGATATCACCAGATATATATTGGATTTTTCCCTGACCCTGAGTGTCCGGCCCCATGAGACGGTTGTTGTCTCGGCCCCTGGTGGTCCGAGGTCGTTCCCGCTGCACAGATTCTTGCGCCAGGGCCTCCTGCAG
Organism: Nomia melanderi; assembly: GCF_051020985.1. Taxonomy (NCBI): domain Eukaryota; kingdom Metazoa; phylum Arthropoda; class Insecta; order Hymenoptera; family Halictidae; genus Nomia; species Nomia melanderi. The sequence goes on along the minus strand of NW_027475138.1, from coordinate 909,978 downwards.
ATAATTCACTTTGGTTTACTACGCTATCTCTAATAGCACCCGAGATATCACCAGATATATATTGGATTTTTCCCTTACCCTGAGTGTCCGGCCCCATGAGACGGTGGTTTTCTCGGTCCCTGGTGGTCCTAGGTCGTTCCCGCTGCACAGATGCATGCGCCAGGGCCTCCTGCAGATAATTCCCTTTGGCTTATTGCGCTATCTCTAATAGCGCCCGAGATATCACCAGATATATATTGGATTTTTCCCTGACCCTGAGTGTCCGGCCCCATGAGACTGCGGTTTTCTCGGCCCCTGGTGGTCCGAGGTCGTTCCCGCTGCACACATTCATGCGCCAGGGCCTCCTGCAGATAATTCACTTTAGTTTATTGCGCTATCTTTAATAGCACCCGAGATATCACCAGATATATATTGGATTTTCCCCTGACCCTGAGTGTCCGGCCCCATGAGACTGTGGTTTTCACGGCCCCTGGTGGTCCGAGGTCGTTCCCGGTGCACAGATTCATGCGCCAGGGCCTCCTACAGACAATGCACTTTGATTTATTGCGCTATCTGTAATAGCACCCGAGATATCACCAGATATATATTGGATTTTTCCCTGACCCTGAGTGTCCGGCCCCATGAGACTGTGGTTTTTTCGGCCCCTGGTGGTCCGAGGTCGTTCCCGTTGCACAGATTCATGCGCCAGGGCCTCCTGCAGATAACTCACTTTGGTTTATTGCGCTATCTCTAGTAGCACCCAAGATATCACCAGATATATATTGAATTTTTCCCTGACCCTGAGTGTCCGGCCCCATGAGACTGTGGTTTTCTCGGCCCCTGGTGGTCCGCGGTCGTTCCCGCTGCACAGATTCATGCGCCAGGGCCTCCTACAGACAATGCACTTTGATTTATTGCGCTATCTGTAATAGCACCCAAGATATCACCAGATAAATATTGGATTTTCCCCTGACCCTGAGTGTCCGGCCCCATGAGACGGTGGTTTTCTCGGCCCCTGATGGTCCGAGGTCGTTCCCGCTGTCCACATTTATGCGCCAGGGCCTCCTACAGACAATGCAATTTGATTTATTGCGCTATCTCTAATAGCGCCCGAGATATCACCAGATATATATTGGATTTTGCCCTGACCCTGAGTGTCCGGCCCCATGAGACTGTGGTTTCCTCGGCCCCTGGTGGTCTGAGGTCGTTCCCGCTGCACAGATTCATGCGCCAGGGCCTCCTACAGACAATGCACTTTGATTTATTGCGCTATCTGTAATAGCACCCGAGATATCACCAGATATATATTGGATTTTTCGCTGACCCAGAGTGTCCGGCCCCATGAGACGGTGGTTTTCTCGGCCCCTGGTGGTCCGCGGTCGTTCCCGCTGCACAGATTCATGCGCCAGGGCCTCCTGCAGATAATTCACTTTCGTTTATTGCGCTATCTCTAATAGCACAAGAGATATCACCAGATATATATTGGATTTTTCCCTGACCCTGAGTGTCCGGCCCCATGAGACGGTGGTTTTCTCGGTCCCTGGTGGTACTAGGTCGTTCCCGCTGCACAGATGCAGGCGCCAGGGCCTCCTGCAGATAATTCCCTTTGGCTTATTGCGCTATCTCTAATAGCGCCCGAGATATCACCAGATATATATTGGATTTTTCCCTGACCCTGAGTGTCCGGCCCCATGAGACTGCGGTTTTCTCGGCCCCTGGTGGTCCGAGGTCGTTCCCGCTGCACACATTCATGCGCCAGGGCCTCCTGCAGATAATTCACTTTAGTTTATTGCGCTATCTTTAATAGCACCCGAGATATCACCAGATATATATTGGATTTTCCCCTGACCCTGAGTGTCCGGCCCCATGAGACTGTGGTTTTCACGGCCCCTGGTGGTCCGAGGTCGTTCCCGCTGCACAGATTCTTGCGCCAGGGCCTCCTACAGACAATGCACTTTGATTTATTGCGCTATCTGTAATAGCACCCGAGATATCACCAGATATATATTGGATTTTTCCCTGACCCTGAGTGTCCGGCCCCATGAGACTGTGGTTTTTTCGGCCCCTGGTGGTCCGAGGTCGTTCCCGTTGCACAGATTCATGCGCCAGGGCCTCCTGCAGATAACTCACTTTGGTTTATTGCGCTATCTCTAATAGCACCCAAGATATCACCAGATATATATTGAATTTTTCCCTGACCCTGAGTGTCCGGCCCCATGAGACTGTGGTTTTCTCGGCCCCTGGTGGTCCGAGGTCGTTCCCGCTGCACAGATTCATGCGCCAGGGCCTCCTACAGACAATGCACTTTGATTTATTGCGCTATCTGTAATAGCACCCAAGATATCACCAGATAAATATTGGATTTTCCCCTGACCCTGAGTGTCCGGCCCCATGAGACGGTGGTTTTCTCGGCCCCTGATTGTCCGAGGTCGTTCCCGCTGTCCACATTTATGCGCCAGGGCCTCCTACAGACAATGCAATTTGATTTATTGCGCTATCTCTAATAGCACCCGAGATATCACCAGATATATATTGGATTTTGCCCTGACCCTGAGTGTCCGGCCCCATGAGACTGTGGTTTCCTCGGCCCCTGGTGGTCTGAGGTCGTTCCCGCTGCACAGATTCATGCGCCAGGGCCTCCTACAGACAATGCACTTTGATTTATTGCGCTATCTGTAATAGCACCCGAGATATCACCACATATATATTGGATTTTTCGCTGACCCAGAGTGTCCGGCCCCATGAGACGGTGGTTTTCTCGGCCCCTGGTGGTCCGCGGTCGTTCCCGCTGCACAGATTCATGCGCCAGGGCCTCCTGCAGATAATTCACTTTCGTTTATTGCGCTATCTCTAATAGCACAAGAGATATCACCAGATATATATTGGATTTTTCCCTGACCCTGAGTGTCCGGCCCCATGAGGCGGTGGTTTTCTCGGTCCCTGGTGGTCCTAGGTCGTTCCGGCTGCACAGATGCATGCGCCAGGGCCTCCTGCAGATAATTCCCTTTGGCTTATTGCGCTATCTCTAATAGCGCCCGAGATATCACCAGATATATATTGGATTTTTCCCTGACCCTGAGTGTCCGGCCCCATGAGACTGCGGTTTTCTCGGCCCCTGGTGGTCCGAGGTCGTTCCCGCTGCACAGATTCATGCGCCAGGGCCTCCTACAGACAATGCACTTTGATTTATTGCGCTATCTGTAATAGCACCCGAGATATCACCACATATATATTGGATTTTTCGCTGACCCAGAGTGTCCGGCCCCATGAGACGGTGGTTTTCTCGGCCCCTGGTGGTCCGCGGTCGTTCCCGCTGCACAGATTCATGCGCCAGGGCCTCCTGCAGATAATTCACTTTCGTTTATTGCGCTATCTCTAATAGCACAAGAGATATCACCAGATATATATTGGATTTTTCCCTGACCCTGAGTGTCCGGCCCCATGAGGCGGTGGTTTTCTCGGTCCCTGGTGGTCCTAGGTCGTTCCGGCTGCACAGATGCATGCGCCAGGGCCTCCTGCAGATAATTCCCTTTGGCTTATTGCGCTATCTCTAATAGCGCCCGAGATATCACCAGATATATATTGGATTTTTCCCTGACCCTGAGTGTCCGGCCCCATGAGACTGCGGTTTTCTCGGCCCCTGGTGGTCCGAGGTCGTTCCCGCTGCACACATTCATGCGCCAGGGCCTCCTGCAGATAATTCACTTTAGTTTATTGCGCTATCTTTAATAGCACCCGAGATATCACCAGATATATATTGGATTTTCCCCTGACCCTGAGTGTCCGGCCCCATGAGACTGTGGTTTTCACGGCCCCTGGTGGTCCGAGGTCGTTCCCGCTGCACAGATTCATGCGCCAGGGCCTCCTACAGACAATGCACTTTGATTTATTGCGCTATCTGTAATAGCACCCGAGATATCACCAGATATATATTGGATTTTTCCCTGACCCTGAGTGTCCGGCCCCATGAGACTGTGGTTTTTTCGGCCCCTGGTGGTCCGAGGTCGTTCCCGTTGCACAGATTCATGCGCCAGGGCCTCCTGCAGATAACTCACTTTGGTTTATTGCGCTATCTCTAATAGCACCCAAGATATCACCAGATATATATTGAATTTTTCCCTGACCCTGAGTGTCCGGCCCCATGAGACTGCGGTTTTCTCGGCCCCTGGTGGTCCGAGGTCGTTCCCGCTGCACACATTCTTGCGCCAGGGCCTCCTGCAGATAATTCACTATGGTTTATTGCGCTATCTCTAATAGCACCCGAGATATCACCAGATATATATTGGATTTTGCCCTGACCCTGAGTGTCCGGCCCCATGAGACTGTGGTTTTCTCGGCCCCTGGTGGTCCGAGGTTGTTCCCGCTGCACAGATTCATGCGCCAGGGCCTCCTACAGACAATGCACTTTGATTTATTGCGCTATCTCTAATAGCGCCCGAGATATCACCAGATATATATTGGATTTTCCCCTGACCCAGAGTGTCCGGCCCCATGAGACTGCGGTTTTCTCGGCCCCTGGTGGTTCGAGGTCGGTCCCGCTGCACAGATTCATGCGCCAGGGCCTCCTACAGACAATGCACTATGATTTATTGCGCTATCTGTAATAGCACCCGAGATATCACCAGATCTATATTGGATTTTCCCCTGACCCTGAGTATCCGGCCCCATGAGACGGTGGTTTTCTCGGCCCCTGATGGTCCGAGGTCGTTCCCGCTGTCCACATTTATGCGCCAGGGCCTCCTACAGACAATGCAATTTGATTTATTGCGCTATCTCTAATAGCTCCCGAGATATCACCAGATATATATTTGATTTTTCCCCGACCCTGAGTGTCCGGCCCCATGAGACGGTGGTTTTCTCGGCCGCTGGTGGTCCGAGGTCGTTCCCGCTGGCCAGATTCATGCGCCAGGGCCTCCTACAGACAATGCACTATGATTTATTGCGCTATCTGTAATAGCACCCGAGATATCACCAGATCTATATTGGATTTTCCCCTGACCCTGAGTATCCGGCCCCATGAGACGGTGGTTTTCTCGGCCCCTGATGGTCCGAGGTCGTTCCCGCTGTCCACATTTATGCGCCAGGGCCTCCTACAGACAATGCAATTTGATTTATTGCGCTATCTGTAATAGCACCCGAGATATCACCAGATATATATTGGATTTTTTCCTGACCCTGAGTGTCCGGCCCCATGAGACGGTGGTTTTCTCGGCCCCTGGTGGTCCGAGGTCGTTCCCGCTGCACAGATTCATGCCCCAGGGCCTCCTGCAGATAATTCACTTTGATTTATTGCGCTATCTCTAATAGCGCCCGAGATATCAACAGATATATATTGGATTTTTCACTGACCCTGAGTGTCCTGCCCAATGAGACGGTGGTTTTCTCGGCCCCTGGTGGTCCGAGGTCGTTCCCGCTGCACAGATTCATGCGCCAGGGCCTCCTGCAGACAATTCACTTTGGTTTATTGCGCTATCTCTAATAGCACCCGAGATATCACCAGATATATATTGGATTTTTCCCCGACCCTGAGTGTCCGGCCCCATGAGACGGTGGTTTTCTCGGCCGCTGGTGGTCCGAGGTCGTTCCCGCTGGCCAGATTCATGCGCCAGGGCCTCCTACAGACAATGCACTATGATTTATTGCGCTATCTGTAATAGCACCCGAGATATCACCAGATCTATATTGGATTTTCCCCTGACCCTGAGTATCCGGCCCCATGAGACTGTGGTTTTCTCGGCCCCTGGTGGTCCGAGGTCGTTCCCGTTGCACAGATTCATGCGCCAGGGCCTCCTGCAGATAATTCACTTCGGTTTATTGCGCTATCTCTAATGGCACCCGAGATATCACCAGATATATATTGTATTTTTCACTGACCCTGAGCGTCCGGCCCGATGAGACGGTCGTTTTCTCGGCCCCTGGTGGTCCGAGAACGTTCCCGCTGCACAGGTTCATGCGCCAGCGTCTCCTACAGACAATGCACTTTGATTTATTGCTCTATCTGTAATAGCACCCGAGATATCACCAGATATATATTGGATTTTCCCCTGACCCTGAGTGTCCGGCCCCATGAGACTGTGGTTTTCTCGGCCCCTGGTGTTCCGAGGACGTTCCCGCTGCACAGATTCATGCGCCAGGGCCTCCTACAGACAATGCACTTTGATTTATTGCGCTATATCTAATAGCACCCGAGATATCACCAGATATATATTGGATTTTCCCCTGACCCTGAGTGTCCGGCCCCATGAGACTGTGGTTTTCTCGGCCCCTGGTGGTCCTAGGTCGTTCCCGCTGCACACATTCATGCGCCAGGGCCTCCTGCAGATAATTCACTTTAGTTTATTGCGCTATCTTTAATAGCACCCGAGATATCACCAGATATATATTGGATTTTCCCCTGACCCTGAGTGTCCGGCCCCATGAGACTGTGGTTTTCTCGGCCCCTGGTGGTCCGAGGTCGTTCCCGCTGCACAGATTCATGCGCCAGGGCCTCCTACAGACAATGCACTTTGATTTATTGCGCTAACTGTAATAGCACCCGAGATATCACCAGATATATATTGGATTTTTCCCTGACCCTGAGTGTCCGGCCCCATGAGACTGTGGTTTTTTCGGCCCCTGGTGGTCCTAGGTCGTTCCCGTTGCACAGATTCATGCGCCAGGGCCTCCTGCAGATAATTCACTTTGGTTTATTGCGCTATCTCTAATAGCACCCAAGATATCACCAGATATATATTGAATTTTTCCCAGACCCTGTGTGTCCGGTGCCATGAGACTGTGGTTTTCTCGGCCCCTGGTGGTCCGAGGTCGTTCCCCTTGCACAGATTCATGCGCCAGGGCCTCCTGCAGATAATTCACTTTGATTTATTGCGCTATCTGTAATAGCACCCGAGATATCACCATATAGATATTGGATTTTCCACTGACCCTAAGTGTCCGGCCCCTCGGGACGGTGGTTTTCTCGGCCCCTGGTGGTCCGAGGTCGTTCACGCTGCACAGATTCATGCGCCAGGGCCTCCTGCAGATAATTCACTTTAGTTTATTGCGCTATCTGTAATAGCACCAGAGATGTCACCAGATATATATTGGATTTTCCCCTGACCCTGAGTGTCCGGCCCCTTGAGACTGTCGTTTTCTCGGCCCCTGGTGGTCCGAGGTCGTTCCCGTTGCACAGATTCATGCGCCAGGGCCTCCTGCAGATAATTCACCTTGGTTTATTGCGCTATCTCTAATAGCACCCGAGATATCACCAGATATATATTGGATTTTCCCCTGACCCTGAGTGTCCGGCCCCATGAGACTGTAGTTTTCTCGGCCCCTGGTGGTCCTAGGTCGTTCCCGCTGCACAGATTCATGCGCCAGGGCCTCCTACAGACAATGCACTTTGATTTATTGCGTTATCTGTAATAGCACCCGAGATATCACCACATATATATTGGATTTTTCCCTGGCCCAGAGTGTCCGGCCCCCTCGAGACGGTGCTTTCCTCGGCCCCTGGTGGTCCGAGGTCGTTCCCGCTGCACAGATTCATGCGCCAGGGCCTCCTACAGACAATGCACTTTGATTTATTGCGCTATCTGTAATAGCACCCAAGATATCACCAGATAAATATTGGATTTTCCCCTGACCATGAGTGTCCGGCCCCATGAGGCGGTGGTTTTCTCGGCCCCTGATGGTCCGAGGTCGTTCCCGCTGGCCACATTTATGCGCCAGGGCCTCCTACAGACAATGCACTTTGATTTATTGCGCTATCTGTAATAGCACCCGAGATATCACCAGATATATATTGGATTTTCCCCTGACCCTGAGTGTCCGGCCCCTTGAGACTGTCGTTTTCTCGGCCCCTGGTGGTCCGAGGTCGTTCCCGTTGCACAGATTCATGCGCCAGGGCCTCCTGCAGATAATTCACCTTGGTTTATTGCGATATCTCTAATAGCACCCGAGATATCACCAGATATATATTGGATTTTCCCCTGACCCTGAGTGTCCGGCCCCATGAGACTGTGGTTTTCTCGGCCCCTGGTGGTCCGAGGTCGTTCCCGCTGCACAGATTCATGCGCCAGGGCCTCCTACAGACAATGCACTTTGATTTATTGCGCTATCTGTAATAGCACCCGAGATATCACCGGATATATATTGGATTTTTCCCCGACCCTGAGTGTCCGGCCCCATGAGACGGTGGTTGTCTCGGCCTCTGGTGGTCCGAGGTCGTTCCCGCTGCACAGATTCATGCGCCAGGGCCTCCTACAGAAAATGCACTTTGATTTAGTGCGCTACCTGTAATAGCACCCGAGATATCACCAGATCTATATTGGATTTTCCCCTGACCCTGAGTGTCCGGCCCCATGAGACTGTGGTTTTCTCGGCCCCTTGTGGTCCGAGGTCGTTCCCGATGCACAGATTCATGCGCCAGGGCCTCCTGCAGATAATTCACTTTGGTTTATTGCGCTATCTCTAATACCACCCGAGATATCTCCAGATATATATTGGATTTTCCCCTGACCCTGAGTGTCCGGTCCCATGAGACTGTGGTTTTCTCGGCCCCTGGTGGTCCGAGGTCGTTGCCGCTGCACAGGTTCATGCGCCAGGGCCTCCTACAGACAATGCACTTTGATTTATTGCGCTATCTGTAATAGCACCCGAGATATCACCAGATATATATTGGATTTTTCACTCACCCTGAGCGTCCGGCCCCATGAGACGGTCGTTTTCTCGGCCCCTGGTGGTCCGAGAACGTTCCCGCTGCACAGGTTCATGCGCCAGGGCCTCCTACAGACAATGCACTTTGATTTATTGCGCTATCTCTAATAGCACCCGAGATATCACCAGATATATATTGGATTTTCCCCTGACCCTGAGTGTCCGGCCCCATGAGACGGTGGTTTTCTCGGCCCCTGGTGGTCCGAGGTTGTTCCCGCTGCACAGATTCATGCGCCAGCGGCTCCTACAGACAATGCACTTTGATTTATTGCGCTATCTGTAATAGCACCCGAGATATCACCAGATATATATTGGATTTTTCCCCGACCCTGAGTGTCCGGCCCCATGAGACGGTGGTTTTCTCGGCCGCTGGTGGTCCGAGGTCGTTCCCGCTGGCCAGATTCATGCGCCAGGGCCTCCTACAGACAATGCACTATGATTTATTGCGCTATCTGTAATAGCACCCGAGATATCACCAGATCTATATTGGATTTTCCCCTGACCCTGAGTATCCGGCCCCATGAGACTGTGGTTTTCTCGGCCCCTGGTGGTCCGAAGTCGTTCCCGTTGCACAGATTCATGCGCCAGGGCATCCTGCAGATAATTCACTTTGGTTTATTGCGGTATCTCTAATAGCACCCGAGATATCACCAGATATATATTGGATTTTTCACTGACCCTGAGCGTCCGGCCCCATGAGACGGTCGTTTTCTCGGCCCCTGGTGGTCCGAGAACGTTCCCGCTGCACAGGTTCATGCGCCAGGGCCTCCTACAGACAATGCACTTTGATTTATTGCGCTATCTCTAATAGCACCCGAGATATCACCAGATATATATTGGATTTTTCCCTGACCCTGAGTGTCCGGCCCCATGAGACGGTGGATGTCTCGGCCCCTGATGGTCCGAGATCGTTCCCGCTGCACAGATTCATGCGCCAGGGCCTCCTGCAGACAATTCACTTTGGTTTATTGCGCTATCTCTAATAGCACCCGAGATATCACCAGATATATATTGGATTTTCCCCTGACCCTGAGTGTCCGGCCCCATGAGACTGTGGTTTTCTCGGCCCCTGGTGGTCCGAGGTCGCTCCCGCTGCACAGGTTCATGCGCCAGGGTCTCCTCCAGACAATGCACTTTGATTTATTGCGCTATCTGTAATAGCACCCGAGATATCACCACATATATATTGGATTTTTCACTGACCCTGAGTGTCCGGTCCCATGAGACTGTGGTTTTCTCGGCCCCTGGTGGTCCGAGGTCGTTGCCGCTGCACAGATTCATGCGCCAGGGCCTCCTACAGACAATGCACTTTGATTTATTGCGCTATCTCCAATAGCACCCGTGATATCACCAGATATATATTGGATTTTCCCTGACCCTGAGTGTCCGGCCCAATGAGACTGTGGTTTTCTCGGCCCCTGGTGGTCCGAGGTCGTTCCCGCTGTACAGATTCATGCGCCAGGGCCTCCTACAGACAATGCACTTTGATTTATTGCGCTATCTGTAATAGCACCTGAGATATCACCAGGTATATATTGGATTTTTCTCTGACCCTGAGTGTCCGGCCCCATGAGACGGTGGTTTTCTCGGACCCTGGTGGTCCAAGGTCGTTCGCGCTGCACAGATTCATGCGCCAGGGCCTCCTACAGACAATGCACTTTGATTTATTGCGCTATCTGTAATAGCACCCGAGATATCACCAGATATATATTGGATTTTTCACTGACCCTGAGTGTCCGGCCCCATGAGACGGTCGTTTTCTCGGCCCCTGGTGGTCCGAGGTCGTTCCCGCTGCACAGATTCATGCGCCAGGGCCTCCTGCAGATAATTCACTTTGGTTTATTGCGCTATCTCTGATAGCAACCGAGATATCACTAGATATATATTGGATTTTCCCCTGACCCTGAGTGTCCGGCCCCATGAGACGGTGGTTGTCTCGGCCTCTGGTGGTCCGAGGTCGTTCGCGCTGCACAGATTCATGCGCCAGGGCCTCATGCAGACAATGCACTTTGATTTATTGCGCTATCTGTAATAGCACCCGAGATATCACCAGATATATATTGGATTTTTCACTGACCCTGAGTGTCCGGCCCCATGAGACGGTCGTTTTCTCGGCCCCTGGTGGTCCGAGGTCGTTCCCGCTGCACAGATTCATGCGCCAGGGCCTCCTACAGACAATGCACTTTGATTTATTGCGCTATCTGTAATAGCACCCGAGATATCACCAGATATATATTGGATTTTTCACTGACCCTGAGTGTCCGGCCCCATGAGAAGGTCGTTTTCTCGGCCCCTGGTGGTCCGAGGTCGTTCCCGCTGCACAGATTCATGCGCCAGGGCCTCCTGCAGATAATTCACTTTGGTTTATTGCGCTATCTCTGATAGCAACCGAGATATCACCAGATATATATTGGATTTTCCCCTGACCCTGAGTGTCCGGCCCCATGAGACGGTGGTTGTCTCGGCCTCTGGTGGTCCGAGGTCGTTCGCGCTGCACAGATTCATGCGCCAGGGCCTCATGCAGATAATTCACTTTGGTTTATTGCGCTATCTCTAATAGCACCCGAGATATCTCCAGATATATATTGGATTTTCCCTTGACCCTGAGTGTCCGGTCCCATGAGACTGTGGTTTTCTCGGCCCCTGGTGGTCCGAGGTCGTTGCCGCTGCACAGGTTCATGCGCCAGGGCCTCCTACAGACAATGCACTTTGATTTATTGCGCTATCTGTAATAGCACCCGAGATATCACCAGATATATATTGGATTTTTCACTGACCCTGAGCGTCCGGCCCCATGAGACGGTCGTTTTCTCGGCCCCTGGTGGTCCGAGGTCGTTCCCGCTGCACAGGTTCATGCGACAGGGTCTCCTACGGACAGTGCACTTTGATTTATTGCGCTATCTGTAATAGCACCCGAGATATCACCAGATATATATTGGATTTTTCACTGACCCTGAGTGTCCTGCCCCATGAGACGGTGGTTTTCTCGGCCCCTGGTGGTCCGAGGTCGTTCCCGTTGCACAGATTCATGCGCCAGGGCCTTCTGCAGATAATTCACTTTCGTTTATTGCGCTATCTCTAATAGCACCCGAGATATCACCAGGTATATATTGGATTTTTCTCTGACCCTGAGTGTGCGGCCCCATGAGACGGAGGTTTTCTCGGCCCCTGGTGGTCCGAGGTCGTTCCCGCTGCACAGATTCATGCGCCAGGGCCTCCTACAGACAATGCACTTTGATTTATTGCGCTATCTGTAATAGCACCCGAGATATCACCAGATATATATTGGATTTTTCACTGACCCTGAGTGTCCTGCCCCATGAGACGGTGGTTTTCTCGGCCCCTGGTGGTCCGAGGTCGTTCCCGTTGCACAGATTCATGCGCCAGGGCCTCCTGCAGATAATTCACTTTGGTTTATTGCGCTATCTCTAATAGCACCCGATATATCACCAGATATATATTGGATTTTACCCTGACCCTGAGTGTCCGGCCCCATGAGACGGTCGTTGTCTCGGCCCCTGGAGGTCCGAGGACGTTCCCGCTGCACAGGTTCATGCGCCGGGGCCTCCTACAGACAATGCACTTTGATTTATTGCGCTATCTGTAATAGCACCCGAGATATCACCAGATATATATTGGATTTTTCACTGACCCTGAGTGTCCGGCCCCATGAGACGGTCGTTTTCTCGGCCCCTGGTGGTCCGAGGTCGTTCCCGCTGCACAGGTTCATGCGCCAGGGTCTCCTACGGACAGTGCACTTTGATTTATTGCGCTATCTGTACTAGCACCCGAGATATCACCAGATATATATTGGATTTTTCACTGACCCTGAGTGTCCTGCCCCATGAGACGGTGGTTTTCTCGGCCCCTGGTGGTCCGAGGTCGTTCCCGTTGCACAGATTCATGCGCCAGGGCCTCCTGCAGATAATTCACTTTGGTTTATTGCGCTATCTCTAATAGCACCCGATATATCACCAGATATATATTGGATTTTACCCTGACCCTGAGTGTCCGGCCCCATGAGACGGTCGTTGTCTCGGCCCCTGGAGGTCCGAGGACGTTCCCGCTGCACAGGTTCATGCGCCGGGGCCTCCTACAGACAATGCACTTACATTTATTGCGCTATCTGTAATAGCACCCGAGATATCACCAGATCTATATTTGGATTTTCCCCTGACCCTGAGTGTCCGGCCCCATGAGACTGTGGTTTTCTCGGCCCCTTGTGGTCCGAGGTCGTTCCCGTTGCACAGATTCATGCGCCAGGGCCTCCTGCAGATAATTCACTTTGGTTTATTGCGCTATCTCTAATAGCACCCGAGATATCTCCAGATATATATTGGATTTTCCCCTGACCCTGAGTGTCCGGTCCCATGAGACTGTGGTTTTCTCGGCCCCTGGTGGTCCGAGGTCGTTGCCGCTGCACAGGTTCATGCGCCAGGGCCTCCTACAGACAATGCACTTTGGTTTATTGCGCTATCTGTAATAGCACCCGAGATATCACCAGATATATATTGGATTTTTCACTGACCCTGAGTGTCCGGCCCCATGAGACGGTCGTTTTCTCGGCCCCTGGTGGTCCGAGGTCGTTCCCGCTGCACAGATTCATGCGCCAGGGCCTCCTGCAGATAATTCACTTTGGTTTATTGCGCTATCTCTGATAGCAACCGAGATATCACCAGATATATATTGGATTTTCCCCTGACCCTGAGTGTCCGGCCCCATGAGACGGTGGTTGTCTCGGCCTCTGGTGGTCCGAGGTCGTTCGCGCTGCACAGATTCATGCGCCAGGGCCTCATGCAGATAATTCACTTTGGTTTATTGCGCTATCTCTAATAGCACCCGAGATATCACCAGATATATATTGGATTTTCCCCTCACCCTGAGTGGCCGGCCCCATGAGACGGTGGTCTTCTCGGCCCCTGGTGGGCCGAAGTCGTTCCCGCTGCCCAGATTCATGCGCCACGGCCTCCTACAGACAATGCACTTTGATTTATTGCGCTATCTGTAATAGCACCCGACATATCAACAGATATATATTGGATATTTCCCTCACCCTGAGTGTCCAGCCCCATGAGACGGTGGTTTTCTCGGCCCCTGGTGGTCCGAGGTCGTTGCCGCTGCACAGGTTCATGCGCCAGGGCCTCCTACAGACAATGCACTTTGGTTTATTGCGCTATCTGTAATAGCACCCGAGATATCACCAGATATATATTGGATTTTTCACTGACCCTGAGTGTCCGGCCCCATGAGACGGTCGTTTTCTCGGCCCCTGGTGGTCCGAGGTCGTTCCCGCTGCACAGATTCATGCGCCAGGGCCTCCTGCAGATAATTCACTTTGGTTTATTGCGCTATCTCTGATAGCAACCGAGATATCACCAGATATATATTGGATTTTCCCCTGACCCTGAGTGTCCGGCCCCATGAGACGGTGGTTGTCTCGGCCTCTGGTGGTCCGAGGTCGTTCGCGCTGCACAGATTCATGCGCCAGGGCCTCATGCAGATAATTCACTTTCGTTTATTGCGCTATCTCTAATAGCACCCGAGATATCACCAGGTATATATTGGATTTTTCTCTGACCCTGAGTGTGCGGCCCCATGAGACGGTGGTTTTCTCGGACCCTGGTGGTCCGAGGTCGTTCCCGCTGCACAGATTCATGCGCCAGGGCCTCCTACAGACAATGCACTTTGATTTATTGCGCTATCTGTAATAGCACCCGAGATATCACCAGATATATATTGGATTTTTCACTGACCCTGAGTGTCCGGCCCAATGAGACTGTGGTTTTCTCGGCCCCTGGTGGTCCGAGGTCGTTCCCGCTGTACAGATTCATGCGCCAGGGCCTCCTACAGACAATGCACTTTGATTTATTGCGCTATCTGTAATAGCACCTGAGATATCACCAGGTATATATTGGATTTTTCTCTGACCCTGAGTGTCCGGCCCCATGAGACGGTGGTTTTCTCGGACCCTGGTGGTCCAAGGTCGTTCGCGCTGCACAGATTCATGCGCCAGGGCCTCCTACAGACAATGCACTTTGATTTATTGCGCTATCTGTAATAGCACCCGAGATATCACCAGATATATATTGGATTTTTCACTGACCCTGAGTGTCCGGCCCCATGAGACGGTCGTTTTCTCGGCCCCTGGTGGTCCGAGGTCGTTCCCGCTGCACAGATTCATGCGCCAGGGCCTCCTGCAGATAATTCACTTTGGTTTATTGCGCTATCTCTGATAGCAACCGAGATATCACTAGATATATATTGGATTTTCCCCTGACCCTGAGTGTCCGGCCCCATGAGACGGTGGTTGTCTCGGCCTCTGGTGGTCCGAGGTCGTTCGCGCTGCACAGATTCATGCGCCAGGGCCTCATGCAGACAATGCACTTTGATTTATTGCGCTATCTGTAATAGCACCCGAGATATCACCAGATATATATTGGATTTTTCACTGACCCTGAGTGTCCGGCCCCATGAGACGGTCGTTTTCTCGGCCCCTGGTGGTCCGAGGTCGTTCCCGCTGCACAGATTCATGCGCCAGGGCCTCCTACAGACAATGCACTTTGATTTATTGCGCTATCTGTAATAGCACCCGAGATATCACCAGATATATATTGGATTTTTCACTGACCCTGAGTGTCCGGCCCCATGAGAAGGTCGTTTTCTCGGCCCCTGGTGGTCCGAGGTCGTTCCCGCTGCACAGATTCATGCGCCAGGGCCTCCTGCAGATAATTCACTTTGGTTTATTGCGCTATCTCTGATAGCAACCGAGATATCACCAGATATATATTGGATTTTCCCCTGACCCTGAGTGTCCGGCCCCATGAGACGGTGGTTGTCTCGGCCTCTGGTGGTCCGAGGTCGTTCGCGCTGCACAGATTCATGCGCCAGGGCCTCATGCAGATAATTCACTTTGGTTTATTGCGCTATCTCTAATAGCACCCGAGATATCTCCAGATATATATTGGATTTTCCCTTGACCCTGAGTGTCCGGTCCCATGAGACTGTGGTTTTCTCGGCCCCTGGTGGTCCGAGGTCGTTGCCGCTGCACAGGTTCATGCGCCAGGGCCTCCTACAGACAATGCACTTTGATTTATTGCGCTATCTGTAATAGCACCCGAGATATCACCAGATATATATTGGATTTTTCACTGACCCTGAGCGTCCGGCCCCATGAGACGGTCGTTTTCTCGGCCCCTGGTGGTCCGAGGTCGTTCCCGCTGCACAGGTTCATGCGACAGGGTCTCCTACGGACAGTGCACTTTGATTTATTGCGCTATCTGTAATAGCACCCGAGATATCACCAGATATATATTGGATTTTTCACTGACCCTGAGTGTCCGGCCCCATGAGAAGGTCGTTTTCTCGGCCCCTGGTGGTCCGAGGTCGTTCCCGCTGCACAGATTCATGCGCCAGGGCCTCCTGCAGATAATTCACTTTGGTTTATTGCGCTATCTCTGATAGCAACCGAGATATCACCAGATATATATTGGATTTTCCCCTGACCCTGAGTGTCCGGCCCCATGAGACGGTGGTTGTCTCGGCCTCTGGTGGTCCGAGGTCGTTCGCGCTGCACAGATTCATGCGCCAGGGCCTCATGCAGATAATTCACTTTGGTTTATTGCGCTATCTCTAATAGCACCCGAGATATCTCCAGATATATATTGGATTTTCCCTTGACCCTGAGTGTCCGGTCCCATGAGACTGTGGTTTTCTCGGCCCCTGGTGGTCCGAGGTCGTTGCCGCTGCACAGGTTCATGCGCCAGGGCCTCCTACAGACAATGCACTTTGATTTATTGCGCTATCTGTAATAGCACCCGAGATATCACCAGATATATATTGGATTTTTCACTGACCCTGAGCGTCCGGCCCCATGAGACGGTCGTTTTCTCGGCCCCTGGTGGTCCGAGGTCGTTCCCGCTGCACAGGTTCATGCGACAGGGTCTCCTACGGACAGTGCACTTTGATTTATTGCGCTATCTGTAATAGCACCCGAGATATCACCAGATATATATTGGAT
Source organism: Nomia melanderi (assembly GCF_051020985.1). Taxonomy (NCBI): domain Eukaryota; kingdom Metazoa; phylum Arthropoda; class Insecta; order Hymenoptera; family Halictidae; genus Nomia; species Nomia melanderi. The sequence goes on along the minus strand of NW_027475138.1, from coordinate 893,285 downwards.
TTTTCACTGACCCTGAGTGTCCTGCCCCATGAGACGGTGGTTTTCTCGGCCCCTGGTGGTCCGAGGTCGTTCCCGTTGCACAGATTCATGCGCCAGGGCCTTCTGCAGATAATTCACTTTCGTTTATTGCGCTATCTCTAATAGCACCCGAGATATCACCAGGTATATATTGGATTTTTCTCTGACCCTGAGTGTGCGGCCCCATGAGACGGTGGTTTTCTCGGACCCTGGTGGTCCGAGGTCGTTCCCGCTGCACAGATTCATGCGCCAGGGCCTCCTACAGACAATGCACTTTGATTTATTGCGCTATCTGTAATAGCACCCGAGATATCACCAGATATATATTGGATTTTTCACTGACCCTGAGTGTCCTGCCCCATGAGACGGTGGTTTTCTCGGCCCCTGGTGGTCCGAGGTCGTTCCCGTTGCACAGATTCATGCGCCAGGGCCTCCTGCAGATAATTCACTTTGGTTTATTGCGCTATCTCTAATAGCACCCGATATATCACCAGATATATATTGGATTTTACCCTGACCCTGAGTGTCCGGCCCCATGAGACGGTCGTTGTCTCGGCCCCTGGAGGTCCGAGGACGTTCCCGCTGCACAGGTTCATGCGCCGGGGCCTCCTAAAGACAATGCACTTTGATTTATTGCGCTATCTGTAATAGCACCCGAGATATCACCAGATATATATTGGATTTTTCACTGACCCTGAGTGTCCGGCCCCATGAGACGGTCGTTTTCTCGGCCCCTGGTGGTCCGAGGTCGTTCCCGCTGCACAGGTTCATGCGCCAGGGTCTCCTACGGACAGTGCACTTTGATTTATTGCGCTATCTGTACTAGCACCCGAGATATCACCAGATATATATTGGATTTTTCACTGACCCTGAGTGTCCTGCCCCATGAGACGGTGGTTTTCTCGGCCCCTGGTGGTCCGAGGTCGTTCCCGTTGCACAGATTCATGCGCCAGGGCCTCCTGCAGATAATTCACTTTGGTTTATTGCGCTATCTCTAATAGCACCCGATATATCACCAGATATATATTGGATTTTACCCTGACCCTGAGTGTCCGGCCCCATGAGACGGTCGTTGTCTCGGCCCCTGGAGGTCCGAGGACGTTCCCGCTGCACAGGTTCATGCGCCGGGGCCTCCTACAGACAATGCACTTACATTTATTGCGCTATCTGTAATAGCACCCGATATATCACCAGATCTATATTTGGATTTTCCCCTGACCCTGAGTGTCCGGCCCCATGAGACTGTGGTTTTCTCGGCCCCTTGTGGTCCGAGGTCGTTCCCGTTGCACAGATTCATGCGCCAGGGCCTCCTGCAGATAATTCACTTTGGTTTATTGCGCTATCTCTAATAGCACCCGAGATATCTCCAGATATATATTGGATTTTCCCCTGACCCTGAGTGTCCGGTCCCATGAGACTGTGGTTTTCTCGGCCCCTGGTGGTCCGAGGTCGTTGCCGCTGCACAGGTTCATGCGCCAGGGCCTCCTACAGACAATGCACTTTGGTTTATTGCGCTATCTGTAATAGCACCCGAGATATCACCAGATATATATTGGATTTTTCACTGACCCTGAGTGTCCGGCCCCATGAGACGGTCGTTTTCTCGGCCCCTGGTGGTCCGAGGTCGTTCCCGCTGCACAGATTCATGCGCCAGGGCCTCCTGCAGATAATTCACTTTGGTTTATTGCGCTATCTCTGATAGCAACCGAGATATCACCAGATATATATTGGATTTTCCCCTGACCCTGAGTGTCCGGCCCCATGAGACGGTGGTTGTCTCGGCCTCTGGTGGTCCGAGGTCGTTCGCGCTGCACAGATTCATGCGCCAGGGCCTCATGCAGATAATTCACTTTGGTTTATTGCGCTATCTCTAATAGCACCCGAGATATCACCAGATATATATTGGATTTTCCCCTCACCCTGAGTGGCCGGCCCCATGAGACGGTGGTCTTCTCGGCCCCTGGTGGGCCGAAGTCGTTCCCGCTGCCCAGATTCATGCGCCACGGCCTCCTACAGACAATGCACTTTGATTTATTGCGCTATCTGTAATAGCACCCGACATATCAACAGATATATATTGGATATTTCCCTCACCCTGAGTGTCCAGCCCCATGAGACGGTGGTTTTCTCGGCCCCTGGTGGTCCGAGGTCGTTGCCGCTGCACAGGTTCATGCGCCAGGGCCTCCTACAGACAATGCACTTTGGTTTATTGCGCTATCTGTAATAGCACCCGAGATATCACCAGATATATATTGGATTTTTCACTGACCCTGAGTGTCCGGCCCCATGAGACGGTCGTTTTCTCGGCCCCTGGTGGTCCGAGGTCGTTCCCGCTGCACAGATTCATGCGCCAGGGCCTCCTGCAGATAATTCACTTTGGTTTATTGCGCTATCTCTGATAGCAACCGAGATATCACCAGATATATATTGGATTTTCCCCTGACCCTGAGTGTCCGGCCCCATGAGACGGTGGTTGTCTCGGCCTCTGGTGGTCCGAGGTCGTTCGCGCTGCACAGATTCATGCGCCAGGGCCTCATGCAGATAATTCACTTTCGTTTATTGCGCTATCTCTAATAGCACCCGAGATATCACCAGGTATATATTGGATTTTTCTCTGACCCTGAGTGTGCGGCCCCATGAGACGGTGGTTTTCTCGGACCCTGGTGGTCCGAGGTCGTTCCCGCTGCACAGATTCATGCGCCAGGGCCTCCTACAGACAATGCACTTTGATTTATTGCGCTATCTGTAATAGCACCCGAGATATCACCAGATATATATTGGATTTTTCACTGACCCTGAGTGTCCGGCCCAATGAGACTGTGGTTTTCTCGGCCCCTGGTGGTCCGAGGTCGTTCCCGCTGTACAGATTCATGCGCCAGGGCCTCCTACAGACAATGCACTTTGATTTATTGCGCTATCTGTAATAGCACCTGAGATATCACCAGGTATATATTGGATTTTTCTCTGACCCTGAGTGTCCGGCCCCATGAGACGGTGGTTTTCTCGGACCCTGGTGGTCCAAGGTCGTTCGCGCTGCACAGATTCATGCGCCAGGGCCTCATGCAGACAATGCACTTTGATTTATTGCGCTATCTGTAATAGCACCCGAGATATCACCAGATATATATTGGATTTTTCACTGACCCTGAGTGTCCGGCCCCATGAGACGGTCGTTTTCTCGGCCCCTGGTGGTCCGAGGTCGTTCCCGCTGCACAGATTCATGCGCCAGGGCCTCCTACAGACAATGCACTTTGATTTATTGCGCTATCTGTAATAGCACCCGAGATATCACCAGATATATATTGGATTTTTCACTGACCCTGAGTGTCCGGCCCCATGAGAAGGTCGTTTTCTCGGCCCCTGGTGGTCCGAGGTCGTTCCCGCTGCACAGATTCATGCGCCAGGGCCTCCTGCAGATAATTCACTTTGGTTTATTGCGCTATCTCTGATAGCAACCGAGATATCACCAGATATATATTGGATTTTACCCTGACCCTGAGTGTCCGGCCCCATGAGACGGTGGTTGTCTCGGCCTCTGGTGGTCCGAGGTCGTTCGCGCTGCACAGATTCATGCGCCAGGGCCTCATGCAGATAATTCACTTTGGTTTATTGCGCTATCTCTAATAGCACCCGAGATATCTCCAGATATATATTGGATTTTCCCTTGACCCTGAGTGTCCGGTCCCATGAGACTGTGGTTTTCTCGGCCCCTGGTAGTCCGAGGTCGTTGCCGCTGCACAGGTTCATGCGCCAGGGCCTCCTACAGACAATGCACTTTGATTTATTGCGCTATCTGTAATAGCACCCGAGATATCACCAGATATATATTGGATTTTTCACTGACCCTGAGCGTCCGGCCCCATGAGACGGTCGTTTTCTCGGCCCCTGGTGGTCCGAGGTCGTTCCCGCTGCACAGGTTCATGCGACAGGGTCTCCTACGGACAGTGCACTTTGATTTATTGCGCTATCTGTAATAGCACCCGAGATATCACCAGATATATATTGGATTTTTCACTGACCCTGAGTGTCCTGCCCCATGAGACGGTGGTTTTCTCGGCCCCTGGTGGTCCGAGGTCGTTCCCGTTGCACAGATTCATGCGCCAGGGCCTTCTGCAGATAATTCACTTTCGTTTATTGCGCTATCTCTAATAGCACCCGAGATATCACCAGGTATATATTGGATTTTTCTCTGACCCTGAGTGTGCGGCCCCATGAGACGGTGGTTTTCTCGGACCCTGGTGGTCCGAGGTCGTTCCCGCTGCACAGATTCATGCGCCAGGGCCTCCTACAGACAATGCACTTTGATTTATTGCGCTATCTGTAATAGCACCCGAGATATCACCAGATATATATTGGATTTTTCACTGACCCTGAGTGTCCTGCCCCATGAGACGGTGGTTTTCTCGGCCCCTGGTGGTCCGAGGTCGTTCCCGCTGCACAGATTCATGCGCCAGGGCCTCCTGCAGATAATTCACTTTGGTTTATTGCGCTATCTCTGATAGCAACCGAGATATCACCAGATATATATTGGATTTTACCCTGACCCTGAGTGTCCGGCCCCATGAGACGGTGGTTGTCTCGGCCTCTGGTGGTCCGAGGTCGTTCGCGCTGCACAGATTCATGCGCCAGGGCCTCATGCAGATAATTCACTTTGGTTTATTGCGCTATCTCTAATAGCACCCGAGATATCTCCAGATATATATTGGATTTTCCCTTGACCCTGAGTGTCCGGTCCCATGAGACTGTGGTTTTCTCGGCCCCTGGTAGTCCGAGGTCGTTGCCGCTGCACAGGTTCATGCGCCAGGGCCTCCTACAGACAATGCACTTTGATTTATTGCGCTATCTGTAATAGCACCCGAGATATCACCAGATATATATTGGATTTTTCACTGACCCTGAGCGTCCGGCCCCATGAGACGGTCGTTTTCTCGGCCCCTGGTGGTCCGAGGTCGTTCCCGCTGCACAGGTTCATGCGACAGGGTCTCCTACGGACAGTGCACTTTGATTTATTGCGCTATCTGTAATAGCACCCGAGATATCACCAGATATATATTGGATTTTTCACTGACCCTGAGTGTCCTGCCCCATGAGACGGTGGTTTTCTCGGCCCCTGGTGGTCCGAGGTCGTTCCCGTTGCACAGATTCATGCGCCAGGGCCTTCTGCAGATAATTCACTTTCGTTTATTGCGCTATCTCTAATAGCACCCGAGATATCACCAGGTATATATTGGATTTTTCTCTGACCCTGAGTGTGCGGCCCCATGAGACGGTGGTTTTCTCGGACCCTGGTGGTCCGAGGTCGTTCCCGCTGCACAGATTCATGCGCCAGGGCCTCCTACAGACAATGCACTTTGATTTATTGCGCTATCTGTAATAGCACCCGAGATATCACCAGATATATATTGGATTTTTCACTGACCCTGAGTGTCCTGCCCCATGAGACGGTGGTTTTCTCGGCCCCTGGTGGTCCGAGGTCGTTCCCGTTGCACAGATTCATGCGCCAGGGCCTCCTGCAGATAATTCACTTTGGTTTATTGCGCTATCTCTAATAGCACCCGATATATCACCAGATATATATTGGATTTTACCCTGACCCTGAGTGTCCGGCCCCATGAGACGGTCGTTGTCTCGGCCCCTGGAGGTCCGAGGACGTTCCCGCTGCACAGGTTCATGCGCCGGGGCCTCCTACAGACAATGCACTTTGATTTATTGCGCTATCTGTAATAGCACCCGAGATATCACCAGATATATATTGGATTTTTCACTGACCCTGAGTGTCCGGCCCCATGAGACGGTCGTTTTCTCGGCCCCTGGTGGTCCGAGGTCGTTCCCGCTGCACAGGTTCATGCGCCAGGGTCTCCTACGGACAGTGCACTTTGATTTATTGCGCTATCTGTACTAGCACCCGAGATATCACCAGATATATATTGGATTTTTCACTGACCCTGAGTGTCCTGCCCCATGAGACGGTGGTTTTCTCGGCCCCTGGTGGTCCGAGGTCGTTCCCGTTGCACAGATTCATGCGCCAGGGCCTCCTGCAGATAATTCACTTTGGTTTATTGCGCTATCTCTAATAGCACCCGATATATCACCAGATATATATTGGATTTTACCCTGACCCTGAGTGTCCGGCCCCATGAGACGGTCGTTGTCTCGGCCCCTGGAGGTCCGAGGACGTTCCCGCTGCACAGGTTCATGCGCCGGGGCCTCCTACAGACAATGCACTTACATTTATTGCGCTATCTGTAATAGCACCCGAGATATCACCAGATCTATATTTGGATTTTCCCCTGACCCTGAGTGTCCGGCCCCATGAGACTGTGGTTTTCTCGGCCCCTTGTGGTCCGAGGTCGTTCCCGTTGCACAGATTCATGCGCCAGGGCCTCCTGCAGATAATTCACTTTGGTTTATTGCGCTATCTCTAATAGCACCCGAGATATCTCCAGATATATATTGGATTTTCCCCTGACCCTGAGTGTCCGGTCCCATGAGACTGTGGTTTTCTCGGCCCCTGGTGGTCCGAGGTCGTTGCCGCTGCACAGGTTCATGCGCCAGGGCCTCCTACAGACAATGCACTTTGGTTTATTGCGCTATCTGTAATAGCACCCGAGATATCACCAGATATATATTGGATTTTTCACTGACCCTGAGTGTCCGGCCCCATGAGACGGTCGTTTTCTCGGCCCCTGGTGGTCCGAGGTCGTTCCCGCTGCACAGATTCATGCGCCAGGGCCTCCTGCAGATAATTCACTTTGGTTTATTGCGCTATCTCTGATAGCAACCGAGATATCACCAGATATATATTGGATTTTCCCCTGACCCTGAGTGTCCGGCCCCATGAGACGGTGGTTGTCTCGGCCTCTGGTGGTCCGAGGTCGTTCGCGCTGCACAGATTCATGCGCCAGGGCCTCATGCAGATAATTCACTTTGGTTTATTGCGCTATCTCTAATAGCACCCGAGATATCACCAGATATATATTGGATTTTCCCCTCACCCTGAGTGGCCGGCCCCATGAGACGGTGGTCTTCTCGGCCCCTGGTGGGCCGAAGTCGTTCCCGCTGCCCAGATTCATGCGCCACGGCCTCCTACAGACAATGCACTTTGATTTATTGCGCTATCTGTAATAGCACCCGACATATCAACAGATATATATTGGATATTTCCCTCACCCTGAGTGTCCAGCCCCATGAGACGGTGGTTTTCTCGGCCCCTGGTGGTCCGAGGTCGTTGCCGCTGCACAGGTTCATGCGCCAGGGCCTCCTACAGACAATGCACTTTGGTTTATTGCGCTATCTGTAATAGCACCCGAGATATCACCAGATATATATTGGATTTTTCACTGACCCTGAGTGTCCGGCCCCATGAGACGGTCGTTTTCTCGGCCCCTGGTGGTCCGAGGTCGTTCCCGCTGCACAGATTCATGCGCCAGGGCCTCCTGCAGATAATTCACTTTGGTTTATTGCGCTATCTCTGATAGCAACCGAGATATCACCAGATATATATTGGATTTTCCCCTGACCCTGAGTGTCCGGCCCCATGAGACGGTGGTTGTCTCGGCCTCTGGTGGTCCGAGGTCGTTCGCGCCGCACAGATTCATGCGCCAGGGCCTCATGCAGATAATTCACTTTCGTTTATTGCGCTATCTCTAATAGCACCCGAGATATCACCAGGTATATATTGGATTTTTCTCTGACCCTGAGTGTGCGGCCCCATGAGACGGTGGTTTTCTCGGACCCTGGTGGTCCGAGGTCGTTCCCGCTGCACAGATTCATGCGCCAGGGCCTCCTACAGACAATGCACTTTGATTTATTGCGCTATCTGTAATAGCACCCGAGATATCACCAGATATATATTGGATTTTTCACTGACCCTGAGTGTCCGGCCCCATGAGACGGTCCTTTTCTCGGCCCCTGGTGGTCCGAGGTCGTTCCCGCTGCACAGGTTCATGCGCCAGGGTCTCCTACGGACAGTGCACTTTGATTTATTGCGCTATCTGTAATAGCACCCGAGATATCACCAGATATATATTGGATTTTTCACTGACCCTGAGCGTCCGGCCCCATGAGACGGTCGTTTTCTCGGCCCCTGGTGGTCCGAGGTCGTTCCCGCTGCACAGGTTCATGCGCCAGGGTCTCCTACGGACAGTGCACTTTGATTTATTGCGCTATCTGTAATAGCACCCGAGATATCACGAGATATATATTGGATTTTTCACTGACCCTGAGTGTCCTGCCCCATGAGACGGTGGTTTTCTCGGCCCCTGGTGGTCCGAGGTCGTTCCCGTTGCACAGATTCATGCGCCAGGGCCTCCTGCAGATAATTCACTTTGGTTTATTGCGCTATCTCTAATAGCACCCGATATATCACCAGATATATATTGGATTTTACCCTGACCCTGAGTGTCCGGCCCCATGAGACGGTCGTTGTCTCGGCCCCTGGAGGTCCGAGGACGTTCCCGCTGCACAGGTTCATGCGCCGGGGCCTCCTACAGACAATGCACTTTGATTTATTGCGCTATCTGTAATAGCACCCGAGATATCACCAGATATATATTGGATTTTTCACTGACCCTGAGTGTCCGGCCCCATGAGACGGTCGTTTTCTCGGCCCCTGGTGGTCCGAGGTCGTTCCCGCTGCACAGGTTCATGCGCCAGGGTCTCCTACGGACAGTGCACTTTGATTTATTGCGCTATCTGTACTAGCACCCGAGATATCACCAGATATATATTGGATTTTTCACTGACCCTGAGTGTCCTGCCCCATGAGACGGTGGTTTTCTCGGCCCCTGGTGGTCCGAGGTCGTTCCCGTTGCACAGATTCATGCGCCAGGGCCTCCTGCAGATAATTCACTTTGGTTTATTGCGCTATCTCTAATAGCACCCGATATATCACCAGATATATATTGGATTTTACCCTGACCCTGAGTGTCCGGCCCCATGAGACGGTCGTTGTCTCGGCCCCTGGAGGTCCGAGGACGTTCCCGCTGCACAGGTTCATGCGCCGGGGCCTCCTACAGACAATGCACTTACATTTATTGCGCTATCTGTAATAGCACCCGAGATATCACCAGATCTATATTTGGATTTTCCCCTGACCCTGAGTGTCCGGCCCCATGAGACTGTGGTTTTCTCGGCCCCTTGTGGTCCGAGGTCGTTCCCGTTGCACAGATTCATGCGCCAGGGCCTCCTGCAGATAATTCACTTTGGTTTATTGCGCTATCTCTAATAGCACCCGAGATATCTCCAGATATATATTGGATTTTCCCCTGACCCTGAGTGTCCGGTCCCATGAGACTGTGGTTTTCTCGGCCCCTGGTGGTCCGAGGTCGTTGCCGCTGCACAGGTTCATGCGCCAGGGCCTCCTACAGACAATGCACTTTGGTTTATTGCGCTATCTGTAATAGCACCCGAGATATCACCAGATATATATTGGATTTTTCACTGACCCTGAGTGTCCGGCCCCATGAGACGGTCGTTTTCTCGGCCCCTGGTGGTCCGAGGTCGTTCCCGCTGCACAGATTCATGCGCCAGGGCCTCCTGCAGATAATTCACTTTGGTTTATTGCGCTATCTCTGATAGCAACCGAGATATCACCAGATATATATTGGATTTTCCCCTGACCCTGAGTGTCCGGCCCCATGAGACGGTGGTTGTCTCGGCCTCTGGTGGTCCGAGGTCGTTCGCGCTGCACAGATTCATGCGCCAGGGCCTCATGCAGATAATTCACTTTCGTTTATTGCGCTATCTCTAATAGCACCCGAGATATCACCAGGTATATATTGGATTTTTCTCTGACCCTGAGTGTGCGGCCCCATGAGACGGTGGTTTTCTCGGACCCTGGTGGTCCGAGGTCGTTCCCGCTGCACAGATTCATGCGCCAGGGCCTCCTACAGACAATGCACTTTGATTTATTGCGCTATCTGTAATAGCACCCGAGATATCACCAGATATATATTGGATTTTTCACTGACCCTGAGTGTCCGGCCCCATGAGACGGTCCTTTTCTCGGCCCCTGGTGGTCCGAGGTCGTTCCCGCTGCACAGGTTCATGCGCCAGGGTCTCCTACGGACAGTGCACTTTGATTTATTGCGCTATCTGTAATAGCACCCGAGATATCACCAGATATATATTGGATTTTTCACTGACCCTGAGCGTCCGGCCCCATGAGACGGTCGTTTTCTCGGCCCCTGGTGGTCCGAGGTCGTTCCCGCTGCACAGGTTCATGCGCCAGGGTCTCCTACGGACAGTGCACTTTGATTTATTGCGCTATCTGTAATAGCACCCGAGATATCACGAGATATATATTGGATTTTTCACTGACCCTGAGTGTCCTGCCCCATGAGACGGTGGTTTTCTCGGCCCCTGGTGGTCCGAGGTCGTTCCCGTTGCACAGATTCATGCGCCAGGGCCTCCTGCAGATAATTCACTTTGGTTTATTGCGCTATCTCTAATAGCACCCGATATATCACCAGATATATATTGGATTTTACCCTGACCCTGAGTGTCCGGCCCCATGAGACGGTCGTTGTATCGGCCCCTGGAGGTCCGAGGACGTTCCCGCTGCACAGGTTCATGCGCCGGGGCCTCCTACAGACAATGCACTTTGATTTATTGCGCTATCTGTAATAGCACCCGAGATATCACCAGATATATATTGGATTTTTCACTGACCCTGAGTGTCCGGCCCCATGAGACGGTCGTTTTCTCGGCCCCTGGTGGTCCGAGGTCGTTCCCGCTGCACAGGTTCATGCGCCAGGGTCTCCTACGGACAGTGCACTTTGATTTATTGCGCTATCTGTACTAGCACCCGAGATATCACCAGATATATATTGGATTTTTCACTGACCCTGAGTGTCCTGCCCCATGAGACGGTGGTTTTCTCGGCCCCTGGTGGTCCGAGGTCGTTCCCGTTGCACAGATTCATGCGCCAGGGCCTCCTGCAGATAATTCACTTTGGTTTATTGCGCTATCTCTAATAGCACCCGATATATCACCAGATATATATTGGATTTTACCCTGACCCTGAGTGTCCGGCCCCATGAGACGGTCGTTGTCTCGGCCCCTGGAGGTCCGAGGACGTTCCCGCTGCACAGGTTCATGCGCCGGGGCCTCCTACAGACAATGCACTTACATTTATTGCGCTATCTGTAATAGCACCCGAGATATCACCAGATCTATATTTGGATTTTCCCCTGACCCTGAGTGTCCGGCCCCATGAGACTGTGGTTTTCTCGGCCCCTTGTGGTCCGAGGTCGTTCCCGTTGCACAGATTCATGCGCCAGGGAATCCTGCAGATAATTCACTTTGGTTTATTGCGCTATCTCTAATAGCACCCGAGATATCTCCAGATATATATTGGATTTTCCCCTGACCCTGAGTGTCCGGTCCCATGAGACTGTGGTTTTCTCGGCCCCTGGTGGTCCGAGGTCGTTGCCGCTGCACAGGTTCATGCGCCAGGGCCTCCTACAGACAATGCACTTTGGTTTATTGCGCTATCTGTAATAGCACCCGAGATATCACCAGATATATATTGGATTTTTCACTGACCCTGAGTGTCCGGCCCCATGAGACGGTCGTTTTCTCGGCCCCTGGTGGTCCGAGGTCGTTCCCGCTGCACAGATTCATGCGCCAGGGCCTCCTGCAGATAATTCACTTTGGTTTATTGCGCTATCTCTGATAGCAACCGAGATATCACCAGATATATATTGGATTTTCCCCTGACCCTGAGTGTCCGGCCCCATGAGACGGTGGTTGTCTCGGCCTCTGGTGGTCCGAGGTCGTTCGCGCTGCACAGATTCATGCGCCAGGGCCTCATGCAGATAATTCACTTTGGTTTATTGCGCTATCTCTAATAGCACCCGAGATATCACCAGATATATATTGGATTTTCCCCTCACCCTGAGTGGCCGGCCCCATGAGACGGTGGTCTTCTCGGCCCCTGGTGGGCCGAAGTCGTTCCCGCTGCCCAGATTCATGCGCCACGGCCTCCTACAGACAATGCACTTTGATTTATTGCGCTATCTGTAATAGCACCCGACATATCAACAGATATATATTGGATATTTCCCTCACCCTGAGTGTCCAGCCCCATCAGACGGTGGTTTTCTCGGCCCCTGGTGGTCCGAGGTCGTTCCCGTTGAACAGATTCATGCGCCAGGGCCTTCTGCAGATAATTCACTTTGGTTTATTGCGCTATCTCTAATAGCACCCGAGATATCTACAGGTATATATTGGATTTTTCTCTGACCCTGAGTGTGCGGCCCCATGAGACGGTGGTTTTCTCGGACCCTGGTGGTCCGAGGTCGTTCCCGCTGCACAGATTCATGCGCCAGGGCCTCCTACAGACAATGCACTTTGATTTATTGCGCTATCTGTAATAGCACCCGAGATATCACCAGATATATATTGGATTTTTCACTGACCCTGAGTGTCCGGCCCCATGAGACGGTCGTTTTCTCGGCCCCTGGTGGTCCGAGGTCGTTCCCGCTGCACAGGTTCATGAGCCAGGGTCTCCTACGGACAGTGCACTTTGATTTATTGCGCTATCTGTAATAGCACCCGAGATATCACCAGATATATATTGGATTTTTCACTGACCCTGAGCGTCCGGTCCCATGAGACGGTCGTTTTCTCGGCCCCTGGTGGTCCGAGGTCGTTCCCGCTGCACAGGTTCATGCGCCAGGGTCTCCTACGGACAGTGCACTTTGATTTATTGCGCTATCTGTACTAGCACCCGAGATATCACCAGATATATATTGGATTTTTCACTGACCCTGAGTGTCCTGCCCCATGAGACGGTGGTTTTCTCGGCCCCTGGTGGTCCGAGGTCGTTCCCGTTGCACAGATTCATGCGCCAGGGCCTCCTGCAGATAATTCACTTTGGTTTATTGCGCTATCTCTAATAGCACCCGATATATCACCAGATATATATTGGATTTTACCCTGACCCTGAGTGTCCGGCCCCATGAGACGGTCGTTGTCTCGGCCCCTGGAGGTCCGAGGACGTTCCCGCTGCACAGGTTCATGCGCCGGGGCCTCCTACAGACAATGCACTTACATTTATTGCGCTATCTGTAATAGCACCCGAGATATCACCAGATCTATATTTGGATTTTCCCCTGACCCTGAGTGTCCGGCCCCATGAGACTGTGGTTTTCTCGGCCCCTTGTGGTCCGAGGTCGTTCCCGATGCACAGATTCATGCGCCAGGGCCTCCTGCAGATAATTCACTTTGGTTTATTGCGCTATCTCTAATAGCACCCGAGATATCTCCAGATATATATTGGATTTTCCCCTGACCCTGAGAGTCCGGCCCCATGAGACGGTCGTTTTCTCGGCCCCTGGTGGTCCGAGGTCGTTCCCGCTGCACAGGTTCATGCGCCAGGGTCTCCTACGGACAGTGCACTTTGATTTATTGCGGTATCTGTAATAGCACCCGAGATATCACCAGATATATATTGGATTTTACCCTGACCCTGAGTGTCCGGCCCCATGAGACGGTCGTTGTCTCGGCCCCTGGAGGTCCGAGGACGTTCCCGCTGCACAGGTTCATGCGCCGGGGCCTCCTACAGACAAGGCACTTTGATTTATTGCGCTATCTGTAATAGCACCCGAGATATCACCAGATATATATTGGATTTTTCCCTGACCCTGTGTGTCCGGCCCCATGAGAAGGTCGTTTTCTCGGCCCCTGGTGGTCCGAGGTCGTTCCCGCTGCACAGGATCATGCGCCAGGGTCTCCTACAGACAATGCACTTTGATTTATTGCGGTATCTGTAATAGCACCCGAGATATCACCATATATATATTGGATTTTTCACTGACCCTGAGTGTCCTGCCCCATGTGACGGTGGTTTTCTCGGCTCCTGGTGTTCCGAGGTCGTTCCCGCTGCACAAATTCATGCCCCAGGGCCTCCTACAGACAATGCACTTTGATTTATTGCGCTATCTCTAATAGCACCCGAGATATCACCAGATATATATTGGATTTTCCCCTGACCCTGAGTGTCCGGCCCCATGAGACTGTGGTTTTCTCGGCCCCTGGTGGTCCGAGGTCGTTCCCGCTGCACAGGTTCATGCGCCAGGGTCTCCTACAGACAATGCACTTTGATTTATTGCGGTATCTGTAATAGCACCCGAGATATTACCAGATCTATATTGGATTTTCCCCTGACCCTGAGTGTCCGGCCCCATGAGACTGTGGTTTTCTCGGCCCCTGGAGGTCCGAGGACGTTCCCGCTGCACAGATTCATGCGCCAGGGCCTCCTACAGGTAATGCACTTTGATTTATTGCGCTATCTGTAATAGGACCCGAGATATCACCAGATATATATTGGATTTTTCCCTGACCCTGAGTGTCCGGCCCCATGAGAAGGTGGTTGTCTCGCCCCTGGTGCTCCGAGGTCGTTCCCGCTGCACAGATTCATGCGCCAGGGCCTCCTACAGACAATGCACTTTGATTTATTGCGCTATCTGTAATAGCAGCCGAGATATCACCAGATATATATTGGATTTTTCACTGACCCTGAGCGTCCGGCCCCATGAGACGGTCGTTTTCTCGGCCCCTGGTGGTCCGAGGTCGTTCCCGCTGCACAGATTCATGCGCCAGGGCCTCCTACAGACAATGCACTTTGATTTATTGCGCTATCTGTAATAGCACCCGAGATATCACCACATATATATTGGATTTTTCACTGACCCTGAGTGTCCGGCCCCATGAGACGGTGGTTTTCTCGATCCCTGGTGTTCCGAGGTCGTTCCCGCTGCACAGATTCATGCGCCAGGGCCTCCTACAGACAATGCACTTTGATTTATTGCGCTATCTGTAATAGCAGCCGTGATATCACCAGATATATATTGGATTTTCCCCTGACCCTGAGTGTCCGGCCCCATGAGACAGTGGTTTTTTCGGCCCCTGGTGGTCCGAGGTCGTTCCCGCTGCACAGATTCATGCGCCAGGGCCTCCTACAGACAATGCACTTTGATTTATTGCGCTATCTGTAATAGCACCCGAGATATCAGCAGATATATATTGGATTTTTCACTGACCCTGAGTGACCGGCCCCATGAGACGGTAGTTTTCTCGGCCCCTGGTGGTCCGAGGTCGTTCCCGCTGCACAGATTCATGCGCCAGGGCCTACTGCAGATAATTCACTTTGATTTATTGCGCTATCTGTAATAGCACGCGAGATATCACCACATATATATTGGATTTTTCACTGACCCTGAGTGTCCGGCCCCATGAGGCGGTGGTTTTCTCGGTCCCTGGTGTTCCGAGGTCGTTCCCGCTTCACAGATTCATGCGCCAGGGCCTCCTACAGACAATGCACTTTGATTTATTGCGCTATCTGTAATAGCACCCGATATATCACCAGATATATATTGGATTTTCCCCTGACCCTGAGTGTCCGGCCCCATGAGACTGTGGTTTTCTCGGCCCCTGGTCGTCCGAGGTCGTTCCCGCTGCACAGATTCATGCGCCAGGGCCTCCTACAGACAATGCACTTTGATTTATTGCGCTATCTGTAATAGCACCCGAGATATCACCAGATATATATTGGATTTTACCCTGACCCTGAGTGTCCGGCCCCATGTGACGGTGGTTTTCTCGGCCCCTGGTGTTCCGAGGTCGTTCCCGCTGCACAGATTCATGCCCCAGGGCCTCCTACAGACAATGCACTTTGATTTATTGCGCTATCTCTAATAGCACCCGAGATATCACCAGATATATATTGGATTTTCCCCTGACCCTGAGTGTCCGGCCCCATGAGACTGTGGTTTTCTCGGCCCCTGGTGGTCCGAGGTCGTTCCCGCTGAACAGGATCATGCGCCAGGGTCTCCTACAGACAATGCACTTTGATGTATTGCGGTATCTGTAATAGCACCCGAGATATCACCATATATATATTGGATTTTTCACTGACCCTGAGTGTCCTGCCCCATGTGACGGTGGTTTTCTCGGCCCCTGGTGTTCCGAGGTCGTTCCCGCTGCACAGATTCATGCCCCAGGGCCTCCTACAGACAATGCACTTTGATTTATTGCGCTATCTCTAATAGCACCCGAGATATCACCAGATATATATTGGATTTTCCCCTGACCCTGAGTGTCCGGCCCCATGAGACTGTGGTTTTCTCGGCCCCTGGTGGTCCGAGGTCGCTCCCGCTGCACAGGTTCATGCGCCAGGGTCTCCTACAGACAATGCACTTTGATTTATTGCGGTATCTGTAATAGCACCCGAGATATTACCAGATCTATATTGGATTTTCCCCTGACCCTGAGTGTCCGGCCCCATGAGACTGTGGTTTTCTCGGCCCCTGGAGGTCCGAGGACGTTCCCGCTGTACAGATTCATGCGCCAGGGCCTCCTACAGGTAATGCACTTTGATTTATTGCGCTATCTGTAATAGGACCCGAGATATCACCAGATATATATTGGATTTTTCCCTGACCCTGAGTGTCCGGCCCCATGAGAAGGTGGTTGTCTCGCCCCTGGTGCTCCGAGGTCGTTCCCTCTGCACAGATTCATGCGCCAGGGCCTCCTACAGACAATGCACTTTGATTTATTGCGCTATCTGTAATAGCACGCGATATGTCA
The DNA here is from genome assembly GCF_051020985.1 of Nomia melanderi. Classification (NCBI taxonomy): domain Eukaryota; kingdom Metazoa; phylum Arthropoda; class Insecta; order Hymenoptera; family Halictidae; genus Nomia; species Nomia melanderi. The sequence continues at coordinate 876,674 of NW_027475138.1, read as the reverse complement.
CCAGATATATATTGGATTTTCCCCTGACCCTGAGTGTCCGGCCCCATGAGACTGTGGTTTTCTCGGCCCCTGGTCGTCCGAGGTCGTTCCCGCTGCACAGATTCATGCGCCAGGGCCTCCTACAGACAATGCACTTTGATTTATTGCGCTATCTGTAATAGCACCCGAGATATCACCAGATATATATTGGATTTTACCCTGACCCTGAGTGTCCGGCCCCATGAGACGGTCGTTGTCTCGGCCCCTGGAGGTCCGAGGACGTTCCCGCTGCACAGGTTCATGCGCCGGGGCCTCCTACAGACAATGCACTTTGATTTATTGCGCTATCTGTAATAGCACCCGAGATATCACCAGATATATATTGGATTTTTCCCTGACCCTGTGTGTCCGGCCCCATGAGAAGGTCGTTTTCTCGGCCCCTGGTGGTCCGAGGTCGTTCCCGCTGCACAGGATCATGCGCCAGGGTCTCCTACAGACAATGCACTTTGATTTATTGCGGTATCTGTAATAGCACCCGAGATATAACCATATATATATTGGATTTTTCACTGACCCTGAGTGTCCTGCCCCATGTGACGGTGGTTTTCTCGGCCCCTGGTGTTCCGAGGTCGTTCCCGCTGCACAGATTCATGCCCCAGGGCCTCCTACAGACAATGCACTTTGATTTATTGCGCTATCTCTAATAGCACCCGAGATATCACCAGATATATATTGGATTTTCCCCTGACCCTGAGTGTCCGGCCCCATGAGACTGTGGTTTTCTCGGCCCCTGGTGGTCCGAGGTCGTTCCCGCTGCACAGGTTCATGCGCCAGGGTCTCCTACAGACAATGCACTTTGATTTATTGCGGTATCCGTAATAGCACCCGAGATATTACCAGATCTATATTGGATTTTCCCCTGACCCTGAGTGTCCGGCCCCATGAGACTGTGGTTTTCTCGGCCCCTGGAGGTCCGAGGACGTTCCCGCTGCACAGATGCATGCGCCAGGGCCTCCTACAGGTAATGCACTTTGATTTATTGCGCTATCTGTAATAGGACCCGAGATATCACCAGATATATATTGGATTTTTCCCTGACCCTGAGTGTCCGGCCCCATGAGAAGGTGGTTGTCTCGCCCCTGGTGCTCCGAGGTCGTTCCCTCTGCACAGATTCATGCGCCAGGGCCTCCTACAGACAATGCACTTTGATTTATTGCGCTATCTGTAATAGCAGCCGAGATATCACCAGATATATATTGGATTTTTCACTGACCCTGAGCGTCCGGCCCCATGAGACGGTCGTTTTCTCGGCCCCTGGTGGTCCGAGGTCGTTCCCGCTGCACAGATTCATGCGCCAGGGCCTCCTACAGACAATGCACTTTGATTTATTGCGCTATCTGTAATAGCACCCGAGATATCACCACATATATATTGGATTTTTCACTGACCCTGAGTTTCCGGCCCCATGAGACGGTGGTTTTCTCGGTCCCTGGTGTTCCGAGGTCGTTCCCGCTGCACAGATTCATGCGCCAGGGCCTCCTACAGACAATGCACTTTGATTTATTGCGCTATCTGTAATAGCAGCCGTGATATCACCAGATATATATTGGATTTTCCCCTGACCCTGAGTGTCCGGCCCCATGAGACTGTGGTTTTTTTGGCCCCTGGTGGTCCGAGGTCGTTCCCGCTGCACAGATTCATGCGCCAGGGCCTCCTACAGACAATGCACTTTGATTTATTGCGCTATCTGTAATAGCACCCGAGATATCAGCAGATATATATTGGATTTTTCACTGACCCTGAGTGACCGGCCCCATGAGACGGTAGTTTTCTCGGCCCCTGGTGGTCCGAGGTCGTTCCCGCTGCACAGATTCATGCGCCAGGGCCTACTGCAGATAATTCACTTTGATTTATTGCGCTATCTGTAATAGCACGCGAGATATCACCACATATATATTGGATTTTTCACTGACCCTGAGTGTCCGGCCCCATGAGGCGGTGGTTTTCTCGGTCCCTGGTGTTCCGAGGTCGTTCCCGCTGCACAGATTCATGCGCCAGGGCCTCCTACAGACAATGCACTTTGATTTATTGCGCTATCTCTAATAGCACCCGAGATATCAGCAGATATATATTGGATTTTTCACTGACCCTGAGTGACCGGCCCCATGAGACGGTAGTTTTCTCGGCGCCTGGTGGTCCGAGGTCGTTCCTGCTGCTCAGATTAATACGCTAGGCCCTCCTGCAGATAATTCACTTTGGTTTATTGCGCTATCTCTAATAGCACTCGAGATATCACCAGATATATATTGGATTTTTCCCAGACCCTGACAGTCCGGCCCCATGTGTCGGTGGTTTTCTCGGCCCCTGGTGGTCCGAGGTTGTTCCCGCTGCACAGATTTATGCGCCAGGGCCTCCTACAGACAATGCACTTTGATTTATTGCGCTATCTGTAATAGCACCCGAGATATCACCAGATATATATTGGATTTTCCCCTGTCCCTGACAGTCCGGCCCCATGAGACGGTGGTTTTCTCGGCCCCTGGTGGTCCGAGGTCGTCCCCGCTGCACAGATTCATGCGCCAGGGCCTCCTGCAGATAATTCACTTTGGTTTATTGCGCTATCTGTAATAGCACCCGAGATATCACCAGATATATATTGGATATTACCCTGACCCTGAGTGCCCGGCCCCATGAGACGGTCGTTGTCTCGGCCCCTGGAGGTCCGAGGACGTTCCCGCTGCACGGATTCATGCGCCAGGGCCTCCTGCAGTTAATTCACTTTGGTTTATTTCGCTATCTCTAATAGCACCCGAGATATCACCAGATCTATATTGGATTTTCCCCTGACCCTGAGTGTCCGGCCCCATGAGACTGTGGTTTTCTCGGCCCCTGGTGGTCCGAGGTCGTTCCCGTTGCACAGATTCATGCACCAGGGCCTCCTGCAGATAATTCACTTTGGTTTATTGCGCTATCTCTAATAGCACCCGAGATATCACCAGATATATATTGGATTTTTCACTGACCCTGAGCGTCCGGCCCCATGAGACGGTCGTTTTCTCGGGCCCTGGTGGTCAGAGGTCGTTCCCGCTGCACAGGTTCATGCGCCAGGGTCTCCTACAGACAATGCACTTTGATTTATTGCGCTATCTGTAATAGCACCCGAGATATCACCACATATATATTGGATTTTTCACTGACCCTGAGTGTCCGGCCCCATGAGACGGTGGTTTTCTCGGTCCCTGGTGTTCCGAGGTCGTTCCCGCTGCACAGATTCATGCGCCAGGGCCTCCTGCAGATAATTCACTTTGGTTTATTGCGCTATCTGTAATAGCACCCGAGATATCACCAGATCTATATTGGATTTTCCCCTGACCCTGAGTGTCCCGCCCCATGAGACTGTGGTTTTCTCGGCCCCTGGTGGTCCGTGGTCGTTCCCGTTGCACAGATTCATGCGCCAGGGCCTCCTACAGACAATGCACTTTGATTTATTGCGCTATCTCTAATAGCACCCGAGATATCAGCAGATATATATTGGATTTTTCACTGACACTGAGTGACCGGCCCCATGAGACGGTAGTTTTCTCGGCGCCTGGTGGTCCGAGGTCGTTCCTGCTGCTCAGATTAATACGCTAGGCCCTCCTGCAGATAATTCACTTTGGTTTATTGCGCTATCTCTAATAGCACTCGAGATATCACCAGATATATATTGGATTTTTCCCAGACCCTGACAGTCCGGCCCCATGTGTCGGTGGTTTTCTCGGCCCCTGGTGGTCCGAGGTTGTTCCCGCTGCACAGATTTATGCGCCAGGGCCCCCTACAGACAATGCACTTTGATTTATTGCGCTATCTGTAATAGCACCCGAGATATCACCAGATATATATTGGATTTTCCCCTGTCCCTGACAGTCCAGCCCCATGAGACGGTGGTTTTCTCGGCCCCTGGTGGTCCGAGGTCGTCCCCGCTGCACAGATTCATGCGCCAGGGCCTCCTGCAGATAATTCACTTTGGTTTATTGCGCTATCTGTAATAGCACTCGAGATATCACCAGATCTATATTGGATTTTCCCCTGACCCTGAGTGTCCCGCCCCATGAGACTGTGGTTTTCTCGGCCCCTGGTGGTCCGTGGTCGTTCCCGTTGCACAGCTTCATGCGCCAGGGCCTCCTACAGACAATGCACTTTGATTTATTGCGCTATCTGTAATAGCACCCGAGATATCACCAGATATATATTGGATTTTTCCCTGACCCTGACAATCCGGCCCCATGAGACGGTGATTTTCTCGGCCCCTAGTGGTCCGAGGTCGATCCCGCTGCACAGATTCATGCGCCAGGGCCCCCTGCAGATAATTCAGCTTGGTTTAGTGCGCTATCTGTAAGAGCACCCGAGATATCACCAGATATATATTGAATTTTTCCTCGACCCTGAGTGTCCGGCCCCATGTGTCGGTGGTTTTCTCGGCCCCTGGTGGTCCGAGGTCGATCCCGCGGCACAGATTTATGCGCCAGGGCCTCCTGCAGACAATGCACTTTGATTTATTTCGCTATCTCTAATAGCACCCGAGATATAACCTGATATATATTGTATTTTTCCCTGACCCTGACAGTCCGGCCGCATGAGACTGTGGTTTTCTCGGCCCCTGGTGGTCCGAGGTCGTTCCCCTTGCACAGATTCATGCGCCAGGGCCTCCTGCAGATAATTCACTTTGGTTTATTGCGCTATCTGTAATGGCTCCCGAGATATCACCAGATCTATATTGGATTTTCCCCTGACCCTGAGTGTCCGGCCCCATGAGACTGTGGTTTTCTCGGCCCCTGGTGGTCCGAGGTCGCTCCCGTTGTACAGATTCATGCGCCAGGGCCTCCTGCAGATAATTCACTATGGTTTATTGCGCTATCTCTAATAGCACCCGAGATATCAACACATATATATTGGATATTTCACTGACCCCGAGTGTCCGGCCCCATGAGACGGTGGTTTTCTCGGTCCCTGGTGTTCCGAGGTCGTTCCCGCTGCACAGATTCATGCGCCAGGGCCTCCTATAGACAATGCACTTTGATTTATTGCGCTATCTGTAATAGCACCCGAGATATCACCAGATATATGCTGGATTTTTACATGACCTTGGGTGACGGATTCCGAATATCTATAATTTTCTCGGCCCCTGGTGGTCCGAGGTCGTTACCGCTGCACAGATTCATTCGCCTGGGCCTCCTACAGACAATGCACTTTGATTTATTAAGCTATCTGTAATAGCACCCGAGATATCACCAAATATATATTGGATTTTCCCCTGACCCTGAGTGTCCGGCCCCATGAGACTGTGGTTTTCTCGGCCCCTGGTGGTCCGAGGTCGTTCCCGCTGGCCGGATTCATGCGCCTGGGCCTCCTACAGACAATGCACTTTGATTTATTGCGCTATCTCAAATAGCACCCGAGATATCACCAGATATATATTGGATTTTTCCCTGACCCTGAGTGTCCGGCGCCATGAGACGGTGGTTTTCTTGGCCCCTGGTGGTCCGAGGTCGTTCCCGCTGCACAGATGCATGCGCCAGGGCCTCCTGCAGATAATTCACTTCGTTTATTTCGCTATCTCTAATAGCACCCGAGATATCACCAGATATATATTGGATTTTCCCCTGACCCTGAGTGTCCGGCCCCGTGAGTCGGTGTTTTTCTCGGCCCATGGTGGTCCGAGGTCGTTCCCGCTGCCCGGATTCATGCGCCAGGGCCTCCTACAGACAATGCACTTTGGTTTATTGCGCTATCTCTAATAGCACCCGAGATATCACCAGATATTTGCTGGATTTTTACATGACCTTGGGTGACGGATTCCGAATATCTGTAATTTTCTCGGCCACTGGTGGTCCGAGGTCGTTCCTGCGGCACAGATTCATTCGCAAGGGCCTCCTACAGACAATGCACTTTGGTTTATTGCGCTATCTGTAATAGCACCCGAGATATCAGCAGATATATATTGGATTTTCCCCTGACCCTGAGTGTCCGGCCCCATGAGACTGTGGTTTTCTCGGCCCCTGGTGGTGCGAGGTCGTTCCCGCTGGCCAGATTCATGCGCCTGGGCCTCCTACAGACAATGCACTTTGATTTATTGCGCTATCTCAAATAGCACCCGAGATATCACCAGATATATATTGGATTTTTCCCTGACCCTGAGTGTCCGGCGCCATGAGACGGTGGTTTTCTTGGCCCCTGGTGGTCCGAGGTCGTTCCCGCTGCACAGATGCATGCGTCAGGGCCTCCTTCAGATAATTCACTTTGGTTTATTGCGCTATCTCTAGTAGCACCCGAGATATCACCAGATATATATTGGATTTTCCCCTGACCCTGAGTGTCCGGACCCATGAGACGGTGGTTTTCTCGGCCCCTGGTGGTCCGAGGTCGTTCCCGCTGCCCAGATTCATGCGCCAGGGCCTCCTACAGACAGTGCACTTTGGTTTATTGCGCTATCTGTAATAGCAGCCGAGATATCACCAGATATATATTGGATTTTTCCCTGACCCTGAATGTCCGGCTTCATGAGACGGTGATTTTCTCGTCCCCTGGTGGTCCGACGTCGTTCCCGCTGCCCAGATTCATTCGCCAGGGCCTCCTACAGACAATGCACTTTGGTTTATTGCGCTATCTCTAATAGCACCAGAGATATCACCAGATATTTGCTGGGTTTTTACATGACCTTGGGTGACGGATTCCGAATATCTGTAATTTTCTCGGCCACTGGTGGTCCGAGGTCGTTCCTGCGGTACAGATTCATTCGCAAGAGCCTCCTACAGACAATGCACTTTGGTTTATTGCGCTATCTGTAATAGCACCCGAGATATCACCAGATATAAATTGGATTTTTCCCTGACCCTGAGTGTCCGACCCCATGAGACAGTGGTTTTCTCGGCTCCTGGTGTCCGAGGTCGTTCCCGCTGCACAGGTTCATGCGCCAGGGCCTCCTGCAGATAATTCACTTTGGTTTATTGCGCTATCTCTAATAGCACCCGAGATATCACCAGATATATATTGGATTTTTCCCTGACACTGAGTGTCCGACCCCGTGAGACTGTGGTTTTCTCGGCCCCTGGTGGTCCGAGGTACTTCCCGCTGCACAGATTCATGCGCAAGGTCCTCCTACAGACAATGCACTTTGATTTATTGCGCTATCTGTAATAGCAGTCGAGATATAACCAGATATATATTGGATTTTTCACTGACCCGGAGTGTCCGGCCCCATGAGACGGTGGTTTTCTCGGCCCCTGGTGGTCCGAGGTCGTTCCCGTTGCACAGATTCATGCGCCAGGGCCTCCTGCAGATACTTCACTTTGGTTTATTGCGCTATCTCTAATAGCACCCGAGATATCACCAGATATATATTGGATTTTACCCTGACCCTGAGTGTCCGGCCCCATGAGACTGTGGTTTTCTCGGCCCCTGGTGGTCCGAGATCGTTCCCGCTGCACAGATTCATGCGCCAGGGCCTCCTACAGACAATGCACTTTGATTTATTGCGCTATCTGCAATAGCACCCGAGCTATCACCAGATATATATTGGATTTTTCCCTGACCCTGAGTGCCCGGCCCCATGTGTCGGTGGTTTTCTCGGCCCCTGGGGGTCCGAGATCGATCTCGCTGCACAGGTTCATGCGCTAGAGCCTCCTGCAGATAATGCTCTTTGATTTATTGCGCAATCTGTAATAGCACCCGAGATATCACCAGATATATATTGGATTTTACCCTGACCCTGAGTGTCCGGCCCCATGAGACTGTGGTTTTCTCGGCCCCTGGTGGTCCGAGGTCGTTCCCGCTGCACAGATGCATGCGCCAGGGCCTCCTGCAGATAAGTCACTTTGATTTATCGCGCTATCTCTAATAGCACCCGAGATATCACCAGATATATATTGGATTTTTCCCCGACCCAGAGTGTCCGGCCCCATGAGACGGTGCTTTTCTCGGCCCCTGGTGGTCAGAGGTCGTTCCCGCTGCACAGATTCATGCGCCAGGGCCTCCTACAGATAATGCACTTTGATTTATTGCGCTATCTGTAATAGCACCCGAGATATCACCAGATATATGTTGGATTTTTCCATGACCCTGAGTGTCCGGCCCCATGAGACGGTGGTTTTCTCGGCCCCTGGTGGTCCGAGGTCGTTCCCGCTGCACAGATTCATGCGCCGGGGCCTAATACAGACAATGCACTTTGATTTCTTGGGCTATCTGTAATAGCACCCGAGATATCACCAGATATATATTGGATTTTTCCCTGACACTGAGCGTCCGGCCCCATGAGGCGGTGGTTTTCTCGGCCCCTGGTGGTCCGAGGTCGTTCCCGCTGCACAGATTCATGCGCCAGGGCCTCCTGCAGATAATTCACTTTGATTTATTGTTCTATCTGTAATATAACCCGAGATATCACCAGATATATATTGGATTTTTACCTGACCCTGAGTGCCCGGCCCCATGTCTCGGTGATTTTCTCGGACCCTGGTGATCCGAGGTAGATACCGCTGCACAGGTTCATGCGCCAGGGCCTCCTGCAGAAAATGCACTTTGATTTATTGCGCTATCTCTAATAACACCCGAGATATCACCAGATACATGCTGGATTTATACATGACCTTGGGTGACGGATTCCGAATATCTGTAATTTTCTCGGCCCCTGGTGGTCCGAGGTCGTTCCTGCTGCACAGATTCATTCGCCAGTGCCTCCTACAGACAATGCACTTTGACTTATTGCGCTATCTCTAATAGCACCCGAGATATCACCAGATATATATTGGATCTTTCACTGACCCTGAGTGTCCGGCCCCATGAGACTGTGGTTTTCTCGGCCCCTGGTGGTCCGAGGTCGTTCCCGCTGCACAGATTCATGCGACAGGGCCTCCTACAGACAATGCACATTTATTTATTACGCTATCTGTAATAGCACCCGAGATCCCACCAGATATATATTGGATCTTTCACTGACCCTGAGTGTCCGGCCCCATGAGACGGTGGTTTTCGCGGCCCCTGGTGGTTCGAGGTCGTTCCGGCTGCACAGATTCATGCGCCAGGGCCTCCTACAGACAATTCACTTTGATTTATTGCGCTATCTGTAATAGCACCCGAGATATCACCAAATATATGTTGGATTTTCCCCTGACCCTGAGTGTCCGGCCCCATGAGACTGTGGTTTTCTCGGCCCCTGGTGGTCCGAGGTCGTTCCCGCTGCACAGATGCATGCGCCAGGCCCTCCTGCAGATAAGTCACTTTGATTTATCGCGCTATCTCTAATAGCACCCGAGATATCACCAGATATATATTGGATTTTTCCCCGACGCAGAGTGTCCGGCCCCATGAGACGGTGCTTTTCTCGGCCCCTGGTGTTCAGAGGTCGTTCCCGCTGCACAGATTCATGCGCCAGGGCCTCCTACAGATAATGCTCTTTGATTTATTGCGCTATCTGTAATAGCACCCGAGATATCACCAGATATATGTTGGATTTTCCCCTGACCCTGAGTGTCCGGCCCCATGAGACTGTGGTTTTCTCGGCCCCTGGTGGTCCGAGGTCGTTCCCGCTGCGCAGATTCATGCGCCAGGGCCTCCTACAGACAATGCACATTTATTTATTACGCTATCTGTAATAGCACCCGAGATACCACCAGATATATATTGGATCTTTCACTGACCCTGAGTGTCCGGCCCCATGAGACGGTGGTTTTCGCGGCCCCTGGTGGTTCGAGGTCGTTCCGGCTGCACAGATTCATGCGCCAGGGCCTCCTACAGACAATTCACTTTGATTTATTGCGCTATCTGTAATAGCACCCGAGATATCACCAAATATATGTTGGATTTTCCCCTGACCCTGAGTGTCCGGCCCCATGAGACTGTGGTTTTCTCTGCCCCCGGTGGTCAGAGGTTGTTCCCGCTGCGCAGATGCATGCGCCAGGGCCTCCTGCAGATAATTCACTTTGGTTTATTGCGCTATCTCTAATAGCACCCGAGATATCACCAGATATATATTGTATTTTCCCATGACCCTGAGTGTCCTGGCCCATAAGACTGTGGTTTTCTCTGCACCTGGCGGTCAGAGATCGTTCCCGCCTCACAGATTCATGCGCCAGTGCCTCCTACAGACAATGCACTTTGGTTTATTGCGCTATCTCCAATAGCACCCGAGATATCGCCAGATATATATTGGATTTGTCCCTGGCCCTGAGTGTCCGGCCCCATGAGACGGTAGTTTTCTCGGCCCCTGGTGGTCCGAGGTCGATCCGGCTGCACAGATTCATGCGCCAGGGCCTCCTACAGACAATGCACTTTGATTTATTGCGCTATCTGTAATAGCACCCGAGATATCACCAGATATATATTGGATTTTTCCCTGACCCTGAGCGTCCGACCCCATGAGACGGTGGTTTTCTCGGCTCCTGGTGTCCGAGGTCGTTCCCGCTGCACAGATTCATGCGCCAGGGCCCCCTGCAGATAATTCACTTTGATTTATTGCGCTATTTCTAACAGCACCCGAGATATCACCAGATATATATTGGATTTTTCCCTGACCCTGAGAGTCCGGCCCCATGAGACGGTGGTTTTCTCGGCCTCTGGTGGTCCGAGGTCGTTCCCGCTGCACAGATTCATGCGCCAGGGCCTGCTGCAGACAATGCACTTTGGTTTATTGCGTTATCTCCAATCATACCCGAGATATCACCAGATATATATTGGATTTTTCCCTGACCCTGACAGTCCGGCCCCATGAGACGGTGATTTTCTCGGCCCCTGGTGGTCCGAGGTCGATCCCGGTGCACAGATTCATTCGCCTGGGCCTCCTACAGACAATGCACTTTGGTTTATTGCGCTATCTCTAATAGCACCCGAGATATCACCAGATATAAATTGGATTTTTCCCTGACCCTGAGTGTCCGACCCCATGAGACAGTGGTTTTCTCGGCTCCTGGTGTCCGAGGTCGTTCCCGCTGCACAGGTTCATGCGCCAGGGCCTCCTGCAGATAATTCACTTTGGTTTATTGCGCTATCTCTAATAGCACCCGAGATATCACCAGATATATATTGGATTTTTCCCTGACACTGAGTGTCCGACCCCGTGAGACTGTGGTTTTCTCGGCCCCTGGTGGTCCGAGGTACTTCCCGCTGCACAGATTCATGCGCAAGGTCCTCCTACAGACAATGCACTTTGATTTATTGCGCTATCTGTAATAGCACTCGAGATATAACCAGATATATATTGGATTTTTCCCCGACCCAGAGTGTCCGGCCCCATGAGACGGTGGTTTTCTCGGCCCCTGGTGGTCAGAGGTCGTTCCCGCTGCACAGATTCATGCGCCAGGGCCTCCTGCAGATAATTCACTTTGATTTATTGTTCTATCTGTAATATAACCCGAGATATCACCAGATATATATTGGATTTTTACCTGACCCTGAGTGCCCGGCCCCATGTCTCGGTGATTTTCTCGGACCCTGGTGATCCGAGGTAGATACCGCTGCACAGATTCATGCGCCAGGGCCTCCTGCAGAAAATGCACTTTGATTTATTGCGCTATCTCTAATAACACCCGAGATATCACCAGATACATGCTGGATTTATACATGACCTTGGGTGACGGATTCCGAATATCTGTAATTTTCTCGGCCCCTGGTGGTCCGAGGTCGTTCCTGCTGCACAGATTCATTCGCCAGTGCCTCCTACAGACAATGCACTTTGACTTATTGCGCTATCTCTAATAGCACCCGAGATATCACCAGATATATATTGGATCTTTCACTGACCCTGAGTGTCCGGCCCCATGAGACGGTGGTTTTCGCGGCCCCTGGTGGTTCGAGGTCGTTCCGGCTGCACAGATTCATGCGCCAGGGCCTCCTACAGACAATTCACTTTGATTTATTGCGCTATCTGTAATAGCACCCGAGATATCACCAAATATATGTTGGATTTTCCCCTGACCCTGAGTGTCCGGCCCCATGAGACTGTGGTTTTCTCGGCCCCTGGTGGTCCGAGGTCGTTCCCGCTGCACAGATGCATGCGCCAGGGCCTCCTGCAGATAAGTCACTTTGATTTATCGCGCTATCTCTAATAGCACCCGAGATATCACCAGATATATATTGGATTTTTCCCCGACGCAGAGTGTCCGGCCCCATGAGACGGTGGTTTTCTCGGCCCCTGGTGGTCCGAGGTCGTTCCCGCTGCACAGATGCATGCGCCAGGGCCTCCTGCAGATAAGTCACTTTGATTTATCGCGCTATCTCTAATAGCACCCGAGATATCACCAGATATATATTGGATTTTTCCCCGACGCAGAGTGTCCGGCCCCATGAGACGGTGCTTTTCTCGGCCCCTGGTGTTCAGAGGTCGTTCCCGCTGCACAGATTCATGCGCCAGGGCCTCCTACAGATAACGCTCTTTGATTTGTTGCGCTATCTGTAATAGCACCCGAGATATCACCAGATATATGTTGGATTTTCCCCTGACCCTGAGTGTCCGGCCCCATGAGACTGTGGTTTTCTCGGCCCCTGGTGGTCCGAGGTCGTTCCCGCTGCGCAGATTCATGCGCCAGGGCCTCCTACAGACAATGCACATTTATTTATTACGCTATCTGTAATAGCACCCGAGATACCACCAGATATATATTGGATCTTTCACTGACCCTGAGTGTCCGGCCCCATGAGACGGTGGTTTTCGCGGCCCCTGGTGGTTCGAGGTCGTTCCGGCTGCACAGATTCATGCGCCAGGGCCTCCTACAGACAATTCACTTTGATTTATTGCGCTATCTGTAATAGCACCCGAGATATCACCAAATATATGTTGGATTTTCCCCTGACCCTGAGTGTCCGGCCCCATGAGACTGTGGTTTTCTCTGCCCCCGGCGGTCAGAGGTCGTTCCCGCTGCGCAGATGCATGCGCCAGGGCCTCCTGCAGATAATTCACTTTGGTTTATTGCGCTATCTCTAATAGCACCCGAGATATCACCAGATATATATTGTATTTTCCCATGACCCTGAGTGTCCTGGCCCATAAGACTGTGGTTTTCTCTGCACCTGGCGGTCAGAGATCGTTCCCGCCTCACAGATTCATGCGCCAGTGCCTCCTACAGACAATGCACTTTGGTTTATTGCGCTATCTCCAATAGCACCCGAGATATCGCCAGATATATATTGGATTTGTCCCTGGCCCTGAGTGTCCGGCCCCATGAGACGGTAGTTTTCTCGGCCCCTGGTGGTCCGAGGTCGATCCGGCTGCACAGATTCATGCGCCAGGGCCTCCTACAGACAATGCACTTTGATTTATTGCGCTATCTGTAATAGCACCCGAGATATCACCAGATATATATTGGATTTTTCCCTGACCCTGAGCGTCCGACCCCATGAGACGGTGGTTTTCTCGGCTCCTGGTGTCCGAGGTCGTTCCCGCTGCACAGATTCATGCGCCAGGGCCCCCTGCAGATAATTCACTTTGATTTATTGCGCTATTTCTAACAGCACCCGAGATATCACCAGATATATATTGGATTTTTCCCTGACCCTGAGAGTCCGGCCCCATGAGACGGTGGTTTTCTCGGCCTCTGGTGGTCCGAGGTCGTTCCCGCTGCACAGATTCATGCGCCAGGGCCTGCTGCAGACAATGCACTTTGGTTTATTGCGTTATCTCCAATCGCACCCGAGATATCACCAGATATATATTGGATTTTTCCCTGACCCTGACAGTCCGGCCCCATGAGACGGTGATTTTCTCGGCCCCTGGTGGTCCGAGGTCGATCCCGGTGCACAGATTCATTCGCCTGGGCCTCCTACAGACAATGCACTTTGGTTTATTGCGCTATCTCTAATAGCACCCGAGATATCACCAGATATAAATTGGATTTTTCCCTGACCCTGAGTGTCCGACCCCATGAGACAGTGGTTTTCTCGGCTCCTGGTGTCCGAGGTCGTTCCCGCTGCACAGGTTCATGCGCCAGGGCCTCCTGCAGATAATTCACTTTGGTTTATTGCGCTATCTCTAATAGTACCCGAGATATCACCAGATATATATTGGATTTTTCCCTGACACTGAGTGTCCGACCCCGTGAGACTGTGGTTTTCTCGGCCCCTGGTGGTCCGAGGTACTTCCCGCTGCACAGATTCATGCGCAAGGTCCTCCTACAGACAATGCACTTTGATTTATTGCGCTATCTGTAATAGCACCCGAGATAACACCAGATATATGCTGGATTTTTACATGACCTTGGGTGACGGATTCCGAATATCAGTAATTTTCTCGGCCCCTGGTGGTCCGAGGTCGTTCCTGCTGCACAGATTCATTCGCCAGTGCGTCCTACAGATAATGCACTTTGATTTATTGCGCTATCTCTAATAGCACCCGAGATATCACCAGATATATATTGGATTTTTCCCCGACCCTGAGTGTCCGGCCCCATGAGACGGTGGTTTTCTTGGCCGCTGGTGGGCCGAGGTAGTTCCCGCTGGCCAGATTCATGCGCCAGGGCCTCCTACAGACAATGCATTTTGATTTATTGCGCTATCTCTAATAGCACCCGAGATATCACCAGATATATATTGGATTTTTCCCCGACCCTGAGTGTCCGGCCCCATGAGACGGTTGTTTTCTCGGCCGCTGGTGGTCCGAGGTCGTTCCCGCTGGCCAGACTCATGCGCCAGGGCCTCCTACAGACAATGCACTTTGATTTATTGCGCTATCTGTAATAGCACCCGAGATATCACCAGATATATATTGGATTTTTCACTGACCCTGAGTGTCCGGCCCCATGAGACGGTGGTTTTCTCGGCCCCTGGTGGTTCGACGTCGTTCCCGCTGCACAGAATCATGCGCCAGGGCCTCCTACAGACAATGCACTTTGATTTATTGCGCTATCTGTAATAGCACCCGAGATATCACCAGATATATATTGGATTTTCCCCTGACCCTGAGTGTCCGGCCCCATGAGACGGTGGTCTTCTCGGCCCCTGGTGGTCCGAGGTCGTTCCCGCTGCCCAGATTCATGCGCCAGGGCCTCCTACAGACAATGCACTTTGATTTGTTGCGCTATCTCCAATAGCACCCGAGATATCACCAGATATATATTGGATTTTTCCCTGACCCTGAGTGTCCGGCCCTATGAGACGGTGGTTGTCTCGGCCCCTGGTGGTCGGAGGTCGTTCCCGCTGCACAGATGCATGCGCCAGGGCCTCCTACAGATAATTCACTTTGGTTTATTGCGCTATCTCTAATAGCACCCAAGATATCACCAGATATATATTGGATTTTTCCCTGACCCTGAGTGTCCGGCCCCATGAGGCGGTGGTTTTCTCGGCCCCTGGTGGTCCGAGGTCGTTCCCGCTGCACGGATGCATGCGCCAGGGCCTCCTGCAGATAATTCACTTTGGTTAATTGCGCTATCTCTAATAGCACCCGAGATATCACCAGATATATATTGGATTTTTCCCTGACCCTGAGTGTCCGGACCCATGAGACTGTGGTTTTCTCGGCCCCTGGTGGTCCGAGGTCGTTCCCGCTGGCCAGATGCATGCGCCAGGGTCTCCTACAGACCCTGCACTTTGATTTATTGCGCTATCTGTAATAGCACCCGAGATATCGCCAGATATATATTGGATTTTCCCCTGAGCCTGAGTGTCCGGCCCCGTTAGACGGTGATTTTCTCGGCCCCTGGTGGTCCGAGGTCGTTCCCGCTGCCCAGATTCATGCGCCAGGGCCTCCTACAGACAGTGCACTTTGATTTATTGCGCTATCTGTAATAGCACCCGAGAAAGCTCCATATATATGCTGGATTTTTACATGACTTTGGGTGGCGGATACCGAAAATCTGTAATTTTCTCGGCCCCTGGTGGTCCGACGTCGTTCCCGCTGCACAGAATCATGCGCCAGGGCCTCCTACCGACAATGCACTTTGATTTATTGCGCTATCTCTAATAGCACCCGAGATATCACCAGATATATATTGGATTTTCCCCAGACCCTGAGTGGCCGGCCCCATGAGACGGTGGTCTTCTCGGCCCCTGGTGGTCCAAGGTCGTTCCCGCTGCCCAGATTCATGCGCCACGGCTTCCTTCTGACAATGCACTTTGATTTATTGCGCTATCTGTAATAGCACCCGAGATGTCACCAGATATATATTGGATATTTCCCTCACCCTGAGTGTCCAGCCCCATGAGACGGTGGTTTTCTCGGCCCCTGGTGGACCGAGGTCGTTCCCGCTGCACAGATTCATGCGCCAGGGCCTCCTGCAGATAATTCACTTTGGTTTATTGCGCTATTTCTAATAGCGCCCGAGATATCACCAGATATATATAGGATTTTTCACTAACCCTGAGTGTCCGGCCCCATGAGACTGCGGTTTTCTCGGCCCCTGGTGGTCCGAGGTCGTTCCCGCTGCACACATTCATGCGCCAGGGCCTCCTGCAGATAATTCACTTTGATTTATCGCGCTATCTCTAATAGCACCCGAGATATCACCAGATATATGCTGGATTTTTACATGACCTTGGGTGACGGATTCCGAATATCTGTAATTTTCTCGGCCACTGGTGGTCCGAGGTCGTTCCTGCTGCACAGATTCATTCGCCAGTGCCTCCTACAGACAATGCACTTTGATTTATTGCGCTATCCGTAATAGCACCCGAGATATCTCCAGATATATATTGGATATTTCCCTCACCCTGAGTGACCAGCCCCATGAGACGGTGGTTTTCTCGGCCCCTGGTGGACCGAGGTCATTCCCGCTGCACAGATTCATGCGCGAGGGCCTCCTGCAGATAATTCACTTTGGTTTATTGCGCTATCTCTAATAGCACCTGAGATATCACCAGATATATATTGGATTTTCCCCTGACTCTGGGTGTCCGGCCCCATGAGACGGTGGTTTTCTCGGCCCCAGGTGGTCCGAGGACGCTCCCGCTTCCCAGATTCAGGCGCCAGGGCCTCCTGCAGATAACTCACTTGGTTTATTGCGCTATCTCTAATAGCACCCGAGATATCACCAGATATATGCTGGATTTTTACATGACCTAGGGTGACGGATTCCGAATATCAGTAATTTTCTCGGCCCCTGTTGGTCCGAGGTCGTTCCTGCTGCACAGATTCATTCGCCAGTGCCTCCTATAGATAATTCACTTTCGCTTATTGCTCTATCTCTAATAGCACCCGAGATATCACCAGATATATATTGGATTTTCCCCAGACCCTGAGTGGCCGTCCCCATGAGACGGTGGTCTTCTCGGCCCCTGGTGGTCCGAGGTCGTTCCCGCTGCCCTGATTCATGCGCCACGGCCTCCTACAGGCAATGCACTTTGATTTATTGCGCTATCTGTAATAGCACCCGAGATATCACCAGATATATATTGGATATTTCCCTCACCCTGAGTGTCCAGCCCCATGAGACGGTGGTTTTCTCGGCCCCTGGTGGACCGAGGTCGTTCCCGCTGCACAGATTCATGCGCCAGGGCCTCTTGCGGATAATTCACTTTGGTTTATTGCGCTATCTCTAATAGCGCCCGAGATATCACCAGATATATATTGGATTTTTCCCTGACCCTGAGTGACCGGCCCCATGAGTCTGCGGTTTTCTCGGCGCCTGGTGGTCCGAGGTCGTTCCCGCTGCACAGATTCATGCGCCACGGCCTCCTACAGACAACGCGCTTTGATTTATTGCGCTATCTGTAATAGCACCCGAGATATGACCAGATATATATTGGATTTTCCCCTGACCCTGAGTGTCCGGCACAATGAGACGGTGGTTTTCTCGGACCCTGGTGGTCCGAGGTCGTTCCCGCTGCACAGATTCATGCGCCAGGGTCTCCTACAGACAATGCACTTCGATTTATTTCGCTATCTGTAATAGGACCCGAGATATCACCAGATATATATTGGATTTTCCCCAGACCCTGAGTGTCCGGCCGCATGAGACTGTAGTTTTCTCGGCCCCTGGTGGTCCTAGGTCGTTCCCGCTGCACAGATGCATGCGCCAGGGCCTCCTGCAGATAATTCCCTTTGGCTTACTGCGCTATCTCTAATAGCACCCGAGATATCACCAGATATATATTGGATTTTCCCCTGACCCTGAGTGTCCGGCCCCATGAGACTGTGGTTTTCTCGGCCCCTGGTGGTCCGAGGTCGTTCCCGCTGCACAGATTCATGCGCCAGGGCCTCCTGCAGATAATTCACTTTGGTTTATTGCGCTATCTCTAATAGCACCCGAGATATCACCAGATATATATTGGATTTTACCCTGACCCTGAGTGTCCGGCCCCATGAGACTGTGCTTTTCTCGGCCCCTGGTGGTCCGAGGTCGTTCCCGCTGCACAGATTCATGCGCCAGGACCTCCTACAGACAATGCACTTTGATTTATTGCGCTATCTGTAATAGCACCCGATATATCACCAGATATATATTGGATTTTACCCTGACCCTGAGTGTCCGGCCCCATGAGACGGTCGTTGTCTCGGCCCCTGGCGGTCCGAGGACGTCCCCGCTGCACAGATTCATGCGCCAGGGCCTCCTACAGGTAATGCACTTTCATTTATTGCGCTATCTGTAATAGCACCCGAGATATCACCAGATATATATTGGATTTTCCCCTGACCCTGAGTGTCCGGCCCCTTGAGACTGTCGTTTTCTCGGCCCCTGGTGGTCCGAGGTCGTTTCCGTTGCACAGATTCATGCGCCAGGGCCTCCTGCAGATAATTCACCTTGGTTTTTTGCGCTATCTCTAATAGCACCCGAGATATCACCAGATATATATAGGATTTTCCCCTGACCCTGAGTGTCCGGCCCCATGAGACTGTAGTTTTCTCGGCCCCTGGTGGTCCTTGGTCGTTCCCGCTGCACAGATTCATGCGCCAGGGCCTCCTACAGACAATGCACTTTGATTTATTGCGTTATCTGTAATAGCACCCGAGATATCACCACATATATATTGGATTTTTCCCTGACCCAGAGTGTCCGGCCCCCTCGAGACGGTGGTTTTCTCGGCCCCTGGTGGTCCGAGGTCATTCCCGCTGCACAGCTTCAGGCGCCAGGGCCTCCTGCAGATAACTCACTTTGGTTTATTGCGCTATCTCTAATAGCACCCGAGATATCACCAGATATATATTGGATTTTTCCCTGACCCTGAGTGTCCGGCCCCATGAGACGGTGGTTTTCTCGGCCCCTGGTGGTCCGAGGTCGTTCCCGCTGCACAGATTCATGCGCCAGGGCCACCTGCAGATAATTCACTTTGGTTTATTGCGCTATCTCTAATAGCGCCCGAGATATCACCAGATATATATTGGATTTTTCCCTGACCCTGAGTGTCCGGCCCCATGAGACTGCGGTTTTCTCGGCCCCTGGTGGTCCGAGGTCGTTCCCGCTGCACACATTCATGCGCCAGGGCCTCCTGCAGATAATTCACAATGGTTTATTGCGCTATCTCTAATAGCACCCGAGATATCACCAGATATATATTGGATTTTGCCCTGACCCTGAGTGTCCGGCCCCATGAGACTGTGGTTTTCTCGGCCCCTGGTGGTCCGAGGTTGTTCCCGCTGCACAGATTCATGCGCGAGGGCCTCCTACAGACAATGCACTTTGATTTATTGCTCTATCTGTAATAGCACCCGAGATATCACCAGATATATATTGGATTTTCCCCTGACCCTGAGTGTCCGGCCCCATGAGACTGTGGTTTTCTCGGCCCCTGGTGGTCCGAGGTCGTTCCCGCTGCACAGATTCATGCGCCAGGGCTTCCTACAGACAATGCACTTTGATTTATTGCGCTATCTGTTATAGCACCCGAGATATCACCAGATATATATTGGATTTTACCCTGACCCTGAGTGTCCAGCCCCATGAGACGGTCGTTGTCTCGGCCCCTGGAGGTCCGACGACGTTCCCGCTGCACAGATTTATGCGCCAGGGCCTCCTACAGGTAATTCACTTTGGTTTATTGCGCTATCTGTGATAGCACCCGAGATATCACCAGATCTATATTGGATTTTCCCCTGACTCTGAGTGCCCGGCCCCATGAGACTGTGGTTTTCTCGGCCCCTGGTGGTCCGAGGTCGTTCCCGCTGCACAGATTCATGCGCCAGGGCCTCCTGCAGATAATTCACTTTGGTTTATTGCGCTATCTCTAATAGCACCCGAGATATCACCAGATATATATTGGATTTTCCCCTGACCCTGAGTGTCCGGCCCCATGAGACTGTGGTTTTCTCGGCCCCTGGTGGTCCGAGGTCGTTCCCGCTGCACAGATTCATGCGCCAGGGCCTCCTGCAGATAATTCACTTTGGTTTATTGCGCTATCTCTAATAGCACCCGAGATATCACCAGATATATATTGGATTTTACCCTGACCCTGAGTGTCCGGCCCCATGAGACTGTGCTGTTCTCGGCCCCTGGTGGTCCGAGGTCGTTCCCGCTGCTCAGATTCATGCGCCAGGACCTCCTACAGACAATGCACTTTGATTTATTGCGCTATCTGTAATAGCACCCGATATATCACCAGATATATATTGGATTTTACCCTGACCCTGAGTGTCCGGCCCCATGAGACGGTCGTTGTCTCGGCCCCTGGCGGTCCGAGGACGTCCCCGCTGCACAGATTCATGCGCCAGGGCCTCCTACAGGTAATGCACTTTCATTTATTGCGCTATCTGTAATAGCACCCGAGATATCACCAGATATATATTGGATTTTCCCCTGACCCTGAGTGTCCGGCCCCTTGAGACTGTCGTTTTCTCGGCCCCTGGTGGTCCGAGGTCGTTTCCGTTGCACAGATTCATGCGCCAGGGCCTCCTGCAGATAATTCACCTTGGTTTTTTGCGCTATCTCTAATAGCACCCGAGATATCACCAGATATATATTGGATTTTCCCCTGACCCTGAGTGTCCGGCCCCATGAGACTGTAGTTTTCTCGGCCCCTGGTGGTCCTAGGTCGTTCCCGCTGCACAGATTCATGCGCCAGGGCCTCCTACAGACAATGCACTTTGATTTATTGCGTTATCTGTAATAGCACCCGAGATATCACCACATATATATTGGATTTTTCCCTGACCCAGAGTGTCCGGCCCCCTCGAGACGGTGGTTTTCTCGGCCCCTGGTGGTCCGAGGTCGTTCCCGCTGCACAGCTTCAGGCGCCAGGGCCTCCTGCAGATAACTCACTTTGGTTTATTGCGCTATCTCTAATAGCACCCGAGATATCACCAGATATATATTGGATTTTTCCCTGACCCTGAGTGTCCGGCCCCATGAGACGGTGGTTTTCTCGGCCCCTGGTGGCCCGAGGTCGTTCCCGCTGCACAGATTCATGCGCCAGGGCCACCTGCAGATAATTCACTTTGGTTTATTGCGCTATCTCTAATAGCGCCCGAGATATCACCAGATATATATTGGATTTTTCCCTGACCCTGAGTGTCCGGCCCCATGAGACTGCGGTTTTCTCGGCCCCTGGTGGTCCGAGGTCGTTCCCGCTGCACACATTCATGCGCCAGGGCCTCCTGCAGATAGTTCACAATGGTTTATTGCGCTATCTCTAATAGCACCCGAGATATCACCAGATATATATTGGATTTTGCCCTGACCCTGAGTGTCCGGCCCCATGAGACTGTGGTTTTCTCGGCCCCTGGTGGTCCGAGGTTGTTCCCGCTGCACAGATTCATGCGCGAGGGCCTCCTACAGACAATGCACTTTGATTTATTGCTGTATCTGTAATAGCACCCGAGATATCACCAGATATATATTGGATTTTCCCCTGACCCTGAGTGTCCGGCCCCATGAGACTGTGGTTTTCTCGGCCCCTGGTGGTCCGAGGTCGTTCCCGCTGCACAGATTCATGCGCCAGGGCTTCCTACAGACAATGCACTTTGATTTATTGCGCTATCTGTTATAGCACCCGAGATATCACCAGATATATATTGGATTTTACCCTGACCCTGAGTGTCCAGCCCCATGAGACGGTCGTTGTCTCGGCCCCTGGAGGTCCGACGACGTTCCCGCTGCACAGATTTATGCGCCAGGGCCTCCTACAGGTAATTCACTTTGGTTTATTGCGCTATCTGTGATAGCACCCGAGATATCACCAGATCTATATTGGATTTTCCCCTGACTCTGAGTGCCCGGCCCCATGAGACTGTGGTTTTCTCGGCCCCTGGTGGTCCGAGGTCGTTCCCGCTGCACAGATTCATGCGCCAGGGCCTCCTGCAGATAATTCACTTTGGTTTATTGCGCTATCTCTAATAGCACCCGAGATATCAGCAGATATATATTGGATTTTTCACTGACCCTGAGTGACCGGCCCCATGAGACGGTAGTTTTCTCGGCCCCTGGTGGTCCGAGGTCGTTCTCGCTGCACAGAATCATGCGCCAGGGCCTCCTGCAGATAATTCACTTTGGTTTATTGCGCTATCTCTAATAGCACCCGAGTTATCACCAGATATATATTGGATTTTCCCCTGACCCTGAGTGTCCGGCCCCATGAGACTGTGGTTTTCTCGGCCCCTGGTGGTCCGAAGTCGTTCCCGCTGCACAGATTCATGCGCCAGGACCTCCTACAGACAATGCACTTTGATTTATTGCGCTATCTGTAATAGCACCCGACATATCACCAGATATATATTGGATTTTACCCTGACCCTGAGTGTCCGGCCCCATGAGACGGTCGTTGTCTCCGCCCCTGGCGGTCTGAGGACGTCCCCGCTGCACAGATTCATGCGCCAGGGCCTCCTACAGGTAATGCACTTTGATTTATTGCGCTATCTGTAATAGCACCCGAGATATCACCAGATCTATATTGGATTTTCCACTGACCCTGAGTGTCCGGCCCCATGAGACTGTGGTTTTCTCGGCCCCTGGTGGTCCGAGGTCGTTCCCGTTGCACAGATTCATGCACCAGGGCCTCCTGCAGATAATTCACTTTGGTTTATTGCGCTATCTCTAATAGCACCCGAGATATCACCAGATATATATTGGATTTTTCACTGACCCTGAGCGTCCGGCCCCATGAGACGGTCGTTTTCTCGGCCCCTGGTGGTCCGAGAACGTTCCCGCTGCACAGATTCATGCGCCAGGGCCTCCTACAGACAATGCACTTTGGTTTATTGCGCTATCTGTTATAGCACCCGAGATATCACCAGATATATATTGGATTTTACCCTGACCCTGAGTGTCCGGCCCCATGAGACTGTGGTTTTCTCGGCCCCTGCTGGTCCGAGGCCGTTCCCGCTGCACAGATTCATGCGCCAGGGCCTCCTACAGACAATGCACTTTGGATTATTGCGCTATCTGTTATAGCACCCGAGATATCACCAGATATATATTGGATTTTACCCTGACCCTGAGTGTCCGGCCCCATGAGACTGTGGTTTTCTCGGCCCCTGGTGGTCCAAGGTCGTTCCCGCTGCACAGATTCATGCGCCAGGACCTCCTACAGACAATGCACTTTGATTTATTGCGCTATCTGTAATAGCACCCGACAAATCACCAGATATATATTGGATTTTACCCTGACCCTGAGTGTCCGGCCCCATGAGACGGTCGTTGTCTCCGCCCCTTGCGGTCCGAGGACGTCCCCGCTGCACAGATTCATGCGCCAGGGCCTCCTACAGGTAATGCACTTTCATTTATTGCGCTATCTGTAATAGCACCCGAGATATCACCAGATCTATATTGGATTTTCCACTGACCCTGAGTGTCCGGCCCCATGAGACTGTGGTTTTCTCGGCCCCTGGTGGTCCGAGGTCGTTCCCGTTGCACAGATTCATGCACCAGGGCCTGCTGCAGATAATTCACTTTGGTTTATTGCGCTATCTCTAATAGCACCCGAGATATCACCAGATATATATTGGATTTTTCACTGACCCTGAGCGTCCGGCCCCATGAGACGGTCGTTTTCTCGGCCCCTGGTGGTCCGAGGTCGTTCCCGCTGCACACGTTCATGCGCCAGGGTCTCCTACAGACAATACACTTTGATTTATTGCGCTATCTGTAATAGCACACGAGATATCACCAGATCTATATTGGATTTTCCCCTGACCCTGAGTGTCCGGCCCCATGAGACTGTGGTTTTCTCGGCCCCTGGTGGTCCGAGGTCGTTCCCGCTGCACAGATTCATGCGCCAGGGCCTCCTACAGACAATGCACTTTGATTTATTGCGCTATCTGTAATAGCACCCGAGATATCACCAGATATATATTGGATTTTACCCTGACCCTGAGTGTCCGGCCCCATGAGACGGTGGTTGTCTCGGCCCCAGGAGGTTCGAGGACGTTCCCGCTTGCACAGATTCATGCGCCAGGGCATCCTGCAGATAATTCACTTTGGTTTATTGCGCTATCTCTAATAGCACCCGAGATATCACCAGATATATACTGGATTTTCCCCTGACCCTGAGTGTCCGGCCCCATGAGACGGTCGTTGTCTCCGCCCCTGGTGGTCCGAGGTCGTTCCCGCTGCACACATTCATGCGCCAGGGCCTCCTACAGACAATGCACTTTGATTTATTGCGCTATCTCTAATAGCACCCGAGATATCACCAGATATATATTGGATTTTCCCTGACCCTGAGTGTCCGGCCCAATGAGACTGTGGTTTTCTCGGCCCCTGGTGGTCCGAGGTCGTTCCCGCTGTACAGATTCATGCGCCAGGGCCTCCTACAGACAATGCACTTTGATTTATTGCGCTATCTGTAATAGCACCCGAGATATCACCAGATATATATTGGATTTTTCACTGACCCTGAGTGTCCGGCCCCATGAGACGGTCGTTTTCTCGGCCCCTGGTGGTCCGAGGTCGTTCCCGCTGCACACATTCATGCGCCAGGGCCTCCTGCAGATAATTCACTTTGGTTTATTGCGCTATCTCTGATAGCACCCGAGATATCACCAGATATATATTGGATTTTCCCTGACCCTGAGTGTCCGGCCCAATGAGACTGTGGTTTTCTCGGCCCCTGGTGGTCCGAGGTCGTTCCCGCTGTACAGATTCATGCGCCAGGGCCTCCTACAGACAATGCACTTTGATTTATTGCGCTATCTGTAATAGCACCCGAGATATCACCAGATATATATTGGATTTTTCACTGACCCTGAGTGTCCGGCCCCATGAGACGGTGGTTTTCTCGGCCCCTGGTGGTCCGAGGTCGTTCCCGCTGCACAGATTCATGCGCCAGGGCCTCCTGCAGATAATTCACTTTGGTTTATTGCGCTATCTGTAATAGCACCCGAGATATCACCAGATCTATATTGGATTTTCCCCTGACCCTGAGTGTCCGGCCCCATGAGACGGTCGTTGTCTCGGCCCCTGGCGGTCCGAGGACGTCCCCGCTGCACAGATTCATGCGCCAGGGCCTCCTACAGGTAATGCACTTTCATTTATTGCGCTATCTGTAATAGCACCCGAGATATCACCAGATATATATTGGATTTTCCCCTGACCCTGAGTGTCCGGCCCCTTGAGACTGTCGTTTTTTCGGCCCCTGGTGGTCCGAGGTCGTTTCCGTTGCACAGATTCATGCGCCAGGGCCTCCTGCAGATAATTCACCTTGGTTTTTTGCGCTATCTCTAATAGCACCCGAGATATCACCAGATATATATTGGATTTTCCCCTGACCCTGAGTGTCCGGCCCCATGAGACTGTAGTTTTCTCGGCCCCTGGTGGTCCTAGGTCGTTCCCGCTGCACAGATTCAGGCGCCAGGGCCTCCTACAGACAATGCACTTTGATTTATTGCGTTATCTGTAATAGCACCCGAGATATCACCACATATATATTGGATTTTTCCCTG
Organism: Nomia melanderi; assembly: GCF_051020985.1. Taxonomy (NCBI): domain Eukaryota; kingdom Metazoa; phylum Arthropoda; class Insecta; order Hymenoptera; family Halictidae; genus Nomia; species Nomia melanderi. The sequence goes on along the minus strand of NW_027475138.1, from coordinate 850,930 downwards.
ACCCAGAGTGTCCGGCCCCCTCGAGACGGTGGTTTTCTCGGCCCCTGGTGGTCCGAGGTCGTTCCCGCTGCACAGCTTCAGGCGCCAGGGCCTCCTGCAGATAACTCACTTTGGTTTATTGCGCTATCTCTAATAGCACCCGAGATATCACCAGATATATATTGGATTTTTCCCTGACCCTGAGTGTCCGGCCCCATGAGACGGTGGTTTTCTCGGCCCCTGGTGGTCCGAGGTCGTTCCCGCTGCACAGATTCATGCGCCAGGGCCTCCTGCAGATAATTCACTTTGGTTTATTGCGCTATCTCTAATAGCGCCCGAGATATCACCAGATATATATTGGATTTTTCCCTGACCCTGAGTGTCCGGCCCCATGAGACTGCGGTTTTCTCGGCCCCTGGTGGTCCGAGGTCGTTCCCGCTGCACACATTCATGCGCCAGGGCCTCCTGCAGATAATTCACTATGGTTTATTGCGCTATCTCTAATAGCACCCGAGATATCACCAGATATATATTGGATTTTCCCTGACCCTGAGTGTCCGGCCCAATGAGACTGTGGTTTTCTCGGCCCCTGGTGGTCCGAGGTCGTTCCCGCTGTACAGATTCATGCGCCAGGGCCTCCTACAGACAATGCACTTTGATTTATTGCGCTATCTGTAATAGCACCCGAGATATCACCAGATATATATTGGATTTTTCACTGACCCTGAGTGTCCGGCCCCATGAGACGGTCGTTTTCTCGGCCCCTGGTGGTCCGAGGTCGTTCCCGCTGCACACATTCATGCGCCAGGGCCTCCTGCAGATAATTCACTTTGGTTTATTGCGCTATCTCTGATAGCACCCGAGATATCACCAGATATATATTGGATTTTCCCCTGACCCTGAGTGTCCGGCCCCAAGAGACTGCGGTTTTCTCGGCCCCTGGTGGTCCGAGGACGTTCCCGTTGCACAGATTCATGCGCCCGGGCCTCCTGCAGATAATTCACTTTGGTTTATTGCGCTATCTGTGATAGCACCCGAGATATCACCAGATCTATATAGGATTTTCCCCTGACTCTGAGTGCCCGGCCCCATGAGACTGTGGTTTTCTCGGCCCCTGGTGGTCCGAGGTCGTTCCCGCTGCACAGATTCATGCGCCAGGGCCTCCTGCAGATAATTCACTTTGGTCTATTGCGCTATCTCTAATAGCACCCGAGATATCAGCAGATATATATTGGATTTTTCACTGACCCTGAGTGACCGGCCCCATGAGACGGTAGTTTTCTCGGCCCCTGATGGTCCGAGGTCGTTCCCGCTGCACAGACTCATGCGCCAGGGCCTCCTGCAGATAATTCACTTTGGTTTATTGCGCTATCTCTAATAGCACCCGAGTTATCACCAGATATATATTGGATTTTCCCCTGACCCTGAGTGTCCGGCCCCATGAGACTGTGGTTTTCTCGGCCCCTGGTGGTCCGAGGTCGTTCCCGCTGCACAGATTCATGCGCCAGGGCCTCCTGCAGATAATTCACTTTGGTTTATTGCGCTATCTCTAATAGCACCCGACATATCACCAGATATATATTGGATTTTCCCCTGACCCTGAGTGTCCGGCCCCATGAGACTGTGGTTTTCTCGGCCCCTGGTGGTCCGAGGTCGTTCCCGTTGCACAGATTCATGCGCCAGGGCCTCCTGCAGACAATGCACTTTGATTTATTGCGCTATCTGTAATAGCACCCAAGATATCACCACATATATATTGGATTTTTCACTGACCCTGAGTGTCCGGCCCCATGAGACTGTGGTTTTCTCGGCCCCTGCTGGTCCGAGGCCGTTCCCGCTGCACAGATTCATGCGCCAGGGCCTCCTACAGACAATGCACTTTGGATTATTGCGCTATCTGTTATAGCACCCGAGATATCACCAGATATATATTGGATTTTACCCTGACCCTGAGTGTCCGGCCCCATGAGACGGTGGTTTTCTCGGTCCCTGGTGTTGCGAGGTCGTTCCCGCTGCACAGACTCATGCGCCAGGGCCTCCTACAGACAATGCACATTGATTTATTGCGCTATCTCTAATAGCACCCGAGATATCACCAGATATATATTGGATTTTCCCCTGACCCTGAGTGTCCGGCCCCATGAGACTGTGGTTTTCTCGGCCCCTGGTGGTCCGAGGTCGTTCCCGTTGCACAGATTCATGCGCCAGGGCCCCCTGCAGATAATTCACTTTGGTTTATTGCGCTGTCTCTAATAGCACCCGAGATATCACCAGATATATATTGGATTTTTCACTGACCCTGAGGGTCCGGCCCCATGAGGCGGTCGTTTTCTCGGCCCCTGGTGGTCCGAGGTCGTTCTCGCTGCACAGATTCATGCGCCAGGTCCTCCTACAGACAATGCACTTTGATTTATGGCGCTATCTGTAATAGCACCCGAGATATCACCAGATATATATTGGATTTTTCACTGACCCTGAGTGTGCGGCCCCATGAGACGGTGTTTTTCTCGGATCCTGGTGGTCCGAGGTCGTTCCCGCTGCACAGATTCATGCGCCAGGGCCTCCTGCAGATAATACACTTTGATTTATTGCGCTATCTGTAATAGCACCCGAGATATCACCAGATATATATTGGATTTTCCCCTGACCCTGAGTGTCCGGCCCCATGAGACTGTGGTTTTCTCGGCCACTGGTGGTCCGAGGTCGTTCCCGCTGCACAGATACATGCGCCAGGGCCTCCTACAGACAATGCACTTTGATTTATTGCGCTATCTGTAATAGCACCCGAGATATCACCAGATATATACTGGATTTTCCCCTGACCCTGAGTGTCCGGCCCCATGAGACTGTGGTTTTCTCGGCCCCTGGTGGTCCGAGGTCGTTCCCGCTGCACAGATTCATGCGCCAGGGCCTCCTACAGACAATGCACTTTGGTTTATTACGCTATTTCTAATAGCACCCGAGATATCACCAGATATATACTGGATTTTCCCCAGACCCTGAGTGCCCGGCCCCATGAGACGGTGGTTTTCTCGGCCGCTGGTGGTCCGAGGTCGTTGCCGCTTCACAGATTCATGCGCCAGGGCCTCTTACAGACAATGCACTTTGATTTAGTGCGCTATCTGTAATAGCACCCGAGATATCACCAGATATATATTGGATTTTCCCCTGACCCTGAGTGTCCGGCCCCATGAGGCGGTGGTTGTCTCGGCCCCGGGTGGTCCTAGGTCGTTCCCGCTGTACAGATTCATGCGCCAGGGCCTCCTACAGACAATGCACTTTGATTTATTGCGCTATCTGTAATAGCACCCGAGATATCACCAGATCTATATTGGATTTTCCCCTGACCCTGAGTATCCGGCCCCATGAGACTGTGGTTTTTTCGGCCCCTGGTGGTCCGAGGTCGTTCCCGCTGCACAGATTCATGCGCCAGGGCCTCCTGCAGGTAATTCACTTTGGTTTATTGCGCTATCTCTAATAGCACCCGAGATATCACCAGATATATACTGGATTTTCCCCTGACCCTGAGTGTCCGGCCCCATGAGACTGTGGTTTTCTCGGCCCCTGGTGGTCCGAGGTCGTTGCCGCTTCACAGATTCATGCGCCAGGGCCTCCTACAGACAATGCACTTTGATTTATTGCGCTATCTGTAATAGCACCCGAGATATCACCAGATATATATTGGATTTTACCCTGACCCTGAGTGTCCGGCCCCATGAGACGGTGGTTGTCTCGGCCCCTGGTGGTCCGAGGTCGTTCCCGCTGCACAGATTCATGCGCCAGGGCATCCTGCAGATAATTCACTTTGGTTTATTGCGCTATCTCTAATAGCACCCGAGATATCACCAGATATATATTGGATTTTCCCCTGACCCTGAGTGTCCGGCCCCATGAGACTGTGGTTTTCTCGGCCCCTGGTGGTCCGAGGTCGTTCCCGCTGCACAGATTCATGCGCCAGGGCCTCCTACAGACAATTCACTTTGATTTATTGCGCTATCTGTAATAGCACACGAGATATCACCAGATATATATTGGATTTTACCCTGACCATGAGGGTCCGGCCCCATGAGACTGTGGTTTTTTCGGCCCCTGGTGGTCCGACGTCGTTCCCGCTGCACAGATTCATGCGCCAGGGCCTCCTACAGACAATGCACTTTGATTTATTGCGCTATCTGTAATAGCACCCGAGATATCACCAGATATATATTGGATTTTACCCTGACCCTGAGTGTCCGGCCCCATGAGACGGTGGTTGTCTCGGCCCCAGGAGGTTCGAGGACGTTCCCGCTTGCACAGATTCATGCGCCAGGGCATCCTGCAGATAATTCACTTTGGTTTATTGCGCTATCTCTAATAGCACCCGAGATATCACCAGATATATACTGGATTTTCCCCTGACCCTGAGTGTCCGGCCCCATGAGACTGTGGTTTTCTCGGCCCCTGGTGGTCCGAGGTCGTTCCCGCTGCACAGATTCATCCGCCAGGGCCTCCTACAGACAATGCACTTTGATTTATTGCGCTATCTGTAATAGCACCCGAGATATCACCAGATATATATTGGATTTTTCACTGACCCTGAGTGTCCGGCCCCATGAGACGGTGGTTATCTCGGCCCCTGGGGGTCCGAGGACGTTCCCGCTGCACAGATTCATGCGCCAGGGCCTCCTGCAGATAATTCACTTTGATTTATTGCGTTATCTGTAATAGCACCCGAGATATCACCAGATATATATTGGATTTTTCACTGACCCTGAGCGTCCGGCCCCATGAGACGGTCGTTTTCTCGGGCCCTGGTGGTCCTAGGTCGTTCCCGCTGCACAGATTCATGCGCCAGGGCCTCCTACAGACAATGCACTTTGATTTATTGCGCTATCTGTAATAGCACCCGAGATATCACCAGATCTATATTGGATTTTCCCCTGACCCTGAGTATCCGGCCCCATGAGACTGTGGTTTTTTCGGCCCCTGGTGGTCCGAGGTCGTTCCCGCTGCACAGATTCATGCGCCAGGGCCTCCTGCAGATAATTCACTTTGGTATATTGCGCTATCTCTAATAGCACCCGAGATATCACCAGATATATACTGGATTTTCCCCTGACCCTGAGTGTCCGGCCCCATGAGACTGTGGTTTTCTCGGCCCCTGGTGGTCCGAGGTCGTTGCCGCTTCACAGATTCATGCGCCAGGGCCTCCTACAGACAATGCACTTTGATTTATTGCGCTATCTGTAATAGCACCCGAGATATCACCAGATATATATTGGATTTTACCCTGACCCTGAGTGTCCGGCCCCATGAGACTGTGCTTTTCTCGGCCCCTGGTGGTCCGAGGTCGTTCCCGCTGCACAGATTCATGCGCCAGGGCCTCCTACAGACAATGCACTTTGATTTATAGCGCTATCTGTAATAGCACCCGAGATATCACCAGATATATATTGGATTTTCCCCTGACCCTGAGTGTCCGGCCCCATGAGACGGTGTTTTTCTCGGACCCTGGTGGTCCGAGGTCGTTCCCGCTGCACAGATTCATGCGCCAGGGCCTCCTGCAGATAATACAGTTTGATTTATTGCGCTATCTGTAATAGCACCCGAGATATCACCAGATATATATTGGATTTTCCCCTGACCCTGAGTGACCGGCCCCATGAGACTGTGGTTTTCTCGGCCCCTGGTGGTCCGAGGTCGTTCCCGCTGCACAGATTCATGCGCCAGGGCCTCCTACAGACAATGCACTTTGATTTATTGCGCTATCTGTAATAGCACCCGAGATATCACCAGATATATACTGGATTTTCCCCTGACCCTGAGTGTCCGGCCCCATGAGACTGTGGTTTTCTCGGCCCCTGGTGGTCCGAGGTCGTTCCCGCTGCACAGATTCATGCGCCAGGGCCCCCTGCAGATAATTCACTTTGGTTTATTAAGCTATCTCTAATAGCACCCGAGATATCACCAGATATATATTGGATTTTACCCTGACCCTGAGTGTCCGGCCCATGAGACTGTGCTTTTCTCGGCCCCTGGTGGTCCGAGGTCGTTCCCGCTGCACAGATTCATGCGCCAGGGCCTCCTACAGACAATGCACTTTGATTTATAGCGCTATCTGTAATAGCACCCGAGATATCACCAGATATATATTGGATTTTCCCCTGACCCTGAGTGTCCGGCCCCATGAGACTGTGGTTTTCTCGGCCCCTGGTGGTCCGAGGTCGTTCCCGCTGCACAGATTCATGCGCCAGGGCATCCTGCAGATAATTCACTTTGATTTATAGCGCTATCTGTAATAGCACCCGAGATATCACCAGATATATATTGGATTTTCCCCTGACCCTGAGTGTCCGGCCCCATGAGACTGTGGTTTTCTCGGCCCCTGGTGGTCCGAGGTGGTTCCCGTTGCATAGATTCATGCGCCAGGGCCTCCTGCAGATAACTCACTTTGGTTTATTGCGCTATCTCTAATAGCACCCGAGATATCACCAGATATATATTGGATTTTTCCCTGACCCTGAGTGTCCGGCCCCATGAGACTGTGGTTTTCTCGGCCCCTGGTGGTCCGAGGTCGTTCCCGCTGCACAGATTCATGCGTCAGGGCCTCCTGCAGACAATGCACTTTGATTTATCGAGCTATCTCTAATGGCACCCGATATATCACCAGATATATAATGGATTTTTCCCTGACCCTGAGTGTCCGGCCCCATGAGACTGTGGTTTTCTCGGCCCCTGGTGGTCCGAGGTCGTTCCCGCTGCACAGATTCATGCGCCAGGGCCTCCTACAGACAATGCACTTTGACTTATTGCGCTATCTGTAATAGCACCCGTGATATCACCAGATATATATTGGATATTCCCCTGACCCTGAGTGTCCGGCCCCATGAGACGGTGGTTGTCTCGGCCCCTGGTGGTCCGAGGTCGTTCCCGCTGCACAGATTCATGCGCCAGGGCCTCCTACAGACAATGCACTTTGATTTTTGGCGCTATCTGTAATAGCACCCGAGATATCACCAGATATATATTGGATTTTTCACTGACCCTGAGTGTGCGGCCCCATGAGACGGTGTTTTTCTCGGACCCTGGTGGTCCGAGGTCGTTCCCGCTGCACAGATTCATGCGCCAGGGCCTCCTGCAGATAATACACTTTGATTTATTGCGCTATCTGTAATAGCACCCGAGATATCACCAGATATATATTGGATTTTCCCCTGACCCTGAGTGTCCGGCCCCACGAGACGGTGGTTGTCTCGGCCCCTGGTGGTCCTAGGTCGTTCCCGCTGCACAGATTCATGCGCCAGGGCCTCCTACAGACAATGGACTTTGATTTATTGCGCTATCTGTAATAGCACCCGAGATATCACCAGATCTATATTGGATTTTCCCCTGACCCTGAGTATCCGGCCCCATGAGACTGTGGTTTTCTCGGCTCCTGGTGTCCGAGGTCGTTCCCGCTGCACAGGTTCATGCGCCAGGGCCTCCTGCAGATAATTCACTTTGGTTTATTGCGCTATCTCTAATAGCACCCGAGATATCACCAGATATATATTGGATTTTACCCTGACCCTGAGTGTCCGGCCCCATGAGACTGTGCTTTTCTCGGCCCCTGGTGGTCCGAGGTCGTTCCCGCTGCACAGATTCATGCGCCAGGGCCTCCTACAGACAATGCACTTTGATTTATAGCGCTATCTGTAATAGCACCCGAGATATCACCAGATATATATTGGATTTTCCCCTGACCCTGAGTGTCCGGCCCCATGAGACGGTGTTTTTCTCGGACCCTGGTGGTCCGAGGTCGTTCCCGCTGCACAGATTCATGCGCCAGGGCCTCCTGCAGATAATACAGTTTGATTTATTGCGCTATCTGTAATAGCACCCGAGATATCACCAGATATATATTGGATTTTCCCCTGACCCTGAGTGACCGGCCCCATGAGACTGTGGTTTTCTCGGCCCCTGGTGGTCCGAGGTCGTTCCCGCTGCACAGATTCATGCGCCAGGGCCTCCTACAGACAATGCACTTTGATTTATTGCGCTATCTGTAATAGCACCCGAGATATCACCAGATATATACTGGATTTTCCCCTGACCCTGAGTGTCCGGCCCCATGAGACTGTGGTTTTCTCGGCCCCTGGTGGTCCGAGGTCGTTCCCGCTGCACAGATTCATGCGCCAGGGCCCCCTGCAGATAATTCACTTTGGTTTATTGCGCTATCTCTAATAGCACCCGAGATATCACCAGATATATATTGGATTTTACCCTGACCCTGAGTGTCCGGCCCCATGAGACTGTGCTTTTCTCGGCCCCTGGTGGTCCGAGGTCGTTCCCGCTGCACAGATTCATGCGCCAGGGCCTCCTACAGACAATGCACTTTGATTTATAGCGCTATCTGTAATAGCACCCGAGATATCACCAGATATATATTGGATTTTCCCCTGACCCTGAGTGTCCGGCCCCATGAGACTGTGGTTTTCTCGGCCCCTGGTGGTCCGAGGTCGTTCCCGCTGCACAGATTCATGCGCCAGGGCATCCTGCAGATAATTCACTTTGATTTATAGCGCTATCTGTAATAGCACCCGAGATATCACCAGATATATATTGGATTTTCCCCTGACCCTGAGTGTCCGGCCCCATGAGACTGTGGTTTTCTCGGCCCCTGGTGGTCCGAGGTGGTTCCCGTTGCATAGATTCATGCGCCAGGGCCTCCTGCAGATAACTCACTTTGGTTTATTGCGCTATCTCTAATAGCACCCGAGATATCACCAGATATATATTGGATTTTTCCCTGACCCTGAGTGTCCGGCCCCATGAGACTGTGGTTTTCTCGGCCCCTGGTGGTCCGAGGTCGTTCCCGCTGCACAGATTCATGCGTCAGGGCCTCCTGCAGACAATGCACTTTGATTTATCGAGCTATCTCTAATGGCACCCGATATATCACCAGATATATAATGGATTTTTCCCTGACCCTGAGTGTCCGGCCCCATGAGACTGTGGTTTTCTCGGCCCCTGGTGGTCCGAGGTCGTTCCCGCTGCACAGATTCATGCGCCAGGGTCTCCTACAGACAATGCACTTTGACTTATTGCGCTATCTGTAATAGCACCCGTGATATCACCAGATATATATTGGATATTCCCCTGACCCTGAGTGTCCGGCCCCATGAGACGGTGGTTGTCTCGGCCCCTGGTGGTCCGAGGTCGTTCCCGCTGCACAGATTCATGCGCCAGGGCCTCCTACAGACAATGCACTTTGATTTTTGGCGCTATCTGTAATAGCACCCGAGATATCACCAGATATATATTGGATTTTTCACTGACCCTGAGTGTGCGGCCCCATGAGACGGTGTTTTTCTCGGACCCTGGTGGTCCGAGGTCGTTCCCGCTGCACAGATTCATGCGCCAGGGCCTCCTGCAGATAATACACTTTGATTTATTGCGCTATCTGTAATAGCACCCGAGATATCACCAGATATATATTGGATTTTCCCCTGACCCTGAGTGTCCGGCCCCACGAGACGGTGGTTGTCTCGGCTCCTGGTGGTCCTAGGTCGTTCCCGCTGCACAGATTCATGCGCCAGGGCCTCCTACAGACAATGCACTTTGATTTATTGCGCTATCTGTAATAGCACCCGAGATATCACCAGATATATATTGGATTTTACCCTGACCCTGAGCGTCCGGCCCCATGAGACGGTGGTTGTCTCGGCCCCTGGTGGTCCGAGGTCGTTCCCGCTTCACAGATTCATGCGCCTGGGCATCCTGCAGATAATTCACTTTGGTTTATTGCGCTATCTCTAATAGCACCCGAGATATCACCAGATATATATTGGATTTTCCCCTGACCCTGAGTGTCGGGCCCCATGAGACTGTGGTTTTCTCGGCCCCTGGTGGTCCGAGGTCGTTCCCGCTGCACAGATTCATGCGCCATGGCCTCCTACAGACAATGCACTTTGATTTATTGCGCTATCTGTAATAGCACCCGAGATATCACCAGATATATATTGGATTTTACCCTGACCCTGAGTGTCCGGCCCCATGAGACGGTGGTTGTCTCGGCCCCTGGTGGTCCGAGGTCGTTCCCGCTTCACAGATTCATGCGCCTGGGCATCCTGCAGATAATTCACTTTGGTTTATTGCGCTATCTCTAATAGCACCCGAGATATCACCAGATATATATTGGATTTTCCCCTGACCCTGAGTGTCCGGCCCCATGAGACTGTGGTTTTCTCGGACCCTGGTGGTCCGAGGTCGTTCCCGCTGCACAGATTCATGCGCCAGGGCCTCCTACAGACAATGTACTTTGATTTATTGCGCTATCTGTAATAGCACCCGTGATATCACCAGATATATATTGGATATTCCCCTGACCCTGAGTGTCCGGCCCCATGAGACGGTGGTTGTCTCGGCCCCTGGTGGTCCGAGGTCGTTCCCGCTGCACAGATTCATGCGCCAGGGCCTCCTACAGACAATGCACTTTGATTTATGGCGCTATCTGTAATAGCACCCGAGATATCACCAGATATATATTGGATTTTTCACTGACCCTGAGTGTGCGGCCCCATGAGACGGTGTTTTTCTCGGACCCTGGTGGTCCGAGGTCGTTCCCGCTGCACAGATTCATGCGCCAGGGCCTCCTGCAGATAATACACTTTGATTTATTGCGCTATCTGTAATAGCACCCGAGATATCACCAGATATATATTGGATTTTCCCCTGACCCTGAGTGTCCGGCCCCATGAGACGGTGGTTGTCTCGGCCCCTGGTGGTCCTAGGTCGTTCCCGCTGCACAGATTCATGCGCCAGGGCCTCCTACAGACAATGCACTTTGATTTATTGCGCTATCTGTAATAGCACCCGAGATATCACCAGATCTATATTGGATTTTCCCCTGACCCTGAGTGTCCGGCCCCATGAGACGGTGGTTGTCTCGGCCCCTGGTGGTCCGAGGTCGTTCCCGCTTCACAGATTCATGCGCCTGGGCATCCTGCAGATAATTCACTTTGGTTTATTGCGCTATCTCTAATAGCACCCGAGATATCACCAGATATATATTGGATTTTCCCCTGACCCTGAGTGTCGGGCCCCATGAGACTGTGGTTTTCTCGGCCCCTGGTGGTCCGAGGTCGTTCCCGCTGCACAGATTCATGCGCCATGGCCTCCTACAGACAATGCACTTTGATTTATTGCGCTATCTGTAATAGCACCCGAGATATCACCAGATATATATTGGATTTTACCCTGACCCTGAGTGTCCGGCCCCATGAGACGGTGGTTGTCTCGGCCCCTGGTGGTCCGAGGTCGTTCCCGCTTCACAGATTCATGCGCCTGGGCATCCTGCAGATAATTCACTTTGGTTTATTGCGCTATCTCTAATAGCACCCGAGATATCACCAGATATATATTGGATTTTCCCCTGACCCTGAGTGTCCGGCCCCATGAGACTGTGGTTTTCTCGGACCCTGGTGGTCCGAGGTCGTTCCCGCTGCACAGATTCATGCGCCAGGGCCTCCTACAGACAATGTACTTTGATTTATTGCGCTATCTGTAATAGCACCCGTGATATCACCAGATATATATTGGATATTCCCCTGACCCTGAGTGTCCGGCCCCATGAGACGGTGGTTGTCTCGGCCCCTGGTGGTCCGAGGTCGTTCCCGCTGCACAGATTCATGCGCCAGGGCCTCCTACAGACAATGCACTTTGATTTATGGCGCTATCTGTAATAGCACCCGAGATATCACCAGATATATATTGGATTTTTCACTGACCCTGAGTGTGCGGCCCCATGAGACGGTGTTTTTCTCGGACCCTGGTGGTCCGAGGTCGTTCCCGCTGCACAGATTCATGCGCCAGGGCCTCCTGCAGATAATACACTTTGATTTATTGCGCTATCTGTAATAGCACCCGAGATATCACCAGATATATATTGGATTTTCCCCTGACCCTGAGTGTCCGGCCCCATGAGACGGTGGTTGTCTCGGCCCCTGGTGGTCCTAGGTCGTTCCCTTTGCACAGATTCATGCGCCAGGGCCTCCTACAGACAATGCACTTTGATTTATTGCGCTATCTGTAATAGCACCCGAGATATCACCAGATCTATATTGGATTTTCCCCTGACCCTGAGTGTCCGGCCCCATGAGACGGTGGTTGTCTCGGCCCCTGGTGGTCCGAGGTCGTTCCCGCTGCACAGATTCATGCGCCTGGGCATCCTGCAGATAATTCACTTTGGTTTATTGCGCTATCTCTAATAGCACCCGAGATATCACCAGATATATATTGGATTTTCCCCTGACCCTGAGTGTCCGGCCCCATGAGACTGTGGTTTTCTCGGCCCCTGGTGGTCCGAGGTCGTTCCCGCTGCACAGATTCATGCGCCAGGGCCTCCTACAGACAATGCACTTTGATTTATTGCGCTATCTGTAATAGCACCCAAGATATCACCAGATATATATTGGATTTTACCCGGACCCTGAGTGTCCGGCCCCATGAGACGGTGGTTGTCTCGGCCCCTGGAGGTCCGAGGACGTTCCCGCTGCACAGTTTCATGCGCCAGGGCCTCCTACAGACAATTCACTTTGATTTATTGCGCTATCTGTAATAGCACCCGAGATATCACCAGATATATATTGGATTTTACCCTGACCCTGAGTGTCCGGCCCCATGAGACGGTCGTTTTCTCGGCCCCTGCTGGTCCGAGGTCGTTCCCGCTGCACAGATTCATGCGCCAGGGCCTCCTGCAGATAATTCACTTTGGTTTATTGCGCTATCTCTATTAGCACCCGAGATATCACCAGATATATATTGGATTTTCCCTTGACCCTGAGAGTCCGGCCCCATGAGACTGTGGTTTTCTCGGCCCCTGGTGGTCCGAGGTCGTTCCCGCTGCACAGGTTCATGCGCCAGGGCCTCCTACAGACAATGCACTTTGATTTATTGCGCTATCTGTAATAGCACCCGAGATATCACCAGATCTATATTGGATTTTCCCCTGACTCTGAGTGCCCGGCCCCATGAGGCGGTCGTTTTCTCGGCCCCTGGTGGTCCGAGGTCGTTCCCGCTGCACAGATTCATGCGCCAGGGCCTCCTACAGACAATGCACTTTGATTTATTGCGCTATCTGTAATAGCACCCGAGATATCACCAGATATATATTGGATTTTCCCCTGACTCTGAGTGCCCGGCCCCATGAGACTGTGGTTTTCTCGGCCCCTGGTGGTCCGAGGTCGTTCCCGTTGCACAGATTCATGCGCCAGGGCCTCCTGCAGATAATTCACCTTGGTTTATTGCGCTATCTCTAATAGCACCCGAGATATCACCAGATATATATTGGATTTTTCACTGACCCTGAGCGTCCGGACCCATGAGACGGTCGTTTTCTCGGCCCCTGGTGGTCCGAGGTCGTTCCCGCTGCACAGATTCATGCGCCAGGGCCTCCTACAGACAATGCACTTTGATTTATTGCGCTATCTGTAATAGCACCCGTGATATCACCAGATATATATTGGATATTCCCCTGACCCTGAGTGTCCGGCCCCATGAGACGGTGGTTGTCTCGGCCCCTGGTGGTCCGAGGTCGTTCCCGCTGCACAGATTCATGCGCCAGGGCCTCCTACAGACAATGCACTTTGATTTATGGCGCTATCTGTAATAGCACCCGAGATATCACCAGATATATATTGGATTTTTCACTGACCCTGAGTGTGCGGCCCCATGAGACGGTGTTTTTCTCGGACCCTGGTGGTCCGAGGTCGTTCCCGCTGCACAGATTCATGCGCCAGGGCCTCCTGCAGATAATACACTTTGATTTATTGCGCTATCTGTAATAGCACCCGAGATATCACCAGATATATATTGGATATTCCCCTGACCCTGAGTGTCCGGCCCCATGAGACGGTGGTTGTCTCGGCCCCTGGTGGTCCGAGGTCGTTCCCGCTGCACAGATTCATGCGCCAGGGCCTCCTACAGACAATGCACTTTGATTTATGGCGCTATCTGTAATAGCACCCGAGATATCACCAGATATATATTGGATTTTTCACTGACCCTGAGTGTGCGGCCCCATGAGACGGTGTTTTTCTCGGACCCTGGTGGTCCGAGGTCGTTCCCGCTGCACAGATTCATGCGCCTGGGCCTCCTGCAGATAATACACTTTGATTTATTGCGCTATCTGTAATAGCACCCGAGATATCACCAGATATATATTGGATTTTCCCCTGACCCTGAGTGTCCGGCCCCATGAGACGGTGGTTGTCTCGGCCCCTGGTGGTCCTAGGTCGTTCCCGCTGCACAGATTCATGCGCCAGGGCCTCCTACAGACAATGCACTTTGATTTATTGCGCTATCTGTAATAGCACCCGAGATATCACCAGATCTATATTGGATTTTCCCCTGACCCTGAGTGTCCGGCCCCATGAGACGGTGGTTGTCTCGGCCCCTGGTGGTCCGAGGTCGTTCCCGCTTCACAGATTCATGCGCCTGGGCATCCTGCAGATAATTCACTTTGGTTTATTGCGCTATCTCTAATAGCACCCGAGATATCACCAGATATATATTGGATTTTCCCCTGACCCTGAGTGTCGGGCCCCATGAGACTGTGGTTTTCTCGGCCCCTGGTGGTCCGAGGTCGTTCCCGCTGCACAGATTCATGCGCCATGGCCTCCTACAGACAATGCACTTTGATTTATTGCGCTATCTGTAATAGCACCCGAGATATCACCAGATATATATTGGATTTTACCCTGACCCTGAGTATCCGGCCCCATGAGACGGTGGTTGTCTCGGCCCCTGGTGGTCCGAGGTCGTTCCCGCTTCACAGATTCATGCGCCTGGGCATCCTGCAGATAATTCACTTTGGTTTATTGCGCTATCTCTAATAGCACCCGAGATATCACCAGATATATATTGGATTTTCCCCTGACCCTGAGTGTCCGGCCCCATGAGACTGTGGTTTTCTCGGACCCTGGTGGTCCGAGGTCGTTCCCGCTGCACAGATTCATGCGCCAGGGCCTCCTACAGACAATGTACTTTGATTTATTGCGCTATCTGTAATAGCACCCGTGATATCACCAGATATATATTGGATATTCCCCTGACCCTGAGTGTCCGGCCCCATGAGACGGTGGTTGTCTCGGCCCCTGGTGGTCCGAGGTCGTTCCCGCTGCACAGATTCATGCGCCAGGGCCTCCTACAGACAATGCACTTTGATTTATGGCGCTATCTGTAATAGCACCCGAGATATCACCAGATATATATTGGATTTTTCACTGACCCTGAGTGTGCGGCCCCATGAGACGGTGTTTTTCTCGGACCCTGGTGGTCCGAGGTCGTTCCCGCTGCACAGATTCATGCGCCAGGGCCTCCTGCAGATAATACACTTTGATTTATTGCGCTATCTGTAATAGCACCCGAGATATCACCAGATATATATTGGATTTTCCCCTGACCCTGAGTGTCCGGCCCCATGAGACGGTGGTTGTCTCGGCCCCTGGTGGTCCTAGGTCGTTCCCTTTGCACAGATTCATGCGCCAGGGCCTCCTACAGACAATGCACTTTGATTTATTGCGCTATCTGTAATAGCACCCGAGATATCACCAGATCTATATTGGATTTTCCCCTGACCCTGAGTGTCCGGCCCCATGAGACGGTGGTTGTCTCGGCCCCTGGTGGTCCGAGGTCGTTCCCGCTTCACAGATTCATGCGCCTGGGCATCCTGCAGATAATTCACTTTGGTTTATTGCGCTATCTCTAATAGCACCCGAGATATCACCAGATATATATTGGATTTTCCCCTGACCCTGAGTGTCCGGCCCCATGAGACTGTGGTTTTCTCGGCCCCTGGTGGTCCGAGGTCGTTCCCGCTGCACAGATTCATGCGCCAGGGCCTCCTACAGACAATGCACTTTGATTTATTGCGCTATCTTTAATAGCACCCAAGATATCACCAGATATATATTGGATTTTACCCGGACCCTGAGTGTCCGGCCCCATGAGACGGTGGTTGTCTCGGCCCCTGGAGGTCCGAGGACGTTCCCGCTGCACAGTTTCATGCGCCAGGGCCTCCTACAGACAATTCACTTTGATTTATTGCGCTATCTGTAATAGCACCCGAGATATCACCAGATATATATTGGATTTTACCCTGACCCTGAGTGTCCGGCCCCATGAGACGGTCGTTTTCTCGGCCCCTGCTGGTCCGAGGTCGTTCCCGCTGCACAGATTCATGCGCCAGGGCCTCCTGCAGATAATTCACTTTGGTTTATTGCGCTATCTCTATTAGCACCCGAGATATCACCAGATATATATTGGATTTTCCCTTGACCCTGAGAGTCCGGCCCCATGAGACTGTGGTTTTCTCGGCCCCTGGTGGTCCGAGGTCGTTCCCGCTGCACAGGTTCATGCGCCAGGGCCTCCTACAGACAATGCACTTTGATTTATTGCGCTATCTGTAATAGCACCCGAGATATCACCAGATCTATATTGGATTTTCCCCTGACTCTGAGTGCCCGGCCCCATGAGGCGGTCGTTTTCTCGGCCCCTGGTGGTCCGAGGTCGTTCCCGCTGCACAGATTCATGCGCCAGGGCCTCCTACAGACAATGCACTTTGATTTATTGCGCTATCTGTAATAGCACCCGAGATATCACCAGATATATATTGGATTTTCCCCTGACTCTGAGTGCCCGGCCCCATGAGACTGTGGTTTTCTCGGCCCCTGGTGGTCCGAGGTCGTTCCCGTTGCACAGATTCATGCGCCAGGGCCTCCTGCAGATAATTCACCTTGGTTTATTGCGCTATCTCTAATAGCACCCGAGATATCACCAGATATATATTGGATTTTTCACTGACCCTGAGCGTCCGGACCCATGAGACGGTCGTTTTCTCGGCCCCTGGTGGTCCGAGGTCGTTCCCGCTGCACAGATTCATGCGCCAGGGCCTCCTACAGACAATGCACTTTGATTTATTGCGCTATCTGTAATAGCACCCAAGATATCACCAGATATATATTGGATTTTACCCGGACCCTGAGTGTCCGGCCCCATGAGACGGTGGTTGTCTGGGCCCCTGGTGGTCCGAGGTCGTTCCCGCTTCACAGATTCATGCGCCTGGGCATCCTGCAGATAATTCACTTTGGTTTATTGCGCTATCTCTAATAGCACCCGAGATATCACCAGATATATATTGGATTTTCCCCTGACCCTGAGTGTCCGGCCCCATGAGACTGTGGTTTTCTCGGACCCTGGTGGTCCGAGGTCGTTCCCGCTGCACAGATTCATGCGCCAGGGCCTCCTACAGACAATGTACTTTGATTTATTGCGCTATCTGTAATAGCACCCGTGATATCACCAGATATATATTGGATATTCCCCTGACCCTGAGTGTCCGGCCCCATGAGACGGTGGTTGTCTCGGCCCCTGGTGGTCCGAGGTCGTTCCCGCTTCACAGATTCATGCGCCTGGGCATCCTGCAGGTAATTCACTTTGGTTTATTGCGCTATCTCTAATAGCACCCGAGATATCACCAGATATATATTGGATTTTCCCCTGACCCTGAGTGTCCGGCCCCATGAGACTGTGGTTTTCTCGGCCCCTGGTGGTCCGAGGTCGTTCCCGCTGCACAGATTCATGCGCCAGGGCCTCCTACAGACAATGCACTTTGATTTATTGCGCTATCTGTAATAGCACCCAAGATATCACCAGATATATATTGGATTTTACCCGGACCCTGAGTGTCCGGCCCCATGAGACGGTGGTTGTCTCGGCCCCTGGAGGTCCGAGGACGTTCCCGCTGCACAGTTTCATGCGCCAGGGCCTCCTACAGACAATTCACTTTGATTTATTGCGCTATCTGTAATAGCACCCGAGATATCACCAGATATATATTGGATTTTACCCTGACCCTGAGTGTCCGGCCCCATGAGACGGTCGTTTTCTCGGCCCCTGCTGGTCCGAGGTCGTTCCCGCTGCACAGATTCATGCGCCAGGGCCTCCTGCAGATAATTCACTTTGGTTTATTGCGCTATCTCTATTAGCACCCGAGATATCACCAGATATATATTGGATTTTCCCTTGACCCTGAGAGTCCGGCCCCATGAGACTGTGGTTTTCTCGGCCCCTGGTGGTCCGAGGTCGTTCCCGCTGCACAGGTTCATGCGCCAGGGCCTCCTACAGACAATGCACTTTGATTTATTGCGCTATCTGTAATAGCACCCGAGATATCACCAGATCTATATTGGATTTTCCCCTGACTCTGAGTGCCCGGCCCCATGAGGCGGTCGTTTTCTCGGCCCCTGGTGGTCCGAGGTCGTTCCCGCTGCACAGATTCATGCGCCAGGGCCTCCTACAGACAATGCACTTTGATTTATTGCGCTATCTGTAATAGCACCCGAGATATCACCAGATATATATTGGATTTTCCCCTGACTCTGAGTGCCCGGCCCCATGAGACTGTGGTTTTCTCGGCCCCTGGTGGTCCGAGGTCGTTCCCGTTGCACAGATTCATGCGCCAGGGCCTCCTGCAGATAATTCACCTTGGTTTATTGCGCTATCTCTAATAGCACCCGAGATATCACCAGATATATATTGGATTTTTCACTGACCCTGAGCGTCCGGACCCATGAGACGGTCGTTTTCTCGGCCCCTCGTGGTCCGAGGTCGTTCCCGCTGCACAGATTCATGCGCCAGGGCCTCCTACAGACAATGCACTTTGATTTATTGCGCTATCTGTAATAGCACCCAAGATATCACCAGATATATATTGGATTTTCCCCTGACCCTGAGTGTCCGGCCCCATGAGACTGTGGTTTTCTCGGACCCTGGTGGTCCGAGGTCGTTCCCGCTGCACAGATTCATGCGCCAGGGCCTCCTACAGACAATGTACTTTGATTTATTGCGCTATCTGTAATAGCACCCGTGATATCACCAGATATATATTGGATATTCCCCTGACCCTGAGTGTCCGGCCCCATGAGACGGTGGTTGTCTCGGCCCCTGGTGGTCCGAGGTCGTTCCCGCTGCACAGATTCATGCGCCAGGGCCTCCTACAGACAATGCACTTTGATTTATGGCGCTATCTGTAATAGCACCCGAGATATCACCAGATATATATTGGATTTTTCACTGACCCTGAGTGTGCGGCCCCATGAGACGGTGTTTTTCTCGGACCCTGGTGGTCCGAGGTCGTTCCCGCTGCACAGATTCATGCGCCAGGGCCTCCTGCAGATAATACACTTTGATTTATTGCGCTATCTGTAATAGCACCCGAGATATCACCAGATATATATTGGATTTTCCCCTGACCCTGAGTGTCCGGCCCCATGAGACGGTGGTTGTCTCGGCCCCTGGTGGTCCTAGGTCGTTCCCTTTGCACAGATTCATGCGCCAGGGCCTCCTACAGACAATGCACTTTGATTTATTGCGCTATCTGTAATAGCACCCGAGATATCACCAGATCTATATTGGATTTTCCCCTGACCCTGAGTGTCCGGCCCCATGAGACGGTGGTTGTCTCGGCCCCTGGTGGTCCGAGGTCGTTCCCGCTGCACAGATTCATGCGCCTGGGCATCCTGCAGATAATTCACTTTGGTTTATTGCGCTATCTCTAATAGCACCCGAGATATCACCAGATATATATTGGATTTTCCCCTGACCCTGAGTGTCCGGCCCCATGAGACTGTGGTTTTCTCGGCCCCTGGTGGTCCGAGGTCGTTCCCGCTGCACAGATTCATGCGCCAGGGCCTCCTACAGACAATGCACTTTGATTTATTGCGCTATCTGTAATAGCACCCAAGATATCACCAGATATATATTGGATTTTACCCGGACCCTGAGTGTCCGGCCCCATGAGACGGTGGTTGTCTCGGCCCCTGGAGGTCCGAGGACGTTCCCGCTGCACAGTTTCATGCGCCAGGGCCTCCTACAGACAATTCACTTTGATTTATTGCGCTATCTGTAATAGCACCCGAGATATCACCAGATATATATTGGATTTTACCCTGACCCTGAGTGTCCGGCCCCATGAGACGGTCGTTTTCTCGGCCCCTGCTGGTCCGAGGTCGTTCCCGCTGCACAGATTCATGCGCCAGGGCCTCCTGCAGATAATTCACTTTGGTTTATTGCGCTATCTCTATTAGCACCCGAGATATCACCAGATATATATTGGATTTTCCCTTGACCCTGAGAGTCCGGCCCCATGAGACTGTGGTTTTCTCGGCCCCTGGTGGTCCGAGGTCGTTCCCGCTGCACAGGTTCATGCGCCAGGGCCTCCTACAGACAATGCACTTTGATTTATTGCGCTATCTGTAATAGCACCCGAGATATCACCAGATCTATATTGGATTTTCCCCTGACTCTGAGTGCCCGGCCCCATGAGGCGGTCGTTTTCTCGGCCCCTGGTGGTCCGAGGTCGTTCCCGCTGCACAGATTCATGCGCCAGGGCCTCCTACAGACAATGCACTTTGATTTATTGCGCTATCTGTAATAGCACCCGAGATATCACCAGATATATATTGGATTTTCCCCTGACTCTGAGTGCCCGGCCCCATGAGACTGTGGTTTTCTCGGCCCCTGGTGGTCCGAGGTCGTTCCCGTTGCACAGATTCATGCGCCAGGGCCTCCTGCAGATAATTCACCTTGGTTTATTGCGCTATCTCTAATAGCACCCGAGATATCACCAGATATATATTGGATTTTTCACTGACCCTGAGCGTCCGGACCCATGAGACGGTCGTTTTCTCGGCCCCTGGTGGTCCGAGGTCGTTCCCGCTGCACAGATTCATGCGCCAGGGCCTCCTACAGACAATGCACTTTGATTTATTGCGCTATCTGTAATAGCACCCGTGATATCACCAGATATATATTGGATATTCCCCTGACCCTGAGTGTCCGGCCCCATGAGACGGTGGTTGTCTCGGCCCCTGGTGGTCCGAGGTCGTTCCCGCTGCACAGATTCATGCGCCAGGGCCTCCTACAGACAATGCACTTTGATTTATGGCGCTATCTGTAATAGCACCCGAGATATCACCAGATATATATTGGATTTTTCACTGACCCTGAGTGTGCGGCCCCATGAGACGGTGTTTTTCTCGGACCCTGGTGGTCCGAGGTCGTTCCCGCTGCACAGATTCATGCGCCAGGGCCTCCTGCAGATAATACACTTTGATTTATTGCGCTATCTGTAATAGCACCCGAGATATCACCAGATATATATTGGATATTCCCCTGACCCTGAGTGTCCGGCCCCATGAGACGGTGGTTGTCTCGGCCCCTGGTGGTCCGAGGTCGTTCCCGCTGCACAGATTCATGCGCCAGGGCCTCCTACAGACAATGCACTTTGATTTATGGCGCTATCTGTAATAGCACCCGAGATATCACCAGATATATATTGGATTTTTCACTGACCCTGAGTGTGCGGCCCCATGAGACGGTGTTTTTCTCGGACCCTGGTGGTCCGAGGTCGTTCCCGCTGCACAGATTCATGCGCCAGGGCCTCCTGCAGATAATACACTTTGATTTATTGCGCTATCTGTAATAGCACCCGAGATATCACCAGATATATATTGGATTTTCCCCTGACCCTGAGTGTCCGGCCCCATGAGACGGTGGTTGTCTCGGCCCCTGGTGGTCCTAGGTCGTTCCCGCTGCACAGATTCATGCGCCAGGGCCTCCTACAGACAATGCACTTTGATTTATTGCGCTATCTGTAATAGCACCCGAGATATCACCAGATCTATATTGGATTTTCCCCTGACCCTGAGTGTCCGGCCCCATGAGACGGTGGTTGTCTCGGCCCCTGGTGGTCCGAGGTCGTTCCCGCTTCACAGATTCATGCGCCTGGGCATCCTGCAGATAATTCACTTTGGTTTATTGCGCTATCTCTAATAGCACCCGAGATATCACCAGATATATATTGGATTTTCCCCTGACCCTGAGTGTCGGGCCCCATGAGACTGTGGTTTTCTCGGCCCCTGGTGGTCCGAGGTCGTTCCCGCTGCACAGATTCATGCGCCATGGCCTCCTACAGACAATGCACTTTGATTTATTGCGCTATCTGTAATAGCACCCGAGATATCACCAGATATATATTGGATTTTACCCTGACCCTGAGTATCCGGCCCCATGAGACGGTGGTTGTCTCGGCCCCTGGTGGTCCGAGGTCGTTCCCGCTTCACAGATTCATGCGCCTGGGCATCCTGCAGATAATTCACTTTGGTTTATTGCGCTATCTCTAATAGCACCCGAGATATCACCAGATATATATTGGATTTTCCCCTGACCCTGAGTGTCCGGCCCCATGAGACTGTGGTTTTCTCGGACCCTGGTGGTCCGAGGTCGTTCCCGCTGCACAGATTCATGCGCCAGGGCCTCCTACAGACAATGTACTTTGATTTATTGCGCTATCTGTAATAGCACCCGTGATATCACCAGATATATATTGGATATTCCCCTGACCCTGAGTGTCCGGCCCCATGAGACGGTGGTTGTCTCGGCCCCTGGTGGTCCGAGGTCGTTCCCGCTGCACAGATTCATGCGCCAGGGCCTCCTACAGACAATGCACTTTGATTTATGGCGCTATCTGTAATAGCACCCGAGATATCACCAGATATATATTGGATTTTTCACTGACCCTGAGTGTGCGGCCCCATGAGACGGTGTTTTTCTCGGACCCTGGTGGTCCGAGGTCGTTCCCGCTGCACAGATTCATGCGCCAGGGCCTCCTGCAGATAATACACTTTGATTTATTGCGCTATCTGTAATAGCACCCGAGATATCACCAGATATATATTGGATTTTCCCCTGACCCTGAGTGTCCGGCCCCATGAGACGGTGGTTGTCTCGGCCCCTGGTGGTCCTAGGTCGTTCCCTTTGCACAGATTCATGCGCCAGGGCCTCCTACAGACAATGCACTTTGATTTATTGCGCTATCTGTAATAGCACCCGAGATATCACCAGATCTATATTGGATTTTCCCCTGACCCTGAGTGTCCGGCCCCATGAGACGGTGGTTGTCTCGGCCCCTGGTGGTCCGAGGTCGTTCCCGCTTCACAGATTCATGCGCCTGGGCATCCTGCAGATAATTCACTTTGGTTTATTGCGCTATCTCTAATAGCACCCGAGATATCACCAGATATATATTGGATTTTCCCCTGACCCTGAGTGTCCGGCCCCATGAGACTGTGGTTTTCTCGGCCCCTGGTGGTCCGAGGTCGTTCCCGCTGCACAGATTCATGCGCCAGGGCCTCCTACAGACAATGCACTTTGATTTATTGCGCTATCTTTAATAGCACCCAAGATATCACCAGATATATATTGGATTTTACCCGGACCCTGAGTGTCCGGCCCCATGAGACGGTGGTTGTCTCGGCCCCTGGAGGTCCGAGGACGTTCCCGCTGCACAGTTTCATGCGCCAGGGCCTCCTACAGACAATTCACTTTGATTTATTGCGCTATCTGTAATAGCACCCGAGATATCACCAGATATATATTGGATTTTACCCTGACCCTGAGTGTCCGGCCCCATGAGACGGTCGTTTTCTCGGCCCCTGCTGGTCCGAGGTCGTTCCCGCTGCACAGATTCATGCGCCAGGGCCTCCTGCAGATAATTCACTTTGGTTTATTGCGCTATCTCTATTAGCACCCGAGATATCACCAGATATATATTGGATTTTCCCTTGACCCTGAGAGTCCGGCCCCATGAGACTGTGGTTTTCTCGGCCCCTGGTGGTCCGAGGTCGTTCCCGCTGCACAGGTTCATGCGCCAGGGCCTCCTACAGACAATGCACTTTGATTTATTGCGCTATCTGTAATAGCACCCGAGATATCACCAGATCTATATTGGATTTTCCCCTGACTCTGAGTGCCCGGCCCCATGAGGCGGTCGTTTTCTCGGCCCCTGGTGGTCCGAGGTCGTTCCCGCTGCACAGATTCATGCGCCAGGGCCTCCTACAGACAATGCACTTTGATTTATTGCGCTATCTGTAATAGCACCCGAGATATCACCAGATATATATTGGATTTTCCCCTGACTCTGAGTGCCCGGCCCCATGAGACTGTGGTTTTCTCGGCCCCTGGTGGTCCGAGGTCGTTCCCGTTGCACAGATTCATGCGCCAGGGCCTCCTGCAGATAATTCACCTTGGTTTATTGCGCTATCTCTAATAGCACCCGAGATATCACCAGATATATATTGGATTTTTCACGGACCCTGAGCGTCCGGACCCATGAGACGGTCGTTTTCTCGGCCCCTGGTGGTCCGAGGTCGTTCCCGCTGCACAGATTCATGCGCCAGGGCCTCCTACAGACAATGCACTTTGATTTATTGCGCTATCTGTAATAGCACCCAAGATATCACCAGATATATATTGGATTTTACCCGGACCCTGAGTGTCCGGCCCCATGAGACGGTGGTTGTCTGGGCCCCTGGTGGTCCGAGGTCGTTCCCGCTTCACAGATTCATGCGCCTGGGCATCCTGCAGATAATTCACTTTGGTTTATTGCGCTATCTCTAATAGCACCCGAGATATCACCAGATATATATTGGATTTTCCCCTGACCCTGAGTGTCCGGCCCCATGAGACTGTGGTTTTCTCGGACCCTGGTGGTCCGAGGTCGTTCCCGCTGCACAGATTCATGCGCCAGGGCCTCCTACAGACAATGTACTTTGATTTATTGCGCTATCTGTAATAGCACCCGTGATATCACCAGATATATATTGGATATTCCCCTGACCCTGAGTGTCCGGCCCCATGAGACGGTGGTTGTCTCGGCCCCTGGTGGTCCGAGGTCGTTCCCGCTTCACAGATTCATGCGCCTGGGCATCCTGCAGGTAATTCACTTTGGTTTATTGCGCTATCTCTAATAGCACCCGAGATATCACCAGATATATATTGGATTTTCCCCTGACCCTGAGTGTCCGGCCCCATGAGACTGTGGTTTTCTCGGCCCCTGGTGGTCCGAGGTCGTTCCCGCTGCACAGATTCATGCGCCAGGGCCTCCTACAGACAATGCACTTTGATTTATTGCGCTATCTGTAATAGCACCCAAGATATCACCAGATATATATTGGATTTTACCCGGACCCTGAGTGTCCGGCCCCATGAGACGGTGGTTGTCTCGGCCCCTGGAGGTCCGAGGACGTTCCCGCTGCACAGTTTCATGCGCCAGGGCCTCCTACAGACAATTCACTTTGATTTATTGCGCTATCTGTAATAGCACCCGAGATATCACCAGATATATATTGGATTTTACCCTGACCCTGAGTGTCCGGCCCCATGAGACGGTCGTTTTCTCGGCCCCTGCTGGTCCGAGGTCGTTCCCGCTGCACAGATTCATGCGCCAGGGCCTCCTGCAGATAATTCACTTTGGTTTATTGCGCTATCTCTATTAGCACCCGAGATATCACCAGATATATATTGGATTTTCCCTTGACCCTGAGAGTCCGGCCCCATGAGACTGTGGTTTTCTCGGCCCCTGGTGGTCCGAGGTCGTTCCCGCTGCACAGGTTCATGCGCCAGGGCCTCCTACAGACAATGCACTTTGATTTATTGCGCTATCTGTAATAGCACCCGAGATATCACCAGATCTATATTGGATTTTCCCCTGACTCTGAGTGCCCGGCCCCATGAGGCGGTCGTTTTCTCGGCCCCTGGTGGTCCGAGGTCGTTCCCGCTGCACAGATTCATGCGCCAGGGCCTCCTACAGACAATGCACTTTGATTTATTGCGCTATCTGTAATAGCACCCGAGATATCACCAGATATATATTGGATTTTCCCCTGACTCTGAGTGCCCGGCCCCATGAGACTGTGGTTTTCTCGGCCCCTGGTGGTCCGAGGTCGTTCCCGTTGCACAGATTCATGCGCCAGGGCCTCCTGCAGATAATTCACCTTGGTTTATTGCGCTATCTCTAATAGCACCCGAGATATCACCAGATATATATTGGATTTTTCACTGACCCTGAGCGTCCGGACCCATGAGACGGTCGTTTTCTCGGCCCCTCGTGGTCCGAGGTCGTTCCCGCTGCACAGATTCATGCGCCAGGGCCTCCTACAGACAATGCACTTTGATTTATTGCGCTATCTGTAATAGCACCCAAGATATCACCAGATATATATTGGATTTTACCCGGACCCTGAGTGTCCGGCCCCATGAGACGGTGGTTGTCTCGGCCCCTGGTGGTCCGAGGTCGTTCCCGCTTCACAGATTCATGCGCCTGGGCATCCTGCAGATAATTCACTTTGGTTTATTGCGCTATCTCTAATAGCACCCGAGATATCACCAGATATATATTGGATTTTCCCCTGACCCTGAGTGTCCGGCCCCATGAGACTGTGGTTTTCTCGGACCCTGGTGGTCCGAGGTCGTTCCCGCTGCACAGATTCATGCGCCAGGGCCTCCTACAGACAATGTACTTTGATTTATTGCGCTATCTGTAATAGCACCCGTGATATCACCAGATATATATTGGATATTCCCCTGACCCTGAGTGTCCGGCCCCATGAGACGGTGGTTGTCTCGGCCCCTGGTGGTCCGAGGTCGTTCCCGCTGCACAGATTCATGCGCCAGGGCCTCCTACAGACAATGCACTTTGATTTATGGCGCTATCTGTAATAGCACCCGAGATATC
Organism: Nomia melanderi; assembly: GCF_051020985.1. NCBI lineage: Eukaryota > Metazoa > Arthropoda > Insecta > Hymenoptera > Halictidae > Nomia > Nomia melanderi. The sequence continues at coordinate 824,358 of NW_027475138.1, read as the reverse complement.
ACCAGATATATATTGGATTTTTCACTGACCCTGAGTGTGCGGCCCCATGAGACGGTGTTTTTCTCGGACCCTGGTGGTCCGAGGTCGTTCCCGCTGCACAGATTCATGCGCCAGGGCCTCCTGCAGATAATACACATTGATTTATTGCGCTATCTGTAATAGCACCCGAGATATCACCAGATATATATTGGATTTTCCCCTGACCCTGAGTGTCCGGCCCCATGAGACGGTGGTTGTCTCGGCCCCTGGTGGTCCTAGGTCGTTCCCTTTGCACAGATTCATGCGCCAGGGCCTCCTACAGACAATGCACTTTGATTTATTGCGCTATCTGTAATAGCACCCGAGATATCACCAGATCTATATTGGATTTTCCCCTGACCCTGAGTGTCCGGCCCCATGAGACGGTGGTTGTCTCGGCCCCTGGTGGTCCGAGGTCGTTCCCGCTTCACAGATTCATGCGCCTGGGCATCCTGCAGATAATTCACTTTGGTTTATTGCGCTATCTCTAATAGCACCCGAGATATCACCAGATATATATTGGATTTTCCCCTGACCCTGAGTGTCCGGCCCCATGAGACTGTGGTTTTCTCGGCCCCTGGTGGTCCGAGGTCGTTCCCGCTGCACAGATTCATGCGCCAGGGCCTCCTACAGACAATGCACTTTGATTTATTGCGCTATCTGTAATAGCACCCAAGATATCACCAGATATATATTGGATTTTACCCGGACCCTGAGTGTCCGGCCCCATGAGACGGTGGTTTTCTCGGCCCCTGGTGGTCCGAGGTCGTTCCCGCTGCACAGGTTCATGCGCCAGGGCCTCCTACAGACAATGCACTTTGATTTATTGCGCTATCTGTAATAGCACCCGAGATATCACCAGATCTATATTGGATTTTCCCCTGACTCTGAGTGCCCGGCCCCATGAGGCGGTCGTTTTCTCGGCCCCTGGTGGTCCGAGGTCGTTCCCGCTGCACAGATTCATGCGCCAGGGCCTCCTACAGACAATGCACTTTGATTTATTGCGCTATCTGTAATAGCACCCGAGATATCACCAGATATATATTGGATTTTCCCCTGACTCTGAGTGCCCGGCCCCATGAGACTGTGGTTTTCTCGGCCCCTGGTGGTCCGAGGTCGTTCCCATTGCACAGATTCATGCGCCAGGGCCTCCTGCAGATAATTCACCTTGGTTTATTGCGCTATCTCTAATAGCACCCGAGATATCACCAGATATATATTGGATTTTTCACTGACCCTGAGCGTCCGGACCCATGAGACGGTCGTTTTCTCGGCCCCTGGTGGTCCGAGGTCGTTCCCGCTGCACAGATTCATGCGCCAGGGCCTCCTACAGACAATGCACTTTGATTTATTGCGCTATCTGTAATAGCACCCAAGATATCACCAGATACATATTGGATTTTACCCGGACCCTGAGTGTCCGGCCCCATGAGACGGTGGTTGTCTCGGCCCCTGGAGGTCCGAGGACGTTCCCGCTGCACAGATTCATGCGCCAGGGCCTCCTACAGACAATGCACTTTGATTTATTGCGCTATCTGTAATAGCACCCGAGATATCACCAGATCTATATTGGATTTTCCCCTGACCCTGAGTGTCCGGCCCCAAGAGACTGCGGTTTTCTCGGCCCCTGGTGGTCCGAGGACGTTCCCGTTGCACAGATTCATGCGCCCGGGCCTCCTGCAGATAATTCACTTTGGTTTATTGCGCTATCTGTGATAGCACCCGAGATATCACCAGATCTATATTGGATTTTCCCCTGACCCTGAGTGTCCGGCCCCAAGAGACTGCGGTTTTCTCGGCCCCTGGTGGTCCGAGGACGTTCCCGTTGCACAGATTCATGCGCCCGGGCCTCCTGCAGATAATTCACTTTGGTTTATTGCGCTATCTGTGATAGCACCCGAGATATCACCAGATCTATATTGGATTTTCCCCTGACTCTGAGTGCCCGGCCCCATGAGACTGTGGTTTTCTCGGCCCCTGGTGGTCCGAGGTCGTTCCCGTTGCACAGATTCATGCGCCAGGGCCTCCTGCAGATAATTCACCTTGGTTTATTGCGCTATCTCTAATAGCACCCGAGATATCACCAGATATATATTGGATTTTTCACTGACCCTGAGCGTCCGGACCCATGAGACGGTCGTTTTCTCGGCCCCTAGTGGTCCGAGGTCGTTCCCGCTGCACCGGTTCATGCGCCAGGGTCTCCTACAGACAATGCACTTTGATTTATTGCGCTATCTGTAATAGCACCCGAGATATCACCACATATATATTGGATTTTTCACTGACCCTGAGTGTCCGGCCCCATGAGGCGGTCGTTTTCTCGGCCCCTGGTGGTCCGAGGTCGTTCCCGCTGCACAGATTCATGCGCCAGGGCCTCCTACAGACAATGCACTTTGATTTATTGCGCTATCTGTAATAGCACCCGAGATATCACCAGATATATATTGGATTTTACCCTGACCCTGAGTGTCCGGCCCCATGAGACTGTGGTTTTTTCGGCCCCTGGTGGTCCGAGGTCGTTCCCGCTGCACAGATTCATGCGCCAGGGCCTCCTGCAGATAATTCACTTTGGTCTATTGCGCTATCTCTAATAGCACCCGAGTTATCACCAGATATATATTGGATTTTCCCCTGACCCTAAGTGTCCGGCCCCATGAGACTGTGGTTTTCTCGGCCCCTGGTGGTCCGAGGTCGTTCCCGCTGCACAGATTCATGCGCCAGGACCTCCTGCAGATAATTCACTTTGGTTTATTGCGCTATCTCCAATAGCACCCGAGATATCACCAGATATATATTGGATTTTTCACTGACCCTGAGCGTCCGGCCCCATGAGACGGTCGTTTTCTCGGCCCCTGGTGGTCCGAGGTCGTTGCCGCTTCACAGATTCATGCGCCAGGGCCTCCTACAGACAATGCACTTTGATTTATTGCGCTATCTGTAATAGCACCCGAGATATCACCAGATATATATTGGATTTTACCCTGACCCTGAGTGTCCGGCCCCATGAGACGGTGGTTGTCTCGGCCCCTGGTGGTCCGAGGTCGTTCCCGTTGCACAGATTCATGCGCCAGGGCATCCTGCAGATAATTCACTTTGGTTTATTGCGCTATCTCTAATAGCACCCGAGATATCACCAGATATATATTGGATTTTCCCCTGACCCTGAGTGTCCGGCCCCATGAGACTGTGGTTTTCTCGGCCCCTGGTGGTCCGAGGTCGTTCCCGCTGCACAGATTCATGCGCCAGGGCCTCCTACAGACAATTCACTTTGATTTATTGCGCTATCTGTAATAGCACACGAGATATCACCAGATATATATTGGATTTTACCCTGACCATGAGGGTCCGGCCCCATGGGACTGTGGTTTTCTCGGCCCCTGGTGGTCCGAGGTCGTTCCCGCTGCACAGATTCATGCGCCAGGGCCTCCTACAGACAATGCACTTTGATTTATTGCGCTATCTGTAATAGCACCCGAGATATCACCAGATCTATATTGGATTTTCCCCTGACTCTGAGTGCCCGGCCCCATGAGGCGGTCGTTTTCTCGGCCCCTGGTGGTCCGAGGTCGTTCCCGCTGCACAGATTCATGCGCCAGGGCCTCCTACAGACAATGCACTTTGATTTATTGCGCTATCTGTAATAGCACCCGAGATATCACTAGATATATATTGGATTTTCCCCTGACTCTGAGTGCCCGGCCCCATGAGACTGTGGTTTTCTCGGCCCCTGGTGGTCCGAGGTCGTTCCCATTGCACAGATTCATGCGCCAGGGCCTCCTGCAGATAATTCACCTTGGTTTATTGCGCTATCTCTAATAGCACCCGAGATATCACCAGATATATATTGGATTTTTCACTGACCCTGAGCGTCCGGACCCATGAGACGGTCGTTTTCTCGGCCCCTGGTGGTCCGAGGTCGTTCCCGCTGCACAGATTCATGCGCCAGGGCCTCCTACAGACAATGCACTTTGATTTATTGCGCTATCTGTAATAGCACCCAAGATATCACCAGATACATATTGGATTTTACCCGGACCCTGAGTGTCCGGCCCCATGAGACGGTGGTTGTCTCGGCCCCTGGAGGTCCGAGGACGTTCCCGCTGCACAGATTCATGCGCCAGGGCCTCCTACAGACAATGCACTTTGATTTATTGCGCTATCTGTAATAGCACCCGAGATATCACCAGATCTATATTGGATTTTCCCCTGACCCTGAGTGTCCGGCCCCAAGAGACTGCGGTTTTCTCGGCCCCTGGTGGTCCGAGGACGTTCCCGTTGCACAGATTCATGCGCCCGGGCCTCCTGCAGATAATTCACTTTGGTTTATTGCGCTATCTGTGATAGCACCCGAGATATCACCAGATCTATATTGGATTTTCCCCTGACCCTGAGTGTCCGGCCCCAAGAGACTGCGGTTTTCTCGGCCCCTGGTGGTCCGAGGACGTTCCCGTTGCACAGATTCATGCGCCCGGGCCTCCTGCAGATAATTCACTTTGGTTTATTGCGCTATCTGTGATAGCACCCGAGATATCACCAGATCTATATTGGATTTTCCCCTGACTCTGAGTGCCCGGCCCCATGAGACTGTGGTTTTCTCGGCCCCTGGTGGTCCGAGGTCGTTCCCGTTGCACAGATTCATGCGCCAGGGCCTCCTGCAGATAATTCACCTTGGTTTATTGCGCTATCTCTAATAGCACCCGAGATATCACCAGATATATATTGGATTTTTCACTGACCCTGAGCGTCCGGACCCATGAGACGGTCGTTTTCTCGGCCCCTAGTGGTCCGAGGTCGTTCCCGCTGCACCGGTTCATGCGCCAGGGTCTCCTACAGACAATGCACTTTGATTTATTGCGCTATCTGTAATAGCACCCGAGATATCACCACATATATATTGGATTTTTCACTGACCCTGAGCGTCCGGCCCCATGAGACGGTCGTTTTCTCGGCCCCTGGTGGTCCGAGGTCGTTGCCGCTTCACAGATTCATGCGCCAGGGCGTCCTACAGACAATGCACTTTGATTTATTGCGCTATCTGTAATAGCACCCGAGATATCACCAGATATATATTGGATTTTACCCTGACCCTGAGTGTCCGGCCCCATGAGACGGTGGTTGTCTCGGCCCCTGGTGGTCCGAGGTCGTTCCCGTTGCACAGATTCATGCGCCAGGGCATCCTGCAGATAATTCACTTTGGTTTATTGCGCTATCTCTAATAGCACCCGAGATATCACCAGATATATATTGGATTTTCCCCTGACCCTGAGTGTCCGGCCCCATGAGACTGTGGTTTTCTCGGCCCCTGGTGGTCCGAGGTCGTTCCCGCTGCACAGATTCATGCGCCAGGGCCTCCTACAGACAATTCACTTTGATTTATTGCGCTATCTGTAATAGCACACGAGATATCACCAGATATATATTGGATTTTACCCTGACCATGAGGGTCCGGCCCCATGGGACTGTGGTTTTTTCGGCCCCTGGTGGTCCGACGTCGTTCCCGCTGCACAGATTCATGCGCCAGGGCCTCCTACAGACAATGCACTTTGATTTATTGCGCTATCTGTAATAGCACCCGAGATATCACCAGATATATATTGGATTTTACCCTGACCCTGAGTGTCCGGCCCCATGAGACGGTGGTTGTCTCGGCCCCAGGAGGTTCGAGGACGTTCCCGCTTGCACAGATTCATGCGCCAGGGCATCCTGCAGATAATTCACTTTGGTTTATTGCGCTATCTCTAATAGCACCCGAGATATCACCAGATATATACTGGATTTTCCCCTGACCCTGAGTGTCCGGCCCCATGAGACTGTGGTTTTCTCGGCCCCTGGTGGTCCGAGGTCGTTCCCGCTGCACAGATTCATCCGCCAGGGCCTCCTACAGACAATGCACTTTGATTTATTGCGCTATCTGTAATAGCACCCGAGATATCACCAGATATATATTGGATTTTTCACTGACCCTGAGTGTCCGGCCCCATGAGACGGTGGTTGTCTCGGCCCCTGGGGGTCCGAGGACGTTCCCGCTGCACAGATTCATGCGCCAGGGCCTCCTGCAGATAATTCACTTTGATTTATTGCGCTATCTGTAATAGCACCCGAGATATCACCAGATATATATTGGATTTTTCACTGACCCTGAGCGTCCGGCCCCATGAGACGGTCGTTTTCTCGGGCCCTGGTGGTCCGAGGTCGTTCCCGCTGCACAGGTTCATGCGCCAGGGCCTCCTACAGACAATGCACTTTGATTTATTGCGCTATCTGTAATAGCACCCGAGAAATCAGCAGATATATATTGGATTTTTCACTGACCCTGAGTGTCCGGCCCCATGAGACGGTCGTTTTCTCGGCCCCTGGTGGTCCGAGGTCGTTCCCGCTGCACAGATTCCTGCGCCAGGGCCCCCTGCAGATAATTCACATTGGTTTATTGCGCTATCTCTAATAGCACCCGAGATATCACCAGATATATATTGGATTTTCCCCTGACCCTGAGTGTCCGGCCCCATGAGACTGTGGTTTTCTCGGCCCCTGGTGGTCCGAGGTGGTTCCCGTTGCATAGATTCATGCGCCAGGGCCTCCTACAGACAATGCACTTTGATTTATTGCGCTATCTGTAATAGCACCCGAGATATCACCAGATATATATTGGATTTTCCCCTGACCCTGAGTGTCCGGCCCCATGAGACGGTGGTTGTCTCGGCCCCTGGTGGTCCTAGGTCGTTCCCGCTGCACAGATTCATGCGCCAGGGCCTCCTACAGACAATGCACTTTGATTTATTGCGCTATCTGTAATAGCACCCGAGATATCATCAGATCTATATTGGATTTTCCCCTGACCCTGAGTATCCGGCCCCATGAGACTGTGCTTTTCTCGGCCCCTGGTGGTCCGAGGTCGTTCCCGCTGCACAGATTCATGCGCCAGGGCCTCCTACAGACAATGCACTTTGATTTATAGCGCTATCTGTAATAGCACCCGAGATATCACCAGATATATATTGGATTTTCCCCTGACCCTGAGTGTCCGGCGCCATGAGACTGTGGTTTTCTCGGCCCCTTGTGGTCCGAGGTGGTTCCCGTTGCATAGATTCATGCGCCAGGGCCTCCTGCAGATAACTCACTTTGGTTTATTGCGCTATCTCTAATAGCACCCGAGATATCACCAGATATATATTGGATTTTTCCCTGACCCTGAGTGTCCGGCCCCATGAGACTGTGGTTTTCTCGGCCCCTGGTGGTCCGAGGTCGTTCCCGCTGCACAGATTCATGCGTCAGGGCCTCCTGCAGACAATGCACTTTGATTTATCGAGCTATCTCTAATGGCACCCGATATATCACCAGATATATAATGGATTTTTCCCTGACCCTGAGTGTCCGGCCCCATGAGACTGTGGTTTTCTCGGCCCCTGGTGGTCCGAGGTCGTTCCCGCTGCACAGATTTATGCGCCAGGGCCTCCTCCAGACAATGCACTTTGATTTATTGCGCTATCTGTAATAGCACCCGTGATATCACCAGATATATATTGGATATTCCCCTGACCCTGAGTGTCCGGCCCCATGAGACGGTGGTTGTCTCGGCCCCTGGTGGTCCGAGGTCGTTCCCGCTGCACAGATTCATGCGCCAGGGCCTCCTACAGACAATGCACTTTGATTTTTGGCGCTATCTGTAATAGCACCCGAGATATCACCAGATATATATTGGATTTTTCACTGACCCTCAGTGTGCGGCCCCATGAGACGGTGTTTTTCTCGGACACTGGTGGTCCGAGGTCGTACCCGCTGCACAGATTCATGCGCCAGGGCCTCCTGCAGATAATACACTTTGATTTATTGCGCTATCTGTAATAGCACCCGAGATATCACCAGATATATATTGGATTTTCCCCTGACCCTGAGTGTCCGGCCCCATGAGACTGTGGTTTTCTCGGCCCCTGGTGGTCCGAGGTCGTTCCCGCTGCACAGATTCATGCGCCAGGGCCTCCTACAGACAATGCACTTTGATTTATTGCGCTATCTGTAATAGCACCCAAGATATCACCAGATATATATTGGATTTTACCCGGACCCTGAGTGTCCGGCCCCATGAGACGGTCGTTGTCTCGGCCCCTGGAGGTCCGAGGTCGTTCCCGCTGCACAGATTCATGCGCCAGGGCCTCCTACAGACAATGCACTTTGATTTATGGCGCTATCTGTAATAGCACCCGAGATATCACCAGATATATATTGGATTTTACCCGGACCCTGAGTGTCCGGCCCCATGAGACGGTGGTTGTCTCGGCCCCTGGAGGTCCGAGGTCGTTCCCGCTGCACAGATTCATGCGCCAGGGCCTCCTACAGACAATGCACTTTGATTTATGGCGCTATCTGTAATAGCACCCGAGATATCACCAGATATATATTGGATTTTTCACTGACCCTGAGTGTGCGGCCCCATGAGACGGTGTTTTTCTCGGACCCTGGTGGTCCGAGGTCGTTCCCGCTGCACAGATTCATGCGCCAGGGCCTCCTGCAGATAATACACTTTGATTTATTGCGCTATCTGTAATAGCACCCGAGATATCACCAGATATATATTGGATTTTCCCCTGACCCTGAGTGTCCGGCCCCATGAGACGGTGGTTGTCTCGGCCCCTGGTGGTCCTAGGTCGTTCCCGCTGCACAGATTCATGCGCCAGGGCCTCCTACAGACAATGCACTTTGATTTATTGCGCTATCTGTAATAGCACCCGAGATATCACCAGATCTATATTGGATTTTCCCCTGACCCTGAGTGTCCGGCCCCATGAGACGGTGGTTGTCTCGGCCCCTGGTGGTCCGAGGTCGTTCCCGCTTCACAGATTCATGCGCCTGGGCATCCTGCAGATAATTCACTTTGGTTTATTGCGCTATCTCTAATAGCACCCGAGATATCACCAGATATATATTGGATTTTCCCCTGACCCTGAGTGTCCGGCCCCATGAGACTGTGGTTTTCTCGGCCCCTGGTGGTCCGAGGTCGTTCCCGCTGCACAGATTCATGCGCCAGGGCCTCCTACAGACAATGCACTTTGATTTATTGCGCTATCTGTAATAGCACCCAAGATATCACCAGATATATATTGGATTTTACCCGGACCCTGAGTGTCCGGCCCCATGAGACGGTGGTTGTCTCGGCCCCTGGAGGTCCGAGGACGTTCCCGCTGCACAGATTCATGCGCCAGGGCCTCCTACAGACAATTCACTTTGATTTATTGCGCTATCTGTAATAGCACCCGAGATATCACCAGATATATATTGGATTTTACCCTGACCCTGAGTGTCCGGCCCCATGAGACGGTGGTTGTCTCGGCCCCTGGAGGTTCGAGGACGTTCCCGCTTGCACAGATTCATGCGCCAGGGCATCCTGCAGATAATTCACTTTGGTTTATTGCGCTATCTCTAATAGCACCCGAGATATCACCAGATATATACTGGATTTTCCCCTGACCCTGAGTGTCCGGCCCCATGAGACTGTGGTTTTCTCGGCCCCTGGTGGTCCGAGGTCGTTCCCGCTGCACAGATTCATCCGCCAGGGCCTCCTACAGACAATGCACTTTGATTTATTGCGCTATCTGTAATAGCACCCGAGATATCACCAGATATATATTGGATTTTTCACTGACCCTGAGTGTCCGGCCCCATGAGACGGTCGTTTTCTCGGCCCCTGCTGGTCCGAGGTCGTTCCCGCTGCACAGATTCATGCGCCAGGGCCTCCTGCAGATAATTCACTTTGGTTTATTGCGCTATCTCTATTAGCACCCGAGATATCACCAGATATATATTGGATTTTCCCTTGACCCTGAGAGTCCGGCCCCATGAGACTGTGGTTTTCTCGGCCCCTGGTGGTCCGAGGTCGTTCCCGCTGCACAGGTTCATGCGCCAGGGCCTCCTACAGACAATGCCCTTTGATTTATTGCGCTATCTGTAATAGCACCCGAGATATCACCAGATATATATTGGATTTTTCACTGACCCTGAGCGTCCGGCCCCATGAGACGGTCGTTTTCTCGGCCCCTGGTGGTCCGAGGTCGTTCCCGCTGCACAGGTTCATGCGCCAGGGCCTCCTACAGACAATGCACTTTGATTTATTGCGCTATCTGTAATAGCACCCGAGATAACACCAGATATATATTGGATATTTCCCTCACCCTGAGTGTCCAGCCCCATGAGACGGTGGTTTTCTCGGCCCCTGGTGGTCCGAGGTCGTTCCCGCTGCACAGATGCATGCGCCAGGGCCTCCTGCAGATAATTCACTTTGGTTTATTGCGCTATCTCTAATAGCACCCGAGATATCACCAGATATATATTGGATTTTCCCTTGACCCTGAGAGTCCGGCCCCATGAGACTGTGGTTTTCTCGGCCCCTGGTGGCCCGAGGTCGTTCCCGCTGCACAGGTTCATGCGCCAGGGCCTCCTACAGACAATGCACTTTGATTTATTGCGCTATCTGTAATAGCACCCGAGATATCACCAGATATATATTGGATTTTTCACTGACCCTGAGCGTCCGGCCCCATGAGACGGTCGTTTTCTCGGCCCCTGGTGGTCCGAGGTCGTTCCCGCTGCACAGGTTCATGCGCCAGGGCCTCCTACAGACAATGCACTTTAATTTATTGCGCTATCTGTAATAGCACCCGAGATATCACCAAATCTATATTGGATTTTCCCCTGACCCTGAGTATCCGGCCCCATGAGACTGTGGTTTTTTCGGCCCCTGGTGGTCCGAGGTCGTTCCCGCTGCACAGATCCATGCGCCAGGGCCTCCTACAGACAATGCACTTTGATTTATTGCGCTATCTGTAATAGCACCCGAGATATCACCAGATATATATTGGATTTTCCCCTGACCCTGAGTGTCCGGCCCCATGAGACGGTGGTTGTCTCGGCCCCTGGTGGTCCTAGGTCGTTCCCGCTGCACAGATTCATGCGCCAGGGCCTCCTACAGACAATGCACTTTGATTTATTGCGCTATCTGTAATAGCACCCGAGATATCACCAGATCTATATTGGATTTTCCCCTGACCCTGAGTATCCGGCCCCATGAGACTGTGGTTTTTTCGGCCCCTGGTGGTCCGAGGTCGTTCCCGCTGCACAGATTCATGCGCCAGGGCCTCCTGCAGATAATTCACTTTGGTATATTGCGCTATCTCTAATAGCACCCGAGATATCACCAGATATATACTGGATTTTCCCCTGACCCTGAGTGTCCGGCCCCATGAGACTGTGGTTTTCTCGGCCCCTGGTGGTCCGAGGTCGTTGCCGCTTCACAGATTCATGCGCCAGGGCCTCCTACAGACAATGCACTTTGATTTATTGCGCTATCTGTAATAGCACCCGAGATATCACCAGATATATATTGGATTTTACCCTGACCCTGAGTGTCCGGCCCCATGAGACTGCGGTTTTCTCGGCCCCTGGTGGTTGAGGTCGTTGCCGCTGCACAGGTTCATGCGCCAGGGCCTCCTACAGACAATGCCCTTTGATTTATTGCGCTATCTGTAATAGCACCCGAGATATCACCAGATATATATTGGATTTTCCCCTGACCCTGAGTGTCCGGCCCCATGAGACGGTGGTTGTCTCGGCCCCTGGTGGTCCGAGGTCGTTCCCGCTTCACAGATTCATGCGCCTGGGCATCCTGCAGATAATTCACTTTGGTTTATTGCGCTATCTCTAATAGCACCCGAGATATCACCAGATATATATTGGATTTTCCCCTGACCCTGAGTGTCCGGCCCCATGAGACTGTGGTTTTCTCGGCCCCTGGTGGTCCGAGGTCGTTCCCGCTGCACAGGTTCATGCGCCAGGGCCTCCTACAGACAATGCACTTTGATTTATTGCGCTATCTGTAATAGCACCCGAGATATCACCAGATATATATTGGATTTTTCACTGACCCTGAGCGTCCGGCCCCATGAGACGGTCGTTTTCTCGGCCCCTGGTGGTCCGAGGTCGTTCCCGCTGCACAGGTTCATGCGCCAGGGCCTCCTACAGACAATGCACTTTGATTTATTGCGCTATCTGTAATAGCACCCGAGATATCACCAGATCTATATTGGATTTTCCCCTGACCCTGAGTATCCGGCCCCATGAGACTGTGGTTTTTTCGGCCCCTGGTGGTCCGAGGTCGTTCCCGCAGCACAGATTCATGCGCCAGGGCCTCCTGCAGATAATTCACTATGGTTTATTGCGCTATCTGTAATAGCACCCGAGATATCACCAGACATATATTGGATTTTCCCCTGACCCTGAGTGTCCGGCCCCATGAGACGGTCGTTTTCTCGGCCCCTGGTGGTCCGAGGTCGTTCCCGCTGCACAGGTTCATGCGCCAGGGCCTCCTACAGACAATGCACTTTGATTTATTGCGCTATCTGTAATAGCACCCGAGATATCACCAGGTATATACTGGATTTTCCCCAGACCCTGAGTGCCCGGCCCCATGAGACGGTGGTTTTCTCGGCCCCTGGTGGTCCGAGGTCGTTGCCGCTTCACAGATTCATGCGCCAGGGCATCCTGCAGATAATTCACTTTGGTTTATTGCGCTATCTCTAATAGCACCCGAGATATCACCAGATATATACTGGATTTTCCCCTGACCCTGAGTGTCCGGCCCCATGAGACTGTGGTTTTCTCGGCCCCTGGTGGTCCGAGGTCGTTCCCGCTGCACAGATTCATCCGCCAGGGCCTCCTACAGACAATGCACTTTGATTTATTGCGCTATCTGTAATAGCACCCGAGATATCACCAGATATATATTGGATTTTACCCTGACCCTGAGTGTCCGGCCCCATGAGACGGTGGTTGTCTCGGCCCCTGGAGGTCCGAGGTCGTTCCCGCTTGCACAGATTCATGCGCCAGGGCATCCTGCAGATAATTCACTTTGGTTTATTGCGCTATCTCTAATAGCACCCGAGATATCACCAGATATATACTGGATTTTCCCCTGACACTGAGTGTCCGGCCCCATGAGACTGTGGTTTTCTCGGCCCCTGGTGGTCCGAGGTCGTTCCCGCTGCACAGATTCATCCGCCAGGGCCTCCTACAGACAATGCACTTTGATTTATTGCGCTATCTATAATAGCACCCGAGATATCACCAGATCTATATTGGATTTTCCCCTGACCCTGAGCGTCCGGCCCCATGAGACGGTCGTTTTCTCGGCCCCTGGTGGTCCGAGGTCGTTCCCGCTGCACAGGTTCATGCGCCAGGGCCTCCTACAGACAATGCACTTTGATTTATTGCGCTATCTGTAATAGCACCCGAGATAACACCAGATATATATTGGATATTTCCCTCACCCTGAGTGTCCAGCCCCATGAGACGGTGGTTTTCTCGGCCCCTGGTGGTCCGAGGTCGTTCCCGCTGCACAGATGCATGCGCCAGGGCCTCCTGCAGATAATTCACTTTGGTTTATTGCGCTATCTCTAATAGCACCCGAGATATCACCAGATATATATTGGATTTTCCCTTGACCCTGAGAGTCCGGCCCCATGAGACTGTGGTTTTCTCGGCCCCTGGTAGCCCGAGGTCGTTCCCGCTGCACAGGTTCATGCGCCAGGGCCTCCTACAGACAATGCACTTTGATTTATTGCGCTATCTGTAATAGCACCCGAGATATCACCAGATATATATTGGATTTTTCACTGACCCTGAGCGTCCGGCCCCATGAGACGGTCGTTTTCTCGGCCCCTGGTGGTCCGAGGTCGTTCCCGCTGCACAGGTTCATGCGCCAGGGCCTCCTACAGACAATGCACTTTAATTTATTGCGCTATCTGTAATAGCACCCGAGATATCACCAGATCTATATTGGATTTTCCCCTGACCCTGAGTATCCGGCCCCATGAGACTGTGGTTTTTTCGGCCCCTGGTGGTCCGAGGTCGTTCCCGCTGCACAGATTCATGCGCCAGGGCCTCCTGCAGATAATTCACTATGGTTTATTGCGCTATCTGTAATAGCACCCGAGATATCACCAGACATATATTGGATTTTCCCCTGACCCTGAGTGTCCGGCCCCATGTGACGGGAGTTTTCTCGGCCCCTGGTGGTCCGAGGTCGTTCCCGCTGCACAGGTTCATGCGCCAGGGCCTCCTACAGACAATGCACTTTGATTTATTGCGCTATCTGTAATAGCACCCGAGATATCACCAGGTATATACTGGATTTTCCCCAGACCCTGAGTGCCCGGCCCCATGAGACGGTGGTTTTCTCGGCCCCTGGTGGTCCGAGGTCGTTGCCGCTTCACAGATTCATGCGCCAGGGCATCCTGCAGATAATTCACTTTGGTTTATTGCGCTATCTCTAATAGCACCCGAGATATCACCACATATATACTGGATTTTCCCCTGACCCTGAGTGTCCGGCCCCATGAGACTGTGGTTTTCTCGGCCCCAGGTGGTCCGAGGTCGTTCCCGCTGCACAGATTCATCCGCCAGGGCCTCCTACAGACAATGCACTTTGATTTATTGCGCTATCTGTAATAGCACCCGAGATATCACCAGATCTATATTGAATTTTCCCCTGACCCTGAGTATCCGGCCCCATGAGACTGTGGTTTTTTCGGCCCCTGGTGGTCCGAGGTCGTTCCCGCTGCACAGATTCATGCGCCAGGGCCTCCTGCAGATAATTCACTTTGGTTTATTGCGCTATCTCTAATAGCACCCGAGATATCACCAGATATATATTGGATTTTCCCCCGACCCTGAGTGTCCGGCCCCATGAGACTGTGGTTTTCTCGGCCCCTGGTGGTCCGAGGTCGTTCCCGCTGCACAGATTCATGCGCCAGGGCCTCCTACAGACAATGCACTTTGATTTATTGCGCTATCTGTAATAGCACACGAGATATCACCAGATATATATTGGATTTTACCCAGACCATGAGGGTCCGGCCCCATGAGACTGTGGTTTTTTCGGCCCCTGGTGGTCCGACGTCGTTCCCGCTGCACAGATTCATGCGCCAGGGCCTCCTACAGACAATGCACTTTGATTTATTGCGCTATCTGTAATAGCACCCGAGATATCACCAGATATATATTGGATTTTACCCTGACCCTGAGTGTCCGGCCCCATGAGACGGTGGTTGTCTCGGCCCCTGGAGGTCCGAGGACGTTCCCGCTTGCACAGATTCATGCGCCAGGGCATCCTGCAGATAATTCACTTTGGTTTATTGCGCTATCTCTAATAGCACCCGAGATATCACCAGATATATACTGGATTTTCCCCTGACACTGAGTGTCCGGCCCCATGAGACTGTGGTTTTCTCGGCCCCTGGTGGTCCGAGGTCGTTCCCGCTGCACAGATTCATCCGCCAGGGCCTCCTACAGACAATGCACTTTGATTTATTGCGCTATCTGTAATAGCACCCGAGATATCACCAGATCTATATTGGATTTTCCCCTGACCCTGAGTGTCCGGCCCCATGAGACTGTGGTTTTCTCGGCCCCTGGTGGTCCGAGGTCGTTGCCGCTGCACAGGTTCATGCGCCAGGGCCTCCTACAGACAATGCCCATTGATTTATTGCGCTATCTGTAATAGCACCCGAGATATCACCAGATATATATTGGATTTTTCACTGACCCTGAGCGTCCGGCCCCATGAGACGGTCGTTTTCTCGGCCCCTGGTGGTCCGAGGTCGTTCCCGCTGCACAGGTTCATGCGCCAGGGCCTCCTACAGACAATGCACTTTGATTTATTGCGCTATCTGTAATAGCACCCGAGATAACACCAGATATATATTGGATATTTCCCTCACCCTGAGTGTCCAGCCCCATGAGACGGTGGTTTTCTCGGCCCCTGGTGGTCCGAGGTCGTTCCCGCTGCACAGATGCATGCGCCAGGGCCTCCTGCAGATAATTCACTTTGGTTTATTGCGCTATCTCTAATAGCACCCGAGATATCACCAGATATATATTGGATTTTCCCCTGACCCTGAGAGTCCGGCCCCATGAGACTGTGGTTTTCTCGGCCCCTGGTGGCCCGAGGTCGTTCCCGCTGCACAGATTCATGCGCCAGGGCCTCCTACAGACGATGCACTTTGATTTATTGCGCTATCTGTAATAGCACCCGAGATATCACCGGATATATATTGGATTTTTCCCAGACCCTGAGTGTCCGGCCCCATGAGACGGTGGCTGACTCGGCCCCTGGGGGTCCGAGGTCGTTCCCGCTGCACAGATTCATGCACCATGGCCTCCTACAGACAATGTACTTTGATTTATTGCGCTATCTGTAATAGCACCCGAGATATCACCAGATATATATTGGATTTTCCCCTGACCCTGAGTGTCCGGCCCCATGAGACTGTGGTTTTCTCGGCCCCTGGTGGTTGAGGTCGTTGCCGCTGCACAGGTTCATGCGCCAGGGCCTCCTACAGACAATGCCCTTTGATTTATTGCGCTATCTGTAATAGCACCCGAGATATCACCAGATATATATTGGATTTTCCCCTGACCCTGAGTGTCCGGCCCCATGAGACTGTGGTTTCCTCGGCCTCTGGTGGTCCGAGGTCGTTCCCGCTGCACAGATTCATGCGCCAGGGCCTCCTACATACAATGCACTTTGATTTATTTCGCTATCTGTAATAGGACCGGAGATATCACCAGATATATATTGGATTTTCCCCAGACCCTGAGTGTCCGGCCGCATGAGACTGTAGTTTTATCGGCCCCTGGTGGTCCGAGGTCGTTCCCGCTGCACAGATTCATGCGCCAGGGCCTCCTACAGACAATGCACTTTGATTTATTGCGCTATCTGTAATAGCTCCCGAGATATCACCACATATATATTGGATTTTCCCCTGTCCCTGAGTGTCCGCCCCATGAGACTGTGGTTTTCTCGGCCCCTGGTGGTCCGAGGTCGTTCCCGCTGCACAGATTCATGCGCCAGGGCCTCCTACAGACAATGCACTTTGATTTATTGCGCTATCTGTAATAGCACCCGAGATAACACCAGATATATATTGGATATTTCCCTCACCCTGAGTGTCCAGCCCCATGAGACGGTGGTTTTCTCGGCCCCTGGTGGTCCGAGGTCGTTCCCGCTGCACAGATGCATCCGCCAGGGCCTCCTGCAGATAATTCACTTTGGTTTATTGCGCTATCTCTAATAGCACCCGAGATATCACCAGATATATATTGGATTTTCCCCTGACCCTGAGAGTCCGGCCCCATGAGACTGTGGTTTTCTCGGCCCCTGGTGGCCCGAGGTCGTTCCCGCTGCACAGATTCATGCGCCAGGGCCTCCTACAGACGATGCACTTTGATTTATTGCGCTATCTGTAATAGCACCCGAGATATCACCGGATATATATTGGTTTTTTCCCAGACCCTGAGTGTCCGGCCCCATGAGACGGTGGTTGACTTGGCCCCTGGGGGTCCGAGGTCGTTCCCGCTGCACAGATTCATGCACCAGGGCCTCCTGCAGATAATTCACTTTGGTTTATTGCGCTATCTCTAATAGCACCCGAGATATCACCAGATATATATTGGATTTTCCCCCGACCCTGAGTGTCCGGCCCCATGAGACTGTGGTTTTCTCGGCCCCTGGTGGTCCGAGGTCGTTCCCGCTGCACAGATTCATGCGCCAGGGCCTCCTACAGACAATGCACTTTGATTTATTGCGCTATCTGTAATAGCACACGAGATATCACCAGATATATATTGGATTTTACCCTGACCATGAGGGTCCGGCCCCATGAGACTGTGGTTTTTTCGGCCCCTGGTGGTCCGACGTCGTTCCCGCTGCACAGATTCATGCGCCAGGGCCTCCTACAGACAATGCACTTTGATTTATTTCGCTATCTGTAATAGGACCGGAGATATCACCAGATATATATTGGATTTTCCCCAGACCCTGAGTGTCCGGCCGCATGAGACTGTAGTTTTATCGGCCCCTGGTGGTCCGAGGTCGTTCTCGCTGCACAGATTCATGCGCCAGGGCCTCCTACAGACAATGCACTTTGATTTATTGCGCTATCTGTAATAGCACCCGAGATAACACCAGATATATATTGGATATTTCCCTCACCCTGAGTGTCCAGCCCCATGAGACGGTGGTTTTCTCGGCCCCTGGTGGTCCGAGGTCGTTCCCGCTGCACAGATGCATCCGCCAGGGCCTCCTGCAGATAATTCACTTTGGTTTATTGCGCTATCTCTAATAGCACCCGAGATATCACCAGATATATATTGGATTTTCCCCTGACCCTGAGAGTCCGGCCCCATGAGACTGTGGTTTTCTCGGCCCCTGGTGGCCCGAGGTCGTTCCCGCTGCACAGATTCATGCGCCAGGGCCTCCTACAGACGATGCACTTTGATTTATTGCGCTATCTGTAATAGCACCCGAGATATCACCGGATATATATTGGTTTTTTCCCAGACCCTGAGTGTCCGGCCCCATGAGACGGTGGTTGACTTGGCCCCTGGGGGTCCGAGGTCGTTCCCGCTGCACAGATTCATGCACCAGGGCCTCCTGCAGATAATTCACTTTGGTTTATTGCGCTATCTCTAATAGCACCCGAGATATCACCAGATATATATTGGATTTTCCCCCGACCCTGAGTGTCCGGCCCCATGAGACTGTGGTTTTCTCGGCCCCTGGTGGTCCGAGGTCGTTCCCGCTGCACAGATTCATGCGCCAGGGCCTCCTACAGACAATGCACTTTGATTTATTGCGCTATCTGTAATAGCACACGAGATATCACCAGATATATATTGGATTTTACCCTGACCATGAGGGTCCGGCCCCATGAGACTGTGGTTTTTTCGGCCCCTGGTGGTCCGACGTCGTTCCCGCTGCACAGATTCATGCGCCAGGGCCTCCTACAGACAATGCACTTTGATTTATGGCGCTATCTGTAATAGCACCCGAGATATCACCAGATATATATTGGATTTTACCCTGACCCTGAGTGTCCGGCCCCATGAGACGGTGGTTGTCTCGGCCCCTGGAGGTCCGAGGACGTTCCCGCTTGCACAGATTCATGCGCCAGGGCATCCTGCAGATAATTCACTTTGGTTTATTGCGCTATCTCTAATAGCACCCGAGATATCACCAGATATATACTGGATTTTCCCCTGACACTGAGTGTCCGGCCCCATGAGACTGTGGTTTTCTCGGCCCCTGGTGGTCCGAGGTCGTTCCCGCTGCACAGATTCATCCGCCAGGGCCTCCTACAGACAATGCACTTTGATTTATTGCGCTATCTGTAATAGCACCCGAGATATCACCAGATCTATATTGGATTTTCCCCTGACCCTGAGTGTCCGGCCCCATGAGACTGTGGTTTTCTCGGCCCCTGGTGGTCCGAGGTCGTTGCCGCTGCACAGGTTCATGCGCCAGGGCCTCCAACAGACAATGCCCTTTGATTTATTGCGCTATCTGTAATAGCACCCGAGATATCACCAGATATATATTGGATTTTTCACTGACCCTGAGCGTCCGGCCCCATGAGACGGTCGTTTTCTCGGCCCCTGGTGGTCCGAGGTCGTTCCCGCTGCACAGGTTCATGCGCCAGGGCCTCCTACAGACAATGCACTTTGATTTATTGCGCTATCTGTAATAGCACCCGAGATAACACCAGATATATATTGGATATTTCCCTCACCCTGAGTGTCCAGCCCCATGAGACGGTGGTTTTCTCGGCCCCTGGTGGTCCGAGGTCGTTCCCGCTGCACAGATGCATGCGCCAGGGCCTCCTGCAGATAATTCACTTTGGTTTATTGCGCTATCTCTAATAGCACCCGAGATATCACCAGATATATATTGGATTTTCCCCTGACCCTGAGAGTCCGGCCCCATGAGACTGTGGTTTTCTCGGCCCCTGGTGGCCCGAGGTCGTTCCCGCTGCACAGATTCATGCGCCAGGGCCTCCTACAGACGATGCACTTTGATTTATTGCGCTATCTGTAATAGCACCCGAGATATCACCGGATATATATTGGATTTTTCCCAGACCCTGAGTGTCCGGCCCCATGAGACGGTGGTTGACTCGGCCCCTGGGGGTCCGAGGTCGTTCCCGCTGCACAGATTCATGCACCATGGCCTCCTACAGACAATGTACTTTGATTTATTGCGCTATCTGTAATAGCACCCGAGATATCACCAGATATATATTGGATTTTCCCCTGACCCTGAGTGTCCGGCCACATGAGACTGTGGTTTTCTCGGCCCCTGGTGGTTGAGGTCCTTGCCGCTGCACAGGTTCATGCGCCAGGGCCTCCTACAGACAATGCCCTTTGATTTATTGCGCTATCTGTAATAGCACCCGAGATATCACCAGATATATATTGGATTTTCCCCTGACCCTGAGTGTCCGGCCCCATGAGACTGTGGTTTCCTCGGCCTCTGGTGGTCCGAGGTCGTTCCCGCTGCACAGATTCATGCGCCAGGGCCTCCTACAGACAATGCACTTTGATTTATTTCGCTATCTGTAATAGGACCGGAGATATCACCAGATATATATTGGATTTTCCCCAGACCCTGAGTGTCCGGCCGCATGAGACTGTAGTTTTCTCGGCCCCTGGTGGTCCGAGGTCGTTCCCGCTGCACAGATTCATGCGCCAGGGCCTCCTACAGACAATGCACTTTGATTTATTGCGCTATCTGTAATAGCACCCGAGATATCACCAGATATATATTGGATTTTTCCCTGACCCTGAGTGTCCGGCCTCATGAGACGGTGGATGTCTCGGCCCCTGATGGTCCGAGATCGTTCCCGCTGCACAGATTCATGCGCCAGGACCTCCTGCAGACAATTCACTTTGGTTTATTGCGCTATCTCTTATAGCACCCGAGATATCACCAGATATATATTGGATTTTTCCCCGACCCTGAGTGTCCGGCCCCATGAGACGGTGGTTTTCTCGGCCGCTGGTGGTCCGAGGTCGTTCCCGCTGGCCAGATTCATGCGCCAGGGCCTCCTACAGACAATGCACTATGATTTATTGCGCTATCTGTAATAGCACCCGAGATATCACCAGATCTATATTGGATTTTCCCCTGACCCTGAGTATCCGGCCCCATGAGACTGTGGTTTTCTCGGCCCCTGGTGGTCCGAGGTCGTTCCCGTTGCACAGATTCATGCGCCAGGGCCTCCTGCAGATAATTCACTTTGGTTTATTTCGCTATCTCTAATAGCACCCGAGATATCACCAGATATATATTGGATTTTTCACTGACCCAGAGCGTCCGGCCCCATGAGACGGTCGTTTTCTCGGCCCCTGGTGGTCCGAGAACGTTCCCGCTGAACAGGTTCATGCGCCAGCGTCTCCTACAGACAATGCACTTTGATTTATTGCACTATATGTAATAGCACCCGAGATATCACCAGATATATATTGGATTTTTCACTGACCTGAGTGTCCTGCCCCATGGGACGGTGGTTTTCTCGGCCCCTGGTGTTCCGAGGTCGTTCCCGCTGCACAGATTCATGCGCCAGGGCCTCCTACAGACAATGCACTTTGATTTATTGCGCTATCTCTAATAGCGCCCGAGATATCACCAGATATATATTGGATTTTTCCCTGACCCTGAGTGTCCGGCCCCATGAGACTGCGGTTTTCTCGGCCCCTGGTGGTCAGAGGTCGTTCCCGCTGCACACATTCACGCGCCAGGGCCTCCTGCAGATAATTCACTTTAGTTTATTGCGCTATCTTTAATAGCACCCGAGATATCACCAGATATATATTGGATTTTCCCCTGACCCTGAGTGTCCGGCCCCATGAGAATGTGGTTTTCTCGGCCCCTGGTGGTCCGAGGTCGTTCCCGCTGCACAGATTCATGCGCCAGGGCCTCCTACAGACGATGCACTTTGATTTATTGCGCTATCTGTAATAGCACCCGAGATATCACCGGATATATATTGGATTTTTCCCCGACCCTGAGTGTCCGGCCCCATGAGACGGTGGTTTTCTCGGCCGCTGGTGGTCCGAGGTCGTTCCCGCTGGCCAGATTCATGCGCCAGGGCCTCCTACAGACAATGCACTATGATTTATTGCGCTATCTGTAATAGCACCCGAGATATCACCAGATCTATATTGGATTTTCCCCTGACCCTGAGTATCCGGCCCCATGAGACTGTGGTTTTCTCGGCCCCTGGTGGTCCGAGGTCGTTCCCGTTGCACAGATTCATGCGCCAGGGCCTCCTGCAGATAATTCACTTTGGTTTATTGCGCTATCTCTAATAGCACCCGAGATATCACCAGATATATATTGGATTTTTCACTGACCCTGAGCGTCCGGCCCCATGAGACGGTCGTTTTCTCGGCCCCTGGTGGTCCGAGAACGTTCCCGCTGCACAGGTTCATGCGCCAGCGTCTCCTACAGACAATGCACTTTGATTTATTGCGCTATCTGTAATAGCACCCGAGATATCACCAGATATATATTGGATTTTTCACTGACCCTGAGTGTCCGCCCCATGAGACTGTGGTTTTCTCGGCCCCTGGTGGTCCGAGGTCGTTCCCGCTGCACAGATTCATGCGCCAGGGCCTCCTACAGACAATGCACTTTGATTTATTGCGCTATCTGTAATAGCTCCCGAGATATCACCACATATATATTGGATTTTCCCCTGACCCTGAGTGTCCGCCCCATGAGACTGTGGTTTTCTCGGCCCCTGGTGGTCCGAGGTCGTTCCCGCTGCACATATTCATGCGCCAGGGCCTCCTACAGACAATGCACTTTGATTTATTGCGCTATCTCTAATAGCACCCGAGATATCACCAGATATATATTGGATTTTTCCCTTACCCTGAGTGTCCGGCCCCATGAGACGGTGGTTTTCTCGGCCCCTGGTGGTCCTAGGTCGTTCCCGCTGCACAGATGCATGCGCCAGGGCCTCCTGCAGATAATTCCCTTTGGCTTATTGCGCTATCTTTAATAGCACCCGAGATATCACCAGATATATATTGGATTTTCCCCTGACCCTGAGTGTCCGCCCCATGAGACTGTGGTTTTCTCGGCCCCTGGTGGTCCGAGGTCGTTCCCGCTGCACAGATTCATGCGCCAGGGCCTCCTACAGATAATGCACTTTGATTTATTGCGCTATCTGTAATAGCTCCCGAGATATCACCACATATATATTGGATTTTCCCCTGACCCTGAGTGTCCGCCCCATGAGACTGTGGTTTTCTCGGCCCCTGGTGGTCCGAGGTCGTTCCCGCTGCACAGATTCATGCGCCAGGGCCTCCTACAGACAATGCACTTTGATTTATTGCGCTATCTCTAATAGCACCCGAGATATCACCAGATATATATTGGATTTTTCCCTTACCCTGAGTGTCCGGCCCCATGAGACGGTGGTTTTCTCGGCCCCTGGTGGTCCTAGGTCGTTCCCGCTGCACAGATGCATGCGCCAGGGCCTCCTGCAGATAATTCCCTTTGGCTTATTGCGCTATCTTTAATAGCACCCGAGATATCACCAGATATATATTGGATTTTCCCCTGACCCTGAGTGTCCGCCCCATGAGACTGTGGTTTTCTCGGCCCCTGGTGGTCCGAGGTCGTTCCCGCTGCACAGATTCATGCGCCAGGGCCTCCTACAGACAATGCACTTTGATTTATTGCGCTATCTGTAATAGCACCCCAGATATCACCAGATATATATTGGATTTTTCCCTGACCCTGAGCGTCCTGCCCCATGAGACTGTTGTTTTTTCGACCCCTGGTGGTCCGAGGTCGTTACCGTTGCACAGATTCATGCGCCAGGGCCTCCTGCAGATAATTCACTTTGGTTTATTGCGCTATCTCTAATAGCACCCGAGATATCACCAGATATAAACTGGATTTTCCCCTGACCCTGAGCGTCCGGCCCCATGAGACGGTCGTTTTCTCGGCCCCTGGTGGTCCGAGAACGTTCCCGCTGCACAGGTTCATGCGCCAGCGTCTCCTACAGACAATGCACTTTGATTTATTGCGCTATCTGTAATAGCACCCGAGATATCACCAGATATATATTGGATTTTTCACTGACCCTGAGTGTCCGCCCCATGAGACTGTGGTTTTCTCGGCCCCTGGTGGTCCGAGGTCGTTCCCGCTGCACATATTCATGCGCCAGGGCCTCCTACAGACAATGCACTTTGATTTATTGCGCTATCTCTAATAGCACCCGAGATATCACCAGATATATATTGGATTTTTCCCTTACCCTGAGTGTCCGGCCCCATGAGACGGTGGTTTTCTCGGCCCCTGGTGGTCCTAGGTCGTTCCCGCTGCACAGATGCATGCGCCAGGGCCTCCTGCAGATAATTCCCTTTGGCTTATTGCGCTATCTTTAATAGCACCCGAGATATCACCAGATATATATTGGATTTTCCCCTGACCCTGATTGTCCGGCCCCATGAGACTGTGGTTTTCTCGGCCCCTGGTGGTCCGAGGTTGTTCCCGCTGCACAGATTCATGCGCCAGGGCCTCCTACAGACAATGCACTTTGATTTATTGCTCTATCTGTAATAGCACCCGAGATATCACCAGATATATATTGGATTTTCCCCTGACCCTGAGTGTCCGGCACCATGAGACG
Source organism: Nomia melanderi (assembly GCF_051020985.1). Lineage (NCBI taxonomy): Eukaryota > Metazoa > Arthropoda > Insecta > Hymenoptera > Halictidae > Nomia > Nomia melanderi. The sequence goes on along the minus strand of NW_027475138.1, from coordinate 799,810 downwards.
GTGGATGTCTCGGCCCCTGATGGTCCGAGATCGTTCCCGCTGCACAGATTCATGCGCCAGGACCTCCTGCAGACAATTCACTTTGGTTTATTGCGCTATCTCTTATAGCACCCGAGATATCACCAGATATATATTGGATTTTTCCCGGACCCTGAGTGTCCGGCCCCATGAGACGGTGGTTTTCTCGGCCGCTGGTGGTCCGAGGTCGTTCCCGCTGGCCAGATTCATGCGCCAGGGCCTCCTACAGACAATGCACTATGATTTATTGCGCTATCTGTAATAGCACCCGAGATATCACCAGATCTATATTGGATTTTCCCCTGACCCTGAGTATCCGGCCCCATGAGACTGTGGTTTTCTCGGCCCCTGGTGGTCCGAGGTCGTTCCCGTTGCACAGATTCATGCGCCAGGGCCTCCTGCAGATAATTCACTTTGGTTTATTTCGCTATCTCTAATAGCACCCGAGATATCACCAGATATATATTGGATTTTTCACTGACCCAGAGCGTCCGGCCCCATGAGACGGTCGTTTTCTCGGCCCCTGGTGGTCCGAGAACGTTCCCGCTGAACAGGTTCATGCGCCAGCGTCTCCTACAGACAATGCACTTTGATTTATTGCACTATATGTAATAGCACCCGAGATATCACCAGATATATATTGGATTTTTCACTGACCTGAGTGTCCTGCCCCATGAGACGGTGGTTTTCTCGGCCCCTGGTGTTCCGAGGTCGTTCCCGCTGCACAGATTCATGCGCCAGGGCCTCCTACAGACAATGCACTTTGATTTATTGCGCTATCTCTAATAGCGCCCGAGATATCACCAGATATATATTGGATTTTTCCCTGACCCTGAGTGTCCGGCCCCATGAGACTGCGGTTTTCTCGGCCCCTGGTGGTCCGAGGTCGTTCCCGCTGCACAGATTCATGCGCCAGGGCCTCCTACAGACAATGCACTATGATTTATTGCGCTATCTGTAATAGCACCCGAGATATCACCAGATCTATATTGGATTTTCCCCTGACCCTGAGTATCCGGCCCCATGAGACTGTGGTTTTCTCGGCCCCTGGTGGTCCGAGGTCGTTCCCGTTGCACAGATTCATGCGCCAGGGCCTCCTGCAGATAATTCACTTTGGTTTATTGCGCTATCTCTAATAGCACCCGAGATATCACCAGATATATATTGGATTTTTCACTGACCCTGAGCGTCCGGCCCCATGAGACGGTCGATTTCTCGGCCCCTGGTGGTCCGAGAACGTTCCCGCTGCACAGGTTCATGCGCCAGCGTCTCCTACAGACAATGCACTTTGATTTATTGCGCTATCTGTAATAGCACCCGAGATATCACCAGATATATATTGGATTTTTCACTGACCCTGAGTGTCCTGCCCCATGAGACGGTGGTTTTCTCGGCCCCTGGTGTTCCGAGGTCGTTCCCGCTGCACAGATTCATGCGCCAGGGCCTCCTACAGACAATGCACTTTGATTTATTGCGCTATCTCTAATAGCACCCGAGATATCACCAGATATATATTGGATTTTCCCCTGACCCTGAGTGTCCGGCCCCATAAGACTGTGGTTTTCTCGGCCCCTGGTGGTCCTAGGTCGTTCCCGCTGCACTGATGCATGCGCCAGGGCCTCCTGCAGATAATTCCCTTTGGCTTATTGCGCTATCTCTAATAGCGCCCGAGATATCACCAGATATATATTGGATTTTTCCCTGACCCTGAGTGTCCGGCCCCATGAGACTGCGGTTTTCTCGGCCCCTGGTGGTCCGAGGTTGTTCCCGCTGCACAGATTCATGCGCCAGGGCCTCCTACAGACAATGCACTTTGATTTATTGCTCTACCTGTAATAGCACCCGAGATATCACCAGATATATATTGGATTTTCCCCTGACCCTGAGTGTCCGGCACCATGAGACTGTAGTTTTCTCGGCCCCTGGTGGTCCGAGGTCGTTCCCCTTGCACAGATTCATGCGCCAGGGCCTCCTGCAGATAAGTCACTTTGATTTATTGCGCTATCTGTAATAGCACCCGAGATATCACCAGATAGATATTGGATTTTTCACTGACCCTAAGTGTCCGGCCCCTCGGGACGGTGGTTTTCTCGGCCCCTGGTGGTCCGAGGTCGTTCCCGCTGCACAGATTCATGCGCCAGGGCCTCCTACAGACAATGCACTTTGATTTATTGCGCTATCTGTAATAGCACCCAAGATATCACCAGATAAATATTGGATTTTCCCCTGACCCGGAGTGTCCGGCCCCATGAGACGGTGGTTTTCTCGGCCCCTGATGGTCCGAGGTCGTTCCCGCTGGCCACATTTATATGCCAGGGCCTCCTAGAGACAATGCACTTTGATTTATTGCGCTATCTGTAATAGCACCAGAGATATCACCAGATATATATTGGATTTTCCCCTGACCCTGAGTGTCCGGCCCCTTGAGACTGTCGTTTTCTCGGCCCCTGGTGGTCCGAGGTCGTTCCCGTTGCACACATTCATGCGCCAGGGCCTCCTGCAGATAATTCACTTTATTTTATTGCGCTATCTTTAATAGCACCCGAGATATCACCAGATATATATTGGATTTTCCCCTGACCCTGAGTGTCCGGCCCCATGAGACTGTGGTTTTCTCGGCCCCTGGTGGTCCGAGGTCGTTCCCGCTGCACAGATTCATGCGCCAGGGCCTCCTACAGACAATGCACTTTGATTTATTGCGCTATCTGTAATAGCACCCGAGATATCACCAGATATATATTGGATTTTTCCCTGACCCTGAGTGCCCGGCCCCATGAGACTGTGGTTTTTTCGGCCCCTGGTGGTCCGAGGTCGTTCCCGTTGCACAGATTCATGCGCCAGGGCCTCCTGCAGATGATTCACTTTGGTTTATTGCGCTATCTCTAATAGCACCCAAGATATCACCAGATATATATTGAATTTTTCCCTGACCCTGTGTGTCCGGCCCCATGAGACTGTGGTTTTCTCGGCCCCTGGTAGTCCGAGGTCGTTCCCCTTGCACAGATTCATGCGCCAGGGCCTCCTGCATATAATTCACTTTGATTTATTGCGCTATCTGTAATAGCACCCGAGATATCACCAGATAGGTATTGGATTATTCACTGACCCTAAGTGTCCGGCCCCTCGGGACGGTGGTTTTCTCGGTCCCTGGTGGTCCGAGGTCGTTCCCGCTGCACAGATTCATGCGCCAGGGCCTCCTACAGACAATGCACTTTGATTTATTGCGCTATCTGTAATAGCACCCAAGATATCACCAGATAAATATTGGATTTTCCCCTCACCCTGAGTGTCCGGCCCCATGAAACGGTGGTTTTCTCGGCCCCTGATGGTCCGAGGTCGTTCCCGCTGCCCACATTTATGCGCCAGGGCCTCCTAGAGACAATGCACTTTGATTTATTGCGCTATCTGTAATAGCACCAGAGATATCACCAGATATATATTGGATTTTCCCCTGACCCTGAGTGTCCGGCCCCTTGAGACTGTCGTTTTCTCGGCCCCTGGTGGTCCGAGGTCGTTCCCGTTGCACAGATTCATGCGCCAGGGCCTCCTGCAGATAATTCACCTTGGTTTATTTCGCTATCTCTAATAGCACCCGAGATATCACCAGATATATATTGGATTTTCCCCTGACCCTGAGTGTCCGGCCCCATGAGACTGTAGTTTTCTCGGCCCCTGGTGGTCCTAGGTCGTTCCCGCTGCACAGATTCATGCGCCAGGGCCTCCTACAGACAATGCACTTTGATTTATTGCGTTATCTGTAATAGCACCCGAGATATCACCACATATATATTGGATTTTTCCCTGGCCCAGAGTGTCCGGCCCCCTCGAGACGGTGCTTTCCTCGGCCCCTGGTGGTCCGAGGTCGTTCCCGCTGCACAGCTTCAGGCGACAGGGCCTCCTGCAGATAACTCACTTTGGTTTATTGCGCTATCTCTAATAGCACCCGAGATATCACCAGATATATATTGGACTTTTCCCTGACCCTGAGTGTCCGGCCCCATGAGACGGTGGTTTTCTCGGCCCCTGGTGGTACGAGGTCGTTCCCGCTGCACAGATTCATGCGCCAGGGCCTCCTGCAGATAATTCACTTTGGTTTATTGCGCTATCTCTAATAGCGCCCGTGATATCAACAGATATATATTGGATTTTGCCCTGACCCTGAGTGTCCGGCTCCATGAGACGGTGGTTTTCTCGGCCGCTGGTGGTCCGAGGTCGTTTCCGCTGGCCAGATTCATGCGCCAGGGCCTCCTACAGACAATGCACTATGATTTATTGCGCTATCTCTAATAGCGCCCGAGATATCACCAGATATATATTGGATTTTTCCCTGACCCTGAGTGTCCGGCCCCATGAGACTGCGGTTTTCGCGGCCCCTGGTGGTCCGAGGTCGTTCCCGCTGCACAGATTCATGCGCCAGGGCCTCCTGCAGACAATTCACTTTGGTTTATTGCGCTATCTCTAATAGCACCCGAGATATCACCAGATATATATTGGATTTTTCCCCGACCCTGAGTGTCCAGCCCCATGAGACGGTGGTTTTCTCGGCCGCTGGTGGTCCGAGGTCGTTCCCGCTGGCCAGATTCATGCGCCAGGGCCTCCTGCAGATAATACACTTTGATTTATTGCTCTATCTGTAATAGCACCCGAGGTATCACCAGATCTATATTGGATTTTCCCCTGACCCTGAGTATCCTGCCCCATGAGACTGTGGTTTTCTCGGCCCCTGGTGGTCCGAGGTCGTTCCCGCTGCACAGATTCATGCGCCAGGGCCTCCTGCAGACAATTCACTTTGGTTTATTGCGCTATCTCTAATAGCACCCGAGATATCACCAGATATATATTGGATTTTTCCCCGACCCTGAGTGTCCAGCCCCATGAGACGGTGGTTTTCTCGGCAGCTGGTGGTCCGAGGTCGTTCCCGCTGGCCAGATTCATGCGCCAGGGCCTCCTGCAGATAATACACTTTGATTTATTGCGCTATCTGTAATAGCACCCGAGGTATCACCAGATCTATATTGGATTTTCCCCTGACCCTGAGTATCCTGCCCCATGAGACTGTGGTTTTCTCGGCCCCTGGTGGTCCGAGGTCGTTCCCGTTGCACAGATTCATGCGCCAGGGCCTCCTGCAGATAATTCACTTCGGTTTATTGCGCTATCTGTAATAGCACCCGAGATATCACCAGATATATATTGGATTTTTCACTGACCCTGAGTGTCCTGCCCCATGAGACGGTGGTTTTCTCGGCCCCTGGTGTTCCGAGGTCGTTCCCGCTGCACAGATTCATGCGCCAGGGCCTCCTACAGACAATGCACTTTGATTTATTGCGCTATCTCTAATAGCACCCAAGATATCACCAGATATATATTGAATTTTTCCCTGACCCTGTGTGTCCGGCCCCATGAGACTGTGGTTTTCTCGGCCCCTGGTGGTCCGAGGTCGTTCCCCTTGCACAGATTCATGCGCCAGGGCCTGCTACAGACAATGCACTTTGATTTATTGCGCTATCTGTAATAGCACCCAAGATATCACTAGATAAATATTGGATTTTCCCCTGACACTGAGTGTCCGGCCCCATGAGACGGTGGTTTTCTCGGCCCCTGATGGTCCGAGGTCGTTCCCGCTGGCCACATTTATGCGCCAGGGCCTCCTACAGACAATGTACTTTGATTTATTGCGCTATCTGTAATAGCACCAGAGATATCACCAGATATATATTTGATTTTCCCCTGACCCTGAGTGTCCGGCCCCTTGAGACTGACGTTTTCTCGGCCCATGGTGGTCCGAGGTCGTTCCCGTTGCACAGATTCATGCGCCAGGGCCTCCTGCAGATAATTCACCTTGGTTTATTGCGCTATCTCTAATAGCACCCGAGATATCACCAGATATATATTGGATTTTCCCCTGACCCTGAGTGTCCGGTCCCATGAGACTGTAGTTTTCTCGGCCCCTGGTGGTCCTAGGTCGTTCCCGCTGCACAGATTCATGCGCCAGGGCCTCCTACAGACAATGCACTTTGATTTATTGCGTTATCTGTAATAGCACCCGAGATATCACCACATATATATTGGATTTTTCCCTGGCCCAGAGTGTCCGGCCCCCTCGAGACGGTGCTTTCGTCGGCCCCTGGTGGTCCGTGGTCGTTCCCGCTGCACAGCTTCAGGCGCCAGGGCCTCCTGCAGATAACTCACTTTGGTTTATTGCGCTATCTCTAATAGCACCCGAGATATCACCAGATATATATTGGATTTTTCCCTGACCCTGAGTGTCCGGCCCCATGGGACGGTGGTTTTCTCGGCCCCTGGTGGTCCGAGGTCGTTCCCGCTGCACAGATTCATGCGCCAGGGCCTCCTGCAGATAATTCACTTTGGTTTATTGCGCTATCTCTAATAGCGCCCGAGATATCAACAGATATATATTGGATTTTTCCCTGACCCTGAGTGTCCGGCCCCATGAGACTGTGGTTTCCTCGGACTCTGGTGGTCCGAGGTCGTTCCCGCTGCACAGATTCATGCGCCAGGGCCTCCTACAGACAATGCACTTTGATTTATTTCGCTATCTGTAATAGGACCGGAGATATCACCAGATATATATTGGATTTTCCCCAGACCCTGAGTGTCCGGCCGCATGAGACTGTAGTTTTATCGGCCCCTGGTGGTCCGAGGTCGTTCCCGCTGCACAGATTCATGCGCCAGGGCCTCCTACAGACAATGCACTTTGATTTATTGCGCTATCTGTAATAGCACCCGAGATATCACCACATATATATTGGATTTTTCGCTGACCCAGAGTGTCCGGCCCCATGAGACGGTGGTTTTCTCGGCCCCTGGTGGTCCGAGGTCGTTCGCGCTGCACAGCTTCAGGCGCCAGGGCCTCCTGCAGATGACTCACATTGGTTTATTGCGCTATCTCTAATAGGACCCGAGATATCACCAGATATATATTGGATTTTTCCCTGACCCTGAGTGTCCGGCCCCAAGAGACGGTGGTTTTCTCGGCCCCTGGTGGTCCGAGGTCGTTCCCGCTGCCCAGCCTCAGGCGCCAGGGACTCCTGCAGATAACTCACTTTGGTTTATTGCGCTATCTCTAATAGCGCCCGAGATATCAACAGATATATATTGGATTTTTCCCTTACCCTGAGTGTCCGGCCCCATGAGACGGTGGTTTTCTCGGCCCCTGGTGGTCCTAGGTCGTTCCCGCTGCACAGATGCATGCGCCAGGGCCTTCTGCAGATAATTCCCTTTGGCTTATTGCGCTATCTTTAATAGCACCCGAGATATCACCAGATATATATTGGATTTTTCCCTGACCCTGAGTGTCCGGCACCATGAGACTGCGGTTTTCTCGGCTCCTGGTGGTCCGAGGTCGTTCCCGCTGCACACATTCATGCGCCAGGGCCTCCTGCAGATAATTCACTATGGTTTATTGCGCTATATCTAATAGCACCCGAGATATCACCAGATATATATTGGATTTTCCCCTGACCCTGAGTGTCCGGCCCCATGAGACTGTGGTTTTCTCGGCCCCTGGTGGTCCGAGGTCGTTCCCGCTGCCCAGCCTCAGGCGCCAGGGACTCCTGCAGATAACTCACTTTGGTTTATTGCGCTATCTCTAATAGCACCCGAGATATCACCAGATATATATTGGATTTTTCCCTTACCCTGAGTGTCCGGCCCCATGAGACTGCGGTTTTCTCGGCCCCTGGTGGTCCGAGGTCGTTCCCGCTGCACACATTCATGCGCCAGGGCCTCCTGCAGATAATTCACTATGGTTTATTGCGCTATCTCTAATAGCACCCGAGATATCACCAGATATATATTGGATTTTGCCCTGACCCTGAGTGTCCGGCCCCAAGAGACGGTGGTTTTCTCGGCCCCTGGTGGTCCGAGGTCGTTCCCGCTGCACAGATTCATGCGCCAGGGCCTCCTACAGACAATGCACTTTGATTTATTGCGCTATCTGTAATAGCACCCGAGATATCACCAGATATATATTGGATTTTTCCCTGACCCTGAGTGTCCGGCCCCATGAGACGGTGGTTTTCTCGGCCGCTGGTGGTCCGAGGTCGTTCCCGCTGGCCAGATTCATGCGCCAGGGCCTCCTACAGACAATGCACTTTGATTTATTGAGCTATCTCTAATAGCGCCCGAGATATCACCAGATATATATTGGATTTTTCCCTGACCCTGAGTGTCCGGCCCCATGAGACTGCGGTTTTCTCGGCCCCTGGTGGTCCGAGGTCGTTCCCGCTGCACAGATTCATGCGCCAGGGCCTCCTGCAGACAATACACTTTGGTTTATTGCGCTATCTCTAATAGCACCCGAGATATCACCAGATATATATTGGATTTTTCCCCGACCCTGAGTGTCCGGCCCCATGAGACGGTGGTTTTCTCGGCCGCTGGTGGTCCGAGGTCGTTCCCGCTGGCCAGATTCATGCGCCAGGGCCTCCTACAGACAATGCACTATGAGTTATTGCGCTATCTGTAATAGCACCCGAGATATCACCAGATCTATATTGGATTTTCCCCTGACCCTGAGTATCCGGCCCCATGAGACTGTGGTTTTCTCGGCCCCTGGTGGTCCGAGGTCGTTCCCGATGCACAGATTCATGCGCCAGGGCCTCCTGCAGATAATTCACTTTGGTTTATTGCGCTATCTCTAATAGCACCCGAGATATCACCAGATATATATTGGATTTTTCACTGACCCTGAGCGTCCTGCCCCATGAGACGGTCGTTTTCTCGGCCCCTGGTGGTCCGAGAACGTTCCCGCTGAACAGGTTCATGCGCCAGCGTCTCCTACAGACAATGCACTTTGATTTATTGCGCTATCTGTAATAGCACCCGAGATATCACCAGATATATATTGGATTTTTCACTGACCCTGAGTGTCCTGCCCCATGAGACGGTGGTTTTCTCGGCCCCTGGTGTTCCGAGGTCGTTCCCGATGCACAGATTCATGCGCCAGGGCCGCCTACAGTCAATGCACTTTGATTTATTGCGCTATCTCTAATAGCGCCCGAGATATCACCAGATATATATTGGATTTTTCCCTGACCCTGAGTGTCCGGCCCCATGAGACTGCGGTTTTCTCGGCCCCTGGTGGTCCGAGGTCGTTCCCGCTGCACAGATTCATGCGCCAGGGCCTCCTGCAGACAATTCACTTTGGTTTATTGCGCTATCTCTAATAGCACCCGAGATATCACCAGATATATATTGGATTTTTCCCCGACCCTGAGTGTCCGGCCCCATGAGACGGTGGTTTTCTCGGCCGCTGGTGGTCTTAGGTCGTTCCCGCTGGCCAGATTCATGCGCCAGGGCCTCCTACAGACAATGCACTATGATTTATTGCGCTATCTGTAATAGCACCCGAGATATTACCAGATCTATATTGGATTTTCCCCTGACCCTGAGTATCCGGCCCCATGAGACTGTGGTTTTCTCGGCCCCTGGTGGTCCGAGGTCGTTCCCGTTGCACAGATTCATGCGCCAGGGCCTCCTGCAGATAATTCACTTTGGTTTATTGCGCTATCTCTAATAGCACCCGAGATATCACCAGATATATATTGGATTTTTCACTGACCCTGAGCGTCCGGCCCCATGAGACGGTCGTTTTCTCGGCCCCTGTTGGTCCGAGAACGTTCCCGATGCACAGGTTCATGCGCCAGCGTCTCCTACAGACAATGCACTTTGATTTATTGCGCTATCTGTAATAGCACCCGAGATATCACCAGATATATATTGGATTTTTCACTGACCCTGTGTGTCCTGCCCCATGAGACGGTGGTTTTCTCGGCCCCTGGTGTTCCGAGGTCGTTCCCGCTGCACAGATTCATGCGCCAGGGCCTCCTACAGACAATGCACTTTGATTTATTGCGCTATCTCTAATAGCACCCGAGATATCACCAGATATATATTGGATTTTCCCCTGACCCTGAGTGTCCTGCCCCATGAGACGGTGGTTTTCTCGGCGCCTGGTGGTCCGGGGTCGTTCCCGCTGCACAGATTCATGCGCCAGGGCCTCCTACAGACAATGCACTTTGATTTATTGCTCTATCTGTAATAGCACCCGAGATATCACCAGATATATATTGGATTTTCCCCTGACCCTGAGTGTCCGGCCCCATGAGACTGCGGTTTTCTCGGCCCCTGGTGGTCCGAGGTCGTTCCCGCTGCACACATTCATGCGCCAGGGCCTCCTGCAGACAATTCACTTCGGTTTATTGCGCTATCTCTAATAGCACCCGAGATATCACCGGATATATATTGGATTTTTCACTGACCCTGAGCGTCCGGCCCGATGAGACGGTCGTTTTCTCGGCCCCTGGTGGTCCGAGAACGTTCCCGCTGCAGAGGTTCATGCGCCAGCGTCTCCTATAGACAATGCACTTTGATTTATTGCGCTATCTGTAATAGCACCCGAGATATCACCAGATATATATTGGATTTTTCACTGACCCTGAGTGTCCGGCCCCATGAGACTGTGGTTTTCTCGGCCCCTGGTGGTCCGAGGTCGTTCCCCCTGCACAGATTCATGCGCCAGGGCCTCCTACAGACAATGCACTTTGATTTATTGCGCTATCTGTAATAGCACCCGAGATATCACCACATATATATTGGATTTTTCCCTGACCCTGAGTGTCCGGCCCCATGAGACTGTGGTTTTTTCGGCCCCTGGTGGTCCGAGGTCGTTCCCGTTGCACAGATTCATGCGCCAGGGCCTCCTGCAGATAATTCACTTTGGATTATTGCGCTATCTCTAATAGCACCCAAGATATCACCAGATATATATTGAATTTTTCCCTGACCCTGTGTGTCCAGCCCCATGAGACTGTGGTTTTCTCGGCCCCTGGTGGTCCGAGGTCGTTCCCCTTGCACAGATTCATGCGCCAGGGCCTCCTGCAGATAATTCACTTTGATTTATTGCGCTATCTGTAATAGCACCCGAGATATCACCAGATAGATATTGGATTTTTCACTGACCCTAAGTGTCCGGCCCCTCGGGACGGTGGTTTTCTCGGCCCCTGGTGGTCCGAGGTCGTTCCCGCTGCACAGATTCATGCGCCAGGGCCTCCTACAGACAATGCACTTTGATTTATTGCGCTATCTGTAATAGCACCCAAGATATCACCAGATAAATATTGGATTTTCCCCTGACCCTGAGTGTCCGGCCCCATGAGACGGTGGTTTTCTCGGCCCCTGATGGTCCGAGGTCGTTCCCGCTGGCCACATTTATGCGCCAGGGACTCCTACAGATAATGCACTTTGATTTATTGCGCTATCTGTAATAGCACCAGAGATATCACCAGATATATATTGGATTTTCCCCTGACCCTGAGTGTCCGGCCCCATGAGACTGTCGTTTTCTCGGCCCCTGGTGGTCCGAGGTCGTTCCCGTTGCACAGATTCATGCGCCAGGGCCTCCTGCAGATAATTCACTTTCGTTTATTGCGCTATCTCGAATAGCACCCGAGATATCACCAGATATATATTGGATTTTTCCCTTACCCTGAGTGTCCGGCCCCATGAGACGGTGGTTTTCTCGGCCCCTGGTGGTCCTAGGTCGTTCCCGCTGCACAGATGCATGCGCCAGGGCCTTCTGCAGATAATTCCCTTTGGCTTATTGCGCTATCTTTAATAGCACCCGAGATATCACCAGATATATATTGGATTTTTCCCTGACCCTGAGTGTCCGGCACCATGAGACTGCGGTTTTCTCGGCTCCTGGTGGTCCGAGGTCGTTCCCGCTGCACACATTCATGCGCCAGGGCCTCCTGCAGATAATTCACTATGGTTTATTGCGCTATCTCTAATAGCACCCGAGATATCACCAGATATATATTGGATTTTTCCCTTACCCTGAGTGTCCGGCCCCATGAGACTGCGGTTTTCTCGGCCCCTGGTGGTCCGAGGTCGTTCCCGCTGCCCAGCCTCAGGCGCCAGGGACTCCTGCAGATAACTCACTTTGGTTTATTGCGCTATCTCTAATAGCACCCGAGATATCACCAGATATATATTGGATTTTTCCCTTACCCTGAGTGTCCGGCCCCATGAGACTGCGGTTTTCTCGGCCCCTGGTGGTCCGAGGTCGTTCCCGCTGCACACATTCATGCGCCAGGGCCTCCTGCAGATAATTCACTATGGTTTATTGCGCTATCTCTAATAGCACCCGAGATATCACCAGATATATATTGGATTTTGCCCTGACCCTGAGTGTCCGGCCCCAAGAGACGGTGGTTTTCTCGGCCCCTGGTGGTCCGAGGTCGTTCCCGCTGCACAGATTCATGCGCCAGGGCCTCCTACAGACAATGCACTTTGATTTATTGCGCTATCTGTAATAGCACCCGAGATATCACCAGATATATATTGGATTTTTCCCTGACCCTGAGTGTCCGGCCCCATGAGACGGTGGTTTTCTCGGCCGCTGGTGGTCCGAGGTCGTTCCCGCTGGCCAGATTCATGCGCCAGGGCCTCCTACAGACAATGCACTTTGATTTATTGAGCTATCTCTAATAGCGCCCGAGATATCACCAGATATATATTGGATTTTTCCCTGACCCTGAGTGTCCGGCCCCATAAGACTGCGGTTTTCTCGGCCCCTGGTGGTCCGAGGTCGTTCCCGCTGCACAGATTCATGCGCCAGGGCCTCCTGCAGACAATACACTTTGGTTTATTGCGCTATCTCTAATAGCACCCGAGATATCACCAGATATATATTGGATTTTTCCCCGACCCTGAGTGTCCGGCCCCATGAGACGGTGGTTTTCTCGGCCGCTGGTGGTCCGAGGTCGTTCCCGCTGGCCAGATTCATGCGCCAGGGCCTCCTACAGACAATGCACTATGATTTATTGCGCTATCTGTAATAGCACCCGAGATATCACCAGATCTATATTGGATTTTCCCCTGACCCTGAGTATCCGGCCCCATGAGACTGTGGTTTTCTCGGCCCCTGGTGGTCCGAGGTCGTTCCCGTTGCACAGATTCATGCGCCAGGGCCTCCTGCAGATAATTCACTTTGGTTTATTGCGCTATCTCTAATAGCACCCGAGATATCACCAGATATATATTGGATTTTTCACTGACCCTGAGCGTCCGGCCCCATGAGACGGTCGTTTTCTCGGCCCCTGGTGGTCCGAGAACGTTCCCGATGCACAGGTTCATGCGCCAGCGTCTCCTACAGACAATGCACTTTGATTTATTGCGCTATCTGTAATAGCACCCGAGATATCACCAGATATATATTGGATTTTTCACTGACCCTGAGTGTCCTGCCCCATGAGACGGTGGTTTTCTCGGCCCCTGGTGTTCCGAGGTCGTTCCCGCTGCACAGATTCATGCGCCAGGGCCTCCTACAGACAATGCACTTTGATTTATTGCGCTATCTCTAATAGCACCCGAGATATCACCAGATATATATTGGATTTTCCCCTGACCCTGAGTGTCCTGCCCCATGAGACGGTGGTTTTCTCGGCCCCTGGTGGTCCGGGGTCGTTCCCGCTGCACAGCTTCATGCGCCAGGGCCTCCTACAGACAATGCACTTTGATTTATTGCTCTATCTGTAATAGCACCCGAGATATCACCAGATATATATTGGATTTTCCCCTGACCCTGAGTGTCCGGCCCCATGAGACTGCGGTTTTCTCGGCCCCTGGTGGTCCGAGGTCGTTCCCGCTGCACACATTCATGCGCCAGGGCCTCCTGCAGACAATTCACTTCGGTTTATTGCGCTATCTCTAATAGCACCCGAGATATCACCAGATATATATTGGATTTTTCACTGACCCTGAGCGTCCGGCCCGATGAGACGGTCGTTTTCTCGGCCCCTGGTGGTCCGAGAACGTTCCCGCTGCAGAGGTTCATGCGCCAGCGTCTCCTACAGACAATGCACTTTGATTTATTGCGCTATCTGTAATAGCACCCGAGATATCACCAGATATATATTGGATTTTTCACTGACCCTGAGTGTCCGGCCCCATGAGACTGTGGTTTTCTCGGCCCCTGGTGGTCCGAGGTCGTTCCCCCTGCACAGATTCATGCGCCAGGGCCTCCTACAGACAATGCACTTTGATTTATTGCGCTATCTGTAATAGCACCCGAGATATCACCAGATATATATTGGATTTTTCCCTGACCCCGAGTGTCCGGCCCCATGAGACTGTGGTTTTTTCGTCCCCTGGTGGTCCGAGGTCGTTCCCGTTGCACAGATTCATGCGCCAGGGCCTCCTGCAGATAATTCACTTTGGATTATTGCGCTATCTCTAATAGCACCCAAGATATCACCAGATATATATTGAATTTTTCCCTGACCCTGTGTGTCCAGCCCCATGAGACTGTGGTTTTCACGGCCCCTGGTGGTCCGAGGTCGTTCCCCTTGCACAGATTCATGCGCCAGGGCCTCCTGCAGATAATTCACTTTGATTTATTGCGCTATCTGTAATAGCACCCGAGATATCACCAGATAGATATTGGATTTTTCACTGACCCTAAGTGTCCGGCCCCTCGGGACGGTGGTTTTCTCGGCCCCTGGTGGTCCGAGGTCGTTCCCGCTGCACAGATTCATGCGCCAGGGCCTCCTACAGACAATGCACTTTGATTTATTGCGCTATCTGTAATAGCACCCAAGATATCACCAGATAAATATTGGATTTTCCCCTGACCCTGAGTGTCCGGCCCCATGAGACGGTGGTTTTCTCGGCCCCTGATGGTCCGAGGTCGTTCCCGCTGGCCACATTTATGCGCCAGGGACTCCTACAGATAATGCACTTTGATTTATTGCGCTATCTGTAATAGCACCAGAGATATCACCAGATATATATTGGATTTTCCCCTGACCCTGAGTGTCCGGCCCCATGAGACTGTCGTTTTCTCGGCCCCTGGTGGTCCGAGGTCGTTCCCGTTGCACAGATTCATGCGCCAGGGCCTCCTGCAGATAATTCACCTTGGTTTATTGCGCTATCTCTAATAGCACCCGAGATATCACCCGATATATATTGGATTTTCCCCTGACCCTGAGTGTCCGGCCCCATGAGACTGTAGTTTTCTCGGCCCCTGGTGGTCCTAGGTCGTTCCCGCTGCACAGATTCATGCGCCAGGGCCTCCTACAGATAATTCACTTTGGTTTATTGCGCTATCTCTAATAGCGCCCGAGATATCAACAGATATATATTGGATTTTTCCCTGGCCCAGAGTGTCCGGCCCCCTCGAGACGGTGCTTTCCTCGGCCCCTGGTGGTCCGAGTTCGTTCCCGCTGCACAGCTTCAGGCGCCAGGGCCTCCTGCAGATAACTCACTTTGGTTTATTGCGCTATCTCTAATAGCACCCGAGATATCACCAGATATATATTGGATTTTTCGCTGACCCTGAGTGTCCGGCCCCATGAGACGGTGGTTTTCTCGGCCCTTGGTGGTCCGAGGTCGTTCCCGCTGCACAGATTCATGCGCCAGGGCCTCCTGCAGATAATTCACTTTGGTTTATTGCGCTATCTCTAATAGCGCCCGAGATATCAACAGATATATATTGGATTTTTCCCTGACCCTGAGTGTCCGGCCCCATGAGACTGCGGTTTTCTCGGCCCCTGGTGGTCCGAGGTCGTTCCCGCTGCACACATTCATGCGCCAGGGCCTCCTGCAGATAATTCACAATGGTTTATTGCGCTATCTCTAATAGCACCCGAGATATCACCAGATATATATTGGATTTTGCCCTGACCCTGAGTGTCCGGCCCCATGAGACTGTGGTTTTCTCGGCCCCTGGTGGTCCGAGGTTGTTCCCGCTGCACACATTCATGCGCCAGGGCCTCCTACAGACAATGCACTTTGATTTATTGCTCTATCTGTAATAGCACCCAAGATATCACCAGATATATATTGGATTTTTCCTTGACCCTGAGTGTCCGGCCCCATGAGACTGTGGTTTCCTCGGCCTCTGGTGGTCCGAGGTCGTTCCCGCTGCACAGATTCATGCGCCAGGGCCTCCTACAGACAATGCACTTTGATTTATTTCGCTATCTGTTATAGGACCGGAGATATCACCAGATATATATTGGATTTTCCCCAGACCCTGAGTGTCCGGCCGCATGAGACTGTAGTTTTATCGGCCCCTGGTGGTCCGAGGTCGTTCCCGCTGCACAGATTCATGCGCCAGGGCCTCCTACAGACAATGCACTTTGATTTATTGCGCTATCTGTAATAGCACCCGAGATATCACCACATATATATTGGATTTTTCGCTGACCCAGAGTGTCCGGCCCCATGAGACGGTGGTTTTCTCGGCCCCTGGTGGTCCTAGGTCGTTCCCGCTGCACAGATGCATGCGCCAGGGCCTCCTGCAGATAATTCCCTTTGGCTTATTGCGCTATCTTTAATAGCACCCGAGATATCACCAGATATATATTGGATTTTTCCCTGACCCTGAGTGTCCGGCCCCATGAGACTGTTGTTTTTTCGACCCCTGGTGGTCCGAGGTCGTTACCGTTGCACAGATTCATGCGCCAGGGCCTCCTGCAGATAATTCACTTTGGTTTATTGCGCTATCTGTAATAGCACCCGAGATATCAACAGATATATACTGGATTTTCCCCTGACCCTGAGTGTCCGGCCCCATGAGACTGTGGTTTTTTCGGCCCCTGGTGGTCCGAGGTCGTTCCCGCTGCACAGATTCATGCGGCAGGGCCTCCTGCAGAGAATTCACTTTGGTTTATTGCGCTATCTCTAATAGCACCCGAGATATCACCAGATATAAACTGGATTTTCCCCTGACCCTGAGTGTCCGGACCCATGAGACTGTGGTTTTCTCGGCCCCTGGTGGTCCGAGGTCGTTGCCGCTTCACAGATTCATGCGCCAGGGCCTCCTACAGACAATGCACTTTGACTTATTGCGCTATCTGTAATGGCACCCGAGATATCACCAGATATATATTGGATTTTCCCCTGACCCTGAGTGTCCGGCCCCATGAGACTGTGGTTTTCTCGGCCCCTGGTGGTCCGAGGTCGTTCCCGCTGCCCAGCTTCAGGCGCCAGGGCCTCCTGCAGATAACTCACTTTGGTTTATTGCGCTATCTCTAATAGCACCCAAGATATCACCAGATATATATTGGATTTTTCCCTGACCCTGAGCGTCCGGCCCCATGAGACGGTGGTTTTCTCGGCCCCTGGTGGTCCGCGGTCGATCCCGCTGCACAGATTCATGCGCCAGGGCCTCCTGCAGATAATTCACTTTCGTTTATTGCGCTATCTCTAATAGCACCGGAGATATCACCAGATATATATTGGATTTTTCCCTTACCCTGAGTGTCCGGCCCCATGAGACGGTGGTTTTCTCGGTCCCTGGTGGTCCTAGGTCGTTCCCGCTGCACAGATGCATGCGCCAGAGCCTCCTGCAGATAATTCCCTTTGGCTTATTGCGCTATCTCTAATAGCGCCCGAGATATCACCAGATATATATTGGATTTTTCCCTGACCCTGAGTGTCCGGCCCCATGAGACTGCGGTTTTCTCGGCCCCTGGTGGTCCGAGGTCGTTCCCGCTGCACAGATTCATGCGCCAGGGCCTCCTACAGACAATGCACTTTGATTTATTGCGCTATCTGTAATAGCACCCGAGATATCACCAGATATATATTGGATTTTTCCCTGACCCTGAGTGTCCGGCCCCATGAGACTGTGGTTTTCTCGGCCCCTGGTGGTCCGAGGTCGTTCCCGCTGCACAGGTTCATGCGCCAGGGCCTCCTACAGACAATGCACTTTGATTTATTGCGCTATCTGTAATAGCAGCCAAGATATCACCAGATAAATATTGGATTTTCCCCTGACCCTGAGTGTCCGGCCCCATGAGACGGTGGTTTTCTCGGCCCCTGATGGTCCGAGGTAGTTCCCGCTGTCCACATTTATGCGCCAGGGCCTCCTACAGACAATGCAATTTGATTTATTGCGCTATCTGTAATAGCACCCGAGATATCACCAGATATATATTGGATTTTCCCCTGACCCTGAGTGTCCGGCCCCTTGAGACTGTCGTTTTCTCGGCCCCTGGTGGTCCGAGGTCGTTCCCGTTGCACAGATTCATGCGCCAGGGCCTCCTGCAGATAATTCACCTTGGTTTATTGCGCTATCTCTAATAGCACCCGAGATATCACCAGATATATATTGGATTTTCCCCTGACCCTGAGTGTCCGGCCCCATGAGACGGTGGTTTTCTCGGCCCCTGATGGTCCGAGGTAGTTCCCGCTGTCCACATTTATGCGCCAGGGCCTCCTACAGACAATGCAATTTGATTTATTGCGCTATCTGTAATAGCACCCGAGATATCACCAGATATATATTGGATTTTCCCCTGACCCTGAGTGTCCGGCCCCTTGAGACTGTCGTTTTCTCGGCCCCTGGTGGTCCGAGGTCGTTCCCGCTGCACAGATTCATGCGCCAGGGCCTCCTGCAGATAATTCACTTTGGTTTATTGCGCTATCTCTAATAGCGCCCGAGATATCAACAGATATATATTGGATTTTTCCCTGACCCTGAGTGTCCGGCCCCATGAGACTGCGGTTTTCTCGGCCCCTGGTGGTCCGAGGTTGTTCTCGCTGCACAGATTCATGCGCCAGGGCCTCCTACAGACAATGCACTTTGATTTATTGCTCTATCTGTAATAGCACCCGAGATATCACCAGATACATATTGGATTTTCCCCTGACCCTGATTGTCCGGCCCCATGAGACTGTGGTTTTCTCGGCCCCTGGTGGTCCGGGGTCGTTCCCGCTGAACAGATTCATGCGCCAGGGCCTCCTACAGACAATGCACTTTGATTTATTGCGCTATCTGTAATAGCACCCGAGATATCACCAGATATATATTGGATTTTTCCCTGACCCTGAGTGTCCGGCCCCAT
The DNA here is from genome assembly GCF_051020985.1 of Nomia melanderi. Lineage (NCBI taxonomy): Eukaryota > Metazoa > Arthropoda > Insecta > Hymenoptera > Halictidae > Nomia > Nomia melanderi. The sequence goes on along the minus strand of NW_027475138.1, from coordinate 780,914 downwards.
GAGACGGTGGATGTCTCGGCCCCTGATGGTCCGAGATCGTTCCCGCTGCACAGATTCATGCGCCAGGGCCTCCTGCAGACAATTCACTTTGGTTTATTGCGCTATCTCTAATAGCACCCGAGATATCACCAGATATATATTGGATTTTTCCCCGACCCTGAGTGTCCGGCCCCATGAGACGGTGGTTTTCTCGGCCGCTGGTGGTCCGAGGTCGTTCCCGCTGGCCAGATTCATGCGCCAGGGCCTCCTACAGACAATGCACTATGATTTATTGCGCTATCTGTAATAGCACCCGAGATATCACCAGATCTATATTGGATTTTCCCCTGACCCTGAGTATCCGTCCCCATGAGACTGTGGTTTTCTCGGTCCCTGGTGGTCCGAGGTCATTCCCGTTGCACAGATTCATGCGCCAGGGCCTCCTGCAGATAATTCACTTTGGTTTATTGCGCTATCTCTAATAGCACCCGAGATATCACCAGATATATATTGGATTTTTCACTCACCCTTAGCGTCCGGCCCCATGAGACGGTCGTTTTCTCGGCCCCTGGTGGTCCGAGAACGTTCCCGCTGAACAGGTTCATGCGCCAGCGTCTCCTACAGACAATGCACTTTGATTTATTGCGCTATCTGTAATAGCACCCGAGATATCACCAGATATATATTGGATTTTTCACTGACCCTGAGTGTCCTGCCCCATGAGACGGTGGTCTTCTCGGCCCCTGGTGTTCCAAGGTCGTTCCCGCTGCACAGATTCATGCGCCAGGGCCTCCTACAGACAATGCACTTTGATTCATTGCGCTATCTCTAATAGCGCCCGAGATATCACCAGATATATATTGGATTTTTCCCTGACCCTGAGTGTCCGGCCCCATGAGACTGCGGTTTTCTCGGCCCCTGGTGGTCCGAGGTCGTTCCAGCTGCACAGATTCATGCGCCAGGGCCTCCTGCAGACAATTCACTTTGGTTTATTGCGCTATCTCTAATAGCACCCGAGATATCACCAGATATATATTGGATTTTTCACTGACCCTGAGCGTCCGGCCCCATGAGACGGTCGTTTTCTCGGCCCCTGGTGGTCCGAGAACGTTCCCGCTGCACAGGTTCATGCGCCAGCGTCTCCTACAGACAATGCACTTTGATTTATTGCGCTATCTGTAATAGCACCCGAGATATCACCAGATATATATTGGATTTTTCACTGACCCTGAGTGTCCTGCCCCATGAGACGGTGGTTTTCTCGGCCCCTGGTGTTCCGAGGTCGTTCCCGCTGCACAGATTCATGCGCCAGGGCCTCCTACAGACAATGCACTTTGATTTATTGCGCTATCTCTAATAGCACCCGAGATATCACCAGATATATATTGGATTTTCCCCTGACCCTGAGTGTCCGGCCCCATGAGACTGTGGTTTTCTGGGCCCCTGGTGGTCCGGGGTCGTTCCCGCTGCACTGATGCATGCGCCTGGGCCTCCTGCAGATAATTCCCTTTGGCTTATTGCGCTATCTCTAATAGCGCCCGAGATATCACCAGATATATATTGGATTTTTCCCTGACCCTGAGTGTCCGGCCCCATGAGACTGCGGTTTTCTCGGCCCCTGGTGGTCCGAGGTTGTTCCCGCTGCACAGATTCATGCGCCAGGGCCTCCTACAGACAATGCACTTTGATTTATTGCTCTATCTGTAATAGCACCCGAGATATCACCAGATATATATTGGATTTTCCCCTGACCCTGAGTGTCCGGCCCCATGAGACTGTGGTTTTCTCGGCCCCTGGTGGTCCGAGGTCGTTCCCGCTGCACAGATTCATGCGCCAGGGCCTCCTACAGACAATGCACTTTGATTTATTGCGCTATCTGTAATAGCACCCGAGATATCACCAGATATATATTGGATTTTCCCCTGACCCTGAGTGTCCGGCCCCTTGAGACTGTCGTTTTCTCGGCCCCTGGTGGTCCGGGGTCATTCTCGTTGCACAGATTCATGCGCCAGGGCCTCCTGCAGATAATTCACCTTGGTTTATTGCGCTATCTCTAATAGCACCCGAGATATCACCAGATATATATTGGATTTTTCACTGACCCTGAGCGTCCGGCCCCATGAGACGGTCGTTTTCTCGGCCCCTGGTGGTCCGAGAACGTTCCCGCTGCACAGGTTCATGCGCCAGGGCCTCCTACAGACAATGCACTTTGATTTATTGCGCTATCTGTAATAGCACCCGAGATATCACCAGATATATATTGGATTTTTCCCTGACCCTGAGTGTCCGGCCCCATGAGACGGTGGATGTCTCGGCCCCTGATGGTCCGAGATCGTTCCCGCTGCACAGATTCATGCGCCAGGGCCTCCTGCAGACAATTCACTTTGGTTTATTGCGCTATCTCTAATAGCGCCCGAGATATCACCAGATATATATTGGATTTTTCCCTGACCCTGAGTGTCCGGCCCAATGAGACTGCGGTTTTCTCGGCCCCTGGTGGTCCGAGGTTGTTCCCGCTGCACAGATTCATGCGCCAGGGCCTCCTACAGACAATGCACTTTGATTTATTGCTCTATCTGTAATAGCACCCGAGATATCACCAGATATATATTGGATTTTCCCCTGACCCTGAGTGTCCTGCCCCATGAGACGGTGGTTTTCTCGGCCCCTGGTGTTCCGAGGTCGTTCCCGCTGCACAGATTCATGCGCCAGGGCCTCCTACAGACAATGCACTTTGATTTATTGCGCTATCTCTAATAGCACCCGACATATCACCAGATATATATTGGATTTTCCCCTGATCCTGAGTGTCCGGCCCCATGAGACTGTGGTTTTCTCGGCCCCTGGTGGTCCTAGGTCGTTCCCGCTGCACTGATGCATGCGCCAGGGTCTCCTGCAGATAATTCCCTTTGGCTTATTGCGCTATCTCTAATAGCGCCCGAGATATCACCAGATATATATTGGATTTTTCCCTGACCCTGAGTGTCGGGCCCCATGAGACTGCGGTTTTCTCGGCCCCTGGTGGTCCGAGGTCGTTCCCGCTGCACACATTCATGCGCCAGGGCCTCCTGCAGATAATTCACTTTAGTTTATTGCGCTATCTTTAATAGCACCCGAGATATCACCAGATATATATTGGATTTTCCCCTGACCCTGAGTGTCCGGCCCCATGAGACTGTGGTTTTCTCGGCCCCTGGTGGTCCGCGGTCGTTCCCGCTGCACAGATTCATGCGCCAGGGCCTCCTACAGACAATGCACTTTGATTTATTGCGCTATCTGTAATAGCACCCGAGATATCACCAGATCTATATTGGATTTTTCACTGACCCTGAGTGTCCTGCCCCATGAGACGGTGGTCTTCTCGGCCCCTGGTGTTCCAAGGTCGTTCCCGCTGCACAGATTCATGCGCCAGGGCCTCCTACAGACAATGCACTTTGATTTATTGCGCTATCTGTAATAGCACCCGAGATATCACCAGATATATATTGGATTTTCCCCTGACCCTGAGTGTCCGGCCCCATGAGACTGCGGTTTTCTCGGCACCTGGTGGTCCGAGGTTGTTCCCGCTGCACAGATTCATGCGTCAGGGCCTCCTACAGACAATGCACTTTGATTTATTGCTCTATCTGTAATAGCACCCGAGATATCACCAGATATATATTGGATTTTCCCCTGACCCTGAGTGTCCGGCCCCATGAGACTGTGGTTTTCTCGGCCCCTGGTGGTCCGAGGTCGTTCCCGCTGCACAGATTCATGCGCCAGGGCCTCCTACAGACAATGCACTTTGATTTATTGCGCTATCTCTAATAGCACCCGAGATATCACCAGATATATATTGGATTTTTCCCCGACCCTGAGTGTCCGGCCCCATGAGACGGTGGTTTTCTCGGCCGCTGGTGGTCCGAGGTCGTTCCCGCTGGCCAGATTCATGCGCCAGGGCCTCCTACAGACAATGCACTATGATTTATTGCGCTATCTGTAATAGCACCCGAGATATCACCAGATCTATATTGGATTTTCCCCTGACCCTGAGTATCCGGCCCCATGAGACTGTGGTTTTCTCGGTCCCTGGTGGTCCGAGGTCGTTCCCGTTGCACAGATTCATGCGCCAGGGCCTCCTGCAGATAATTCACTTTGGTTTATTGCGCTATCTCTAATAGCACCCGAGATATCACCAGATATTTATTGGATTTTTCACTGACCCTGAGCGTCCGGCCCCATGAGACGGTCGTTTTCTCGGCCCCTGGTGGTCCGGGAACGTTCCCGCTGCACAGGTTCATGCGCCAGCGTCTCCTACAGACAATGCACTTTGATTTATTCCGCTATCTGTAATAGCACCCGAGATATCACCAGATATATATTGGATTTTTCACTGACCCTGAGTGTCCTGCCCCATGAGACGGTGGTTTTCTCGGCCCGTGGTGTTCCGAGGTCGTTCCCGCTGCACAGATTCATGCGCCAGGGCCTCCTACAGACAATGCACTTTGATTTATTGCGCTATCTCTAATAGCACCCGAGATATCACCAGATATATATTGGATTTTCCCCTCACCCTGAGTGTCCGGCCCCATGAGACTGTGGTTTTCTGGGCCCCTGGTGGTCCTAGGTCGTTCCCGCTGCACTGATGCATGCGCCAGGGCCTCCTGCAGATAATTCCCTTTGGCTTATTGCGCTATCTCTAATAGCGCCCGAGATATCACCAGATATATATTGGATTTTTCCCTGACCCTGAGTGTCCGGCCCAATGAGACTGCGGTTTTCTCGGCCCCTGGTGGTCCGAGGTTGTTCCCGCTGCACAGATTCATGCGCCAGGGCCTCCTACAGACAATGCACTTTGATTTATTGCTCTATCTGTAATAGCACCCGAGATATTACCAGATATATATTGGATTTTCCCCTGACCCTGAGTGTCCTGCCCCATGAGACGGTGGTTTTCTCGGCCCCTGGTGTTCCGAGGTCGTTTCCGCTGCACAGATTCATGCGCCAGGGCCTCCTACAGACAATGCACTTTGATTTATTGCGCTATCTCTAATAGCACCCGACATATCACCAGATATATATTGGATTTTCCCCTGATCCTGAGTGTCCGGCCCCATGAGACTGTGGTTTTCTCGGCCCCTGGTGGTCGTAGGTCGTTCCCGCTGCACTGATGCATGCGCCAGGGTCTCCTGCAGATAATTCCCTTTGGCTTATTGCGCTATCTCTAATAGCGCCCGAGATATCACCAGATATATATTGGATTTTTCCCTGACCCTGAGTGTCGGGCCCCATGAGACTGCGGTTTTCTCGGCCCCTGGTGGTCCGAGGTCGTTCCCGCTGCACACATTCATGCGCCAGGGCCTCCTGCAGATAATTCACTTTAGTTTATTGCGCTATCTTTAATAGCACCCGAGATATCACCAGATATATATTGGATTTTCCCCTGACCCTGAGTGTCCGGCCCCTGATGGTCCGAGATCGTTCCCGCTGCACAGATTCATGCGCCAGGGCCTCCTGCAGACAATTCACTTTGGTTTATTGCTCTATCTCTAATATCACCCGAGATATCACCAGATATATATTGGATTTTTCCCCGACCCTGAGTGTCCGGCCCCATGAGACGGTGGTATTCTCGGCCGCTGGTGGTCCGAGGTCGTTCCCGCTGGCCAGATTCATGCGCCAGGGCCTCCTACAGACAATGCACTATGATTTATTGCGCTATCTGTAATAGCACCCGAGATATCACCAGATCTATATTGGATTTTCCCCTGACCCTGAGTATCCGGCCCCATGAGACTGTGGTTTTCTCGGCCCCTGGTGGTCCGAGGTCGTTCCCGTTGCACAGATTCATGCGCCAGGGCCTCCTGCAGGTAATGCACTTTGGTTTATTGCGCTATCTCTAATAGCACCCGAGATATCACCAGATATATATTGGATTTTTCACTGACCCTGAGCGTCCGGCCCCATGAGACGGTCGTTTTCTCGGCCCCTGGTGGTCCGAGAACGTTCCCTCTGCACAGGTTCATGCGCCAGCGTCTCCTACAGACAATGCACTTTGATTTATTGCGCTATCTGTAATAGCACCCGAGATATCACCAGATATATATTGGATTTTTCACTGACCCTGAGCGTCCGGCCCCATGAGACGGTCGTTTTCTCGGCCCCTGGTGGTCCGAGGTCGTTCCCGTTGCACAGATTCATGCGCCAGGGCCTCCTGCAGATAATTCACTTTGGTTTATTGCGCTATCTCTAATAGCACCCGAGATATCACCAGATATATATTGGATTTTTCACTGACCCTGAGCGTCCGGCCCCATGAGACGGTCGTTTTCTCGGCCCCTGGTGGTCCGAGGTCGTTCCCGCTGCACAGGTTCATGCGCCAGGGCCTCCTACAGACAATGCACTTTGATTTATTGCGCTATCTCTAATAGCACCCGTGATATCACCAGATATATATTGGATTTTCCCTGACCCTGAGTGTCCGGCCCAATGAGACTGTGGTTTTCTCGGCCCCTGGTGTTCCGTGGTCGTTCCCGCTGTACAGATTCATGCGCCAGGGCCTCCTACAGACAATGCACTTTGATTTATTGCGCTATCTGTAATAGCACCCGAGATATCACCAGGTATATATTGGATTTTACTCTGACCCTGAGTGTGCGGCCCCATGAGACGGTGGTTTTCTCGGCCCCTGGTGTTCCGAGGTCGTTCCCGCTGCACAGATTCATGCGCCAGGGCCTCCTACAGACAATGCACTTTGATTTATTGCGCTATCTGTAATAGCACCCGAGATATCACCAGATATATATTGGATTTTACCCTGACCCTGAGTGTCCGGCCCCATGTGACGGTGGTTGTCTCAGCCCCTGGAGGTCCGAGGACGTTCCCGCTGCACAGATACATGCGCCAGGGCCTCCTGCAGATAATTGACTTTGGTTTATTGCGCTATCTCTAATAGCACCCGAGATATCAAGAGATATATACTGGATTTTCCCCTTACCCTGAGTGTCCGGCCCAATGAGACTGTGGTTCTCTCGGCCCCTGGTGGCCCGAGGTCGTTCCCGCTGCACAGATTCATGCGCCAGGGCCTCCTACAGACAATGCACTTTGATTTATTGCGCTATCTGTAAGAGCACCCGAGATATCACCAGATATATATTGGATTTTTCACTGACCCTGAGTGTCCGGCCCCATGAGACTGTCGTTTTCTCGGCCCCTGGTGGTCCGAGGTCGTTCCCGCTGCACAGATTCATGCGCCAGGGCCTCCTGCAGATAATTCACTTTGGTTTATTGCGCTATCTCTAATAGCACCCGAGATATCACCAGAAATATATTGGATTTTACCCTGACCCTGAGTGTCCGGCCCCATGAGACTGTGCTTTTCTCGGCCCCTGGTGGTCCGAGGTCGTTCCCGTTGCACAGATTCATGCGCCAGGGCCTCCTACAGACAATGCACTTTGATTTATTGCGCTATCTGTAATAGCACCCGAGATATCACCAAATATATATTGGATATTACCGTGACCCTGAGTGTCCGGCCCCATGAGACGGTGGTTTTCTCGGTCCCTGGTGTTCCGAGGTCGTTCCCGCTGCACAGATTCATGCGCCAGGGCCTCCTACAGACAATGCACTTTGATTTATTGCGCTACCTGTAATAGCACTCGAGATATCACCAGATATATATTGGATTTTACCCTGACCCTGAGTGTCCGGCCCCATGAGACAGTGGTTTTTTCGGCCCCTGGTGGTCCGAGGTCGTTCCCGCTGCACAGATTCATGCGCCAGGGCCTCCTACAGACAATGCACTTTGATTTATTGCGCTATCTGTAATAGCACCCGATATATCAGCAGATATATATTGAATTATTCACTGACCCTGAGTGTCCGGCCCCATGAGACGGTCGTTTTCTCGGCCCCTGGTGGTCCGAGGTCGTTCCCGCTGCACAGATTCATGCGCCAGGGCCACCTGCAGATAATTCACTTTGGTTTATTGCGCTATCTCTAATAGCACCCGAGATATCAGCAGATATATATTGGATTTTTCACTGACTCTGAGTGACCGGCCCAATGAGACTGTGGTTTTTTCGGCCCCTGGTGGACCGAGGATGTTCCCGCTGCACAGATTCATGCGCCAGGGCCTCCTACAGACAATGCACTTTGATTTATTGCGCTATCTGTAATAGCACCCGAGATATCGGCAGATATATATTGGATTTTTCACTGACCCTGAGTGTCCGGCCCCATGAGACGGTCGTATTCTCGGCCCCTGGTGGTCCGAGGTCGTTCCCGCTGCACAGATTCGTGCGCCAGGGCCTCCTGGAGATAATTCACTTTGGTTTATTGCGCTATCTCTAATAGCACCCGAGATATCAGCAGATATATATTGCATTTTTCACTGACCCTGAGTGACCGGCCCCATGAGACGGTAGTTTTCTCGGCCCCTGGTGGTCCGAGGTCGTTCCCGCTGCACAGATTCATGCGCCAGGGCCTACTGCAGATAATTCACTTTGATTTATTGCGCTATCTGTAATAGCACCCGAGATATCACCACATATATATTGGATTTTTCACTGACCCTGAGTGTCCGGCCACATGAGACGGTAGTTTTCTCGGTCCCTGGTGGTCCGAGGTCGTTCCCGCTGCACAGATTCATGCGCCAGGGCCTCCTACAGACAATGCACTTTGATTTATTTCGCTATCTCTAATAGCACCCGTGATATCACCTGATATATATTGGATTTTACCCTGACCCTGACAGTCCGGCCGCATGAGACTGTGGTTTTCTCGGCCCCTGGTGGTCCGAGGTTGTTCCCCTTGCACAGATTCATTCGCCAGGGCCTCCTGCAGATAATTCACTTTGGTTTATTGCGCTATCTGTAATGGCACCCGAGATATCACCAGATCTATATTGGATTTTCCCCTGACCCTGAGTGTCCGGCCCCATGAGACTGTGGTTTTCTCGGCCCCTGGTGGTCTGAGGTCGCTCCCGTGTTACAGATTCATGCGCCAGGGCCTCCTGCAGATAATTCACTATGGTTTATTGCGCTATCTCTAATAGCACCCGAGATATCAACACATATATATTGGATATTTCACTGACCCCGAGTGTCCGGCCCCATGAGACGGTGGTTTTCTCGGTCCCTGGTGTTCCGAGGTCGTTCCCGCTGCACAGATTCATGCGCCAGGGCCTCCTATAGACAATGCACTTTGATTTATTGCGCTATCTGTAATAGCACCCGAGATATCACCAGATATATGCTGGATTTTTACATGACCTTGGGTGACGGATTCCGAATATCTATAATTTTCTCGGCCCCTGCTGGTCCGAGGTCGTTACCGCTGCACAGATTCATTCGCCTGGGCCTCCTACAGACAATGCACATTGATTTATTAAGCTATCTGTAATAGCACCCGAGATATCATCAGATATATATTGGATTTTCCCCTGACCCTGAGTGTCCGGCCCCATGAGACTGTGGTTTTCTCGGCCCCTGGTGGTCCGAGGTCGTTCCCGCTGGCCAGATTCATGCGCCTGGGCCTCCTACAGACAATGCACTTTGATTTATTGCGCTATCTCTAATAGCACCCGAGATATCACCAGATATATATTGGATTTTTCCCTGACCCTGAGTGTCCGGCGCCATGAGACGGTGGTTTTCTTGGCCCCTCGTGGTCGGAGGTCGTTCCCGCTGCACAGATTCATGCGCCAGGGCCTCCTGCAGATAATTCACTTTCGTTTATTGCGCTATCTCTAATAGCACCCGAGATATCACCAGATATATATTGGATTTTTCCCTGACCCTGAGTTTCCGGCCCCATGAGACTGTGGTTTTTTCGGCCTCTGGTGGTCCGAGGACGTTCCCGCTGCACAGATTCATGCGCCAGGGCCTCCTACAGACAATGCACTTTGATTTATTGCGCTATCTGTAATAGCACCCGAGATATCAGCAGATATATATTGGATTTTTCACTGACCCTGAGTGTCCGGCCCCATGAGACGGTCGTTTTCTCGGCCCCTGGTGGTCCGAGGTCGTTCCCGCTGCACAGATTCATGCGCCAGGGCCTACTGCAGATAATTCACTTTGATTTATTGCGCTATCTGTAATAGCACCCGAGATATCACCACATATATATTGGATTTTTCACTGACCCTGAGTGTCCGGCCCCATGAGACGGTAGTTTTCTCGGTCCCTGGTGGTCCGAGGTCGTTCCCGCTGCACAGATTCATGCGCCAGGGCCTCCTACAGACAATGCACTTTGATTTATTTCGCTATCTCTAATAGCACCCGAGATATCACCTGATATATATTGTATTTTTCCCTGACCCTGACAGTCCGGCCGCATGAGACTGTGGTTTTCTCGGCCCCTGGTGGTCCGAGGTCGTTCCCCTTGCACAGATTCATGCGCCAGGGCCTCCTGCAGATAATTCACTTTGGTTTATTGCGCTATCTGTAATGGCACCCGAGATATCACCAGATCTATATTGGATTTTCCCCTGACCCTGAGTGTCCGGCCCCATGAGACTGTGGTTTTCTCGGCCCCTGGTGGTCCGAGGTCGCTCCCGTTGTACAGATTCATGCGCCAGGGCCTCCTGCAGATAATTCACTTTGGTTTATTGCGCTATCACTAATAGCACCCGAGATATCACCAGATATATATTGGATTTTTCCCTGACCCTGAGTGTCCGGCCCAATGAGACTGCGGTTTTCTCGGCCCCTGGTGGTCCGAGGTTGTTCCCGCTGCACAGATTCATGCGCCAGGGCCTCCTACAGACAATGCACTTTGATTTATTGCTCTATCTGTAATAGCACCCGAGATATTACCAGATATATATTGGATTTTCCCCTGACCCTGAGTGTCCTGCCCCATGAGACGGTGGTTTTCTCGGCCCCTGGTGTTCCGAGGTCGTTTCCGCTGCACAGATTCATGCGCCAGGGCCTCCTACAGACAATGCACTTTGATTTATTGCGCTATCTCTAATAGCACCCGACATATCACCAGATATATATTGGATTTTCCCCTGATCCTGAGTGTCCGGCCCCATGAGACTGTGGTTTTCTCGGCCCCTGGTGGTCGTAGGTCGTTCCCGCTGCACTGATGCATGCGCCAGGGTCTCCTGCAGATAATTCCCTTTGGCTTATTGCGCTATCTCTAATAGCGCCCGAGATATCACCAGATATATATTGGATTTTTCCCTGACCCTGAGTGTCGGGCCCCATGAGACTGCGGTTTTCTCGGCCCCTGGTGGTCCGAGGTCGTTCCCGCTGCACACATTCATGCGCCAGGGCCTCCTGCAGATAATTCACTTTAGTTTATTGCGCTATCTTTAATAGCACCCGAGATATCACCAGATATATATTAGATTTTCCCCTGACCCTGAGTGTCCGGCCCCTGATGGTCCGAGATCGTTCCCGCTGCACAGATTCATGCGCCAGGGCCTCCTGCAGACAATTCACTTTGGTTTATTGCTCTATCTCTAATATCACCCGAGATATCACCAGATATATATTGGATTTTTCCCCGACCCTGAGTGTCCGGCCCCATGAGACGGTGGTATTCTCGGCCGCTGGTGGTCCGAGGTCGTTCCCGCTGGCCAGATTCATGCGCCAGGGCCTCCTACAGACAATGCACTATGATTTATTGCGCTATCTGTAATAGCACCCGAGATATCACCAGATCTATATTGGATTTTCCCCTGACCCTGAGTATCCGGCCCCATGAGACTGTGGTTTTCTCGGCCCCTGGTGGTCCGAGGTCGTTCCCGTTGCACAGATTCATGCGCCAGGGCCTCCTGCAGGTAATGCACTTTGGTTTATTGCGCTATCTCTAATAGCACCCGAGATATCACCAGATATATATTGGATTTTTCACTGACCCTGAGCGTCCGGCCCCATGAGACGGTCGTTTTCTCGGCCCCTGGTGGTCCGAGAACGTTCCCTCTGCACAGGTTCATGCGCCAGCGTCTCCTACAGACAATGCACTTTGATTTATTGCGCTATCTGTAATAGCACCCGAGATATCACCAGATATATATTGGATTTTTCACTGACCCTGAGCGTCCGGCCCCATGAGACGGTCGTTTTCTCGGCCCCTGGTGGTCCGAGGTCGTTCCCGTTGCACAGATTCATGCGCCAGGGCCTCCTGCAGATAATTCACTTTGGTTTATTGCGCTATCTCTAATAGCACCCGAGATATCACCAGATATATATTGGATTTTTCACTGACCCTGAGCGTCCGGCCCCATGAGACGGTCGTTTTCTCGGCCCCTGGTGGTCCGAGGTCGTTCCCGCTGCACAGGTTCATGCGCCAGGGCCTCCTACAGACAATGCACTTTGATTTATTGCGCTATCTCTAATAGCACCCGTGATATCACCAGATATATATTGGATTTTCCCTGACCCTGAGTGTCCGGCCCAATGAGACTGTGGTTTTCTCGGCCCCTGGTGTTCCGTGGTCGTTCCCGCTGTACAGATTCATGCGCCAGGGCCTCCTACAGACAATGCACTTTGATTTATTGCGCTATCTGTAATAGCACCCGAGATATCACCAGGTATATATTGGATTTTACTCTGACCCTGAGTGTGCGGCCCCATGAGACGGTGGTTTTCTCGGCCCCTGGTGTTCCGAGGTCGTTCCCGCTGCACAGATTCATGCGCCAGGGCCTCCTACAGACAATGCACTTTGATTTATTGCGCTATCTGTAATAGCACCCGAGATATCACCAGATATATATTGGATTTTACCCTGACCCTGAGTGTCCGGCCCCATGTGACGGTGGTTGTCTCAGCCCCTGGAGGTCCGAGGACGTTCCCGCTGCACAGATACATGCGCCAGGGCCTCCTGCAGATAATTGACTTTGGTTTATTGCGCTATCTCTAATAGCACCCGAGATATCAAGAGATATATACTGGATTTTCCCCTTACCCTGAGTGTCCGGCCCAATGAGACTGTGGTTCTCTCGGCCCCTGGTGGTCCGAGGTCGTTCCCGCTGCACAGATTCATGCGCCAGGGCCTCCTACAGACAATGCACTTTGATTTATTGCGCTATCTGTAAGAGCACCCGAGATATCACCAGATATATATTGGATTTTTCACTGACCCTGAGTGTCCGGCCCCATGAGACTGTCGTTTTCTCGGCCCCTGGTGGTCCGAGGTCGTTCCCGCTGCACAGATTCATGCGCCAGGGCCTCCTGCAGATAATTCACTTTGGTTTATTGCGCTATCTCTAATAGCACCCGAGATATCACCAGAAATATATTGGATTTTACCCTGACCCTGAGTGTCCGGCCCCATGAGACTGTGCTTTTCTCGGCCCCTGGTGGTCCGAGGTCGTTCCCGTTGCACAGATTCATGCGCCAGGGCCTCCTACAGACAATGCACTTTGATTTATTGCGCTATCTGTAATAGCACCCGAGATATCACCAAATATATATTGGATATTACCGTGACCCTGAGTGTCCGGCCCCATGAGACGGTGGTTTTCTCGGTCCCTGGTGTTCCGAGGTCGTTCCCGCTGCACAGATTCATGCGCCAGGGCCTCCTACAGACAATGCACTTTGATTTATTGCGCTACCTGTAATAGCACTCGAGATATCACCAGATATATATTGGATTTTACCCTGACCCTGAGTGTCCGGCCCCATGAGACAGTGGTTTTTTCGGCCCCTGGTGGTCCGAGGTCGTTCCCGCTGCACAGATTCATGCGCCAGGGCCTCCTACAGACAATGCACTTTGATTTATTGCGCTATCTGTAATAGCACCCGATATATCAGCAGATATATATTGAATTATTCACTGACCCTGAGTGTCCGGCCCCATGAGACGGTCGTTTTCTCGGCCCCTGGTGGTCCGAGGTCGTTCCCGCTGCACAGATTCATGCGCCAGGGCCACCTGCAGATAATTCACTTTGGTTTATTGCGCTATCTCTAATAGCACCCGAGATATCAGCAGATATATATTGGATTTTTCACTGACTCTGAGTGACCGGCCCAATGAGACTGTGGTTTTTTCGGCCCCTGGTGGACCGAGGATGTTCCCGCTGCACAGATTCATGCGCCAGGGCCTCCTACAGACAATGCACTTTGATTTATTGCGCTATCTGTAATAGCACCCGAGATATCGGCAGATATATATTGGATTTTTCACTGACCCTGAGTGTCCGGCCCCATGAGACGGTCGTATTCTCGGCCCCTGGTGGTCCGAGGTCGTTCCCGCTGCACAGATTCGTGCGCCAGGGCCTCCTGGAGATAATTCACTTTGGTTTATTGCGCTATCTCTAATAGCACCCGAGATATCAGCAGATATATATTGCATTTTTCACTGACCCTGAGTGACCGGCCCCATGAGACGGTAGTTTTCTCGGCCCCTGGTGGTCCGAGGTCGTTCCCGCTGCACAGATTCATGCGCCAGGGCCTACTGCAGATAATTCACTTTGATTTATTGCGCTATCTGTAATAGCACCCGAGATATCACCACATATATATTGGATTTTTCACTGACCCTGAGTGTCCGGCCACATGAGACGGTAGTTTTCTCGGTCCCTGGTGGTCCGAGGTCGTTCCCGCTGCACAGATTCATGCGCCAGGGCCTCCTACAGACAATGCACTTTGATTTATTTCGCTATCTCTAATAGCACCCGTGATATCACCTGATATATATTGGATTTTACCCTGACCCTGACAGTCCGGCCGCATGAGACTGTGGTTTTCTCGGCCCCTGGTGGTCCGAGGTTGTTCCCCTTGCACAGATTCATTCGCCAGGGCCTCCTGCAGATAATTCACTTTGGTTTATTGCGCTATCTGTAATGGCACCCGAGATATCACCAGATCTATATTGGATTTTCCCCTGACCCTGAGTGTCCGGCCCCATGAGACTGTGGTTTTCTCGGCCCCTGGTGGTCTGAGGTCGCTCCCGTGTTACAGATTCATGCGCCAGGGCCTCCTGCAGATAATTCACTATGGTTTATTGCGCTATCTCTAATAGCACCCGAGATATCAACACATATATATTGGATATTTCACTGACCCCGAGTGTCCGGCCCCATGAGACGGTGGTTTTCTCGGTCCCTGGTGTTCCGAGGTCGTTCCCGCTGCACAGATTCATGCGCCAGGGCCTCCTATAGACAATGCACTTTGATTTATTGCGCTATCTGTAATAGCACCCGAGATATCACCAGATATATGCTGGATTTTTACATGACCTTGGGTGACGGATTCCGAATATCTATAATTTTCTCGGCCCCTGCTGGTCCGAGGTCGTTACCGCTGCACAGATTCATTCGCCTGGGCCTCCTACAGACAATGCACATTGATTTATTAAGCTATCTGTAATAGCACCCGAGATATCATCAGATATATATTGGATTTTCCCCTGACCCTGAGTGTCCGGCCCCATGAGACTGTGGTTTTCTCGGCCCCTGGTGGTCCGAGGTCGTTCCCGCTGGCCAGATTCATGCGCCTGGGCCTCCTACAGACAATGCACTTTGATTTATTGCGCTATCTCTAATAGCACCCGAGATATCACCAGATATATATTGGATTTTTCCCTGACCCTGAGTGTCCGGCGCCATGAGACGGTGGTTTTCTTGGCCCCTCGTGGTCGGAGGTCGTTCCCGCTGCACAGACTCATGCGCCAGGGCCTCCTGCAGATAATTCACTTTCGTTTATTGCGCTATCTCTAATAGCACCCGAGATATCACCAGATATATATTGGATTTTTCCCTGACCCTGAGTTTCCGGCCCCATGAGACTGTGGTTTTTTCGGCCTCTGGTGGTCCGAGGACGTTCCCGCTGCACAGATTCATGCGCCAGGGCCTCCTACAGACAATGCACTTTGATTTATTGCGCTATCTGTAATAGCACCCGAGATATCAGCAGATATATATTGGATTTTTCACTGACCCTGAGTGTCCGGCCCCATGAGACGGTCGTTTTCTCGGCCCCTGGTGGTCCGAGGTCGTTCCCGCTGCACAGATTCATGCGCCAGGGCCTACTGCAGATAATTCACTTTGATTTATTGCGCTATCTGTAATAGCACCCGAGATATCACCACATATATATTGGATTTTTCACTGACCCTGAGTGTCCGGCCCCATGAGACGGTAGTTTTCTCGGTCCCTGGTGGTCCGAGGTCGTTCCCGCTGCACAGATTCATGCGCCAGGGCCTCCTACAGACAATGCACTTTGATTTATTTCGCTATCTCTAATAGCACCCGAGATATCACCTGATATATATTGTATTTTTCCCTGACCCTGACAGTCCGGCCGCATGAGACTGTGGTTTTCTCGGCCCCTGGTGGTCCGAGGTCGTTCCCCTTGCACAGATTCATGCGCCAGGGCCTCCTGCAGATAATTCACTTTGGTTTATTGCGCTATCTGTAATGGCACCCGAGATATCACCAGATCTATATTGGATTTTCCCCTGACCCTGAGTGTCCGGCCCCATGAGACTGTGGTTTTCTCGGCCCCTGGTGGTCCGAGGTCGCTCCCGTTGTACAGATTCATGCGCCAGGGCCTCCTGCAGATAATTCACTTTGGTTTATTGCGCTATCACTAATAGCACCCGAGATATCACCAGATATATATTGGATTTTTCACTGACCCTGAGCGTCCGGCCCCATGAGACGGTCGTTTTCTCGGCCCCTGGTGGTCCGAGGTCGTGCCCGCTGCACAGGTTCATGCGCCAGGATCTCCTACAGACAATGCACTTTGATTTATTGCGCTATCTCTAATAGCACCCGAGATATCACCAGATATATATTGGATTTTTCCCTGACCCTGAGTGTCCGGCGCCATGAGACGGTAGTTTTCTTGGCCCCTGGTGGTCCGAGGTCGTTCCCGCTGCACAGATGCATGCGCCAGGGCCTCCTGCAGATAATTCACTTTGGTTTATTGCGCTATCTGTAATAGCACCCGAGATATCACCGGATATATGCTGGATTTTTACATGACCTTGGGTGACGGATTCCGAATATCTATAATTTTCTCGGCCCCTGGTGGTCCGAGGTCGTTCCCGCTGCACAGATTCATTCGCCTGGGCCTCCTACAGACAATGCACTTTGATTTATTGCGCTATCTGTAATAGCACCCGAGATATCACCAGATATATATTGGATTTTCCCCTGACCCTGAGTGTCCGGCCCCATGAGACTGTGGTTTTCTCGGCCCCTGGTGGTCCGAGGTCGTTCCCGCTGGCCAGATTCATGCGCCTGGGCCTCCTACAGACAATGCACTTTGATTTATTGCGCTATCTCTAATAGCACCCGAGATATCACCAGATATATATTGGATTTTTCCCTGACCCTGAGTGTCCGGCGCCATGACACGGTGGTTTTCTTGGCCCCTGGTGGTCCGAGGTCGTTCCCGCTGCACAGATGCATGCGCCAGGGCCTCCTGCAGATAATTCACTTTGGTTTATTGCGCTATCTCTAATAGCACCCGAGATATCACCAGATATATATTGGATTTTCCCCTGACCCTGAGTGTCCGGCCCCATGAGACTGTGGTTTTCCCGGCCCCTGGTGGTCCGAGGTCGTTCCCGCTGCACAGATTCATGCGCCGGGGCCTCCTACCGACAATGCACTTTGATTTATTGGGCTATCTGTAATAGCACCCGAGATATCACCAGATATATATTGGATTTTCCCCTGACCCTGAGTGTGCGGCCCCATGAGACTGTGGTTTTCTCGGCCCCTGGTGGTCCGAGGTCGTTCCAGCTGGCCAGATTTATTCCCCTGGGCCTCCTACAGACAATGCACTTTGATTTATTGCGCTATCTGTAATAGCACCCGAGATATCACCAGATATATATTGGATTTTTCCCTGACCCTGAGTGTCCGGCCCCATGAGACTGTCGTTTTCTCGGCCCCTGGTGGTCCGAGGTCGTTCCCGCTGCACAGATTCATGCGCCAGGGCCTGCTGCAGATAATTCACTTTGGTTTATTGCGCTATCTCTAATAGCACCCGAGATATCACCAGAAATATATTGGATTTTACCCTGACCCTGAGTGTCCGGCCCCATGAGACTGTGCTTTTTTCGGCCCCTGGTGGTCCGAGGTCGTTCCCGTTGCACAGATTCATGCGCCACGGCCTCCTACAGACAATGCACTTTGATTTATTGCGCTATCTGTAATAGCACCCGAGATATCACCAGATCTATATTGGATTTTCCCCTGACCCTGAGTGTCCGGCCCCATGAGACTGTGGTTTTTTCGGCCCCTGGTGGTCCGAGGTCGTTCCCGTTGCACAGATTCATGCGCCACTGCCTCCTACAGACAATGCACTTTGATTTATTGCGCTATCTGTAATAGCACCCGAGATATCACCAGATCTATATTGGATTTTCCCCTGACCCTGAGTGTCCGGCCCCATGAGACTGTGGTTTTTTCGGCCCCTGGTGGTCCGAGGACGTTCCCGCTGCACAGATTCATGCGCCAGGGCCTCCTACAGACAATGCACTTTGATTTATTGCGCTATCTGTAATAGCACCCGAGATATCAGCAGATATATATTGGATTTTTCACTGACCCTGAGTGTCCGGCCCCATGAGACGGTCGTTTTCTCGGTCCCTGGTGGTCCGAGGTCGTTGCCGCTGCACAGATTCATGCGCCAGGGCCTCCTGCAGATAATTCACTTTGGTTTATTGCGCTATCTCTAATAGCACCCGAGATATCAGCAGATATATATTGCATTTTTCACTGACCCTGAGTGACCGGCCCCATGAGACGGTAGTTTTCTCGGCCCCTGCTGGTCCGAGGTCGTTCCCGCTGCACAGATTCATGCGCCAGGGCCTACTGCAGATAATTCACTTTGATTTATTGCGCTATCTCTAATAGCACCCGAGATATCAACACATATATATTGGATATTTCACTGACCCCGAGTGTCCGGCCCCATGGGACGGTGGTTTTCTCGGTCCCTGGTGTTCCGAGGTCGTTCCCGCTGCACAGATTCATGCGCCAGGGCCTCCTATAGACAATGCACTTTGCTTTATTGCGCTATCTGTAATAGCACCCGAGATATCACCAGATATATGCTGGATTTTTACATGACCTTGGGTGACGGATTCCGAATATCTATAATTTTCTCGGCCCCTGGTGGTCCGAGGTCGTTACCGCTGCACAGATTCATTCGCCTGGGCCTCCTACAGACAATGCACTTTGATTTATTAAGCTATCTGTAATAGCACCCGAGATATCACCAGATATATATTGGATTTTCCCCTGACCCTGAGTGTCCGGCCCCATGAGACTGTGGTTTTCTCGGCCCCTGGTGGTCCGAGGTCGTTCCCGCTGGCCAGATTCATGCGCCTGGGCCTCCTACAGACAATGCACTTTGATTTATTGCGCTATCTCTAATAGCACCCGAGATATCACCAGATATATATTGGATTTTTCCCTGACCCTGAGTGTCCGGCGCCATGAGACGGTGGTTTTCTTGGCCCCTGGTGGTCCGAGGTCGTTCCCGCTGCACAGATTCATGCGCCAGGGCCTCCTGCAGATAATTCACTTTCGTTTATTGCGCTATCTCTAATAGCACCCGAGATATCACCAGATATATATTGGATTTTTCCCTGACCCTGAGTTTCCGGCCCCATGAGACCGTGGTTTTTTCGGCCCCTGGTGGTCCGAGGACGTTCCCGCTGCACAGATTCATGCGCCAGGGCCTCCTACAGACAATGCACTTTGATTTATTGCGCTATCTGTAATAGCACCCGAGATATCAGCAGATATATATTGGATTTTTCACTGACCCTGAGTGTCCGGCCCCATGAGACGGTCGTTTTCTCGGCCCCTGGTGGTCCGAGGTCGTTCCCGCTGCACAGATTCATGCGCCAGGGCCTCCTGCAGATAATTCACTTTGCTTTATTGCGCTATCTCTAATAGCACCCGAGATATCAGCAGATATATATTGCATTTTTCACTGACCCTGAGTGACCGGCCCCATGAGACGGTAGTTTTCTCGGCCCCTGGTGGTCCGAGGTCGTTCCCGCTGCACAGATTCATGCGCCAGGGCCTACTGCAGATAATTCACTTTGATTTATTGCGCTATCTGTAATAGCACCCGAGATATCACCACATATATATTGGATTTTTCACTGACCCTGAGTGTCCGGCCCCATGAGACGGTAGTTTTCTCGGTCCCTGGTGGTCCGAGGTCGTTCCCCTTGCACAGATTCATGCGCCAGGGCCTCCTGCAGATAATTCACTTTGGTTTATTGCGCTATCTGTAATGGCACCCGAGATATCACCAGATCTATATTGGATTTTCCCCTGACCCTGAGTGTCCGGCCCCATGAGACTGTGGTTTTCTCGGCCCCTGGTGGTCCGAGGTCGCTCCCGTTGTACAGATTCATGCGCCAGGGCCTCCTGCAGATAATTCACTATGGTTTATTGCGCTATCTCTAATAGCACCCGAGATATCAACACATATATATTGGATATTTCACTGACCCCGAGTGTCCGGCCCCATGAGACGGTGGTTTTCTCGGTCCCTGGTGTTCCGAGGTCGTTCCCGCTGCACAGATTCATGCGCCAGGGCCTCCTATAGACAATGCACTTTGATTTATTGCGCTATCTGTAATAGCACCCGAGATATCACCAGATATATGCTGGATTTTTACATGACCTTGGGTGACGGATTCCGAATATCTATAATTTCCTCGGCCCCTGGTGGTCCGAGGTCGTTACCGCTGCACAGATTCATTCGCCTGGGCCTCCTACAGACAATGCACTTTGATTTATTAAGCTATCTGTAATAGCACCCGAGATATCACCAAATATATATTGGATTTTCCCCTGACCCTGAGTGTCCGGCCCCATGAGACTGTGGTTTTCTCGGCCCCTGGTGGTCCGAGGTCGTTCCCGCTGGCCAGATTCATGCGCCTGGGCCTCCTACAGACAATGCACTTTGATTTATTGCGCTATCTCTAATAGCACCCGAGATATCACCAGATATATATTGGATTTTTCCCTGATCCTGAGTGTCCGGCGCCATGAGACGGTGGTTTTCTTGGCCCCTGGTGGTCCGAGGTCGTTCCCGCTGGCCAGATTTATTCGCCTGGGCCTCCTACAGACAATGCACTTTGATTTATTGCGCTATCTGTAATAGCACCCGAGATATCACCAGATATATATTGGATTTTTCCCTGACCCTGAGTGTCCGGCCCCATGAGACGGTGGTTTACTCGGCCCCTGGTGGTCGGAGGTCGTTCCTGCTGGCCAGATTCATTCGCCTGGGCCTCCTACAGACAATGCACTTTGATTTATTGCGCTATCTCTAATAGCACCCGAGATATCACCAGATATTTGCTGGATTTTTACATGATCTTGGGTGACGGATTCCGAATATCTGTAATTTTCTCGGCCACTGGTGGTCCGAGGTCGTTCCTGCGGCACAGATTCATTCGCAAGGGCCTCCTACAGACAATGCACTTTGGTTTCTTGCGCTATCCGTAATTGCACCCGAGATATCACCAGATATATATTGGATTTTCCCCTGACCCAGAGTGTCCGGCCCCATGAGACTGTGGTTTTCACGGCCCCTGGTGGTCCGAGGTCGTTGCCGCTGGCCAGATTCATGCGCCTGGGCCTCCTACAGACAATGCACTTTGATTTATTGCGCTATCTCTAATAGCACCCGAGATATCACCAGATATATATTGGATTTTTCCCTGACCCTGAGTGTCCGGCGCCATGAGACGGTGGTTTTCTTGGCCCCTGGTGGTCCGAGGTCGTTCCCGCTGGCCAGATTTATTCGCCTGGGCCTCCCACAGACAATGCACTTTGATTTATTGCGCTATCTGTAATAGCACCCGAGATATCACCAGATATATATTGGATTTTTCCCTGACCCTGAGTGTCCGGCCGACTGGTTTACTCGGCCCCTGGTGGTCGGAGGTCGTTCCTGCTGGCCAGATTCATTCGCCTGGGCCTCCTACAGACAATGCACTTTGATTTATTGCGCTATCTCTAATAGCACCCGAGATATCACCAGATATTTGCTGGATTTTTACATGATCTTGGGTGACGGATTCCGAATATCTGTAATTTTCTCGGCCACTGGTGGTCCGAGGTCGTTCCTGCGGCACAGATTCATTCGCAAGGGCCTCCTACAGACAATGCACTTTGGTTTCTTGCGCTATCCGTAATTGCACCCGAGATATCACCAGATATATATTGGATTTTCCCCTGACCCAGAGTGTCCGGCCCCATGAGACTGTGGTTTTCTCGGCCCCTGGTGGTCCGAGGTCGTTGCCGCTGCACAGGTTCATGCGCCAGGGCCTCCTACAGACAATGCACTTTGATTTATTGCGCTATCTGTAATAGCACCCGAGATATCAC
Organism: Nomia melanderi; assembly: GCF_051020985.1. Lineage (NCBI taxonomy): Eukaryota > Metazoa > Arthropoda > Insecta > Hymenoptera > Halictidae > Nomia > Nomia melanderi. The sequence goes on along the minus strand of NW_027475138.1, from coordinate 758,620 downwards.
CAGATATATATTGGATATTACCCTCACCCTGAGTGTCCAGCCCCATGAGACGGTGGTTTTCTCGGCCCCAGGTGGACCGAGGTCGTTCCCGCTGCACAGATTCATGCGCCAGGGCCTCCTCCAGACAATGAACTTCGATTTATTGCGCTATCTGTAATAGCTCCAGACATATCACCAGATATATATTGGATTTTCCCCTGACCCTGAGTGACCGTCCCCATGTGACTGCGGTTTTCTCGGCCCCTGGTGGTCCGAGGTCGTTCCCGCTTGCCAGATTCATGCGCCAGGGCCTCCTGCAGATAATTCACTTTGATTTATTGCGCTATCTGTAATAGCACCCGAGATATCACCAGATATATATTGGATTTTCCCCTGACCCTGAGTGTCCGGCTCCATGAGACTGTGGTTTTCTCGGCCCCTGGTGGTCCGAGGTCGTTCCCGCTGCACAGATTCATGCGCCAGGGCCTCCTACAGACAATGCACTTTGATTTATTGCGCTATCTGTAATAGCACCCGCGATATCACCAGATATATATTGGATTTTACCCTGACCCTGAGTGTCCGGCCCCATGAGACTGTGGTTTTTTCGGCCCCTGGTGGTCCGAGGTCGTTCCTGCTGCACAGATTCATGCGTCAGGGCCTCCTGCAGACAATGCACTTTGATTTATCGCGCTATCTCTAATGGTACCCGATATATCTCCAGATATATAATGGATTTTTCCCTGACCCTGAGTGTCCGGCCCCATGAGACTGTGGTTTTCTCGGCCCCTGGTGGTCCGAGGTCGTTCCCCTTGCACAGATTCATGCGCCAGGGCCTCCTGCAGATAATTCACTTTGGTTTATTGCGCTATCTCTAATAGCACCCGAGATATCACCAGATATATATTGGATTTTTCACTGACCCTGAGCGTCCGGCCCCATGAGACGGTCGTTTTCTCGGCCCCTGGTGGTCCGAGGTCGTTCCCGCTGCACAGGTTCATGCGCCAGTGTCTCCTACAGACAATGCACTTTGATCTATTGCGCTATCTCTAATAGCACCCGAGATATCACCAGATATATATTGGAATTTACCCTGACCCTGAGTGTCCGGCCCCATGAGACTGTGGTTTTTTCGGCCCCTGGTGGTCCGAGGTCGTTCCCGCTGCACAGATTCATGCGCCAGGGCCTCCTACAGACAATGCACATTGATTTATTGCGCTATCTGTAATAGTACCCGAGATATCACCAGATATATATTGGATTTTACCCTGACCCTGAGTGTCCGGCACCATGAGACGGTGGTTGTCTCGGCCCCTGGAGGTCCGAGGACGTTCCCGCTGCACAGATTCATGCGCCAGGGCCTCCTGCGGATAATTCACTTTGGTTTATTGCGCTATCTCTAAAAGCACCCGAGATATCACCAGATATATACTGGATTTTCCCCTGACCCTGAGTGTCCGGCCCCATGAGACTGTGGTTTTCTCGGCCCCTGGTGGTGCGAGGTCGTTCCCCCTTCACAGATTCATGCGCCAGGGCCTCCTACAGACAATGCACTTTGATTTATTGCGCTATCTGTAATAGCACCCGAGATATCACCAGATATATATTGGATTTTACCCTGACCCTGAGTATCCGGCCCTATGAGACTGTGGTTTTTTCGGCCCCTGGTGGTCCGAGGTCGTTCCTGCTGCACAGACTCATTCGCCTGTGCCTCCTACAGACAATGCACTTTGATTTATCGCGCTATCTGTAATAGCACCCGAGATATCACCAGATATATATTGGATTTTTCCCCGACCCTGAGTCTCCGCCCCATGTGTCTGTGGTTTTCTCGGCCCCTGGTGGTCCGAGGTCGATCAGGCTGCACAGATTCATGCGCTAGGCCCTCCTACAGATAAGGCACTTTGATTCATTGCGCTATCTGTAATAGCACCCGAGATATCGCCAGATATATATTTGATTTTTCCCCGACCCTGAGCGTCCGGCCCCATGAGACGGTGGTTTTCTCGGCCCCTGGTGGTCCGACGTCGTTCCCGCTGCACAGATGCATGCGCCAGGGCCTCCTGCAGATAATTCACTTTGATTTATCGCGCTATCTCTAATAGCACCCGAGATATCACCAGATATATATTGGATTTTTCCTCGACCCTGAGTGTCCGGCCCCATGAGACGGTGGTTTTCTCGGCCTCTTGTGGTCAGAGGTCGTTCCCGCTGCACAGATTCATGCGCCAGGGCCTCCTACAGACAATGCACTTTGGTTTATTACGCTATCTCTAATAGCACCCGAGATATCACCAGATACATATTGGATTTTCCCCAGACCCTGAGTGCCCGGCCCCATGAGACGGTGGTTTTCTCGGCCCCTGGTGGTCCGAGGTCGTTCCCGCTGCACAGATGCATGCGCCAGGGCCTCCTGCAGATAATTCACTTTGATTTATCGCGCTATCTCTAATAGCACCCGAGATATCACCAGATATATATTGGATTTTTCCTCGACCCTGAGTGTCCGGCCCCATGAGACGGTGGTTTTCTCGGCCCCTGGTGGTCCAAGGTCGTTCCCGCTGCACAGATTCATGCGCCAGGGCCTCCTGCAGATAATTCACTTTTGTTTATTGCGCTATCTCTAATAGCACCCGAGATATCACCAGATATATACTGGATTTTCCCCTGACCCTGAGTGTCCGGCCCCATGAGACTGTGGTTTTCTCGGCCCCTGGAGGTCCGAGGTCGTTCCCGCTGCACAGATTCATGCGCCAGGGCCTCCTACAGACAATGCACTTTGATTTATTGCGCTATCTGACATAGCAGCCGAGATATCACCAGATATATATTGGATTTTTCACTGACCCTGAGTGTCCGGCCCCATGAGACGGTCGTTTTCTCAGCCCCTGGTGGCCCGAGGTCGTTCCCGCTGCACAGATTCATGCGCCAGGGCCTCCTGCAGATAATTTACTTTGGTTTATTGCGCTATCTGTAATAGCACCCGAGATATCACCAGATATATATTGGATTTTCCCCTGACCCTGAGTGTCCGGCCCCATGAGACGGTGGTTTTATCGGCCCCTCAAGATCCGAGGTCGTTCCCGCTGCACAGATTCATGCGTCAGGGCCTCCTGCAGACAATGCACTTTGATTTATCGAGCTATCTCTAATGGCACCCGATATATCACCAGATATATAATGGATTTTTCCCTGACCCTGAGTGTCCGGCCACATGAGACTGTGGTTTTTTCGGCCCCTGATGGTCCGAGGTCGTTCCCGCTGCACAGATTCATGCGCCAGGGCCTCCTACAGACAATGCACTTTGATTTATTGCGCTCTCTGTAATAGCACCCGAGATATCACCAGATATATATTGGATTTTCCCCTGACCCTGAGTGTCCGGCCCCATGAGACTGTGGTTGTCTCGGCCCCTGGAGGTCCGAGGACGTTCCCGCTGCACAGATTCATGCGCCAGCGCCTCCTGCAGATAATTCACTTTGGTTTATTGCGCTATCTCTAATAGCACCCGAGATATCACCAGATATATACTGGATTTTCCCCTGACCCTGAGTGTCCGGCCCCATGAGACTGTGGTTTTCTCGGCCCCTGGAGGTCCGAGGTCGTTCCCGCTGCACAGATCCATGCGCCAGGGCCTCCTACAGACAATGCACTTTGATTTATTGCGCTATCTGACATAGCAGCCGAGATATCACCAGATATATATTGGATTTTTCACTGACCCTGAGTGTCCGGCCCCATGAGACGGTCGTTTTCTCAGCCCCTGGTGGCCCGAGGTCGTTCCTGCTGCACAGATTCATGCGCCAGGGCCTCCTGCAGATAATTCACTTTGGTTTATTGCGCTATCTGTAATAGCACCCGAGATATCACCAGATATATATTGGATTTTCCCCTGACCCTGAGTGTCCGGCCGATGTGTCGGTGGTTTTCTCGGCCCCTGGTGGTCCGAGGTCGATCCCGCTGCACAGATTCATGCGCTAGGCCCTCCTACAGATAAGGCACTTTGATTTATTGCGCTATCTGTAATAGCACCCGAGATATCACCAGATATATATTGGATTTTACCCTGACCATGAGTGTCCGGCCCCATGAGACTGTGGTTTTTTCGGCCCCTGGTGGTCCGAGGTCGTTCCCGCTGCACAGATTCATGCGCCAGGGCCTCCTGCAGATAATTCACTTTGGTTTATTGCGCTATCTCTAATAGCACCCGAGATATCACCAAATATATATTGGATTTTCCCCTGACCCTGAGTGTCCGGCCCCATGAGACTGTGGTTTTCTCGGCCGCTGGTGGTCCGAGGTCGTTCCCGCTGCACAGATTGATGCGCCAGGGCCTCCTACAGACAATGCACTTTGATTTATTGCGCTATCTGTAATAGCACCCGAGATATCACCAGATATATATTGGATTTTTCACTGACCCTGAGTGCCCGTCCCCATGAGACGGTGATTTTCTCGGCCCCTGGTGGTCCGAGGTCGTTCCCGCTGCACAGATGCATGCGCCAGGGCCTCCTGCAGATAATTCACTTTGGTTTATCGCGCTATCTCTATTAGCACCCGAGATATCACCAGATATATATTGGATTTTTACTCGACCCTGAGTGTCCGGCCCCATGAGACGGTGGTTTTCTCGGCCCCTTGTGGTCAGAGGTTGCTCCCGCTGCACAGATTCATGCGCCAGGGCCTCCTACAGACAATGCAGTTTGGTTTATTGCGCTATCTCTAATAGCACCCGAGATATCACCAGATATATAGTGGATTTTCGCCAGACCCTGAGTGTCCGTCCCCATGAGACGGTGGTTTTCTCGGCCCCTGGTGGTCCGAGGTCGTTCCCGCTGCACAGATTCATGCGCCAGGGCCTCCTACAGACAGTGCACTTTGATTTATTGTACTATCTGTAATAGCACCCGAGATATCACCAGATATATATTGGATTTTTCCCTAACCCTGAGTGTCCAGCCCCATGAGACTGTGGCTTTCTCGGCCCCTGGTTGTCCGAGGTCGTTCCCGCTGCACAGATGCATGCGCCAGGGCCTACTGCAGATAATTCACTTTGGTTTATTGCGCTATCTCTAATAGCACCCGAGATATCACCAGATATATATTGGATTTTCCCCTGACCCTGAGTGTCCGGCCCCATGAGACTGTGGTTGTCTCGGCCCCTGGAGGTCCGAGGACGTTCCCGCTGCACAGATTCATGCGCCAGCGCCTCCTGCAGATAATTCACTTTGGTTTATTGCGCTATCTCTAATAGCACCCGAGATATCACCAGATATATACTGGATTTTTCACTGACCCTGAGTGTCCGGCCCCATGAGACTGTGGTTGTCTCGGCCCCTGGAGGTCCGAGGACGTTCCCGCTGCACAGATTCATGCGCCAGCGCCTCCTGCAGATAATTCACTTTGGTTTATTGCGCTATCTCTAATAGCACCCGAGATATCACCAGATATATACTGGATTTTTCACTGACCCTGAGTGTCCGGCCCCATGAGACGGTCGTTTTCTCAGCCCCTGGTGGCCCGAGGTCGTTCCCGCTGCACAGATTCATGCGCCAGGGCCTCCTGCAGATAATTCACTTTGGTTTATTGCGCTATCTGTAATAGCACCCGAGATATCACCAGATATATATTGGATTTTCCCCTGACCCTGAGCGTCCGGCCCCATGAGACGGTGGTTTTATCGGCCCCTGGTGGTCCGAGGTCGTTCCCGCTGCACAGATTCATGCGTCAGGGCCTACTGCAGACAATGCACTTTGATTTATCGAGCTATCTCTAATGGCACCCGATATATCACCAGATATATAATGGATTTTTCCCTGACCCTGAGTGTCCGGCCACATGAGACTGTGGTTTTCTGGGCCCCTGGTGGCCCGAGGTCGTTCCCGCTGCACAGATTCATGCGCCAGGGTCTCCTACAGACAATGCACATTGATTTATTGCGCTATCTGTAATAGCACCCGAGATATCACCAGATATATATTGGATTTTCCCCTGACCCTGAGTGTCCGGCCCCATGAGACTGTGGTTTTCAGGGCCCCTGGTCGTCCGAGGTCGTTCCCGCTGCACAGATTCATGCGCCGGGGCCTCCTACAGACTATGCACTTTGATTTATTGCGCTATCTGTAATAGCACCCGAGATATCACCAGATATATATTGGATTTTACCCTGACCATGAGTGTCCGGCCCCATGAGACTGTGGTTTTTTCGGCCCCTGGTGGTCCGAGGTCGTTCCCGCTGCACAGATTCATGCGCCAGGGCCTCCTGCAGATAATTCTCTTTGGTTTATTGCGCTATCTCTAATAGCACCCGAGATATCACCAAATATATATTGGATTTTCCCCTGACCCTGAGTGTCCGGCCCCATGAGACTGTGGTTTTCTCGGCCGCTGGTGGTCCGAGGTCGTTCCCGCTGCACAGATTGATGCGTCAGGGCCTCCTACAGACAATGCACTTTGATTTATTGCGCTATCTGTAATAGCACCCGAGATATCACCAGATATATATTGGATTTTTCACTGACCCTGAGTGCCCGTCCCCATGAGACGGTGATTTTCTCGGCCCCTGGTGGTCCGAGGTCGTTCCCGCTGCACAGATGCATGCGCCAGGGCCTCCTGCAGATAATTCACTTTGGTTTATCGCGCTATCTCTATTAGCACCCGAGATATCACCAGATATATATTGGATTTTTACTCGACCCTGAGTGTCCGGCCCCATGAGACGGTGGTTTTCTCGGCCCCTTGTGGTCAGAGGTCGCTCCCGCTGCACAGATTCATGCGCGAGGGCCTCCTACAGACAATGCAGTTTGGTTTATTGCGCTATCTCTAATAGCACCCGAGATATCACCAGATATATAGTGGATTTTCGCCAGACCCTGAGTGTACGTCCCCATGAGACGGTGGTTTTCTCGGCCCCTGGTGGTCCGAGGTCGTTCCCGCTGCACAGATTCATGCGCCAGGGCCTCCTACAGACAGTGCACTTTGATTTATTGTACTATCTGTAATAGCACCCGAGATATCACCAGATATATATTGGATTTTTCCCTAACCCTGAGTGTCCAGCCCCATGAGACTGTGGCTTTCTCGGCCCCTGGTTGTCCGAGGTCGTTCCCGCTGCACAGATTCATGCGCCGGGGCCTCCTACAGACTATGCACTTTGATTTATTGTACTATCTGTAATAGCACCCGAGATATCACCAGATATATGCTGGATTTTCACATGACCTTGGGTGACGGATTCCGAATATCTGTAATTTTCTCGGCCCCTGGTGGTTCGAGGTCGTTCCTGCTGCACAGACTCATTCGCCAGTGCCTCCTACAGACAATGCACTTTGATTTATCGCGCTATCTGTAATAGCACCCGAGATATCACCAGATATATATTGGATTTTTCCTCGACCCTGAGTGTCCGGCCCCATGAGACGGTGGTTTTCTCGGCCTCTTGTGGTCAGAGGTCGTTCCCGCTGCACAGATTCATGCGCCAGGGCCTCCTACAGACAATGCACTTTGGTTTGTTACGCTATCTCTAATAGCACCCGAGATATCAGCAGATACATATTGGATTTTCCCCAGACCCTGAGTGCCCGTCCCCATGAGACGGTGATTTTCTCGGCCCCTGGTGGTCCGAGGTCGTTCCCGCTGCACAGATGCATGCGCCAGGGCCTCCTGCAGATAATTCACTTTGATTTATCGCGCTATCTCTAATAGCACCCGAGATATCACCAGATATATATTGGATTTTCCCCTGACCCTGAGTGTCCGGCCCCATGAGACGGTGGTTGTCTCGGCCCCTGGTGGTCCGAGGTCGTTCCCGCTGCACAGATTCATGCGCCAGGGCCTCCTACAGACAATGCACTTTGATTTATTGTGCTATCTGTAATATAACCCGAGATATCACCAGATATATATTGGATTTTCCCCTGACCCAGAGTGTCCGGCCCCATGAGACTGTGGTTTTCTCGGCCCCTGGTGGTCCGAGGTCGTTGCCGCTGCACAGGTTCATGCGCCAGGGCCTCCTACAGACAATGCACTTTGATTTATTGCGCTATCTGTAATAGCACCCGAGATATCACCAGATATATATTGGATATTACCCTCACCCTGAGTGTCCAGCCCCATGAGACGGTGGTTTTCTCGGCCCCTGTTGGACCGAGGTCGTTCCCGCTGCACAGATTCATGCGCCAGGGCCGCCTCCAGACAATGAACTTTGATTTATTGCGCTATCTGTAATAGCTCCCGACATATCACCAGATATATAATGGATTTTTATATTGGATTTTTCCCTGACCCTGAGTGTCCGGCCCCATGAGACGGTTGTTGTCTCGGCCCCTGGTGGTCCGAGGTCGTTCCCGCTGCACAGATTCTTGCGCCAGGGCCTCCTGCAGATAATTCACTTTGGTTTATTACGCTATCTCTAATAGCACCCAAGATATCACCAGATATATATTGGATTTTTCCCTGATCCTGAGTGTCCGGCCCCATGAGACTGTGGATTTTTCGGCCCCTGGTGGTCCGAGGTCGTTCCCGTTGCACAGATTCATGCGCCAGGGCCTCCTGCAGATAATTCACTTTGGTTTATAGCGCTATATCTAATAGCACCCAAGATATCACCAGATATATATTGGATTTTTCCCTGACCCTGAGTGTCTGGCCCCATGAGACTGTGGTTTCCTCGGCCCCTGGTGGTCCGAGGTCGTTCCCGCTGCACAGATTCATGCGCCAGGGCCTCCTACAGACAATGCACTTTGATTTATTTCGCTATCTGTAATAGGACCCGAGATATCACCAGATATATATTGTATTTTCCCCAGACCCTGAGTGTCCGGCCGCATGAGACTGTAGTTTTCTCGGCCCCTGGTGGTCCGAGGTCGTTCCCGCTGCACAGAGTCATGCGCCAGGGCCTCCTACAGACAATGCACTTTGATTTATTGCGCTATCTGTAATAGCACCCGAGATATCACCAGATATATATTGGATTTTCCCCTGACCCTGAGTGTCCGGCCCCATGAGACTGTGGTTTTCTCGGCCCCTGGTGGTGCGAGGTCGTTCCCGTTGCACAGATTCATGCGCCATGGCCTGCTGCAGATAATTCACTTTGGTTTATTGCCCTATCTCTAATAGCACCCGAGATATCACCAGATATATATTGGATTTTCCCCTGACCCTGAGTGTCCGGCCCCATGAGACTGTGGTTTTCTCGGCCCCTGGTGGTCCGAGGTCGTTCCCGCTGCCCAGATTCATGCGCCAGGACCTCGTCCAGACAATGCACTTTGATTTATTGTGCTATCTGTAATAGCACCCGACATATCACCAGATATATATTGCATTTTTCCCTGACCCTGAGTGTCCGGCCCCATGAGACGGTGGTTTTCTCGGCCCCTGGTGGTCCGAGGTCGTTCCCGCTGCACAGATGCATGGGCCAGGGCCTCCTGCAGATAATTCACTTTGGTTTATTGCTCTATCTGTAATAGCACCCGAGATATCACCAGATATATATTGGATTTTCCCCTGACCCTGAGTGTCCGGCCCCATGAGACGGTGGTTGTCTCGGCCCCTGGTGGTCCGAGGTCGTTCCCGCTGCACACATTCATGCGCCAGGGCCTCCTACAGACAATGCACTTTGATTTATTGTGCTATCTGTAATATAACCCGAGATATCACCAGATATATATTGGATTTTTCCCTGACCCTGAGTGTCCGGCCCCATGAGACGGTTGTTGTCTCGGCCCCTGGTGGTCCGAGGTCGTTCCCGCTGCACAGATTCTTGCGCCAGGGCCTCCTGCAGATAATTCACTTTGGTTTATTACGCTATCGCTAATAGCACCCAAGATATCACCAGATATATATTGGATTTTTCTCTGACCCTGAGTGTCCGGCCCCATGAGACTGTGGATTTTTCGGCCCCTGGTGGTCCGAGGTCGTTCCCGTTGCACAGATTCATGCGCCAGGGCCTCCTGCTGATAATGCACTTTGGTTTATTGCGCTATATCTAATAGCACCCAAGATATCACCAGATATATATTGGATTTTTCCCTGACCCTGAGTGTACGGCCCCATGAGACTGTGGTTTCCTCGGCCCCTGGTGGTCCGAGGTCGTTCCCGCTGCACAGATTCATGCGCCAGGGCCTCCTACAGACAATGCACTTTGATTTATTTCGCTATCTGCAATAGGACCCGAGATATCACCAGATATATATTGGATTTTCCCCAGACCCTGAGTGTCCGGCCGCATGAGACTGTAGTTTTCTCGGCCCCTGGGGGTCCGAGGTCGTTCCCGCTGCACAGATTCATGCGCCAGGGCCTCCTCCAGACAATGAACTTTGATTTATTGCGCTATCTGTAATAGCTCCCGACATATCACCAGATATATAATGGATTTTCCCCAGACCCTGAGTGTCCGGCCCCATGAGACTTTAGTTTTCTCGGCCCCTGGTGGTCCGAGGTCGTTCCCGCTGCACAGATGCATGCGCCAGGGCCTCTTGCAGATAATACACTTTGGTTTATTGCGCTGTATCTAATAGAACCCGAGATATCACTTGATATATATATTGGATTTTCCCCTGACCCTGAGTGTCCGGCCCCACTAGACTGTGGTTTTCTCGGCCCCTGGTGGTCCGAGGTCGTTCCCGCTGCCCAGATTCATGCGCCAGGGCCTCCTGCAGATAATTCAATTTGGTTTATTGCGCTGTATCTAATAGCACCCGAGATATCACCAGATATATATTGGATTTTCCCCTGACCCTGAGTGACCGGCCCCATGAGACTGTGGTTTTCTCGGCCCCTGGTGGTCCGAGGTCGTTCCCGCTGCACAGATTCATGCGCCATGGCCTCCTACAGACAATGCGCGTTGGTTTAATGCGCTATGTGTAATAGCACCCGAGATATCACCAGATATATATTGGATTTTTGCCTGACCCTGAGTTCTCGGCCCCATGAGACTGTGGTTTTCTCGGCCCCTGGTGGTCCGAGGTCGTTCCCGCTGCACAGATTCATGCGTCAGGGCCTCCTGCAGACAATGCACTTTGATTTATCGAGCTATCTCTAATGGCACCCGATACAACACCAGATATATAATGGATTTTTCCCTGACCCTGAGTGTCCGGCCCCATGAGACTGTGGTTTTCTCGGACCCTGGTGGTCCGAGGTCGTTCCCGCTGCACAGATTCATGCGCCAGGGTCTCCTACAGAAAATGCACTTTGATTTATTGCGCTATCTGTAATAGCACCCGAGATATCACCAGATATATATTGGATTTTTCACTGACCCTGAGTGTCCGGCCCCATGAGACGGTGGTTTTCTCGGCCCCTGGTGTTCCGAGGTCGTTCCCGCTGCACAGATTCATGCGCCAGGGCCTCCTGCAGACAATGCACTTTGATTTATTGCGCTATCTCTAATAGCACCCGAGATATCACCAGATATATATTGGATTTTCCCCTGACCCTGAGTGTCCGGCCCCATGAGACTGTGGTTTTCTCGGCCCCTGGTGGTCCGAGGTCGTTCCCGCTGCACAGATTCATGCGCCAGGGCCTCCTACAGACAATGCACTTTGATTTATTGCGCTATCTGTTATAGCACCCGAGATATCACCAGATATATATTGGATTTTACCCTGACCCTGAGTGTCCGGCCCCATGAGACGGTCGTTGTCTCGGCCCTTGGAGGTCCGAGGACGTTCCCGCTGCACAGATTCATGCGCCAGGGCCTCCTACAGGTAATGCACTTTGATTTATTGCGCTATCTGTAATAGCAGCCGAGATATCACCAGATCTATATTGGATTTTCCCCTGACCCTGAGTGTCCGGCCCCATGAGACTGTGGTTTTCTCGGCCCCTGGTGGTCCGGGGTCGTTCCCGTTGCACAGATGCATGCGCCAGGGCCTCCTGCAGATAATTCACTTTGGTTTATTGCGCTATCTCTAATAGCACCCGAGATATCACCAGATATATATTGGATTTTTCACTGACCCTGAGCGTCCGGCCCCATGAGACTGTGGTTTTCTCGGCCCCTGGTGGTCCGAGGTCGTTCCCGCTGCACAGGTTCATGCGCCAGGGTCTCCTACAGACAATGCACTTTGATTTATTGCGCTATCTGTAATAGCACCCGAGATATCACCACATATATATTGGATTTTTCACTGACCCTGAGTGTCCGGCCCCATGAGACGGTGGTTTTCTCGGTCCCTGGTGTTCCGAGGTCGTTCCCGCTGCACAGATTCATGCGCCAGGTCCTCCTACAGACAATGTACTTTGATTTATTGCGCTATCTCTAATAGCACCCGAGTTATCACCAGATATATATTGGATTTTCCCCTGACCCTGAGTGTCCGGCCCCATGAGACTATGGTTTTCTCGGCCCCTGGTGGTCCGAGGTCGTTCCCGTTGCACAGATTCATGCGCCAGGGCCTCCTGCAGATAACTCACTTTGGTTTATTGCGCTATCTCTAATAGCACCCGAGATATCACCAGATATATATTGGATTTTTCCCTGACCCTGAGTGTCCGGCCCCATGAGACGGTGGTTTTCTCGGCCCCTGGTGGTCCGCGGTCGTTCCCGCTGCACAGATTCATGCGCCAGGGCCTTCTGCAGATAATTCACTTTCGTTTATTGCGCTATCTCTAATAGCACCCGAGACATCACCAGATATATATTGGATTTTTCCCTTACCCTGAGTGTCCGGCCCCATGAGACGGTGGTTTTCTCGGCCCCTGGTGGTCCTAGGTCGTTCCCGCTGCACAGATGCATGCGCCAGGGCCTCCTGCAGATAATTCCCTTTGGCTTATTGCGCTATCTCTAATAGCGCCCGAGATATCACCAGATATATATTGGATTTTTCCCTGACCCTGAGTGTCCGGCCCCACGAGACTGCGGTTTTCTCGGCCCCTGGTGGTCCGAGGTTGTTCCCGCTGCACACATTCATGCGCCAGGGCCTCCTACAGACAATGCACTTTGATTTATTGCGCTATCTGTAATAGCACCCGAGGTATCACCACATATATATTGGATTTTTCGCTGACCCAGAGTGTCCGGCCCCATGAGACGGTGGTTTTCTCGGCCCCTGGTGGTCCGAGGTCGTTCGCGCTGCACAGCTTCAGGCGCCAGGGCCTCCTGCAGATGACTCACCTTGGTTTATTGCGCTATCTCTAATAGCACCCGAGATATCACCAGATATATATTGGATTTTTCCCTGACCCTGAGTGTCCGGCCCCATGAGACGGTGGTTTTCTCGGCCCCTGGTGGTCCGCGGTCGTTCCCGCTGCACAGATTCATGCGCCAGGGCCTCCTGCAGATAATTCACTTTCGTTTATTGCGCTATCTCGAATAGCACCCGAGATATCACCAGATGTATATTGGATTTTTCCCTTACCCTGAGTGTCCGGCCCCATGAGACGGTGGTTTTCTCGGCCCCTGGTGGTCCTATGTCGTTCCCGCTGCACAGATGCATGCGCCAGGGCCTCCTGCAGATAATTCCCTTTGGCTTATTGCGCTATCTTTAATAGCACCCGAGATATCACCAGATATATATTGGATTTTCCCCTGACCCTGAGTGTCCGCCCCATGAGACTGTGGTTTACTCGGCCCCTGGTGGTCCGAGGTCGTTCCCGCTGCACAGATTCATGCGCCAGGGCCTCCTACAGACAATGCACTTTGATTTATTGCGCTATCTGTAATAGCACCCGAGATATCACCAGATATATATTGGATTTTTCCCTGACCCTGAGTGTCCGGCCCCATGAGACGGTGGATGTCTCGGCCCCTGATGGTCCGAGATCGTTCCCGCTGCACAGATTCATGCGCCAGGGCCTCCTGCAGACAATTCACTTTGGTTTATTGCGCTATCTCTAATAGCACCCGAGATATCACCAGATATATATTGGATTTTCCCCGACCCTGAGTGTCCGGCCCCATGAGACGGTGGTTCTCTCGGCCGCTGGTGGTCCGAGGTCGTTCCCGCTGGCCAGATTCATGCGCCAGGGCCTCCTACAGACAATGCATTTTGATGTATTGCGCTATCTGTAATAGCACCCGAGATATCACCAGATATATATTGGATTTTTCACTGACCCTGAGTGTCCGGCCCCATGAGACGGTCGTTTTCTCGGCCCCTGGTGGTCCGAGGTCATTCCCGCTGCACAGATTCATGCGCCAGGGCCTCCTGCAGATAATTCACTTTGGCTTATTGCGCTATCTCTAATAGCACCCGAGATATCACCAGATATATATTGGATTTTACCCTGACCCTGAGTGTCCGGCCCCATGAGACGGTCGTTGTCTCGGCCCCTGGAGGTCCGAGGACGTTCCCGCTGCACAGATTCATGCGCAAGGGCCTCCTGCAGATAATTCACTTTGGTTTATTGCGCTATCTGTAATAGCACCCGAGATATCACCAGATCTATATTGGATTTTCCCCTGACCCTGAGTGTCCGGCCCCATGAGACTGCGGTTTTCTTGGCCCCTGGTGGTCCGAGGTCGTTCCCGCTGCACACATTCATGCGCCAGGGCCTCCTACAGACAATGCACTTTGATTTGTTGCTCTATCTGTAATAGCACCCGAGATATCACCAGATATATATTGGATTTTCCCCTGACCCTGAGTGTCCGGCCCCATGAGACTGTGGTTTTCTCGGCCCCTGGTGGTCCGAGGTCGTTCCCGCTGCACAGATTCAAGCGCCAGGTCCTCCTACAGACAATGCACTTTGATTTATTGCGCTATCTGTAATAGCACCCGAGATATCACCAGATATATATTGGATTTTTCCCTGACCCTGAGTGTCCGGCCCCATGAGACGGTGGATGTCTCGGCCCCTGATGGTCCGAGATCCTTCCCGCTGCACAGATTCATGCGCCAGGGCCTCCTGCAGATAATTCCCTTTGGCTTATTGCGCTATCTCTAATAGCGTCCGAGATATCACCAGATATATATTGGATTTTTCCCTGACCCTGAGTGTCCGGCCCCATGAGACTGCGGTTTTCTCTGCCGCTGGTGGTCCGAGGTCGTTCCCGCTGGCCAGATTCATGCGCCAGGGCCTCCTACAGACAATGCACTATGATTTATTGCGCTATCTGTAATAGCACCCGAGATATCACCAGATATATATTGGATTTTTCCCTGACCCTGAGTGTCCGGCCCCATGAGACTGTGGTTTTTTCGGCCCCTGGTGGTCCGAGGTCGTTCCCGTTGCACAGATTCATGCGCCAGGGCCTCCTGCAGATAATTCACTTTGGTTTATTGCGCTATCTCTAATAGCACCCAAGATATCACCAGATATATATTGAATTTTTCCCTGACCCTGTGTGTCCGGCCCCATGAGACTGTGGTTTTCTCGGCCCCTGGTGGTCCGAGGTCGTTCCCCTTGCACAGATTCATGCGCCAGGGCCTCCTGCAGATAATTCACCTTGGTTTATTGCGCTATCTCTAATAGCACCCGAGATATCACCAGATATATATTGGATTTTCCCCTGACCCTGAGTGTCCGGCCCCATGAGACTGTGGTTTTCTCGGCCCCTGGTGGTCCGAGGTTGTTCCCGCTGCACACATTCATGCGCCAGGGCCTCCTACAGACAATGCACTTTGATTTATTGCTCTATCTGTAATAGCACCCAAGATATCACCAGATATATATTGGATTTTTCCCTGACCCTGAGTGTCCGGCCCCATGAGACTGTGGTTTCCTCGGCCCCTGGTGGTCCGAGGTCGTTCCCGCTGCACAGATTCGTGCGCCAGGGCCTCCTACAGACAATGCACTTTGATTTATTGCGCTATCTGTAATAGGACCGGAGATATCACCAGATATATATTGGATTTTCCCCAGACCCTGAGTGTCCGGCCGCATGAGACTGTAGTTTTATCGGCCCCTGGTGGTCCGAGGTCGTTCCCGCTGCACTGATTCATGCGCCAGGGCCTCCTACAGACAATGCACTTTGATTTATTGCGCTATCTGTAATAGGACCGGAGATATCACCAGATATATATTGGATTTTCCCCAGACCCTGAGTGTCCGGCCGCATGAGACTGTAGTTTTATCGGCCCCTGGTGGTCCGAGGTCGTTCCCGCTGCACTGATTCATGCGCCAGGGCCTCCTACAGACAATGCACTTTGATTTATTGCGCTATCTGTAATAGCACCCGAGATATCACCAGATATATATTGGATTTTTCCCTGACCCTGAGTGTCCGGCCCCATGAGACGGTGGTTTTCTCGGCCCCTGGTGGTCCGCGGTCGTTCCCGCTGCACAGATTCATGCGCCAGGGCCTCCTGCAGATAATTCACTTTCGTTTATTGCGCTATCTCGAATAGCACCCGAGATATCACCAGATGTATATTGGATTTTTCCCTTACCCTGAGTGTCCGGCCCCATGAGACGGTGGTTTTCTCGGCCCCTGGTGGTCCTATGTCGTTCCCGCTGCACAGATGCATGCGCCAGGGCCTCCTGCAGATAATTCCCTTTGGCTTATTGCGCTATCTTTAATAGCACCCGAGATATCACCAGATATATATTGGATTTTCCCCTGACCCTGAGTGTCCGCCCCATGAGACTGTGGTTTACTCGGCCCCTGGTGGTCCGAGGTCGTTCCCGCTGCACAGATTCGTGCGCCAGGGCCTCCTACAGACAATGCACTTTGATTTATTGCGCTATCTGTAATAGCACCCGAGATATCACCAGATATATATTGGATTTTTCCCTGACCCTGAGTGTCCGGCCCCATGAGACTGTTGTTTTTTCGACCCCTGGTGGTCCGAGGTCGTTACCGTTGCACAGATTCATGCGCCAGGGCCTCCTGCAGATAATTCACTTTGGTTTATTGCGCTATCTCTAATAGCACCCAAGATATCATCAGATGTATATTGGATTTTTCCCTTACCCTGAGTGTCCGGCCCCATGAGACGGTGGTTTTCTCGGCCCCTGGTGGTCCTAGGTCGTTCCCGCTGCACAGATGCATGCGGCAGGGCCTCCTGCAGATAATTCCCTTTGGCTTATTGCGCTATCTTTAATAGCACCCGAGATATCACCAGATATATATTGGATTTTCCCCTGACCCTGAGTGTCCGCCCCATGAGACTGTGGTTTTTTCGGCCCCTGGTGGTCCGAGGTCGTTCCCGTTGCACAGATTCATGCGCCAGGGCCTCCTGCAGATAACTCACTTTGGTTTATTGCGCTATCTCTAATAGCACCCAAGTTATCACCAGATATATATTGAATTATTCCCTGACCCTGAGTGTCCGGCCCCATGAGACTGGTTTTCTCGGCACCTGGTGGTCCGAGGTCGTTCCCGCTGCACAGATTCATGCGCCAGGGCCTCCTACAGACAATGCACTTTGATTTATTGCGCTATCTGTAATAGCACCCGAGATATCACCAGATATATATTGGATTTTCCCCTGACCCTGATTGTCCGGCCCCATGAGACTGTGGTTTTCTCGGCCCCTGGTGGTCCGAGGTCGTTCCCGCTGTCCACATTTATGCGCCAGGGCCTCCTACAGACAATGCAATTTGATTTATTGCGCTATCTCTAATAGCACCCGAGATATCACCAGATATATATTGGATTTTGCCCTGACCCTGAGTGTCCGGCCCCATGAGACTATGGTTTTCTCGGCCCCTGGTGGTCCGAGGTTGTTCCCGCTGCACAGATTCATGCGCCAGGGCCTCCTACAGACAATGCACTTTGATTTATTGCGCTATCTGTAATAGCACCCGAGATATCACCAGATATATATTGGATTTTTCCCTGACCCTGAGTGTCCGGCCCCATGAGACGGTGGATGTCTCGGCCCCTGATGGTCCGAGATCGTTCCCGCTGCACAGATTCATGCGCCAGGGCCTCCTGCAGACAATTCACTTTGGTTTATTGCGCTATCTCTAATAGCACCCGAGATATCACCAGATATATATTGGATTTTTCCCTGACCCTGAGTGTCCGGCCCCATGAGACGGTGGTTTTCTCGGCCCCTGGTGGTCCGCGGTCGTTCCCGCTGCACAGATTCATGCGCCAGGGCCTCCTGCAGATAATTCACTTTCGTTTATTGCGCTATCTCGAATAGCACCCGAGATATCACCAGATATATATTGGATTTTTCCCTTACCCTGAGTGTCCGGCCCCATGAGACGGTGGTTTTCTCGGCCCCTGGTGGTCCTAGGTCGTTCCCGCTGCACAGATGCATGCGCCAGGGCCTCCTCCAGATAATTCCCTTTGGCTTATTGCGCTATCTTTAATAGCACCCGAGATATCACCAGATATATATTGGATTTTCCCCTGACCCTGAGTGTCCGCCCCATGAGACTGTGGTTTTCTCGGCCCCTGGTGGTCCGAGGTCGTTCCCGCTGCACAGATTCATGCGCCAGGGCCTCCTACAGACAATGCACTTTGATTTATTGCGCTATCTGTAATAGCACCCGAGATATCACCAGATATATATTGGATTTTTCCCTGACCCTGAGTGTCCGGCCCCATGAGACTGTTGTTTTTTCGACCCCTGGTGGTCCGAGGTCGTTACCGTTGCACAGATTCATGCGCCAGGGCCTCCTGCAGATAATTCACTTTGGTTTATTGCGCTACCTCGAATAGCACCCGAGATATCAACAGATATATACTGGATTTTCCCCTGACCCTGAGTGTCCGGCCCCATGAGACTGTGGTTTTTTCGGCCCCTGGTGGTCCGAGGTCGTTGCCGCTTCACAGATTCATGCGCCAGGGCCTCCTACAGACAATGCACTTTGACTTATTGCGCTATCTGTAATAGCACCCGAGATATCACCAGATATATATTGGATTTTTCCCTGACCCTGAGTGTCCGGCCCCATGAGACGGTGGTTTTCTCGGCCCCTGGTGGTCCGAGGTCGTTCCCGCTGCACAGATTCATGCGCCAGGGCCTCCTGCAGATAATTCACTTTGGTTTATTGCGCTATCTCTAATAGCGCCCGAGATATCAACAGATATATATTGGATTTTTCCCTGACCCTGAGTGTCCGGCCCCATGAGACGGTTGTTGTCTCGGCCCCTGGTGGTCCGAGGTCGTTCCCGCTGCACAGATTCTTGCGCCAGGGCCTCCTGCAGATAATTCACTTTGATTTATTGCGCTATCTGTAATAGCACCCGAGATATCACCACATATATATTGGATTTTTCGCTGACCCAGAGTGTCCGACCCCATGAGACGGTGGTTTTCTCGGCCCCTGGTGGTCCGAGGTCGTTCCCGTTGCACAGATTCATGCGCCAGGGCCTCCTGCAGATAATTCACTTTGGTTTATTGCGCTATCTCTAATAGCACCCGAGATATCACCAGATATATATTGGATTTTTCCCTGACCCTGAGTGTCCGGCCCCATGAGACGGTGGTTTTCTCGGTCCCTGGTGGTCCTAGGTCGTTCCCGCTGCACAGATGCATGCGCCAGGGCCTCCTGCAGATAATTCCCTTTGGCTTATTGCGCTATCTCTAATAGCGCCCGAGATATCACCAGATATATATTGGATTTTTCCCTGACCCTGAGTGTCCGGCCCCATGAGACTGCGGTTTTCTCGGCCCCTGGTGGTCCGAGGTCGTTCCCGCTGCACACATTCATGCGCCAGGGCCTCCTGCAGATAATTCACTTTAGTTTATTGCGCTATCTGTAATAGCACCCAAGATATCACCAGATAAATATTGGATTTTCCCCTGACCCTGAGTGTCCGGCCCCATGAGACGGTGGTTTTCGCGGCCCCTGATGGTCCGAGGTCGTTCCCGCTGTCCACATTTATGCGCCAGGGCCTCCTACAGACAATGCAATTTGATTTATTGCGCTATCTGTAATAGCACCCGAGATATCACCAGATATATATTGGATTTTTCCCTGACCCTGAGTGTCCGGCCCCATGAGAAGGTGGTTTTCTCGGCCCCTGGTGGTCCGAGGTCGTTCCCGCTGCACAGATTCATGCGCCAGGGCCTCCTGCAGATAATTCACTTTGGTTTATTGCGCTATCTCTAATAGCGCCCGAGATATCAACCGATATATATTGGATTTTTCCCTGACCCTGAGTGTCCGGCCCCATGAGACTGCGGTTTTCTCGGCCCCTGGTGGTCCGAGGTCGTTCCCGCTGCACACATTCATGCACCAGGGCCTCCTGCAGATAATTCACTATGGTTTATTGCGCTATCTCTAATAGCACCCGAGATATCACCAGATATATATTGGATTTTTCACTGACCCTGAGCGTCCGGCCCCATGAGACGGTCGTTTTCTCGGCCCCTGGTGGTCCGAGAACGTTCCCGCTGCACAGGTTCATGCGCCAGCGTCTCCTACAGACAATGCACTTTGATTTATTGCGCTATCTGTAATAGCACCCGAGATATCACCAGATATATATTGGATTTTTCACTGACCCTGAGTGTCCGGCCCCATGAGACTGTGGTTTTCTCGGCCCCTGGTGGTCCGAGGTCGTTCCCGCTGCACAGATTCATGCGCCAGGGCCTCCTACAGACAATGCACTTTGATTTATTGCGCTATCTGTAATAGCACCCGAGATATCACCAGATATATATTGGATTTTACCCTGACCCTGAGTGTCCGGCCCCATGAGACGGTCGTTGTCTCGGCCCCTGGAGGTCCGAGGACGTTCCCGCTGCACAGATACATGCGCCAGGGCCTCCTACAGGTAATGCACTTTGATTAATTCGCTATCTGTAATAGCAACCGAGATATCACCAGATCTATATTGGATTTTCCCCTGACCCTGAGTGTCCGGCCCCATGAGACTGTGGTTTTTTCGGCCCCTGGTGGTCCGAGGTCGTTCCCGTTGCACAGATTCATGCGCCAGGGCCTCCTGCAGACAATTCACTTTGGTTTATTGCCCTATCTCTAATAGCACCCGAGATATCACCAGATATATATTGGATTTTTCCCCGACCCTGAGTGTCCGGCCCCATGAGACGGTGGTTTTCTCGGCCGCTGGTGGTCCGAGGTCGTTCCCGCTGGCCAGATTCATGCGCCAGGGCCTCCTACAGACAATGCACTATGATTTATTGCGCTATCTGTAATAGCACCCGAGATATCACCAGATCTATATTGGATTTTCCCCTGACCCTGAGTATCCGGCCCCATGAGACTGTGGTTTTCTCGGCCCCTGGTGGTCCGAGGTCGTTCCCGTTGCACAGATTCATGCGCCAGGGCCTCCTGCAGATAATTCACTTTGGTTTATTGCGCTATCTCTAATAGCACCCGAGATATCACCAGATATATATTGGATTTTTCACTGACCCTGAGCGTCCGGCCCCATGAGACGGTCGTTTTATCGGCCCCTGGTGGTCCGAGAACGTTCCCGCTGCACAGGTTCATGCGCCAGCGTCTCCTACAGACAATGCACTTTGATTTATTGCGCTATCTGTAATAGCACCCGAGATATCACCAGATATATATTGGATTTTCCCCTGACCCTGAGTGTCCGGCCCCATGAGACTGTGGTTTTCTCGGCCCCTGGTGGTCCGAGGTCGTTCCCGCTGCACAGATTCATGCGCCAGGGCCTCCTACAGACAATGCACTTTGATTTATTGCGCTATCTGTAATAGCACCCGAGATATCACCAGATATATATTGGATTTTCCCCTGACCCTGAGTGTCCGGCCCCATGAGACTGTGGTTTTCTCGGCCCCTGGTGGTCCGAGGTCGTTCCCGCTGCCCAGCTTCAGGCGCCAGGGCCTCCTGCAGATAACTCACTTTGGTTTATTGCGCTATCTCTAATAGCACCCAAGATATCATCAGATATATTTTGGATTATTCCCTGACCCTGAGTGTCCGGCCCCATGAGACGGTTGTTGTCTCGGCCCCTGGTGGTCCGAGGTCGTTCCCGCTGCACAGATTCTTGCGCCAGGGCCTCCTGCAGATAATTCACTTTGATTTATTGCGCTATCTGTAATAGCACCCGAGATATCACCACATATATATTGGATTTTTCGCTGACCCAGAGTGTCCGACCCCATGAGACGGTGGTTTTCTCGGCCCCTGGTGGTCCGAGGTCGTTCCCGTTGCACAGATTCATGCGCCAGGGCCTCCTGCAGATAATTCACTTTGGTTTATTGCGCTATCTCTAATAGCACCCGAGATATCACCAGATATATATTGGATTTTTCCCTGACCCTGAGTGTCCGGCCCCATGAGACGGTGGTTTTCTCGGTCCCTGGTGGTCCTAGGTCGTTCCCGCTGCACAGATGCATGCGCCAGGGCCTCCTGCAGATAATTCCCTTTGGCTTATTGCGCTATCTCTAATAGCGCCCGAGATATCACCAGATATATATTGGATTTTTCCCTGACCCTGAGTGTCCGGCCCCATGAGACTGCGGTTTTCTCGGCCCCTGGTGGTCCGAGGTCGTTCCCGCTGCACACATTCATGCGCCAGGGCCTCCTGCAGACAATTCACTTTGTTTTATTGCGCTATCTCTAATAGCACCCGAGATATCACCAGATGTATATTGGATTTTTCCCCGACCCTGAGTGTCCGGCCCCATGAGACGGTGGTTTTCTCGGCCGCTGGTGGTCCGAGGTCGTTCCCGCTAGCCAGATTCATGCGCCAGGGCCTCCTACAGACAATGCACTATGATTTATTGCGTTATCTGTAATAGCACCCGAGATATCACCACATATATATTGGATTTTTCCCTGGCCCAGAGTGTCCGGCCCCCTCGAGACGGTGCTTTCCTCGGCCCCTGGTGGTCCGAGGTCGTTCCCGCTGCACAGCTTCAGGCGCCAGGGCCTCCTGCAGATAACTCACTTTGGTTTATTGCGCTATCTCTAATAGCACCCGAGATATCACCAGATATATATTGGATTTTGCCCTGACCCTGAGTGTCCGGCCCCATGAGACTGTGGTTTTCTCAGCCCCTGGTCGTCCGAGGTCGTTCCCGCTGCACAGATACATGCTCCAGGGCCTCCTACAGACAATGCACTTTGATTTATTGCTCTATCTGTAATAGCACACGAGATATCACCAGATATATATTGGATTTTCCCCTGACCCTGAGTGTCCGGCCCCATGAGACTGTGGTTTTCTCGGCCCCTGGTGGTCCGAGGTCGTTCCCGCTGCACAGATTCATGCGCCAGGGCCTCCTACAGACAATGCACTTTGATTTATTGCGCTATCTGTAATATCACCCGAGATATCACCAGATATATATTGGATTTTTCCCCGACCCTGAGTGTCCGGCCCCATGAGACGGTGGTTTTCTCGGCCGCTGGTGGTCCGAGGTCGTTCCCGCTGGCCAGATTCATGCGCCAGGGCCTCCTACAGACAATGCACTATGATTTATTGCGCTATCTGTAATAGCACCCGAGATATCACCAGATCTATATTGGATTTTCCCCTGACCCTGAGTGTCCGGCCCCATGAGACTGTGGTTTTCTCGGCCCCTGGTGGTCCGAGGTCGTTCCCGTTGCACAGATTCATGCGCCAGGGCCTCCTGCAGATAATTCACTTTGGTTTATTGCGCTATCTCTAATAGCACCCGAGATATCACCAGATATATATTGGATTTTTCACTGACCCTGAGCGTCCGGCCCCATGGGACTGTGGTTTTCTCAGCCCCTGGTCGTCCGAGGTCGTTCCCGCTGCACAGATACATGCGCCAGGGCCTCCTACAGACAATGCACTTTGATTTATTGCGCTATCTGTAATAGCACCCGAGATATCACCAGATATATATTGGATTTTTCACTGACCCTGAGTGTCCTGCCCCATGAGACGGTGGTTTTCTCGGCCTCTGGTGTTCCGAGGTCGTTCCCGCTGCACAGATTCATGCGCCAGGGCCTCCTACAGACAATGCACTTTGATTTATTGCGCTATCTCTAATAGCACCCGAGATATCACCAGATATATATTGGATTTTCCCCTGACCCTGAGTGTCCGGCCCCATGAGACTGTGGTTTTCTCCGCCCCTGGTGGTCCGAGGTCGTTCCCGTTGCACAGATTCATGCGCCAGGGCCTCCTGCAGATAATTCACTTTGGTTTATTGCGCTATCTCTAATAGCACCCGAGATATCTCCAGATATATATTGGATTTTCCCCTGACCCTGAGTGTCCGGTCCCATGAGACTGTGGTTTTCTCGGCCCCTGGTGGTCCGAGGTCGTTGCCGCTGCACAGGTTCATGCGCCAGGGCCTCCTACAGACAATGCACTTTGATTTATTGCGCTATCTGTAATAGCACCCGAGATATCACCAGATATATATTGGATTTTTCACTGACCCTGAGAGTCCGGCCCCATGAGACGGTCGTTTTCTCGGCCCCTGGTGGTCCGAGGTCGTTTCCGCTGCACAGGTTCATGCGCCAGGGTCTCCTACGGACAGTGCACTTTGATTTATTGCGCTATCTGTAATAGCACCCGATATATCACCAGATATATATTGGATTTTCCCCTGACCCTGAGTGTCCGGCCCCATGAGACTGTGGTTTTCTCGGCCCCTGGTCGTCCGAGGTCGTTCCCGCTGCACAGATTCATGCGCCAGGGCCTCCTACAGACAATGCACTTTGATTTATTGCGCTATCTGTAATAGCACCCGAGATATCACCAGATATATATTGGATTTTACCCTGACCCTGAGTGTCCGGCCCCATGAGACGGTCGTTGTCTCGGCCCCTGGAGGTCCGAGGACGTTCCCGCTGCACAGGTTCATGCGCCGGGGCCTCCTACAGACAATGCACTTTGATTTATTGCGCTATCTGTAATAGCACCCGAGATATCACCAGATATATATTGGATTTTTCCCTGACCCTGTGTGTCCGGCCCCATGAGAAGGTCGTTTTCTCGGCCCCTGGTGGTCCGAGGCCGTTCCCGCTGCACAGGATCATGCGCCAGGGTCTCCTACAGACAATGCACTTTGATTTATTGCGGTATCTGTAATAGCACCCGAGATATCACCATATATATATTGGATTTTTCACTGACCCTGAGTGTCCTGCCCCATGTGACGGTGGTTTTCTCGGCCCCTGGTGGTCCGAGGTCGTTCCCGCTGCACAGGTTCATGCGCCAGGGTCTCCTACAGACAATGCACTTTGATTTATTGCGGTATCTGTAATAGCACCCGAGATATTACCAGATCTATATTGGATTTTCCCCTGACCCTGAGTGTCCGGCCCCATGAGACTGTGGTTTTCTCGGCCCCTGGAGGTCCGAGGACGTTCCCGCTGCACAGATTCATGCGCCAGGGCCTCCTACAGGTAATGCACTTTGATTTATTGCGCTATCTGTAATAGGACCCGAGATATCACCAGATATATATTGGATTTTTCCCTGACCCTTTGTGTCCGGCCCCATGAGAAGGTGGTTGTCTCGCCCCTGGTGCTCCGAGGTCGTTCCCGCTGCACAGATTCATGCGCCAGGGCCTCCTACAGACAATGCACTTTGATTTATTGCGGTATATGTAATAGCACCCGAGATATCACCACATATATATTGGATTTTTCACTGACCCTGAGTGTCCGGCCCCATGAGACGGTGGTTTTCTCGGTCCCTGGTGTTCCGAGGTCGTTCCCGCTGCACAGATTCATGCGCCAGGGCCTCCTACAGACAATGCACTTTGATTTATTGCGCTATCTGTAATAGCAGCCGTGATATCACCAGATATATATTGGATTTTCCCCTGACCCTGAGTGTCCGGCCCCATGAGACTGTGGTTTTCTCGGCCCCTGGTGGTCCGAGGTCGTTCCCGCTGCACAGGTTCATGCGCCAGGGTCTCCTACAGACAATGCACATTGATTTATTGCGCTCTCTGTAATAGCACCCGAGATATCACCACATATATATTGGATTTTTCACTGACCCTGAGTGTCCGGCCCCATGAGACGGCGGTTTTCTCGGTCCCTGGTGTTCCGAGGTCGTTCCCGCTGCACAGATTCATGCGCCAGGGCCTCCTACAGACAATGCACTTTGATTTATTGCGCTACCTGTAATAGCACCCGAGATATCACCAGACCTATATTGGATTTTCCCCTGACCCTGAGTGTCCGGCCCCATGAAACTGTGGTTTTCTCGGCCCCTGGTGGTCCGAGGTCGTTCCCGTTGCACAGATTCATGCGCCAGGGCCTCCTGCAGATAATTCACTTTGGTTTATTGCGCTATCTGTAATAGCACCCGAGATATCACCAGATCTATATTGGATTTTCCCCAGACCCTGAGTGTCCGGCCCCATGAGACTGTGGTTTTCTCGGCCCCTGGTGGTCCGAGGTCGTTCCCGTTGCACAGATTCATGCGCCAGGGCCCCCTGCAGATAATTCACTTTGGTTTATTGCGCTATCTCTAATAGCACCCGAGATATCACCAGATATATATATGGATTTTTCACTGACCCTGAGCGTCCGGCCCCATAAGACGGTCGTTTTCTCGGCCCCTGGTGGTCCGAGGACGTTCCCGCTGCACAGGTTCATGCGCCAGGGTCTCTTACAGACAATGCACTTTGATTTATTGCGCTATCTGTAATAGCACCCGAGATATCACCAGATATATATTGGATTTTCCCCTGACCCTGAGTGTCCGGCCCCATGAGACTGTGCTTTTCTCGGCCCCTGGTGGTCCGAGGTCGTTCCCGTTGCACAGATTCATGCGCCAGGGCCTCCTACAGACAATGCACTTTGATTTATTGCGCTATCTGTAATAGCACCCGAGATATCACCAGATATATATTGGATATTACCCTGACCCTGAGTGTCCGGCCCCATGAGACGGTCGTTGTCTCGGCCCCTGGAGGTCCGAGGACGTTCCCGCTGCACAGATTCATGCGCCAGGGCCTCCTACAGGTAATGCACTTTGATTTATTGCGCTATCTGTAATAGCACCCGAGATATCACCAGACCTATATTGGATTTTCCCCAGACCCTGAGTGTCCGGCCCCATGAGACTGTGGTTTTCTCGGCCCCTGGTGGTCCGAGGTCGTTCCCGTTGCACAGATTCATGCGCCAGGGCCCCCTGCAGATAATTCACTTTGGTTTATTGCGCTATCTCTAATAGCACCCGTGATATCACCAGATATATATTGGATTTTCCCTGACCCTGAGTGTCCGGCCCAATGAGACTGTGGTTTTCTCGGCCCCTGGTGGTCCGAGATCGTTCCCGCTGTACAGATTCATGCGCCAGGGCCTCCTACAGACAATGCACTTTGATTTATTGCGCTATCTGTAATAGCACCCGAGATATCACCAGGTATATATTGGATTTTTCTCTGACCCTGAGTGTGCGGCCCCATGAGACGGTGGTTTTCTCGGACCCTGGTGGTCCGAGGTCGTTCCCGCTGCACAGATTCATGCGCCAGGGCCTCCTACAGACAATGCACTTTGATTTATTGCGCTATCTGTAATAGCACCCGAGATATCACCAGATATATATTGGATTTTTCACTGACCCTGAGTGTCCGGCCCCATGAGACGGTCGTTTTCTCGGCCCCTGGTGGTCCGAGGTCGTTCCCGCTGCACAGATTCATGCGCCAGGGCCTCCTGCAGATAATTCACTTTGGTTTATTGCGCTATCTCTGATAGCACCCGATATATCACCAGATATATATTGGGTTTTACCCTGACCCTGAGTGTCCGGCCCCATGAGACGGTCGTTGTCTCGGCCCCTGGAGGTCCGAGGACGTTCCCGCTGCACAGGTTCATGCGCCGGGGCCTCCTACAGACAATGCACTTTGATTTATTGCGCTATCTGTAATAGCACCCGAGATATCACCAGATCTATATTTGGATTTTCCCCTGACCCTGAGTGTCCGGCCCCATGAGACTGTGGTTTTCTCGGCCCCTTGTGGTCCGAGGTCGTTCCCGTTGCACAGATTCATGCGCCAGGGCCTCCTGCAGATAATTCACTGTGGTTTATTGCGCTATCTCTAATAGCACCCGAGATATCTCCAGATATATATTGGATTTTCCCCTGACCCTGAGTGTCCGGTCCCATGAGACTGTGGTTTTCTCGGCCCCTGGTGGTCCGAGGTCGTTGCCGCTGCACAGATTCATGCGCCAGGGCCTCCTACAGACAATGCACTTTGATTTATTGCGCTATCTGTAATAGCACCCGAGATATCACCAGATATATATTGGATTTTACCCTGACCCTGAGTGTCCGGCCCCATGAGACGGTCGTTGTCTCGGCCCCTGGAGGTCCGAGGACGTTCCCGCTGCACAGGTTCATGCGCCGGGGCCTCCTACAGACAATGCACTTTGATTTATTGCGCTATCTGTAATAGCACCCGAGATATCACCAGATATATATTGGATTTTTCCCTGACCCTGTGTGTCCGGCCCCATGAGAAGGTCGTTTTCTCGGCCCCTGGTGGTCCGAGGCCGTTCCCGCTGCACAGGATCATGCGCCAGGGTCTCCTACAGACAATGCACTTTGATTTATTGCGGTATCTGTAATAGCACCCGAGATATCACCATATATATATTGGATTTTTCACTGACCCTGAGTGTCCTGCCCCATGTGACGGTGGTTTTCTCGGCCCCTGGTGGTCCGAGGTCGTTCCCGCTGCACAGGTTCATGCGCCAGGGTCTCCTACAAACAATGCACTTTGATTTATTGCGGTATCTGTAATAGCACCCGAGATATTACCAGATCTATATTGGATTTTCCCCTGACCCTGAGTGTCCGGCCCCATGAGACTGTGGTTTTCTCGGCCCCTGGAGGTCCGAGGACGTTCCCGCTGCACAGATTCATGCGCCAGGGCCTCCTACAGGTAATGCACTTTGATTTATTGCGCTATCTGTAATAGGACCCGAGATATCACCAGATATATATTGGATTTTTCCCTGACCCTGAGTGTCCGGCCCCATGAGAAGGTGGTTGTCTCGCCCCTGGTGCTCCGAGGTCGTTCCCGCTGCACAGATTCATACGCCAGGGCCTCCTACAGACAATGCACTTTGATTTATTGCGCTATCTGTAATAGCAGCCGAGATATCACCAGATATATATTGGATTTTTCACTGACCCTGAGCGTCCGGCCCCATGAGACGGTCGTTTTCTCGGCCCCTGGTGGTCCGAGGTCGTTCCCGCTGCACAGATGCATGCGCCAGGGCCTCCTACAGACAATGCACTTTGATTTATTGCGCTATCTGTAATAGCACCCGAGATATCACCACATATATATTGGATTTTTCACTGACCCTGAGTGTCCGGCCCCATGAGACGGTGGTTTTCTCGGTCCCTGGTGTTCCGAGGTCGTTCCCGCTGCACAGATTCATGCGCCAGGGCCTCCTACAGACAATGCACTTTGATTTATTGCGCTATCTGTAATAGCAGCCGTGATATCACCAGATATATATTGGATTTTCCCCTGACCCTGAGTGTCCGGCCCCATGAGACTGTGGTTTTCTCGGCCCCTGGTGGTCCGAGGTCGTTCCCGCTGCACAGGTTCATGCGCCAGGGTCTCCTACAGACAATGCACATTGATTTATTGCGCTCTCTGTAATAGCACCCGAGATATCACCACATATATATTGGATTTTTCACTGACCCTGAGTGTCCGGCCCCATGAGACGGCGGTTTTCTCGGTCCCTGGTGTTCCGAGGTCGTTCCCGCTGCACAGATTCATGTGCCAGGGCCTCCTACAGACAATGCACTTTGATTTATTGCGCTACCTGTAATAGCACCCGAGATATCACCAGACCTATATTGGATTTTCCCCTGACCCTGAGTGTCCGGCCCCATGAAACTGTGGTTTTCTCGGCCCCTGGTGGTCCGAGGTCCTTCCCGTTGCACAGATTCATGCGCCAGGGCCTCCTGCAGATAATTCACTTTGGTTTATTGCGCTATCTGTAATAGCACCCGAGATATCACCAGATCTATATTGGATTTTCCCCAGACCCTGAGTGTCCGGCCCCATGAGACTGTGGTTTTCTCGGCCCCTGGTGGTCCGAGGTCGTTCCCGTTGCACAGATTCATGCGCCAGGGCCCCCTGCAGATAATTCACTTTGGTTTATTGCGCTATCTCTAATAGCACCCGAGATATCACCACATATATATTGGATTTTTCACTGACCCTGAGTGTCCGGCCCCATGAGCCGGCGGTTTTCTCGGTCCCTGGTGTTCCGAGGTCGTTCCCGCTGCACAGATTCATGCGCCAGGGCCTCCTACAGACAATGCACATTGATTTATTGCGCTATCTCTAATAGCACCTGAGATATCACCAGATATATATTGGATTTTCCCCTGACCCTGAGTGTCCGGCCCCATGAGACTGTGGTTTTCTCGGCCCCTGGTGGTCCGAGGTCGTTCCCGCTGCACGGATTCATACGCCAGGGCCTCCTGCAGATAATTCACTTTGGTTTATTGCGCTATCTCTTATAGCACCCGAGATATCACCAGATATATATTGGATTTTCCCCTGACCCTGAGTGTCCGGCCCCATGAGACTGTGGTTTTCTCGGCCCTTGGTGGTCCGAGGTGGTTCCCGCTGCACAGATTCATGCGCCAGGGCCTCCTACAGACAATGCACTGTGATTTATTGCGCTATCTGTAATAGCACCCGAGATATCAGCAGATATATATTGGATTTTTCACTGACCCTGAGTGTCCGGCCCCATGAGACGGTCGTTTTCTAGGCCCCTGGTGGTCCGAGGTCGTTCCCGCTGCACAGATTCATGCGCCAGGGCCTCCTGCAGATAATTCACTTTGGTTTATTGCGCTATCTGTAATAGCACCCGAGATATCACCAGAAATATATTGGATTTTACCCTGACCCTGAGTGTCCGGCCCCATGAGACTGTGCTTTTCTCGGCCCCTGGTGGTCCGAGGTCGTTCCCGTTGCACAGATTCATGCGCCAGGGCCTCCTACAGACAATGCACTTTGATTTATTGCGCTATCTGTAATAGCACCCGAGATATCACCAGATATATATTGGATATTACCCTGACCCTGAGTGTCCGGCCCCATGAGACGGTCGTTGTCTCGGCCCCTGGAGGTCCGAGGACGTTCCCGCTGCACAGATTCATGCGCCAGGGCCTCCTACAGGTAATGCACTTTGATTTATTGCGCTATCTGTAATAGCACCCGAGATATCACCAGACCTATATTGGATTTTCCCCTGACCCTGAGTGTCCGGCCCCATGAGACTGTGTTTTTCTCGGCCCCTGGTGGTCCGAGGTCGTTCCCGTTGCACAGATTCATGCGCCAGGGCCTCCTGCAGATAATTCACTGTGGTTTATTGCGCTATCTCTAATAGCACCCGAGATATCTCCAGATATATATTGGATTTTCCCCTGACCCTGAGTGTCCGGCCCCATGAGACGGCGGTTTTCTCGGTCCCTGGTGTTCCGAGGTCGTTCCCGCTGCACAGATTCATGTGCCAGGGCCTCCTACAGACAATGCACTTTGATTTATTGCGCTACCTGTAATAGCACCCGAGATATCACCAGACCTATATTGGATTTTCCCCTGACCCTGAGTGTCCGGCCCCATGAAACTGTGGTTTTCTCGGCCCCTGGTGGTCCGAGGTCCTTCCCGTTGCACAGATTCATGCGCCAGGGCCTCCTGCAGATAATTCACTTTGGTTTATTGCGCTATCTGTAATAGCACCCGAGATATCACCAGATCTATATTGGATTTTCCCCAGACCCTGAGTGTCCGGCCCCATGAGACTGTGGTTTTCTCGGCCCCTGGTGGTCCGAGGTCGTTCCCGTTGCACAGATTCATGCGCCAGGGCCCCCTGCAGATAATTCACTTTGGTTTATTGCGCTATCTCTAATAGCACCCGAGATATCACCACATATATATTGGATTTTTCACTGACCCTGAGTGTCCGGCCCCATGAGCCGGCGGTTTTCTCGGTCCCTGGTGTTCCGAGGTCGTTCCCGCTGCACAGATTCATGCGCCAGGGCCTCCTACAGACAATGCACATTGATTTATTGCGCTATCTCTAATAGCACCTGAGATATCACCAGATATATATTGGATTTTCCCCTGACCCTGAGTGTCCGGCCCCATGAGACTGTGGTTTTCTCGGCCCCTGGTGGTCCGAGGTCGTTCCCGCTGCACGGATTCATACGCCAGGGCCTCCTGCAGATAATTCACTTTGGTTTATTGCGCTATCTCTTATAGCACCCGAGATATCACCAGATATATATTGGATTTTCCCCTGACCCTGAGTGTCCGGCCCCATGAGACTGTGGTTTTCTCGGCCCTTGGTGGTCCGAGGTGGTTCCCGCTGCACAGATTCATGCGCCAGGGCCTCCTACAGACAATGCACTGTGATTTATTGCGCTATCTGTAATAGCACCCGAGATATCAGCAGATATATATTGGATTTTTCACTGACCCTGAGTGTCCGGCCCCATGAGACGGTCGTTTTCTAGGCCCCTGGTGGTCCGAGGTCGTTCCCGCTGCACAGATTCATGCGCCAGGGCCTCCTACAGACAATGCACTTTGATTTATTGCGCTATCTGTAATAGCACCCGAGATATCACCAGATATATATTGGATATTACCCTGACCCTGAGTGTCCGGCCCCATGAGACGGTCGTTGTCTCGGCCCCTGGAGGTCCGAGGACGTTCCCGCTGCACAGATTCATGCGCCAGGGCCTCCTACAGGTAATGCACTTTGATTTATTGCGCTATCTGTAATAGCACCCGAGATATCACCAGACCTATATTGGATTTTCCCCTGACCCTGAGTGTCCGGCCCCATGAGACTGTGTTTTTCTCGGCCCCTGGTGGTCCGAGGTCGTTCCCGTTGCACAGATTCATGCGCCAGGGCCTCCTGCAGATAATTCACTTTGGTTTATTGCGCTATCTGTAATAGCACCCGAGATATCACCAGATCTATATTGGATTTTCCCCAGACCATGAGTGTCCGGCCCCATGAGACTGTGGTTTTCTCGGCCCCTGGTGGTCCGAGGTCGTTCCCGCTGCACAGATTCATGCGCCAGGGCCTCCTGCAGATAATTCACTTTCGTTTATTGCGCTATCTCTAATAGCACCCGAGATATCACCAGATATATATTGGATTTTTCCCTGACCCTGAGTTTCCGGCCCCATGAGACTGTGGTTTTTTCGGCCCCTGGTGGTCCGAGGACGTTCCCGCTGCACAGATTCATGCGCCAGGGCCTCCTACAGACAATGCACTTTGATTTATTGCGCTATCTGTAATAGCAGCCGAGATATCAGCAGATATATATTGGATTTTTCACTGACCCTGAGTGTCCGGCCCCATGAGACGGTCGTTTTCTCGGCCCCTGGTGGTCCGAGGTCGTTCCCGCTGCACAGATTCATGCGCCAGGGCCATCTGCAGATAATTCACTTTGGTTTATTGCGCTATCTCTAATAGCACCCGAGATATCAGCAGATATATATAGCATTTTTCACTGACCCTGAGTGACCGTCCCCATGAGACGGTAGTTTTCTCCGCCCCTGGTGGTCCGAGGTCGTTCCCGCTGCACAGATTCATGCGCCAGGGCCTACTGCAGATAATTCACTTTGATTTATTGCGCTATCTGTAATAGCACCCGAGATATCACCACATATATATTGGATTTTTCACTGACCCTGAGTGTCCAGCCCCATGAGACGGTGGTTTTCTCGGTCCCTGGTGTTCCGAGGTCGTTCCCGCTGCACAGATTCATGCGCCGGGGCCTAATACAGACAATGCACTTTGATTTCTTGGGCTATCTGTAATAGCACCCGAGATATCACCAGATATATATTGGATTTTTCCCTGACCCTGAGTGTCCGGCCCCATGAGACGGTGGTTTTCTCGGCCCCTGGTGGTCCGAGGTCGTTCCCGCTGCACAGATTCATGCGCCAGGGCCTCCTACAGACAATGCAATTTGATTTATTGTTCTATCTGTAATATAACCCGAGATATCACCAGAAATATATTGGATTTTTCCCTGACCCTGAGTGTCCGGCCCCATGAGACGGTTGTTGTCTCGGCCCCTGGTGGTCCGAGGTCGTTCCCGCTGCACAGATTCATGCGCCAGGGTCTCCTGCAGATAATTCACTTTGGTTTATTGCGCTATCTCTAATAGCACCCGAGATATCACCAGGTATATATTGGATTCTTCCCTGACCCTGAGTGTCCGACCCCATGAGACTGTGGTTTTCTCGGCCCCTGGTGGTCCGAGGTAGATCCCGCTGCACAGATTCATGCGCAAGGTCCTCCTACAGACAATGCACTTTGATTTATTGCGCTATCTGTAATAGCACTCGAGATATAACCAGATATATATTGGATTTTTCACTGACCCTGAGTGTCCGGCCCCATGAGACGGTGGTTTTCTCGGCCCCTGGTGGTCCGAGGTCGTTCCCGTTGCACAGATTCATGCGCCAGGGCCTCCGGCAGATAATACACTTTGGTTTATTGCGCTATCTCTAATAGCACCCGAGATATCACCAGATATATATTGGATTTTCCCCTGACCCCGAGTGTCCGGCCCCATGAGACTGTGGTTTTCTCGGCCCCTGGTGGTCCGAGGTCGTTCCCGCTGCACAGATTCATGCGCCAGGGCCTCCTACAGACAATGCACTTTGATTTATTGCGCTATCTGTAATAGCACCCGAGATATCACCAGATATATATTGGATTTTCCCCTGACCCTGAGTGTCCGGCCCCATGAGACTGTGGTTTTCTCGGTCCCTGGTGTTCCGAGGTCGTTCCCGCTGCACAGATTCATGCGCCAGGGCCTCCTACAGACAATGCACTTTGATTTATTGCGCTATCTCTAATAGCACCCGATATATCACCAGATATATAATGGATTCTTCCCTGACCCTGAGTGTCCGGCCCCATGAGACGGTGGTTTTCTCGGCCCCTGGTGGTCCGAGGTCGTTCCCTCTGCACAGATTCATGCGCCAGGGCCTCCTACAGACAATGCACATTTATTTATTACGCTATCTGTAATAGCACCCGAGATACCACCAGATATATATTGGATCTTTCACTGACCCTGTGTGTCCGGCCCTATGAGACGGTGGTTTTCGCGGCCCCTGGTGGTTCGAGGTCGTTCCGGCTGCACAGATTCATGCGCCAGGGCCTCCTACAGACAATTCACTTTGATTTATTGCGCTATCTGTAATAGCACCCGAGATATCACCAGATATATATTGGATTCTTCCCTGACCCTGAGTGTCCGGCCCCATGAGACGGTGGTTTTCTCGGCCCCTGGTGGTCCGAGGTCGTTCCCGCTGCACAGATTCATGCGCCGGGGCCTCCTACAGACAATGCACTTTGATTTATTGCGCTATCTGTAATAGCACCCGAGATATCACCAGATATATATTGGATTTTTCCCTGACCCTGAGTGTCCGGCTCCATGAGACGGTGATTTTCTCGGTCCCTGGTGGTCCGAGGTCGTTCCCGCTGCCCAGATTCATGCGCCAGGGCCACCTACAGACAATGCACTTTGGGTTATTAGGCTATCTGTAATAGCACCCGAGATATCACCAGATATATGCTGGATTTTTATATGACCTTGGGTGACGGATTCCGAATATCTGTAATTTTCTCGGCCCCTGGTGGTCCGAGGTCGTTTCCGCTGCACAGATTCATTCGCCTGGGCCTCCTACAGACAATGCACTTTGGTTTATTGCGCTATCTCTAATAGCACCCGAGATATCACCAGATATATATTGGATTTTCCCCTGACCCTGAGTGTCCGGCCCCATGAGACTGTGGTTTTCTCGGCCCCTGGTGGTCCGAGGTCGTTCCCGCTGCACAGATTCATTCGCCTGAGCCTCCTACAGACAATGCACTTTGATTTATTGCGCTATCTGTAATAGCACCCGAGATATCACCAGATATATATTGGATTCTTCCCTGACCCTGAGTGTCCGGCCCCATGAGACGGTGGTTTTCTCGGCCCCTGGTGGTCCGAGGTCGTTCCCGCTGCACAGATTCATGCGCCAGGGCCTCCTACAGACAATGCACTTTGATTTATTGCGCTATCTGTAATAGCACCCGAGATATCACCAGATATATATTGGATTTTCCCCTGACCCTGAGTGTCCGGCCCCATGAGACTGTGGTTTTCTCGGTCCCTGGTGTTCCTAGGTCGTTCCCGCTGCACAGATTCATGCGCCAGGGCCTCCTACAGACAATGCACTCTGATTTATTGCGCCATCTGTAATAGCACCCGATATATCACCAGATATATAATGGATTCTTCCCTGACCCTGAGTGTCCGGCCCCATGAGACGGTGGTTTTCTCGGCCCCTGGTGGTCCGAGGTCGTTCCCTCTGCACAGATTCATGCGCCAGGGCCTCCTACAGACAATGCACATTTATTTATTACGCTATCTGTAATAGCACCCGAGATACCACCAGATATATATTGGATCTTTCACTGACCCTGTGTGTCCGGCCCTATGAGACGGTGGTTTTCGCGGCCCCTGGTGGTTCGAGGTCGTTCCGGCTGCACAGGTTCATGCGCCAGGGCCTCCTACAGACAATTCACTTTGATTTATTGCGCTATCTGTAATAGCACCCGAGATATCACCAGATATATATTGGATTTTTCCCTGACCCTGAGTGTCCGGCCCCATGAGACGGTGGTTTTCTCGGCCCCTGGTGGTCCGAGGTCGTTCCCGCTGCACAGATTCATGCACCGGGGCCTAATACAGACAATGCACTTTGATTTCTTGGGCTATCTGTAATAGCACCCGAGATATCACCAGATATATATTGGATTTTTCCCTGAGCCTGAGTGTCCGGCCCCATGAGACGGTGGTTTTCTCGGCCCCTGGAGGTTCGAGGTCGTTCCCGCTGCACAGATTCATGCGCCAGGGCCTCCTGCAGATAATTCACTTTGGTTTATTGCGCTATCTCTACTAGCACCTGAGATATCACCCGATATATATTGGACATTTCCCTGACCCTGATTGTCCGGCCCCATGTGTCGGTGGTTTTCTCGGCCCCTGGTGGTCCCAGGTCGTCCCCGCTGCACAGATTCATGCACCAGGGCCTCCTACAAACAATGCACTTTGATTGATTGTTCTATCTGTAATATAACCCGAGATATCACCAGAAATATATTGGATTTTCCCCTGACCCTGAGTGTCCGGCCCCATGAGACTGTGGTTTTCTCGGTCCCTGGTGTTCCGAGGTCGTTCCCGCTGCACAGATTCATGCGCCAGGGCCTCCTACAGACAATGCACTCTGATTTATTGCGCTATCTGTAATAGCACCCGATATATCACCAGATATATAATGGATTCTTCCCTGACCCTGAGTGTCCGGCCCCATGAGACGGTGGTTTTCTCGGCCCCTGGTGGTCCGAGGTCGTTCCCTCTGCACAGATTCATGCGCCAGGGCCTCCTACAGACAATGCACATTTATTTATTACGCTATCTGTAATAGCACCCGAGATACCACCAGATATATATTGGATCTTTCACTGACCCTGTGTGTCCGGCCCTATGAGACGGTGGTTTTCGCGGCCCCTGGTGGTTCGAGGTCGTTCCGGCTGCACAGATTCATGCGCCAGGGCCTCCTACAAACAATGCACTTTGATTTATTGTTCTATCTGTAATAAAACCCGAGATATCACCAGAAATATATTGGATTTTTCCCTGACCCTGACTGTCCGGCCCCATGAGACGGTGGTTTTCTCGGCCCCTGGTGGTCCGAGGTAGTTCCCGCTGCACAGATTCATGCGCAAGGTCCTCCTACAGACAACGCACTTTGATTTATTGCGCTATCTGTAATAGCACTCGAGATATCACCAGATATATATTGGATTTTCTCCTGACCCTGAGTGTCCGGCCCCATGAGACTGTGGTTTTCTCGGCCCCTGGTGGTGCGAGGTCGTTCCCGTTGCACAGATTCATGCGCCAGGGCCTGCTGCAGATAATTCACTTTGGTTTATTGCCCTATCTCTAATAGCACCCGAGATATCACCAGATATATATTGGATTTTCCCCTGACCTTGAGTGTCCGGCCCCATGAGACTGTGGTTTTCTCGGCCCCTGGTGGTCCGAGGTCGTTCCCGCTGCCCAGATTCATGCGCCAGGGCCTCGTCCAGACAATCCACTTTGATTTATTGTGCTATCTGTAATAGCACCCGACATATCACCAGATATATATTGCATTTTTCCCTGACCCTGAGTGTCCGGCCCCATGAGACGGTGGTTTTCTCGGCCCCTGGTGGTCCGAGGTCGTTCCCGCTGCACAGATGCATGGGCCAGGGCCTCCTGCACATAATTCACTTTGATTTATTGTGCTATCTGTAATATAACCCGAGATATCACCAGATATATATTGGATTTTTCCCTGACCCTGAGTGTCCGGCCCCATGAGACTGTGGTTTCCTCGGCCCCTGGTGGTCCGAGGTCGTTCCCGCTGCACAGATTCATGCGCCAGGGCCTCCTACAGACAATGCACTTTGATTTATTTCGCTATCTGTAATAGGACCCGAGATATCACCAGATATATATTGGATTTTACCCTGACCGTGAGAGTCCGGCCCCATGAGACTGTGGTTTTTTCGGCCCCTGGTGGCCCGAGGTCGTTCCCGCTGCACAGATTCATGCGACAGGGCCACCTACAGATAATGCACTTAGATTTATTCCGCTATCTGTAATAGCAGCCGAGATATCACCAGATACATATTGGATTTTACCCTGACCCTGAGTGTCCGGCCCCTTGAGACGGTGGTTGTCTCGGCCCCTGGAGGTCCGAGGACGTTCCCGCTGCACAGATTCATGCGCCAGGGCCTCCTGCAGATAATTCACTTTGGCTGATTGCGCTATCTCTAATAGCACCCGAGATATCACCAGATATATACTGGATTTTCCCCTGACCCTGAGTGTCCGGCCCCATGAGACTGTGGTTTTCCCGGCCCCTGGTGGTCCGAGGTCGTTCCCGCTGCACAGATTCATGCGCCAGGGCCTCCTACAGACAATGCACTTAGATTTATTCCGCTATCTGTAATAGCAGCCGAGATATCACCAGATATATATTGGATTTTTCACTGACCCTGAGTGTCCGGCCCCATGTGACGGTCGTTTTCTCAGCCCCTGGTGGCCCGAGGTCGTTCCCGCTGCACAGATTCATGCGCCAGGGCCTCCTGCAGATAATTCACTTTGGTTTATTGCGCTATCTCTAATAGCACCCGAGATATCACCA
Organism: Nomia melanderi; assembly: GCF_051020985.1. Classification (NCBI taxonomy): domain Eukaryota; kingdom Metazoa; phylum Arthropoda; class Insecta; order Hymenoptera; family Halictidae; genus Nomia; species Nomia melanderi. The sequence continues at coordinate 719,588 of NW_027475138.1, read as the reverse complement.
GATATATACTGGATTTTCCCCTGACCCTGAGTGTCCGGCCCCATGAGACTGTGGTTTTCTCGGCCCCTGGTGGTCCGAGGTCGTTCCCGCTGCACAGATTCATGCGCCAGGGCCTCCTACAGACAATGCACTTTGATTTATTCCGCTATCTGTAATAGCAGCCGAGATATCACCAGATATATATTGGATTTTTCACTGACCCTGAGTGTCCGGCCCCATGAGACGGTCGTTTTCTCAGCTCCTGGTGGCCCGAGGTCGTTCCCGCTGCACAGATTCATGCGCCAGGGCCTCCTGCAGATAATTCACTTTGGTTTATAGCGCTATCTCTAATAGCGCCCGAGATATCACCAGATATATATTGGATTTTTCCCTGACCCTGAGAGTCCGTCCCCATGAGACTGCGGTCTTCTCGGCCCCTGGTGGTCCGAGGTCGTTCCCGCTGCACAGATTCATGCGCCAGGGCCTCCTACAGACAATGCACTTTGATTTATTGCGCTATCTGTAATAGCACCCGAGATATCACCAGATATATATTGGATTTTCCCCTGACCCTGAGTGTCCGGCCCCATGAGACGGTGGTTTTATCGGCCCCAGGTGGTCCGAGGTCGTTCCCGCTGCACAGATTCATGCGCCATGGCCTCCTACAGACAATGCGCGTTGGTTTAATGCGCTATGTGTAATAGCACCCGAGATATCACCAGATATATATTGGATTTTTGCCTGACCCTGAGTTCTCGGCCCCATGAGACTGTGGTTTTCTCGGCCCCTGGTGGTCCGAGGTCGTTCCCGCTGCACAGATTCATGCGTCAGGGCCTCCTGCAGACAATGCACTTTGATTTATCGAGCTATCTCTAATGACACCCGATATATCACCAGATATATAATGGATTTTTCCCTGACCCTGAGTGTCCGGCCCCATGAGACTGTGGTTTTCTCGGACCCTGGTGGTCCGAGGTCGTTCCCGCTGCACAGATTCATGCGCCAGGGCCTCCTACAGACAATGCACTTTGATTTATTGCGCTATCTGTAATAGCACCCGAGATATCACCAGATATATATTGGATTTTTCACTGACCCTGAGTGTCCGGCCCCATGAGACGGTGGTTTTCTCGGCCCCTGGTGTTCCGAGGTCGTTCCCGCTGCACAGATTCATGCGCCAGGGCCTCCTGCAGACAATGCACTTTGATCTATTGCGCTATCTCTAATAGCACCCGAGATATCACCAGATATATATTGGATTTTCCCCTGACCCTGAGTGTCCGGCCCCATGAGACTGTGGTTTTCTCGGCCCCTGGTGGTCCGAGGTCGTTCCCGCTGCACAGATTCATGCGCCAGGGCCTCCTACAGACAATGCACTTTGATTTATTGCGCTATCTGTAATACCACCCGAGATATCACCAGATATATATTGGATATTCCCCTGACCCTGAGTGTCCGGCCCCATGAGACGGTGGTTGTCTCGGCTCCTGGTGGTCCGAGGTCGTTCTCGCTGCACAGATTCATGCGCCAGGGCCTCCTACAGACAATGCACTTTGATTTATGGCGCTATCTGTAATAGCACCCGAGATATCACCAGGTCTATATTGGATTTTCCCCTGACCCTGAGTATCCGGCCCCATGAGACTGTGGTTTTTTCGGCCCCTGGTGGTCCGCGGTCGTTCCCGCTGCACAGATTCATGCGCCAGGGCCTCCTGCAGATAATTCACTTTGGTTTATTGCGCTATCTCTAATAGCACCCGAGATATCTCCAGATATATACTGGATTTTCCCCTGTCACTGAGTGTCCGGCCCCATGAGACTGTGGTTTTCTCGGACCCTGGTTGTCCGAGGTCGTTCCCGCTGCACAGATTCATGCGCCAGGGCCTCCTACAGACAATGCACTTTGATTTATTGCGCTATCTGTAATAGCACCCGAGATATCACCAGATCTATATTGGATTTTCCCCTGACCCTGAGTGTCCGGCCCCATGAGACGGTCGTTTTCTCGGCCCCTGGTGGTCCGAGGTCGTTCCCACTGCACAGATTCATGCGCCAGGGCCTCCTACAGACAATGCACTTTGATTTATTGCGCTATCTGTAATAGCACCCGAGATATCACCAGATATATATTGGACTTTCCCCTGACCCTGAGTGTCCGGCCGCATGAGACTGTGGTTTTCTCGGCCCCTGGTGGTCCGAGGTCCTTGCCGCTGCACAGATTCATGCGCCAGGGCCTCCTACAGACAATGCACTTTGATTTATTGCGCTATCTGTAATAGCACCCGAGATATCACCAGATATATATTGGATTTTTCACTGACCCTGAGTGTGCGGCCCCATGAGACGGTGTTTTTCTCGGACCCTGGTGGTCCGAGGTCGTTCCCGCTGCACAAATCCATGCGCCAGGGCCTCCTGCAGATAATACACTTTGATTTATTGCGCTTTCTGTAATAGCACCCGAGATATCACCGGATATATATTGGATTTTTCCCAGACCCTGAGTGTCCGGCCCCATGAGACGGTGGTTGTCTCGGCCCCTGGGGGTCCGAGGTCGTTCCCGCTGCACAGATTCATGCACTAGGGCCTCCTACAGACAATGCACTTTGATTTATTGCGCTATCTGTAATAGCACCCGAGATATCACCAGATATATATTGGATTTTTCACTGACCCTGAGCGTCCGGCCCCATGAGACGGTCGTTTTCTCGGCCCCTAGTGGTCCGAGGTCGTTCCCGCTGCAGAGGTTCATGCGCCAGGGTCTCCTACAGACAATGCACTTTGATTTATTGCGCTATGTGTAATAGCACCCGAGATATCACCAGATATATATTGGATTTTTCACTGACCCTGAGTGTCCTGCCCCATGAGACGGTGGTTTTCTCAGCCCCTTGTGTTCCGAGGTCGTTCCCGCTGCACAGATTCATGCGCCAGGGCCTCCTACAGACAATGCACTTTGATTTATTGCGCTATCTGTAATAGCACCCGAGATATCACCAGATATATATTGGATTTTTCACTGACCCTGAGTGTCCGGCCCCATTAGACTGTGGTTTTCTCGGCCCCTGGTGGTCCGAGGTCGTTCCCGCTGCCCAGATTCATGCGCCAGGGCCTCCTGCAGATAATTCACTTTGGTTTATTGCGCTGTATCTAATAGCACCCGAGATATCACCAGATATATATTGGATTTTCCCCTGACCCTGAGTGTCCGGCCCCATTAGACTGTGGTTTTCTCGGCCCCTGGTGGTCCGAGGTCGTTCCCGCTGCCCAGATTCATGCGCCAGTGCCTCCTCCAGACAATGCACTTTGATTTATTGCGCTATCTGTAATAGCACCTGACATATCACCAGATATATATAGCATTTTTCCCTGACCCTGATTGTCCGGCTCCATGAGACGGTGGTTTTCTCGGCCCCTGGTGGTCCGAGGTCGTTCCCGCTGCACAGATTCATGCGCCAGGGCCTCCTGCATATAATTCACTTTGGTTTATTGCGCTATCTCTAATAGCACCCGAGATATCACCAGATATATATTGGATTTTGCCCTTACCCTGAGTGTCCGGCCCCATGAGACTGTGGTTTTCTTATCCCTGGTGGTCCGAGGTCGTTGCCGCTTCACAGATTCATGCGCCAGGGCCTCCTACAGACAATGCACTTTGATTTATTGCGCTATCTGTAATAGCACCCGAGATATCACCAGATATATTTTTGATTTTTCCCTGACCCTGAGTGTCCGGCCCCATGAGACGGTGGTTGTCTCGGCCCCTGGTGGTCCGAGGTCGTTCCCGCTGCACAGATTCATGCGCCAGGGCCTCCTACAGACAATGCACTTTGATTTATTGCGCTATCTGTAATAGCACCCGAGATATCACCAGATCTTTATTGGATTTTCCCCTGACCCTGAGTATCCGGCCCCATGAGACTCTGGTTTTTTCGGCCCCTGGTGGTCCGAGGTCGTTCCCGCTGCACAGATTCATGCGCCAGGGCCTCCTACAGACAATGCACTTTGATTTATTGCGCTATCTGTAATAGCACCCGATATATCACCAGATATATAATGGATTCTTCCCTGACCCTGAGTGTCCGGCCCCATGAGACGGTGGTTTTCTCGGCCCCTGGTGGTCCGAGGTCGTTCCCTCTGCACAGATTCATGCGCCAGGGCCTCCTACAGACAATGCACATTTATTTATTACGCTATCTGTAATAGCACCCGAGATACCACCAGATATATATTGGATCTTTCACTGACCCTGTGTGTCCGGCCCTATGAGACGGTGGTTTTCGCGGCCCCTGGTGGTTCGAGGTCGTTCCGGCTGCACAGATTCATGCGCCAGGGCCTCCTACAAACAATGCACTTTGATTTATTGTTCTATCTGTAATATAACCCGAGATATCACCAGAAATATATTGGATTTTTCCCTGACCCTGACTGTCCGGCCCCATGAGACGGTGGTTTTCTCGGCCCCTGGTGGTCCGAGGTAGTTCCCGCTGCACAGATTCATGCGCAAGGTCCTCCTACAGACAACGCACTTTGATTTATTGCGCTATCTGTAATAGCACTCGAGATATCACCAGATATATATTGGATTTTCTCCTGACCCTGAGTGTCCGGCCCCATGAGACTGTGGTTTTCTCGGCCCCTGGTGGTGCGAGGTCGTTCCCGTTGCACAGATTCATGCGCCAGGGCCTGCTGCAGATAATTCACTTTGGTTTATTGCCCTATCTCTAATAGCACCCGAGATATCACCAGATATATATTGGATTTTCCCCTGACCCTGAGTGTCCGGCCCCATGAGACTGTGGTTTTCTCGGCCCCTGGTGGTCCGAGGTCGTTCCCGCTGCCCAGATTCATGCGCCAGGGCCTCGTCCAGACAATCCACTTTGATTTATTGTGCTATCTGTAATAGCACCCGACATATCACCAGATATATATTGCATTTTTCCCTGACCCTGAGTGTCCGGCCCCATGAGACGGTGGTTTTCTCGGCCCCTGGTGGTCCGAGGTCGTTCCCGCTGCACAGATGCATGGGCCAGGGCCTCCTGCACATAATTCACTTTGATTTATTGTGCTATCTGTAATATAACCCGAGATATCACCAGATATATATTGGATTTTTCCCTGACCCTGAGTGTCCGGCCCCATGAGACTGTGGTTTCCTCGGCCCCTGGTGGTCCGAGGTCGTTCCCGCTGCACAGATTCATGCGCCAGGGCCTCCTACAGACAATGCACTTTGATTTATTTCGCTATCTGTAATAGGACCCGAGATATCACCAGATATATATTGGATTTTACCCTGACCGTGAGAGTCCGGCCCCATGAGACTGTGGTTTTTTCGGCCCCTGGTGGCCCGAGGTCGTTCCCGCTGCACAGATTCATGCGACAGGGCCACCTACAGATAATGCACTTAGATTTATTCCGCTATCTGTAATAGCAGCCGAGATATCACCAGATATATATTGGATTTTTCACTGACCCTGAGTGTCCGGCCCCATGTGACGGTCGTTTTCTCAGCCCCTGGTGGCCCGAGGTCGTTCCCGCTGCACAGATTCATGCGCCAGGGCCTCCTGCAGATAATTCACTTTGGTTTATTGCGCTATCTCTAATAGCACCCGAGATATCACCAGATATATACTGGATTTTCCCCTGACCCTGAGTGTCCGGCCCCATGAGACTGTGGTTTTCTCGGCCCCTGGTGGTCCGAGGTCGTTCCCGCTGCACAGATTCATGCGCCAGGGCCTCCTACAGACAATGCACTTTGATTTATTCCGCTATCTGTAATAGCAGCCGAGATATCACCAGATATATATTGGATTTTTCACTGACCCTGAGTGTCCGGCCCCATGAGACGGTCGTTTTCTCAGCTCCTGGTGGCCCGAGGTCGTTCCCGCTGCACAGATTCATGCGCCAGGGCCTCCTGCAGACAATGCACTTTGATTTATTGCGCTATCTCTAATAGCACCCGAGATATCACCAGATATATATTGGATTTTCCCCTGACCCTGAGTGTCCGGCCCCATGAGACTGTGGTTTTCTCGGCCCCTGGTGGTCCGAGGTCGTTCCCGCTGCACAGATTCATGCGCCAGGGCCTCCTACAGACAATGCACTTTGATTTATTGCGCTATCTGTAATACCACCCGAGATATCACCAGATATATATTGGATATTCCCCTGACCCTGAGTGTCCGGCCCCATGAGACGGTGGTTGTCTCGGCTCCTGGTGGTCCGAGGTCGTTCTCGCTGCACAGATTCATGCGCCAGGGCCTCCTACAGACAATGCACTTTGATTTATGGCGCTATCTGTAATAGCACCCGAGATATCACCAGGTCTATATTGGATTTTCCCCTGACCCTGAGTATCCGGCCCCATGAGACTGTGGTTTTTTCGGCCCCTGGTGGTCCGCGGTCGTTCCCGCTGCACAGATTCATGCGCCAGGGCCTCCTGCAGATAATTCACTTTGGTTTATTGCGCTATCTCTAATAGCACCCGAGATATCTCCAGATATATACTGGATTTTCCCCTGTCACTGAGTGTCCGGCCCCATGAGACTGTGGTTTTCTCGGACCCTGGTTGTCCGAGGTCGTTCCCGCTGCACAGATTCATGCGCCAGGGCCTCCTACAGACAATGCACTTTGATTTATTGCGCTATCTGTAATAGCACCCGAGATATCACCAGATCTATATTGGATTTTCCCCTGACCCTGAGTGTCCGGCCCCATGAGACGGTCGTTTTCTCGGCCCCTGGTGGTCCGAGGTCGTTCCCACTGCACAGATTCATGCGCCAGGGCCTCCTACAGACAATGCACTTTGATTTATTGCGCTATCTGTAATAGCACCCGAGATATCACCAGATATATATTGGACTTTCCCCTGACCCTGAGTGTCCGGCCGCATGAGACTGTGGTTTTCTCGGCCCCTGGTGGTCCGAGGTCCTTGCCGCTGCACAGATTCATGCGCCAGGGCCTCCTACAGACAATGCACTTTGATTTATTGCGCTATCTGTAATAGCACCCGAGATATCACCAGATATATATTGGATTTTTCACTGACCCTGAGTGTGCGGCCCCATGAGACGGTGTTTTTCTCGGACCCTGGTGGTCCGAGGTCGTTCCCGCTGCACAAATCCATGCGCCAGGGCCTCCTGCAGATAATACACTTTGATTTATTGCGCTTTCTGTAATAGCACCCGAGATATCACCGGATATATATTGGATTTTTCCCAGACCCTGAGTGTCCGGCCCCATGAGACGGTGGTTGTCTCGGCCCCTGGGGGTCCGAGGTCGTTCCCGCTGCACAGATTCATGCACTAGGGCCTCCTACAGACAATGCACTTTGATTTATTGCGCTATCTGTAATAGCACCCGAGATATCACCAGATATATATTGGATTTTTCACTGACCCTGAGCGTCCGGCCCCATGAGACGGTCGTTTTCTCGGCCCCTAGTGGTCCGAGGTCGTTCCCGCTGCAGAGGTTCATGCGCCAGGGTCTCCTACAGACAATGCACTTTGATTTATTGCGCTATGTGTAATAGCACCCGAGATATCACCAGATATATATTGGATTTTTCACTGACCCTGAGTGTCCTGCCCCATGAGACGGTGGTTTTCTCAGCCCCTTGTGTTCCGAGGTCGTTCCCGCTGCACAGATTCATGCGCCAGGGCCTCCTACAGACAATGCACTTTGATTTATTGCGCTATCTGTAATAGCACCCGAGATATCACCAGATATATATTGGATTTTTCACTGACCCTGAGTGTCCGGCCCCATTAGACTGTGGTTTTCTCGGCCCCTGGTGGTCCGAGGTCGTTCCCGCTGCCCAGATTCATGCGCCAGGGCCTCCTGCAGATAATTCACTTTGGTTTATTGCGCTGTATCTAATAGCACCCGAGATATCACCAGATATATATTGGATTTTCCCCTGACCCTGAGTGTCCGGCCCCATTAGACTGTGGTTTTCTCGGCCCCTGGTGGTCCGAGGTCGTTCCCGCTGCCCAGATTCATGCGCCAGTGCCTCCTCCAGACAATGCACTTTGATTTATTGCGCTATCTGTAATAGCACCTGACATATCACCAGATATATATAGCATTTTTCCCTGACCCTGATTGTCCGGCTCCATGAGACGGTGGTTTTCTCGGCCCCTGGTGGTCCGAGGTCGTTCCCGCTGCACAGATTCATGCGCCAGGGCCTCCTGCATATAATTCACTTTGGTTTATTGCGCTATCTCTAATAGCACCCGAGATATCACCAGATATATATTGGATTTTGCCCTTACCCTGAGTGTCCGGCCCCATGAGACTGTGGTTTTCTTATCCCTGGTGGTCCGAGGTCGTTGCCGCTTCACAGATTCATGCGCCAGGGCCTCCTACAGACAATGCACTTTGATTTATTGCGCTATCTGTAATAGCACCCGAGATATCAGCAGATATATATTGGATTTTTCACTGACCCTGAGTATCCGGCCCCATGAGACGGTAGTTTTCTCGGCCCCTGGTGATCCGAGGTCGTTCCCGCTGCACAGATTCATGCGCCAGGGCCTCCTGCAGATAATTCACTTTGGTTTATTGCGCTATCTCTAATAGCACCCGAGATATCACCAGATATATATTGGATTTTGCCCTGACCCTGAGTGTCCGGCCCCATGAGACTGTGGTTTTCTTATCCCTGGTGGTCCGAGGTCGTTGCCGCTTCACAGATTCATGCGCCAGGGCCTCCTACAGACAATGCACTTTGATTTATTGCGCTATCTGTAATAGCACCCGAGATATCACCAGATATATTTTTGATTTTTCCCTGACCCTGAGTGTCCGGCCCCATGAGACGGTGGTTGTCTCGGTCCCTGGTGGTCCGAGGTCGTTCCCGCTGCACAGATTCATGCGCCAGGGCCTCCTACAGACAATGCACTTTGATTTATTGCGCTATCTGTAATAGCACCCGAGATATCACCAGATCTTTATTGGATTTTCCCCTGACCCTGAGTATCCGGCCCCATGAGACTGTGGTTTTTTCGGCCCCTGGTGGTCCGAGGTCGTTCCCGCTGCACAGATTCATGCGCCAGGGCCTCCTGCAGATAATTCACTTTGGTTTATTGCGCTATCTCTAATAGCACCCGTGATATCACCAGATATATACTGGATTTTCCCCTGACCCTGAGTGTCCGGCCCCATGAGACTGTGGTTTTCTCGGCCCCTGGTGGTCAGAGGTCGTTGCCGCTTCACAGATTCATGCGCCAGGGCCTCCTACAGACAATGCACTTTGATTTATTGCGCTATCTGTAATAGCACCCGAGATATCACCAGATATATATTGGATTTTTCACTGACCCTGAGCGTCCGGCCCCATGAGACGGTCGTTTTCTCGGCCCCTGGTGGTCCGAGGTCGTTCCCGCTGCACAGGTTCATGCGCCAGGGCCTCCTACAGACAATGCACTTTGATTTATTGCGCTATCTCTAATAGCACCCGAGATATCACCAGATATATATTGGATTTTCCCTGACCCTGAGTGTCCGGCCCCATGAGACTGTGGTTTTCTCGGCCCCTGGTGGTCCGAGGTCGTTCCCGCTGCACAGATTCATGCGCCAGGGCCTCCTACAGACAATGCACTTTGATTTATTGCGCTATCTGTAATAGCACCCGAGATATCAGCAGATATATATTGGATTTTCCCCTGACCCTGAGTGTCCGGCCCCATGAGACGGTCGTTTTCTCGGACCCTGGTGGTCCGAGGTCGTTCCCGCTGCACAGATTCATGCGCCAGGGCCTCCTACAGACAATGCACTTTGATTTATTGCGCTATCTGTAATAGCACCCGAGATATCACCAGATATATATTGGATTTTTCACTGACCCTGAGTGTCCGGCCCCATGAGACGGTGGTTTTCTCGGCCCCTGGTGTTCCGAGGACGTTCCCGCTGCACAGATTCATGCGCCAGGGCCTCCTGCAGACAATGCACTTTGATTTATTGCGCTATCTCTAATAGCACCCGAGATATCACCAGATATATATTGGATTTTCCCCTGACCCTGAGTGTCCGGCCCCATGAGACTGTGGTTTTCTCGGCCCCTGGTGGTCCGAGGTCGTTCCCGCTGCACAGATTCATGCGCCAGGGCCTCCTACAGACAATGCACTTTGATTTATTGCGCTATCTGTAATACCACCCGAGATATCACCAGATATATATTGGATATTCCCCTGACCCTGAGTGTCCGGCCCCATGAGACGGTGGTTGTCTCGGCTCCTGGTGGTCCGAGGTCGTTCTCGCTGCACAGATTCATGCGCCAGGGCCTCCTACAGACAATGCACTTTGATTTATTGCGCTATCTGTAATAGCACCCGAGATATCACCAGATATATATTGGATTTTTCACTGACCCCGAGCGTCCGGCCCCATGAGACGGTCGTTTTCTCGGCCCCTAGTGGTCCGAGGTCGTTCCCGCTGCAGAGGTTCATGCGCCAGGGTCTCCTACAGACAATGCACTTTGATTTATTGCGCTATGTGTAATAGCACCCGAGATATCACCAGATATATATTGGATTTTTCACTGACCCTGAGTGTCCTGCCCCATGAGACGGTGGTTTTCTCGGCCCCTTGTGTTCCGAGGTCGTTCCCGCTGCACAGATTCATGCGCCAGGGCCTCCTACAGACAATGCACTTTGATTTATTGCGCTATCTGTAATAGCACCCGAGATATCACCAGATATATATTGGATATTACCCTCACCCTGAGTGTCCAGCCCCATGAGACGGTGGTTTTCTCGGCCCCTGGTGGACCGAGGTCGTTCCCGCTGCACAGATTCATGCGCCAGGGCCTTCTCCAGACAATGAACTTTGATTTATTGCGCTATCTGTAATAGCACCCGACATATCACCAGATATATATTGGATTTTACGCTGACCCTGAGTGTCCGGCCCCATGAGACGGTGGTTGTCTCGGCCCCTGGAGGCCCGAGGACGTTCCCGCTGCACAGATTCATGCGCTAGGGACTCCTGCAGATAATTCACTTTGGTTTATTGCGCTATCTCTATTAGCACCCGAGATATCACCAGATATATATTGGATTTTCTCCTGACCCTGAGTGTCCGGCCCCATGAGAGTGTGGTTTTCTCGGCCCCTGGGGGTCCGAGGTCGTTCCCGCTGCACAGATTCATGCGCCAGGGCCTCCTACAGACAATGCACTTTGATTTATTGCGCTATCTGTAATAGCACCCGAGATATCACCAGATATATATTGGATTTTCCCCTGACCCTGAGTGTCCGGCCCCATGAGACTGTGGTTTTCTCGGCCCCTGTTGGTCCGAGGTCGTTGCCGCTGCACAGGTTCATGCGCCAGGGCCTCCTACAGACAATGCCCTTTGATTTATTGCGCTATCTGTAATAGCACCCGAGATATCACCAGATATATATTGGATATTCCCCTGACCCTGAGTGTCCGGCCCCATGAGACTGCGGTTTTCTCGGCCCCTGGTGGTCCGAGGTCGTTCCCGCTGCACACATTCATGCGCCAGGGCCTCCTGCAGATAATTCACTATGGTTTATTGCGCTATCTCCAATAGCACCCGAGATATCACCAGATATATATTGGATTTTCCCCTGACCCTGAGTGTCCGGCCCCATGAGACTGTGGTTTTCTCGGCCCCTGGTGGTCCGAGGTCGTTCCCGCTGCACAGAATCATGCGCCAGGGCCTCCTGCAGATAATTCACTTTGGTTTATTGCGCTATCTCTAATAGCACCCGAGTTATCACCAGATATATATTGGATTTTCCCCTGACCCTGAGTGTCCGGCCCCATGAGACTGTGGTTTTCTCGGCCCCTGGTGGTCCGAGGTCGTTCCCGCTGCACAGATTCATGCGCCAGGGCCTCCTACAGACAATGCACTTTGATTTATTGCGCTATCTGTAATAGCACCCGAGATATCAGCAGATATATATTGGATTTTTCACTGACCCTGAGTATCCGGCCCCATGAGACGGTAGTTTTCTCGGCCCCTGGTGATCCGAGGTCGTTCCCGCTGCACAGATTCATGCGCCAGGGCCTCCTGCAGATAATTCACTTTGGTTTATTGCGCTATCTCTAATAGCACCCGAGATATCACCAGATATATATTAGATTTTCCCCTGACCCTGAGTGTCCGGCCCCATGAGACTGTGGTTTTCTCGGCCCCTGGTGTTCCGAGGTCGTTCCCGCTGCACAGATTCATGCGCGAGGGCCTCCTACAGACAATGCACTTTGATTTATTGCTCTATCTGTAATAGCACCCGAGATATCACCACATATATATTGGATTTTTCACTGACCCTGAGTGTCCGGCCCCATGAGACGGTGGTTTTCTCGGTCCCTGGTGTTCCGAGGTTGTTCCCGCTGCACAGATTCATGCGCCAGGGCCTCCTACAGACAATGCACATTGATTTATTGCGCTATCTCTAATAGCACCCGAGATATCACCAGATATATATTGGATATTCCCCTGACCCTGAGTGTCCGGCCCCATGAGACTGCGGTTTTCTCGGCCCCTGGTGGTCCGAGGTCGTTCCCGCTGCACACATTCATGCGCCAGGGCCTCCTGCAGATAATTCACTATGGTTTATTGCGCTATCTCCAATAGCACCCGAGATATCACCAGATATATATTGGATTTTCCCCTGACCCTGAGTGTCCGGCCCCATGAGACTGTGGTTTTCTCGGCCCCTGGTGGTCCGAGGTCGTTCCCGCTGCACAGAATCATGCGCCAGGGCCTCCTGCAGATAATTCACTTTGGTTTATTGCGCTATCTCTAATAGCACCCGAGTTATCACCAGATATATATTGGATTTTCCCCTGACCCTGAGTGTCCGGCCCCATGAGACTGTGGTTTTCTCGGCCCCTGGTGGTCCGAGGTCGTTCCCGCTGCACAGATTCATGCGCAAGGGCCTCCTACAGACAATGCACTTTGATTTATTGCGCTATCTGTAATAGCACCCGAGATATCAGCAGATATATATTGGATTTTTCACTGACCCTGAGTATCCGGCCCCATGAGACGGTAGTTTTCTTGGCCCCTGGTGATCCGAGGTCGTTCCCGCTGCACAGATTCATGCGCCAGGGCCTCCTGCAGATAATTCACTTTGGTTTATTGCGCTATCTCTAATAGCACCCGAGATATCACCAGATATATATTGGATTTTCCCCTGACCCTGAGTGTCCGGCCCCATGAGACTGTGGTTTTCTCGGCCCCTGGTGGTCCGAGGTTGTTCCCGCTGCACAGATTCATGCGCGAGGGCCTCCTACAGACAATGCACTTTGATTTATTGCTCTATCTGTAAAAGCACCCGAGATATCACCACATATATATTGGATTTTTCACTGACCCTGAGTGTCCGGCCCCATGAGACGGTGGTTTTCTCGGTCCCTGGTGTTCCGAGGTCGTTTCCGCTGCACAGATTCATGCGCCAGGGCCTCCTACAGACAATGCACATTGATATATTGCGCTATCTCTAATAGCACCCGAGATATCACCAGATATATATTGGATATTCCCCTGACCCTGAGTGTCCGGCCCCATGAGACTGCGGTTTTCTCGGCCCCTGGTGGTCCGAGGTCGATCCCGCTGCACACATTCATGCGCCAGGGCCTCCTGCAGATAATTCACTATGGTTTATTGCGCTATCTCCAATAGCACCCGAGATATCACCAGATATATATTGGATTTTCCCCTGACCCTGAGTGTCCGGCCCCATGAGACTGTGGTTTTCTCGGCCCCTGGTGGTCCGAGGTCGTTCCCGTTGCACAGATTCATGCGCCAGGGCCCCCTGCAGATAATTCACTTTGGTTTATTGCGCTGTCTCTAATAGCACCCGAGATATCACCAGATATATATTGGATTTTCCCCTGACCCTGAGTGTCCGGCCCCATGAGACTGTGGTTTTCTCGGCCCCTGGTGGTCCGAGGTCGTTCCCGCTGCCCAGATTCATGCGCCAGTGCCTCCTCCAGACAATGCACTTTGATTTATTGCGCTATCTGTAATAGCACCCGACAATATCACCAGATATATATAGCATTTTTCCCTGACCCTGAGTGTCCGGCCCCATGAGACGGTGGTTTTCTCGGCCCCTGGTGGTCCGAGGTCGTCCCGCTGCCCAGATTCATGCGCCAGGGCCTCCTCCAGACAATGCACTTTGATTTATTGCGCTATCTGTAATAGCACCCGACAATATCACCAGATATATATAGCATTTTTCCCTGACCCTGAGTGTCCGGCCCCATGAGACGGTGGTTTTCTCGGCCCCTGGTGGTCCGAGGTCGTTCCCGCTGCACACATTCATGCGCCAGGGCCTCCTGCATATAATTCACTTTGGTTTATTGCGCTATCTCTAATAGCACCCGAGATATCACCAGATATATATTGGATTTTGCCCTGACCCTGAGTGTCCGGCCCCATGAGACTGTGGTTTTCTTATCCCTGGTGGTCCGAGGTCGTTGCCGCTTCACAGATTCATGCGCCAGGGCCTCCTACAGACAATGCACTTTGATTTATTGCGCTATCTGTAATAGCACCCGAGATATCACCAGATATATTTTTGATTTTTCCCTGACCCTGAGTGTCCGGCCCCATGAGACGGTGGTTGTCTCGGTCCCTGGTGGTCCGAGGTCGTTCCCGCTGCACAGATTCATGCGCCAGGGCCTCCTACAGACAATGCACTTTGATTTATTGCGCTATCTGTAATAGCACCCGAGATATCACCAGATCTTTATTGGATTTTCCCCTGACCCTGAGTATCCGGCCCCATGAGACTGTGGTTTTTTCGGCCCCTGGTGGTCCGAGGTCGTTCCCGCTGCACAGATTCATGCGCCAGGGCCTCCTGCAGATAATTCACTTTGGTTTATTGCGCTATCTCTAATAGCACCCGTGATATCACCAGATATATACTGGATTTTCCCCTGACCCTGAGTGTCCGGCCCCATGAGACTGTGGTTTTCTCGGCCCCTGGTGGTCAGAGGTCGTTGCCGCTTCACAGATTCATGCGCCAGGGCCTCCTACAGACAATGCACTTTGATTTATTGCGCTATCTGTAATAGCACCCGAGATATCACCAGATATATATTGGATTTTTCACTGACCCTGAGCGTCCGGCCCCATGAGACGGTCGTTTTCTCGGCCCCTGGTGGTCCGAGGTCGTTCCCGCTGCACAGGTTCATGCGCCAGGGCTTCCTACAGACAATGCACTTTGATTTATTGCGCTATCTCTAATAGCACCCGAGATATCACCAGATATATATTGGATTTTCCCTGACCCTGAGTGTCCGGCCCCATGAGACTGTGGTTTTCTCGGCCCCTGGTGGTCCGAGGTCGTTCCCGCTGCACAGATTCATGCGCCAGGGCCTCCTACAGACAATGCACTTTGATTTATTGCGCTATCTGTAATAGCACCCGAGATATCACCAGATATATATTGGATTTTTCACTGACCCTGAGCGTCCGGCCCCAGGAGACGGTCGTTTTCTCGGCCCCTAGTGGTCCGAGGTCGTTCCCGCTGCAGAGGTTCATGCGCCAGGGTCTCCTACAGACAATGCACTTTGATTTATTGCGCTATGTGTAATAGCACCCGAGATATCACCAGATATATATTGGATTTTTCACTGACCCTGAGTGTCCTGCCCCATGAGACGGTGGTTTTCTCGGCCCCTTGTGTTCCGAGGTCGTTCCCGCTGCACAGATTCATGCGCCAGGGCCTCCTACAGACAATGCACTTTGATTTATTGCGCTATCTGTAATAGCACCCGAGATATCACCAGATATATATTGGATATTACCCTCACCCTGAGTGTCCAGCCCCATGAGACGGTGGTTTTCTCGGCCCCTGGTGGACCGAGGTCGTTCCCGCTGCACAGATTCATGCGCCAGGGCCTTCTCCAGACAATGAACTTTGATTTATTGCGCTATCTGTAATAGCACCCGACATATCACCAGATATATATTGGATTTTCCCCAGACCCTGAGTGTCCGGCCCCATGAGACTGTAGTTTTCTCGGCCCCTGGTGGTCCGAGGTCGTTCCCGCTGGACAGATGCATGCGCCAGGGCCTCCTGCAGATAATTCACTTTGGTTTATTGCGCTATCTCTAATAGCACCCGAGATATCACCAGATATATATTGGATTTTCCCCTGACCCTGAGTGTCCGGCCCCATTAGACTGTGGTTTTCTCGGCCCCTGGTGGTCCGAGGTCGTTCCCGCTGCCCAGATTCATGCGCCAGGGCCTCCTGTAGATAATTCACTTTGGTTTATTGCGCTGTATCTAGTAGCACCCGAGATATCACCACATATATATTGGATTTTCCCCTGACCCTGAGTGTCCGGCCCCATGAGACTGTGGTTTTCTCGGCCCCTGGTGGTCCGAGGTCGTTCCCGCTGCCCAGATTCATGCGCCAGGGCCTCCTCCAGACAATGCACTTTGATTTATTGCGCTATCTGTAATAGCACCCGAGATGTCACCAGATATATTTTTGATTTTTCCCTGACCCTGAGTGTCCGGCCCCATGAGACGGTGGTTTTCTCGGCCCCTGGTGGTCCGAGGTCGTCCCGCTGCCCAGATTCATGCGCCAGGGCCTCCTCCAGACAATGCACTTTGATTTATTGCGCTATCTGTAATAGCACCCGACAATATCACCAGATATAAATAGCATTTTTCCCTGACCCTGAGTGTCCGGCCCCATGAGACGGTGGTTTTCTCGGCCCCTGGTGGTCCGAGGTCGTTCCCGCTGCACACATTCATGCGCCAGGGCCTCCTGCATATAATTCACTTTGGTTTATTGCGCTATCTCTAATAGCACCCGAGATATCACCAGATATATATTGGATTTTGCCCTGACCCTGAGTGTCCGGCCCCATGAGACTGTGGTTTTCTTATCCCTGGTGGTCCGAGGTCGTTCCCGCTGCCCAGATTCATGCGCCAGGGCCTCCTCCAGACAATGCACTTTGATTTATTGCGCTATCTGTAATAGCACCCGAGATGTCACCAGATATATTTTTGATTTTTCCCTGACCCTGAGTGTCCGGCCCCATGAGACGGTGGTTGTCTCGGCCCCTGGTGGTCCGAGGTCGTTCCCGCTGCACAGATTCATGCGCCAGGGCCTCCTACAGACAATGCACTTTGATTTATTGCGCTATCTGTAATAGCACCCGAGATATCACCAGATCTTTATTGGATTTTCCCCTGACCCAGAGTATCCGGCCCCATGAGACTGTGGTTTTTTCGGCCCCTGGTGCTCCGAGGTCGTTCCCGCTGCACAGATTCATGCGCCAGGGCCTCCTGCAGATAATTCACTATGGTTTATTGCGCTATCTGTAATAGCACCCGAGATATCACCAGATATATATTGGATTTTACGCTGACCCTGAGTGTCCGGCCCCATGAGACGGTGGTTGTCTCGGCCCCTGGAGGCCCGAGGACGTTCCCGCTGCACAGATTCATGCGCTAGGGACTCCTGCAGATAATTCACTTTGGTTTATTGCGCTATCTCTATTAGCACCCGAGATATCACCAGATATATATTGGATTTTCTCCTGACCCTGAGTGTCCGGCCCCATGAGACTGTGGTTTTCTCGGCCCCTGGGGGTCCGAGGTCGTTCCCGCTGCACAGATTCATGCGCCAGGGCCTCCTACAGACAATGCACTTTGATTTATTGCGCTATCTGTAATAGCACCCGAGATATCACCAGATATATATTGGATTTTCCCCTGACCCTGAGTGTCCGGCCCCATGAGACGGTGGTTTTCTCGGTCCCTGGTGTTCCGAGGTTGTTCCCGCTGCACAGATTCATGCGCCAGGGCCTCCTACAGACAATGCACATTGATTTATTGCGCTATCTCTAATAGCACCCGAGATATCACCAGATATATATTGGATATTCCCCTGACCCTGAGTGTCCGGCCCCATGAGACTGCGGTTTTCTCGGCCCCTGGTGGTCCGAGGTCGTTCCCGCTGCACACATTCATGCGCCAGGGCCTCCTGCAGATAATTCACTATGGTTTATTGCGCTATCTCCAATAGCACCCGAGATATCACCAGATATATATTGGATTTTCCCCTGACCCTGAGTGTCCGGCCCCATGAGACTGTGGTTTTCTCGGCCCCTGGTGGTCCGAGGTCGTTCCCGCTGCACAGAATCATGCGCCAGGGCCTCCTGCAGATAATTCACTTTGGTTTATTGCGCTATCTCTAATAGCACCCGAGTTATCACCAGATATATATTGGATTTTCCCCTGACCCTGAGTGTCCGGCCCCATGAGACTGTGGTTTTCTCGGCCCCTGGTGGTCCGAGGTCGTTCCCGCTGCACAGATTCATGCGCAAGGGCCTCCTACAGACAATGCACTTTGATTTATTGCGCTATCTGTAATAGCACCCGAGATATCAGCAGATATATATTGGATTTTTCACTGACCCTGAGTATCCGGCCCCATGAGACGGTAGTTTTCTCGGCCCCTGGTGATCCGAGGTCGTTCCCGCTGCACAGATTCATGCGCCAGGGCCTCCTGCAGATAATTCACTTTGGTTTATTGCGCTATCTCTAATAGCACCCGAGATATCACCAGATATATATTGGATTTTCCCCTGACCCTGAGTGTCCGGCCCCATGAGACTGTGGTTTTCTCGGCCCCTGGTGGTCCGAGGTTGTTCCCGCTGCACAGATTCATGCGCGAGGGCCTCCTACAGACAATGCACTTTGATTTATTGCTCTATCTGTAATAGCACCCAAGATATCACCACATATATATTGGATTTTTCACTGACCCTGAGTGTCCGGCCCCATGAGACGGTGGTTTTCTCGGTCCCTGGTGTTCCGAGGTCGTTTCCGCTGCACAGATTCATGCGCCAGGGCCTCCTACAGACAATGCACATTGATTTATTGCGCTATCTCTAATAGCACCCGAGATATCACCAGATATATATTGGATTTTCCCCTGTCCCTGAGTGTCCGGCCCCATGAGACTGTGCTTTTCTCGGCCCCTGGTGGTCCGAGGTCGTTCCCGCTGCACAGATTCATGCACCAGGGCCTCCTACAGACAATGCACTTTGATTTATTGCGCTATCTGTTATAGAACCCGAGATATCACCAGATATATATTGGATTTTACCCTGACCCTGAGTGTCCGGCCCCATGAGACGGTCGTTGTCTCGGCCCCTGGAGGTCCGAGGACGTTCCCGCTGCACAGATTCATGCGCCAGGGCCTCCTACAGGTAATGCACTTTGATTTATTGCGCTATCTGTAATAGCAGCCGAGATATCACCAGATCTATATTGGATTTTTCCCTGACCCTGAGTGTCCGGCCCCATGAGACGGTGGTTTTCTCGGCCCCTGGTGGTCCGCGGTCGTTCCCGCTGCACAGATTCATGCGCCAGGGCCTCCTGCAGATAATTCACTTTCGTTTATTGCGCTATCTGTAATAGCGCCCGAGATATCACCAGATATATATTTTATTTTTCCCTGACCCTGAGTGTCCGGCCCCATGAGACTGCGGTTTTCTCGGCCCCTGGTGGTCCGAGGTCGTTCCCGCTGCACACATTCATGCGCCAGGGCCTCCTACAGACAATGCACTTTGATTTATTGCTCTATCTGTAATAGCACCCGAGATATCACCAGATATATATTGGATTTTCCCCTGTCCCTGAGTGTCCGGCCCCATGAGACTGTGGTTTTCTCGGCCCCTGGTGGTCCGAGGTCGTTCCCGCTGCACAGATTCATGCGCCAGGGCCTCCTACAGACAATGCACTTTGTTTTATTACGCTATCTGTAATAGCACCCGAGATATCAGCAGATATATATTGGATTTTTCACTGACCCTGAGTGTCCGGCCACATGAGACGGTCGTTTTCTCGGCCCCTGGTGGTCCGCGGTCGTTCCCGCTGCACAGATTCATGCGCCAGGGCCTCCTGCATATAATTCACTTTGGTTTATTGCGCTATCTCTAATAGCACCCGAGATATCACCAGATATATATTGGATTTTACCCTGACCCTGAGTGTCCGGCCCCATGAGACTGTGCTTTTCTCGGCCCCTGGTGGTCCGAGGTCGTTCCCGCTGCACAGGTTCATGCGCCAGGGTCTCCTACAGGCAATGCACTTTGATTTATTGCGCTATCTGTAATAGCACCCGAGATATCACCACATATATATTGGATTTTTCACTGACCCTGAGTGTCCGGCCCCATGAGACGGTGGTTTTCTCGGTCCCTGGTGTTCCGAGGTCGTTCCCGCTGCACAGATTCATGCGCCAGGGCCTCCTACAGACAATGCACTTTGATTTATTGCGCTATCTCTAATAGCACCCGAGATATCACCAGATATATATTGGATTTTCCCCTGACCCTGAGTGTCCGGCCCCATGAGACTGTGCTTTTCTCGGCCCCTGGTGGTCCGCGGTCGTTCCCGCTGCACAGATTCATGCGCCAGGGCCTCCTGCATATAATTCACTTTGGTTTATTGCGCTATCTCTAATAGCACCCGAGATATCACCAGATATATATTGGATTTTACCCTGACCCTGAGTGTCCGGCCCCATGAGACTGTGCTTTTCTCGGCCCCTGGTGGTCCGAGGTCGTTCCCGCTGGACAGATCCATGCGCCAGGGCCTCCTACAGACAATGCACTTTGATTTATTGCGCTATCTGTTATAGCACCCGAGATATCACCAGATATAAATTGGATTTTACCCTGACCCTGAGTGTCCGGCCCCATGAGACGGTCGTTGTCTCGGCCCCTGGAGGTCCGAGGACGTTCCCGCTGCACAGATTCATGCGCCAGGGCCTCCTACAGGTAATGCACTTTGATTTATTGCGCTATCTGTAATAGCAGCCGAGATATCACCAGATCTATATTGGATTTTCCCCTGACCCTGAGTGTCCGGCCCCATGAGACTGTGGTTTTCTCGGCCCCTGGTGGTCCGAGGACGTTCCCGTTGCACAGATTCATGCGCAAGGGCCTCCTGCAGATAATTCACTTTGGTTTATTGCGCTATCTGTAATAGCACCCGAGATATCACCAGATCTATATTGGATTTTCCCCTGACCCTGAGTGTCCGGCCCCATGAGACGGTCGTTTTCTCGGCCCCTGGTGGTCCGAGGTCGTTCCCGCTGCACAGATTCATGCGCCAGGGCCTCCTGCAGATAATTCACTTTGGTTTATTGCGCTATCTCTAATAGCACCCGAGATATCACCAGATATATATTGGATTTTCCCCTGACCCTGAGTGTCCGGCCCCATGAGACTGTGGTTTTCTCGGACTCTGGTGGTCCGAGGTCGTTCCCGCTGCACAGATTCATGCGCCAGGGCCTCCTACAGACAATGCACTCTGATTTATTACGCTATCTCTAATAGCACCCGAGATATCAGCAGATATATATTGGATTTTTCACTGACCCTGAGTGTCCGGCCCCATGAGACGGTGGTTTTCTCGGTCCCTGGTGTTCCGAGGTCGTTCCCGTTGCACAGATTCATGCGCCAGGGCCTCCTGCAGATAACTCACTTTGGTTTATTGCGCTATCTCTAATAGCACCCGAGATATCACCAGATATATATTGGATTTTCCCCTGACCCTGAGTGTCCGGCCCCATGAGACTGTGGTTTTCTCGGCCCCTGGTGGTCCGAGGTCGTTCCCGCTGCACAGATTCATGCGCCAGGGCCTCCTACAGACAATGCACTCTGATTTATTACGCTATCTCTAATAGCACCCGAGATATCAGCAGATATATATTGGATTTTTCACTGACCCTGAGTGTCCGGCCCCATGAGACGGTCGTTTTATCGGCCCCTGGTGGTCCGAGGTCGTTGCCGCTGCACAGATTCATGCGCCAGGGCCTCCTGCAGATAATTCACTTTGGTTTATTGCGCTATCTCTAATAGCACCCGAGATATCACCAGATATATATTGGATTTTACCCTGACCCTGAGTGTCCGGCCCCATGAGACTGTGCTTTTCTCGGCCCCTGGTGGTCCGAGGTCGTTCCCGCTGAACAGATTCATGCGCCAGGACCTCCTACAGACAATGCACTTTGATTTATTGCGCTATCTGTAATAGCACCCGGCATATCACCAGATATATATTGGATTTTACCCTGACCCTGAGTGTCCGGCCCCATGAGACGGTCGTTGTCTTGGCCCCTGGCGGTCCGAGGACGTCCCCGCTGCACAGATTCATGCGCCAGGGCCTCCTACAGGTAATGCACTTTGATTTATTGTGCTATCTGTAATAGCGCCCGAGATATCACCAGATCTATATTGGATTTTCCCCTGACCCTGAGTGTCCGGCCCCATGAGACTGTGGTTTTCTCGGCCCCTGGTGGTCCGAGGTCGTTCCCGTTGCACAGATTCATGCGCCAGGGCCTCCTGCAGATAATTCACTTTGGTTTATTGCGCTATCTGTAATAGCACCCGAGATATCACCAGATCTATATTGGATTTTCCCCTGACCCTGAGTGTCCGACCCCATGAGACTGTGGTTTTCTCGGCCCCTGGTGGTCCGAGGTCGTTCCCGTTGCACAGATCCATGCGCCAGGGACTCCTGCAGATAATTCACTTTCGTTTATTGCGCTATCTCTAATAGCACCCGAGATATCACCAGATATATATTGGATTTTTCACTGACCCTGAGCGTCCGGCCCCATGAGACGGTCGTTTTCTCGGCCCCTGGTGGTCCGAGGTCGTTCCCGCTGCACAGGTTCATGCGCCAGGGTCTCCTACAGACAATGCACTTTGATTTATTGCGCTATCTGTAATAGCACCCGAGATATCACCAGATCTATATTGGATTTTCCCCTGACCCTGAGTATCCAGCCCCATGAGACGGTAGTTTTCTCGGCCCCTGGTGATCCGAGGTCGTTCCCGCTGCACAGATTCATGCGCCAGGGCCTCCTGCAGATAATTCACTTTGGTTTATTGCGCTATCTCTAATAGCACCCGAGATATCACCAGATATATATTGGATTTTACCCTGACCCTGAGTGTCCGGCCCCATGAGACTGTGCTTTTCTCGGCCCCTGGTGGTCCGAGGTCGTTCCCGCTGCACAGATTCATGCGCCAGGGCCTCCTACAGACAATGCACTTTGATTTATTGCGCTATCTGTTATAGAACCCGAGATATCACCAGATATATATTGGATTTTACCCTGACCCTGAGTGTCCGGCCCCATGAGACGGTCGTTGTCTCGGCCCCTGGAGGTCCGAGGACGTTCCCGCTGCACAGATTCATGCGCCAGGGCCTCCTACAGGTAATGCACTTTGATTTATTACGCTATCTGTAATAGCACCCGAGATATCACCACATATATATTGGATTTTTCACTGACCCTGAGTGTCCGGCCCCATGAGACGGTGGTTTTCTCGGTCCCTGGTGTTCCGAGGTCGTTCCCGCTGCACAGATTCATGCGCCAGGGCCTCCTACAGGTAATGCACTTTGATTTATTGCGCTATGTGTAATAGCAGCCGAGATATCACCAGATCTATATTGGATTTTCCCCTGACCCTGAGTGTCCGGCCCCATGAGACGGTCGTTGTCTCGGCCCCTGGAGGTCCGAGGACGTTCCCGCTGCACAGATTCATGCGCCAGGGCCTCCTACAGGTAATGCACTTTGATTTATTGCGCTATCTGTAATAGCAGCCGAGATATCACCAGATCTATATTGGATTTTTCCCTGACCCTGAGTGTCCGGCCCCATGAGACGGTGGTTTTCTCGGCCCCTGGTGGTCCGCGGTCGTTCCCGCTGCACAGATTCATGCGCCAGGGCCTCCTGCAGATAATTCACTTTCGTTTATTGCGCTATCTCTAATAGCACCCGAGACATCACCAGATATATATTGGATTTTTCCCTTACCCTGAGTGTCCGGCCCCATGAGACGGTGGTTTTCTCGGCCCCTGGTGGTCCTAGGTCGTTCCCGCTGCACAGGTGCATGCGCCAGGGCCTCCTGCAGACAATGCACTTTGATATATTGCGCTATCTGTAATAGCGCCCGAGATATCACCAGATATATATTTTATTTTTCCCTGACCCTGAGTGTCCGGCCCCATGAGACTGCGGTTTTCTCGGCCCCTGGTGGTCCGAGGTCGTTCCCGCTGCACACATTCATGCGCCAGGGCCTCCTACAGACAATGCACTTTGATTTATTGCTCTATCTGTAATAGCACCCGAGATATCACCAGATATATATTGGATTTTCCCCTGACCCTGAGTGTCCGGCCCCATGAGACTGTGCTTTTCTCGGCCCCTGGTGGTCCGCGGTCGTTCCCGCTGCACAGATTCATGCGCCAGGGCCTCCTGCATATAATTCACTTTGGTTTATTGCGCTATCTCTAATAGCACCCGAGATATCACCAGATATATATTGGATTTTACCCTGACCCTGAGTGTCCGGCCCCATGAGACTGTGCTTTTCTCGGCCCCTGGTGGTCCGAGGTCGTTCCCGCTGGACAGATCCATGCGCCAGGGCCTCCTACAGACAATGCACTTTGATTTATTGCGCTATCTGTTATAGCACCCGAGATATCACCAGATATAAATTGGATTTTACCCTGACCCTGAGTGTCCGGCCCCATGAGACGGTCGTTGTCTCGGCCCCTGGAGGTCCGAGGACGTTCCCGCTGCACAGATTCATGCGCCAGGTCCTCCTACAGGTAATGCACTTTGATTTATTGCGCTATCTGTAATAGCAGCCGAGATATCACCAGATCTATATTGGATTTTCCCCTGACCCTGAGTGTCCGGCCCCATGAGACTGTGGTTTTCTCGGCCCCTGGTGGTCCGAGGACGTTCCCGTTGCACAGATTCATGCGCAAGGGCCTCCTGCAGATAATTCACTTTGGTTTATTGCGCTATCTGTAATAGCACCCGAGATATCACCAGATCTATATTGGATTTTCCCCTGACCCTGAGTGTCCGGCCCCATGAGACTGTGGTTTTCTCGGCCCCTGGTGGTCCGGGGTCGTTCCCGTTGCACAGATTCATGCGCCAGGGCCTCCTGCAGATAATTCACTTTGGTTTATTGCGCTATCTCTAATAGCACCCGAGATATCACCAGATATATATTGGATTTTTCACTGACCCTGTGCGTCCGGCCCCATGAGACTGTGGTTTTCTCGGCCCCTGGTGGTCCGAGGTCGTTCCCGCTGCACAGGTTCATGCGCCAGGGTCTCCTACAGACAATGCACTTTGATTTATTGCGCTATCTGTAATAGCACCCGAGATATCACCACATATATATTGGATTTTTCACTGACCCTGAGTGTCCGGCCCCATGAGACGGTGGTTTTCTCGGTCCCTGGTGTTCCGAGGTCGTTCCCGCTGCACAGATTCATGCGCCAGGGCCTCCTACAGACAATGCACTTTGATTTATTGCGCTATCTCTAATAGCACCCGAGATATCACCAGATATATATTGGATTTTCCCCTGACCCTGAGTGTCCGGCCCCATGAGACTATGGTTTTCTCGGCCCCTGGTGGTCCGAGGTCGTTCCCGTTGCACAGATTCATGCGCCAGGGCCTCCTGCAGATAACTCACTTTGGTTTATTGCGCTATCTCTAATAGCACCCGAGATATCACCAGATATATATTGGATTTTTCCCTGACCCTGAGTGTCCGGCCCCATGAGACGGTGGTTTTCTCGGCCCCTGGTGGTCCGCGGTCGTTCCCGCTGCACAGATTCATGCGCCAGGGCCTCCTGCAGATAATTCACTTTCGTTTATTGCGCTATCTCTAATAGCACCCGAGACATCACCAGATATATATTGGATTTTTCCCTTACCCTGAGTGTCCGGCCCCATGAGACGGTGGTTTTCTCGGCCCCTGGTGGTCCTAGGTCGTTCCCGCTGCACAGATGCATGCGCCAGGGCCTCCTGCAGACAATGCACTTTGATTTATTGCGCTATCTGTAATAGCGCCCGAGATATCACCAGATATATATTTTATTTTTCCCTGACCCTGAGTGTCCGGCCCCATGAGACTGCGGTTTTCTCGGCCCCTGGTGGTCCGAGGTCGTTCCCGCTGCACACATTCATGCGCCAGGGCCTCCTACAGACAATGCACTTTGATTTATTGCTCTATCTGTAATAGCACCCGAGATATCACCAGATATATATTGGATTTTCCCCTGTCCCTGAGTGTCCGGCCCCATGAGACTGTGGTTTTCTCGGCCCCTGGTGGTCCGAGGTCGTTCCCGCTGCACAGATTCATGCGCCAGGGCCTCCTACAGACAATGCACTTTGTTTTATTACGCTATCTGTAATAGCACCCGAGATATCAGCAGATATATATTGGATTTTTCACTGACCCTGAGTGTCCGGCCACATGAGACGGTCGTTTTCTCGGCCCCTGGTGGTCCGCGGTCGTTCCCGCTGCACAGATTCATGCGCCAGGGCCTCCTGCATATAATTCACTTTGGTTTATTGCGCTATCTCTAATAGCACCCGAGATATCACCAGATATATATTGGATTTTACCCTGACCCTGAGTGTCCGGCCCCATGAGACTGTGCTTTTCTCGGCCCCTGGTGGTCCGAGGTCGTTCCCGCTGCACAGATCCATGCGCCAGGGCCTCCTACAGACAATGCACTTTGATTTATTGCGCTATCTGTTATAGCACCCGAGATATCACCAGATATATATTGGATTTTACCCTGACCCTGAGTGTCCGGCCCCATGAGACGGTCGTTGTCTCGGCCCCTGGAGGTCCGAGGACGTTCCCGCTGCACAGATTCATGCGCCAGGGCCTCCTACAGGTAATGCACTTTGATTTATTGCGCTATGTGTAATAGCAGCCGAGATATCACCAGATCTATATTGGATTTTCCCCTGACCCTGAGTGTCCGGCCCCATGAGACTGTGGTTTTCTCGGCCCCTGGTGGTCCGAGGACGTTCCCGTTGCACAGATTCATGCGCAAGGGTCTCCTGCAGATAATTCACTTTGGTTTATTGCGCTATCTGTAATAGCACCCGAGATATCACCAGATCTATATTGGATTTTCCCCTGACCCTGAGTGTCCGGCCCCATGAGACTGTGGTTTTCTCGGCCCCTGGTGGTCCGGGGTCGTTCCCGTTGCACAGATTCGTGCGCCAGGGCCTCCTGCAGATAATTCACTTTGGTTTATTGCGCTATCTCTAATAGCACCCGAGATATCACCAGATATATATTGGATTTTTCACTGACCCTGAGTGTCCGGCCCCATGAGACTGTGGTTTTCTCGGCCCCTGGTGGTCCGGGGTCGTTCCCGTTGCACAGATTCATGCGCCAGGGCCTCCTGCAGATAATTCACTTTGGTTTATTGCGCTATCTCTAATAGCACCCGAGATATCACCAGATATATATTGGATTTTTCACTGACCCTGTGCGTCCGGCCCCATGAGACTGTGGTTTTCTCGGCCCCTGGTGGTCCGAGGTCGTTCCCGCTGCACAGGTTCATGCGCCAGGGTCTCCTACAGACAATGCACTTTGATTTATTGCGCTATCTGTAATAGCACCCGAGATATCACCACATATATATTGGATTTTTCACTGACCCTGAGTGTCCGGCCCCATGAGACGGTGGTTTTCTCGGTCCCTGGTGTTCCGAGGTCGTTCCCGCTGCACAGATTCATGCGCCAGGGCCTCCTACAGACAATGCACTTTGATTTATTGCGCTATCTCTAATAGCACCCGAGATATCACCAGATATATATTGGATTTTCCCCTGACCCTGAGTGTCCGGCCCCATGAGACTATGGTTTTCTCGGCCCCTGGTGGTCCGAGGTCGTTCCCGTTGCACAGATTCATGCGCCAGGGCCTCCTGCAGATAACTCACTTTGGTTTATTGCGCTATCTCTAATAGCACCCGAGATATCACCAGATATATATTGGATTTTTCCCTGACCCTGAGTGTCCGGCCCCATGAGACGGTGGTTTTCTCGGCCCCTGGTGGTCCGCGGTCGTTCCCGCTGCACAGATTCATGCGCCAGGGCCTCCTGCAGATAATTCACTTTCGTTTATTGCGCTATCTCTAATAGCACCCGAGACATCACCAGATATATATTGGATTTTTCCCTTACCCTGAGTGTCCGGCCCCATGAGACGGTGGTTTTCTCGGCCCCTGGTGGTCCTAGGTCGTTCCCGCTGCACAGATGCATGCGCCAGGGCCTCCTGCAGACAATGCACTTTGATTTATTGCGCTATCTGTAATAGCGCCCGAGATATCACCAGATATATATTTTATTTTTCCCTGACCCTGAGTGTCCGGCCCCATGAGACTGCGGTTTTCTCGGCCCCTGGTGGTCCGAGGTCGTTCCCGCTGCACACATTCATGCGCCAGGGCCTCCTACAGACAATGCACTTTGATTTATTGCTCTATCTGTAATAGCACCCGAGATATCACCAGATATATATTGGATTTTCCCCTGTCCCTGAGTGTCCGGCCCCATGAGACTGTGGTTTTCTCGGCCCCTGGTGGTCCGAGGTCGTTCCCGCTGCACAGATTCATGCGCCAGGGCCTCCTACAGACAATGCACTTTGATTTATTGCGCTATCTGTAATAGCACCCGAGATATCAGCAGATATATATTGGATTTTCCCCTGACCCTGAGTGTCCGGCCCCATGAGACGGTCGTTTTCTCGGCCCCTGGTGGTCCGCGGTCGTTCCCGCTGCACAGATTCATGCGCCAGGGCCTCCTGCATATAATTCACTTTGGTTTATTGCGCTATCTCTAATAGCACCCGAGATATCACCAGATATATATTGGATTTTACCCTGACCCTGAGTGTCCGGCCCCATGAGACTGTGCTTTTCTCGGCCCCTGGTGGTCCGAGGTCGTTCCCGCTGCACAGATCCATGCGCCAGGGCCTCCTACAGACAATGCACTTTGATTTATTGCGCTATCTGTTATAGCACCCGAGATATCACCAGATATATATTGGATTTTACCCTGACCCTGAGTGTCCGGCCCCATGAGACGGTCGTTGTCTCGGCCCCTGGAGGTCCGAGGACGTTCCCGCTGCACAGATTCATGCGCCAGGGCCTCCTACAGGTAATGCACTTTGATTTATTGCGCTATCTGTAATAGCAGCCGAGATATCACCAGATCTATATTGGATTTTCCCCTGACCCTGAGTGTCCGGCCCCATGAGACTGTGGTTTTCTCGGCCCCTGGTGGTCCGAGGA
The DNA here is from genome assembly GCF_051020985.1 of Nomia melanderi. Lineage (NCBI taxonomy): Eukaryota > Metazoa > Arthropoda > Insecta > Hymenoptera > Halictidae > Nomia > Nomia melanderi. Next base: position 690,463 of record NW_027475138.1, on the reverse strand, counting down.
CGTTCCCGTTGCACAGATTCATGCGCAAGGGCCTCCTGCAGATAATTCACTTTGGTTTATTGCGCTATCTGTAATAGCACCCGAGATATCACCAGATCTATATTGGATTTTCCCCTGACCCTGAGTGTCCGGCCCCATGAGACTGTGGTTTTCTCGGCCCCTGGTGGTCCGGGGTCGTTCCCGTTGCACAGATTCATGCGCCAGGGCCTCCTGCAGATAATTCACTTTGGTTTATTGCGCTATCTCTAATAGCACCCGAGATATCACCAGATATATATTGGATTTTTCACTGACCCTGAGCGTCCGGCCCCATGAGACGGTGGTTTTCTCGGTCCCTGGTGTTCCGAGGTCGTTCCCGCTGCACAGATTCATGCGCCAGGGCCTCCTACAGACAATGCACTTTGATTTATTGCGCTATCTCTAATAGCACCCGAGATATCACCAGATATATATTGGATTTTCCCCTGACCCTGAGTGTCCGGCCCCATGAGACTATGGTTTTCTCGGCCCCTGGTGGTCCGAGGTCGTTCCCGTTGCACAGATTCATGCGCCAGGGCCTCCTGCAGATAACTCACTTTGGTTTATTGCGCTATCTCTAATAGCGCCCGAGATATCACCAGATATATATTGGATTTTTCCCTGACCCTGAGTGTCCGGCCCCATGAGACGGTGGTTTTCTCGGCCCCTGGTGGTCCGCGGTCGTTCCCGCTGCACAGATTCATGCGCCAGGGCCTCCTGCAGATAATTCACTTTCGTTTATTGCGCTATCTCTAATAGCACCCGAGACATCACCAGATATATATTGGATTTTTCCCTTACCCTGAGTGTCCGGCCCCATGAGACGGTGGTTTTCTCGGCCCCTGGTGGTCCTAGGTCGTTCCCGCTGCACAGATGCATGCGCCAGGGCCTCCTGCAGATAATTCCCTTTGGCTTATTGCGCTATCTCTAATAGCGCCCGAGATATCACCAGATCTATATTGGATTTTCCCCTGACCCTGAGTGTCCGGCCCCATGAGACTGCGGTTTTCTCGGCCCCTGGTGGTCCGAGGTCGTTCCCGCTGCACACATTCATGCGCCAGGGCCTCCTACAGACAATGCACTTTGATTTATTGCTCTATCTGTAATAGCACCCGAGATATCACCAGATATATATTGGATTTTCCCCTGACCCTGAGTGTCCGGCCCCATGAGACTGTGGTTTTCTCGGCCCCTGGTGGTCCGAGGTCGTTCCCGCTGCACAGATTCATGCGCCAGGGCCTCCTACAGACAATGCACTTTGATTTATTGCGCTATCTGTAATAGCACCCGAGATATCAGCAGATATATATTGGATTTTTCACTGACCCTGAGTGTCCGGCCCCATGAGACGGTCGTTTTCTCGGCCCCTGGTGGTCCGCGGTCGTTCCCGCTGCACAGATTCATGCGCCAGGGCCTCCTGCAGATAATTCACTTTGGTTTATTGCGCTATCTCTAATAGCACCCGAGATATCACCAGATATATATTGGATTTTACCCTGACACTGAGTGTCCGGCCCCATGAGACTGTGCTTTTCTCGGCCCCTGGTGGTCCGAGGTCGTTCCCGCTGCACAGATTCATGCGCCAGGGCCTCCTGCAGATAATTCACTTTGGTTTATTGCGCTATCTGTAATAGCACCCGAGACATCACCAGATATATATTGGATTTTTCCCTTACCCTGAGTGTCCGGCCCCATGAGACGGTGGTTTTCTCGGCCCCTGGTGGACCTAGGTCGTTCCCGCTGCACAGATGCATGCGCCAGGGCCTCCTGCAGATAATTCCCTTTGGCTTATTGCGCTATCTCTAATAGCGCCCGAGATATCACCAGATATATATTGGATTTTTCCCTGACACTGAGTGTCCGGCCCCATGAGACGGTGGTTTTCTCGGCCCCTGGTGGTCCGAGGTCGTTCCCGCTGCACACATTCATGCGCCAGGGCCTCCTACAGACAATGCACTTTGATTTATTGCTCTATCTGTAATAGCACCCGAGATATCACCAGATATATATTGGATTTTCCCCTGACCCTGAGTGTCCGGCCCCATGAGACTGTGGTTTTCTCGGCCCCTGGTGGTCCGAGGTCGTTCCCGCTGCACAGATTCATGCGCTAGGGCCTCCTACAGACAATGCACTTTGATTTATTGCGCTATCTGTTATAGCACCCGAGATATCACCAGATATATATTGGATTTTACCCTGACCCTGAGTGTCCGGCCCCATGAGACGGTCGTTGTCTCGGCCCCTGGAGGTCCGAGGACGTTCCCGCTGCACAGATTCATGCGCCAGGGCCTCCTACAGGTAATGCACTTTGATTTATTGCGCTATCTGTTATAGCACCCGAGATATCACCAGATCTATATTGGATTTTCCCCTGACCCTGAGTGTCCGGCCCCATGAGACTGTGGTTTTCTCGGCCCCTGGTGGTCCGGGGTCGTTCCCGTTGCACAGATTCATGCGCCAGGGCCTCCTGCAGATAATTCACTTTGGTTTATTGCGCTATCTCTAATAGCACCCGAGATATCACCAGATATATATTGGATTTTTCACTGACCCTGAGCGTCCGGCCCCATGAGACGGTCGTTTTCTCGGCCCCTGGTGGTCCGAGGTCGTTCCCGCTGCACAGGTTCATGCGCCAGGGTCTCCTACAGACAATGCACTTTGATTTATTGCGCTATCTGTAATAGCACCCGAGATATCTCCACATATATATTGGATTTTTCCCTGACCCTGAATGTCCGGCCCCATGAGACTGCGGTTTTCTCGGCCCCTGGTGGTCCGAGGTCGTTCCCGCTGCACACATTCATGCGCCAGGGCCTCCTACAGACAATGCACTTTGATTTATTGCTCTATCTGTAATAGCACCAGAGATATCACCAGATATATATTGGATTTTCCCCTGACCCTGAGTGTCCGGCCCCATGAGACTGTGGTTTTCTCGGCCCCTGGTGGTCCGAGGTCGTTCCCGCTGCACAGATTCATGCGCCTGGGCCTCCTACAGACAATGCACTTTGATTTATTGCGCTATCTGTAATAGCACCCGAGATATCACCAGATATATATTGGATTTTTCCCTGACCCTGAGTGTCCGGCCCCATGAGACGGTGGATGTCTCGGCCCCTGATGGTCCGAGATCCTTCCCGCTGCACAGATTCATGCGCCAGGGCCTCCTGCAGATAATTCCCTTTGGCTTATTGCGCTATCTCTAATAGCGCCCGAGATATCACCAGATATATATTGGATTTTTCCCTGACCCTGAGTGTCCGGCCCCATGAGACTGCGGTTTTCTCGGCCCCTGGTGGTCCGAGGTCGTTCCCGCTGCACACATTCATGCGCCAGGGCCTCCTACAGACAATGCACTTTGATTTATTGCTCTATCTGTAATAGCACCCGAGATATCACCAGATATATATTGGATTTTCCCCTGACCCTGAGTGTCCGGCCCCATGAGACTGTGGTTTTCTCGGCCCCTGGTGGTCCGAGGTCGTTCCCGCTGCACAGATTCATGCGCCAGGGCCTCCTACAGACAATGCACTTTGATTTATTGCGCTATCTGTTATAGCACCCGAGATATCACCAGATATATATTGGATTTTACCCTGACCCTGAGTGTCCGGCCCCATGAGACGGTCGTTGTCTCGGCCCCTGGAGGTCCGAGGACGTTCCCGCTGCACAGATTCATCCGCCAGGGCCTCCTACAGGTAATGCACTTTGATTTATTGCGCTATCTGTAATAGCACCCGAGATATCACCAGATCTATATTGGATTTTCCACTGACCCTGAGTGTCCGGCCCCATGAGACTGTGGTTTTCTCGGCCCCTGGTGGTCCGAGGACGTTCCCGTTGCACAGATTCATGCGCAAGGGCCTCCTTCAGATAATTCACTTTGGTTTATTGCGCTATGTGTAATAGCACCCGAGATATCACCAGATCTATATTGGATTTTCCCCTGACCCTGAGTGTCCGGCCCCATGAGACTGTGGTTTTCTCGGCCCCTGGTGGTCCGAGGTCGTTCCCGTTGCACAGATTCATGCGCCAGGGCCTCCTGCAGAGAACTCACTTTGGTTTATTGCGCTATCTCTAATAGCACCCGAGATATCACCAGATATATATTGGATTTTTCCCTGTCCCTGAGTGTCCGGCCCCATGAGACGGTGGTTTTCTCGGCCCCTGGTGGTCCGCGGTCGTTCCCGCTGCACAGATTCATGCGCCAGGGCCTCCTGCAGATAATTCACTTTCGTTTATTGCGCTATCTCTAATAGCACCCGAGATATCACCAGATATATATTGGATTTTTCCCTTACCCTGAGTGTCCGGCCCCATGAGACGGTGGTTTTCTCGGCCCCTGGTGGTCCTAGGTCGTTCCCGCTGCACAGATGCATGCGCCAGGGCCTCCTGCAGATAATTCCCTTTGGCTTATTGCGCTATCTCTAATAGCGCCCGAGATATCACCAGATATATATTGGATTTTTCCCTGACCCTGAGTGTCCGGCCCCATGAGACTGCGGTTTTCTCGGCCCCTGGTGGTCCGAGGTCGTTCCCGCTGCACACATTCATGCGCCAGGGCCTCCTACAGACAATGCACTTTGATTTATTGCTCTATCTGTAATAGCACCCGAGATATCACCAGATATATATTGGATTTTCCCCTGACCCTGAGTGTCCGGCCCCATGAGACTGTGGTTTTCTCGGCCCCTGGTGGTCCGAGGTCGTTCCCGCTGCACGGATTCATGCGCCAGGGCCTCCTACAGACAATGCACTTTGATTTATTGCGCTATCTGTAATAGCATCCGAGATATCACCAGATATATATTGGATTTTTCCCTGACCCTGAGTGTCCGGCCCCATGAGACGGTGGATGTCTCGGCCCCTGATGGTCCGAGATCGTTCCCGCTGCACAGATTCATGCGCCAGGGCCTCCTGCAGACAATTCACTTTGGTTTATTGCGCTATCTCTAATAGCACCCGAGATATCACCAGATATATATTGGATTTTTCCCCGACCCTGAGTGTCCGGCCCCATGAGACTGCGGTTTTCTCGGCCCCTGGTGGTCCGAGGTCGTTCCCGCGGCACAGATTCATGCGCCAGGGCCTCCTACAGACAATGCACTTTGATTTATTGCGCTATCTGTAATAGCACACGAGATACCACCAGATATATACTGGATTTTCCCCTGACCCTGAGTGTCCGGCCCCATGAGACTGTGGTTTTCTCGGCCCCTCGTGGTCCGAGGTCGTTCCCGCTGCACAGATTCATGCGCCAGGGCCTCCTACAGACAATGCACTTTGGTTTATTACGCTATCTCTAATAGCACCCGAAATATCACCAGATATATACTGGATTTTCCCCTGACCCTGAGTGTCCGGCCCCATGAGACGGTGGTTGTCTCGGCCCCGGGTGGTCCTAGGTCGTTCCCGCTGCACAGATTCATGCGCCAGGGCCTCCTACAGACAATGCACTTTGATTTATTGCGCTATCTGTAATAGCACCCGAGATATCACCAGATCTATATTGGATTTTCCCCTGACCCTGAGTATCCGGCCCCATGAGACTGTGGTTTTTTCGGCCCCTGGTGGTCCGAGGTCGTTCCCGCTGCACAGATTCATGCGCCAGGGCCTCCTGCAGATAATTCACTTTGGTTTATTGCGCTATCACTAATAGCACCCGAGATATCACCAGATATATATTGGATTTTCCCCTGACCCTGAGTGTCCGGCCCCATGAGACTGTGGTTTTCTCGGCCCCTGGTGGTCCGAGGTCGTTCCCGCTGCAGAGATTCATGCGCCAGGGCCTCCTACAGACAATGCACTTTGATTTATTGCGCTATCTGTAATAGCACACGAGATATCACCAGATATATAATGGATTTTACCCTGACCATGAGGGTCCGGCCCCATGAGACTGTGGTTTTTTCGGCCCCTGGTGGTCCGACGTTGTTCCCGCTGCACAGATTCATGCGCCAGGGCCTCCTACAGACAATGCACTTTGATTTATTGCGCTATCTGTAATAGCACCCGAGATATCACCAGATATATATTGGATTTTACCCTGACCCTGAGCGTCCGGCCCCATGAGACGGTGGTTGTCTCGGCCCCAGGAGGTCCGAGGACGTTCCCGCTAGCACAGATTCATGCGCCAGGGCATCCTGCAGATAATTCACTTTGGTTTATTGCGCTATCTCTAATAGCACCCGAGATATCACCAGATATATACTGGATTTTCCCCTGACGCTGAGTGCCCGGCCCCATGAGACTGAGGTTTTCTCGGCCCCTGGTGGTCCGAGGTCGTTCCCGCTGCACAGATTCATCCGCCAGGGCCTCCTACAGACAATGCACTTTGATTTATTGCGCTATCTGTAATAGCACCCGAGATATCACCAGATATATATTGGATTTTTCACTGACCCTGAGTGTCCGGCCCCATGAGACGGTGGTTGTCTCGGCCCCTGGGGGTCCGAGGACGTTCCCGCTGCACAGATTCATGCGCCAGGGCCTCCTGCAGATAATTCACTTTGGTTTATTGCGCTATCTCTAATAGCACCCGAGATATCAAGAGATATATACTGGATTTTCCCCTGACCCTGAGTGTCCGGCTCCATGGGACTGTGGTTTTCTCGGCCCCTGGTGGTCCGAGGTCGTTCCCGCTGCACAGATTCATGCGCCAGGGCCTCCTACAGACAATGCACTTTGATTTATTGCGCTATCTGTAATAGCACCCGAGATATCACCAGATATATATTGGATTTTTCACTGACCCTGAGCGTCCGGCCCCATGAGACGGTCGTTTTCTCGGGCCCTGGTGGTCCGAGGTCGTTCCCGCTGCACAGATTCATGCGCCAGGGCCTACTACAGACAATGCACTTTGATTTATTGCGCTATCTGTAATAGCACCCGAGATATCACCACATATATATTGGATTTTTCCCTGACCCTGAGTGTCCGGCCCCGTGAGACGGTGGATGTCTCGGCCCCTGATGGTCCGAGATCGTTCCCGCTGCACAGATTCATGCGCCAGGGCCTCCTGCAGACAATTCACTTTGGTTTATTGCGCTATCTCTAATAGCACCCGAGATATCACCAGATATATATTGGATTTTTCCCCGACCCTGAGTGTCCGGCCCCATGAGACGGTGGTTTTCTCGGCCGCTGGTGGTCCGAGGTCGTTCCCGCTGGCCAGATTCATGCGCCAGGGTCTCCTACAGACAATGCACTATGATTTATTGCGCTATCTGTAATAGCACCCGAGATATCACCAGATCTATATTGGATTTTCCCCTCACCCTGAGTATCCGGCCCCATGAGACTGTGGTTTTCTTGGCCCCTGGTGGTCCGAGGTCGTTCCCGTTGCACAGATTCATGCGCCAGGGCCTCCTGCAGATAATTCACTTTGGTTTATTGCGCTATCTCTAATAGCACCAGAGATATCACCAGATATATATTGGATTTTCCCCTGACCCTGAGTGTCCGGCCCCATGAGACTGTGGTTTTCTCGGCCCCTGGTGGTCCGAGGTCGTTCCCGCTGCACAGATTCATGCGCCAGGGCCTCCTACAGACAATGCACTTTGATTTATTGCGCTATCTGTAATAGCACCCGAGATATCACCAGATATATATTGGATTTTTCCCTGACCCTGAGTGTCCGGCCCCATGAGACGGTGGATGTCTCGGCCCCTGATGGTCCGAGATCCTTCCCGCTGCACAGATTCATGCGCCAGGGCCTCCTGCAGATAATTCCCTTTGGCTTATTGCGCTATCTCTAATAGCGCCCGAGATATCACCAGATATATATTGGATTTTTCCCTGACCCTGAGTGTCCGGCCCCATGAGACTGCGGTTTTCTCGGCCCCTGGTGGTCCGAGGTCGTTCCCGCTGCACACATTCATGCGCCAGGGCCTCCTCCAGACAATGCACTTTGATTTATTGCTCTATCTGTAATAGCACCCGAGATATCACCAGATATATATTGGATTTTCCCCTGACCCTGAGTGTCCGGCCCCATGAGACTGTGGTTTTCTCGGCCCCTGGTGGTCCGAGGTCGTTCCCGCTGCACAGATTCATGCGCCAGGGCCTCCTACAGACAATGCACTTTGATTTATTGCGCTATCTGTTATAGCACCCGAGATATCACCAGATATATATTGGATTTTACCCTGACCCTGAGTGTCCGGCCCCATGAGACGGTCGTTGTCTCGGCCCCTGGAGGTCCGAGGACGTTCCCGCTGCACAGATTCATCCGCCAGGGCCTCCTACAGGTAATGCACTTTGATTTATTGCGCTATCTGTAATAGCACCCGAGATATCACCAGATCTATATTGGATTTTCCACTGACCCTGAGTGTCCGGCCCCATGAGACTGTGGTTTTCTCGGCCCCTGGTGGTCCGAGGACGTTCCCGTTGCACAGATTCATGCGCAAGGGCCTCCTTCAGATAATTCACTTTGGTTTATTGCGCTATGTGTAATAGCACCCGAGATATCACCAGATCTATATTGGATTTTCCCCTGACCCTGAGTGTCCGGCCCCATGAGACTGTGGTTTTCTCGGCCCCTGGTGGTCCGAGGTCGTTCCCGTTGCACAGATTCATGCGCCAGGGCCTCCTGCAGAGAACTCACTTTGGTTTATTGCGCTATCTCTAATAGCACCCGAGATATCACCAGATATATATTGGATTTTTCCCTGTCCCTGAGTGTCCGGCCCCATGAGACGGTGGTTTTCTCGGCCCCTGGTGGTCCGCGGTCGTTCCCGCTGCACAGATTCATGCGCCAGGGCCTCCTGCAGATAATTCACTTTCGTTTATTGCGCTATCTCTAATAGCACCCGAGATATCACCAGATATATATTGGATTTTTCCCTTACCCTGAGTGTCCGGCCCCATGAGACGGTGGTTTTCTCGGCCCCTGGTGGTCCTAGGTCGTTCCCGCTGCACAGATGCATGCGCCAGGGCCTCCTGCAGATAATTCCCTTTGGCTTATTGCGCTATCTCTAATAGCGCCCGAGATATCACCAGATATATATTGGATTTTTCCCTGACCCTGAGTGTCCGGCCCCATGAGACTGCGGTTTTCTCGGCCCCTGGTGGTCCGAGGTCGTTCCCGCTGCACACATTCATGCGCCAGGGCCTCCTACAGACAATGCACTTTGATTTATTGCTCTATCTGTAATAGCACCCGAGATATCACCAGATATATATTGGATTTTCCCCTGACCCTGAGTGTCCGGCCCCATGAGACTGTGGTTTTCTCGGCCCCTGGTGGTCCGAGGTCGTTCCCGCTGCACGGATTCATGCGCCAGGGCCTCCTACAGACAATGCACTTTGATTTATTGCGCTATCTGTAATAGCATCCGAGATATCACCAGATATATATTGGATTTTTCCCTGACCCTGAGTGTCCGGCCCCATGAGACGGTGGATGTCTCGGCCCCTGATGGTCCGAGATCGTTCCCGCTGCACAGATTCATGCGCCAGGGCCTCCTGCAGACAATTCACTTTGGTTTATTGCGCTATCTCTAATAGCACCCGAGATATCACCAGATATATATTGGATTTTTCCCCGACCCTGAGTGTCCGGCCCCATGAGACTGCGGTTTTCTCGGCCCCTGGTGGTCCGAGGTCGTTCCCGCGGCACAGATTCATGCGCCAGGGCCTCCTACAGACAATGCACTTTGATTTATTGCGCTATCTGTAATAGCACACGAGATACCACCAGATATATACTGGATTTTCCCCTGACCCTGAGTGTCCGGCCCCATGAGACTGTGGTTTTCTCGGCCCCTCGTGGTCCGAGGTCGTTCCCGCTGCACAGATTCATGCGCCAGGGCCTCCTACAGACAATGCACTTTGGTTTATTACGCTATCTCTAATAGCACCCGAAATATCACCAGATATATACTGGATTTTCCCCTGACCCTGAGTGTCCGGCCCCATGAGACGGTGGTTGTCTCGGCCCCGGGTGGTCCTAGGTCGTTCCCGCTGCACAGATTCATGCGCCAGGGCCTCCTACAGACAATGCACTTTGATTTATTGCGCTATCTGTAATAGCACCCGAGATATCACCAGATCTATATTGGATTTTCCCCTGACCCTGAGTATCCGGCCCCATGAGACTGTGGTTTTTTCGGCCCCTGGTGGTCCGAGGTCGTTCCCGCTGCACAGATTCATGCGCCAGGGCCTCCTGCAGATAATTCACTTTGGTTTATTGCGCTATCACTAATAGCACCCGAGATATCACCAGATATATATTGGATTTTCCCCTGACCCTGAGTGTCCGGCCCCATGAGACTGTGGTTTTCTCGGCCCCTGGTGGTCCGAGGTCGTTCCCGCTGCAGAGATTCATGCGCCAGGGCCTCCTACAGACAATGCACTTTGATTTATTGCGCTATCTGTAATAGCACACGAGATATCACCAGATATATAATGGATTTTACCCTGACCATGAGGGTCCGGCCCCATGAGACTGTGGTTTTTTCGGCCCCTGGTGGTCCGACGTTGTTCCCGCTGCACAGATTCATGCGCCAGGGCCTCCTACAGACAATGCACTTTGATTTATTGCGCTATCTGTAATAGCACCCGAGATATCACCAGATATATATTGGATTTTACCCTGACCCTGAGCGTCCGGCCCCATGAGACGGTGGTTGTCTCGGCCCCAGGAGGTCCGAGGACGTTCCCGCTAGCACAGATTCATGCGCCAGGGCATCCTGCAGATAATTCACTTTGGTTTATTGCGCTATCTCTAATAGCACCCGAGATATCACCAGATATATACTGGATTTTCCCCTGACGCTGAGTGCCCGGCCCCATGAGACTGAGGTTTTCTCGGCCCCTGGTGGTCCGAGGTCGTTCCCGCTGCACAGATTCATCCGCCAGGGCCTCCTACAGACAATGCACTTTGATTTATTGCGCTATCTGTAATAGCACCCGAGATATCACCAGATATATATTGGATTTTTCACTGACCCTGAGTGTCCGGCCCCATGAGACGGTGGTTGTCTCGGCCCCTGGGGGTCCGAGGACGTTCCCGCTGCACAGATTCATGCGCCAGGGCCTCCTGCAGATAATTCACTTTGGTTTATTGCGCTATCTCTAATAGCACCCGAGATATCAAGAGATATATACTGGATTTTCCCCTGACCCTGAGTGTCCGGCTCCATGGGACTGTGGTTTTCTCGGCCCCTGGTGGTCCGAGGTCGTTCCCGCTGCACAGATTCATGCGCCAGGGCCTCCTACAGACAATGCACTTTGATTTATTGCGCTATCTGTAATAGCACCCGAGATATCACCAGATATATATTGGATTTTTCACTGACCCTGAGCGTCCGGCCCCATGAGACGGTCGTTTTCTCGGGCCCTGGTGGTCCGAGGTCGTTCCCGCTGCACAGATTCATGCGCCAGGGCCTACTACAGACAATGCACTTTGATTTATTGCGCTATCTGTAATAGCACCCGAGATATCACCACATATATATTGGATTTTTCCCTGACCCTGAGTGTCCGGCCCCGTGAGACGGTGGATGTCTCGGCCCCTGATGGTCCGAGATCGTTCCCGCTGCACAGATTCATGCGCCAGGGCCTCCTGCAGACAATTCACTTTGGTTTATTGCGCTATCTCTAATAGCACCCGAGATATCACCAGATATATATTGGATTTTTCCCCGACCCTGAGTGTCCGGCCCCATGAGACGGTGGTTTTCTCGGCCGCTGGTGGTCCGAGGTCGTTCCCGCTGGCCAGATTCATGCGCCAGGGTCTCCTACAGACAATGCACTATGATTTATTGCGCTATCTGTAATAGCACCCGAGATATCACCAGATCTATATTGGATTTTCCCCTCACCCTGAGTATCCGGCCCCATGAGACTGTGGTTTTCTTGGCCCCTGGTGGTCCGAGGTCGTTCCCGTTGCACAGATTCATGCGCCAGGGCCTCCTGCAGATAATTCACTTTGGTTTATTGCGCTATCTCTAATAGCACCCGAGATATCACCAGATATATATTGGATTTTTGACTGACCCTGAGCGTCCGGCCCCATGAGACGGTCGTTTTCTCGGCCCCTGGTGGTCCGAGAACGTTCCCGCTGAACAGGTTCATGCGCCAGCGTCTCCTACAGACAATGCACTTTGATTTATTGCGCTATCTGTAATAGCACCCGAGATATCACCAGATATATATTGGATTTTTCACTGACCCTGAGTGCCCTGCCCCATGAGACGGTGGTTTTCTCGGCCCCTGGTGTTCCGAGGTCGTTCCGCTGCACAGATTCATGCGCCAGGGCCTCCTACAGACAATGCACTTTGATTTATTGCGCTATCTCTAATAGCGCCCGAGATATCACCAGATATATATTGGATTTTTCCCTGACCCTGAGTGTCCGGCCCCATGAGACTGCGGTTTTCTCGGCCCCTGGTGGTCCGAGGTCGTTCCTGCTGCACAGATTCATGCGCCAGGGCCTCCTGCAGACAATTCACTTTGGTTTATTGCGCTATCTCTAATAGCACCCGAGATATCACCAGATATATATTGGATTTTTCCCCGACCCTGAGTGTCCGGCCCCATGAGACGGTGGTTTTCTCGGCCGCTGGTGGTCCGAGGTCGTTCCCGCTGGCCAGATTCATGCGCCAGGGTCTCCTACAGGTAATGCACTTTGATTTATTGCGCTATCTGTAATAGCACCCGAGATATCACCAGATCTATATTGGATTTTCCACTGACCCTGAGTGCCCGGCCCCATGAGACTGTGGTTTTCTCGGCCCCTGGTGGTCCGAGGACGTTCCCGTTGCACAGATTCATGCGCAAGGGCCTCCTTCAGATAATTCACTTTGGTTTATTGCGCTATGTGTAATAGCACCCGAGACATCACCAGATCTATATTGGATTTTCCCCTGACCCTGAGTGTCCGGCCCCATGAGACTGTGGTTTTCTCGGCCCCTGGTGGTCCGAGGTCGTTCCCGTTGCACAGATTCATGCGCCAGGGCCTCCTGCAGATAACTCACTTTGGTTTATTGCGCTATCTCTAATAGCACCCGAGATATCACCAGATATATATTGGATTTTTCCCTGTCCCTGAGTGTCCGGCCCCATGAGACTGCGGTTTTCTCGGCCCCTGGTGGTCCGAGGTCGTTCCTGCTGCACAGATTCATGCGCCAGGGCCTCCTGCAGACAATTCACTTTGGTTTATTGCGCTATCTCTAATAGCGCCCGAGATATCACCAGATATATATTGGATTTTTCCCTGACCCTGAGTGTCCGGCCCCATGAGACTGCGGTTTTCTCGGCCCCTGGTGGTCCGAGGTCGTTCCTGCTGCACAGATTCATGCGCCAGGGCCTCCTGCAGACAATTCACTTTGGTTTATTGCGCTATCTCTAATAGCACCCGAGATATCACCAGATATATATTGGATTTTTCCCCGACCCTGAGTGTCCGGCCCCATGAGACGGTGGTTTTCTCGGCCGCTGGTGGTCCGAGGTCGTTCCCGCTGGCCAGATTCATGCGCCAGGGTCTCCTACAGGTAATGCACTTTGATTTATTGCGCTATCTGTAATAGCACCCGAGATATCACCAGATCTATATTGGATTTTCCACTGACCCTGAGTGTCCGGCCCCATGAGACTGTGGTTTTCTCGGCCCCTGGTGGTCCGAGGACGTTCCCGTTGCACAGATTCATGCGCAAGGGCCTCCTTCAGATAATTCACTTTGGTTTATTGCGCTATGTGTAATAGCACCCGAGATATCACCAGATCTATATTGGATTTTCCCCTGACCCTGAGTGTCCGGCCCCATGAGACTGTGGTTTTCTCGGCCCCTGGTGGTCCGAGGTCGTTCCCGTTGCACAGATTCATGCGCCAGGGCCTCCTGCAGATAACTCACTTTGGTTTATTGCGCTATCTGTAATAGCGCCCGAGATATCACCAGAAATATATTGGATTTTTCCCTGACCCTGAGTGTCCGGCCCCATGAGACTGCGGTTTTCTCGGCCCCTGGTGGTCCGAGGTCGTTCCTGCTGCACAGATTCATGCGCCAGGGCCTCCTGCAGACAATTCACTTTGGTTTATTGCGCTATCTGTAATAGCACCCGAGATATCACCACATATATATTGGATTTTTCCCTGACCCTGAGTGTCCGGCCCCGTGAGACGGTGGATGTCTCGGCCCCTGATGGTCCGAGATCGTTCCCGCTGCACAGATTCATGCGCCAGGGCCTCCTGCAGACAATTCACTTTGGTTTATTGCGCTATCTCTAATAGCACCCGAGATATCACCAGATATATATTGGATTTTTCCCCGACCCTGAGTGTCCGGCCCCATGAGACGGTGGTTTTCTCGGCCGCTGGTGGTCCGAGGTCGTTCCCGCTGGCCAGATTCATGCGCCAGGGTCTCCTACAGACAATGCACTATGATTTATTGCGCTATCTGTAATAGCACCCGAGATATCACCAGATCTATATTGGATTTTCCCCTCACCCTGAGTATCCGGCCCCATGAGACTGTGGTTTTCTTGGCCCCTGGTGGTCCGAGGTCGTTCCCGTTGCACAGATTCATGCGCCAGGGCCTCCTGCAGATAATTCACTTTGGTTTATTGCGCTATCTCTAATAGCACCCGAGATATCACCAGATATATATTGGATTTTTCACTGACCCTGAGCGTCCGGCCCCATGAGACGGTCGTTTTCTCGGCCCCTGGTGGTCCGAGAACGTTCCCGCTGAACAGGTTCATGCGCCAGCGTCTCCTACAGACAATGCACTTTGATTTATTGCGCTATCTGTAATAGCACCCGAGATATCACCAGATATATATTGGATTTTTCACTGACCCTGAGTGCCCTGCCCCATGAGACGGTGGTTTTCTCGGCCCCTGGTGTTCCGAGGTCGTTCCCGCTGCACAGATTCATGCGCCAGGGCCTCCTACAGACAATGCACTTTGATTTATTGCGCTATCTCTAATAGCGCCCGAGATATCACCAGATATATATTGGATTTTTCCCTGACCCTGAGTGTCCGGCCCCATGAGACTGCGGTTTTCTCGGCCCCTGGTGGTCCGAGGTCGTTCCTGCTGCACAGATTCATGCGCCAGGGCCTCCTGCAGACAATTCACTTTGGTTTATTGCGCTATCTCTAATAGCACCCGAGATATCACCAGATATATATTGGATTTTTCCCCGACCCTGAGTGTCCGGCCCCATGAGACTGCGGTTTTCTCGGCCCCTGGTGGTCCGAGGTCGTTCCCGCGGCACAGATTCATGCGCCAGGGCCTCCTACAGACAATGCACTTTGATTTATTGCGCTATCTGTAATAGCATCCGAGATATCACCAGATATATATTGGATTTTTCCCTGACCCTGAGTGTCCGGCCCCATGAGACGGTGGATGTCTCGGCCCCTGATGGTCCGAGATCGTTCCCGCTGCACAGATTCATGCGCCAGGGCCTCCTGCAGACAATTCACTTTGGTTTATTGCGCTATCTCTAATAGCACCCGAGATATCACCAGATATATATTGGATTTTTCCCCGACCCTGAGTGTCCGGCCCCATGAGACTGCGGTTTTCTCGGCCCCTGGTGGTCCGAGGTCGTTCCCGCGGCACAGATTCATGCGCCAGGGCCTCCTACAGACAATGCACTTTGATTTATTGCGCTATCTGTAATAGCACACGAGATATCACCAGATATATACTGGATTTTCCCCTGACCCTGAGTGTCCGGCCCCATGAGACTGTGGTTTTCTCGGCCCCTCGTGGTCCGAGGTCGTTCCCGCTGCACAGATTCATGCGCCAGGGCCTCCTACAGACAATGCACTTTGGTTTATTACGCTATCTCTAATAGCACCCGAAATATCACCAGATATATACTGGATTTTCCCCTGGCCCAGAGTGTCCGGCCCCATGAGACGGTGGTTGTCTCGGCCCCGGGTGGTCCTAGGTCGTTCCCGCTGCACAGATTCATGCGCCAGGGCCTCCTACAGACAATGCACTTTGATTTATTGCGCTATCTGTAATAGCACCCGAGATATCACCAGATCTATATTGGATTTTCCCCTGACCCTGAGTATCCGGCCCCATGAGACTGTGGTTTTTTCGGCCCCTGGTGGTCCGAGGTCGTTCCCGCTGCACAGATTCATGCGCCAGGGCCTCCTGCAGATAATTCACTTTGGTTTATTGCGCTATCTCTAATAGCACCCGAGATATCACCAGATATATATTGGATTTTCCCCTGACCCTGAGTGTCCGGCCCCATGAGACTGTGGTTTTCTCGGCCCCTGGTGGTCCGAGGTCGTTCCCGCTGCAGAGATTCATGCGCCAGGGCCTCCTACAGACAATGCACTTTGATTTATTGCGCTATCTGTAATAGCACACGAGATATCACCAGATATATAATGGATTTTACCCTGACCATGAGGGTCCGGCCCCATGAGACTGTGGTTTTTTCGGCCCCTGGTGGTCCGACGTTGTTCCCGCTGCACAGATTCATGCGCCAGGGCCTCCTACAGACAATGCACTTTGATTTATTGCGCTATCTGTAATAGCACCCGAGATATCACCAGATATATATTGGATTTTACCCTGACCCTGAGCGTCCGGCCCCATGAGACGGTGGTTGTCTCGGCCCCAGGAGGTCCGAGGACGTTCCCGCTTGCACAGATTCATGCGCCAGGGCATCCTGCAGATAATTCACTTTGGTTTATTGCGCTATCTCTAATAGCACCCGAGATATCACCAGATATATACTGGATTTTCCCCTGACGCTGAGTGCCCGGCCCCATGAGACTGAGGTTTTCTCGGCCCCTGGTGGTCCGAGGTCGTTCCCGCTGCACAGATTCATCCGCCAGGGCCTCCTACAGACAATGCACTTTGATTTATTGCGCTATCTGTAATAGCACCCGAGATATCACCAGATATATATTGGATTTTTCACTGACCCTGAGTGTCCGGCCCCATGAGACGGTGGTTGTCTCGGCCCCTGGGGGTCCGAGGACGTTCCCGCTGCACAGATTCATGCGCCAGGGCCTCCTGCAGATAATTCACTTTGGTTTATTGCTCTATCTCTAATAGCACCCGAGATATCAAGAGATATATACTGGATTTTCCCCTGACCCTGAGTGTCCGGCTCCATGGGACTGTGGTTTTCTCGGCCCCTGGTGGTCCGAGGTCGTTCCCGCTGCACAGATTCATGCGCCAGGGCCTCCTACAGACAATGCACTTTGATTTATTGCGCTATCTGTAATAGCACCCGAGATATCACCAGATATATATTGGATTTTTCACTGACCCTGAGCGTCCGGCCCCATGAGACGGTCGTTTTCTCGGGCCCTGGTGGTCCGAGGTCGTTCCCGCTGCACAGATTCATGCGCCAGGGCCTCCTACAGACAATGCACTTTGATTTATTGCGCTATCTGTAATAGCACCCGAGATATCACCAGATCTATATTGGATTTTCCCCTCACCCTGAGTATCCGGCCCCATGAGACTGTGGTTTTCTTGGCCCCTGGTGGTCCGAGGTCGTTCCCGTTGCACAGATTCATGCGCCAGGGCCTCCTGCAGATAATTCACTTTGGTTTATTGCGCTATCTCTAATAGCACCCGAGATATCACCAGATATATATTGGATTTTTCACTGACCCTGAGCGTCCGGCCCCATGAGACGGTCGTTTTCTCGGCCCCTGGTGGTCCGAGAACGTTCCCGCTGAACAGGTTCATGCGCCAGCGTCTCCTACAGACAATGCACTTTGATTTATTGCGCTATCTGTAATAGCACCCGAGATATCACCAGATATATATTGGATTTTTCACTGACCCTGAGTGCCCTGCCCCATGAGACGGTGGTTTTCTCGGCCCCTGGTGTTCCGAGGTCGTTCCCGCTGCACAGATTCATGCGCCAGGGCCTCCTACAGACAATGCACTTTGATTTATTGCGCTATCTCTAATAGCGCCCGAGATATCACCAGATATATATTGGATTTTTCCCTGACCCTGAGTGTCCGGCCCCATGAGACTGCGGTTTTCTCGGCCCCTGGTGGTCCGAGGTCGTTCCTGCTGCACAGATTCATGCGCCAGGGCCTCCTGCAGACAATTCACTTTGGTTTATTGCGCTATCTCTAATAGCACCCGAGATATCACCAGATATATATTGGATTTTTCCCCGACCCTGAGTGTCCGGCCCCATGAGACGGTGGTTTTCTCGGCCGCTGGTGGTCCGAGGTCGTTCCCGCTGGCCAGATTCATGCGCCAGGGTCTCCTACAGACAATGCACTATGATTTATTGCGCTATCTGTAATAGCACCCGAGATATCACCAGATCTATATTGGATTTTCCCCTGACCCTGAGTATCCGGCCCCATGAGACTGTGGTTTTCTTGGCCCCTGGTGGTCCGAGGTCGTTCCCGTTGCACAGATTCATGCGCCAGGGCCTCCTGCAGATAATTCACTTTTGTTTATTGCGCTATCTCTAATAGCACCCGAGATATCACCAGATATATATTGGATTTTTCACTGACCCTGAGCGTCCGGCCCCATGAGACGGTCGTTTTCTCGGCCCCTGGTGGTCCGAGAACGTTCCCGCTGAACATGTTCATGCGCCAGCGTCTCCTACAGACAGTGCACTTTGATTTATTGCGCTATCTGTAATAGCACCCGAGATATCACCAGATATATATTGGATTTTTCACTGACCCTGAGTGTCCTGCCCCATGAGACGGTGGTTTTCTCGGCCCCTGGTGTTCCGAGGTCGTTCCCGCTGCACAGATTCATGCGCCAGGGCCTCCTACAGACAATGCACTTTGATTTATTGCGCTATCTCTAATAGCGCCTGAGATATCACCAGATATATATTGGATTTTTCCCTGACCCTGAGTGTCCGGCCCCATGAGACTGCGGTTTTCTCGGCCCCTGGTGGTCCGAGGTCGTTCCTGCTGCACAGATTCATGCGCCAGGGCCTCCTGCAGACAATTCACTTTGGTTTATTGCGCTATCTCTAATAGCACCCGAGATATCACCCGATATATATTGGATTTTTCCCCGACCCTGAGTGTCCGGCCCCATGAGACGGTGGTTTTCTCGGCCGCTGGTGGTCCGAGGTCGTTCCCGCTGGCCAGATTCATGCGCCAGGGCCTCCTAGAGACAATGCACTATGATTTATTGTGCTATTTGTAATAGCACCCGAGATATCACCAGATCTATATTGGATTTTCCCCTGACCCTGAGTATCCGGCCCCATGAGACTGTGGTTTTCTCGGCCCCTGGTGGTCCGAGGTCGTTCCCGTTGCACAGATTCATGCGCCAGGGCCTCCTGCAGATAATTCACTTTGGTTTATTGCGCTATCTCTAATAGCACCCGAGATATCAGCAGATACATATTGGATTTTCCCCAGACCCTGAGTGCCCGTCCCCATGAGACGGTGATTTTCTCGGCCCCTGGTGGTCCGAGGTCGTTCCCGCTGCACAGATGCATGCGCCAGGGCCTCCTGCAGATAATTCACTTTGATTTATCGCGCTATCTCTAATAGCACCCGGGATATCACCAGATATATATTGGATTTTTCCTCGACCCTGAGTGTCCGGCCCCATGTGTCGGTGGTTTTCTCGGCCCCTGGTGTTCCGAGGTCGTTCCCGCTGCACAGATTCATGCGCCAGGGCCTCCTACAGACAATGCACTTTGATTTATTGCGCTATCTCTAATAGCGCCCGAGATATCACCAGATATATATTGGATTTTTCCCTGACCCTGAGTGTCCGGCCCCATGAGACTGCGGTTTTCTCGGCCCCTGGTGGTCCGAGGTCGTTCCTGCTGCACAGATTCATGCGCCAGGGCCTCCTGCAGACAATTCACTTTGGTTTATTGCGCTATCTCTAATAGCACCCGAGATATCACCAGATATATATTGGATTTTTCCCCGACCCTGAGTGTCCGGCCCCATGAGACGGTGGTTTTCTCGGCCGCTGGTGGTCCGAGGTCGTTCCCGCTGGCCAGATTCATGCGCCAGGGTCTCCTACAGACAATGCACTATGATTTATTGCGCTATCTGTAATAGCACCCGAGATATCACCAGATCTATATTGGATTTTCCCCTGACCCTGAGTATCCGGCCCCATGAGACTGTGGTTTTCTTGGCCCCTGGTGGTCCGAGGTCGTTCCCGTTGCACAGATTCATGCGCCAGGGCCTCCTGCAGATAATTCACTTTTGTTTATTGCGCTATCTCTAATAGCACCCGAGATATCACCAGATATATATTGGATTTTTCACTGACCCTGAGCGTCCGGCCCCATGAGACGGTCGTTTTCTCGGCCCCTGGTGGTCCGAGAACGTTCCCGCTGAACATGTTCATGCGCCAGCGTCTCCTACAGACAGTGCACTTTGATTTATTGCGCTATCTGTAATAGCACCCGAGATATCACCAGATATATATTGGATTTTTCACTGACCCTGAGTGTCCTGCCCCATGAGACGGTGGTTTTCTCGGCCCCTGGTGTTCCGAGGTCGTTCCCGCTGCACAGATTCATGCGCCAGGGCCTCCTACAGACAATGCACTTTGATTTATTGCGCTATCTCTAATAGCGCCTGAGATATCACCAGATATATATTGGATTTTTCCCTGACCCTGAGTGTCCGGCCCCATGAGACTGCGGTTTTCTCGGCCCCTGGTGGTCCGAGGTCGTTCCTGCTGCACAGATTCATGCGCCAGGGCCTCCTGCAGACAATTCACTTTGGTTTATTGCGCTATCTCTAATAGCACCCGAGATATCACCCGATATATATTGGATTTTTCCCCGACCCTGAGTGTCCGGCCCCATGAGACGGTGGTTTTCTCGGCCGCTGGTGGTCCGAGGTCGTTCCCGCTGGCCAGATTCATGCGCCAGGGCCTCCTACAGACAATGCACTATGATTTATTGCGCTATTTGTAATAGCACCCGAGATATCACCAGATCTATATTGGATTTTCCCCTGACCCTGAGTATCCGGCCCCATGAGACTGTGGTTTTCTCGGCCCCTGGTGGTCCGAGGTCGTTCCCGTTGCACAGATTCATGCGCCAGGGCCTCCTGCAGATAATTCACTTTGGTTTATTGCGCTATCTCTAATAGCACCCGAGATATCACCAGATATATATTGGATTTTTCCCTTACCCTGAGTGTCCGGCCCCATGAGACGGTGGTTTTCTCGGCCCCTGGTGGTCCTAGGTCGTTCCCGCTGCACAGATGCATGCGCCAGGGCCTCCTGCAGATAATTCCCTTTGGCTTATTGCGCTATCTCTAATAGCGCCCGAGATATCACCAGATATATATTGGATTTTTCCCTGACCCTGAGTGTCCGGCCCCATGAGACTGCGGTTTTCTCGGCCCCTGGTGGTCCGAGGTCGTTCCCGCTGCACACATTCATGCGCCAGGGCCTCCTACAGACAATGCACTTTGATTTATTGCTCTATCTGTAATAGCACCCGAGATATCACCAGATATATATTGGATTTTCCCCTGACCCTGAGTGTCCGGCCCCATGAGACTGTGGTTTTCTCGGCCCCTGGTGGTCCGAGGTCGTTCCCGCTGCACAGATTCATGCGCCAGGGCCTCCTACAGACAATGCACTTTGATTTATAGCGCTATCTGTTATAGCACCCGAGATATCACCAGATATATATTGGATTTTACCCTGACCCTGAGTGTCCGGCCCCATGAGACGGTCGTTGTCTCGGCCCCTGGAGGTGCGAGGACGTTCCCGCTGCACAGATTCATGCGCCAGGGCCTCCTACAGGTAATGCACTTTGATTTATTGCGCTATCTGTAATAGCACCCGAGATATCACCAGATCTATATTGGATTTTCCACTGACCCTGAGTGTCCGGCCCCATGAGACTGTGGTTTTCTCGGCCCTTGGTGGTCCGAGGACGTTCCCGTTGCACAGATTCATGCGCAAGGGCCTCCTTCAGATAATTCACTTTGGTTTATTGCGCTATGTGTAATAGCACCCGAGATATCACCAGATCTATATTGGATTTTCCCCTGACCCTGAGTGTCCGGCCCCATGAGACTGTGGTTTTCTCGGCCCCTGGTGGTCCGGGGTCGTTCCCGTTGCACAGATTCATGCGCCAGGGCCTCCTGCAGATAATTCACTTTGGTTTATTGCGCTATCTCTAATAGCACCCGAGATATCACCAGATATATATTGGATTTTTCACTCACCCTGAGCGTCCGGCCCCATGAGACGGTCGTTTTCTCGGCCCCTGGTGGTCCGAGGTCGTTCCCGCTTCGCAGGTTCATGCGCCAGGGTCTCCTACAGACAATGCACTTTGATTTATTGCGCTATCTGTAATAGCACCCGAGATATCACCACATATATATTGGATTTTTCACTGACCCTGAGTGTCCGGCCCCATGAGACGGTGGTTTTCTCGGTCCCTGGTGTTCCGAGGTCGTTCCCGCTGCACAGATTCATGCGCCAGGGCCTCCTACAGACAATGCACTTTGATTTATTGCGCTATCTCTAATAGCGCCCGAGATATCACCAGATATATATTGGATTTTTCCCTGACCCTGAGTGTCCGGCCCCATGAGACTGCGGTTTTCTCGGCCCCTGGTGGTCCGAGGTCGTTCCCGCTGCACACATTCATGCGCCAGGGCCTCCTACAGACAATGCACTTTGATTTATTGCTCTATCTGTAATAGCACCCGAGATATCACCAGATATATATTGGATTTTCCCCTGACCCTGAGTGTCCGGCCCCATGAGACTGTGGTTTTCTCGGCCCCTGGTGGTCCGAGGTCGTTCCCGCTGCACGGATTCATGCGCCAGGGCCTCCTACAGACAATGCACTTTGATTTATTGCGCTATCTGTAATAGCATCCGAGATATCACCAGATATATATTGGATTTTTCCCTGACCCTGAGTGTCCGGCCCCATGAGACGGTGGATGTCTCGGCCCCTGATGGTCCGAGATCGTTCCCGCTGCACAGATTCATGCGCCAGGGCCTCCTGCAGACAATTCACTTTGGTTTATTGCGCTATCTCTAATAGCACCCGAGATATCACCAGATATATATTGGATTTTTCCCCGACCCTGAGTGTCCGGCCCCATGAGACTGTGGTTTTCTCGGCCCCTGGTGGTCCGAGGTCGTTCCCGCGGCACAGATTCATGCGCCAGGGCCTCCTACAGACAATGCACTTTGATTTATTGCGCTATCTGTAATAGCACACGAGATATCACCAGATATATACTGGATTTTCCCCTGACCCTGAGTGTCCGGCCCCATGAGACTGTGGTTTTCTCGGCCCCTCGTGGTCCGAGGTCGTTCCCGCTGCACAGATTCATGCGCCAGGGCCTCCTACAGACAATGCACTTTGGTTTATTACGCTATCTCTAATAGCACCCGAGATATCACCAGATATATACTGGATTTTCCCCTGACCCTGAGTGTCCGGCCCCATGAGACGGTGGTTGTCTCGGCCCCGGGTGGTCCTAGGTCGTTCCCGCTGCACAGATTCATGCGCCAGGGCCTCCTACAGACAATGCACTTTGATTTATTGCGCTATCTGTAATAGCACCCGAGATATCACCAGATCTATATTGGATTTTCCCCTGACCCTGAGTGTCCGGCCCCATGAGACTGTGGTTTTTTCGGCCCCTGGTGGTCCGAGGTCGTTCCCGCTGCACAGATTCATGCGCCAGGGCCTCCTGCAGATAATTCACTTTGGTTTATTGCGCTATCTCTAATAGCACCCGAGATATCACCAGATATATATTGGATTTTCCCCTGACCCTGAGTGTCCGGCCCCATGAGACTGTGGTTTTCTCGGCCCCTGGTGGTCCGAGGTCGTTCCCGCTGCACAGATTCATGCGCCAGGGCCTCCTACAGACAATGCACTTTGATTTATTGCGCTATCTGTAATAGCACACGAGATATCACCAGATATATAATGGATTTTACCCTGACCATGAGGGTCCGGCCCCATGAGACTGTGGTTTTCTCGGCCCCTGGTGGTCCGAGGTCGTTCCCGCTGCACAGATTCATCCGCCAGGGCCTCCTACAGACAATGCACTTTGATTTATTGCGCTATCTGTAATAGCACCCAAGATATCACCAGATATATATTGGATTTTTCACTGACCCTGAGTGTCCGGCCCCATGAGACGGTGGTTGTCTCGGCCCCTGGGGGTCCGAGGACGTTCCCGCTGCACAGATTCATGCGCCAGAGCCTCCTGCAGATAATTCACTTTGGTTTATTGCGCTATCTCTAATAGCACCCGAGATATCAAGAGATATATACTGGATTTTCCCCTGACCCTGAGTGTCCGGCTCCATGGGACTGTGGTTTTCTCGGCCCCTGGTGGTCCGAGGTCGTTCCCGCTGCACAGATTCATGCGCCAGGGCCTCCTACAGACAATGCACTTTGATTTATTGCGCTATCTGTAATAGCACCCGAGATATCACCAGATATATATTGGATTTTTCACTGACCCTGAGCGTCCGGCCCCATGAGACGGTCGTTTTCTCGGGCCCTGGTGGTCCGAGGTCGTTCCCGCTGCACAGATTCATGCGCCAGGGCCACCTACAGACAATGCACTTTGATTTATTGCGCTATCTGTAATAGCACCCGAGATATCACCACATATATATTGGATTTTTCCCTGACCCTGAGTGTCCGGCCCCGTGAGACGGTGGATGTCTCGGCCCCTGATGGTCCGAGATCGTTCCCGCTGCACAGATTCATGCGCCAGGGCCTCCTACAGACAATGCACTTTGATTTATTGCGCTATCTGTAATAGCACACGAGATATCACCAGATATATAATGGATTTTACCCTGACCATGAGGGTCCGGCCCCATGAGACTGTGGTTTTCTCGGCCCCTGGTGGTCCGAGGTCGTTCCCGCTGCACAGATTCATCCGCCAGGGCCTCCTACAGACAAAGCACTTTGATTTATTGCGCTATCTGTAATAGCACCCAAGATATCACCAGATATATATTGGATTTTTCACTGACCCTGAGTGTCCGGCCCCATGAGACGGTGGTTGTCTCGGCCCCTGGGGGTCCGAGGACGTTCCCGCTGCACAGATTCATGCGCCAGGGCCTCCTGCAGATAATTCACTTTGGTTTATTGCGCTATCTCTAATAGCACCCGAGATATCAAGAGATATATACTGGATTTTCCCCTGACCCTGAGTGTCCGGCTCCATGGGACTGTGGTTTTTTCGGCCCCTGGTGGTCCGAGGTCGTTCCCGCTGCACAGATTCATGCGCCAGGGCCTCCTACAGACAATGCACTTTGATTTATTGCGCTATCTGTAATAGCACCCGAGATACCACCAGATATATATTGGATTTTTCACTGACCCTGAGCGTCCGGCCCCATGAAACGGTCGTTTTCTCGGGCCCTGGTGGTCCGAGGTCGTTCCCGCTGCACAGATTCATGCGCCAGGGCCTCCTACAGACAATGCACTTTGATTTATTGCGCTATCTGTAATAGCACCCGAGATATCACCACATATATATTGGATTTTTCCCTGACCCTGAGTGTCCGGCCCCGTGAGACGGTGGATGTCTCGGCCCCTGATGGTCCGAGATCGTTCCCGCTGCACAGATTCATGCGCCAGGGCCTCCTGCAGACAATTCACTTTGGTTTATTGCGCTATCTCTAATAGCACCCGAGATATCACCAGATATATATTGGATTTTTCCCCGACCCTGAGTGTCCGGCCCCATGAGACGGTGGTTTTCTCGGCCGCTGGTGGTCCGAGGTCGTTCCCGCTGGCCAGATTCATGCGCCAGGGTCTCCTACAGACAATGCACTATGATTTATTGCGCTATCTGTAATAGCACCCGAGATATCACCAGATCTATATTGGATTTTCCCCTCACCCTGAGTATCCGGCCCCATGAGACTGTGGTTTTCTTGGCCCCTGGTGGTCCGAGGTCGTTCCCGTTGCACAGATTCATGCGCCAGGGCCTCCTGCAGATAATTCACTTTGGTTTATTGCGCTATCTCTAATAGCACCCGAGATATCACCAGATATATATTGGATTTTTCACTGACCCTGAGCGTCCGGCCCCATGAGACGGTCGTTTTCTCGGCCCCTGGTGGTCCGAGAACGTTCCCGCTGAACAGGTTCATGCGCCAGCGTCTCCTACAGACAATGCACTTTGATTTATTGCGCTATCTGTAATAGCACCCGAGATATCACCAGATATATATTGGATTTTTCACTGACCCTGAGTGTCCTGCCCCATGAGACGGTGGTTTTCTCGGCCCCTGGTGTTCCGAGGTCGTTCCCGCTGCACAGATTCATGCGCCAGGGCCTCCTACAGACAATGCACTTTGATTTATTGCGCTATCTCTAATAGCGCCCGAGATATCACCAGATATATATTGGATTTTTCCCTGACCCTGAGTGTCCGGCCCCATGAGACTGCGGTTTTCTCGGCCCCTGGTGGTCCGAGGTCGTTCCTGCTGCACAGATTCATGCGCCAGGGCCTCCTGCAGACAATGCACTTTGATTTATTGCTCTATCTGTAATAGCACCCGAGATATCACCAGATATATATTGGATTTTCCCCTGACCCTGAGTGTCCGGCCCCATGAGACTGTGGTTTTCTCGGCCCCTGGTGGTCCGAGGTCGTTCCCGCTGCACGGATTCATGCGCCAGGGCCTCCTACAGACAATGCACTTTGATTTATTGCGCTATCTGTAATAGCATCCGAGATATCACCAGATATATATTGGATTTTTCCCTGACCCTGAGTGTCCGGCCCCATGAGACGGTGGATGTCTCGGCCCCTGATGGTCCGAGATCGTTCCCGCTGCACAGATTCATGCGCCAGGGCCTCCTGCAGACAATTCACTTTGGTTTATTGCGCTATCTCTAATAGCACCCGAGATATCACCAGATATATATTGGATTTTTCCCCGACCCTGAGTGTCCGGCCCCATGAGACTGTGGTTTTCTCGGCCCCTGGTGGTCCGAGGTCGTTCCCGCGGCACAGATTCATGCGCCAGGGCCTCCTACAGACAATGCACTTTGATTTATTGCGCTATCTGTAATAGCACACGAGATATCACCAGATATATACTGGATTTTCCCCTGACCCTGAGTGTCCGGCCCCATGAGACTGTGGTTTTCTCGGCCCCTCGTGGTCCGAGGTCGTTCCCGCTGCACAGATTCATGCGCCAGGGCCTCCTACAGACAATGCACTTTGGTTTATTACGCTATCTCTAATAGCACCCGAGATATCACCAGATATATACTGGATTTTCCCCTGACCCTGAGTGTCCGGCCCCATGAGACGGTGGTTGTCTCGGCCCCGGGTGGTCCTAGGTCGTTCCCGCTGCACAGATTCATGCGCCAGGGCCTCCTACAGACAATGCACTTTGATTTATTGCGCTATCTGTAATAGCACCCGAGATATCACCAGATCTATATTGGATTTTCCCCTGACCCTGAGTGTCCGGCCCCATGAGACTGTGGTTTTTTCGGCCCCTGGTGGTCCGAGGTCGTTCCCGCTGCACAGATTCATGCGCCAGGGCCTCCTGCAGATAATTCACTTTGGTTTATTGCGCTATCTCTAATAGCACCCGAGATATCACCAGATATATATTGGATTTTCCCCTGATCCTGAGTGTCCGGCCCCATGAGACTGTGGTTTTCTCGGCCCCTGGTGGTCCGAGGTCGTTCCCGCTGCACAGATTCATGCGCCAGGGCCTCCTACAGACAATGCACTTTGATTTATTGCGCTATCTGTAATAGCACACGAGATATCACCAGATATATAATGGATTTTACCCTGACCATGAGGGTCCGGCCCCATGAGACTGTGGTTTTTTCGGCCCCTGGTGGTCCGACGTCGTTCCCGCTGCACAGATTCATGCGCCAGGGCCTCCTACAGACAATGCACTTTGATTTATTGCGCTATCTGTAATAGCACCCGAGATATCACCAGATATATATTGGATTTTACCCTGACCCTGAGCGTCCGGCCCCATGAGACGGTGGTTGTCTCGGCCCCAGGATGTCCGAGGACGTTCCCGCTTGCACAGATTCATGCGCCAGGGCATCCTGCAGATAATTCACTTTGGTTTATTGCGCTATCTCTAATAGCACCCGAGATATCACCAGATATATACTGGATTTTCCCCTGACCCTGAGTGCCCGGCCCCATGAGACTGAGGTTTTCTCGGCCCCTGGTGGTCCGAGGTCGTTCCCGCTGCACAGATTCATCCGCCAGGGCCTCCTACAGACAATGCACTTTGATTTATTGCGCTATCTGTAATAGCACCCAAGATATCACCAGATATATATTGGATTTTTCACTGACCCTGAGTGTCCGGCCCCATGAGACGGTGGTTGTCTCGGCCCCTGGGGGTCCGAGGACGTTCCCGCTGCACAGATTCATGCGCCAGGGCCTCCTGCAGATAATTCACTTTGGTTTATTGCGCTATCTCTAATAGCACCCGAGATATCAAGAGATATATACTGGATTTTCCCCTGACCCTGAGTGTCCGGCTCCATGGGACTGTGGTTTTCTCGGCCCCTGGTGGTCCGAGGTCGTTCCCGCTGCACAGATTCATGCGCCAGGGCCTCCTACAGACAATGCACTTTGATTTATTGCGCTATCTGTAATAGCACCCGAGATATCACCAGATATATATTGGATTTTTCACTGACCCTGGCGTCCGGCCCCATGAGACGGTCGTTTTCTCGGGCCCTGGTGGTCCGAGGTCGTTCCCGCTGCACAGATTCATGCGCCAGGGCCTCCTACAGACAATGCACTTTGATTTATTGCGCTATCTGTAATAGCACCCGAGATATCACCACATATATATTGGATTTTTCCCTGACCCTGAGTGTCCGGCCCCGTGAGACGGTGGATGTCTCGGCCCCTGATGGTCCGAGATCGTTCCCGCTGCACAGATTCATGCGCCAGGGCCTCCTGCAGACAATTCACTTTGGTTTATTGCGCTATCTCTAATAGCACCCGAGATATCACCAGATATATATTGGATTTTTCCCCGACCCTGAGTGTCCGGCCCCATGAGACGGTGGTTTTCTCGGCCGCTGGTGGTCCGAGGTCGTTCCCGCTGGCCAGATTCATGCGCCAGGGTCTCCTACAGACAATGCACTATGATTTATTGCGCTATCTGTAATAGCACCCGAGATATCACCAGATCTATATTGGATTTTCCCCTCACCCTGAGTATCCGGCCCCATGAGACTGTGGTTTTCTTGGCCCCTGGTGGTCCGAGGTCGTTCCCGTTGCACAGATTCATGCGCCAGGGCCTCCTGCAGATAATTCACTTTGGTTTATTGCGCTATCTCTAATAGCACCCGAGATATCACCAGATATATATTGGATTTTTCACTGACCCTGAGCGTCCGGCCCCATGAGACGGTCGTTTTCTCGGCCCCTGGTGGTCCGAGAACGTTCCCGCTGAACAGGTTCATGCGCCAGCGTCTCCTACAGACAATGCACTTTGATTTATTGCGCTATCTGTAATAGCACCCGAGATATCACCAGATATATATTGGATTTTTCCCTGACCCTGAGTGTCCGGCCCCATGAGACTGCGGTTTTCTCGGCCCCTGGTGGTCCGAGGTCGTTCCTGCTGCACAGATTCATGCGCCAGGGCCTCCTGCAGACAATTCACTTTGGTTTATTGCGCTATCTCTAATAGCACCCGAGATATCACCAGATATATATTTGATTTTTCCCCGACCCTGAGTGTCCGGCCCCATGAGACGGTGGTTTTCTCGGCCGCTGGTGGTCCGAGGTCGTTCCCGCTGGCCAGATTCATGCGCCAGGGTCTCCTACAGACAATGCACTATGATTTATTGCGCTATCTGTAATAGCACCCGAGATATCACCAGATCTATATTGGATTTTCCCCTGACCCTGAGTATCCGGCCCCATGAGACTGTGGTTTTCTTGGCCCCTGGTGGTCCGAGGTCGTTCCCGTTGCACAGATTCATGCGCCAGGGCCTCCTGCAGATAATTCACTTTTGTTTATTGCGCTATCTCTAATAGCACCCGAGATATCACCAGATATATATTGGATTTTTCACTGACCCTGAGCGTCCGGCCCCATGAGACGGTCGTTTTCTCGGCCCCTGGTGGTCCGAGAACGTTCCCGCTGAACAGGTTCATGCGCCAGCGTCTCCTACAGACAATGCACTTTGATTTATTGCGCTATCTGTAATAGCACCCGAGATATCACCAGATATATATTGGATTTTTCACTGACCCTGAGTGTCCTGCCCCATGAGACGGTGGTTTTCTCGGCCCCTGGTGTTCCGAGGTCGTTCCCGCTGCACAGATTCAAGCGCCAGGGCCTCCTACAGACAATGCACTTTGATTTATTGCGCTATCTCTAATAGCGCCCGAGATATCACCAGATATATATTGGATTTTTCCCTGACCCTGAGTGTCCGGCCCCATGAGACTGTGGTTTTCTCGGCCCCTGGTGGTCCGAGGAAGTTCCCGTTGCACAGATTCATGCGCAAGGGCCTCCTGCAGATAATTCACTTTGGTTTATTGCGCTATCTGTAATAGCACCCGAGACATCACCAGATATATATTGGATTTTTCCCTTACCCTGAGTGTCCGGCCCCATGAGACGGTGGTTTTCTCGGCCCCTGGTGGTCCTAGGTCGTTCCCGCTGCACAGATGCATGCGCCAGGGCCTCCTGCAGATAATTCCCTTTGGCTTATTGCGCTATCTCTAATAGCGCCCGAGATATCACCAGATATATATTGGATTTTTCCCTGACCCTGAGTGTCCGGCCCCATGAGACTGCGGTTTTCTCGGCCCCTGGTGGTCCGAGGTCGTTCCCGCTGCACACGTTCATGCGCCAGGGCCTCCTACAGGCAATGCACTTTGATTTATTGCTCTATCTGTAATAGCACCCGAGATATCACCAGATATATATTGGATTTTCCCCTGACCCTGAGTGTCCGGCCCCATGAGACTGTGGTTTTCTCGGCCCCTGGTGGTCCGAGGTCGTTCCCGCTGCACAGATTCATGCGCCAGGGCCTCCTACAGACAATGCACTTTGATTTATTGCGCTATCTGTTATAGCACCCGAGATATCACCAGATATATATTGGATTTTACCCTGACCCTGAGTGTCCGGCCCCATGAGACTGTGGTTTTCTCGGCCCCTGGTGGTCCGAGGACGTTCCCGTTGCACAGATTCATGCGCAAGGGCCTCCTGCAGATAATTCACTTTGGTTTATTGCGCTATCTGTAATAGCACCCGAGATATCACCAGATCTATATTGGATTTTCCCCTGACCCTGAGTGTCCGGCCCCATGAGACTGTGGTTTTCTCGGCCCCTGGTCGTCCGGGGTCGTTCCCGTTGCACAGATTCATGCGCCAGGGCCTCCTGCAGATAATTCACTTTGGTTTATTGCGCTATCCCTAATAGCACCCGAGATATCACCAGATATATATTGGATTTTTCACGGACCCTGAGCGTCCGGCCCCATGAGACGGTCGTTTTCTCGGCCCCTGGTGGTCCGAGGTCGTTCCCGCTGCACAGGTTCATGCGCCAGGGTCTCCTACAGACAATGCACTTTGATTTATTGCGCTATCTCTAATAGCGCCCGAGATATCACCAGATATATATTGGATTTTTCCCTGACCCTGAGTGTCCGGCCCCATGAGACTGCGGTTTTCTCGGCCCCTGGTGGTCCGAGGTCGTTCCCGCTGCACAGATTCATGCGCCAGGGCCTCCTGCAGACAATTCACTTTGGTTTATTGCGCTATCTCTAATAGCACCCGAGATATCACCAGATATATATTGGATTTTTCCCCGACCCTGAGTGTCCGGCCCCATGAGACGGTGGTTTTCTCGGCCGCTGGTGGTCCGAGGTCGTTCCCGCTGGCCAGATTCATGCGCCAGGGCCTCCTACAGACAATGCACTATGATTTATTGCGCTATCTGTAATAGCACCCGAGATATCACCAGATCTATATTGGATTTTCCCCTGACCCTGAGTATCCGGCCCCATGAGTCTGTGGTTTTCTCGGCCCCTGGTGGTCCGAGGTCGTTCCCGTTGCACAGATTCATGCGCCAGGGCCTCCTGCAGACAATGCACTTTGATTTATTGCGCTATCTGTAATAGCACCCGAGATATCACCAGATATATATTGGATTTTTCACTGACCCTGAGTGTCCTGCCCCATGAGACGGTGGTTTTCTCGGCCCCTGGTGTTCCGAGGTCGTTCCCGCTGCACAGATTCATGCGCCAGGGCCTCCTACAGACAATGCACTTTGATTTATTGCGCTATCTCTAATAGCGCCCGAGATATCACCAGATATATATTGGATTTTTCCTTGACCCTGAGTGTCCGGCCCCATGAGACTGCGGTTTTCTCGGCCCCTGGTGGTCCGAGGTCGTTCCCGCTGCACAGATTCATGCGCCAGGGCCTCCTGCAGACAATTCACTTTGGTTTATTGCGCTATCTCTAATAGCACCCGAGATATCACCAGATATATATTGGATTTTTCCCCGACCCTGAGTGTCCGGCCCCATGAGACGGTGGTTTTCTCGGCCGCTGGTGGTCCGAGGTCGTTCCCGCTCGCCAGATTCATGCGCCAGGGCCTCCTACAGACAATGCACTATGATTTATTGCGCTATCTGTAATAGCACCCGAGATATCACCAGATCTATATTGGATTTTCCCCTGACCCTGAGTGTCCGGCCCCATGAGACGGTCGTTGTCTCGGCCCCTGGAGGTCCGAGGACGTTCCCGCTGCACAGATTCATGCGCCAGGGCCTCCTACAGGTAATGCACTTTGATTTATTGCGCTATCTGTAATAGCAGCCGAGATATCACCAGATCTATATTGGATTTTCCCCTGACCCTGAGCGTCCGGCCCCATGAGACTGTGGTTTTCTCGGCCCCTGGTGGTCCGAGGACGTTCCCGTTGCACAGATTCATGCGCAAGGGCCTCCTGCAGATAATTCACTTTGGTTTATTGCGCTATCTGTAATAGCACCCGAGACATCACCAGATATATATTGGATTTTTCCCTTACCCTGAGTGTCCGGCCCCATGAGACGGTGGTTTTCTCGGCCCCTGGTGGTCCTAGGTCGTTCCCGCTGCACAGATGCATGCGCCAGGGCCTCCTGCAGATAATTCCCTTTGGCTTATTGCGCTATCTCTAATAGCGCCCGAGATATCACCAGATATATATTGGATTTTTCCCTGACCCTGAGTGTCCGGCCCCATGAGACTGCGGTTTTCTCGGCCCCTGGTGGTCCGAGGTCGTTCCCGCTGCACACGTTCATGCGCCAGGGCCTCCTACAGGCAATGCACTTTGATTTATTGCTCTATCTGTAATAGCACCCGAGATATCACCAGATATATATTGGATTTTCCCCTGACCCTGAGTGTCCGGCCCCATGAGACTGTGGTTTTCTCGGCCCCTGGTGGTCCGAGGTCGTTCCCGCTGCACAGATTCATGCGCCAGGGCCTCCTACAGACAATGCACTTTGATTTATTGCGCTATCTGTTATAGCACCCGAGATATCACCAGATATATATTGGATTTTACCCTGACCCTGAGTGTCCGGCCCCATGAGACTGTGGTTTTCTCGGCCCCTGGTGGTCCGAGGACGTTCCCGTTGCACAGATTCATGCGCAAGGGCCTCCTGCAGATAATTCACTTTGGTTTATTGCGCTATCTGTAATAGCACCCGAGATATCACCAGATCTATATTGGATTTTCCCCTGACCCTGAGTGTCCGGCCCCATGAGACTGTGGTTATCTCGGCCCCTGGTGGTCCGAGGTCGTTCCCGCTGCACACGTTCATGCGCCAGGGCCTCCTACAGGCAATGCACTTTGATTTATTGCTCTATCTGTAATAGCACCCGAGATATCACCAGATATATATTGGATTTTCCCCTGACCCTGAGTGTCCGGCCCCATGAGACTGTGGTTTTCTCGGCCCCTGGTGGTCCGAGGTCGTTCCCGCTGCACAGATTCATGCGCCAGGGCCTCCTACAGACAATGCACTTTGATTTATTGCGCTATCTGTTATAGCACCCGAGATATCACCAGATATATATTGGATTTTACCCTGACCCTGAGTGTCCGGCCCCATGAGACTGTGGTTTTCTCGGCCCCTGGTGGTCCGAGGACGTTCCCGTTGCACAGATTCATGCGCAAGGGCCTCCTGCAGATAATTCACTTTGGTTTATTGCGCTATCTGTAATAGCACCCGAGATATCACCAGATCTATATTGGATTTTCCCCTGACCCTGAGTGTCCGGCCCCATGAGACTGTGGTTTTCTCGGCCCCTGGTCGTCCGGGGTCGTTCCCGTTGCACAGATTCATGCGCCAGGGCCTCCTGCAGATAATTCACTTTGGTTTATTGCGCTATCCCTAATAGCACCCGAGATATCACCAGATATATATTGGATTTTTCACGGACCCTGAGCGTCCGGCCCCATGAGACGGTCGTTTTCTCGGCCCCTGGTGGTCCGAGGTCGTTCCCGCTGCACAGGTTCATGCGCCAGGGTCTCCTACAGACAATGCACTTTGATTTATTGCGCTATCTCTAATAGCGCCCGAGATATCACCAGATATATATTGGATTTTTCCCTGACCCTGAGTGTCCGGCCCCATGAGACTGCGGTTTTCTCGGCCCCTGGTGGTCCGAGGTCGTTCCCGCTGCACAGATTCATGCGCCAGGGCCTCCTGCAGACAATTCACTTTGGTTTATTGCGCTATCTCTAATAGCACCCGAGATATCACCAGATATATATTGGATTTTTCCCCGACCCTGAGTGTCCGGCCCCATGAGACGGTGGTTTTCTCGGCCGCTGGTGGTCCGAGGTCGTTCCCGCTGGCCAGATTCATGCGCCAGGGCCTCCTACAGACAATGCACTATGATTTATTGCGCTATCTGTAATAGCACCCGAGATATCACCAGATCTATATTGGATTTTCCCCTGACCCTGAGTATCCGGCCCCATGAGACTGTGGTTTTCTCGGCCCCTGGTGGTCCGAGGTCGTTCCCGTTGCACAGATTCATGCGCCAGGGCCTCCTGCAGACAATGCACTTTGATTTATTGCGCTATCTCTAATAGCGCCCGAGATATCACCAGATATATATTGGATTTTTCCCTGATCCTGAGTGTCTGGCCCCATGTGACGGTGGTTTTCTCGGCCCCTGGTGGTCCGAGGTCGTTCCCGCTGCCCAGATTCATGCGCCAGGGCAGCTTACAGACAATGCACTTTGATTTATTGCGCTATCTGTAATAGCACCCGAGATACCATCTGATATATATTGGATTTTTCCCTGACCCTGAGTGTCCCGCCCAATGAGACGGTGGTTTTCTCGGCCCCTGGTGGTCCGAGGTCGTTCCCGCTACACAGATTCATGCGACAGGGTCCCCTGCAGATAATTCACTTTGATTTATTGAGCTATCGCTAATAGCACCCGAGATATCACCAGATATATATTTGACTTTTCCCTGACCCTGAGTGTCCGGCCCCATGAGACGGTGGTTTTCTCGACCCCTGGTGGTCCGAGGTAGTTCCCCCTGCACAGATGCATGCGCCAGGGCCTCCTGCAGATAACTCACTTTGGTTTATTGCGCTATCTCTAATAGCACCCGAGATATCATCAGATACATCCTGGGTTTTTACATGACCTTGGGAGTGCGGCCCCATGAGACGGTGGTTTTCTCGGCCCCTGGTGGTCTGAGGTCGTTCCCGCTGCACAGATGCATGCGCCAGGGCCTCCTGCAGATAATTCACTTTGGTTTATTGCGCTATCTGTAATAGCACCCAAGATATCACCAGATATATATTGGATTTTTCCCTGACCCTGATTGTCCGGCCCCATGAGACGGTGGTTTTCTCGGCCCCTGGTGATCCGAGGTCGTTCCCGCTGCCCATATTCATGCGCCAGGGCAGCTTACAGACAATGCACTTTGATTTATTGGGCTATCTGTAATAGCACCCGAGATATCACCAGATATATATCGGATTTTTCCCTGACCCTGAGTTTCCGGCCCCATGAGACGGTGGTTTTCTCGGCCCCTTGTGCTCTGAGGTCGCTCCCGCTGCACAGATGCATGCGCCAGTGCCTCCTGCAGATAATTCACTTTGGTTTATTGCGCTATCTCTAATAGCACCCGAGATATCACCAGATATATATTGGCTTTTCCCCTGACCCTGAGTGTCCGGCCCCCTGAGACGGTGGATTTCTCGGCCCCTGGTGGTCCGAGGTCGTTCCCGCTGGCCAGATTCATGCCCCAGGGCCTCTTACAGACAATGCACTTTGATTTATTGCGCTATCTGTAATAGCACCCGAGATATCACCAGATATATATCGGATTTTTCCCTGACCCTGAGTTTCCGGCCCCATGAGACGGTGGTTTTCTCGGCCCCTGGTGGTCTGAGGTCGTTCCCGCTGCACAGATGCATGCGCCAGGGCCTCCTGCAGATAATTCACTTTGGTTTATTGCGCTATCTGTAATAGCACCCAAGATATCACCAGATATATATTGGATTTTTCCCTGACCCTGAGTGTCCGGCCCCATGAGACGGTGGTTTTCTCGGCCCCTGGTGATCCGAGGTCGTTCCCGCTGCCCATATTCATGCGCCAGGGCAGCTTACAGACAATGCACTTTGATTTATTGGGCTATCTGTAATAGCACCCGAGATATCACCAGATATATTCGGATTTTTCCCTGACCCTGAGTTTCCGGCCCCATGAGACGGTGGTTTTCTCGGCCCCTTGTGCTCTGAGGTCGCTCCCGCTGCACAGATGCATGCGCCAGTGCCTCCTGCCGATAATTCACTTTGGTTTATTGCGCTATCTCTAATAGCACCCGAGATATCACCAGATATATATTGGCTTTTCCCCTGACCCTGAGTGTCCGGCCCCCTGAGACGGTGGATTTCTCGGCCCCTGGTGGTCCGAGGTCGTTCCCGCTGGCCAGATTCATGCCCCAGGGCCTCTTACAGACAATGCACTTTGATTTATTGCGCTATCTGTAATAGCACCCGAGATATCACCAGATATATATTGTATTTTTCCCTGAACCTGAATGTCCGGCCCCATGAGACGGTGGTTTTCTCGGCCCCTGGTGGTCCGAGGTCGTTCCTGCTGTACAGATTCATGCTCCAGGGCCTCCTCCAGATAATTCACTTTGGTTTATTGCGCTATCTCTAATAGCACCCGAGAAATCACCAGATACACATTGGATTTTCCCCTGACCCTGAGTGTCCGGCCCCATGTGACGGTGGTTTTCTCGGCCCCTGGTGTTCAGAGGTCGTTCCCGCCGCACAGATTCATGCGCCAGGGCCTCCTGCAGACAATGCACTTTGGTTTATTGCGCTATCTCTACTAGCACGCGAGATATCACCAGATATATATTGGATTTTTCCCCGACCCTGAGTGTCCGGCCCCACGGGACGGTGATTTCCTCGGCCCCTGGTGGTCCCAGGTCGTTCCCGCTGCACAGAATCATGCGCCAGGGCTTCCTGCAGACAATCCACTTTGATTTATTGCGCTATCTGTAATAGCAGCCGAGATATCACCAGATTTATATTGGATTTTCCCCTGACCCTGAGTGTCCGGCCCCATGTGACGCTGGTTTTCTCGGGCCCTGGTTGTCCGAGGTCGTTCCCGCTGCCCAGATTCATGCGCCAGGGCAGCTTACAGACAATGCACTTTGATTTATGGCGCTATCTGTAATAGCACCCGAGATACCACCAGATATATATTGGATTTTTCCCTGACCCTGAGTGTCCGGCCCCATGAGACGGTGGTTTTCACGGCCCCTGGTGGTCCGAGGTCGTTCCCGCTGCACAGATTCATGCGCCAGGGCCTCCTACAGACAATGGACTTTGATTTATTGCGCTATCTGTAATAGCACCCGAGATATCACCAGATATATATATTGGATTTTTCCATGACCCTGAGTGTCCGGCCCCATGAGACGGTGGTTTCCTCGGCCCCTGGTGGTGCGAGGTCGTTCCCGCTGCACAGATTCATGCGCCAGGGCCTCCTACAGACAATGCACTTTGGTTTATTGCGCTATCTGTAATAGCACCCGAGATATCACCAGATATATGCTGGATTTTTACATGACCTTGGGTGACGGATTCCGAATATCTGTAATTTTCTCGGCCACTGGTGGTCCGAGGTCGTTCCTGCGGCACAGATTCATTCGCCAGTGCCTCCTACAGACAATGCACTTTGATTTATTGCGCTATCTCTAATAGCACCCGAGATATCACCAGATATATATTGAATTTTCCCCTGACCCTGAGTGTCCGGCCCCATTAGACTGTGGTTTTCCCGGCCCCTGGTGGTCCGCGGTCGTTCCCGCTGCACAGATTCATGCGGCAGGGCCTCCTACAGACAATGCACTTTGATTTGTTGGGCTATCTGTAATAGCACCCGAGATATCACCAGATATATATGGGATTTTCCCCTGACCCTGAGTGTCCGGCTCCATGAGACGGTGATTTTCTCGGCCCCTGGTGGTCCGAGGTCGTTCCCGCTGCCCAGATTCATGCGCCAGGGCCTCCTACATACAGTGCACTATGGTTTATTGCGCTATCTCTAATAGCACCCGAGATATCACCAGATATATATTGGATTTTCCCCTGACCCTGAGTGTCCGGCCCCGTGAGTCGGTGGTTTTCTCGGCCCCTGGTGGTCCGAGGTCGTTCCCGCTGCACAGATGCATGCGCCAGGGCCTCCTGCAGACAATTCACTTTGGTTTATTGCGCTATCTCTAATAGCACCCGAGATATCACCAGATATATGCTGGATTTTTACATGACCTTGGGTGACGGATTCCGAATATCTGTAATTTTCTCGGCCCCTGGTGATCCGAGTTCGTTTCCGCTGCACAGATTCATGCGCCAGGGCCTCCTGCAGATAATTCACTTTGATTTATTGCGCTATCTGTAATAGCACCCGAGATATCACCAGATATATATTGGATTTTCCCCTGACCCTGAGTGTCCGGCGCCATGAGACGGTGGTTTTCTCGGCCCCTGGTGGTCCGAGGTCGTTCCCTCTGCACAGATTCATGCGCCAGGGCCTCCCACAGACAATGCACTTTGATTTATTGTGCTATCTGTAATATAACCCGAGATATCACCAGATATATATTGGATTTTTCCCTGACCCTGAGTGTCCGGCCCCATGAGACGGTTGTTGTCTCGGCCCCTGGTGGTCCGAAATCGTTCCCTCTGCACAGATTCATGCGCCAGGGCCTCCTACAGACAATGCACTTTGATTTATTGTGCTATCTGTAATATAACCCGAGATATCACCAGATATATATTGGATTTTTCCCTGACCCTGAGTGTCCGGCCCCATGAGACGGTTGTTGTCTCGGCCCCTGGTGGTCCGAGGTCGTTCCCGCTGCACAGATTCTTGCGCCAGGGCCTCCTGCAGATAATTCACTTTGGTTTATTACGCTATCTCTAATACCACCCAAGATATCACCAGATATATATTGGATTTTTCCCTGATCCTGAGTGTCCGGCCCCATGAGACTGTGGATTTTTCGGCCCCTGGTGGTCCGAGGTCGTTCCCGTTGCAGAGATTCATGCGCCAGGGCCTCCTACAGACAGTGCACTTTGATTTATTGTACTATCTGTAATAGCACCCGAGATATCACCAGATATATATTGGATTTTTCCCTAACCGTGAGTGTCCAGCCCCATGAGTCTGTGGCTTTCTCGGCCCCTGGTTGTCCGAGGTCGTTCCCGCTGCACAGATGCATGCGCCAGGGCCTACTGCAGATAATTCACTTTGGTTTATTGCGCTATCTATAATAGCACCCGAAATATCACCAGATATATGCTGGATTTTCACATGACCTTGGGTGACGGATTCCGAATATCTGTAATTTTCTCGGCCCCTGGTGGTTCGAGGTCGTTCCTGCTGCACAGACTCATTCGTCAGTGCCTCCTACAGACAATGCACTTTGATTTATCGCGCTATCTGTAATAGCACCCGAGATATCACCAGATATATATTGGATTTTTCCTCGACCCTGAGTGTCCGGCCCCATGAGACGGTGGTTTTCTCGGCCTCTTGTGGTCAGAGCTCGTTCCCGCTGCACAGATTCATGCGCCAGGGCCTCCTACAGACAATGCACTTTGGTTTGTTACGCTATCTCTAATAGCACCCGAGATATCAGCAGATACATATTGGATTTTCCCCAGACCCTGAGTGCCCGTCCCCATGAGACGGTGATTTTCTCGGCCCCTGGTGGTCCGAGGTCGTTCCCGCTGCACAGATGCATGCGCCAGGGCCTCCTGCAGATAATTCACTTTGATTTATCGCGCTATCTCTAATAGCACTCGAGATATCACCAGATATATATTGGATTTTTCCTCGACCCTGAGTGTCCGGCCCCATGTGTCTGTGGTTTTCTCGGCCCCTGGTGATCCGAGGTCGTTCCCGCTGAACAGATTCATTCGCAAGGGCCTCCTGCAGACAATGCACTTTGATTTATTGCGCTATCTGTAATAGCACCCGAGATATCACCAGATATATATTGGATATTACCCTCACCCTGAGTGTCCAGCCCCATGAGACGGTGGTTTTCTCGGCCCCTGGTGGACCGAGGTCGTTCCCGCTGCACAG
Source organism: Nomia melanderi (assembly GCF_051020985.1). Lineage (NCBI taxonomy): Eukaryota > Metazoa > Arthropoda > Insecta > Hymenoptera > Halictidae > Nomia > Nomia melanderi. The sequence goes on along the minus strand of NW_027475138.1, from coordinate 649,844 downwards.
ATTCATGCGCCAGGGCCTCGTCCAGACAATGCACTTTGATTTATTGCGCTATCTGTAATAGCACCCGAGATATCACCAGATCTATATTGGATTTTCCCCTCACCCTGAGTATCCGGCCCCATGAGACTGTGGTTTTCTTGGCCCCTGGTGGTCCGAGGTCGTTCCCGTTGCACAGATTCATGCGCCAGGGCCTCCTGCAGATAATTCACTTTGGTTTATTGCGCTATCTCTAATAGCACCCGAGATATCACCAGATATATATTGGATTTTTCACTGACCCTGAGCGTCCGGCCCCATGAGACGGTCGTTTTCTCGGCCCCTGGTGGTCCGAGAACGTTCCCGCTGAACAGGTTCATGCGCCAGCGTCTCCTACAGACAATGCACTTTGATTTATTGCGCTATCTGTAATAGCACCCGAGATATCACCAGATATATATTGGATTTTTCACTGACCCTGAGTGTCCTGCCCCATGAGACGGTGGTTTTCTCGGCCCCTGGTGTTCCGAGGTCGTTCCCGCTGCACAGATTCATGCGCCAGGGCCTCCTACAGACAATGCACTTTGATTTATTGCGCTATCTCTAATAGCGCCCGAGATATCACCAGATATATATTGGATTTTTCCCTGACCCTGAGTGTCCGGCCCCATGAGACTGCGGTTTTCTCGGCCCCTGGTGGTCCGAGGTCGTTCCTGCTGCACAGATTCATGCGCCAGGGCCTCCTGCAGACAATGCACTTTGATTTATTGCTCTATCTGTAATAGCACCCGAGATATCACCAGATATATATTGGATTTTCCCCTGACCCTGAGTGTCCGGCTCCATGAGACTGTGGTTTTCTCGGCCCCTGGTGGTCCGAGGTCGTTCCCGCTGCACGGATTCATGCGCCAGGGCCTCCTACAGACAATGCACTTTGATTTATTGCGCTATCTGTAATAGCATCCGAGATATCACCAGATATATATTGGATTTTTCCCTGACCCTGAGTGTCCGGCCCCATGAGACGGTGGATGTCTCGGCCCCTGATGGTCCGAGATCGTTCCCGCTGCACAGATTCATGCGCCAGGGCCTCCTGCAGACAATTCACTTTGGTTTATTGCGCTATCTCTAATAGCACCCGAGATATCACCAGATATATATTGGATTTTTCCCCGACCCTGAGTGTCCGGCCCCATGAGACTGTGGTTTTCTCGGCCCCTGGTGGTCCGAGGTCGTTCCCGCGGCACAGATTCATGCGCCAGGGCCTCCTACAGACAATGCACTTTGATTTATTGCGCTATCTGTAATAGCACACGAGATATCACCAGATATATACTGGATTTTCCCCTGACCCTGAGTGTCCGGCCCCATGAGACTGTGGTTTTCTCGGCCCCTCGTGGTCCGAGGTCGTTCCCGCTGCACAGATTCATGCGCCAGGGCCTCCTACAGACAATGCACTTTGGTTTATTACGCTATCTCTAATAGCACCCGAGATATCACCAGATATATACTGGATTTTCCCCTGACCCTGAGTGTCCGGCCCCATGAGACGGTGGTTGTCTCGGCCCCGGGTGGTCCTAGGTCGTTCCCGCTGCACAGATTCATGCGCCAGGGCCTCCTACAGACAATGCACTTTGATTTATTGCGCTATCTGTAATAGCACCCGAGATATCACCAGATCTATATTGGATTTTCCCCTGACCCTGAGGGTCCGGCCCCATGAGACTGTGGTTTTTTCGGCCCCTGGTGGTCCGACGTCGTTCCCGCTGCACAGATTCATGCGCCAGGGCCTCCTACAGACAATGCACTTTGATTTATTGCGCTATCTGTAATAGCACCCGAGATATCACCAGATATATATTGGATTTTACCCTGACCCTGAGCGTCCGGCCCCATGAGACGGTGGTTGTCTCGGCCCCAGGATGTCCGAGGACGTTCCCGCTTGCACAGATTCATGCGCCAGGGCATCCTGCAGATAATTCACTTTGGTTTATTGCGCTATCTCTAATAGCACCCGAGATATCACCAGATATATACTGGATTTTCCCCTGACCCTGAGTGCCCGGCCCCATGAGACTGAGGTTTTCTCGGCCCCTGGTGGTCCGAGGTCGTTCCCGCTGCACAGATTCATCCGCCAGGGCCTCCTACAGACAATGCACTTTGATTTATTGCGCTATCTGTAATAGCACCCAAGATATCACCAGATATATATTGGATTTTTCACTGACCCTGAGTGTCCGGCCCCATGAGACGGTGGTTGTCTCGGCCCCTGGGGGTCCGAGGACGTTCCCGCTGCACAGATTCATGCGCCAGGGCCTCCTGCAGATAATTCACTTTGGTTTATTGCGCTATCTCTAATAGCACCCGAGATATCAAGAGATATATACTGGATTTTCCCCTGACCCTGAGTGTCCGGCTCCATGGGACTGTGGTTTTCTCGGCCCCTGGTGGTCCGAGGTCGTTCCCGCTGCACAGATTCATGCGCCAGGGCCTCCTACAGACAATGCACTTTGATTTATTGCGCTATCTGTAATAGCACCCGAGATATCACCAGATATATATTGGATTTTTCACTGACCCTGGCGTCCGGCCCCATGAGACGGTCGTTTTCTCGGGCCCTGGTGGTCCGAGGTCGTTCCCGCTGCACAGATTCATGCGCCAGGGCCTCCTACAGACAATGCACTTTGATTTATTGCGCTATCTGTAATAGCACCCGAGATATCACCACATATATATTGGATTTTTCCCTGACCCTGAGTGTCCGGCCCCGTGAGACGGTGGATGTCTCGGCCCCTGATGGTCCGAGATCGTTCCCGCTGCACAGATTCATGCGCCAGGGCCTCCTGCAGACAATTCACTTTGGTTTATTGCGCTATCTCTAATAGCACCCGAGATATCACCAGATATATATTGGATTTTTCCCCGACCCTGAGTGTCCGGCCCCATGAGACGGTGGTTTTCTCGGCCGCTGGTGGTCCGAGGTCGTTCCCGCTGGCCAGATTCATGCGCCAGGGTCTCCTACAGACAATGCACTATGATTTATTGCGCTATCTGTAATAGCACCCGAGATATCACCAGATCTATATTGGATTTTCCCCTCACCCTGAGTATCCGGCCCCATGAGACTGTGGTTTTCTTGGCCCCTGGTGGTCCGAGGTCGTTCCCGTTGCACAGATTCATGCGCCAGGGCCTCCTGCAGATAATTCACTTTGGTTTATTGCGCTATCTCTAATAGCACCCGAGATATCACCAGATATATATTGGATTTTTCACTGACCCTGAGCGTCCGGCCCCATGAGACGGTCGTTTTCTCGGCCCCTGGTGGTCCGAGAACGTTCCCGCTGAACAGGTTCATGCGCCAGCGTCTCCTACAGACAATGCACTTTGATTTATTGCGCTATCTGTAATAGCACCCGAGATATCACCAGATATATATTGGATTTTTCCCTGACCCTGAGTGTCCGGCCCCATGAGACTGCGGTTTTCTCGGCCCCTGGTGGTCCGAGGTCGTTCCTGCTGCACAGATTCATGCGCCAGGGCCTCCTGCAGACAATTCACTTTGGTTTATTGCGCTATCTCTAATAGCACCCGAGATATCACCAGATATATATTTGATTTTTCCCCGACCCTGAGTGTCCGGCCCCATGAGACGGTGGTTTTCTCGGCCGCTGGTGGTCCGAGGTCGTTCCCGCTGGCCAGATTCATGCGCCAGGGTCTCCTACAGACAATGCACTATGATTTATTGCGCTATCTGTAATAGCACCCGAGATATCACCAGATCTATATTGGATTTTCCCCTGACCCTGAGTATCCGGCCCCATGAGACTGTGGTTTTCTTGGCCCCTGGTGGTCCGAGGTCGTTCCCGTTGCACAGATTCATGCGCCAGGGCCTCCTGCAGATAATTCACTTTTGTTTATTGCGCTATCTCTAATAGCACCCGAGATATCACCAGATATATATTGGATTTTTCACTGACCCTGAGCGTCCGGCCCCATGAGACGGTCGTTTTCTCGGCCCCTGGTGGTCCGAGAACGTTCCCGCTGAACAGGTTCATGCGCCAGCGTCTCCTACAGACAATGCACTTTGATTTATTGCGCTATCTGTAATAGCACCCGAGATATCACCAGATATATATTGGATTTTTCACTGACCCTGAGTGTCCTGCCCCATGAGACGGTGGTTTTCTCGGCCCCTGGTGTTCCGAGGTCGTTCCCGCTGCACAGATTCAAGCGCCAGGGCCTCCTACAGACAATGCACTTTGATTTATTGCGCTATCTCTAATAGCGCCCGAGATATCACCAGATATATATTGGATTTTTCCCTGACCCTGAGTGTCCGGCCCCATGAGACTGTGGTTTTCTCGGCCCCTGGTGGTCCGAGGACGTTCCCGTTGCACAGATTCATGCGCAAGGGCCTCCTGCAGATAATTCACTTTGGTTTATTGCGCTATCTGTAATAGCACCCGAGACATCACCAGATATATATTGGATTTTTCCCTTACCCTGAGTGTCCGGCCCCATGAGACGGTGGTTTTCTCGGCCCCTGGTGGTCCTAGGTCGTTCCCGCTGCACAGATGCATGCGCCAGGGCCTCCTGCAGATAATTCCCTTTGGCTTATTGCGCTATCTCTAATAGCGCCCGAGATATCACCAGATATATATTGGATTTTTCCCTGACCCTGAGTGTCCGGCCCCATGAGACTGCGGTTTTCTCGGCCCCTGGTGGTCCGAGGTCGTTCCCGCTGCACACGTTCATGCGCCAGGGCCTCCTACAGGCAATGCACTTTGATTTATTGCTCTATCTGTAATAGCACCCGAGATATCACCAGATATATATTGGATTTTCCCCTGACCCTGAGTGTCCGGCCCCATGAGACTGTGGTTTTCTCGGCCCCTGGTGGTCCGAGGTCGTTCCCGCTGCACAGATTCATGCGCCAGGGCCTCCTACAGACAATGCACTTTGATTTATTGCGCTATCTGTTATAGCACCCGAGATATCACCAGATATATATTGGATTTTACCCTGACCCTGAGTGTCCGGCCCCATGAGACGGTGGTTTTCTCGGCCGCTGGTGGTCCGAGGTCGTTCCCGCTGGCCAGATTCATGCGCCAGGGCCTCCTACAGACAATGCACTATGATTTATTGCGCTATCTGTAATAGCACCCGAGATATCACCAGATCTATATTGGATTTTCCCCTGACCCTGAGTATCCGGCCCCATGAGACTGTGGTTTTCTCGGCCCCTGGTGGTCCGAGGTCGTTCCCGTTGCACAGATTCATGCGCCAGGGCCTCCTGCAGACAATGCACTTTGATTTATTGCGCTATCTCTAATAGCGCCCGAGATATCACCAGATATATATTGGATTTTTCCCTGATCCTGAGTGTCTGGCCCCATGTGACGGTGGTTTTCTCGGCCCCTGGTGGTCCGAGGTCGTTCCCGCTGCCCAGATTCATGCGCCAGGGCAGCTTACAGACAATGCACTTTGATTTATTGCGCTATCTGTAATAGCACCCGAGATACCATCTGATATATATTGGATTTTTCCCTGACCCTGAGTGTCCCGCCCCATGAGACGGTGGTTTTCTCGGCCCCTGGTGGTCCGAGGTCGTTCCCGCTACACAGATTCATGCGACAGGGTCCCCTGCAGATAATTCACTTTGATTTATTGAGCTATCGCTAATAGCACCCGAGATATCACCAGATATATATTTGACTTTTCCCTGACCCTGAGTGTCCGGCCCCATGAGACGGTGGTTTTCTCGACCCCTGGTGGTCCGAGGTAGTTCCCCCTGCACAGATGCATGCGCCAGGGCCTCCTGCAGATAACTCACTTTGGTTTATTGCGCTATCTCTAATAGCACCCGAGATATCATCAGATACATCCTGGGTTTTTACATGACCTTGGGAGTGCGGCCCCATGTGTCGGTGGTTTTCTCGGCCCCTGGTGGTCCCAGGTCGTTCCCGCTGCACAGATTTATGCGCCAGCGCCTCCTGCACATAATTCACTTTGGTTTATTGCGTTATCTCTAATAGCACCCGAGATATCACCAGATATTTATTGGCTTTTCCCCTGACCCTGTGTGTCCGGCCCCATGGGACGGTGGTTTTCTCGGCCCCTGGTTGTCCGAGGTCGTTCCCGCTGCACAGATTCATGCGCCAGGGCCTCCTACAGACAATGGACTCTGATTTATTGCGCTATCTGTAATAGTACCCGAGATATCACCAGATATATATTGGATTTTCCCCTGACCCTGAGTGTCCGGCCCCATGTGACGGTGGTTTTCTCGGCCCCTGGTGGTCCGAGGTCGTTCCCGCTGCCCATATTCATGCGCCAGGGCAGCTTACAGACAATGCACTTTGATTTATTGGGCTATGTGTAATAGCACCCGAGATATCACCAGATATATATCGGATTTTTCCCTGACCCTGAGTTTCCGGCCCCATGAGACGGTGGTTTTCTCGGCCCCTGGTGGTCTGAGGTCGTTCCCGCTGCACAGATGCATGCGCCAGGGCCTCCTGCAGATAATTCACTTTGGTTTATTGCGCTATCTGTAATAGCACCCAAGATATCACCAGATATATATTGGATTTTTCCCTGACCCTGATTGTCCGGCCCCATGAGACGGTGGTTGTCTCGGCCCCTGGTGATCCGAGGTCGTTCCCGCTGCCCATATTCATGCGCCAGGGCAGCTTACAGACAATGCACTTTGATTTATTGGGCTATCTGTAATAGCACCCGAGATATCACCAGATATATATCGGATTTTTCCCTGACCCTGAGTTTCCGGCCCCATGAGACGGTGGTTTTCTCGGCCCCTTGTGCTCTGAGGTCGCTCCCGCTGCACAGATGCATGCGCCAGTGCCTCCTGCAGATAATTCACTTTGGTTTATTGCGCTATCTCTAATAGCACCCGAGATATCACCAGATATATATTGGCTTTTCCCCTGACCCTGAGTGTCCGGCCCCCTGAGACGGTGGATTTCTCGGCCCCTGGTGGTCCGAGGTCGTTCCCGCTGGCCAGATTCATGCCCCAGGGCCTCTTACAGACAATGCACTTTGATTTATTGCGCTATCTGTAATAGCACCCGAGATATCACCAGATATATATCGGATTTTTCCCTGACCCTGAGTTTCCGGCCCCATGAGACGGTGGTTTTCTCGGCCCCTGGTGGTCTGAGGTCGTTCCCGCTGCACAGATGCATGCGCCAGGGCCTCCTGCAGATAATTCACTTTGGTTTATTGCGCTATCTGTAATAGCACCCAAGATATCACCAGATATATATTGGATTTTTCCCTGACCCTGAGTGTCCGGCCCCATGAGACGGTGGTTTTCTCGGCCCCTGGTGATCCGAGGTCGTTCCCGCTGCCCATATTCATGCGCCAGGGCAGCTTACAGACAATGCACTTTGATTTATTGGGCTATCTGTAATAGCACCCGAGATATCACCAGATATATTCGGATTTTTCCCTGACCCTGAGTTTCCGGCCCCATGAGACGGTGGTTTTCTCGGCCCCTTGTGCTCTGAGGTCGCTCCCGCTGCACAGATGCATGCGCCAGTGCCTCCTGCAGATAATTCACTTTGGTTTATTGCGCTATCTCTAATAGCACCCGAGATATCACCAGATATATATTGGCTTTTCCCCTGACCCTGAGTGTCCGGCCCCCTGAGACGGTGGATTTCTCGGCCCCTGGTGGTCCGAGGTCGTTCCCGCTGGCCAGATTCATGCCCCAGGGCCTCTTACAGACAATGCACTTTGATTTATTGCGCTATCTGTAATAGCACCCGAGATATCACCAGATATATATTGTATTTTTCCCTGAACCTGAATGTCCGGCCCCATGAGACGGTGGTTTTCTCGGCCCCTGGTGGTCCGAGGTCGTTCCTGCTGTACAGATTCATGCTCCAGGGCCTCCTCCAGATAATTCACTTTGGTTTATTGCGCTATCTCTAATAGCACCCGAGAAATCACCAGATACACATTGGATTTTCCCCTGACCCTGAGTGTCCGGCCCCATGTGACGGTGGTTTTCTCGGCCCCTGGTGTTCAGAGGTCGTTCCCGCCGCACAGATTCATGCGCCAGGGCCTCCTGCAGACAATGCACTTTGGTTTATTGCGCTATCTCTACTAGCACGCGAGATATCACCAGATATATATTGGATTTTTCCCCGACCCTGAGTGTCCGGCCCCACGGGACGGTGATTTCCTCGGCCCCTGGTGGTCCCAGGTCGTTCCCGCTGCACAGAATCATGCGCCAGGGCTTCCTGCAGACAATCCACTTTGATTTATTGCGCTATCTGTAATAGCAGCCGAGATATCACCAGATTTATATTGGATTTTCCCCTGACCCTGAGTGTCCGGCCCCATGTGACGCTGGTTTTCTCGGGCCCTGGTTGTCCGAGGTCGTTCCCGCTGCCCAGATTCATGCGCCAGGGCAGCTTACAGACAATGCACTTTGATTTATGGCGCTATCTGTAATAGCACCCGAGATACCACCAGATATATATTGGATTTTTCCCTGACCCTGAGTGTCCGGCCCCATGAGACGGTGGTTTTCACGGCCCCTGGTGGTCCGAGGTCGTTCCCGCTGCACAGATTCATGCGCCAGGGCCTCCTACAGACAATGCACTTTGGTTTATTGCGCTATCTGTAATAGCACCCGAGATATCACCAGATATATGCTGGATTTTTACATGACCTTGGGTGACGGATTCCGAATATCTGTAATTTTCTCGGCCACTGGTGGTCCGAGGTCGTTCCTGCGGCACAGATTCATTCGCCAGTGCCTCCTACAGACAATGCACTTTGATTTATTGCGCTATCTCTAATAGCACCCGAGATATCACCAGATATATATTGAATTTTCCCCTGACCCTGAGTGTCCGGCCCCATTAGACTGTGGTTTTCCCGGCCCCTGGTGGTCCGCGGTCGTTCCCGCTGCACAGATTCATGCGGCAGGGCCTCCTACAGACAATGCACTTTGATTTGTTGGGCTATCTGTAATAGCACCCGAGATATCACCAGATATATATGGGATTTTCCCCTGACCCTGAGTGTCCGGCTCCATGAGACGGTGATTTTCTCGGCCCCTGGTGGTCCGAGGTCGTTCCCGCTGCCCAGATTCATGCGCCAGGGCCTCCTACATACAGTGCACTTTGGTTTATTGCGCTATCTCTAATAGCACCCGAGATATCACCAGATATATATTGGATTTTCCCCTGACCCTGAGTGTCCGGCCCCGTGAGTCGGTGGTTTTCTCGGCCCCTGGTGGTCCGAGGTCGTTCCCGCTGCACAGATGCATGCGCCAGGGCCTCCTGCAGACAATTCACTTTGGTTTATTGCGCTATCTCTAATAGCACCCGAGATATCACCAGATATATGCTGGATTTTTACATGACCTTGGGTGACGGATTCCGAATATCTGTAATTTTCTCGGCCCCTGGTGATCCGAGTTCGTTCCCGCTGCACAGATTCATGCTCCAGGGCCCGCTGCAGATGATTCACTTTGGTTTAGTGCGCTATCTGTAAGAGCACCAGAGATATCACCAGATATATATTGTATTTTTCCCTGAACCTGAATGTCCGGCCCCATGTGACGGTGGTTTTCTCGGCCCCTGGTGGTCCGAGGTCGTTCCCGCTGCCCAGATTCATGCGCCAGGGCCTCCTGCAGATAATTCAATTTGGTTTATTGCGCTGTATCTAATAGCACCCGAGATATCACCAGATATATATTGGATTTTCCCCTGACCCTGAGTGTCCGGCTCCATGAGACTGTGGTTTTCTCGGCCCCTGGTGGTCCGAGGTCGTTCCCGCTGCACAGATTCATGCGCCAGGGCCTCCTGCAGATAATTCACTTTGATTTATTGCGCTATCTGTAATAGCACCCGAGATATCACCAGATATATATTGGATTTTCCCCTGACCCTGAGTGTCCGGCGCCATGAGACGGTGGTTTTCTCGGCCCCTGGTGGTCCGAGGTCGTTCCCTCTGCACAGATTCATGCGCCAGGGCCTCCCACAGACAATGCACTTTGATTTATTGTGCTATCTGTAATATAACCCGAGATATCACCAGATATATATTGGATTTTTCCCTGACGCTGAGTGTCCGGCCCCATGAGACGGTTGTTGTCTCGGCCCCTGGTGGTCCGAAATCGTTCCCTCTGCACAGATTCATGCGCCAGGGCCTCCTACAGACAATGCACTTTGATTTATTGTGCTATCTGTAATATAACCCGAGATATCACCAGATATATATTGGATTTTTCCCTGACCCTGAGTGTCCGGCCCCATGAGACGGTTGTTGTCTCGGCCCCTGGTGGTCCGAGGTCGTTCCCGCTGCACAGATTCTTGCGCCAGGGCCTCCTGCAGATAATTCACTTTGGTTTATTACGCTATCTCTAATACCACCCAAGATATCACCAGATATATATTGGATTTTTCCCTGATCCTGAGTGTCCGGCCCCATGAGACTGTGGATTTTTCGGCCCCTGGTGGTCCGAGGTCGTTCCCGTTGCACAGATTCTTGCGCCAGGGCCTCCTGCAGATAATTCACTTTGGTTTATTACGCTATCTCTAATACCACCCAAGATATCACCAGATATATATTGGATTTTTCACTGATCCTGAGTGTCCGGCCCCATGAGACTGTGGATTTTTCGGCCCCTGGTGGTCCGAGGTCGTTCCCGTTGCAGAGATTCATGCGCCAGGGCCTCCTACAGACAGTGCACTTTGATTTATTGTACTATCTGTAATAGCACCCGAGATATCACCAGTTATATATTGGATTTTTCCCTAACCGTGAGTGTCCAGCCCCATGAGTCTGTGGCTTTCTCGGCCCCTGGTTGTCCGAGGTCGTTCCCGCTGCACAGATGCATGCGCCAGGGCCTACTGCAGATAATTCACTTTGGTTTATTGCGCTATCTATAATAGCACCCGAAATATCACCAGATATATGCTGGATTTTCACATGACCTTGGGTGACGGATTCCGAATATCTGTAATTTTCTCGGCCCCTGGTGGTTCGAGGTCGTTCCTGCTGCACAGACTCATTCGCCAGTGCCTCCTACAGACAATGCACTTTGATTTATCGCGCTATCTGTAATAGCACCCGAGATATCACCAGATATATATTGGATTTTTCCTCGACCCTGAGTGTCCGGCCCCATGAGACGGTGGTTTTCTCGGCCTCTTGTGGTCAGAGGTCGTTCCCGCTGCACAGATTCATGCGCCAGGGCCTCCTACAGACAATGCACTTTGGTTTGTTACGCTATCTCTAATAGCACCCGAGATATCAGCAGATACATATTGGATTTTCCCCAGACCCTGAGTGCCCGTCCCCATGAGACGGTGATTTTCTCGGCCCCTGGTGGTCCGAGGTCGTTCCCGCTGCACAGATGCATGCGCCAGGGCCTCCTGCAGATAATTCACTTTGATTTATCGCGCTATCTCTAATAGCACCCGAGATATCACCAGATATATATTGGATTTTTCCTCGACCCTGAGTGTCCGGCCCCATGTGTCTGTGGTTTTCTCGGCCCCTGGTGATCCGAGGTCGTTCCCGCTGAACAGATTCATTCGCAAGGGCCTCCTGCAGACAATGCACTTTGATTTATTGCGCTATCTGTAATAGCACCCGAGATATCACCAGATATATATTGGATTTTCCCCTGACCCAGAGTGTCCGGCCCCATGAGACTGTGGTTTTCTCGGCCCCTGGTGGTCCGAGGTCGTTGCCGCTGCACAGGTTCATGCGCCAGGGCCTCCTACAGACAATGCACTTTGATTTATTGCGCTATCTGTAATAGCACCCGAGATATCACCAGATATATATTGGATATTACCCTCACCCTGAGTGTCCAGCCCCATGAGACGGTGGTTTTCTCGGCCCCTGGTGGACCGAGGTCGTTCCCGCTGCACAGATTCATGCGCCAGGGCCTCGTCCAGACAATGCACTTTGATTTATTGTGCTATCTGTAATATAACCCGAGATATCACCAGATATATATTGGATTTTTCCCTGACCCTGAGTGTCCAGCCCCATGAGACGGTGGTTTTCTCGGCCCCTGGTGGACCGAGGTCGTTCCCGCTGCACAGATTCATGCGCCAGGGCCTCGTCCAGACAATGAACTTTGATTTATTGCGCTATCTGTAATAGCTCCCGACATATCACCAGATATATAATGGATTTTCCCCAGACCCTGAGTGTCCGGCCCCATGAGACTTTGGTTTTCTCGGCCCCTGGTGGTCCGAGGTCGTTCCCGCTGCACAGATGCATGCGCCAGGGCCTCTTGCAGATAATACACTTTGGTTTATTGCGCTGTATCTAATAGCACCCGAGATATCACTTGATATATATATTGGATTTTCCCCTGACCCTGAGTGTCCGGCCCCACTAGACTGTGGTTTTCTCGGCCCCTGGTGGTCCGAGGTCGTTCCCGCTGCCCAGATTCATGCGCCAGGGCCTCCTGCAGATATTTCAATTAGGTTTATTGCGCTGTATCTAATAGCACCCGAGATATCACCAGATATATATTGGATTTTCCCCTGACTCTGAGTGACCGGCCCCATGTGACTGTGGTTTTCTCGGCCCCTGGTGGTCCGAGGTCGTTCCCGCTGCACAGATTCATGCGCCAGGGCCTCCTGCAGATAATTCACTTTGATTTATTGCGCTATCTGTAATAGCACCCGAGATATCACCAGATATATATTGGATTTTCCCCTGACCCTGAGTGTCCGGCTCCATGAGACTGTGGTTTTCTCGGCCCCTGGTGGTCCGAGGTCGTTCCCGCTGCACAGATTCATGCGCCAGGGCCTCCTGCAGATAATTCACTTTGGTTTATTGCGCTATCTGTAATAGCACCCGAGATATCACCAGATATATATTGGATTTTCCCCTGACCCTGAGTGTCCGGCTCCATGAGACTGTGGTTTTCTCGGCCCCTGGTGGTCCGAGGTCGTTCCCGCTGCACAGATTCTTGCGCCAGGGCCTCCTGCAGATAATTCACTTTGATTTATTGCGCTATCTGTAATAGCACCCGAGATATCACCAGATATATATTGGATTTTCCCCTGACCCTGAGTGTCCGGCGCCATGAGACGGTGGTTTTCTCGGCCCCTGGTGGTCCGAGGTCGTTCCCTCTGCACAGATTCATGCGCCAGGGCCTCCTACAGACAATGCACTTTGATTTATTGTGCTATCTGTAATATAACCCGAGATATCACCAGATATATATTGGATTTTTCCCTGACCCTGAGTGTCCGGCCCCATGAGACGGTTGTTGTCTCGGCCCCTGGTGGTCCGAAATCGTTCCCTCTGCACAGATTCATGCGCCAGGGCCTCCTACAGACAATGCACTTTGATTTATTGTGCTATCTGTAATATAACCCGAGATATCACCAGATATATATTGGATTTTTCCCTGACCCTGAGTGTCCGGCCCCATGAGACGGTTGTTGTCTCGGCCCCTGGTGGTCCGAGGTCGTTCCCGCTGCACAGATTCTTGCGCCAGGGCCTCCTGCAGATAATTCACTTTGGTTTATTACGCTATCTCTAATACCACCCAAGATATCACCAGATATATATTGGATTTTTCCCTGATCCTGAGTGTCCGGCCCCATGTGACTGTGGATTTTTCGGCCCCTGGTGGTCCGAGGTCGTTCCCGTTGCACAGATTCATGCGCCAGGGCCTCCTGCAGATAATTCACTTTGGTTTATCGCGCTATATCTAATAGCACCCAAGATATCACCAGATATATATTGGATTTTTCCCTGACCCTGAGTGTCCGGCCCCATGAGACTGTGGTTTCCTCGGCCCCTGGTGGTCCGAGGTCGTTCCCGCTGAACAGATTCATGCGCCAGGACCTCCTACAGACAATGCACTTTGATTTATTGCGCTATCTGTAATAGCACCCGACATATCACCAGATATATATTGGATTTTACCCTGACCCTGAGTGTCCGGCCCCATGAGACGGTCGTTGTCTCGGCCCCTGGTGGTCCGAGGTCGTTCCCGTTGCACAGATTCATGCGCCAGGGCCTCCTGCAGATAATTCACTTTGGTTTATTGCGCTATCTGTAATAGCACCCGAGATATCACCAGATCTATATTGGAGTTTCCCCTGACCCTGAGTGTCCGACCCCATGAGACTGTGGTTTTCTCGGCCCCTGGTGGTCCGAGGTCGTTCCCGTTGCACAGATTCATGCGCCAGGGACTCCTGCAGATAATTCACTTTGGTTTATTGCGCTATCTGTAATAGCACCCGAGATATCACCAGATCTATATTGGATTTTCCCCTGACCCTGAGTGTCCGACCCCATGAGACTGTGGTTTTCTCGGCCCCTGGTGGTCCGAGGTCGTTCCCGTTGCACAGATTCATGCGCCAGGGCCTCCTGCAGATAATTCACTTTGGTTTATTGCGCTATCTGTAATAGCACCCGAGATATCACCAGATCTATATTGGATTTTCCCCTGACCCTGAGTGTCCGACCCCATGAGACTGTGGTTTTCTCGGCCCCTGGTGGTCCGAGGTCGTTCCCGTTGCACAGATTCATGCGCCAGGGACTCCTGCAGATAATTCACTTTGGTTTATTGCGCTATCTCTAATAGCACCCGAGATATCACCAGATATATATTGGATTTTTCACTGACCCTGAGCGTCCGGCCCCATGAGACGGTAGTTTTCTCGGCCCCTGGTGATCCGAGGTCGTTCCCGCTGCACAGATTCATGCGCCAGGGCCTCCTGCAGATAATTCACTTTGGTTTATTGCGCTATCTCTAATAGCACCCGAGATATCACCAGATATATATTGGATTTTCCCCTGACCCTGAGTGTCCGGCTCCATGAGACTGTGGTTTTCTCGGCCCCTGGTGGTCCGAGGTCGTTCCCGCTGCACAGATTCATGCGCCAGGGCCTCCAACAGACAATGCACTTTGATTTATTGCGCTATCTCTAATAGCACCCGAGATATCACCAGATATATATTGGATTTTCCCCTGACCCTGAGTGTCCGGCCCCATGAGACTATGGTTTTCTCGGCCCCTGGTGGTCCGCGGTCATTCCCGCTGCACAGATTCATGCGCCAGGGCCTCCTGCAGATAATTCACTTTGGTTTATTGCGCTATCTCTAATAGCACCCGAGATATCACCAGATATATATTGGATTTTACCCTGACCCTGAGTGTCCGGCCCCATGAGACTGTGCTTTTCTCGGCCCCTGGTGGTCCGCGGTCGTTCCCGCTGCACAGATTCATGCGCCAGGGCCTCCTGCAGATAATTCACTTTCGTTTATTGCGCTATCTCTAATAGCACCCGAGACATCACCAGATATATATTGGATTTTTCCCTTACCCTGAGTGTCCGGCCCCATGAGACGGTGGTTTTCTCGGCCCCTGGTGGTCCTAGGTCGTTCCCGCTGCACAGATGCATGCACCAGGGCCTCCTGCAGATAATTCCCTTTGGCTTATTGCGCTATCTCCAATAGCGCCCGAGATATCACCAGATATATATTGGATTTTTCACTGACCCTGAGCGTCCGGCCCCATGAGACTGTGGTTTTCTCGGCCCCTGGTGGTCCGAGGTCGTTCCCGCTGCACAGGTTCATGCGCCAGGGTCTCCTACAGACAATGCACTTTGATTTATTGCGCTATCTCTAATAGCACCCGAGATATCACCAGATATATATTGGATTTTCCCCTGACCCTGAGTGTCCGGCCCCATGAGACTGTGGTTTTCTCGGCCCCTGGTGGTCCGAGGTCGTTCCCGTTGCACAGATTCATGCGCCAGGGCCCCCTGCAGAAAATTCACTTTGGTTTATTGCGCTGTCTCTAATAGCACCCGAGATATCACCAGATATATATTGGATTTTCCCCTGACCCTGAGTGTCCGGCCCCATGAGACTGTGGTTTTCTCGGCCCCTGGTGGTCCGAGGTCGTTCCCGCTGCACAGATTCATGCGCCAGGGCCTCCTACAGACAATGCACTCTGATTTATTACGCTATCTCTAATAGCACCCGAGATATCACCAGATATATATTGGATTTTACCCTGACCCTGAGTGTCCGGCCCCATGAGACTGTGCTTTTCTCGGCCCCTGGTGGTCCGAGGTCGTTCCCGCTGAACAGATTCATACGCCAGGACCTCCTACAGACAATGCACTTTGATTTATTGCGCTATCTGTAATAGCACCCGACATATCACCAGATATATATTGGATTTTACCCTGACCCTGAGTGTCCGGCCCCATGAGACGGTCGTTGTCTTGGCCCCTGGCGGTCCGAGGACGTCCCCGCTGCACAGATTCATGCGCCAGGGCCTCCTACAGGTAATGCACTTTGATTTATTGTGCTATCTGTAATAGCGCCCGAGATATCACCAGATCTATATTGGATTTTCCCCTGACCCTGAGTGTCCGGCCCCATGAGACTGTGGTTTTCTCGGCCCCTGGTGGTCCGAGGTCGTTCCCGTTGCACAGATTCATGCGCCAGGGCCTCCTGCAGATAATTCACTTTGGTTTATTGCGCTATCTGTAATAGCACCCGAGATATCACCAGATCTATATTGGATTTTCCCCTGACCCTGAGTATCCGGCCCCATGAGACGGTAGTTTTCTCGGCCCCTGGTGATCCGAGGTCGTTCCCGCTGCACAGATTCATGCGCCAGGGCCTCCTGCAGATAATTCACTTTCGTTTATTGCGCTATCTCTAATAGCACCCGAGAAATCACCAGATATATATTGGATTTTTCCCTTACCCTGAGTGTCCGGCCCCATGAGACGGTGGTTTTCTCGGCCCCTGGTGGTCCTAGGTCGTTCCCGCTGCACAGATGCATGCGCCAGGGCCTCCTGCAGATAATTCCCTTTGGCTTATTGCGCTATCTCTAATAGCGCCCGAGATATCACCAGATATATATTGGATTTTTCACTGACCCTGAGCGTCCGGCCCCATGAGACTGTGGTTTTCTCGGCCCCTGGTGGTCCGAGGTCGTTCCCGCTGCACAGGTTCATGCGCCAGGGTCTCCTACAGACAATGCACTTTGATTTATTGCGCTATCTGTAATAGCACCCGAGATATCACCACATATATATTGGATTTTTCACTGACCCTGAGTGTCCGGCCCCATGAGACGGTGGTTTTCTCGGTCCCTGGTGTTCCGAGGTCGTTCCCGCTGCACAGATTCATGCGCCAGGGCCTCCTACAGACAATGCACTTTGATTTATTGCGCTATCTCTAATAGCACCCGAGATATCACCAGATATATATTGGATTTTCCCCTGACCCTGAGTGTCCGGCCCCATGAGACTATGGTTTTCTCGGCCCCTGGTGGTCCGAGGTCGTTCCCGTTGCACAGATTCATGCGCCAGGGCCTCCTGCAGATAACTCACTTTGGTTTATTGCGCTATCTCTAATAGCACCCGAGATATCACCAGATATATATTGGATTTTTCCCTGACCCTGAGTGTCCGGCCCCATGAGACTGCGGTTTTCTCGGCCCCTGGTGGTCCGAGGTCGTTCCCGCTGCACAAATTCATGCGCCAGGGCCTCCTACAGACAATGCACTTTGATTTATTGCTCTATCTGTAATAGCACCCGAGATATCACCAGATATATATTGGATTTTCCCCTGACCCTGAGTGTCCGGCCCCATGAGACGGTCGTTTTCTCGGCCCCTGGTGATCCGAGGTCGTTCCCGTTGCACAGATTCATGCGCCAGGGCCTCCTGCAGATAATTCGCTTTGGTTTATTGCGCTATCTCCAATAGCACCCGAGATATCACCAGATATATATTGGATTTTCCCCTGACCCTGAGTGTCCGGCCCCATGAGACTGTGGTTTTCTCGGCCCCTGGTGGTCCGAGGTCGTTCCCGTTGCACAGATTCATGCGCCAGGGCCCCCTGCAGATAATTCGCTTTGGTTTATTGCGCTGTCTCTAATAGCACCCGAGATATCACCAGATATATATTGGATTTTTCACTGACCCTGAGGGTCCGGCCCCATGAGGCGGTCGTTTTCTCGGCCCCTGGTGGTCCGAGGTCGTTCCCGCTGCACAGAATCATGCGCCAGGGCCTCCTACAGACAATGCACTTTGATTTATTGCGCTATCTGTAATAGCACCCGAGATATCACCAGATATATATTGGATTTTACCCTGACCCTGCGTGTCCGGCCCCATGAGACTGTGGTTTTTTCGGCCCATGGTGGTCCGAGGTCGTTCCCGCTGCACAGATTCATGCGCCAGGGCCTCCTACAGACAATGCACTTTGATTTATTGCGCTATCTGTAATAGCACCCGAGATATCAGCAGATATATATTGGATTTTTCCCTGACCCTGAGTGTCCGGCCCCATGAGACGGTCGTTTTCTCGGCCCCTGGTGGTCCGAGGTCGTTCCCGCTGCACAGATTCATGCGCCAGGGCCTCCTGCAGATAATTCACTTTGGTTTATTGCGCTATCTCTAATAGCACCCGAGATATCACCAGATATATATTGGATTTTCCCCTGACCCTGAGTGTCCGGCCCCATGAGACGGTCGTTTTCTCGGCCCCTGGTGATCCGAGGTCGTTCCCGTTGCACAGATTCATGCGCCAGGGCCTCCTGCAGATAATTCGCTTTGGTTTATTGCGCTATCTCCAATAGCACCCGAGATATCACCAGATATATATTGGATTTTCCCCTGACCCTGAGTGTCCGGCCCCATGAGACTGTGGTTTTCTCGGCCCCTGGTGGTCCGAGGTCGTTCCCGTTGCACAGATTCATGCGCCAGGGCCCCCTGCAGATAATTCGCTTTGGTTTATTGCGCTGTCTCTAATAGCACCCGAGATATCACCAGATATATATTGGATTTTTCACTGACCCTGAGGGTCCGGCCCCATGAGGCGGTCGTTTTCTCGGCCCCTGGTGGTCCGAGGTCGTTCCCGCTGCACAGAATCATGCGCCAGGGCCTCCTACAGACAATGCACTTTGATTTATTGCGCTATCTGTAATAGCACCCGAGATATCACCAGATATATATTGGATTTTACCCTGACCCTGCGTGTCCGGCCCCATGAGACTGTGGTTTTTTCGGCCCATGGTGGTCCGAGGTCGTTCCCGCTGCACAGATTCATGCGCCAGGGCCTCCTACAGACAATGCACTTTGATTTATTGCGCTATCTGTAATAGCACCCGAGATATCAGCAGATATATATTGGATTTTTCCCTGACCCTGAGTGTCCGGCCCCATGAGACGGTCGTTTTCTCGGCCCCTGGTGGTCCGAGGTCGTTCCCGCTGCACAGATTCATGCGCCAGGGCCTCCTGCAGATAATTCACTTTGGTTTATTGCGCTATCTCTAATAGCACCCGAGATATCACCAGATATATATTGGATTTTCCCCTGACCCTGAGTGTCCGGCCCCATGAGACTGTGGTTTTGTCGGACCCTGGTGGTCCGAGGTCGTTCCCGCTGCACAGATTCATGCGCCAGGGCCTCCTACAGACAATGCACTCTGATTTATTACGCTATCTCTAATAGCACCCGAGATATCAGCAGATATATATTGGATTTTTCACTGACCCTGAGTGTCCGGCCCCATGAGACGGTCGTTTTCTCGGCCCCTGGTGGTCCGAGGTGGTTGCCGCTGCACAGATTCATGCTCCAGGGCCTCCTGCAGATAATTCACTTTGGTTTATTGCGCTATCTCTAATAGCACCCGAGATATCACCAGATATATATTGGATTTTACCCTGACCATGAGTGTCCGGCCCCATGAGACTGTGCTTTTCTCGGCCCCTGGTGGTCCGAGGTCGTTCCCGCTGAACAGATTCATGCGCCAGGACCTCCTACAGACAATGCACTTTGATTTATTGCGCTATCTGTAATAGCACCCGACATATCACCAGATATATATTGGATTTTACCCTGACCCTGAGTGTCCGGCCCCATGAGACGGTCGTTGTCTCGGCCCCTGGTGGTCCGAGGCCGTTCCCGTTGCACAGATTCATGCGCCAGGGCCTCCTGCAGATAATTCACTTTGGTTTATTGCGCTATCTGTAATAGCACCCGAGATATCACCAGATCTATATTGGATTTTCCCCTGACCCTGAGTGTCCGACCCCATGAGACTGTGGTTTTCTCGGCCCCTGGTGGTCCGAGGTCGTTCCCGTTGCACAGATTCATGCGCCAGGGCCTCCTGCAGATAATTCACTTTGGTTTATTGCGCTATCTGTAATAGCACCCGAGATATCACCAGATATATATTGGATTTTCCCCTGACCCTGAGTGTCCGACCCCATGAGACTGTGGTTTTCTCGGCCCCTGGTGGTCCGAGGTCGTTCCCGTTGCACAGATTCATGCGCCAGGGACTCCTGCAGATAATTCACTTTGGTTTATTGCGCTATCTCTAATAGCACCCGAGATATGACCAGATATATATTGGATTTTTCACTGACCCTGAGCGTCCGGCCCCATGAGACGGTCGTTTTCTCGGCCCCTGGTGGTCCGAGGTCGTTCCCGCTGCACAGGTTCATGCGCCAGGGCCTCCTACAGACAATGCACTCTGATTTATTACGCTATCTCTAATAGCACCCGAGATATCAGCAGATATATATTGGATTTTTCACTGACCCTGAGTGTCCGGCCCCATGAGACGGTCGTTTTCTCGGCCCCTGGTGGTCCGAGGTGGTTGCCGCTGCACAGATTCATGCTCCAGGGCCTCCTGCAGATAATTCACTTTGGTTTATTGCGCTATCTCTAATAGCACCCGAGATATCACCAGATATATATTGGATTTTACCCTGACCCTGAGTGTCCGGCCCCATGAGACTGTGCTTTTCTCGGCCCCTGGTGGTCCGAGGTCGTTCCCGCTGAACAGATTCATGCGCCAGGACCTCCTACAGACAATGCACTTTGATTTATTGCGCTATCTGTAATAGCACCCGACATATCACCAGATATATATTGGATTTTACCCTGACCCTGAGTGTCCGGCCCCATGAGACGGTCGTTGTCTCGGCCCCTGGTGGTCCGAGGCCGTTCCCGTTGCACAGATTCATGCGCCAGGGCCTCCTGCAGATAATTCACTTTGGTTTATTGCGCTATCTGTAATAGCACCCGAGATATCACCAGATCTATATTGGATTTTCCCCTGACCCTGAGTGTCCGACCCCATGAGACTGTGGTTTTCTCGGCCCCTGGTGGTCCGAGGTCGTTCCCGTTGCACAGATTCATGCGCCAGGGACTCCTGCAGATAATTCACTTTGGTTTATTGCGCTATCTCTAATAGCACCCGAGATATCACCAGATATATATTGGATTTTTCACTGACCCTGAGCGTCCGGCCCCATGAGACGGTCGTTTTCTCGGCCCCTGGTGGTCCGAGGTCGTTCCCGCTGCACAGGTTCATGCGCCAGGGTCTCCTACAGACAATGCACTTTGATTTATTGCGCTATCTGTAATAGCACCCGAGATATCACCAGATCTATATTGGATTTTCCCCTGACCCTGAGTATCCGGCCCCATGAGACGGTAGTTTTCTCGGCCCCTGGTGATCCGAGGTCGTTCCCGCTGCACAGATTCATGCGCCAGGGCCTCCTGCAGATAATTCACTTTGGTTTATTGCGCTATCTCTAATAGCACCCGAGATATCACCAGATATATATTGGATTTTCCCCTGACCCTGAGTGTCCGGCTCCATGAGACTGTGGTTTTCTCGGCCCCTGGTGGTCCGAGGTCGTTCCCGCTGCACAGATTCATGCGCCAGGGCCTCCTACAGACAATGCACTTTGATTTATTGCGCTATCTCTAATAGCACCCGAGATATCACCAGATATATATTGGATTTTACCCTGACCCTGAGTGTCCGGCCCCATGAGACTGTGCTTTTCTCGGCCCCTGGTGGTCCGCGGTCGTTCCCGCTGCACAGATGCATGCGCCAGGGCCTCCTGCAGATAATTCCCTTTGGCTTATTGCGCTATCTCTAATAGCGCCCGAGATATCACCAGATATATATTGGATTTTTCACTGACCCTGAGCGTCCGGCCCCATGAGACTGTGGTTTTCTCGGCCCCTGGTGGTCCGAGGTCGTTCCCGCTGCACAGGTTCATGCGCCAGGGACTCCTACAGACAATGCACTTTGATTTATTGCGCTATCTCTAATAGCACCCGAGATATCACCAGATATATATTGGATTTTCCCCTGACCCTGAGTGTCCGGCCCCATGAGACTGTGGTTTTCTCGGCCCCTGGTGGTCCGAGGTCGTTCCCGTTGCACAGATTCATGCGCCAGGGCCCCCTGCAGAAAATTCACTTTGGTTTATTGCGCTGTCTCTAATAGCACCCGAGATATCACCAGATATATATTGGATTTTCCCCTGACCCTGAGTGTCCGGCCCCATGAGACTGTGGTTTTCTCGGCCCCTGGTGGTCCGAGGTCGTTCCCGCTGCACAGATTCATGCGCCAGGGCCTCCTACAGACAATGCACTCTGATTTATTACGCTATCTCTAATAGCACCCGAGATATCACCAGATATATATTGGATTTTACCCTGACCCTGAGTGTCCGGCCCCATGAGACTGTGCTTTTCTCGGCCCCTGGTGGTCCGAGGTCGTTCCCGCTGAACAGATTCATACGCCAGGACCTCCTACAGACAATGCACTTTGATTTATTGCGCTATCTGTAATAGCACCCGACATATCACCAGATATATATTGGATTTTACCCTGACCCTGAGTGTCCGGCCCCATGAGACGGTCGTTGTCTTGGCCCCTGGCGGTCCGAGGACGTCCCCGCTGCACAGATTCATGCGCCAGGGCCTCCTACAGGTAATGCACTTTGATTTATTGTGCTATCTGTAATAGCGCCCGAGATATCACCAGACCTATATTGGATTTTCCCCTGACCCTGAGTGTCCGGCCCCATGAGACTGTGGTTTTCTCGGCCCCTGGTGGTCCGAGGTCGTTCCCGTTGCACAGATTCATGCGCCAGGGCCTCCTGCAGATAATTCACTTTGGTTTATTGCGCTATCTCTAATAGCACCCGAGATATCACCAGGTATATATTGGATTTTTCTCTGACCCTGAGTGTCCGGCCCCATGAGACTGTGCTTTTCTCGGCCCCTGGTGGTCCGAGGTCGTTCCCGCTGAACAGATTCATACGCCAGGACCTCCTACAGACAATGCACTTTGATTTATTGCGCTATCTGTAATAGCACCCGACATATCACCAGATATATATTGGATTTTACCCTGACCCTGAGTGTCCGGCCCCATGAGACGGTCGTTGTCTTGGCCCCTGGCGGTCCGAGGACGTCCCCGCTGCACAGATTCATGCGCCAGGGCCTCCTACAGGTAATGCACTTTGATTTATTGTGCTATCTGTAATAGCGCCCGAGATATCACCAGACCTATATTGGATTTTCCCCTGACCCTGAGTGTCCGGCCCCATGAGACTGTGGTTTTCTCGGCCCCTGGTGGTCCGAGGTCGTTCCCGTTGCACAGATTCATGCGCCAGGGCCTCCTGCAGATAATTCACTTTGGTTTATTGCGCTATCTCTAATAGCACCCGAGATATCACCAGGTATATATTGGATTTTTCTCTGACCCTGAGTGTGCGGCCCCATGAGACGGTGGTTTTCTCGGACCCTGGTGGTCCGAGGTCGTTCCCGCTGCACAGATTCATGCGCCAGGGCCTCCTACAGACAATGCACTTTGATTTATTGCGCTATCTGTAATAGCACCCGAGATATCACCAGATATATATTGGATTTTTCACTGACCCTGAGTGTCCGGCCCCATGAGACGGTCGTTTTCTCGGCCCCTGGTGGTCCGAGGTCGTTCCCGCTGCACAGGTTCATGCGCCAGGGTCTCCTACGGACAGTGCACTTTGATTTATTGCGCTATCTGTAATAGGACCCGAGATATCACCAGATATATATTGGATTTTTCACTGACCCTGAGCGTCCGGCCCCATGAGACGGTCGTTGTCTCGGCCCCTGGAGGTCCGAGGACGTTCCCGCTGCACAGGTTCATGCGCCGGGGCCTCCTACAGACAATGCACTTACATTTATTGCGCTATCTGTAATAGCACCCGAGATATCACCAGATCTATATTTGGATTTTCCCCTGACCCTGAGTGTCCGGCCCCATGAGACTGTGGTTTTCTCGGCCCCTTGTGGTCCGAGGTCGTTCCCGTTGCACAGATTCATGCGCCAGGACCTCCTACAGACAATGCACTTTGATTTATTGCGCTATCTGTAATAGCACCCGATATATCACCAGATATATATTGGATTTACCCCTGACCCTGAGTGTCCGGCCCCATGAGACTGTGGTTTTCTCGGCCCCTGGTCGTCCGAGGTCGTTCCCGCTGCACAGATTCATGCGCCAGGGCCTCCTACCGACAATGCACTTTGATTTATTGCGGTATCTGTAATAGCACCCGAGATATTACCAGATCTATATTGTATTTTCCCCTGACCCTGAGTGTCCGGCCCCATGAGACTGTGGTTTTCACGGCCCCTGGAGGTCCGAGGACGTTCCCGCTGCACAGATTCATGCGCCAGGGCCTCCTACAGGTAATGCACTTTGATTTATTGCGCTATCTGTAATAGGACCCGAGATATCACCAGATATATATTGGATTTTTCCCTGACCCTGAGTGTCCGGCCCCATGAGAAGGTGGTTGTCTCGCCCCTGGTGCTCCGAGGTCGTTCCCGCTGCACAGATTCATGCGCCAGGGCCTCCTACAGACAATGCACTTTGATTTATTGCGCTATCTGTAATAGCAGCCGAGATATCACCAGATATATATTGGATTTTTCACTGACCCTGAGCGTCCGGCCCCATGAGACGGTCGTTTTCTCGGCCCCTGGTGGTCCGAGGTCGTTCCCGCTGCACAGATTCATGCGCCAGGGCCTCCTACAGACAATGCACTTTGATTTATTGCGCTATCTGTAATAGCACCCGAGATATCACCAGATATATATTGGATTTTTCACTGACCCTGAGTGTCCGGCCCCATGAGACGGTCGTTTTCTCGGCCCCTGGTGGTCCGAGGTCGTTCCCGCTGCACAGGTTCATGCGCCAGGGTCTCCTACGGACAGTGCACTTTGATTTATTGCGCTATCTGTAATAGGACCCGAGATATCACCAGATATATATTGGATTTTTCACTGACCCTGAGCGTCCGGCCCCATGAGACGGTCGTTGTCTCGGCCCCTGGTGGTCCGAGGTCGTTCCCGCTGCACAGGATCATGCGCCAGGGTCTCCTACAGACAATGCACTTTGATTTATTGCGGTATCTGTAATAGCACCCGAGATATCACCATATATATATTGGATTTTTCACTGACCCTGAGTGTCCTGCCCCATGTGACGGTGGTTTTCTCGGCCCCTGGTGTTCCGAGGTCGTTCCCGCTGCACAGATTCATGCCCCAGGGCCTCCTACAGACAATGCACTTTGATTTATTGCGCTATCTCTAATAGCACCCGAGATATCACCAGATATATATTGGATTTTCCCCTGACCCTGAGTGTCCGGCCCCATGAGACTGTGGTTTTCTCGGCCCCTGGTGGTCCGAGGTCGTTCCCGCTGCACAGGTTCATGCGCCAGGGTCTCCTACAGACAATGCACTTTGATTTATTGCGGTATCTGTAATAGCACCCGAGATATTACCAGATCTATATTGGATTTTCCCCTGACCCTGAGTGTCCGGCCCCATGAGACTGTGGTTTTCTCGGCCCCTGGAGGTCCGA
This sequence comes from Nomia melanderi, assembly GCF_051020985.1. Classification (NCBI taxonomy): domain Eukaryota; kingdom Metazoa; phylum Arthropoda; class Insecta; order Hymenoptera; family Halictidae; genus Nomia; species Nomia melanderi. The sequence goes on along the minus strand of NW_027475138.1, from coordinate 624,137 downwards.
GGACGTTCCCGCTGCACAGATTCATGCGCCAGGGCCTCCTACAGGTAATGCACTTTGATTTATTGCGCTATCTGTAATAGGACCCGAGATATCACCAGATATATATTGGATTTTTCCCTGACCCTGAGTGTCCGGCCCCATGAGAAGGTGGTTGTCTCGCCCCTGGTGCTCCGAGGTCGTTCCCTCTGCACAGATTCATGCGCCAGGGCCTCCTACAGACAATGCACTTTGATTTATTGCGCTATCTGTAATAGCAGCCGAGATATCACCAGATATATATTGGATTTTTCACTGACCCTGAGCGTCCGGCCCCATGAGACGGTCGTTTTCTCGGCCCCTGGTGGTCCGAGGTCGTTCCCGCTGCACAGATTCATGCGCCAGGGCCTCCTACAGACAATGCACTTTGATTTATTGCGCTATCTGTAATAGCACCCGAGATATCACCACATATATATTGGATTTTTCACTGACCCTGAGTGTCCGGCCCCATGAGACGGTGGTTTTCTCGGTCCCTGGTGTTCCGAGGTCGTTCCCGCTGCACAGATTCATGCGCCAGGGCCTCCTACAGACAATGCACTTTGATTTATTGCGCTATCTGTAATAGCAGCCGTGATATCACCAGATATATATTGGATTTTCCCCTGACCCTGAGTGTCCGGCCCCATGAGACAGTGGTTTTTTCGGCCCCTGGTGGTCCGAGGTCGTTCCCGCTGCACAGATTCATGCGCCAGGGCCTCCTACAGACAATGCACTTTGATTTATTGCGCTATCTGTAATAGCACCCGAGATATCAGCAGATATATATTGGATTTTTCACTGACCCTGAGTGACCGGCCCCATGAGACGGTAGTTTTCTCGGCCCCTGGTGGTCCGAGGTCGTTCCCGCTGCACAGATTCATGCGCCAGGGCCTACTGCAGATAATGCACTTTGATTTATTGCGCTATCTGTAATAGCACGCGAGATATCACCACATATATATTGGATTTTTCACTGACCCTGAGTGTCCGGCCCCATGAGGCGGTGGTTTTCTCGGTCCCTGGTGTTCCGAGGTCGTTCCCGCTGCACAGATTCATGCGCCAGGGCCTCCTACAGACAATGCACTTTGATTTATTGCGCTATCTCTAATAGCACCCGAAATATCACCAGATATATATTGGATTTTCCCCTGACCCTGAGCGTCCGGCCCCATGAGACGGTCGTTTTCTCGGCCCCTGGTGGTCCGAGGTCGTTCCCGCTGCACAGATTCATGCGCCAGGGCCTCCTACAGACAATGCACTTTGATTTATTGCGCTATCTGTAATAGCACCCGAGATATCACCAGATATATATTGGATTTTCCCCTGTCCCTGACAGTCCGGCCCCATGAGACGGTGGTTTTCTCGGCCCCTGGTGGTCCGAGGTCGTCCCCGCTGCACAGATTCATGCGCCAGGGCCTCCTGCAGATAATTCACTTTGGTTTATTGCGCTATCTGTAATAGCACCCGAGATATCACCAGATCTATATTGGATTTTCCCCTGACCCTGAGTGTCCCGCCCCATGAGACTGTGGTTTTCTCGGCCCCTGGTGGTCCGTGGTCGTTCCCGTTGCACAGATTCATGCGCCAGGGCCTCCTGCAGATAATTCACTTTGGTTTATTTCGCTATCTCTAATAGCACCCGAGATATCCCCAGATATATATTGGATTTTCCCCTGACCCTGAGTGTCCGGCCCCATGAGACTGTGGTTTTCTCGGCCCTTGGTGGTCCGAGGTGGTTCCCGCTGCACAGATTCATGCGCCAGGGCCTCCTACAGACAATGCACTTTGATTTATTGCGCTATCTGTAATAGCACCCGAGATATCACCAGATATATATTGGATATTACCCTGACCCTGAGTGTCCGGCCCCATGAGACGGTCGTTGTCTCGGCCCCTGGAGGTCCGAGGACGTTCCCGCTGCACGGATTCATGCGCCAGGACCTCCTGCAGATAATTCACTTTGGTTTATTTCGCTATCTCTAATAGCACCCGAGATATCACCAGATCTATATTGGATTTTCCCCTGACCCTGAGTGTCCGGCCCCATGAGACTGTGGTTTTCTCGGCCCCTGGTGGTCCGAGGTCGTTCCCGTTGCACAGATTCATGCGCCAGGGCCTCCTGCAGATAATTCACTTTGGTTTATTGCGCTATCTCTAATAGCACCCGAGATATCACCAGATATATATTGGATTTTTCACTGACACTGAGCGTCCGGGCCCATGAGACGGTCGTTTTCTCGGCCCCTGGTGGTCCGAGGTCGTTCCCGCTGCACAGATTCATGCGCCAGGGCCTCCTGCAGATAATTCACTTTCGTTTATTGCGCTATCTCTAATAGCACCCGAGATATCACCAGATATATATTGGATTTTTCCCTGACCCTGAGTTTCCGGCCCCATGAGACTGTGGTTTTTTCGGCCCCTGGTGGTCCGAGGACGTTCCCGCTGCACAGATTCATGCGCCAGGGCCTCCTACAGACAATGCACTTTGATTTATTGCGCTATCTGTAATAGCAGCCGAGATATCAGCAGATATATATTGGATTTTTCACTGACCCTGAGTGTCCGGCCCCATGAGACGGTCGTTTTCTCGGCCCCTGGTGGTCCGAGGTCGTTCCCGCTGCACAGATTCATGCGCCAGGGCCTCCTGCAGATAATTCACTTTGGTTTATTGCGCTATCTCTAATAGCACCCGAGATATCAGCAGATATATATTGCATTTTTCACTGACCCTGAGTGACCGGCCCCATGAGACGGTAGTTTTCTCGGCCCCTGGTGGTCCGAGGTCGTTCCCTCTGCACAGATTCATGCGCCAGGGCCTACTGCAGATAATTCACTTTGATTTATTGCGCTATCTGTAATAGCACCCGAGATATCACCACATATATATTGGATTTTTCACTGACCCTGAGTGTCCGGCCCCATGAGACGGTGGTTTTCTCGGTCCCTGGTGTTCCGAGGTCGTTCCCGCTGCACAGATTCATGCGCCAGGGTCTCCTACAGATAATGCACTTTGATTTATTGCGCTATCTGTAATAACACCCGAGATATCACCACATATATATTGGATTTTTCACTGACCCTGAGTGTCCGGCCCCATGAGGCGGTGGTTTTCTCGGTCCCTGGTGTTCCGAGGTCGTTCCCGCTGCACAGATTCATGCGCCAGGGCCTCCTACAGACAATGCACTTTGATTTATTGCGCTATCTCTAATAGCACCCGAAATATCACCAGATATATATTGGATTTTCCCCTGACCCTGAGTGTCCGGCCCCATGAGACTGTGGTTTTCTCGGCCCCTGGTGGTCCGAGGTCGTTCCCGCTGCACAGATTCATGCGCCAGGGCCTCCTACAGACAATGCACTTTGATTTATTGCGCTAGCTCTAATAGCACCCGAGATATAACCATATACATATTGGATTTTCCCCTGACCCTGAGTGTCCGGCCCCATGAGACGGTGGCTTTCTCGGACCCTGGTGGTCCGAGGTCGTTCCTGCTGCTCAGATTAATACGCTAGGCCCTCCTGCAGATAATTCACTTTGGTATATTGCGCTATCTCTAATAGCACCCGAGATGTCACCAGATATATATTGGATTTTTCCCTGACCCTGACAATCCGGCCCCATGAGACGGTGATTTTCTCGGCCCCTAGTGGTCCGAGGTCGATCCCGCTGCACAGATTCATGCGCCAGGGCCCCCTGCAGATAATTCAGCTTGGTTTAGTGCGCTATCTGTAAGAGCACCCGAGATATCACCAGATATATATTGAATTTTTCCTCGGCCCTGAGTGTCCGGCCCCATGTGTCGGTGGTTTTCTCGGCCCCTGGTGGTCCGAGGTCGATCCCGCGGCACAGATTTATGCGCCAGGGCCTCCTGCAGACAATGCACTTTGATTTATTTCGCTATCTCTAATAGCACCCGAGATATCACCTGATATATATTGTATTTTTCCCTGACCCTGACAGTCCGGCCGCATGAGACTGTGGTTTTCTCGGCCCCTGGTGGTCCGAGGTCGTTCCCCTTGCACAGATTCATGCGCCAGGGCCTCCTGCAGATAATTCACTTTGGTTTATTGCGCTATCTGTAATGGCACCCGAGATATCACCAGATCTATATTGGATTTTCCCCTGACCCTGAGTGTCCGGCCCCATGAGACTGTGGTTTTCTCGGCCCCTGGTGGTCCGAGGTCGCTCCCGTTGTACAGATTCATGCGCCAGGGCCTCCTGCAGATAATTCACTATGGTTTATTGCGCTATCTCTAATAGCACCCGAGATATCAACACATATATATTGGATATTTCACTGACCCCGAGTGTCCGGCCCCACGAGACGGTGGTTTTCTCGGTCCCTGGTGTTCCGAGGTCGTTCCCGCTGCACAGATTCATGCGCCAGGGCCTCCTATAGACAATGCACTTTGATTTATTGCGCTATCTGTAATAGCACCCGAGATATCACCAGATATATGCTGGATTTTTACATGACCTTGGGTGACGGATTCCGAATATCTATAATTTTCTCGGCCCCTGGTGGTCCGAGGTCGTTACCGCTGCACAGATTCATTCGCCTGGGCCTCCTACAGACAATGCACTTTGATTTATTAAGCTATCTGTAATAGCACCCGAGATATCACCAAATATATATTGGATTTTCCCCTGACCCTGAGTGTCCGGCCCCATGAGACTGTGGTTTTCTCGGCCCCTGGTGGTCCGAGGTCGTTCCCGCTGGCCAGATTCATGCGCCTGGGCCTCCTACAGACAATGCACTTTGATTTATTGCGCTATCTGTAATAGCACCCGAGATATCACCAGATATATATTGGATTTTACCCTGACCCTGAGTGTCCGGCCCCATGAGACGGTCGTTGTCTCGGCCCCTGGAGGTCCGAGGACGTTCCCGCTGCACGGATTCATGCGCCAGGACCTCCTGCAGATAATTCACTTTGGTTTATTTCGCTATCTCTAATAGCACCCGAGATATCACCAGATCTATATTGGATTTTCCCCTGACCCTGAGTGTCCGGCCCCATGAGACTGTGGTTTTCTCGGCCCCTGGTGGTCCGAGGTCGTTCCCGTTGCACAGATTCATGCGCCAGGGCCTCCTGCAGATAATTCACTTTGGTTTATTGCGCTATCTCTAATAGCACCCGAGATATCACCAGATATATATTGGATTTTTCACTGACACTGAGCGTCCGGGCCCATGAGACGGTCGTTTTCTCGGCCCCTGGTGGTCAGAGGTCGTTCCCGCTGCACAGATTCATGCGCCAGGGCCTCCTACAGACAATGCACTTTGATTTATTGCGCTATCTGTAATAGCACCCGAGATATCAGCAGATATATATTGAATTATTCACTGACCCTGAGTGTCCGGCCCCATGAGACGGTCGTTTTCTCGGCCCCTGGTGGTCCGAGGTCGTTCCCGCTGCACAGATTCATGCGCCAGGGCCTCCTGCAGATAATTCACTTTGGTTTATTGCGCTATCTCTAATAGCACCCGAGATATCAGCAGATATATATTGGATTTTTCACTGACCCTGAGTGACCGGCCCAATGAGACGGTGGTTTTCTCGGCCCCTGGTGGTCCGAGGTCGTTCCCGCTGCACAGATTCATGCGCCAGGGCCTCCTGCAGATAATTCACTTTCGTTTATTGCGGTATCTGTAATAGCACCCGAGATATTACCAGATCTATATTGGATTTTCCCCTGACCCTGAGTGTCCGGCCCCATGAGACTGTGGTTTTCTCGGCCCCTGGAGGTCCGAGGACGTTCCCGCTGCACAGATTCATGCGCCAGGGCCTCCTACAGGTAATGCACTTTGATTTATTGCGCTATCTGTAATAGGACCCGAGATATCACCAGATATATATTGGATTTTTCCCTGACCCTGAGTGTCCGGCCCCATGAGAAGGTGGTTGTCTCGCCCCTGGTGCTCCGAGGTCGTTCCCTCTGCACAGATTCATGCGCCAGGGCCTCCTACAGACAATGCACTTTGATTTATTGCGCTATCTGTAATAGCAGCCGAGATATCACCAGATATATATTGGATTTTTCACTGACCCTGAGCGTCCGGCCCCATGAGACGGTCGTTTTCTCGGCCCCTGGTGGTCCGAGGTCGTTCCCGCTGCACAGATTCATGCGCCAGGGCCTCCTACAGACAATGCACTTTGATTTATTGCGCTATCTGTAATAGCACCCGAGATATCACCACATATATATTGGATTTTTCACTGACCCTGAGTGTCCGGCCCCATGAGACGGTGGTTTTCTCGGTCCCTGGTGTTCCGAGGTCGTTCCCGCTGCACAGATTCATGCGCCAGGGCCTCCTACAGACAATGCACTTTGATTTATTGCGCTATCTGTAATAGCAGCCGTGATATCACCAGATATATATTGGATTTTCCCCTGACCCTGAGTGTCCGGCCCCATGAGACAGTGGTTTTTTTGGCCCCTGGTGGTCCGAGGTCGTTCCCGCTGCACAGATTCATGCGCCAGGGCCTCCTACAGACAATGCACTTTGATTTATTGCGCTATCTGTAATAGCACCCGAGATATCAGCAGATATATATTGGATATTTCACTGACCCTGAGTGACCGGCCCCATGAGACGGTAGTTTTCTCGGCCCCTGGTGGTCCGAGGTCGTTCCCGCTGCACAGATTCATGCGCCAGGGCCTACTGCAGATAATTCACTTTGATTTATTGCGCTATCTGTAATAGCACGCGAGATATCACCACATATATATTGGATTTTTCACTGACCCTGAGTGTCCGGCCCCATGAGGCGGTGGTTTTCTCGGTCCCTGGTGTTCCGAGGTCGTTCCCGCTGCACAGATTCATGCGCCAGGGCCTCCTACAGACAATGCACTTTGATTTATTGCGCTATCTCTAATAGCACCCGAAATATCACCAGATATATATTGGATTTTCCCCTGACCCTGAGTGTCCGGCCCCATGAGACTGTGGTTTTCTCGGCCCCTGGTGGTCCGAGGTCGTTCCCGCTGCACAGATTCATGCGCCAGGGCCTCCTACAGACAATGCACTTTGATTTATTGCGCTATCTCTAATAGCACCCGAGAAATCAGCAGATATATATTGGATTTTTCACTGACCCTGAGTGACCGGCCCCATGAGACGGTAGTTTTCTCGGCGCCTGGTGGTCCGAGGCCGTTCCCGTTGCACAGATTCATGCGCCAGGGCCTCCTGCAGATAATTCACTTTGGTTTATTGCGCTATCTGTAATAGCACCCGAGATATCACCAGATCTATATTGGATTTTCCCCTGACCCTGAGTGTCCCGCCCCTTGAGACTGTGGTTTTCTCGGCCCCTGGTGGTCCGTGGTCGTTCCCGTTGCACAGATTCATGCGCCAGGGCCTCCTACAGACAATGCACTTTGATTTATTGCGCTATCTGTAATAGCACCCGAGATATCACCAGATATATATTGGATATTACCCTGACCCTGAGTGTCCGGCCCCATGAGACTGTGGTTTTCTCGGCCCCTGGTGGTCCGTGGTCGTTCCCGTTGCACAGATTCATGCGCCAGGGCCTCCTGCAGATAATTCACTTTGGTTTATTGCGCTATCTGTAATAGCACCCGAGATATCACCAGATCTATATTGGATTTTCCCCTGACCCTGAGTGTCCCGCCCCTTGAGACTGTGGTTTTCTCGGCCCCTGGTGGTCCGTGGTCGTTCCCGTTGCACAGATTCATGCGCCAGGGCCTCCTACAGACAATGCACTTTGATTTATTGCGCTATCTGTAATAGCACCCGAGATATCACCAGATATATATTGGATATTACCCTGACCCTGAGTGTCCGGCCCCATGAGACTGTGGTTTTCTCGGCCCCTGGTGGTCCGTGGTCGTTCCCGTTGCACAGATTCATGCGCCAGGGCCTCCTACAGACAATGCACTTTGATTTATTGCGCTATCTGTAATAGCACCCGAGATATCACCAGATATATATTGGATATTACCCTGACCCTGAGTGTCCGGCCCCATGAGACGGTCGTTGTCTCGGCCCCTGGAGGTCCGAGGACGTTCCCGCTGCACGGATTCATGCGCCAGGGCCTCCTGCAGATAATTCACTTTGGTTTATTTCGCTATCTCTAATAGCACCCGAGATATCACCAGATCTATATTGGATTTTCCCCTGACCCTGAGTGTCCCGCCCCATGAGACTGTGGTTTTCTCGGCCCCTGGTGGTCCGTGGTCGTTCCCGTTGCACAGATTCATGCGCCAGGGCCTCCTACAGACAATGCACTTTGATTTATTGCGCTATCTCTAATAGCACCCGAGATATCAGCAGATATATATTGGATTTTTCCCAGACCCTGACAGTCCGGCCCCATGTGTCGGTGGTTTTCTCGGCCCCTGGTGGTCCGAGGTTGTTCCCGCTGCACAGATTTATGCGCCAGGGCCTCCTACAGACAATGCACTTTGATTTATTGCGCTATCTGTAATAGCACCCGAGATATCACCAGATATATATTGGATTTTCCCCTGTCCCTGACAGTCCGGCCCCATGAGACGGTGGTTTTCTCGGCCCCTGGTGGTCCGAGGTCGTTCCCGCTGCACAGATTCATGCGCCAGGGCCTCCTACAGACAATGCACTTTGATTTATTGCGCTATCTGTAATAGCACCCGAGATATCACCAGATCTATATTGGATTTTCCCCTGACCCTGAGTGTCCGGCCCCATGAGACTGTGGTTTTCTCGGCCCCTGGTGGTCCGAGGTCGTTCCCGCTGCACAGATTCATGCGCCAGGGCCTCCTACAGACAATGCACTTTGATTTATTGCGCTATCTCTAATAGCACCCGAGATATCAGCAGATATATATTGGATTTTTCACTGACCCTGAGTGACCGGCCCCATGAGACGGTAGTTTTCTCGGCGCCTGGTGGTCCGAGGTCGTTCCTGCCGCTCAGATTAATACGCTAGGCCCTCCTGCAGATAATTCACTTTGGTTTATTGCGCTATCTCTAATAGCACTCGAGATATCACCAGATATATATTGGATTTTTCCCAGACCCTGACAGTCCGGCCCCATGTGTCGGTGGTTTTCTCGGCCCCTGGTGGTCCGAGGTCGTCCCCGCTGCACAGATTCATGCGCCAGGGCCTCCTGCAGATAATTCACTTTGGTTTATTGCGCTATCTGTAATAGCACCCGAGATATCACCAGATCTATATTGGATTTTCCCCTGACCCTGAGTGTCCCGCCCCATGAGACTGTGGTTTTCTCGGACCCTGGTGGTCCGTGGTCGTTCCCGTTGCACAGATTCATGCGCCAGGGCCTCCTACAGACAATGCACTTTGATTTATTGCGCTATCTGTAATAGCACCCGAGATATCACCAGATATATATTGGATATTACCCTGACCCTGAGTGTCCGGCCCCATGAGACGGTCGTTGTCTCGGCCCCTGGAGGTCCGAGGACGTTCCCGCTGCACGGATTCATGCGCCAGGGCCTCCTACAGACAATGCACTTTGATTTATTGCGCTACCTGTAATAGCACCCGAGATATCACCAGATCTATATTGGATTTTCCCCTGACCCTGAGTGTCCGGCCCCATGAGACTGTGGTTATCTCGGCCCCTGGTGGTCCGAGGTCGTTCCCGTTGCACAGATTCATGCACCAGGGCCTCCTGCAGATAATTCACTTTGGTTTATTGCGCTATCTCTAATAGCACCCGAGATATCACCAGATATATATTGGATTTTTCACTGACCCTGAGCGTCCGGCCCCATGAGACGGTCGTTTTCTCGGCCCCTGGTGGTCAGAGGTCGTTCCCGCTGCACAGGTTCATGCGCCAGGGTCTCCTACAGACAATGCACTTTGATTTATTGCGCTATCTGTAATAGCACCCGAGATATCACCACATATATATTGGATTTTTCACTGACCCTGAGTGTCCGGCCCCATGAGACGGTGGTTTTCTCGGTCCCTGGTGTTCCGAGGTCGTTCCCGCTGCACAGATTCATGCGCCAGGGCCTCCTGCAGATAATTCACTTTGGTTTATTGCGCTATCTGTAATAGCACCCGAGATATCACCAGATCTATATTGGATTTTCCCCTGACCCTGAGTGTCCCGCCCCATGAGACTGTGGTTTTCTCGGCCCCTGGTGGTCCGTGGTCGTTCCCGTTGCACAGATTCATGCGCCAGGGCCTCCTACAGACAATGCACTTTGATTTATTGCGCTATCTCTAATAGCACCCGAGATATCAGCAGATATATATTGGATTTTTCACTGACCCTGAGTGACCGGCCCCATGAGACGGTAGTTTTCTCGGCGCCTGGTGGTCCGAGGTCGTTCCTGCTGCTCAGATTAATACGCTAGGCCCTCCTGCAGATAATTCACTTTGGTTTATTGCGCTATCTCTAATAGCACTCGAGATATCACCAGATATATATTGGATTTTTCCCAGACCCTGACAGTCCGGCCCCATGTGTCGGTGGTTTTCTCGGCCCCTGGTGGTCCGAGGTTGTTCCCGCTGCACAGATTTATGCGCCAGGGCCTCCTACAGACAATGCACTTTGATTTATTAAGCTATCTGTAATAGCAACCGAGATATCACCAGATATATATTGGATTTTCCCCTGTCCCTGACAGTCCGGCCCCATGAGACGGTGGTTTTCTCGGCCCCTGGTGGTCCGAGGTCGTCCCCGCTGCACAGATTCATGCGCCAGGGCCTCCTGCAGATAATTCACTTTGGTTTTGTTGCGCTATCTGTAATAGCACCCGAGATATCACCAGATCTATATTGGATTTTCCCCTGACCCTGAGTGTCCCGCCCCATGAGACTGTGGTTTTCTCGGCCCCTGGTGGTCCGTGGTCGTTCCCGTTGCACAGACTCATGCGCCAGGGCCTCCTACAGACAATGCACTTTGATTTATTGCGCTATCTGTAATAGCACCCGAGATATCACCAGATATATATTGGATATTACCCTGACCCTGAGTGTCCGGCCCCATGAGACGGTCGTTGTCTCGGCCCCTGGAGGTCCGAGGACGTTCCCGCTGCACGGATTCATGCGCCAGGGCCTCCTGCAGATAATTCACTTTGGTTTATTTCGCTATCTCTAATAGCACCCGAGATATCACCAGATCTATATTGGATTTTACCCTGACCCTGAGTGTCCGGCCCCATGAGACTGTGGTTATCTCGGCCCCTGGTGGTCCGAGGTCGTTCCCGTTGCACAGATTCATGCACCAGGGCCTCCTGCAGATAATTCACTTTGGTTTATTGCGCTATCTCTAATAGCACCCGAGATATCACCAGATATATATTGGATTTTTCACTGACCCTGAGCGTCCGGCCCCATGAGACGGTCGTTTTCTCGGCCCCTGGTGGTCAGAGGTCGTTCCCGCTGCACAGGTTCATGCGCCAGGGTCTCCTACAGACAATGCACTTTGATTTATTGCGCTATCTGTAATAGCACCCGAGATATCACCACATATATATTGGATTTTTCACTGACCCTGAGTGTCCGGCCCCATGAGACGGTGGTTTTCTCGGTCCCTGGTGTTCCGAGGTCGTTCCCGCTGCACAGATTCATGCGCCAGGGCCTCCTACAGACAATGCACTTTGATTTATTGCGCTACCTGTAATAGCACTCGAGATATCACCAGATATATATTGGATTTTACCCTGACCCTGAGTGTGCGGCCCCATGAGACACTGGTTTTCTCGGCCCCTGGTGGTCCGAGGTCGTTCCCGCTGCACAGATTCATGCGCCAGGGCCTCCTACAGACAATGCACTTTGATTTATTGCGCTAGCTCTAATAGCACCCGAGATATATCCATATACATATTGGATTTTCCCCTGACCCTGAGTGTCCGGCCCCATGAGACGGTGGCTTTCTCGGCCCCTGGTGGTCCGAGGTCGTTCCTGCTGCTCAGATTAATACGCTAGGCCCTCCTGCAGATAATTCACTTTGGTATATTGCGCTATCTCTAATAGCACCCGAGATGTCACCAGATATATATTGGATTTTTCCCTGACCCTGACAATCCGGCCCCATGAGACGGTGATTTTCTCGGCCCCTAGTGGTCCGAGGTCGATCCCGCTGCACAGATTCATGCGCCAGGGCCCCCTGCAGATAATTCAGCTTGGTTTAGTGCGCTATCTGTAAGAGCACCCGAGATATCACCAGATATATATTGAATTTTTCCTCGACCCTGAGTGTCCGGCCCCATGTGTCGGTGGTTTTCTCGGCCCCTGGTGGTCCGAGGTCGATCCCGCGGCACAGATTTATGCGCCAGGGCCTCCTGCAGACAATGCACTTTGATTTATTTCGCTATCTCTAATAGCACCCGAGATATAACCTGATATATATTGTATTTTTCCCTGACCCTGACAGTCCGGCCGCATGAGACTGTGGTTTTCTCGGCCCCTGGTGGTCCGAGGTCGTTCCCCTTGCACAGATTCATGCGCCAGGGCCTCCTGCAAATAATTCACTTTGGTTTATTGCGCTATCTGTAATGGCACCCGAGATATCACCAGATCTATATTGGATTTTCCCCTGACCCTGAGTGTCCGGCCCCATGAGACGGTGGTTTTCTCGGTCCCTGGTGTTCCGAGGTCGTTCCCGCTGCACAGATTCATGCGCCAGGGCCTCCTATAGACAATGCACTTTGATTTATTGCGCTATCTGTAATAGCACCCGAGATATCACCAGATATATGCTGGATTTTTACATGACCTTGGGTGACGGATTCCGAATATCTATAATTTTCTCGGCCCCTGGTGGTCCGAGGTCGTTACCGCTGCACAGATTCATTCGCCTGGGCCTCCTACAGACAATGCACTTTGATTTATTAAGATATCTGTAATAGCACCCGAGATATCACCAAATATATATTGGATTTTCCCCTGACCCTGAGTGTCCGCCCCCATGAGACTGTGGTTTTCTCGGCCCCTGGTGGTCCGAGGTCGTTCCCGCTGGCCAGATTCATGCGCCTGGGCCTCCTACAGACAATGCACTTTGATTTATTGCGCTATCTCTAATAGCACCCGAGATATCACCAGATATATATTGGATTTTCCCCTGACCCTGAGTGTCCGGCCCCATGAGACTGTGGTTTTCCCGGCCCCTGGTGGTCTGAGGTCGTTCCCGCTGCACAGATTCATGCGCGAGGGCCTCCTACCGACAATGCACTTTGATTTATTGGGCTATCTGTAATAGCACCCGAGATATCACCAGATAAATATTGGATTTTACCCTGACCCTGAGTGTGCGGCCCCATGAGACTGTGGTTTTCTCGGCCCCTGGTGGTCCGAGGTCGTTCCAGCTGGCCAGATTTATTCGCCTGGGCCTCCTACAGACAATGCACTTTGATTTATTGAGCTATCTGTAATAGCACCCGAGATATCACCAGATATATATTGGATTTTTCCCTGACCCTGAGTGTCCGGCCCCATGAGACGGTGGTTTACTCGGCCCCTGGTGGTCGGAGGTCGTTCCTGCTGGCCAGATTCATTCGCCTGGGCCTCCTACAGACAATGCACTTTGATTTATTGCGCTATCTCTAATAGCACCCGAGATATCACCAGATATTTGCTGGATTTTTACATGATCTTGGGTGACGGATTCCGAATATCTGTAATTTTCTCGGCCACTGGTGGTCCGAGGTCGTTCCTGCGGCACAGATTCATTCGCAAGGGCCTCCTACAGACAATGCACTTTGGTTTCTTGCGCTATCTGTAATTGCACCCGAGATATCACCAGATATATATTGGATTTTCCCCTGACCCTGAGTGTCCGGATCCATGAGACGGTGGTTTTCTCGGCCCCTGGTGGTCCGAGGTCGTTCCCGCTGCACAGATTCATTCGCCTGGGCCTCCTACAGACAATGCACTTTGATTTATTGCGCTATCTGTAATAGCACCCGAGATATCACCAGATATATATTGGATTTTTCCCTGACCCTGAGTGTCCGGCTCCATGAGACTGTGGTTTTCTCGGCCCCTGGTGGTCCGAGGTCGTTCCCGCTGGCCAGATTCATGCGCCTGGGCCTCCTACAGACAATGCACTTTGATTTAGTGCGCTATCTCTAATAGCACCCGAGATATCACCAGATATATATTGGATTTTTCCCTGACCCTGAGTGTCCGGCGCCATGAGACGGTGGTTTTCGTGGCCCCTGGTGGTCCGAGGTCGTTCCCGCTGCACAGATGCTCGCGCCAGGGCCTCCTGCAGATAATTCACTTTGGTTTATTGCGCTATCTCTAATAGCACGCGAGATATCACCAGATATATATTGGATTTTCCCCTGACCCTGAGTGTCCGGCCCCGTGAGTCGGTGGTTTTCTCGGCCCCTGGTGGTCCTAGGTCGTTCCCGCTGACCAGATTCATTCGCCAGGGCCTCCTACAGACAATGCACTTTGGTTTATTGCGCTATCTCTAATAGCATCCGAGATATCACCAGATATTTGCTGGATTTTTACATGACCTTGGGTTAGGGATTCCGAATATCTGTAATTTTCTCGGCCACTGGTGGTCCGAGGTCGTTTCTGCGGCACAGAATCATTCGCAAGGGCCTCCTACAGACAATGCACTTTGGTTTATTGCGCTATCTGTAATAGCACCCGAGATATCACCAGATATATATTGCATTTTCCCCTGACCCTGAGTGTCCGGAACCATGAGACGGTGGTTTTCTCGGCCCCTGGTGGTCCGAGGTCGTTCCCGCTGCCCAGATTCATGCGCCAGGGCCTCCTACAGACAATGCACTTTGATTTATTGTTCTATCTGTAATATAACCCGAGATATCACCAGAAATATATTGGATTTTTCCCTGACCCTGAGTGTCCGGCCCCATGAGACGGTTGTTGTCTCGGCCCCTGGTGGTCCGAGGTCGTTCCCGCTGCACAGATTCATGCGCCAGGGCCTCCTACCGACAATGCACTTTGATTTATTGGGCTATCTGTAATAGCACCGGAGATATCACCAGATAAATATTGGATTTTACCCTGAACCTGAGTGTGCGGCCCCATGAGACTGTGGTTTTCTCGGCCCCTGGTGGTCCGAGGTCGTTCCAGCTGGCCAGATTTATTCGCCTGGGCCTCCTACAGACAATGCACTTTGATTTATTGCGCTATCTGTAATAGCACCCGAGATATCACCAGATATATATTGGATTTTTCCCTGACCCTGAGTGTCCGGCGCCATGAGACGGTGGTTTTCTTGGCCACCTGGTGGTCCGAGGTCGTTCCCGCTGCACAGATGCATGCGCCAGGGCCTCCTGCAGATAATTCACTTCGTTTATTTCGCTATCTCTAATAGCACCCGAGATATCACCAGATATATATTGGATTTTCCCCTGACCCTGAGTGTCCGGCCCCGTGAGTCGGTGTTTTTCTCGGCCCCTGGTGGACCGAGGTCGTTCCCGCTGCCCGGATTCATGCGCCAGGGCCTCCTACAGACAATGCACTTTGGTTTATTGCGCTATCTCTAATAGCACCCGAGATATCACCAGATATTTGCTGGATTTTTACATGACCTTGGGTGACGGATTCCGAATATCTGTAATTTTCTCGGCCACTGGTGGTCCGAGGTCGTTCCTGCGGCACAGATTCATTCGCAAGGGCCTCCTACAGACAATGCACTTTGGTTTATTGCGCTATCTGTAATAGCACCCGAGATATCAGCAGATATATATTGGATTTTCCCCTGACCCTGAGTGTCCGGCCCCATGAGACTGTGGTTTTCTCGGCCCCTGGTGGTGCGAGGTCGTTCCCGCTGGCCAGATTCATGCGCCTGGGCCTCCTACAGACAATGCACTTTGATTTATTGCGCTATCTCAAATAGCACCCGAGATATCACCAGATATATATTGGATTTTTCCCTGACCCTGAGTGTCCGGCGCCATGAGACGGTGGTTTTCTTGGCCCCTGGTGGTCCGAGGTCGTTCCCGCTGCACAGATGCATGCGTCAGGGCCTCCTTCAGATAATTCACTTTGGTTTATTGCGCTATCTCTAGTAGCACCCGAGATATCACCAGATATATATTGGATTTTCCCCTGACCCTGAGTGTCCGGACCCATGAGACGGTGGTTTTCTCGGCCCCTGGTGGTCCGAGGTCGTTCCCGCTGCCCAGATTCATGCGCCAGGGCCTCCTACAGACAGTGCACTTTGGTTTATTGCGCTATCTGTAATAGCAGCCGAGATATCACCAGATATATATTGGATTTTTCCCTGACCCTGAATGTCCGGCTTCATGAGACGGTGATTTTCTCGTCCCCTGGTGGTCCGACGTCGTTCCCGCTGCCCAGATTCATTCGCCAGGGCCTCCTACAGACAATGCACTTTGGTTTATTGCGCTATCTCTAATAGCACCCGAGATATCACCAGATATTTGCTGGGTTTTTACATGACCTTGGGTGACGGATTCCGAATATCTGTAATTTTCTCGGCCACTGGTGGTCCGAGGTCGTTCCTGCGGTACAGATTCATTCGCAAGAGCCTCCTACAGACAATGCACTTTGGTTTATTGCGCTATCTGTAATAGCACCCGAGATATCACCAGATATATATTGGATTTTCCCCTGACCCTGAGTGTCCGGACCCATGAGACTGTGGTTTTCTCGGCCCCTGGTGGTCCGAGGTCGTTCCCGCTGCACAGATTCATTCGCCTGAGCCTCCTACAGACAATGCACTTTGATTTATTGCGCTATCTGTAATAGCACCCGAGATATCACCAGATATATATTGGATTCTTCCGTGACCCTGAGTGTCCGGCCCCATGTGACGGTGGTTTTCTCGGCCCCTGGTGGTCCGAGGTCGTTCCCGCTGCACAGATTCATGCGCCGGGGCCTAATACAGACAATGCACTTTGATTTCTTGGGCTATCTGTAATAGCACCCGAGATATCACCAGATATATATTGGATTTTTCCCTGACCCTGAGTGTCCGGCCCCATGAGACGGTGGTTTTCTCGGCCCCAGGTGGTCCGAGGTCGTTCCCGCTGCACAGATTCATGCGCCAGGGCCTCCTACAGACAATGCACTTTGATTTATTGTTCTATCTGTAATATAACCCGAGATATCACCAGAAATATATTGGATTTTTCCCTGACCCTGAGTGTCCGGCCCCATGAGACGGTTGTTGTCTCGGCCCCTGGTGGTCCGAGGTCGTTCCCGCTGGACAGATTCATGCGCAAGGTCCTCCTACAGACAATGCACTTTGATTTATTGCGCTATCTGTAATAGCACTCGAGATATAACCAGATATATATTGGATTTTTCACTGACCCTGAGTGTCCGGCCCCATGAGACGGTGGTTTTCTCGGCCCCTGGTGGTCCGAGGTCGTTCCCGTTGCACAGATTCATGCGCCAGGGCCTCCTGCAGATAATACACTTTGGTTTATTGCGCTATCTCTAATAGCACCCGAGATATCACCAGATATATATTGGATTTTCCCCTGACCCTGTGTGTCCGGCACAATGAGACTGTGGTTTTCTCGGCCCCTGGTGGTCCGAGGTCGTTCCCGCTGCACAGATTCATGCGCCAGGGCCTCCTACAGACAATGCACTTTGATTTATTGCGCTATCTGTAATAGCACTCGAGATATCACCAGATATATATTGGATTTTTCACTGACCCTGAGTGTCCGGCCCCATGAGACGGTGGTTTTCTCGGCCCCTGGTGATCCGAGGTCGTTCCCGCTGCACAGATTCATGCGCCGGGTCCTAATACAGACAATGCACTTTCATTTCTTGGGCTATCTGTAATAGCACCCGAGATATCACCAGATATATAATGGATTCTTCCCTGACCCTGAGTGTCCGGCCCCATGAGACGGTGGTTTTCTCGGCCCCTGGTGGTCCGAGGTCGTTCCCTCTGCACAGATTCATGCGCCAGGGCCTCATACAGACAATGCACATTTATTTATTACGCTATCTGTAATAGCACCCGAGATACCACCAGATATATATTGGATCTTTCACTGACCCGTGTGTCCGGCCCCATGAGACGGTGGTTTTCGCGGCCCCTGGTGGTTCGAGGTCGTTCCGGCTGCACAGATTCATGCGCCAGGGCCTCCTACAGACAATTCACTTTGATTTATTGCGCTATCTGTAATAGCATCCGAGATATCACCAGATATATGTTGGATTTTCCCCTGACCCTGAGTGTCCGGCCCCATGAGACTGTGGTTTTCTCGGCCCCTGGTGGTCCGAGGTCGTTCCCGTTGCACAGATTCATGCGCCAGGGCCTCCTGCAGATAATTCACTTTGGTTTATTGCGCTATCTCTAATAGCACCCGAGATATCAGCAGATATATATTGGATTTTTCACTGACCCTGAGTGACCGGCCCCATGAGACGGTAGTTTTCTCGGCGCCTGGTGGTCCGAGGTCGTTCCTGCTGCTCAGATTAATACGCTAGGCCCTCCTGCAGATAATTCACTTTGGTTTATTGCGCTATCTCTAATAGCACTCGAGATATCACCAGATATATATTGGATTTTTCCCAGACCCTGACAGTCCGGCCCCATGTGTCGGTGGTTTTCTCGGCCCCTGGTGGTCCGAGGTTGTTCCCGCTGCACAGATTTATGCGCCAGGGCCTCCTACAGACAATGCACTTTGATTTATTGCGCTATCTGTAATAGCAACCGAGATATCACCAGATATATATTGGATTTTCCCCTGTCCCTGACAGTCCGGCCCCATGAGACGGTGGTTTTCTCGGCCCCTGGTGGTCCGAGGTCGTCCCCGCTGCACAGATTCATGCGCCAGGGCCTCCTGCAGATAATTCACTTTGGTTTTGTTGCGCTATCTGTAATAGCACCCGAGATATCACCAGATCTATATTGGATTTTCCCCTGACCCTGAGTGTCCCGCCCCATGAGACTGTGGTTTTCTCGGCCCCTGGTGGTCCGTGGTCGTTCCCGTTGCACAGACTCATGCGCCAGGGCCTCCTACAGACAATGCACTTTGATTTATTGCGCTATCTGTAATAGCACCCGAGATATCACCAGATATATATTGGATATTACCCTGACCCTGAGTGTCCGGCCCCATGAGACGGTCGTTGTCTCGGCCCCTGGAGGTCCGAGGACGTTCCCGCTGCACGGATTCATGCGCCAGGGCCTCCTGCAGATAATTCACTTTGGTTTATTTCGCTATCTCTAATAGCACCCGAGATATCACCAGATCTATATTGGATTTTACCCTGACCCTGAGTGTCCGGCCCCATGAGACTGTGGTTATCTCGGCCCCTGGTGGTCCGAGGTCGTTCCCGTTGCACAGATTCATGCACCAGGGCCTCCTGCAGATAATTCACTTTGGTTTATTGCGCTATCTCTAATAGCACCCGAGATATCACCAGATATATATTGGATTTTTCACTGACCCTGAGCGTCCGGCCCCATGAGACGGTCGTTTTCTCGGCCCCTGGTGGTCAGAGGTCGTTCCCGCTGCACAGGTTCATGCGCCAGGGTCTCCTACAGACAATGCACTTTGATTTATTGCGCTATCTGTAATAGCACCCGAGATATCACCACATATATATTGGATTTTTCACTGACCCTGAGTGTCCGGCCCCATGAGACGGTGGTTTTCTCGGTCCCTGGTGTTCCGAGGTCGTTCCCGCTGCACAGATTCATGCGCCAGGGCCTCCTACAGACAATGCACTTTGATTTATTGCGCTACCTGTAATAGCACTCGAGATATCACCAGATATATATTGGATTTTACCCTGACCCTGAGTGTGCGGCCCCATGAGACACTGGTTTTCTCGGCCCCTGGTGGTCCGAGGTCGTTCCCGCTGCACAGATTCATGCGCCAGGGCCTCCTACAGACAATGCACTTTGATTTATTGCGCTAGCTCTAATAGCACCCGAGATATATCCATATACATATTGGATTTTCCCCTGACCCTGAGTGTCCGGCCCCATGAGACGGTGGCTTTCTCGGCCCCTGGTGGTCCGAGGTCGTTCCTGCTGCTCAGATTAATACGCTAGGCCCTCCTGCAGATAATTCACTTTGGTATATTGCGCTATCTCTAATAGCACCCGAGATGTCACCAGATATATATTGGATTTTTCCCTGACCCTGACAATCCGGCCCCATGAGACGGTGATTTTCTCGGCCCCTAGTGGTCCGAGGTCGATCCCGCTGCACAGATTCATGCGCCAGGGCCCCCTGCAGATAATTCAGCTTGGTTTAGTGCGCTATCTGTAAGAGCACCCGAGATATCACCAGATATATATTGAATTTTTCCTCGACCCTGAGTGTCCGGCCCCATGTGTCGGTGGTTTTCTCGGCCCCTGGTGGTCCGAGGTCGATCCCGCGGCACAGATTTATGCGCCAGGGCCTCCTGCAGACAATGCACTTTGATTTATTTCGCTATCTCTAATAGCACCCGAGATATAACCTGATATATATTGTATTTTTCCCTGACCCTGACAGTCCGGCCGCATGAGACTGTGGTTTTCTCGGCCCCTGGTGGTCCGAGGTCGTTCCCCTTGCACAGATTCATGCGCCAGGGCCTCCTGCAGATAATTCACTTTGGTTTATTGCGCTATCTGTAATGGCACCCGAGATATCACCAGATCTATATTGGATTTTCCCCTGACCCTGAGTGTCCGGCCCCATGAGACGGTGGTTTTCTCGGTCCCTGGTGTTCCGAGGTCGTTCCCGCTGCACAGATTCATGCGCCAGGGCCTCCTATAGACAATGCACTTTGATTTATTGCGCTATCTGTAATAGCACCCGAGATATCACCAGATATATGCTGGATTTTTACATGACCTTGGGTGACGGATTCCGAATATCTATAATTTTCTCGGCCCCTGGTGGTCCGAGGTCGTTACCGCTGCACAGATTCATTCGCCTGGGCCTCCTACAGACAATGCACTTTGATTTATTAAGATATCTGTAATAGCACCCGAGATATCACCAAATATATATTGGATTTTCCCCTGACCCTGAGTGTCCGCCCCCATGAGACTGTGGTTTTCTCGGCCCCTGGTGGTCCGAGGTCGTTCCCGCTGGCCAGATTCATGCGCCTGGGCCTCCTACAGACAATGCACTTTGATTTATTGCGCTATCTCTAATAGCACCCGAGATATCACCAGATATATATTGGATTTTCCCCTGACCCTGAGTGTCCGGCCCCATGAGACTGTGGTTTTCCCGGCCCCTGGTGGTCTGAGGTCGTTCCCGCTGCACAGATTCATGCGCGAGGGCCTCCTACCGACAATGCACTTTGATTTATTGGGCTATCTGTAATAGCACCCGAGATATCACCAGATAAATATTGGATTTTACCCTGACCCTGAGTGTGCGGCCCCATGAGACTGTGGTTTTCTCGGCCCCTGGTGGTCCGAGGTCGTTCCAGCTGGCCAGATTTATTCGCCTGGGCCTCCTACAGACAATGCACTTTGATTTATTGAGCTATCTGTAATAGCACCCGAGATATCACCAGATATATATTGGATTTTTCCCTGACCCTGAGTGTCCGGCCCCATGAGACGGTGGTTTACTCGGCCCCTGGTGGTCGGAGGTCGTTCCTGCTGGCCAGATTCATTCGCCTGGGCCTCCTACAGACAATGCACTTTGATTTATTGCGCTATCTCTAATAGCACCCGAGATATCACCAGATATTTGCTGGATTTTTACATGATCTTGGGTGACGGATTCCGAATATCTGTAATTTTCTCGGCCACTGGTGGTCCGAGGTCGTTCCTGCGGCACAGATTCATTCGCAAGGGCCTCCTACAGACAATGCACTTTGGTTTCTTGCGCTATCTGTAATTGCACCCGAGATATCACCAGATATATATTGGATTTTCCCCTGACCCTGAGTGTCCGGATCCATGAGACGGTGGTTTTCTCGGCCCCTGGTGGTCCGAGGTCGTTCCCGCTGCACAGATTCATTCGCCTGGGCCTCCTACAGACAATGCACTTTGATTTATTGCGCTATCTGTAATAGCACCCGAGATATCACCAGATATATATTGGATTTTTCCCTGACCCTGAGTGTCCGGCTCCATGAGACTGTGGTTTTCTCGGCCCCTGGTGGTCCGAGGTCGTTCCCGCTGGCCAGATTCATGCGCCTGGGCCTCCTACAGACAATGCACTTTGATTTAGTGCGCTATCTCTAATAGCACCCGAGATATCACCAGATATATATTGGATTTTTCCCTGACCCTGAGTGTCCGGCGCCATGAGACGGTGGTTTTCGTGGCCCCTGGTGGTCCGAGGTCGTTCCCGCTGCACAGATGCTCGCGCCAGGGCCTCCTGCAGATAATTCACTTTGGTTTATTGCGCTATCTCTAATAGCACGCGAGATATCACCAGATATATATTGGATTTTCCCCTGACCCTGAGTGTCCGGCCCCGTGAGTCGGTGGTTTTCTCGGCCCCTGGTGGTCCTAGGTCGTTCCCGCTGACCAGATTCATTCGCCAGGGCCTCCTACAGACAATGCACTTTGGTTTATTGCGCTATCTCTAATAGCATCCGAGATATCACCAGATATTTGCTGGATTTTTACATGACCTTGGGTTAGGGATTCCGAATATCTGTAATTTTCTCGGCCACTGGTGGTCCGAGGTCGTTTCTGCGGCACAGAATCATTCGCAAGGGCCTCCTACAGACAATGCACTTTGGTTTATTGCGCTATCTGTAATAGCACCCGAGATATCACCAGATATATATTGCATTTTCCCCTGACCCTGAGTGTCCGGAACCATGAGACGGTGGTTTTCTCGGCCCCTGGTGGTCCGAGGTCGTTCCCGCTGCCCAGATTCATGCGCCAGGGCCTCCTACAGACAATGCACTTTGATTTATTGTTCTATCTGTAATATAACCCGAGATATCACCAGAAATATATTGGATTTTTCCCTGACCCTGAGTGTCCGGCCCCATGAGACGGTTGTTGTCTCGGCCCCTGGTGGTCCGAGGTCGTTCCCGCTGCACAGATTCATGCGCCAGGGCCTCCTACCGACAATGCACTTTGATTTATTGGGCTATCTGTAATAGCACCGGAGATATCACCAGATAAATATTGGATTTTACCCTGAACCTGAGTGTGCGGCCCCATGAGACTGTGGTCTTCTCGGCCCCTGGTGGTCCGAGGTCGTTCCAGCTGGCCAGATTTATTCGCCTGGGCCTCCTACAGACAATGCACTTTGATTTATTGCGCTATCTGTAATAGCACCCGAGATATCACCAGATATATATTGGATTTTTCCCTGACCCTGAGTGTCCGGCGCCATGAGACGGTGGTTTTCTTGGCCACCTGGTGGTCCGAGGTCGTTCCCGCTGCACAGATGCATGCGCCAGGGCCTCCTGCAGATAATTCACTTCGTTTATTTCGCTATCTCTAATAGCACCCGAGATATCACCAGATATATATTGGATTTTCCCCTGACCCTGAGTGTCCGGCCCCGTGAGTCGGTGTTTTTCTCGGCCCCTGGTGGACCGAGGTCGTTCCCGCTGCCCGGATTCATGCGCCAGGGCCTCCTACAGACAATGCACTTTGGTTTATTGCGCTATCTCTAATAGCACCCGAGATATCACCAGATATTTGCTGGATTTTTACATGACCTTGGGTGACGGATTCCGAATATCTGTAATTTTCTCGGCCACTGGTGGTCCGAGGTCGTTCCTGCGGCACAGATTCATTCGCAAGGGCCTCCTACAGACAATGCACTTTGGTTTATTGCGCTATCTGTAATAGCACCCGAGATATCAGCAGATATATATTGGATTTTCCCCTGACCCTGAGTGTCCGGCCCCATGAGACTGTGGTTTTCTCGGCCCCTGGTGGTGCGAGGTCGTTCCCGCTGGCCAGATTCATGCGCCTGGGCCTCCTACAGACAATGCACTTTGATTTATTGCGCTATCTCAAATAGCACCCGAGATATCACCAGATATATATTGGATTTTTCCCTGACCCTGAGTGTCCGGCGCCATGAGACGGTGGTTTTCTTGGCCCCTGGTGGTCCGAGGTCGTTCCCGCTGCACAGATGCATGCGTCAGGGCCTCCTTCAGATAATTCACTTTGGTTTATTGCGCTATCTCTAGTAGCACCCGAGATATCACCAGATATATATTGGATTTTCCCCTGACCCTGAGTGTCCGGACCCATGAGACGGTGGTTTTCTCGGCCCCTGGTGGTCCGAGGTCGTTCCCGCTGCCCAGATTCATGCGCCAGGGCCTCCTACAGACAGTGCACTTTGGTTTATTGCGCTATCTGTAATAGCAGCCGAGATATCACCAGATATATATTGGATTTTTCCCTGACCCTGAATGTCCGGCTTCATGAGACGGTGATTTTCTCGTCCCCTGGTGGTCCGACGTCGTTCCCGCTGCCCAGATTCATTCGCCAGGGCCTCCTACAGACAATGCACTTTGGTTTATTGCGCTATCTCTAATAGCACCCGAGATATCACCAGATATTTGCTGGGTTTTTACATGACCTTGGGTGACGGATTCCGAATATCTGTAATTTTCTCGGCCACTGGTGGTCCGAGGTCGTTCCTGCGGTACAGATTCATTCGCAAGAGCCTCCTACAGACAATGCACTTTGGTTTATTGCGCTATCTGTAATAGCACCCGAGATATCACCAGATATATATTGGATTTTCCCCTGACCCTGAGTGTCCGGACCCATGAGACTGTGGTTTTCTCGGCCCCTGGTGGTCCGAGGTCGTTCCCGCTGCACAGATTCATTCGCCTGAGCCTCCTACAGACAATGCACTTTGATTTATTGCGCTATCTGTAATAGCACCCGAGATATCACCAGATATATATTGGATTCTTCCGTGACCCTGAGTGTCCGGCCCCATGTGACGGTGGTTTTCTCGGCCCCTGGTGGTCCGAGGTCGTTCCCGCTGCACAGATTCATGCGCCGGGGCCTAATACAGACAATGCACTTTGATTTCTTGGGCTATCTGTAATAGCACCCGAGATATCACCAGATATATATTGGATTTTTCCCTGACCCTGAGTGTCCGGCCCCATGAGACGGTGGTTTTCTCGGCCCCAGGTGGTCCGAGGTCGTTCCCGCTGCACAGATTCATGCGCCAGGGCCTCCTACAGACAATGCACTTTGATTTATTGTTCTATCTGTAATATAACCCGAGATATCACCAGAAATATATTGGATTTTTCCCTGACCCTGAGTGTCCGGCCCCATGAGACGGTTGTTGTCTCGGCCCCTGGTGGTCCGAGGTCGTTCCCGCTGGACAGATTCATGCGCAAGGTCCTCCTACAGACAATGCACTTTGATTTATTGCGCTATCTGTAATAGCACTCGAGATATAACCAGATATATATTGGATTTTTCACTGACCCTGAGTGTCCGGCCCCATGAGACGGTGGTTTTCTCGGCCCCTGGTGGTCCGAGGTCGTTCCCGTTGCACAGATTCATGCGCCAGGGCCTCCTGCAGATAATACACTTTGGTTTATTGCGCTATCTCTAATAGCACCCGAGATATCACCAGATATATATTGGATTTTCCCCTGACCCTGTGTGTCCGGCACAATGAGACTGTGGTTTTCTCGGCCCCTGGTGGTCCGAGGTCGTTCCCGCTGCACAGATTCATGCGCCAGGGCCTCCTACAGACAATGCACTTTGATTTATTGCGCTATCTGTAATAGCACTCGAGATATCACCAGATATATATTGGATTTTTCACTGACCCTGAGTGTCCGGCCCCATGAGACGGTGGTTTTCTCGGCCCCTGGTGATCCGAGGTCGTTCCCGCTGCACAGATTCATGCGCCGGGTCCTAATACAGACAATGCACTTTCATTTCTTGGGCTATCTGTAATAGCACCCGAGATATCACCAGATATATAATGGATTCTTCCCTGACCCTGAGTGTCCGGCCCCATGAGACGGTGGTTTTCTCGGCCCCTGGTGGTCCGAGGTCGTTCCCTCTGCACAGATTCATGCGCCAGGGCCTCATACAGACAATGCACATTTATTTATTACGCTATCTGTAATAGCACCCGAGATACCACCAGATATATATTGGATCTTTCACTGACCCGTGTGTCCGGCCCCATGAGACGGTGGTTTTCGCGGCCCCTGGTGGTTCGAGGTCGTTCCGGCTGCACAGATTCATGCGCCAGGGCCTCCTACAGACAATTCACTTTGATTTATTGCGCTATCTGTAATAGCATCCGAGATATCACCAGATATATGTTGGATTTTCCCCTGACCCTGAGTGTCCGGCCCCATGAGACTGTGGTTTTCTCGGCCCCTGGTGGTCCGAGGTCGTTCCCGTTGCACAGATTCATGCGCCAGGGCCTCCTGCAGATAATTCACTTTGGTTTATTGCGCTATCTCTAATAGCACCCGAGATATCACCAGATATATATTGGATTTTCCCCTGCCCCTGAGCGTCCGGCCCCATGAGACTGTGGTTTTCTCGGCCTCTGGTGGTCCGAGGTCGTTCCCGCTACACAGATTCATGCGCCAGGGCCTCCTACAGACAATGCACTCTGATTTATTGCGCTATCTGTAATAGCACCCGAGAGATCACCAGATATATATTGGATTTTTCCCTGACCCTGAGTGTCCGGCCCCATGAGACGGTGGTTTTCTCGGCCCCTGGTGGTCCGAGGTCGTTCCCGCTGCACAGATTCATGCACCGGGGCCTAATACAGACAATGCACTTTGATTTCTTGGGCTATCTGTAATAGCACCCGAGATATCACCAGATATATATTGGATTTTTCCCTGAGCCTGAGTGTCCGGCCCCATGAGACGGTGGTTTTCTCGGCCCCTGGTGGTTCGAGGTCGTTCCCGCTGCACAGATACATGCGCCAGGGCCTCCTGCAGATAATTCACTTTGGTTTATTGCGCTATCTCTACTAGCACCTGAGATATCACCCGATATATATTGGACATTTCCCTGAGCCTGAGTGTCCGGCCCCATGTGTCGGTGGTTTTCTCGGCCCCTGGTGGTCTCAGGTCGTTCCCGCTGCACAGATTCATGCACCAGGGCCTCCTACAAACAATGCACTTTGATTTATTGTTCTATCTGTAATATAACCCGAGATATCACCAGAAATATATTGGATTTTTCCCTGACCCTGACTGTCCGGCCCCATGAGACGGTGGTTTTCTCGGCCCCTGGTGGTCCGAGGTAGTTCCCGCTGCACAGATTCATGCGCAAGGTCCTCCTACAGACAATGCACTTTGATTTATTGCGCTATCTGTAATAGCACTCGAGATATAACCAGATATATATTGGATTTTTCACTGACCCTGAGTGTCCGGCCCCATGAGACGGTGGTTTTCTCGGCCCCTGGTGGTCCGAGGTCGTTCCCGTTGCACAGATTCATGCGCCAGGGCCTCCTGCAGATAATACACTTTGGTTTATTCCGCTATCTCTAATAGCACCCGAGATATCACCAGATATATATTGGATTTTCCCCTGACCCTGAGTGTCCGGCCCCATGAGACTGTGGTTTTCTCGGCCCCTGGTGGTCCGAGGTCGTTCCCGCTGGCCAGATTCATGCGCCTGGGCCTCCTACAGACAATGCACTTTGATTTATTGCGCTATCTCAAATAGCACCCGAGATATCACCAGATATATATTGGATTTTCCCCTGACCCTGAGTGTCCGGCCCCATGAGACTGTGGTTTTCTCGGCCCCTGGTGGTCCGAGGTCGTTCCCGCTGCTCAGACTCATGCGCCAGGGCCTCCTACAGACAATGCACTTTGATTTATTGCGCTATCTGTAATAGCACCCGAGATATCACCAGATATATATTGGATTTTTCACTGACCCTGAGTGTCCGGCCCCATGAGACGGTGGTTTTCTCGGCCCCTGGTGATCCGAGGTCGTTCCCGCTGCACAGATTCATGCGCCGGGTCCTAATACAGACAATGCACTTTGATTTATTGTGCTATCTGTAATATAACCCGAGATATCACCAGATATATGTTGGATTTTCCCCTGACCCTGAGTGTCCGGCCCCATGAGACTGTGGTTTTCTCGGCCCCTGGTGGTCCGAGGTCGTTCCCGCTGCACAGATTCATGCGCCAGGGCCTCCTACAGACAATGCACGTTTATTTATTACGCTATCTGTAATAGCACCCGAGATACCACCAGATATATATTGGATCTTTCACTGACCCTGAGTGTCCGGCCCCATGAGACTGTGGTTTTCTCGGCCTCTGGTGGTCCGAGGTCGTTCCCGCTACACAGATTCATGCGCCAGGGCCTCCTACAGACAATGCACTCTGATTTATTGCGCCATCTGTAATAGCACCCGGGATATCACCAGATATATATTGGATTTTTCCCTGACCCTGAGTGTCCGGCCCCACGAGACGGTGGTTTTCTCGGCCCCTGGTGGTCCGAGGTCGTTCCCGCTGCACAGATTCATGCACCGGGGCCTAATACAGACAATGCACTTTGATTTCTTGGGCTATCTGTAATAGAACCCGAGATATCACCAGAAATATATTGGATTTTTCCCTGACCCTGACTGTCCGGCCCCATGAAACGGTGGTTTTCTCGGCCCCTGGTGGTTCGAGGTCGTTCCCGCTGCACAGATTCATGCGCCAGGGCGTCCTGCAGATAATTCACTTTGATTTATTGCGCTATCTCTAATAGCACCCGAGATATCACCAGATATATATTGGATTTTCCCCTGACCATGAGTGTCCGGCCCCATGAGACTGTGGTTTTCTCGGCCCCTGGTGGTCCGAGGTCGTTCCCGCTGCACAGATTCACGCGCCAGGGCCTCCTACAGACAATGCACTTTGATTTATCGCGCTATCTGTAATAGAACCCGAGATATCACCAGATATATATTGGATTTTTCCCTGACCCTGAGTGCCCGGCCCCATGCGTCGGTGGTTTTCTCGGCCCCTGGTGGTCAGAGATCGATCTCGCTGCACAGGTTCATGCGCTAGGGCCTCCTGCAGACAATGCACTTTGATTTATTGCGCTATCTGTAATAGCACCCGAGATATCACCAGATATATATTGGATTCTTCCCTGACCCTGAGTGTCCGGCCCCATGAGACGGTGGTTTTCTCGGCCCCTGGTGGTCCGAGGTCGTTCCCGCTGCACAGATTCATGCGCCGGGGCCTAATACAGACAATGCACTTTGATTTCTTGGGCTATCTGTAATAGCACCCGAGATATCACCAGATATATATTGGATTTTTCCCTGACCCTGAGTGTCCGGCCCCATGAGACGGTGGTTTTCTCGGCCCCTGGTGGTCCGAGGTCGTTCCCGCTGCACAGATTCATGCGCCAGGGCCTCCTACAGACAATGCACTTTGATTTATTGTTCTATCTGTAATATAACCCGAGATATCACCAGAAATATATTGGATTTTTCCCTGACCCTGAGTGTCCGGCCCCATGAGACGGTTGTTGTCTCGGCCCCTGGTGGTCCGAGGTCGTTCCCGCTGCACAGATTCATGCGCCAGGGTCTCCTACAGACAATGCACTTTGATTTATTGCGCTATCTGTAATAGCACCCGAGATATCACCAGATATATATTGGATTTTTCACTGACCCTGAGTGTCCGGCCCCATGAGACGGTGGTTTTCTCGGCCCCTGGTGATCCGAGGTCGTTCCCGCTGCACAGATTCATGCGCCGGGTCCTAATACAGACAATGCACTTTCATTTCTTGGGCTATCTGTAATAGCACTCGAGATATCACCAGATATATAATGGATTCTTCCCTGACCCTGAGTGTCCGTCCCCATGAGACGGTGGTTTTCTCGGCCCCTGGTGGTCCAAGGTCGTTCCCTCTGCACAGATTCATGCGCCAGGGCCTCCTACAGACAATGCACATTTATTTATTACGCTATCTGTAATAGCACCCGAGATACCACCAGATATATATTGGATTTTTCCCTGACCCTGAGTGTCCGGCCCCATGAGACGGTGGTTTTCTCGGCCCCTGGTGGTCCGAGGTCGTTCCCGCTGCACAGATTCATGCGCCAGGGCCTCCTACAGACAATGCACTTTGATTTATTGTTCTATCTGTAATATAACCCGAGATATCACCAGAAATATATTGGATTTTTCCCTGACCCTGAGTGTCCGGCCCCATGAGACGTTTGTTGTCTCGGCCCCTGGTGGTCCGAGGTCGTTCCCGCTGCACAGATTCATGCGCCAGTGTCTCCTGCAGACAATGCACTCTGATTTATTGTGCTATCTCTAATAGCACCCGAGATATCACCAGGTATATATTGGATTCTTCCCTGACCCTGAGTGTCCGACCCCATGAGACTGTGGTTTTCTCGGCCCCTGGTGGTCCGAGGTCGTTCCCTCTGCACAGATTCAAGCTCCAGGGCCTCCTACAGACAATGCACATTTATTTATTACGCTATCTGTAATAGCACCCGAGATACCACCAGATATATATTGGATCTTTCACTGACCCTGAGTATCCGGCCCCATGAGACGGTGGTTTTCGCGGCCCCTGGTGGTTCGAGGTCGTTCCGGCTGCACAGATTCATGCGCCAGGGCGTCCTACAGACAATTCACTTTGATTTATTGCGCTATCTGTAATAGCACCCGAGATATCACCAGATATATGTTGGATTTTCCCCTGACCCTGAGTGTCCGGCCCCATGTGTCGGTGGTTTTCTCGGCCCCTGGTGGTCCCAGGTCGTTCCCGCTGCACAGATTCATGCACCAGGGCCTCCTACAAACAATGCACTTTGATTTATTGTTCTATCTGTAATATAACCCGAGATATCACCAGAAATATATTGGATTTTTCCCTGACCCTGACTGTCCGGCCCCATGAGACGATGGTTTTCTCGGCCCCTGGTGGTCCGAGGTAGTTCCCGCTGCACAGATTCATGCGCAAGGTCCTCCTACAGACAATGCACTTTGATTTATTGCGCTATCTGTAATAGCACCCGAGATATAACCAGATATATATTGGATTTTTCACTGACCCTGAGTGTCCCGCCCCATGAGACGGTGGTTTTCTCGGCCCCTGGTGGTCCGAGGTCGTTCCCGTTGCACAGATTCATGCGCCAGGGCCTCCTGCAGATAATACACTTTGGTTTATTGCGCTATCTCTAATAGCACCCGAGATATCACCAGATATATATTGGATTTTCCCCTGACCCTGAGTGTCCGGCCCCATGAGACTGTGGTTTTCTCGGCCCCTGGTGGTCCGAGGTCGTTCCCGCTGCACAGATTCATGCGCCAGGGCCTCCTACAGACAATGCACTTTCATTTATTGCGCTATCTGTAATAGCACCCGAGATATCACCAGATATATATTGGATTTTTCACTGACCCTGAGTGTCCGGCCCCATGAGACGGTGGTTTTCTCGGCCCCTGGTGATCCGAGGTCGTTCCCGCTGCACAGATTCATACGCCTGGTCCTAATACAGACAATGCACTTTGATTTATTGTGCTATCTGTAATATAACCCGAGATATCACCAGATATATGTTGGATTTTCCCCTAACCCTGAGTGTCCGGCCCCATGAGACTGTGGTTTTCTCGGCCCCTGGTGGTCCGAGGTCGTTCCCGCTGCACAGATTCATGCGCCAGGGCCTCCTACAGACAATGCACATTTATTTATTACGCTATCTGTAATAGCACCCCAGATACCACCAGATATATATTGGATTTTTCCCCGACCCTGAGTGTCCGGCCCCATGAGACTGTGGTTTTCTCTGCCCCCGGTGGTCAGAGGTCGTTCCCGCTGCGCAGATGCATGCGCCAGGGCCTCCTGCAGATAATTCACTTTGGTTTATTGCGCTATCTCTAATAGCACCCGAGATATCACCAGATATATATTGTATTTTCCCATGACCCTGAATGTCCTGGCCCATAAGACTGTGGTTTTCTCTGCACCTGGCGGTCAGAGATCGTTCCCGCCTCACAGATTCATGCGCCAGTGCCTCCTACAGACAATGCACTTTGGTTTATTGCGCTATCTCCAATAGCACCCGAGATATCGCCAGATATATATTGGATTTGTCCCTGGCCCTGAGTGTCCGGCCCCATGAGACGGTAGTTTTCTCGGCCCCTGGTGGTCCGAGGTCGATCCGGCTGCACAGATTCATGCGCCAGGGCCTCCTACAGACAATGCACTTTGATTTATTGCGCTATCTGTAATAGCACCCGAGATATCACCAGATATATATTGGATTTTTCCCTGACCCTGAGCGTCCGACCCCATGAGACGGTGGTTTTCTCGGCTCCTGGTGTCCGAGGTCGTTCCCGCTGCACAGATTCATGCGCCAGGGCCCCCTGCAGATAATTCACTTTGATTTATTGCGCTATTTCTAACAGCACCCGAGATATCACCAGATATATATTGGATTTTTCCCTGACCCTGAGAGTCCGGCCCCATGAGACGGTGGTTTTCTCGGCCTCTGGTGGTCCGAGGTCGTTCCCGCTGCACAGATTCATGCGCCAGGGCCTGCTGCAGACAATGCACTTTGGTTTATTGCGTTATCTCCAATCGCACCCGAGATATCACCAGATATATATTGGATTTTTCCCTGACCCTGACAGTCCGGCCCCATGAGACTGTGATTTTCTCGGCCCCTGGTGGTCCGAGGTCGATCCCGGTGCACAGATTCATTCGCCTGGGCCTCCTACAGACAATGCACTTTGGTTTATTGCGCTATCTCTAATAGCACCCGCGATATCACCAGATATAAATTGGATTTTTCCCTGACCCTGAGTGTCCGACCCCATGAGACAGTGGTTTTCTCGGCTCCTGGTGTCCGAGGTCGTTCCCGCTGCACAGGTTCATGCGCCAGGGCCTCCTGCAGATAATTCACTTTGGTTTATTGCGCTATCTCTAATAGCACCCGAGATATCACCAGATATATATTGGATTTTTCCCTGACACTGAGTGTCCGACCCCGTGAGACTGTGGTTTTCTCGGCCCCTGGTGGTCCGAGGTACTTCCCGCTGCACAGATTCATGCGCAAGGTCCTCCTACAGACAATGCACTTTGATTTATTGCGCTATCTGTAATAGCACTCGAGATATAACCAGATATATATTGGATTTTTCACTGACCCGGAGTGTCCGGCCCCATGAGACGGTGGTTTTCTCGGCCCCTGGTGGTCCGAGGTCGTTCCCGTTGCACAGATTCATGCGCCAGGGCCTCCTGCAGATATTTCACTTTGGTTTATTGCGCTATCTCTAATAGCACCCGAGATATCACCAGATATATATTGGATTTTACCCTGACCCTGAGTGTCCGGCCCCATGAGACTGTGGTTTTCTCGGCCCCTGGTGGTCCGAGATCGTTCCCGCTGCACAGATTCATGCGCCAGGGCCTCCTACAGACAATGCACTTTGATTTATTGCGCTATCTGCAATAGCACCCGAGCTATCACCAGATATATATTGGATTTTTCCCTGACCCTGTGTGCCCGGCCCCATGTGTCGGTGGTTTTCTCGGCCCCTGGGGGTCCGAGATCGATCTCGCTGCACAGGTTCATGCGCTAGAGCCTCCTGCAGATAATGCACTTTGATTTATTGCGCTATCTGTAATAGCACCCGAGATATCACCAGATATATATTGGATTTTACCCTGACCCTGAGTGTCCGGCCCCATGAGACTGTGGTTTTCTCGGCCCCTGGTGGTCAGAGGTCGTTCCCGCTGCACAGATTCATGCGCCAGGGCCTCCTACAGATAATGCACTTTGATTTATTGCGCTATCTGTAATAGCACCCGAGATATCACCAGATATATGTTGGATTTTTCCATGACCCTGAGTGTCCGGCCCCATGAGACGGTGGTTTTCTCGGCCCCTGGTGGTCCGAGGTCGTTCCCGCTGCACAGATTCATGCGCCGGGGCCTAATACAGACAATGCACTTTGATTTCTTGGGCTATCTGTAATAGCACCCGAGATATCACCAGATATATATTGGATTTTTCCCTGACACTGAGCGTCCGGCCCCATGAGGCGGTGGTTTTCTCGGCCCCTGGTGGTCCGAGGTCGTTCCCGCTGCACAGATTCATGCGCCAGGGCCTCCTGCAGATAATTCACTTTGATTTATTGTTCTATCTGTAATATAACCCGAGATATCACCAGATATATATTGGATTTTTACCTGACCCTGAGTGCCCGGCCCCATGTCTCGGTGATTTTCTCGGACCCTGGTGATCCGAGGTAGATACCGCTGCACAGATTCATGCGCCAGGGCCTCCTGCAGAGAATGCACTTTGATTTATTGCGCTATCTCTAATAACACCCGAGATATCACCAGATACATGCTGGATTTATACATGACCTTGGGTGACGGATTCCGAATATCTGTAATTTTCTCGGCCCCTGGTGGTCCGAGGTCGTTCCTGCTGCACAGATTCATTCGCCAGTGCCTCCTACAGACAATGCACTTTGACTTATTGCGCTATCTCTAATAGCACCCGAGATATCACCAGATATATATTGGATCTTTCACTGACCCTGAGTGTCCGGCCCCATGAGACGGTGGTTTTCGCGGCCCCTGGTGGTCCTAGGTTTTTCCGGCTGCACAGATTCATGCGCCAGGGCCTCCTACAGACAATGCACTTTGATTTATTGCGCTATCTGTAATAGCACCCGAGATAACCCCAGATATATATTGGATTTTCGCCTGACCCTGAGTGTCCGGCCCCATGAGACTGTGGTTTTCTCGGCCCCTGGTGGTCCGAGGTCGTTCCCTCTGCCCAGATTGATGCGCCACGGCCTCCTACAGACAGTGCACTTTGATTTATTGCGCTATCTGTAATAGCACCCGAGAAAGCTCCATATATATGCTGGATTTTTACATGACTTTGGGTGGCGGATACCGAAAATCTGTAATTTTCTCGGCCTCTGGTGGTCCGAGGTCGTTCCCGCTGCACAGAATCATGAGCCAGGGCTTCCTGCAGACAATGCACTTTGATTTATCGCGCTATCTCTAATAGCACCCGAGATATCACCAGATATATGCTGGATTTTTACATGACCTTGGGTGACGGATTCCGAATATCTGTAATTTTCTCGGCCACTGGTGGTCCCAGGTCGTTCCTGCTGCACAGATTCATTCGCCAGTGCCTCCTACAGACAATGCACTTGGATTTATTGCTCTATCTCTAATAGCACCCGAGATATCACCGGATATATATTGGATTTTTCCCCGACCATGAGTGTCCAGCCCCATGAGACGGTGGTTTTCTCGGACCCTGGTGATCCGAGGTCGTTCCTGCTGCACAGATTGATGCGCCAGGGCCTCCGGCACATAATTCACTTTGGTTTATTGCGCTATCCCTAATAGCACCCGATATGTCGCCAGATATATATTGGATTTTCCCTGACCCTGAGTGTCCGGCCCAATGAGACTGTGGTTTTCTCGGCTCCTGGTGGTCCGAGGTCGTTCCCGCTGTACAGATTCATGCGCCAGGGCCTCCTACAGACAATGCACTTTGATTTATTGCGCTATCTGTAATAGCACCCGAGACATCACCAGATATATATTGGATTTTTCACTGACCCTGAGTGTGCGGCCCCATGAGACGGTGGTTTTCTCGGACCCTGGTGGTCCGAGGTCGTTCCCGCTGCACAGATTCATGCGCCAGGGCCTCCTACAGACAACGTACTTTGATTTATTGCGCTATCTGTAATAGCACCCGAGATATCACCAGATATATATTGGATTTTCCCCTGACCCTGAGTGTCCGGCCCCATGAGACTGTGGTTTTCTCGGCCCCTAGTGGTCCGAGGTCGTTCCCGCTGCACAGATTCATGCGCCAGGGCCTTCTACAGACAACGCACTTTGATTTATTGCGCTATCTGTAATAGCACCCGAGATATCACCAGATATATATTGGATTTTCCCCTGACCCTGAGTGTCCGGCCCCATGAGACGGTGGTTTTCTCGGCCCCTGGTCGTCCTAGGTCGTTCCCGCTGCACAGATGCATGCGCCAGGGCCTCCTGCAGATAATTCCCTTTGGCTTATTGCGCTATCTCTAATAGCACCCGAGATAACACCAGATATATGCTGGATTTTTACATGACCTTGGGTGACGGATTCCGAATATCAGTAATTTTCTCGGCCCCTGGTGGTCCGAGGTCGTTCCTGCTGCACAGATTCATTCGCCAGTGCGTCCTACAGATAATGCACTTTGATTTATTGCGCTATCTCTAATAGCACCCGAGATATCACCAGATATATATTGGATTTTTCCCCGACCCTGAGTGTCCGGCCCCATGAGACGGTGGTTTTCTTGGCCGCTGGTGGGCCGAGGTAGTTCCCGCTGGCCAGATTCATGCGCCAGGGCCTCCTACAGACAATGCATTTTGATTTATTGCGCTATCTCTAATAGCACCCGAGATATCACCAGATATATATTGGATTTTTCCCCGACCCTGAGTGTCCGGCCCCATGAGACGGTTGTTTTCTCGGCCGCTGGTGGTCCGAGGTCGTTCCCGCTGGCCAGACTCATGCGCCAGGGCCTCCTACAGACAATGCACTTTGATTTATTGCGCTATCTGTAATAGCACCCGAGATATCACCAGATATATATTGGATTTTTCACTGACCCTGAGTGTCCGGCCCCATGAGACGGTGGTTTTCTCGGCCCCTGGTGGTTCGACGTCGTTCCCGCTGCACAGAATCATGCGCCAGGGCCTCCTACAGACAATGCACTTTGATTTATTGCGCTATCTGTAATAGCACCCGAGATATCACCAGATATATATTGGATTTTCCCCTGACCCTGAGTGTCCGGCCCCATGAGACGGTGGTCTTCTCGGCCCCTGGTGGTCCGAGGTCGTTCCCGCTGCCCAGATTCATGCGCCAGGGCCTCCTACAGACAATGCACTTTGATTTGTTGCGCTATCTCCAATAGCACCCGAGATATCACCAGATATATATTGGATTTTTCCCTGACCCTGAGTGTCCGGCCCTATGAGACGGTGGTTGTCTCGGCCACTGGTGGTCCGAGGTCGTTCCTGCTGCACAGATTCATTCGCCAGTGCCTCCTACAGACAATGCACTTTGATTTATTGCGCTATCCGTAATAGCACCCGAGATATCACCAGATATATATTGGATTTTCCCCTGACCCTGAGTGTCCGGCCCCATGAGACTGTTGTTTTCTCGGCCCCTAGTGGTCCGAGGTCGTTCCCGCTGCACAGATTCATGCGCCAGGGCCTTCTACAGACAACGCACTTTGATTTATTGCGCTCTCTGTAATAGCACCCGAGATATCACCAGATATATATTGGATTTTCCCCTGACCCTGAGTGTCCGACCACATGAGACGGTGGTTTTCTCGGCCCCTGTTGGTCCCAGGTCGTTCCTGCTGCACAGAATCATTCGCCAGTGCCTCCTACAGACACTTGCACTTTGATTTATTGCGCTATCTGTAATAGCACCCGAGATATCACCAGATATATATTGGATTTTCCCCTGACCCTGAGTGTCCGGCCCCATGAGACGGTGGTTTTCTCGGACCCTGGTGGTCCGAGGTAGTTCCCGCTGGCCAGATTCATGCGACAGGGCCTCCTACAGACAATGCATTTTGATTTTTTGCGCTATCTCTAATAGCACCCGAGATATCACCAGATATATATTGGATTTTTCCCCGACCCTGAGTGTCCGGCCCCATGAGACGGTTGTTTTCTCGGCCGCTGGTGGTCCGAGATCGTTCCCGCTGCCCAGATTCATGCGCCACGGCCTCCTACAGACAATGCACTTTGATTTATTGCGCTATCTGTGATAGCACCCGAGATATCACCAGATATATATTGGATATTTCCCTCACCCTGAGTGTCCAGCCCCATGAGACGGTGGTTTTCTCGGCCCCTGGTGGTCCGTGGTCGTTCCCGCTGCACAGATTCATGCGCCAGGGCCTCCTGCAGATAATTCACTTTCGTTTATTGCTCTATCTCTAATAGCACCCGAGATATCACCAGATATATATTGGATTTTTCCCTTACCCTGAATGTCCGGCCCCATGAGACGGTGGTTTTCTCGGCCCCTGGTGGTCCTAGGTCGTTCCCGCTGCACAGATGCATGCGCCAGGGCCTCCTGCAGATAATTCCATTTGGCTTATTGCGCTATCTCTAATAGCACCCGAGATATCACCAGATATATATTGGATTTTCCCCAGACCCTGAGTGGCCGGCCCCATGAGACGGTGGTCTTCTCGGCCCCTGGTGGTCCGAGGTCGTTCCCGCTGCCCTGATTCATGTGCCACGGCCTCCTACTGACAATGCACTTTGATTTATTGCGCTATCTGTAATAGCACCCGAGATATCACCAGATATATATTGGATATTTCCCTCACCCTGAGTGTCCAGCCCCATGAGACGGTGGTTTTCTCGGTCCCTGCTGGACCGAGGTCGTTCCCGCTGCACAGATTCATGCGCCAGGGCCTCTTGCGGATAATTCACTTTGGTTTATTGCGCTATCTCTAATAGCGCCCGAGATATCACCAGATATATATTGGATTTTTCCCTGACCCTGAGTGACCGGCCCCATGAGTCTGCGGTTTTCTCGGCCCCTGGTGGTCCGAGGTCGTTCCCGCTGCACACATTCATGCGCCAGGGCCTCCTGCAGATGATTCACTTTGATTTATCGCGCTATCTCTAATAGCACCCGAGATATCACCAGATATATATTGGATTTTTCCCTGACCCTGAGTGTCCGGCCCCATGAGTCTGCGGTTTTCTCGGCCCCTGGTGGTCCGAGGTCGTTCCCGCTGCACACATTAATGCGCCAGGGCCTCCTGCAGATAATTCACTTTGATTTATCGCGCTATCTCTAATAGCACCCGAGATATCACCAGATATATGCTGGATTTTTACATGACCTTGGGTGACGGATTCCGAATATCTGTAATTTTCTCGGCCCCTGGAGGTCCGAGGTCGTTCCCGCTGCACAGATTCATGCGCCAGGGCCTCCTACGGACAATGCACTTTGATTTATTGCGCTATCTGTAATAGCACCCGAGATATCACCGGATATATATTGGAATTTTCCCTGACCCTGAGTGTCCGGCCCCATGAGACGGTGGTTTACTCGGCCCCTGGTGGTCGGAGGTCGTTCCCGCTGCACAGATGCATGCGCCAGGGCCTCCTGCAGATAATTCACTTTGGTTTATTGCGCTATCTCTAATAGCACCCGAGATATCACCAGATATATATTGGATTTTTCCCTGACCCTGAGTGTCCGGCCCCATGAGACGGTGGTTTTCTCGGCCCCTGGTCGTCCGAGGTCGTTCCCGCTGCCGAGATTCATGCGCCAGGGCCTCCTACAGACAGTGCACTTTGATTTATTGCGCTATCTGTAATAGCACCCGAGAAAGCTGCATATATATGCTGGATTTTTACATGACTTTGGGTGGCGGATACCGAAAATCTGTAATTTTCTCGGCCTCTGGTGGTCCGAGGTCGTTCCCTCTGCACAGATTCATGCGCCAGGGCCTCCTACGGACAATGCACTTTGATTTATTGCGCTATCTCTAATAGCGCCCGAGATATCACCAGATATATATTGGATTTTCCCTTGACCCTGAGTGTCCGGCCACATGAGACGGTGGTTTTCTCGGCCCCTGGTGGTCCTAGGTCGTTCCCGCTGCACAGATGCATGCGCCAGGGCCTCCTGCAGATAATTCCCTTTGGCTTATTGCGCTATCTCTAATAGCACCCGAGATATCACCAGATATATGCTGGATTTTTACATGACCTTGGGTGACGGATTCCGAATATCAGTAATTTTCTCGGCCCCTGGTGGTCCGAGGTCGTTCCTGCTGCACAGA
Source organism: Nomia melanderi (assembly GCF_051020985.1). NCBI lineage: Eukaryota > Metazoa > Arthropoda > Insecta > Hymenoptera > Halictidae > Nomia > Nomia melanderi. The sequence goes on along the minus strand of NW_027475138.1, from coordinate 584,396 downwards.
TTCATTCGCCAGTGCCTCCTACAGACAATGCACTTTGATTTATTGCGCTATCTGTAATAGCACCCGAGATATCACCAGATATATATTGGATTTTCCCCTGACCCTGAGTGTCCGGCCCCATGAGACTGTGGTTTTCTCGGCCCCTAGTGGTCCGAGGTCGTTCCCGCTGCACAGATTCATGCGCCAGGGCCTCCTACAGACAACGCACTTTGATTTATTGCGCGATCTGTAATAGCACCCAAGATATCACCAGATATATATTGGATTTTCCCCTGACCCTGAGTGTCCGGCCCCATGAGACGGTGGTTTTCTCGGACCCTGGTGGTCCGAGGTCGTTCCCGCTGCACAGATTCATGCGCCAGGGCCTCCTACAGACAACGCACTTTGATCTATTGCGCTATCTGTAATAGCACCCAAGATATCACCAGATATATATTGGATTTTTCCCTGACCCTGAGTGTCCGGCCCCATGAGACGGTGGTTTTCTCGGCCCCTGGTCGTCCGAGGTCGTTCCCGCTGCCCAGATTCATGCGCCAGGGCCTCCTACAGACAATGCACTTTGATTTATTGCGCTATCTGCAATAGCACCCGAGATATCACCAGATATATGCTGGATTTTTACATGACCTAGGGTGTCCGGCCCCATGTCTCGGTGGTTTTCTCGGCCCCTGGTGATCCGAGGTCGTTCCCGCTGCACAGATTCATGCGCCAGGGCCTCCTACAGATAACTCACTTTGGTTTATTGCGCTATCTATAATAGCACCCGAGATATCACCAGATATATATTGGATTTTTCCCTGACCCTGAGTGTCCAGCCCCATGAGACGGTGGTTTTCTCGGCCCCTGGTGGACCGAGATCGTTCCCGCTGCACAGATTCATGCGCCAGGGCCTCCTGCAGATAATTCACTTTGGTTTATTGCGCTATCTCTAATAGCGCCCGAGATATCACCAGATATATATTGGATTTTTCCCTGACCCTGAGTGTCCAGACCCATGAGACGGTGGTTTTCTCGGACCCTGGTGATCCGTGGTCGTTCCTGCTGCACAGATTGATACGCCAGGGCCTCCGGCAGATAATTCACTTTGGTTTATTGCGCTATCCCTAATAGCACCCGAAATATCACCAGATATATATTGGATTTTCCCTGACCCTGAGTGTCCGGCCCCATGAGACTGTGGTTTTCTCGGCCCCTAGTGGTCCGAGGTCGTTCCCGCTGCACAGATTCATGCGCCAGGGCCTCCTACAGACAACGCACTTTGATTTATTGCGCTATCTGTAATAGCACCCGAGATATCACCAGATATATATTGGATTTTCCCCTGACCCTGAGTGGCCGGCCCCATGAGACGGTGGTCTTCTAGGCCCCTGGTGGTCCGAGGTCGTTCCCGCTGCCCAGATTCATGCGCCACGGCCTCCTACAGACAATGCACTTTGATTTATTTCGCTATCTGTAATAGGACCCGAGATATCACCAGATATATATTGGATTTTCCCCAGACCCTGAGTGTCCGGCCGCATGAGACTGTAGTTTTCTCGGCCCCTGGTGGTCCTAGGTCGTTCCCGCTGCACAGATGCATGCGCCAGGGCCTCCTGCAGATAATTCCCTTTGGCTTACTGCGCTATCTCTAATAGCACCCGAGATATCACCAGATATATATTGGATTTTCCCCTCACCCTGAGTGGCCGGCCCCATGAGACGGTGGTCTTCTCGGCCCCTGGTGGGCCGAAGTCGTTCCCGCTGCCCAGATTCATGCGCCACGGCCTCCTACAGACAATGCACTTTGATTTTTTTGCGCTATCTGTAATAGCACCCGACATATCAACAGATATATATTGGATATTTCCCTCACCCTGATTGTCCAGCCCCATGAGACGGTGGTTTTCTCGGCCCCCGGGTGGACCGAGGTCGTTCCCGCTGCACAGATTCATGCGCTAGGGCCTCCTGCAGATAATTCACTTTGGTTTATTGCGCTATCTCTAATAGCGACCGGGATATCACCAAATATATATTGGATTTTCCACTGACTCTGGGTGTCCGGCCCCATGAGACGGTGGTTTTCTCGGCACCTGGTGGTCCGAGGACGTTCCCGCTGCACAGCTTCAGGCGCCAGGGCCTCCTGCAGATAACTCACTTTGGTTTATTGCGCTATCTCTAATAGCACCCGAGATATCACCAGATATATATTGGATTTTCCCCTGACCCTGAGTGTCCGGCCCCATGAGACTGTGGTTTTCTCGGCCCCTGGTGGTCCGAGGTCGTTCCCGCTGCACAGATTCATGCGCCAGGGCCTCCTGCAGATAATTCACTTTGGTTTATTGCGCTATCTCTAATAGCACCCGATATATCACCAGATATATATTGGATTTTACCCTGACCCTGAGTGTCCGGCCCCATGAGACGGTCGTTGTCTCGGCCCCTGGCGGTCCGAGGTCGTTCCCGCTGCACAGATTCATGCGCCCGGGCCTCCTGCAGATAATTCACTTTCGTTTATTGCGCTATCTCTAATAGCACCGGAGATATCACCAGATACATATTGGATTTTTCCCTCACCCTGAGTGTCCAGCCCCATGAGACGGTGGTTTTCTCGGCCCCTAGTGGTCCGAGGTCGTTCCCGCTGCACAGATTCATGCGCCAGGGCCTCCTACAGACAACGCACTTTGATTTATTGCGCTATCTGTAATAGCACCCGAGATATCACCAGATATATATTGGATTTTCCCCTGACCCTGAGTGGCCGGCCCCATGAGACGGTGGTCTTCTCGGCCCCTGGTGGTCCGAGGTCGTTCCCGCTGCCCAGATTCATGCGCCACGGCCTCCTACAGACAATGCACTTTGATTTATTGCGCTATCTGTAATAGCACCCGAGATATCACCAGATATATATTGGATATTTCCCTCACCCTGAGTGTCCATCCCCATGAGACGGTGGTTTTCTCGGCCCCTGGTGGACCGAGGTCGTTCCCGCTGCACAGATTCATGCGTTAGGGCCTCCTGCAGATAATTCACATTGGTTTATTGCGCTATCTCTAATAGCACCCGAGATATCACCAGATATATATTGGATTTTTCCCTGACCCTGAGTGTCCGGCCCCATGAGACGCTGGTTTTCTCGGCCCCTGGTGGTCCGAGGACGTTCCCGCTTCCCAGATTCAGGCGCCAGGGCCTCCTGCAGATAAGTCACTTGGTTTATTGCGCTATCTCTAATAGCGCCCGAGATATCACCAGATACATATTGGATTTTTCCCTCACCCTGAGTATCCAGCCCCATGAGACGGTGGTTTTCTCGGCCCCTGGTGGACCGAGGTCGTTCCCGCTGCACAGATTCATGCGCCAGGGCCTCCTGCAGATAATTCACTTTGGTTTATTGCGCTATCTCTAATAGCGCCCGAGACATCACCAGATATATATTGGATTTTTCCCTGACCCTGAGTGTCCAGCCCCATGAGACGGTGGTTTTCTCGGACCCTGGTGATCCGTGGTCGTTCCTGCTGCACAGATTGATACGCCAGGGCCTCCGGCAGATAATTCACTTTGGTTTATTGCGCTATCCCTAATAGCACCCGAGATATCACCAGATATATATTGGATTTTCCCTGACCCTGAGTGTCCGGCCCAATGTGACGGTGGTTTTCTCGGCCCCTGGTGGTCCGAGGTCGATCCCGCTGCACAGATTCATGCGCCAGGGTCTCCTACAGACAATGCACTTTGATTTATTTCGCTATCTGTAATAGGACCCGAGATATCACCAGATATATATTGGATTTTCCCCAGACCCTGAGTGTCCGGCCGCATGAGACTGTAGTTTTCTCGGCCCCTGGTGGTCCTAGGTCGTTCCCGCTGCACAGATGCATGCGCCAGGGCCTCCTGCAGATAATTCCCTTTGGCTTACTGCGCTATCTCTAATAGCACCCGAGATATCACCAGGTATATATTGGATTTTCCCCTCACCCTGAGTGGCCGGCCCCATGAGACGGTGGTCTTCTCGGCCCCTGGTGGGCCGAAGTCGTTCCCGCTGCCCAGATTCATGCGCCACGGCCTCCTACAGACAATGCACTTTGATTTTTTTGCGCTATCTGTAATAGCACCCGACATATCAACAGATATATATTGGATATTTCCCTCACCCTGAGTGTCCAGCCCCATGAGACGGTGGTTTTCTCGGCCCCCGGGTGGACCGAGGTCGTTCCCGCTGCACAGATTCATGCGCTAGGGCCTCCTGCAGATAATTCACTTTGGTTTATTGCGCTATCTCTAATAGCACCCGAGATATCACCAGATATATATTGGATTTTTCCCTGACCCTGAGTGTCCGGCCCCATGAGACGGTGGTTTTCTCGGCCCCTGGTGGTCCGAGGTCGTTCCCCCTGCACAGATTCATGCGCCAGGGCCTCCTGCAGATAATTCACTTTCGTTTATTGCGCTATCTCTAATAGCACCCGAGATATCACCAGATATATATTGGATTTTACCCTGACCCTGAGGGTCCGGCCCCATGAGACGGTCGTTGTCTCGGCCCCTGGATGTCCGAGGTCGTTCCCGCTGCCCAGATTCATGCGCCAGGACCTCCTACAGACAATGCACTTTGATTTATTGCGCTATCTGCAATAGCACCCGAGATATCACCAGATATATGCTGGATTTTTACATGACCTAGGGTGTCCGGCCTCATGTGTCGGTGGTTTTCTCGGCCCCTGGTGATCCGAGGTCGTTCCCGCTGCACAGATTCATGCGCCAGGGCCTCCTGCAGATAATTCACTTTGGTTTATTGCGCTATCTCTAATAGCACCCGAGATATCACCAGATATATATTGGATTTTACCCTGACCCTGAGTGTCCGGCCCCATGAGACTGTGCTTTTCTCGGCCCCTGGTGGTCCGAGGTCGTTCCCGCTGCACAGATTCATGCGCCAGGACCTCCTACAGACAATGCTCTTTGATTTATTGCGCTATCTGTAATAGCACCCGATATATCACCAGATATATATTGGATTTTACTCTGACCCTGAGTGTCCGGCCCCATGAGACGGTCGTTGTCTCGGCCCCTGGCGGTCCGAGGACGTCCCCGCTGCACAGATTCATGCGCCAGGGCCTCCTACAGGTAATGCACTTTCATTTATTGCGCTATCTGTAATAGCACCCGAGATATCACCAGATATATATTGGATTTTCCCCTGACCCTGAGTGTCCGGCCCCTTGAGACTGTCGTTTTCTCGGCCCCTGGTGGTCCGAGGTCGTTTCCGTTGCACAGATTCATGCGCCAGGGCCTCCTGCAGATAATTCACCTTGGTTTTTTGCGCTATCTCTAATAGCACCCGAGATATCACCAGATATATATAGGATTTTCCCCTGACCCTGAGTGTCCGGCCCCATGAGACTGTAGTTTTCTCGGCCCCTGGTGGTCCTTGGTCGTTCCCGCTGCACAGATTCATGCGCCAGGGCCTCCTACAGACAATGCACTTTGATTTATTGCGTTATCTGTAATAGCACCCGAGATATCACCACATATATATTGGATTTTTCCCTGACCCAGAGTGTCCGGCCCCCTCGAGACGGTGGTTTTCTCGGCCCCTGGTGGTCCGAGGTCGTTCCCGCTGCACAGCTTCAGGCGCCAGGGCCTCCTGCAGATAACTCACTTTGGTTTATTGCGCTATCTCTAATAGCACCCGAGATATCACCAGATATATATTGGATTTTTCCCTGACCCTGAGTGTCCGGCCCCATGAGACGGTGGTTTTCTCGGCCCCTGGTGGTCCGAGGTCGTTCCCGCTGCACAGATTCATGCGCCAGGGCCACCTGCAGATAATTCACTTTGGTTTATTGCGCTATCTCTAATAGCGCCCGAGATATCACCAGATATATATTGGATTTTTCCCTGACCCTGAGTGTCCGGCCCCATGAGACTGCGGTTTTCTCGGCCCCTGGTGGTCCGAGGTCGTTCCCGCTGCACACATTCATGCGCCAGGGCCTCATGCAGATAATTCACAATGGTTTATTGCGCTATCTCTAATAGCACCCGAGATATCACCAGATATATATTGGATTTTGCCCTGACCCTGAGTGTCCGGCCCCATGAGACTGTGGTTTTCTCGGCCCCTGGTGGTCCGAGGTTGTTCCCGCTGCACAGATTCATGCGCCAGGGCCTCCTACAGACAATGCACTTTGATTTATTGCGTTATCTGTAATAGCACCCGAGATATCACCACATATATATTGGATTTTTCCCTGACCCAGAGTGTCCGGCCCCCTCGAGACGGTGGTTTTCTCGGCCCCTGGTGGTCCGAGGTCGTTCCCGCTGCACAGCTTCAGGCGCCAGGGCCTCCTGCAGATAACTCACTTTGGTTTATTGCGCTATCTCTAATAGCACCCGAGATATCACCAGATATATATTGGATTTTTCCCTGACCCTGAGTGTCCGGCCCCATGAGACGGTGGTTTTCTCGGCCCCTGGTGGTCCGAGGTCGTTCCCGCTGCACACATTCATGCGCCAGGGCCACCTGCAGATAATTCACTTTGGTTTATTGCGGTATCTCTAATAGCGCCCGAGATATCACCAGATATATATTGGATTTTTCCCTGACCCTGAGTGTCCGGCCCCATGAGACTGCGGTTTTCTCGGCCCCTGGTGGTCCGAGGTCGTTCCCGCTGCACACATTCATGCGCCAGGGCCTCCTGCAGATAATTCACTTTGGTTTATTGCGCTATCTCTAATAGCGCCCGAGATATCACCATATATATATTGGATTTTTCCCTGACCCTGAGTGTCCGGCCCCATGAGACTGTGGTTTTCTCGGCCCCTGGTGGTCCGAGGTCGTTCCCGCTGCACACATTCATGCGCCAGGGCCTCCTGCCGATAATTCACTTTGATTTATCGCGCTATCTCTAATAGCACCCGAGATATCACCAGATATATGCTGGATTTTTACATGACCTTGGGTGACGGATTCCGAATATCTGTAATTTTCTCGGCCACTGGTGGTCCGAGGTCGTTCCTGCTGCACAGATTCATTCGCCAGTGCCTCCTACAGACAATGCACTTTGATTTATTGCGCTATCCGTAATAGCACCCGAGATATCACCAGATATATATTGGATTTTCCCCTGACCCTGAGTGTCCGGCCCCATGAGACTGTGGTTTTCTCGGCCCCTAGTGGTCCGAGGTCGTTCCCGCTGCACAGATTCATGCGCCAGGGCCTCCTACAGACAACGCACTTTGATTTATTGCGCTATCTGTAATAGCACCCAAGATATCACCAGATATATATTGGATTTTTCCCTGACCCTGAGTGTCCGGCCCCATGAGACGGTGGTTTTCTCGGCCCCTGGTCGTCCGAGGTCGTTCCCGCTGCCCAGATTCATGCGCCAGGGCCTCCTACAGACAATGCACTTTGATTTATTGCGCTATCTGCAATAGCACCCGAGATATCACCAGATATATGCTGGATTTTTACATGACCTAGGGTGTCCGGCCCCATGTCTCCGTGGTTTTCTCGGCCCCTGGTGATCCGAGGTCGTTCCCGCTGCACAGATTCATGCGCCAGGGCCTCCTACAGATAACTCACTTTGGTTTATTGCGCTATCTATAATAGCACCCGAGATATCACCAGATATATATTGGATTTTCCCCTGACCCTGAGTGGCCGGCCCCATGAGACGGTGGTCTTCTCGGCCCCTGGTGGTCCGAGGTCGTTCCCGCTGCCCAGATTCATGCGCCACGGCCTCCTACAGACAATGCACTTTGATTTATTGCGCTATCTGTAATAGCACCCGAGATATCACCAGATATATATTGGATATTTCCCTCACCCTGAGTGTCCATCCCCATGAGACGGTGGTTTTCTCGGCCCCTGGTGGACCGAGGTCGTTCCCGCTGCACAGATTCATGCGTTAGGGCCTCCTGCAGATAATTCACATTGGTTTATTGCGCTATCTCTAATAGCACCCGAGATATCACCAGATATATATTGGATTTTTCCCTGACCATGAGTGTCCGGCCCCATGAGACGCTGGTTTTCTCGGCCCCTGGTGGTCCGAGGACGTTCCCGCTTCCCAGATTCAGGCGCCAGGGCCTCCTGCAGATAAGTCACTTGGTTTATTGCGCTATCTCTAATAGCACCCGAGATATCACCAGATATATATTGGATTTTCCCCTGACCCTGAGTGTCCGGCCCCATGAGACGGTGGTTTTCTCGGCCCCTGGTGGTCCGAGGTCGATCCCGCTGCACAGATTCATGCGCCAGGGTCTCCTACAGACAATGCACTTTGATTTATTTCGCTATCTGTAATAGGACCCGAGATATCACCAGATATATATTGGATTTTCCCCAGACCCTGAGTGTCCGGCCGCATGAGACTGTAGTTTTCTCGGCCCCTGGTGGTCCTAGGTCGTTCCCGCTGCACAGATGCATGCGCCAGGGCCTCCTGCAGATAATTCCCTTTGGCTTACTGCGCTATCTCTAATAGCACCCGAGATATCACCAGATATATATTGGATTTTCCCCTCACCCTGAGTGGCCGGCCCCATGAGACGGTGGTCTTCTCGGCCCCTGGTGGGCCGAAGTCGTTCCCGCTGCCCAGATTCATGCGCCACGGCCTCCTACAGACAATGCACTTTGATTTTTTTGCGCTATCTGTAATAGCACCCGACATATCAACAGATATATATTGGATATTTCCCTCACCCTGAGTGTCCAGCCCCATGAGACGGTGGTTTTCTCGGCCCCCGGGTGGACCGAGGTCGTTCCCGCTGCACAGATTCATGCGCTAGGGCCTCCTGCAGATAATTCACTTTGGTTTATTGCGCTATCTCTAATAGCGACCGGGATATCACCAAATATATATTGGATTTTCCACTGACTCTGGGTGTCCGGCCCCATGAGACGGTGGTTTTCTCGGCACCTGGTGGTCCGAGGACGTTCCCGCTTCCCAGATTCAGGCGCCAGGACCTCCTGCAGATAACTCACTTGGTTGATTGCGCTATCTCTAATAGCACCCGAGATATCACCAGATATATATTGGATTTTTCCCTGACCCTGAGTGTCCGGCCCCATGAGACGGTGGTTTTCTCGGCCCCTGGTGGTCCGAGGTCGTTCCCGCTGCACAGATTCATGCGCCAGGGCCTCCTGCAGATAATTCACTTTCGTTTATTGCGCTATCTCTAATAGCACCCGAGATATCACCAGATATATATTGGATTTTACCCTGACCCTGAGGGTCCGGCCCCATGAGACGGTCGTTGTCTCGGCCCCTGGATGTCCGAGGTCGTTCCCGCTGCCCAGATTCAGGCGCCAGGGCCTCCTACAGACAATGCACTTTGATTTATTGCGCTATCTGCAATAGCACCCGAGATATCACCAGATATATGCTGGATTTTTACATGAACTAGGGTGTCCGGCCCCATGTGTCGGTGGTTTTCTCGGCCCCTGGTGATCCGAGGTCGTTCCCGCTGCACAGATTCATGCGCCCGGGCCTCCTGCAGATAATTCACTTTCGTTTATTGCGCTATCTCTAATAGCGCCCGAGATATCACCAGATATATATTGGATTTTTCCCTGACCCTGAGTGTCCGGCCCCATGAGACTGCGGTTTTCTCGGCCCCTGGTGGTCCGAGGTCGTTCCCGCTGCACACATTCATGCGCCAGGGCCTCCTGCAGATAATTCACTTTGGTTTATTGCGCTATCTCTAATAGCGCCCGAGATATCACCATATATATATTGGATTTTTCCCTGACCCTGAGTGTCCGGCCCCATGAGACTGTGGTTTTCTCGGCCCCTGGTGGTCCGAGGTCGTTCCCGCTGCACACATTCATGCGCCAGGGCCTCCTGCCGATAATTCACTTTGATTTATCGCGCTATCTCTAATAGCACCCGAGATATCACCAGATATATGCTGGATTTTTACATGACCTTGGGTGACGGATTCCGAATATCTGTAATTTTCTCGGCCACTGGTGGTCCGAGGTCGTTCCTGCTGCACAGATTCATTCGCCAGTGCCTCCTACAGACAATGCACTTTGATTTATTGCGCTATCCGTAATAGCACCCGAGATATCACCAGATATATATTGGATTTTCCCCTGACCCTGAGTGTCCGGCCCCATGAGACTGTGGTTTTCTCGGCCCCTAGTGGTCCGAGGTCGTTCCCGCTGCACAGATTCATGCGCCAGGGCCTCCTACAGACAACGCACTTTGATTTATTGCGCTATCTGTAATAGCACCCAAGATATCACCAGATATATATTGGATTTTTCCCTGACCCTGAGTGTCCGGCCCCATGAGACGGTGGTTTTCTCGGCCCCTGGTCGTCCGAGGTCGTTCCCGCTGCCCAGATTCATGCGCCAGGGCCTCCTACAGACAATGCACTTTGATTTATTGCGCTATCTGCAATAGCACCCGAGATATCACCAGATATATGCTGGATTTTTACATGACCTAGGGTGTCCGGCCCCATGTCTCGGTGGTTTTCTCGGCCCCTGGTGATCCGAGGTCGTTCCCGCTGCACAGATTCATGCGCCAGGGCCTCCTACAGATAACTCACTTTGGTTTATTGCGCTATCTATAATAGCACCCGAGATATCACCAGATATATATTGGATTTTCCCCTGACCCTGAGTGGCCGGCCCCATGAGACGGTGGTCTTCTCGGCCCCTGGTGGTCCGAGGTCGTTCCCGCTGCCCAGATTCATGCGCCACGGCCTCCTACAGACAATGCACTTTGATTTATTGCGCTATCTGTAATAGCACCCGAGATATCACCAGATATATATTGGATATTTCCCTCACCCTGAGTGTCCATCCCCATGAGACGGTGGTTTTCTCGGCCCCTGGTGGACCGAGGTCGTTCCCGCTGCACAGATTCATGCGTTAGGGCCTCCTGCAGATAATTCACATTGGTTTATTGCGCTATCTCTAATAGCACCCGAGATATCACCAGATATATATTGGATTTTTCCCTGACCATGAGTGTCCGGCCCCATGAGACGCTGGTTTTCTCGGCCCCTGGTGGTCCGAGGACGTTCCCGCTTCCCAGATTCAGGCGCCAGGGCCTCCTGCAGATAAGTCACTTGGTTTATTGCGCTATCTCTAATAGCACCCGAGATATCACCAGATATATATTGGATTTTCCCCTGACCCTGAGTGTCCGGCCCCATGAGACGGTGGTTTTCTCGGCCCCTGGTGGTCCGAGGTCGATCCCGCTGCACAGATTCATGCGCCAGGGTCTCCTACAGACAATGCACTTTGATTTATTTCGCTATCTGTAATAGGACCCGAGATATCACCAGATATATATTGGATTTTCCCCAGACCCTGAGTGTCCGGCCGCATGAGACTGTAGTTTTCTCGGCCCCTGGTGGTCCTAGGTCGTTCCCGCTGCACAGATGCATGCGCCAGGGCCTCCTGCAGATAATTCCCTTTGGCTTACTGCGCTATCTCTAATAGCACCCGAGATATCACCAGATATATATTGGATTTTCCCCTCACCCTGAGTGGCCGGCCCCATGAGACGGTGGTCTTCTCGGCCCCTGGTGGGCCGAAGTCGTTCCCGCTGCCCAGATTCATGCGCCACGGCCTCCTACAGACAATGCACTTTGATTTTTTTGCGCTATCTGTAATAGCACCCGACATATCAACAGATATATATTGGATATTTCCCTCACCCTGAGTGTCCAGCCCCATGAGACGGTGGTTTTCTCGGCCCCCGGGTGGACCGAGGTCGTTCCCGCTGCACAGATTCATGCGCTAGGGCCTCCTGCAGATAATTCACTTTGGTTTATTGCGCTATCTCTAATAGCGACCGGGATATCACCAAATATATATTGGATTTTCCACTGACTCTGGGTGTCCGGCCCCATGAGACGGTGGTTTTCTCGGCACCTGGTGGTCCGAGGACGTTCCCGCTTCCCAGATTCAGGCGCCAGGACCTCCTGCAGATAACTCACTTGGTTTATTGCGCTATCTCTAATAGCACCCGAGATATCACCAGATATATATTGGATTTTTCCCTGACCCTGAGTGTCCGGCCCCATGAGACGGTGGTTTTCTCGGCCCCTGGTGGTCCGAGGTCGTTCCCGCTGCACAGATTCATGCGCCAGGGCCTCCTGCAGATAATTCACTTTCGTTTATTGCGCTATCTCTAATAGCACCCGAGATATCACCAGATATATATTGGATTTTACCCTGACCCTGAGGGTCCGGCCCCATGAGTCGGTCGTTGTCTCGGCCCCTGGATGTCCGAGGTCGTTCCCGCTGCCCAGATTCAGGCGCCAGGGCCTCCTACAGACAATGCACTTTGATTTATTGCGCTATCTGCAATAGCACCCGAGATATCACCAGATATATGCTGGATTTTTACATGAACTAGGGTGTCCGGCCCCATGTGTCGGTGGTTTTCTCGGCCCCTGGTGATCCGAGGTCGTTCCCGCTGCACAGATTCATGCGCCCGGGCCTCCTGCAGATAATTCACTTTCGTTTATTGCGCTATCTCTAATAGCACCCGAGATATCACCAGATACATATTGGATTTTTCCCTCACCCTGAGTGTCCAGCCCCATGAGACGGTGGTTTTCTCGGCCCCTGGTGGACCGAGGTCGTTCCCGCTGCACAGATTCATGCGCCAGGGCCTCCTGCAGATAATTCACTTTGGTTTATTGCGCTATCTCTAATAGCGCCCGAGATATCACCAGATATATATTGGATTTTTCCCTGACCCTGAGTGTCCAGCCCCATGAGACGGTGGTTTTCTCGGACCCTGGTGATCCGTGGTCGATCCTGCTGCACAGATTGATACGCCAGGGCCTCCGGCAGATAATTCACTTTGGTTTATTGCGCTATCCCTAATAGCACCCGAGATATCACCAGATATATATTGGATTTTCCCTGACCCTGAGTGTCCGGCCCAATGTGACGGTGGTTTTCTCGGCCCCTGGTGGTCCGAGGTCGATCCCGCTGCACAGATTCATGCGCCAGGGTCTCCTACAGACAATGCACTTTGATTTATTTCGCTATCTGTAATAGGACCCGAGATATCACCAGATATATATTGGATTTTCCCCAGACCCTGAGTGTCCGGCCGCATGAGACTGTAGTTTTCTCGGCCCCTGGTGGTCCTAGGTCGTTCCCGCTGCACAGATGCATGCGCCAGGGCCTCCTGCAGATAATTCCCTTTGGCTTACTGCGCTATCTCTAATAGCACCCGAGATATCACCAGATATATATTGGATTTTCCCCTCACCCTGAGTGGCCGGCCCCATGAGACGGTGGTCTTCTCGGCCCCTGGTGGGCCGAAGTCGTTCCCGCTGCCCAGATTCATGCGCCACGGCCTCCTACAGACAATGCACTTTGATTTTTTTGCGCTATCTGTAATAGCACCCGACATATCAACAGATATATATTGGATATTTCCCTCACCCTGAGTGTCCAGCCCCATGAGACGGTGGTTTTCTCGGCCCCCGGGTGGACCGAGGTCGTTCCCGCTGCACAGATTCATGCGCTAGGGCCTCCTGCAGATAATTCACTTTGGTTTATTGCGCTATCTCTAATAGCGACCGGGATATCACCAAATATATATTGGATTTTCCACTGACTCTGGGTGTCCGGCCCCATGAGACGGTGGTTTTCTCGGCACCTGGTGGTCCGAGGACGTTCCCGCTTCCCAGATTCAGGCGCCAGGACCTCCTGCAGATAACTCACTTGGTTTATTGCGCTATCTCTAATAGCACCCGAGATATCACCAGATATATATTGGATTTTTCCCTGACCCTGAGTGTCCGGCCCCATGAGACGGTGGTTTTCTCGGCCCCTGGTGGTCCGAGGTCGTTCCCCCTGCACAGATTCATGCGCCAGGGCCTCCTGCAGATAATTCACTTTCGTTTATTGCGCTATCTCTAATAGCACCCGAGATATCACCAGATATATATTGGATTTTACCCTGACCCTGAGGGTCCGGCCCCATGAGACGGTCGTTGTCTCGGCCCCTGGATGTCCGAGGTCGTTCCCGCTGCCCAGATTCATGCGCCAGGGCCTCCTACAGACAATGCACTTTGATTTATTGCGCTATCTGCAATAGCACCCGAGATATCACCAGATATATGCTGGATTTTTACATGACCTAGGGTGTCCGGCCTCATGTGTCGGTGGTTTTCTCGGCCCCTGGTGATCCGAGGTCGTTCCCGCTGCACAGATTCATGCGCCAGGGCCTCCTGCAGATAATTCACTTTGGTTTATTGCGCTATCTCTAATAGCACCCGAGATATCACCAGATATACATCGGATTTTCCCCTGACCCTGAGTGTCCGGCCCCATGAGACTGTGGTTTTCTCGGCCCCTGGTGGTCCGAGGTCGTTCCCGCTGCACAGATTCATGCGCCAGGGCCTCCTGCAGATAATTCACTTTGGTTTATTGCGCTATCTCTAATAGCACCCGAGATATCACCAGATATATATTGGATTTTCCCCTGACCCTGAGTGTCCGGCCCCATGAGACTGTGGTTTTCTCGGCCCCTGGTGGTCCGAGGTCGTTCCCGCTGCACAGATTCATGCGCCAGGGCCTCCTGCAGATAATTCACTTTGGTTTATTGCGCTATCTCTAATAGCACCCGAGATATCACCAGATATATATTGGATTTTACCCTGACCCTGAGTGTCCGGCACCATGAGACTGTGGTTTTCTCGGCCCCTGGTGGTCCGAGGTTGTTTCCGCTGCACAGATTCATGCGCCAGGACCTCCTACAGACAATGCACTTTGATTTATTGCGCTATCTGTAATAGCACCCGATATATCACCAGATATATATTGGATTTTACCCTGACCCTGAGTGTCCGGCCCCATGAGACGGTCGTTGTCTCGGCCCCTGGCGGTCCGAGGACGTCCCCGCTGCACAGATTCATGCGCCAGGGCCTCCTACAGGTAATGCACTTTCATTTATTGCGCTATCTGTAATAGCACCCGAGATATCACCAGATATATATTGGATTTTCCCCTGACCCTGAGTGTCCGGCCCCTTGAGACTGTCGTTTTCTCGGCCCCTGGTGGTCCGAGGTCGTTTCCGTTGCACAGATTCATGCGCCAGGGCCTCCTGCAGATAATTCACCTTGGTTTTTTGCGCTATCTCTAATAGCACCCGAGATATCACCAGATATATAATGGATTTTTCCCTCACCCTGAGTGTCCAGCCCCATGAGACGGTGGTTTTCTCGGCCCCTGGTGGACCGAGGTCGTTCCCGCTGCACAGATTCATGCGCCAGGGCCTCCTGCAGATAATTCACTTTGGTTTATTGCGCTATCTCTAATAGCGCCCGAGATATCACCAGATATATATTGGATTTTTCCCTGACCCTGAGTGTCCAGCCCCATGAGACGGTGGTTTTCTCGGACCCTGGTGATCCGTGGTCGTTCCTGCTGCACAGATTGATACGCCAGGGCCTCCGGCAGATAATTCACTTTGGTTTATTGCGCTATCCCTAATAGCACCCGAGATATCACCAGATATATATTGGATTTTCCCTGACCCTGAGTGTCCGGCACCATGAGACTGTGGTTTTCTCGGCCCCTGGTGGTCCGAGGTTGTTTCCGCTGCACAGATTCATGCGCCAGGGCCTCCTACAGACAATGCACTTTGATTTATTGCGTTATCTGTAATAGCACCCGAGATATCACCACATATATATTGGATTTTTCCCTGACCCAGAGTGTCCGGCCCCCTCGAGACGGTGGTTTTCTCGGCCCCTGGTGGTCCGAGGTCGTTCCCGCTGCACAGCTTCAGGCGCCAGGGCCTCCTGCAGATAACTCACTTTGGTTTATTGCGCTATCTCTAATAGCACCCGAGATATCACCAGATATATATTGGATTTCTCCCTGACCCTGAGTGTCCGGCCCCATGAGACGGTGGTTTTCTCGGCCCCTGGTGGTCCGAGGTCGTTCCCGCTGCACAGATTCATGCGCCAGGGCCACCTGCAGATAATTCACTTTGGTTTATTGCGCTATCTCTACTAGCACCTGAGATATCACCCGATATATATTGGACATTTCCCTGAGCCTGAGTGTCCGGCCCCATGTGTCGGTGGTTTTCTCGGCCCCTGGTGGTCTCAGGTCGTTCCCGCTGCACAGATTCATGCGCCAGGGCCTCCTACAGACAATGCACTTTGATTTATTGCTCTATCTGTAATAGCACCCGAGATATCACCAGATATATATTGGATTTTCCCCTGACCCTGAGTGTCCGGCCCCATGAGACTGTGGTTTTCTCGGCCCCTGGTGGTCCGAGGTCGTTCCCGCTGCACAGATTCATGCGCCAGGGCCTCCTACAGACAATGCACTTTGATTTATTGCGCTATCTGTTATAGCACCCGAGATATCACCAGATATATATTGGATTTTACCCTGACCCTGAGTGTCCAGCCCCATGAGACGGTCGTTGTCTCGGCCCCTGGAGGTCCGACGACGTTCCCGCTGCACAGATTCATGCGCCAGGGCCTCCTACAGGTAATTCACTTTGGTTTATTGCGCTATCTGTGATAGCACCCGAGATATCACCAGATCTATATTGGATTTTCCCCTGACTCTGAGTGCCCGGCCCCATGAGACTGTGGTTTTCTCGGCCCCTGGTGGTCCGAGGTCGTTCCCGCTGCACAGATTCATGCGCCAGGGCCTCCTGCAGATAATTCACTTTGGTTTATTGCGCTATCTCTAATAGCACCCGAGATATCAGCAGATATATATTGGATTTTTCACTGACCCTGAGTGACCGGCCCCATGAGACGGTAGTTTTCTCGGCCCCTGGTGGTCCGAGGTCGTTCTCGCTGCACAGAATCATGCGCCAGGGCCTCCTGCAGATAATTCACTTTGGTTTATTGCGCTATCTCTAATAGCACCCGAGATATCACCAGATATATATTGGATTTTACCCTGACCCTGAGTGTCCGGCCCCATGAGACTGTGCTGTTCTCGGCCCCTGGTGGTCCGAGGTCGTTCCCGCTGCACAGATTCATGCGCCAGGACCTCCTACAGACAATGCACTTTGATTTATTGCGCTATCTGTAATAGCACCCGATATATCACCAGATATATATTGGATTTTACCCTGACCCTGAGTGTCCGGCCCCATGAGACGGTCGTTGTCTCGGCCCCTGGCGGTCCGAGGACGTCCCCGCTGCACAGATTCATGCGCCAGGGCCTCCTACAGGTAATGCACTTTCATTTATTGCGCTATCTGTAATAGCACCCGAGATATCACCAGATATATATTGGATTTTCCCCTGACCCTGAGTGTCCGGCCCCTTGAGACTGTCGTTTTCTCGGCCCCTGGTGGTCCGAGGTCGTTTCCGTTGCACAGATTCATGCGCCAGGGCCTCCTGCAGATAATTCACCTTGGTTTTTTGCGCTATCTCTAATAGCACCCGAGATATCACCAGATATATATTGGATTTTCCCCTGACCCTGAGTGTCCGGCCCCATGAGACTTTAGTTTTCTCGGCCCCTGGTGGTCCTAGGTCGTTCCCGCTGCACAGATTCATGCGCCAGGGGCTCCTACAGACAATGCACTTTGATTTATTGCGTTATCTGTAATAGCACCCGAGATATCACCACATATATATTGGATTTTTCCCTGACCCAGAGTGTCCGGCCCCCTCGAGACGGTGGTTTTCTCGGCCCCTGGTGGTCCGAGGTCGTTCCCGCTGCACAGCTTCAGGCGCCAGGGCCTCCTGCAGATAACTCACTTTGGTTTATTGCGCTATCTCTAATAGCACCCGGGATATCACCAGATATATATTGGATTTTTCCCTGACCCTGAGTGTCCGGCCCCATGAGACGGTGGTTTTCTCGGCCCCTGGTGGTCCGAGGTCGTTCCCGCTGCACAGATTCATGCCCCAGGGCCACCTGCAGATAATTCACTTTGGTTTATTGCGCTATCTCTAATAGCGCCCGAGATATCACCAGATATATATTGGATTTTTCCCTGACCCTGAGTGTCCGGCCCCATGAGACTGCGGTTTTCTCGGCCCCTGGTGGTCCGAGGTCGTTCCCGCTGCACACATTCATGCGCCAGGGCCTCCTGCAGATAATTCACAATGGTTTATTGCGCTATCTCTAATAGCACCCGAGATATCACCAGATATATATTGGATTTTGCCCTGACCCTGAGTGTCCGGCCCCATGAGACTGTGGTTTTCTCGGCCCCTGGTGGTCCGAGGTTGTTCCCGCTGCACAGATTCATGCGCGAGGGCCTCCTACAGACAATGCACTTTGATTTATTGCTCTATCTGTAATAGCACCCGAGATATCACCAGATATATATTGGATTTTCCCCTGACCCTGAGTGTCCGGCCCCATGAGACTGTGGTTTTCTCGGCCCCTGGTGGTCCGAGGTCGTTCCCGCTGCACAGATTCATGCGCCAGGGCCTCCTACAGACAATGCACTTTGATTTATTGCGCTATCTGTTATAGCACCCGAGATATCACCAGATATATATTGGATTTTACCCTGACCCTGAGTGTCCAGCCCCATGAGACGGTCGTTGTCTCGGCCCCTGGAGGTCCGACGACGTTCCCGCTGCACAGATTCTTGCGCCAGGGCCTCCTACAGGTAATTCACTTTGGTTTATTGCGCTATCTGTGATAGCACCCGAGATATCACCAGATCTATATTGGATTTTCCCCTGACTCTGCGTGCCCGGCCCCATGAGACTGTGGTTTTCTCGGCCCCTGGTGGTCCGAGGTCGTTCCCGCTGCACAGATTCATGCGCCAGGGCCTCCTGCAGATAATTCACTTTGGTTTATTGCGCTATCTCTAATAGCGCCCGAGATATCAGCAGATATATATTGGATTTTTCACTGACCCTGAGTGACCGGCCCCATGAGACGGTAGTTTTCTCGGCCCCTGGTGGTCCGAGGTCGTTCTCGCTGCACAGAATCATGCGCCAGGGCCTCCTGCAGATAATTCACTTTGGTTTATTGCGCTATCTCTAATAGCACCCGAGTTATCACCAGATATATATTGGATTTTCCCCTGACCCTGAGTGTCCGGCCCCATGAGACTGTGGTTTTCTCGGCCCCTGGTGGTCCGAGGTCGTTCCCGCTGCACAGAATCATGCGCCAGGACCTCCTACAGACAATGCACTTTGATTTATTGCGCTATCTGTAATAGCACCCGACATATCACCAGATATATATTGGATTTTACCCTGACCCTGAGTGTCCGGCCCCATGAGACGGTCGTTGTCTCCGCCCCTGGCGGTCTGAGGACGTCCCCGCTGCACAGATTCATGCGCCAGGGCCTCCTACAGGTAATGCACTTTGATTTATTGCGCTATCTGTAATAGCACCCGAGATATCACCAGATCTATATTGGATTTTCCACTGACCCTGAGTGTCCGGCCCCATGAGACTGTTGTTTTCTCGGCCCCTGGTGGTCCGAGGTCGTTCCCGCTGCACAGATTCATGCGCCAGGGCCTCCTACAAACAATGCACTTTGATTTATTGCGCTATCTGTAATAGCACCCGAGATATCAGCAGATATATATTGGATTTTTCACTGACCCTGAGTGTCCGGCCCCATGAGACGGTCGTTTTCTCGGCCCCTGGTGGTCCGAGGTCGTTCCCGCTGCACACATTCATGCGCCAGGGCCTCCTGCAGATAATTCACTTTGGTTTATTGCGCTATCTCTAATAGCACCCGAGATATCACCAGATATATATTGGATTTTCCCCTGACCCTGAGTGTCCGGCCCCATGAGACGGTCGTTGTCTCCGCCCCTGGTGGTCCGAGGTCGTTCCCGCTGCACAGATTCATGCGCCAGGGCCTCCTACAGACAATGCACTTTGATTTATTGCGCTATCTCTAATAGCACCCGAGATATCACCAGATATATATTGGATTTTCCCTGACCCTGAGTGTCCGGCCCAATGAGACTGTGGTTTTCTCGGCCCCTGGTGGTTCGAGGTCGTTCCCGCTGTACAGATTCATGCGCCAGGGCCTCCTACAGACAATGCACTTTGATTTATTGCGCTATCTGTAATAGCACCCGAGATATCACCAGATATATATTGGATTTTTCACTGACCCTGAGTGTCCGGCCCCATGAGACGGTCGTTTTCTCGGCCCCTGGTGGTCCGAGGTCGTTCCCGCTGCACACATTCATGCGCCAGGGCCTCCTGCAGATAATTCACTTTGGTTTATTGCGCTATCTCTGATAGCACCCGAGATATCACCAGATATATATTGGATTTTCCCCTGACCCTGAGTGTCCGGCCCCATGAGACTGTAGTTTTCTCGGCCCCTGGTGGTCCTAGGTCGTTCCCGCTGCACAGATTCATGCGCCAGGGCCTCCTACAAACAATGCACTTTGATTTATTGCGCTATCTGTAATAGCACCCGAGATATCAGCAGATATATATTGGATTTTTCACTGACCCTGAGTGTCCGGCCCCATGAGACGGTCGTTTTCTCGGCCCCTGGTGGTCCGAGGTCGTTCCCGCTGCACACATTCATGCGCCAGGGCCTCCTGCAGATAATTCACTTTGGTTTATTGCGCTATCTCTAATAGCACCCGAGATATCACCAGATATATATTGGATTTTCCCCTGACCCTGAGTGTCCGGCCCCATGAGACGGTCGTTGTCTCCGCCCCTGGTGGTCCGAGGTCGTTCCCGCTGCACAGACTCATGCGCCAGGGCCTCCTACAGACAATGCACTTTGATTTATTGCGCTATCTCTAATAGCACCCGAGATATCACCAGATATATATTGGATTTTCCCTGACCCTTTGTGTCCGGCCCAATGAGACTGTGGTTTTCTCGGCCCCTGGTGGTCCGAGGTCGTTCCCGCTGTACAGATTCATGCGCCAGGGCCTCCTACAGACAATGCACTTTGATTTATTGCGCTATCTGTAATAGCACCCGAGATATCACCAGATATATATTGGATTTTTCACTGACCCTGAGTGTCCGGCCCCATGAGACGGTCGTTTTCTCGGCCCCTGGGGGTCCGAGGTCGTTCCCGCTGCACACATTCATGCGCCAGGGCCTCCTGCAGATAATTCACTTTGGTTTATTGCGCTATCTCTGATAGCACCCGAGATATCACCAGATATATATTGGATTTTCCCCTGACCCTGAGTGTCTGGCCCCATGAGACTGTGGTTTTCTCGGCCCCTGGTGGTCCGAGGTCGTTCCCGCTGCACAGATTCATGCGCCAGGGCCTCCTGCAGATAATTCACTTTGGTTTATTGCGCTATCTCTAATAGCACCCGAGATATCACCAGATATATATTGGATTTTACCCTGACCCTGAGTGTCCGGCCCCATGAGACTGTGCTTTTCTCGGCCCCTGGTGGTCCGAGGTCGTTCCCGCTGCACAGATTCATGCGCCAGGACCTCCTACAGACAATGCACTTTGATTTATTGCGCTATCTGTAATAGCACCCGACATATCACCAGATATATATTGGATTTTACCCTGACCCTGAGTGTCCGGCCCCATGAGACGGTCGTTGTCTTGGCCCCTGGCGGTCCGAGGACGTCCCCGCTGCACAGATTCATGCGCCAGGGCCTCCTACAGGTAATGCACTTTCATTTATTGCGCTATCTGTAATAGCACCCGAGATATCACCAGATATATATTGGATTTTCCCCTGACCCTGAGTGTCCGGCCCCTTGAGACTGTCGTTTTCTCGGCCCCTGGTGGTCCGAGGTCGTTTCCGTTGCACAGATTCATGCGCCAGGGCCTCCTGCAGATAATTCACCTTGGTTTTTTGCGCTATCTCTAATAGCACCCGAGATATCACCAGATATATATTGGATTTTCCCCTGACCCTGAGTGTCCGGCCCCATGAGACTGTAGTTTTCTCGGCCCCTGGTGGTCCTAGGTCGTTCCCGCTGCACAGATTCATGCGCCAGGGCCTCCTACAGACAATGCACTTTTATGTATTGCGTTATCTGTAATAGCACCCGAGATATCACCACATATATATTGGATTTTTCCCTGACCCAGAGTGTCCGGCCCCCTCGAGACGGTGGTTTTCTCGGCCCCTGGTGGTCCGAGGTCGTTCCCGCTGCACAGCTTCAGGCGCCAGGGCCTCCTGCAGATAACTCACTTTGGTTTATTGCGCTATCTCTAATAGCACCCGAGATATCACCAGATATATATTGGATTTTTCCCTGACCCTGAGTGTCCGGCCCCATGAGACGGTGGTTTTCTCGGCCCCTGGTGGTCCGAGGTCGTTCCCGCTGCACAGATTCATGCGCCAGGGCCTCCTGCAGATAATTCACTTTGGTTTATTGCGCTATCTCTAATAGCGCCCGAGATATCACCAGATATATATTGGATTTTTCCCTGACCCTGAGTGTCCGGCCCCATGAGACTGCGGTTTTCTCGGCCCCTGGTGGTCCGAGGTCGTTCCCGCTGCACAGATTCATGCGCCAGGGCCTCCTACAGACAATGCACTTTGATTTATTGCTCTATCTGTAATAGCACCCGAGATATCACCAGATATATATTGGATTTTCCCCTGACCCTGAGTGTCCGGCCCCATGAGACTGTGGTTTTCTCGGCCCCTGGTGGTCCGAGGTCGTTCCCGCTGCACAGATTCATGCGCCAGGGCCTCCTACAAACAATGCACTTTGATTTATTGCGCTATCTGTAATAGCACCCGAGATATCAGCAGATATATATTGGATTTTTCACTGACCCTGAGTGTCCGGCCCCATGAGACGGTCGTTTTCTCGGCCCCTGGTGGTCCGAGGTCGTTCCCGCTGCACACATTCATGCGCCAGTGCCTCCTGCAGATAATTCACTTTGGTTTATTGCGCTATCTCTAATAGCACCCGAGATATCACCAGATATATATTGGATTTTACCCTGACCCTGAGTGTCCGGCCCCATGAGACTGTGCTTTTCTCGGCCCCTGGTGGTCCTAGGTCGTTCCCGCTGCACAGATTCAGGCGCCAGGGCCTGCTACAGACAATGCACTTTGATTTATTGCGTTATCTGTAATAGCACCCGAGATATCACCACATATATATTGGATTTTTCCCTGACCCAGAGTGTCCGCACCCTCGAGACGGTGGTTTTCTCGGCCCCTGGTGGTCCGAGGTCGTTCCCGCTGCACAGCTTCAGGCGCCAGGGCCTCCTGCAGATAACTCACTTTGGTTTATTGCGCTATCTCTAATAGCACCCGAGATATCACCAGATATATATTGGATTTTTCCCTGACCCTGAGTGTCCGGCCCCATGAGACGGTGGTTTTCTCGGCCCCTGGTGGTCCGAGGTCGTTGCCGCTGCACACTTTCATGCGCCAGGAACTCCTGCAGATAATTCACTTTGGTTTATTGCGCTATCTCTAATAGCGCCCGAGATATCACCAGATATATATTGGATTTTTCCCTGACCCTGAGTGTCCGGCCCCATGAGACTGCGGTTTTCTCGGCCCCTGGTGGTCCGAGGTCGTTCCCGCTGCACACATTCATGCGCCAGGGCCTCCTGCAGATAATTCACTATGGTTTATTGCGCTATCTCTAATAGCACCCGAGATATCACCAGATATATATTGGATTTTCCCTGACCCTGAGTGTCCGGCCCAATGAGACTGTGGTTTTCTCGGCCCCTGGTGGTCCGAGGTCGTTCCCGCTGTACAGATTCATGCGCCAGGGCCTCCTACAGACAATGCACTTTGATTTATTGCGCTATCTGTAATAGCGCCCGAGATATCACCAGATATATATTGGATTTTTCACTGACCCTGAGTGTCCGGCCCCATGAGACGGTCGTTTCCTCGGCCCCTGGTGGTCCGAGGTCGTTCCCGCTGCACACATTCATGCGCCAGGGCCTCCTGCAGATAATTCACTTTGGTTTATTGCGCTATCTCTGATAGCACCCGAGATATCACCAGATATATATTGGATTTTACCCTGACCCTGAGTGTCCGGCCCCATGAGACTGTGCTTTTCTCGGCCCCTGGTGGTCCGAGGTCGTTCCCGCTGCACAGATTCATGCGCCAGGACCTCCTACAGACAATGCACTTTGATTTATTGCGCTATCTGTAATAGCACCCGACATATCACCAGATATATATTGGATTTTACCCTGACCCTGAGTGTCCGGCCCCATGAGACGGTCGTTGTCTCGGCCCCTGGCGGTCCGAGGACGTCCCCGCTGCACAGATTCATGCGCCAGGGCCTCCTACAGGTAATGCACTTTCATTTATTGCGCTATCTGTAATAGCACCCGAGATATCACCAGATATATATTGGATTTTCCCCTGACCCTGAGTGTCCGGCCCCTTGAGACTGTCGTTTTCTCGGCCCCTGGTGGTCCGAGGTCGTTTCCGTTGCACAGATTCATGCGCCAGGGCCTCCTGCAGATAATTCACCTTGGTTTTTTGCGCTATCTCTAATAGCACCCGAGATATCACCAGATATATATTGGATTTTCCCCTGACCCTGAGTGTCCGGCCCCATGAGACTGTAGTTTTCTCGGCCCCTGGTGGTCCTAGGTCGTTCCCGCTGCACAGATTCAGGCGCCAGGGCCTGCTACAGACAATGCACTTTGATTTATTGCGTTATCTGTAATAGCACCCGAGATATCACCACATATATATTGGATTTTTCCCTGACCCAGAGTGTCCGCACCCTCGAGACGGTGGTTTTCTCGGCCCCTGGTGGTCCGAGGTCGTTCCCGCTGCACAGCTTCAGGCGCCAGGGCCTCCTGCAGATAACTCACTTTGGTTTATTGCGCTATCTCTAATAGCACCCGAGATATCACCAGATATATATTGGATTTTTCCCTGACCCTGAGTGTCCGGCCCCATGAGACGGTGGTTTTCTCGGCCCCTGGTGGTCCGAGGTCGTTGCCGCTGCACAGATTCATGCGCCAGGGCCTCCTGCAGATAATTCACTTTGGTTTATTGCGCTATCTCTAATAGCGCCCGAGATATCACCAGATATATATTGGATTTTTCCCTGACCCTGAGTGTCCGGCCCCATGAGACTGCGGTTTTCTCGGCCCCTGGTGGTCCGAGGTCGTTCCCGCTGCACACATTCATGCGCCAGGGCCTCCTGCAGATAATTCACTATGGTTTATTGCGCTATCTCTAATAGCACCCGAGATATCACCAGATATATATTGGATTTTCCCTGACCCTGAGTGTCCGGCCCAATGAGACTGTGGTTTTCTCGGCCCCTGGTGGTCCGAGGTCGTTCCCGCTGTACAGATTCATGCGCCAGGGCCTCCTACAGACAATGCACTTTGATTTATTGCGCTATCTGTAATAGCGCCCGAGATATCACCAGATATATATTGGATTTTTCACTGACCCTGAGTGTCCGGCCCCATGAGACGGTCGTTTCCTCGGCCCCTGGTGGTCCGAGGTCGTTCCCGCTGCACACATTCATGCGCCAGGGCCTCCTGCAGATAATTCACTTTGGTTTATTGCGCTATCTCTGATAGCACCCGAGATATCACCAGATATATATTGGATTTTACCCTGACCCTGAGTGTCCGGCCCCATGAGACTGTGGTTTTCTCGGCCCCTGGTGGTCCGAGGTCGTTCCCGCTGCACAGATTCATGCGCCAGGACCTCCTACAGACAATGCACTTTGATTTATTGCGCTATCTGTAATAGCACCCGACATATCACCAGATATATATTGGATTTTACCCTGACCCTGAGTGTCCGGCCCCATGAGACGGTCGTTGTCTCGGCCCCTGGCGGTCCGAGGACGTCCCCGCTGCACAGATTCATGCGCCAGGGCCTCCTACAGGTAATGCTCTTTCATTTATTGCGCTATCTGTAATAGCACCCGAGATATCACCAGATATATATTGGATTTTCCCCTGACCCTGAGTGTCCGGCCCCTTGAGACTGTCGTTTTCTCGGCCCCTGGTGGTCCGAGGTCGTTTCCGTTGCACAGATTCATGCGCCAGGGCCTCCTGCAGATAATTCACCTTGGTTTTTTGCGCTATCTCTAATAGCACCCGAGATATCACCAGATATATATTGGATTTTCCCCTGACCCTGAGTGTCCGGCCCCATGAGACTGTAGTTTTCTCGGCCCCTGGTGGTCCTAGGTCGTTCCCGCTGCACAGATTCAGGCGCCAGGGCCTCCTACAGACAATGCACTTTGATTTATTGCGTTATCTGTAATAGCACCCGAGATATCACCACATATATATTGGATTTTTCCCTGACCCAGAGTGTCCGGCCCCCTCGAGACGGTGGTTTTCTCGGCCCCTGGTGGTCCGAGGTCGTTCCCGCTGCACAGCTTCAGGCGCCAGGGCCTCCTGCAGATAACTCACTTTGGTTTATTGCGCTATCTCAAATAGCACCCGAGATATCACCAGATATATATTGGATTTTTCCCTGACCCTGAGTGTCCGGCCCCATGAGACGGTGGTTTTCTCGGCCCCTGGTGGTCCGAGGTCGTTCCCGCTGCACAGATTCATGCGCCAGGGCCTCCTGCAGATAATTCACTTTGGTTTATTGCGCTATCTCTAATAGCGCCCGAGATATCACCAGATATATATTGGATTTTACCCTGACCCTGAGTGTCCGGCCCCATGAGACGGTCGTTGTCTCGGCCCCTGGCGGTCCGAGGACGTCCCCGCTGCACAGATTCATGCGCCAGGGCCTCCTACAGGTAATGCACTTTCATTTATTGCGCTATCTGTAATAGCACCCGAGATATCACCAGATATATATTGGATTTTCCCCTGACCATGAGTGTCCGGCCCCTTGAGACTGTCGTTTTCTCGGCCCCTGGTGGTCCGAGGTCGTTTCCGTTGCACAGATTCATGCGCCAGGGCCTCCTGCAGATAATTCACCTTGGTTTTTTGCGCTATCTCTAATAGCACCCGAGATATCACCAGATATATATTGGATTTTCCCCAGACCCTGAGTGTCCGGCCCCATGAGACTGTAGTTTTCTCGGCCCCTGGTGGTCCTAGGTCGTTCCCGCTGCACAGATTCATGCGCCAGGGCCTCCTACAGACAATGCACTTTGATTTATTGCGTTATCTGTAATAGCACCCGAGATATCACCACATATATATTGGATTTTTCCCTGACCCAGAGTGTCCGGCCCCCCCGAGACGGTGGTTTTCTCGGCCCCTGGTGGTCCGAGGTCGTTCCCGCTGCACAGCTTCAGGCGCCAGGGCCTCCTACAGGTAATTCACTTTGGTTTATTGCGCTATCTGTGATAGCACCCGAGATATCACCAGATCTATATTGGATTTTCTCCTGACTCTGCGTGCCCGGCCCCATGAGACCGTGGTTTTCTCGGCCCCTGGTGGTCCGAGGTCGTTCCCGCTGCACAGATTCATGCGCCAGGGCCTCCTGCAGATAATTCACTTTGGTTTATTGCGCTATCTCTAATAGCACCCGAGATATCAGCAGATATATATTGGATTTTTCACTGACCCTGAGTGACCGGCCCCATGAGACGGTAGTTTTCTCGGCCCCTGGTGGTCCGAGGTCGTTCTCGCTGCACAGAATCATGCGCCAGGGCCTCCTGCAGATAATTCACTTTGGTTTATTGCGCTATCTCTAATAGCACCCGAGTTATCACCAGATATATATTGGATTTTCCCCTGACCCTGAGTGTCCGGCCCCATGAGACTGTGGTTTTCTCGGCCCCTGGTGGTCCGAGGTCGTTCCCGCTGCACAGATTCATGCGCCAGGACCTCCTACAGACAATGCACTTTGATTTATTGCGATATCTGTAATAGCACCCGACATATCACCAGATATATATTGGATTTTACCCTGACCCTGAGTGTCCGGCCCCATGAGACGGTCGTTGTCTCCGCCCCTGGCGGTCTGAGGACGTCCCCGCTGCACAGATTCATGCGCCAGGGCCTCCTACAGGTAATGCACTTTGATTTATTGCGCTATCTGTAATAGCACCCGAGATATCACCAGATCTATATTGGATTTTCCACTGACCCTGAGTGTCCGGCCCCATGAGACTGTTGTTTTCTCGGCCCCTGGTGGTCCGAGGTCGTTCCCGTTGCACAGATTTATGCACCAGGGCCTCCTGCAGATAATTCACTTTGGTTTATTGCGCTATCTCTAATAGCACCCGAGATATCACCAGATATATATTGGATTTTTCACTGACCCTGAGCGTCCGGCCCCATGAGACGGTCGTTTTCTCGGTCCCTGGTGGTCCGAGGTCGTTCCCGCTGCACACGTTCATGCAACAGGGTCTCCTACAGACAATACACTTTGATTTATTGCGCTATCTGTAATAGCACCCGAGATATCACCAGATCTATATTGGATTTTCCCCTGACCCTGAGTGTCCGGCCCCATGAGACTGTGGTTTTCTCGGCCCCTGGTGGTCCGAGGTCGTTCCCGCTGCACAGATTCATGCGCCAGGGCCTCCTACAAACAATGCACTTTGATTTATTGCGCTATCTGTAATAGCACCCGAGATATCAGCAGATATATATTGGATTTTTCACTGACCCTGAGTGTCCGGCCCCATGAGACGGTCGTTTTCTCGGCCCCTGGTGGTCCGAGGTCGTTCCCGCTGCACACATTCATGCGCCAGGGCCTCCTGCAGATAATTCACTTTGGTTTATTGCGCTATCTCTAATAGCACCCGAGATATCACCAGATATATATTGGATTTTCCCCTGACCCTGAGTGTCCGGCCCCATGAGACGGTCGTTGTCTCCGCCCCTGGTGGTCCGAGGTCGTTCCCGCTGCACAGATTCATGCGCGAGGGCCTCCTACAGACAATGCACTTTGATTTATTGCTCTATCTGTAATAGCACCCGAGATATCACCAGATATATATTGGATTTTCCCCTGACCCTGAGTGTCCGGTCCCATGAGACTGTGGTTTTCTCGGCCCCTGGTGGTCCGAGGTCGTTCCCGCTGCACAGATTCATGCGCCAGGGCCTCCTACAAACAATGCACTTTGATTTATTGCGCTATCTGTAATAGCACCCGAGATATCAGCAGATATATATTGGATTTTTCACTGACCCTGAGTGTCCGGCCCCATGAGACGGTCGTTTTCTCGGCCCCTGGTGGTCCGAGGTCGTTCCCGCTGCACACATTCATGCGCCAGGGCCTCCTGCAGATAATTCACTTTGGTTTATTGCGCTATCTCTAATAGCACCCGAGATATCACCAGATATATATTGGATTTTACCCTGACCCTGAGTGTCCGGCCCCATGAGACTGTGCTTTTCTCGGCCCCTGGTGGTCCTAGGTCGTTCCCGCTGCACAGATTCAGGCGCCAGGGCCTCCTACAGACAATGCACTTTGATTTATTGCGTTATCTGTAATAGCACCCGAGATATCACCACATATATATTGGATTTTTCCCTGACCCAGAGTGTCCGGCCCCCTCGAGACGGTGGTTTTCTCGGCCCCTGGTGGTCCGAGGTCGTTCCCGCTGCACAGCTTCAGGCGCCAGGGCCTCCTGCAGATAACTCACTTTGGTTTATTGCGCTATCTCTAATAGCACCCGAGATATCACCAGATATATATTGGATTTTTCCCTGACCCTGAGTGTCCGGCCCCATGAGACGGTGGTTTTCTCGGCCCCTGGTGGTCCGAGGTCGTTGCCGCTGCACAGATTCATGCGCCAGGGCCTCCTGCAGATAATTCACTTTGGTTTATTGCGCTATCTCTAATAGCGCCCGAGATATCACCAGATATATATTGGATTTTTCCCTGACCCTGAGTGTCCGGCCCCATGAGACTGCGGTTTTCTCGGCCCCTGGTGGTCCGAGGTCGTTCCCGCTGCACACATTCATGCGCCAGGGCCTCCTGCAGATAATTCACTATGGTTTATTGCGCTATCTCTAATAGCACCCGAGATATCACCAGATATATATTGGATTTTCCCTGACCCTGAGTGTCCGGCCCAATGAGACTGTGGTTTTCTCGGCCCCTGGTGGTCCGAGGTCGTTCCCGCTGTACAGATTCATGCGCCAGGGCCTCCTACAGACAATGCACTTTGATTTATTGCGCTATCTGTAATAGCACCCGAGATATCACCAGATATATATTGGATTTTTCACTGACCCTGAGTGTCCGGCCCCATGAGACGGTCGTTTCCTCGGCCCCTGGTGGTCCGAGGTCGTTCCCGCTGCACACATTCATGCGCCAGGGCCTCCTGCAGATAATTCACTTTGGTTTATTGCGCTATCTCTGATAGCACCCGAGATATCACCAGATATATATTGGATTTTCCCCTGACCCTGAGTGTCCGGCCCCATGAGACTGTGGTTTTCTCGGCCCCTGGTGGTCCGAGGTCGTTCCCGCTGCACAGATTCATGCGCCAGGGCCTCCTGCAGATAATTCACTTTGGTTTATTGCGCTATCTCTAATAGCACCCGAGATATCACCAGATATATATTGGATTTTACCCTGACCCTGAGTGTCCGGCCCCATGAGACTGTGCTTTTCTCGGCCCCTGGTGGTCCGAGGTCGTTCCCGCTGCACAGATTCATGCGCCAGGACCTCCTACAGACAATGCACTTTGATTTATTGCGCTATCTGTAATAGCACCCGACATATCACCAGATATATATTGGATTTTACCCTGACCCTGAGTGTCCGGCCCCATGAGACGGTCGTTGTCTCGGCCCCTGGCGGTCCGAGAACGTCCCCGCTGCACAGATTCATGCGCCAGGGCCTCCTACAGGTAATGCACTTTCATTTATTGCGCTATCTGTAATAGCACCCGAGATATCACCAGATATATATTGGATTTTCCCCTGACCCTGAGTGTCCGGCCCCTTGAGACTGTCGTTTTCTCGGCCCCTGGTGGTCCGAGGTCGTTTCCGTTGCACAGATCCATGCGCCAGGGCCTCCTGCAGATAATTCACCTTGGTTTTTTGCGCTATCTCTAATAGCACCCGAGATATCACCAGATATATATTGGATTTTCCCCTGACCCTGAGTGTCCGGCCCCATGAGACTGTAGTTTTCTCGGCCCCTGGTGGTCCTAGGTCGTTCCCGCTGCACAGATTCAGGCGCCAGGGCCTCCTACAGACAATGCACTTTGATTTATTGCGTTATCTGTAATAGCACCCGAGATATCACCACATATATATTGGATTTTTCCCTGACCCAGAGTGTCCGGCCCCCTTGAGACGGTGGTTTTCTCGGCCCCTGGTGGTCCGAGGTCGTTCCCGCTGCACAGCTTCAGGCGCCAGGGCCTCCTGCAGATAACTCACTTTGGTTTATTGCGCTATCTCTAATAGCACCCGAGATATCACCAGATATATATTGGATTTTTCCCTGACCCTGAGTGTCCGGCCCCATGAGACGGTGGTTTTCTCGGCCCCTGGTGGTCCGAGGTCGTTCCCGCTGCACAGATTCATGCGCCAGGGCCTCCTGCAGATAATTCACTTTGGTTTATTGCGCTATCTCTAATAGCGCCCGAGATATCACCAGATATATATTGGATTTTTCCCTGACCCTGAGTGTCCGGCCCCATGAGACGGTGGTTTTCTCGGCCCCTGGTCGTCCGAGGTCGTTCCCGCTGCACAGATTCAAGCGCCAGGGCCTCCTGCAGATAATTCACTTTGGTTTATTGCGCTATCTCTAATAGCGCCCGAGATATCACCAGATATATATTGGATTTTTCCCTGACCCTGAGTGTCCGGCCCCATGAGACTGCGGTTTTCTCGGCCCCTGGTGGTCCGAGGTCGTTCCCGCTGCACACATTCATGCGCCAGGGCCTCCTGCAGATAATTCACTATGGTTTATTGCGCTATCTCTAATAGCACCCGAGATATCAGCAGATATATATTGGATTTTTCCCTGACCCTGAGTGTCCGGCCCCATGAGACGGTGGTTTTCTCGGCCCCTGGTGGTCCGAGGTCGTTCCCGCTGCACAGATTCATGCGCCAGGGCCTCCTGCAGATAATTCACTTTGGTTTATTGCGCTATCTCTAATAGCGCCCGAGATATCACCAGATATATATTGGATTTTTCCCTGACCCTGAGTGTCCGGCCCCATGAGACTGCGGTTTTCTCGGCCCCTGGTGGTCCGAGGTCGTTCCCGCTGCACACATTCATGCGCCAGGGCCTCCTGCAGATAATTCACTATGGTTTATTGCGCTATCTCTAATAGCACCCGAGATATCAGCAGATATATATTGGATTTTTCCCTGACCCTGAGTGTCCGGCCCCATGAGACTGTGGTTTTCTCGGCCCCTGGTGGTCCGAGGTCGTTCCCGCTGCACAGATTCATGCGCCAGGGCCTCCTACAGACAATTCACTTTGGTTTATTGCGCTATCTGTGATAGCACCCGACATATCACCAGATATATATTGGATTTTCCCCTGACCCTGAGTGTCCGGCCCCATGAGACCGTGGTTTTCTCGGCCCCTGGTGGTCCGAGGTCGTTCCCGCTGCACAGATTCATGCGCCAGGGCCTCCTGCAGATAATTCACTTTGGTTTATTGCGCTATCTCTAATAGCACCCGAGATATCAGCAGATATATATTGGATTTTCCCCTGACCCTGAGTGACCGGCCCCATGAGACGGTAGTTTTCTCGGCCCCTGGTGGTCCGAGGTCGTTCTCGCTGCACAGAATCATGCGCCAGGGCCTCCTGCAGATAATTCACTTTGGTTTATTGCGCTATCTCTAATAGCACCCGAGTTATCACCAGATATATATTGGATTTTCCCCTGACCCTGAGTGTCCGGCCCCATGAGACTGTGGTTTTCTCGGCCCCTGGTGGTCCGAGGTCGTTCCCGCTGCACAGATTCATGCGCCAGGACCTCCTACAGACAATGCACTTTGATTTATTGCGATATCTGTAATAGCACCCGACATATCACCAGATATATATTGGATTTTACCCTGACCCTGAGTGTCCGGCCCCATGAGACGGTCGTTGTCTCCGCCCCTGGCGGTCTGAGGACGTCCCCGCTGCACAGATTCATGCGCCAGGGCCTCCTACAGGTAATGCACTTTGATTTATTGCGCTATCTGTAATAGCACCCGAGATATCACCAGATCTATATTGGATTTTCCACTGACCCTGAGTGTCCGGCCCCATGAGACTGTTGTTTTCTCGGCCCCTGGTGGTCCGAGGTCGTTCCCGTTGCACAGATTTATGCACCAGGGCCTCCTGCAGATAATTCACTTTGGTTTATTGCGCTATCTCTAATAGCACCCGAGATATCACCAGATATATATTGGATTTTTCACTGACCCTGAGCGTCCGGCCCCATGAGACGGTCGTTTTCTCGGTCCCTGGTGGTCCGAGGTCGTTCCCGCTGCACACGTTCATGCAACAGGGTCTCCTACAGACAATACACTTTGATTTATTGCGCTATCTGTAATAGCACCCGAGATATCACCAGATCTATATTGGATTTTCCCCTGACCCTGAGTGTCCGGCCCCATGAGACTGTGGTTTTCTCGGCCCCTGGTGGTCCGAGGTCGTTCCCGCTGCACAGATTCATGCGCCAGGGCCTCCTACAAACAATGCACTTTGATTTATTGCGCTATCTGTAATAGCACCCGAGATATCAGCAGATATATATTGGATTTTTCACTGACCCTGAGTGTCCGGCCCCATGAGACGGTCGTTTTCTCGGCCCCTGGTGGTCCGAGGTCGTTCCCGCTGCACACATTCATGCGCCAGGGCCTCCTGCAGATAATTCACTTTGGTTTATTGCGCTATCTCTAATAGCACCCGAGATATCACCAGATATATATTGGATTTTACCCTGACCCTGAGTGTCCGGCCCCATGAGACTGTGCTTTTCTCGGCCCCTGGTGGTCCTAGGTCGTTCCCGCTGCACAGATTCAGGCGCCAGGGCCTCCTACAGACAATGCACTTTGATTTATTGCGTTATCTGTAATAGCACCCGAGATATCACCACATATATATTGGATTTTTCCCTGACCCAGAGTGTCCGGCCCCCTCGAGACGGTGGTTTTCTCGGCCCCTGGTGGTCCGAGGTCGTTCCCGCTGCACAGCTTCAGGCGCCAGGGCCTCCTGCAGATAACTCACTTTGGTTTATTGCGCTATCTCTAATAGCACCCGAGATATCACCAGATATATATTGGATTTTTCCCTGACCCTGAGTGTCCGGCCCCATGAGACGGTGGTTTTCTCGGCCCCTGGTGGTCCGAGGTCGTTGCCGCTGCACAGATTCATGCGCCAGGGCCTCCTGCAGATAATTCACTTTGGTTTATTGCGCTATCTCTAATAGCGCCCGAGATATCACCAGATATATATTGGATTTTTCCCTGACCCTGAGTGTCCGGCCCCATGAGACTGCGGTTTTCTCGGCCCCTGGTGGTCCGAGGTCGTTCCCGCTGCACACATTCATGCGCCAGGGCCTCCTGCAGATAATTCACTATGGTTTATTGCGCTATCTCTAATAGCACCCGAGATATCACCAGATATATATTGGATTTTCCCTGACCCTGAGTGTCCGGCCCAATGAGACTGTGGTTTTCTCGGCCCCTGGTGGTCCGAGGTCGTTCCCGCTGTACAGATTCATGCGCCAGGGCCTCCTACAGACAATGCACTTTGATTTATTGCGCTATCTGTAATAGCACCCGAGATATCACCAGATATATATTGGATTTTTCACTGACCCTGAGTGTCCGGCCCCATGAGACGGTCGTTTCCTCGGCCCCTGGTGGTCCGAGGTCGTTCCCGCTGCACACATTCATGCGCCAGGGCCTCCTGCAGATAATTCATTTTGGTTTATTGCGCTATCTCTGATAGCACCCGAGATATCAAAAGATATATATGGGATTTTCCCCTGACCCTGAGTGTCCGGCCCCATGAGACTGTGGTTTTCTCGGCCCCTGGTGGTCCGAGGTCGTTCCCGCTGCACAGATTCATGCGCCAGGGCCTCCTGCAGATAATTCACTTTGGTTTATTGCGCTATCTCTAATAGCACCCGAGATATCACCAGATATATATTGGATTTTACCCTGACCCTGAGTGTCCGGCCCCATGAGACTGTGCTTTTCTCGGCCCCTGGTGGTCCGAGGTCGTTCCCGCTGCACAGATTCATGCGCCAGGACCTCCTACAGACAATGCACTTTGATTTATTGCGCTATCTGTAATAGCACCCGACATATCACCAGATATATATTGGATTTTACCCTGACCCTGAGTGTCCGGCCCCATGAGACGGTCGTTGTCTCGGCCCCTGGCGGTCCGAGAACGTCCCCGCTGCACAGATTCATGCGCCAGGGCCTCCTACAGGTAATGCACTTTCATTTATTGCGCTATCTGTAATAGCACCCGAGATATCACCAGATATATATTGGATTTTCCCCTGACCCTGAGTGTCCGGCCCCTTGAGACTGTCGTTTTCTCGGCCCCTGGTGGTCCGAGGTCGTTTCCGTTGCACAGATCCATGCGCCAGGGCCTCCTGCAGATAATTCACCTTGGTTTTTTGCGCTATCTCTAATAGCACCCGAGATATCACCAGATATATATTGGATTTTCCCCTGACCCTGAGTGTCCGGCCCCATGAGACTGTAGTTTTCTCGGCCCCTGGTGGTCCTAGGTCGTTCCCGCTGCACAGATTCAGGCGCCAGGGCCTCCTACAGACAATGCACTTTGATTTATTGCGTTATCTGTAATAGCACCCGAGATATCACCACATATATATTGGATTTTTCCCTGACCCAGAGTGTCCGGCCCCCTTGAGACGGTGGTTTTCTCGGCCCCTGGTGGTCCGAGGTCGTTCCCGCTGCACAGCTTCAGGCGCCAGGGCCTCCTGCAGATAACTCACTTTGGTTTATTGCGCTATCTCTAATAGCACCCGAGATATCACCAGATATATATTGGATTTTTCCCTGACCCTGAGTGTCCGGCCCCATGAGACGGTGGTTTTCTCGGCCCCTGGTGGTCCGAGGTCGTTCCCGCTGCACAGATTCATGCGCCAGGGCCTCCTGCAGATAATTCACTTTGGTTTATTGCGCTATCTCTAATAGCGCCCGAGATATCACCAGATATATATTGGATTTTTCCCTGACCCTGAGTGTCCGGCCCCATGAGACGGTGGTTTTCTCGGCCCCTGGTCGTCCGAGGTCGTTCCCGCTGCACAGATTCAAGCGCCAGGGCCTCCTGCAGATAATTCACTTTGGTTTATTGCGCTATCTCTAATAGCGCCCGAGATATCACCAGATATATATTGGATTTTTCCCTGACCCTGAGTGTCCGGCCCCATGAGACTGCGGTTTTCTCGGCCCCTGGTGGTCCGAGGTCGTTCCCGCTGCACACATTCATGCGCCAGGGCCTCCTGCAGATAATTCACTATGGTTTATTGCGCTATCTCTAATAGCACCCGAGATATCAGCAGATATATATTGGATTTTTCCCTGACCCTGAGTGTCCGGCCCCATGAGACGGTGGTTTTCTCGGCCCCCGGTGGTCCGAGGTCGTTCCCGCTGCACAGATTCATGCGCCAGGGCCTCCTGCAGATAATTCACTTTGGTTTATTGCGCTATCTCTAATAGCGCCCGAGATATCACCAGATATATATTGGATTTTTCCCTGACCCTGAGTGTCCGGCCCCATGAGACTGCGGTTTTCTCGGCCCCTGGTGGTCCGAGGTCGTTCCCGCTGCACACATTCATGCGCCAGGGCCTCCTGCAGATAATTCACTATGGTTTATTGCGCTATCTCTAATAGCACCCGAGATATCAGCAGATATATATTGGATTTTTCCCTGACCCTGAGTGTCCGGCCCCATGAGACTGTGGTTTTCTCGGCCCCTGGTGGTCCGAGGTCGTTCCCGCTGCACAGATTCATGCGCCAGGGCCTCCTACAGACAATTCACTTTGGTTTATTGCGCTATCTCTAATAGCACCCGACATATCACCAGATATATATTGGATTTTCCCCTGACCCTGAGTGTCCGGCCCCATGAGACTGTGGTTTTCTCGGCCCCTGGTGGTCCGAGGTCGTTCCCGTTGCACAGATTCATGCGCCAGGGCCTCCTACAGGTAATGCACTTTGATTTATTGCGCTATCTGTAATAGCACCCGAGATATCACCAGATCTATATTGGATTTTCCCCTGACCCTGAGTGTCCGGCCCCAAGAGACTGCGGTTTTCTCGGCCCCTGGTGGTCCGAGGACGTTCCCGTTGCACAGATTCATGCGCCCGGGCCTCCTGCAGATAATTCACTTTGGTTTATTGCGCTATCTGTGATAGCACCCGAGATATCACCAGATCTATATTGGATTTTCCCCTGACTCTGAGTGCCCGGCCCCATGAGACTGTGGTTTTCTCGGCCCCTGGTGGTCCGAGGTCGTTCCCGTTGCACAGATTCATGCGCCAGGGCCTCCTGCAGATAATTCACCTTGGTTTATTGCGCTATCTCTAATAGCACCCGAGATATCACGAGATATATATTGGATTTTTCACTGACCCTGAGCGTCCGGACCCATGAGACGGTCGTTTTCTCGGCCCCTGGTGGTCCGAGGTCGTTCCCGCTGCACCGGTTCATGCGCCAGGGTCTCCTACAGACAATGCACTTTGATTTATTGCGCTATCTGTAATAGCACCCGAGATATCACCACATATATATTGGATTTTTCACTGACCCTGAGTGTCCGGCCCCATGAGGCGGTCGTTTTCTCGGCCCCTGGTGGTCCGAGGTCGTTCCCGCTGCACAGATTCATGCGCCAGGTCCTCCTACAGACAATGCACTTTGATTTATTGCGCTATCTGTAATAGCACCCGAGATATCACCAGATATATATTGGATTTTACTCTGACCCTGAGTGTCCGGCCCCATGAGACTGTGGTTTTTTCGGCCCCTGGTGGTCCGAGGTCGTTCCCGCTGCACAGATTCATGCGCCAGGGCCTCCTGCAGATAATTCACTTTGGTCTATTGCGCTATCTCTAATAGCACCCGAGATATCAGCAGATATATATTGGATTTTTCACTGACCCTGAGTGACCGGCCCCATGAGACGGTAGTTTTCTCGGCCCCTGATGGTCCGAGGTCGTTCCCGCTGCACAGAATCATGCGCCAGGGCCTCCTGCAGATAATTCACTTTGGTTTATTGCGCTATCTCTAATAGCACCCGAGTTATCACCAGATATATATTGGATTTTCCCCTAACCCTGAGTGTCCGGCCCCATGAGACTGTGGTTTTCTCGGCCCCTGGTGGTCCGAGGTCGTTCCCGCTGCACAGATTCATGCGCCAGGGCCTCCTGCAGATAATTCACTTTGGTTTATTGCGCTATCTCTAATAGCACCCGAGATATCACCAGATATATATTGGATTTTCCCCTGACCCTGAG
This sequence comes from Nomia melanderi, assembly GCF_051020985.1. Classification (NCBI taxonomy): domain Eukaryota; kingdom Metazoa; phylum Arthropoda; class Insecta; order Hymenoptera; family Halictidae; genus Nomia; species Nomia melanderi. The sequence goes on along the minus strand of NW_027475138.1, from coordinate 546,133 downwards.
TGTCCGGCCCCATGAGACTGTGGTTTTCTCGGCCCCTGGTGGTCCGAGGTCGTTCCCGCTGCACAGATTCATGCGCCAGGGCCTCCTGCAGATAATTCACTTTGGTTTATTGCGCTATCTCTAATAGCACCCGACATATCACCAGATATATATTGGATTTTCCCCCGACCCTGAGTGTCCGGCCCCATGAGACTGTGGTTTTCTCGGCCCCTGGTGGTCCGAGGTCGTTCCCGTTGCACAGATTCATGCGCCAGGGCCTCCTGCAGATAATTCTCTTTGGTTTATTGCGCTATCTCCAATAGCACCCGAGATATCACCAGATATATATTGGATTTTTCACTGACCCTGAGCGTCCGGCCCCATGAGACGGTCGTTTTCTCGGCCCCTGGTGGTCCGAGGTCGTTCCCGCTGCACAGATTCATGCGCCAGGGCCTCCTGCAGATAATTCACTTTGGTTTATTGCGCTATCTCTAATAGCGCCCGAGATATCACCAGATATATATTGGATTTTTCCCTGACCCTGAGTGTCCGGCCCCATGAGACTGCGGTTTTCTCGGCCCCTGGTGGTCCGAGGTCGTTCCCGCTGCACACATTCATGCGCCAGGGCCTCCTGCAGATAATTCACTATGGTTTATTGCGCTATCTCTAATAGCACCCGAGATATCAGCAGATATATATTGGATTTTTCACTGACCCTGAGTGTCCGGCCCCATGAGACTGTGGTTTTCTCGGCCCCTGGTGGTCCGAGGTCGTTCCCGCTGCACAGATTCATGCGCCAGGGCCTCCTACAGACAATGCACTTTGATTTATTGCGCTATCTGTTATAGCACCCGAGATATCACCAGATATATATTGGATTTTACCCTGACCCTGAGTGTCCGGCCCCATGAGACGGTCGTTGTCTCGGCCCCTGGAGGTCCGACGACGATCCCGCTGCACAGATTCATGCGCCAGGGCCTCCTACAGGTAATGCACTTTGATTTATTGCGCTATCTGTAATAGCACCCGAGATATCACCAGATCTATATTGGATTTTCCCCTGACCCTGAGTGTCCGGCCCCAAGAGACTGCGGTTTTCTCGGCCCCTGGTGGTCCGAGGACGTTCCCGTTGCACAGATTCATGCGCCCGGGCCTCCTGCAGATAATTCACTTTGGTTTATTGCGCTATCTGTGATAGCACCCGAGATATCACCAGATCTATATTGGATTTTCCCCTGACTCTGAGTGCCCGGCCCCATGAGACTGTGGTTTTCTCGGCCCCTGGTGGTCCGAGGTCGTTCCCGTTGCACAGATTCATGCGCCAGGGCCTCCTGCAGATAATTCACCTTGGTTTATTGCGCTATCTCTAATAGCACCCGAGATATCACCAGATATATATTGGATTTTTCACTGACCCTGAGCGTCCGGACCCATGAGACGGTCGTTTTCTCGGCCCCTGGTGGTCCGAGGTCGTTCCCGCTGCACCGGTTCATGCGCCAGGGTCTCCTACAGACAATGCACTTTGATTTATTGCGCTATCTGTAATAGCACCCGAGATATCACCAGATATATATTGGATTTTTCACTGACCCTGAGTGACCGGCCCCATGAGACGGTAGTTTTCTCGGCCCCTGATGGTCCGAGGTCGTTCCCGCTGCACAGAATCATGCGCCAGGGCCTCCTGCAGATAATTCACCTTGGTTTATTGCGCTATCTCTAATAGCACCCGAGATATCACCAGATATATATTGGATTTTTCACTGACCCTGAGCGTCCGGACCCATGAGACGGTCGTTTTCTCGGCCCCTGGTGGTCCGAGGTCGTTCCCGCTGCACCGGTTCATGCGCCAGGGTCTCCTACAGACAATGCACTTTGATTTATTGCGCTATCTGTAATAGCACCCGAGATATCACCAGATATATATTGGATTTTACCCTGACCCTGAGTGTCCGGCCCCATGAGACGGTGGTTGTCTCGGCCCCTGGTGGTCCGAGGTCGTTCCCGCTGCACAGATTCATGCGCCAGGGCCTCCTGCAGATAATTCACTTTGGTCTATTGCGCTATCTCTAATAGCACCCGAGATATCAGCAGATATATATTGGATTTTTCACTGACCCTGAGTGACCGGCCCCATGAGACGGTAGTTTTCTCGGCCCCTGATGGTCCGAGGTCGTTCCCGCTGCACAGAATCATGCGCCAGGGCCTCCTGCAGATAATTCACCTTGGTTTATTGCGCTATCTCTAATAGCACCCGAGATATCACCAGATATATATTGGATTTTTCACTGACCCTGAGCGTCCGGACCCATGAGACGGTCGTTTTCTCGGCCCCTGGTGGTCCCAGGTCGTTCCCGCTGCACCGGTTCATGCGCCAGGGTCTCCTACAGACAATGCACTTTGATTTATTGCGCTATCTGTAATAGCACCCGAGATATCACCACATATATATTGGATTTTTCACTGACCCTGAGTGTCCGGCCCCATGAGGCGGTCGTTTTCTCGGCCCCTGGTGGTCCGAGGTCGTTCCCGCTGCACAGATTCATGCGCCAGGGCCTCCTACAGACAATGCACTTTGATTTATTGCGCTATCTGTAATAGCACCCGAGATATCACCAGATATATATTGGATTTTACCCTGACCCTGAGTGTCCGGCCCCATGAGACTGTGGTTGTCTCGGCCCCTGGTGGTCCGAGGTCGTTCCCGCTTCACAGATTCATGCGCCTGGGCATCCTGCAGATAATTCACTTTGGTTTATTGCGCTATCTCTAATAGCACCCGAGATATCACCAGATATATATTGGATTTTCCCCTGACCCTGAGTGTCCGGCCCCATGAGACTGTGGTTTTCTCGGCCCCTGGTGGTCCGAGGTCGTTCCCTCTGCACAGATTCATGCGCCAGGGCCTCCTACAGACAATGCACTTTGATTTATTGCGCTATCTGTAATAGCACCCAAGATATCACCAGATATATATTGGATTTTACCCGGACCGTGAGTGTCCGGCCCCATGAGACGGTGGTTGTCTCGGCCCCTGGAGGTCCGAGGACGTTCCCGCTGCACAGATTCATGCGCCAGGGCCTCCTGCAGATAATTCACTTTGATTTATTGCGCTATCTGTAATAGCACCCGAGATATCACCAGATATATATTGGATTTTTCACTGACCCTGAGCGTCCGGCCCCATGAGACGGTCGTTTTCTCGGGCCCTGGTGGTCCGAGGTCGTTCCCGCTGCACAGGTTCATGCGCCAGGGCCTCCTACAGACAATGCACTTTGATTTATTGCGCTATCTGTAATAGCACCCGAGATATCAGCAGATATATACTGGATTTTTCCCTGACCCTGAGTGTCCGGCCCCATGAGACTGTGGTTTTCTCGGCCCCTGGTGGTCCGAGGTCGTTCCCGCTGCACAGATTCATGCGTCAGGGCCTCCTGCAGACAATGCACTTTGATTTATCGAGCTATCTCTAATGGCACCCGATATATCACCAGATATATAATGGATTTTTCCCTGACCCTGAGTGTCCGGCCCCATGAGACTGTGGTTTTCTCGGCCCCTGGTGGTCCGAGGTCGTTCCCGCTGCACAGATTCATGCGCCAGGGCCTCCTACAGACAATGCACTTTGATTTATTGCGCTATCTGTAATAGCACCCGTGATATCACCAGATATATATTGGATATTCCCCTGACCCTGAGTGTCCGGCCCCATGAGACGGTGGTTGTCTCGGCCCCTGGTGGTCCGAGGTCGTTCCCGCTGCACAGATTCATACGCCAGGGCCTCCTACAGACAATGCACTTTGATTTTTGGCGCTATCTGTAATAGCACCCGAGATATCACCAGATATATATTCGATTTTTCACTGACCCTGAGTGTGCGGCCCCATGAGACGGTGTTTTTCTCGGACCCTGGTGGTCCGAGGTCGTTCCCGTTGCACAGATTGATGCGCCAGGGCCTCCTGCAGATAATACACTTTGATTTATTGCGCTATCTGTAATAGCACCCGAGATATCACCAGATATATATTGGATTTTCCCCTGACCCTGAGTGTCCGGCCCCATGAGACGGTGGTTGTCTCGGCCCCTGGTGGTCCTAGGTCGTTCCCGCTGCACAGATTCATGCGCCAGGGCCTCCTACAGACAATGCACTTTGATTTATTGCGCTATCTGTAATAGCACCCGAGATATCACCAGATCTATATTGGATTTTCCCCTGACCCTGAGTATCCGGCCCCATGAGACTGTGGTTTTTTCGGCCCCTGGTGGTCCGAGGTCGTTCCCGCTGCACAGATTCATGCGCCAGGGCCTCCTGCAGATAATTCACTTTGGTATATTGCGCTATCTCTAATAGCACCCGAGATATCACCAGATATATACTGGATTTTCTCCTGACCCTGAGTGTCCGGCCCCATGAGACTGTGGTTTTCTCGGCCCCTGGTGGTTGAGGTCGTTGCCGCTGCACAGGTTCATGCGCCAGGGCCTCCTACAGACAATGTTCTTTGATTTATTGCGCTATCTGTAATAGCACCCGAGATATCACCAGATATATATTGGATTTTACCCTGACCCTGAGTGTCCGGCCCCATGAGACGGTGGTTGTCTCGGCCCCTGGTGGTCCGAGGTCGTTCCCGCTTCACAGATTCATGCGCCTGGGCATCCTGCAGATAATTCACTTTGGTTTATTGCGCTATCTCTAATAGCACCCGAGATATCACCAGATATATATTGGATTTTCCCCTGACCCTGAGTGTCCGGCCCCATGAGACTGTGGTTTTCTCGGCCCCTGGTGGTCCGAGGTCGTTCCCGCTGCACAGATTCATGCGCCAGGGCCTCCTACAGACAATGCACTTTGATTTATGGCGCTATCTGTAATAGCACCCGAGATATCACCAGATATATATTGGATTTTTCACTGACCCTGAGTGTGCGGCCCCATGAGACGGTGTTTTTCTCGGACCCTGGTGGTCCGAGGTCGTTCCCGCTGCACAGATTCATGCGCCAGGGCCTCCTGCAGATATTACACTTTGATTTATTGCGCTATCTGTAATAGCACCCGAGATATCACCAGATATATATTGGATTTTCCCCTGACCCTGAGTGTCCGGCCCCATGAGACGGTGGTTGTCTCGGCCCCTGGTGGTCCTAGGTCGTTCCCGCTGCACAGATTCCTGCGCCAGGGCCTCCTACAGACAATGCACTTTGATTTATTGCGCTATCTGTAATAGCACCCGAGATATCACCAGATCTATATTGGATTTTCCCCTGACCCTGAGTGTCCGGCCCCATGAGACGGTGGTTGTCTCGGCCCCTGGTGGTCCGAGGTCGTTCCCGCTTCACAGATTCATGCGCCTGGGCATCCTGCAGATAATTCACTTTGGTTTATTGCGCTATCTCTAATAGCACCCGAGATATCACCAGATATATATTGGATTTTCCCCTGACCCTGACTGTCCGGCCCCATGAGACTGTGGTTTTCTCGGCCCCTGGTGGTCCGAGGTCGTTCCCGCTGCACAGATTCATGCGCCAGGGCCTCCTACAGACAATGCACTTTGATTTATTGCGCTATCTGTAATAGCACCCAAGATATCACCAGATATATATTGGATTTTACCCGGACCCTGAGTGTCCGGCCCCATGAGACGGTGGTTGTCTCGGCCCCTGGAGGTCCGAGGACGTTCCCGCTGCACAGATTCATGCGCCAGGGCCTCCTACAGACAATTCACTTTGATTTATTGCGCTATCTGTAATAGCACCCGAGATATCACCAGATATATATTGGATTTTACCCTGACCCTGAGTGTCCGGCCCCATGAGACGGTGGTTGTCTCGGCCCCTGGAGGTTCGAGGACGTTCCCGCTTGCACAGATTCATGCGCCAGGGCATCCTGCAGATAATTCACTTTGGTTTATTGCGCTATCTCTAATAGCACCCGAGATATCACCAGATATATACTGGATTTTCCCCTGACCCTGAGTGTCCGGCCCCATGAGACTGTGGTTTTCTCGGCCCCTGGTGGTCCGAGGTCGTTCCCGCTGCACAGATTCAACCGCCAGGGCCTCCTACAGACAATACACTTTGATTTATTGCGCTATCTGTAATAGCACCCGAGATATCACCAGATATATATTGGATTTTTCACTGACCCTGAGTGTCCGGCCCCATGAGACGGTCGTTTTCTCGGCCCCTGCTGGTCCGAGGTCGTTCCCGCTGCACAGATTCATGCGCCAGGGCCTCCTGCAGATAATTCACTTTGGTTTATTGCGCTATCTCTATTAGCACCCGAGATATCACCAGATATATATTGGATTTTCCCTTGACCCTGAGAGTCCGGCCCCATGAGACTGTGGTTTTCTCGGCCCCTGGTGGTCCGAGGTCGTTCCCGCTGCACAGGTTCATGCGCCAGGGCCTCCTACAGACAATGCACTTTGATTTATTGCGCTATCTGTAATAGCACCCGAGATATCACCAGATATATATTGGATTTTTCACTGACCCTGAGCGTCCGGCCCCATGAGACGGTCGTTTTCTCGGCCCCTGGTGGTCCGAGGTCGTTCCCGCTGCACAGGATCATGCGCCAGGGCCTCCTACAGACAATGCACTTTGATTTATTGCGCTATCTGTAATAGCACCCGAGATATCACCAGATCTATATTGGATTTTCCCCTGACCCTGAGTATCCGGCCCCATGAGACTGTGGTTTTTTCGGCCCCTGGTGGTCCGAGGTCGTTCCCGCAGCACAGATTCATGCGCCAGGGCCTCCTGCAGATAATTCACTTTGGTTTATTGCGCTATCTCTATTAGCACCCGAGATATCACCAGATATATATTGGATTTTCCCTTGACCCTGAGAGTCCGGCCCCATGAGACTGTGGTTTTCTCGGCCCCTGGTGGTCCGAGGTCGTTCCCGCTGCACAGGTTCATGCGCCAGGGCCTCCTACAGACAATGCACTTTGATTTATTGCGCTATCTGTAATAGCACCCGAGATATCACCAGATATATATTGGATTTTTCACTGACCCTGAGCGTCCGGCCCCATGAGACGGTCGTTTTCACGGCCCCTGGTGGTCCGAGGTCGTTCCCGCTGCACAGGATCATGCGCCAGGGCCTCCTACAGACAATGCACTTTGATTTATTGCGCTATCTGTAATAGCACCCGAGATATCACCAGATCTATATTGGATTTTCCCCTGACCCTGAGTATCCGGCCCCATGAGACTGTGGTTTTTTCGGCCCCTGGTGGTCCGAGGTCGTTCCCGCAGCACAGATTCATGCGCCAGGGCCTCCTGCAGATAATTCACTATGGTTTATTGCGCTATCTGTAATAGCACCCGAGATATCACCAGACATATATTGGATTTTCCCCTGACCCTGAGTGTCCGGCCCCATGAGACGGTCGTTTTCTCGGCCCCTGGTGGTCCGAGGTCGTTCCCGCTGCACAGGTTCATGCGCCAGGGCCTCCTACAGACAATGCACTTTGATTTATTGCGCTATCTGTAATAGCACCCGAGATATCACCAGGTATATACTGGATTTTCCCCAGACCCTGAGTGCCCGGCCCCATGAGACGGTGGTTTTCTCGGCCCCTGGTGGTCCGAGGTCGTTGCCGCTTCACAGATTCATGCGCCAGGGCATCCTGCAGATAATTCACTTTGGTTTATTGCGCTATCTCTAATAGCACCCGAGATATCACCAGATATATACTGGATTTTCCCCTGACCCTGAGTGTCCGGCCCCATGAGACTGTGGTTTTCTCGGCCCCTGGTGGTCCGAGGTCGTTCCCGCTGCACAGATTCATCCGCCAGGGCCTCCTACACACAATGCACTTTGATTTATTGCGCTATCTGTAATAGCACCCGAGATATCACCAGATATATATTGGATTTTACCCTGACCCTGAGTGTCCGGCCCCATGAGACGGTGGTTGTCTCGGCCCCTGGAGGTCCGAGGACGTTCCCGCTTGCACAGATTCATGCGCCAGGGCATCCTGCAGATAATTCACTTTGGTTTATTGCGCTATCTCTAATAGCACCCGAGATATCACCAGATATATACTGGATTTTCCCCTGACACTGAGTGTCCGGCCCCATGAGACTGTGGTTTTCTCGGCCCCTGGTGGTCCGAGGTCGTTCCCGCTGCACAGATTCATCCGCCAGGGCCTCCTACAGACAATGCACTTTGATTTATTGCGCTATCTGTAATAGCACCCGAGATATCACCAGATCTATATTGGATTTTCCCCTGACCCTGAGTGTCCGGCCCCATGAGACTGTGGTTTTCTCGGCCCCTGGTGGTCCGAGGTCGTTGCCGCTGCACAGGTTCATGCGCCAGGGCTTCCTACAGACAATGCCCTTTGATTTATTGCGCTATCTGTAATAGCACCCGAGATATCACCAGATATATATTGGATTTTTCACTGACCCTGAGCGTCCGGCCCCATGAGACGGTCGTTTTCTCGGCCCCTGGTGGTCCGAGGTCGTTCCCGCTGCACAGGTTCATGCGCCAGGGCCTCCTACAGACAATGCACTTTGATTTATTGCGCTATCTGTAATAGCACCCGAGATAACACCAGATATATATTGGATATTTCCCTCACCCTGAGTGTCCAGCCCCATGAGGCGGTGGTTTTCTCGGCCCCTGGTGGTCCGAGGTCGTTCCCGCTGCACAGATGCATGCGCCAGGGCCTCCTGCAGATAATTCACTTTGGTTTATTGCGCTATCTCTAATAGCACCCGAGATATCACCAGATATATATTGGATTTTCCCTTGGCCCTGAGAGTCCGGCCCCATGAGACTGTGGTTTTCTCGGCCCCTGGTGGCCCGAGGTCGTTCCCGCTGCACAGGTTCATGCGCCAGGGCCTCCTACAGACAATGCACTTTGATTTATTGCGCTATCTGTAATAGCACCCGAGATATCACCAGATATATATTGGATTTTTCACTGACCCTGAGCGTCCGGCCCCATGAGACGGTCGTTTTCTCGGCCCCTGGTGGTCCGAGGTCGTTCCCGCTGCACAGGTTCATGCGCCAGGGCCTCCTACAGACAATGCACTTTAATTTATTGCGCTATCTGTAATAGCACCCGAGATATCACCAGATCTATATTGGATTTTCCCCTGACCCTGAGTATCCGGCCCCATGAGACTGTGGTTTTTTCGGCCCCTGGTGGTCCGAGGTCGTTCCCGCTGCACAGATTCATGCGCCAGGGCCTCCTGCAGATAATTCACTATGGTTTATTGCGCTATCTGTAATAGCACCCGAGATATCACCAGACATATATTGGATTTTCCCCTGACCCTGAGTGTCCGGCCCCATGAGACGGTCGTTTTCTCGGCCCCTGGTGGTCCGAGGTCGTTCCCGCTGCACAGGTTCATGCGCCAGGGCCTCCTACAGACAATGCACTTTGATTTATTGCGCTATCTGTAATAGCACCCGAGATATCACCAGATCTATATTGAATTTTCCCCTGACCCTGAGTATCCGGCCCCATGAGACTGTGGTTTTTTCGGCCCCTGGTGGTCCGAGGTCGTTCCCGCTGCACAGATTCATGCGCCAGGGCCTCCTGCAGATAATTCACTTTGGTTAATTGCGCTATCTCTAATAGCACCCGAGATATCACCAGATATATATTGGATTTTCCCCCGACCCTGAGTGTCCGGCCCCATGAGACTGTGGTTTTCTCGGCCCCTGGTGGTCCGAGGTCGTTCCCGCTGCACAGATTCATGCGCCAGGGCCTCCTACAGACAATGCACTTTGATTTATTGCGCTATCTGTAATAGCACACGAGATATCACCAGATATATATTGGATTTTCCCCTGACCCTGAGAGTCCGGCACCATGAGACTGTGGTTTTCTCGGCCCCTGGTGGCCCGAGGTCGTTCCCGCTGCACAGATTCATGCGCCAGGGCCTCCTACAGACGATGCACTTTGATTTATTGCGCTATCTGTAATAGCACCCGAGATATCACCGGATATATATTGGATTTTTCCCAGACCCTGAGTGTCCGGCCCCATGAGACGGTGGTTGACTCGGCCCTTGGGGGTCCGAGGTCGTTCCCGCTGCACAGATTCATGCACCATGGCCTCCTACAGACAATGTACTTTGATTTATTGCGCTATCTGTAATAGCACCCGAGATATCACCAGATATATATTGGATTTTCCCCTGACCCTGAGTGTCCGGCCCCATGAGACTGTGGTTTTTTCGGCCCCTGGTGGTCCGACGTCGTTCCCGCTGCACAGATTCATGCGCCAGGGCCTCCTACAGACAATGCACTTTGATTTATTGCGCTATCTGTAATAGCACCAGAGATATCACCAGATATATATTGGATTTTACCCTGACCCTGAGTGTCCGGCCCCATGAGACGGTGGTTGTCTCGGCCCCTGGAGGTCCGAGGACGTTCCCGCTTGCACAGATTCATGCGCCAGGGCCTCCTACAGACAATGCACTTTGATTTATTGCGCTATCTGTAATAGCACCCGAGATATCACCAGATCTATATTGGATTTTCCCCTGACCCTGAGAGTCCGGCCCCATGAGACTGTGGTTTTCTCGGCCCCTGGAGGTTCGAGGACGTTCCCGCTTGCACAGATTCATGCGCCAGGGCATCCTGCAGATAATTCACTTTGGTTTATTGCGCTATCTCTAATGGCACCCGAGATATCACCAGATATATACTGGATTTTCCCCTGACCCTGAGTGTCCGGCCCCATGAGACTGTGGTTTTCTCGGCCCCTGGTGGTCCGAGGTCGTTCCCGCTGCACAGATTCAACCGCCAGGGCCTCCTACAGACAATGCACTTTGATTTATTGCGCTATCTGTAATAGCACCCGAGATATCACCAGATATATATTGGATTTTTCACTGACCCTGAGTGTCCGGCCCCATGAGACGGTCGTTTTCTCGGCCCCTGCTGGTCCGAGGTCGTTCCCGCTGCACAGATTCATGCGCCAGGGCCTCCTGCAGATAATTCACTTTGGTTTATTGCGCTATCTCTATTAGCACCCGAGATATCACCAGATATATATTGGATTTTCCCTTGACCCTGAGAGTCCGGCCCCATGAGACTGTGGTTTTCTCGGCCCCTGGTGGTCCGAGGTCGTTCCCGCTGCACAGGTTCATGCGCCAGGGCCTCCTACAGACAATGCACTTTGATTTATTGCGCTATCTGTAATAGCACCCGAGATATCACCAGATATATATTGGATTTTTCACTGACCCTGAGCGTCCGGCCCCATGAGACGGTCGTTTTCTCGGCCCCTGGTGGTCCGAGGTCGTTCCCGCTGCACAGGATCATGAGCCAGGGCCTCCTACAGACAATGCACTTTGATTTATTGCGCTATCTGTAATAGCACCCGAGATATCACCAGATATATATTGGATTTTTCACTGACCCTGAGCGTCCGGCCCCATGAGACGGTCGTTTTCTCGGCCCCTGGTGGTCCGAGGTCGTTCCCGCTGCACAGGTTCATGCGCCAGGGCCTCCTACAGACAATGCACTTTAATTTATTGCGCTATCTGTAATATCACCCGAGATATCACCAGATCTATATTGGATTTTCCCCTGACCCTGAGTATCCGGCCCCATGAGACTGTGGTTTTTTCGGCCCCTGGTGGTCCGAGGTCGTTCCCGCTGCACAGATTCATGCGCCAGGGCCTCCTGCAGATAATTCACTATGGTTTATTGCGCTATCTGTAATAGCACCCGAGATATCACCAGACATATATTGGATTTTCCCCTGACCCTGAGTGTCCGGCCCCATGAGACGGTCGTTTTCTCGGCCCCTGGTGGTCCGAGGTCGTTCCCGCTGCACAGGTTCATGCGCCAGGGCCTCCTACAGACAATGCACTTTGATTTATTGCGCTATCTGTAATAGCACCCGAGATAACACCAGATATATATTGGATATTTCCCTCACCCTGAGTGTCCAGCCCCATGAGACGGTGGTTTTCTCGGCCCCTGGTGGTCCGAGGTCGTTCCCGCTGCACAGATGCATGCGCCAGGGCCTCCTGCAGATAATTCACTTTGGTTTATTGCGCTATCTCTAATAGCACCCGAGATATCACCAGATATATATTGGATTTTCCCCTGACCCTGAGAGTCCGGCACCATGAGACTGTGGTTTTCTCGGCCCCTGGTGGCCCGAGGTCGTTCCCGCTGCACAGATTCATGCGCCAGGGCCTCCTACAGACGATGCACTTTGATTTATTGCGCTATCTGTAATAGCACCCGAGATATCACCGGATATATATTGGATTTTTCCCAGACCCTGAGTGTCCGGCCCCATGAGACGGTGGTTGACTCGGCCCTTGGGGGTCCGAGGTCGTTCCCGCTGCACAGATTCATGCACCATGGCCTCCTACAGACAATGTACTTTGATTTATTGCGCTATCTGTAATAGCACCCGAGATATCACCAGATATATATTGGATTTTCCCCTGACCCTGAGTGTCCGGCCCCATGAGACTGTGGTTTTCTCGGCCCCTGGTGGTTGAGGTCGTTGCCGCTGCACAGGTTCATGCGCCAGGGCCTCCTACAGACAATGCCCTTTGATTTATTGCGCTATCTGTAATAGCACCCGAGATATCACCAGATATATATTGGATTTTCCCCTGACCCTGAGTGTCCGGCCCCATGAGACTGTGGTTTCCTCGGCCTCTGGTGGTCCGAGGTCGTTCCCGCTGCACAGATTCATGCGCCAGGGCCTCCTACAGACAATGCACTTTGATTTATTGCGCTATCTGTAATAGCTCCCGAGATATCACCACATATATATTGGATTTTCCCCTGACCCTGAGTGTCCGCCCCATGAGACTGTGGTTTTCTCGGCCCCTGGTGGTCCGAGGTCGTTCCCGCTGCACAGATTCATGCGCCAGGGCCTCCTACAGACAATGCACTTTGATTTATTGCGCTATCTGTAATAGCACCCGAGATAACACCAGATATATATTGGATATTTCCCTCACCCTGAGTGTCCAGCCCCATGAGACGGTGGTTTTCTCGGCCCCTGGTGGTCCGAGGTCGTTCCCGCTGCACAGATGCATCCGCCAGGGCCTCCTGCAGATAATTCACTTTGGTTTATTGCGCTATCTCTAATAGCACCCGAGATATCACCAGATATATATTGGATTTTCCCCTGACCCTGAGAGTCCGGCCCCATGAGACTGTGGTTTTCTCGGCCCCTGGTGGCCCGAGGTCGTTCCCGCTGCACAGATTCATGCGCCAGGGCCTCCTACAGACGATGCACTTTGATTTATTGCGCTATCTGTAATAGCACCCGAGATATCACCGGATATATATTGGATATTTCCATCACCCTGAGTGTCCAGCCCCATGAGACGGTGGTTTTCTCGGCCCCTGGTGGTCCGAGGTCGTTCCCGCTGCACAGATGCATGCGCCAGGGCCTCCTGCAGATAATTCACTTTTGTTTATTGCGCTATCTCTAATAGCGCCCGAGATATCACCAGATATATATTGGATTTTTCCCTGACCCTGAGTGTCCGGCCCCATGAGACTGCGGTTTTCGCGGCCCCTGGTGGTCCGAGGTCGTTCCCGGTGCACACATTCATGCGCCAGGGCCTCCTGCAGATAATTCACTATGGTTTATTGCGCTATCTCTAATAGCACCCGAGATATCACCAGATATATATTGGATTTTCCCTGACCCTCAGTGTCCGGCCCAATGAGACTGTGGTTTTCTCGGCCCCTGGCGGTCCGAGGTCGTTCCCGCTGTACAGATTCATGCGCCAGGGCCTCCTACAGACAATGCACTTTGATTTATTGCGCTATCTGTAATAGCACCCGAGATAACACCAGATATATATTGGATATTTCCCTCACCCTGAGTGTCCAGCCCCATGAGACGGTGGTTTTCTCGGCCCCTGGTGGTCCGAGGTCGTTCCCGCTGCACAGATGCATGCGCCAGGGCCTCCTGCAGATAATTCACTTTGGTTTATTGCGCTATCTCTAATAGCACCCGAGATATCACCAGATATATATTGGATTTTCCCCTGACCCTGAGAGTCCGGCCCCATGAGACTGTGGTTTTCTCGGCCCCTGGTGGCCCGAGGTCGTTCCCGCTGCACAGATTCATGCGCCAGGGCCTCCTACAGACGATGCACTTTGATTTATTGCGCTATCTGTAATAGCACCCGAGATATCACCGGATATATATTGGATTTTTCCCAGACCCTGAGTGTCCGGCCCCATGAGACGGTGGTTGACTCGGCCCCTGGGGGTCCGAGGTCGTTCCCGCTGCACAGATTCATGCACCATGGCCTCCTACAGACAATGTACTTTGATTTATTGCGCTATCTGTAATAGCACCCGAGATATCACCAGATATATATTGGATTTTCCCCTGACCCTGAGTGTCCGGCCCCATGAGACTGTGGTTTTCTCGGCCCCTGGTGGTTGAGGTCGTTGCCGCTGCACAGGTTCATGCGCCAGGGCCTCCTACAGACAATGCCCTTTGATTTATTGCGCTATCTGTAATAGCACCCGAGATATCACCAGATATATATTGGATTTTCCCCTGACCCTGAGTGTCCGGCCCCATGAGACTGTGGTTTCCTCGGCCTCTGGTGGTCCGAGGTCGTTCCCGCTGCACAGATTCATGCGCCAGGGCCTCCTACAGACAATGCACTTTGATTTATTTCGCTATCTGTAATAGGACCGGAGATATCACCAGATATATATTGGATTTTCCCCAGACCCTGAGTGTCCGGCCGCATGAGACTGTAGTTTTATCGGCCCCTGGTGGTCCGAGGTCGTTCCCGCTGCACAGATTCATGCGCCAGGGCCTCCTACAGACAATGCACTTTGATTTATTGCGCTATCTGTAATAGCTCCCGAGATATCACCACATATATATTGGATTTTCCCCTGACCCTGAGTGTCCGCCCCATGAGACTGTGGTTTTCTCGGCCCCTGGTGGTCCGAGGTCGTTCCCGCTGCACAGATTCATGCGCCAGGGCCTCCTACAGACAATGCACTTTGATTTATTGCGCTATCTGTAATAGCACCCGAGATAACACCAGATATATATTGGATATTTCCCTCACCCTGAGTGTCCAGCCCCATGAGACGGTGGTTTTCTCGGCCCCTGGTGGTCCGAGGTCGTTCCCGCTGCACAGATGCATCCGCCAGGGCCTCCTGCAGATAATTCACTTTGGTTTATTGCGCTATCTCTAATAGCACCCGAGATATCACCAGATATATATTGGATTTTCCCCTGACCCTGAGAGTCCGGCCCCATGAGACTGTGGTTTTCTCGGCCCCTGGTGGCCCGAGGTCGTTCCCGCTGCACAGATTCATGCGCCAGGGCCTCCTACAGACGATGCACTTTGATTTATTGCGCTATCTGTAATAGCACCCGAGATATCACCGGATATATATTGGATATTTCCCTCACCCTGAGTGTCCAGCCCCATGAGACGGTGGTTTTCTCGGCCCCTGGTGGTCCGAGGTCGTTCCCGCTGCACAGATGCATGCGCCAGGGCCTCCTGCAGATAATTCACTTTTGTTTATTGCGCTATCTCTAATAGCACCCGAGATATCACCAGATATATATTGGATTTTCCCTTGACCCTGAGAGTCCGGCCCCATGAGACTGTGGTTTTCTCGGCCCCTGGTGGCCCGAGGTCGTTCCCGCTGCACAGGTTCATGCGCCAGGGCCTCCTACAGACAATGCACTTTGATTTATTGCGCTATCTGTAATAGCACCCGAGATATCACCAGATATATATTGGATTTTTCACTGACCCTGAGCGTCCGGCCCCATGAGACGGTCGTTTTCTCGGCCCCTGGTGGTCCGAGGTCGTTCCCGCTGCACAGGTTCATGCGCCAGGGCCTCCTACAGACAATGCACTTTAATTTATTGCGCTATCTGTAATAGCACCCGAGATATCACCAGATCTATATTGGATTTTCCCCTGACCCTGAGTATCCGGCCCCATGAGACTGTGGTTTTTTCGGCCCCTGGTGGTCCGAGGTCGTTCCCGCTGCACAGATTCATGCGCCAGGGCCTCCTGCAGATAATTCACTATGGTTTATTGCGCTATCTGTAATAGCACCCGAGATATCACCAGACATATATTGGATTTTCCCCTGACCCTGAGTGTCCGGCCCCATGAGACGGTCGTTTTCTCGGCCCCTGGTGGTCCGAGGTCGTTGCCGCTGCACAGGTTCATGCGCCAGGGCCTCCTACAGACAATGCACTTTGATTTATTGCGCTATCTGTAATAGCACCCGAGATATCACCAGGTATATACTGGATTTTCCCCAGACCCTGAGTGCCCGGCCCCATGAGACGGTGGTTTTCTCGGCCCCTGGTGGTCCGAGGTCGTTGCCGCTTCACAGATTCATGCGCCAGGGCATCCTGCAGATAATTCACTTTGGTTTATTGCGCTATCTCTAATAGCACCCGAGATATCACCAGATATATACTGGATTTTCCCCTGACCCTGAGTGTCCGGCCCCATGAGACTGTGGTTTTCTCGGCCCCTGGTGGTCCGAGGTCGTTCCCGCTGCACAGATTCATGCGCCAGGGCCTCCTACAGACAATGCACTTTGATTTATTGCGCTATCTGTAATAGCACACGAGATATCACCAGATATATATTGGATTTTACCCTGACCATGAGGGTCCGGCCCCATGAGACTGTGGTTTTTTCGGCCCCTGGTGGTCCGACGTCGTTCCCGCTGCACAGATTCATGCGTCAGGGCCTCCTACAGACAATGCACTTTGATTTATTGCGCTATCTGTAATAGCACCCGAGATATCACCAGATATATATTGGATTTTACCCTGACCCTGAGTGTCCGGCCCCATGAGACGGTGGTTGTCTCGGCCCCTGGAGGTCCGAGGACGTTCCCGCTTGCACAGATTCATGCGCCAGGGCATCCTGCAGATAATTCACTTTGGTTTATTGCGCTATCTCTAATAGCACCCGAGATATCACAAGATATATACTGGATTTTCCCCTGACACTGAGTGTCCGGCCCCATGAGACTGTGGTTTTCTCGGCCCCTGGTGGTCCGAGGTCGTTCCCGCTGCACAGATTCATCCGCCAGGGCCTCCTACAGACAATGCACTTTGATTTATTGCGCTATCTGTAATAGCACCCGAGATATCACCAGATCTATATTGGATTTTCCCCTGACCCTGAGTGTCCGGCCCCATGAGACTGTGGTTTTCTCGGCCCCTGGTGGTCCGAGGTCGTTGCCGCTGCACAGGTTCATGCGCCAGGGCCTCCTACAGACAATGCCCTTTGATTTATTGCGCTATCTGTAATAGCACCCGAGATATCACCAGATCTATATTGAATTTTCCCCTGACCCTGAGTATCCGGCCCCATGAGACTGTGGTTTTTTCGGCCCCTGGTGGTCCGAGGTCGTTCCCGCTGCACAGATTCATGCGCCAGGGCCTCCTGCAGATAATTCACTTTGGTTTATTGCGCTATCTCTAATAGCACCCGAGATAACACCAGATATATATTGGATATTTCCCTCACCCTGAGTGTCCAGCCCCATGAGACGGTGGTTTTCTCGGCCCCTGGTGGTCCGAGGTCGTTCCCGCTGCACAGATGCATGCGCCAGGGCCTCCTGCAGATAATTCACTTTGGTTTATTGCGCTATCTCTAATAGCACCCGAGATATCACCAGATATATATTGGATTTTCCCCTGACCCTGAGAGTCCGGCCCCATGAGACTGTGGTTTTCTCGGCCCCTGGTGGCCCGAGGTCGTTCCCGCTGCACAGATTCATGCGCCAGGGCCTCCTACAGACGATGCACTTTGATTTATTGCGCTATCTGTAATAGCACCCGAGATATCACCGGATATATATTGGATTTTTCCCAGACCCTGAGTGTCCGGCCCCATGAGACGGTGGTTGACTCGGCCCCTGGGGGTCCGAGGTCGTTCCCGCTGCACAGATTCATGCACCATGGCCTCCTACAGACAATGTACTTTGATTTATTGCGCTATCTGTAATAGCACCCGAGATATCACCAGATATATATTGGATTTTCCCCTGACCCTGAGTGTCCGGCCCCATGAGACTGTGGTTTTCTCGGCCCCTGGTGGTTGAGGTCGTTGCCGCTGCACAGGTTCATGCGCCAGGGCCTCCTACAGACAATGCCCTTTGATTTATTGCGCTATCTGTAATAGCACCCGAGATATCACCAGATATATATTGGATTTTCCCCTGACCCTGAGTGTCCGGCCCCATGAGACTGTGGTTTCCTCGGCCTCTGGTGGTCCGAGGTCGTTCCCGCTGCACAGATTCATGCGCCAGGGCCTCCTACAGACAATGCACTTTGATTTATTTCGCTATCTGTAATAGGACCGGAGATATCACCAGATATATATTGGATTTTCCCCAGACCCTGAGTGTCCGGCCGCATGAGACTGTAGTTTTATCGGCCCCTGGTGGTCCGAGGTCGTTCCCGCTGCACAGATTCATGCGCCAGGGCCTCCTACAGACAATGCACTTTGATTTATTGCGCTATCTGTAATAGCTCCCGAGATATCACCACATATATATTGGATTTTCCCCTGACCCTGAGTGTCCGCCCCATGAGACTGTGGTTTTCTCGGCCCCTGGTGGTCCGAGGTCGTTCCCGCTGCACAGATTCATGCGCCAGGGCCTCCTACAGACAATGCACTTTGATTTATTGCGCTATCTGTAATAGCACCCGAGATAACACCAGATATATATTGGATATTTCCCTCACCCTGAGTGTCCAGCCCCATGAGACGGTGGTTTTCTCGGCCCCTGGTGGTCCGAGGTCGTTCCCGCTGCACAGATGCATCCGCCAGGGCCTCCTGCAGATAATTCACTTTGGTTTATTGCGCTATCTCTAATAGCACCCGAGATATCACCAGATATATATTGGATTTTCCCCTGACCCTGAGAGTCCGGCCCCATGAGACTGTGGTTTTCTCGGCCCCTGGTGGCCCGAGGTCGTTCCCGCTGCACAGATTCATGCGCCAGGGCCTCCTACAGACGATGCACATTGATTTATTGCGCTATCTGTAATAGCACCCGAGATATCACCGGATATATATTGGATTTTTCCCAGACCCTGAGTGTCCGGCCCCATGAGACGGTGGTTGACTCGGCCCCTGGGGGTCCGAGGTCGTTCCCGCTGCACAGATTCATGCACCAGGGCCTCCTGCAGATAATTCACTTTGGTTTATTGCGCTATCTCTAATAGCACCCGAGATATCACCAGATATATATTGGATTTTCCCCCGACCCTGAGTGTCCGGCCCCATGAGGCTGTGGTTTTCTCGGCCCCTGGTGGTCCGAGGTCGTTCCCGCTGCACAGATTCATGCGCCAGGGCCTCCTACAGACAATGCACTTTGATTTATTGCGCTATCTGTAATAGCACACGAGATATCACCAGATATATATTGGATTTTACCCTGACCATGAGGGTCCGGCCCCATGAGACTGTGGTTTTTTCGGCCCCTGGTTGTCCGACGTCGTTCCCGCTGCACAGATTCATGCGCCAGGGCCTCCTACAGACAATGCACTTTGATTTATGGCGCTATCTGTAATAGCACCCGAGATATCACCAGATATATATTGGATTTTACCCTGACCCTGAGTGTCCGGCCCCATGAGACGGTGGTTGTCTCGGCCCCTGGAGGTCCGAGGACGTTCCCGCTTGCACAGATTCATGCGCCAGGGCCTCCTGCAGATAATTCACTTTGGTTTATTGCGCTATCTCTAATAGCACCCGAGATATCACCAGATATAAACTGGATTTTCCCCTGACCCTGAGTGTCCGCCCCATGAGACTGTCGTTTTCTCGGCCCCTGGTGGTCCGAGGTCGTTCCCGCTGCACAGATTCATGCGCCAGGGCCTCCTACAGACAATGCACTTTGATTTATTGCGCTATCTGTAATAGCACCCGAGATATCACCAGATATATATTGGATTTTTCCCTGACCCTGAGTGTCCGGCCCCATGAGACTGCGGTTTTCTCGGCCCCTGGTGGTCCGAGGTCGTTCCCGCTGCACACATTCATGCGCCAGGGCCTCCTGCAGATAATTCACTATGGTCTATTGCGCTATCTCTAATAGCACCCGAGATATCACCAGATATATATTGGATTTTGCCCTGACCCTGAGTGTCCGGCCCCATGAGACTGTGGTTTTCTCGGCCCCTGGTGGTCCGAGGTTGTTCCCGCTGCACAGATTCATGCGCCAGGGCCTCCTACAGACAATGCACTTTGATTTATTGCTCTATCTGTAATAGCACCCGAGATATCACCAGATATATATTGGATTTTCCCCTGACCCTGATTGTCCGGCCCCATGAGACTGTGGTTTTCTCGGCCCCTGGTGGTCCGAGGTCGTTCCCGCTGCACAGATTCATGCGCCAGGGCCTCCTACAGACAATGCACTTTGATTTATTGCGCTATCTGTAATAGCACCCGAGATATCACCAGATATATATTGGATTTTTCCCTGACCCTGAGTGTCCGGCCTCATGAGACGGTGGATGTCTCGGCCCCTGATGGTCCGAGATCGTTCCCGCTGCACAGATTCATGCGCCAGGACCTCCTGCAGACAATTCACTTTGGTTTATTGCGCTATCTCTAATAGCACCCGAGATATCACCAGATATATATTGGATTTTTCCCCGACCCTGAGTGTCCGGCCCCATGAGACGGTGGTTTTCTCGGCCGCTGGTGGTCCGAGGTCGTTCCCGCTGGCCAGATTCATGCGCCAGGGCCTCCTACAGACAATGCACTATGATTTATTGCGCTATCTGTAATAGCACCCGAGATATCACCAGATCTATATTGGATTTTCCCCTGACCCTGAGTATCCGGCCCCATGAGACTGTGGTTTTCTCGGCCCCTGGTGGTCCGAGGTCGTTCCCGTTGCACAGATTCATGCGCCAGGGCCTCCTGCAGATAATTCACTTTGGTTTATTTCGCTATCTCTAATAGCACCCGAGATATCACCAGATATATATTGGATTTTTCACTGACCCAGAGCGTCCGGCCCCATGAGACGGTCGTTTTCTCGGCCCCTGGTGGTCCGAGAACGTTCCCGCTGAACAGGTTCATGCGCCAGCGTCTCCTACAGACAATGCACTTTGATTTATTGCACTATATGTAATAGCACCCGAGATATCACCAGATATATATTGGATTTTTCACTGACCTGAGTGTCCTGCCCCATGAGACGGTGGTTTTCTCGGCCCCTGGTGTTCCGAGGTCGTTCCCGCTGCACAGATTCATGCGCCAGGGCCTCCTACAGACAATGCACTTTGATTTATTGCGCTATCTCTAATAGCGCCCGAGATATCACCAGATATATATTGGATTTTTCCCTGACCCTGAGTGTCCGGCCCCATGAGACTGCGGTTTTCTCGGCCCCTGGTGGTCCGAGGTCGTTCCCGCTGCACAGATTCATGCGCCAGGGCCTCCTGCAGACAATTCACTTTGGTTTATTGCGCTATCTCTAATAGCACCCGAGATATCACCAGATATATATTGGATTTTTCCCCGACCCTGAGTGTCCGGCCCCATGAGACGGTGGTTTTCTCGGCCGCTGGTGGTCCGAGGTCGTTCCCGCTGGCCAGATTCATGCGCCAGGGCCTCCTACAGACAATGCACTATGATTTATTGCGCTATCTGTAATAGCACCCGAGATATCACCAGATCTATATTGGATTTTCCCCTGACCCTGAGTATCCGGCCCCATGAGACTGTGGTTTTCTCGGCCCCTGGTGGTCCGAGGTCGTTCCCGTTGCACAGATTCATGCGCCAGGGCCTCCTGCAGATAATTCACTTTGGTTTATTGCGCTATCTCTAATAGCACCCGAGATATCACCAGATATATATTGGATTTTTCACTGACCCTGAGCGTCCGGCCCCATGAGACGGTCGTTTTCTCGGCCCCTGGTGGTCCGAGAACGTTCCCGCTGCACAGGTTCATGCGCCAGCGTCTCCTACAGACAATGCACTTTGATTTATTGCGCTATCTGTAATAGCACCCGAGATATCACCAGATATATATTGGATTTTTCCCTGACCCTGAGTGTCCGGCCCCATGAGACGGTGGTTGACTCGGCCCCTGGGGGTCCGAGGTCGTTCCCGCTGCACAGATTCATGCACCAGGGCCTCCTGCAGATAATTCACTTTGGTTTATTGCGCTATCTCTAATAGCACCCGAGATATCACCAGATATATATTGGATTTTCCCCCGACCCTGAGTGTCCGGCCCCATGAGGCTGTGGTTTTCTCGGCCCCTGGTGGTCCGAGGTCGTTCCCGCTGCACAGATTCATGCGCCAGGGCCTCCTACAGACAATGCACTTTGATTTATTGCGCTATCTGTAATAGCACACGAGATATCACCAGATATATATTGGATTTTACCCTGACCATGAGGGTCCGGCCC
The DNA here is from genome assembly GCF_051020985.1 of Nomia melanderi. NCBI lineage: Eukaryota > Metazoa > Arthropoda > Insecta > Hymenoptera > Halictidae > Nomia > Nomia melanderi. The sequence continues at coordinate 523,727 of NW_027475138.1, read as the reverse complement.
CATGAGACTGTGGTTTTTTCGGCCCCTGGTTGTCCGACGTCGTTCCCGCTGCACAGATTCATGCGCCAGGGCCTCCTACAGACAATGCACTTTGATTTATGGCGCTATCTGTAATAGCACCCGAGATATCACCAGATATATATTGGATTTTACCCTGACCCTGAGTGTCCGGCCCCATGAGACGGTGGTTGTCTCGGCCCCTGGAGGTCCGAGGACGTTCCCGCTTGCACAGATTCATGCGCCAGGGCCTCCTGCAGATAATTCACTTTGGTTTATTGCGCTATCTCTAATAGCACCCGAGATATCACCAGATATAAACTGGATTTTCCCCTGACCCTGAGTGTCCGCCCCATGAGACTGTCGTTTTCTCGGCCCCTGGTGGTCCGAGGTCGTTCCCGCTGCACAGATTCATGCGCCAGGGCCTCCTACAGACAATGCACTTTGATTTATTGCGCTATCTGTAATAGCACCCGAGATATCACCAGATATATATTGGATTTTTCCCTGACCCTGAGTGTCCGGCCCCATGAGACTGCGGTTTTCTCGGCCCCTGGTGGTCCGAGGTCGTTCCCGCTGCACACATTCATGCGCCAGGGCCTCCTGCAGATAATTCACTATGGTCTATTGCGCTATCTCTAATAGCACCCGAGATATCACCAGATATATATTGGATTTTGCCCTGACCCTGAGTGTCCGGCCCCATGAGACTGTGGTTTTCTCGGCCCCTGGTGGTCCGAGGTTGTTCCCGCTGCACAGATTCATGCGCCAGGGCCTCCTACAGACAATGCACTTTGATTTATTGCTCTATCTGTAATAGCACCCGAGATATCACCAGATATATATTGGATTTTCCCCTGACCCTGATTGTCCGGCCCCATGAGACTGTGGTTTTCTCGGCCCCTGGTGGTCCGAGGTCGTTCCCGCTGCACAGATTCATGCGCCAGGGCCTCCTACAGACAATGCACTTTGATTTATTGCGCTATCTGTAATAGCACCCGAGATATCACCAGATATATATTGGATTTTTCCCTGACCCTGAGTGTCCGGCCTCATGAGACGGTGGATGTCTCGGCCCCTGATGGTCCGAGATCGTTCCCGCTGCACAGATTCATGCGCCAGGACCTCCTGCAGACAATTCACTTTGGTTTATTGCGCTATCTCTAATAGCACCCGAGATATCACCAGATATATATTGGATTTTTCCCCGACCCTGAGTGTCCGGCCCCATGAGACGGTGGTTTTCTCGGCCGCTGGTGGTCCGAGGTCGTTCCCGCTGGCCAGATTCATGCGCCAGGGCCTCCTACAGACAATGCACTATGATTTATTGCGCTATCTGTAATAGCACCCGAGATATCACCAGATCTATATTGGATTTTCCCCTGACCCTGAGTATCCGGCCCCATGAGACTGTGGTTTTCTCGGCCCCTGGTGGTCCGAGGTCGTTCCCGTTGCACAGATTCATGCGCCAGGGCCTCCTGCAGATAATTCACTTTGGTTTATTTCGCTATCTCTAATAGCACCCGAGATATCACCAGATATATATTGGATTTTTCACTGACCCAGAGCGTCCGGCCCCATGAGACGGTCGTTTTCTCGGCCCCTGGTGGTCCGAGAACGTTCCCGCTGAACAGGTTCATGCGCCAGCGTCTCCTACAGACAATGCACTTTGATTTATTGCACTATATGTAATAGCACCCGAGATATCACCAGATATATATTGGATTTTTCACTGACCTGAGTGTCCTGCCCCATGAGACGGTGGTTTTCTCGGCCCCTGGTGTTCCGAGGTCGTTCCCGCTGCACAGATTCATGCGCCAGGGCCTCCTACAGACAATGCACTTTGATTTATTGCGCTATCTCTAATAGCGCCCGAGATATCACCAGATATATATTGGATTTTTCCCTGACCCTGAGTGTCCGGCCCCATGAGACTGCGGTTTTCTCGGCCCCTGGTGGTCCGAGGTCGTTCCCGCTGCACAGATTCATGCGCCAGGGCCTCCTGCAGACAATTCACTTTGGTTTATTGCGCTATCTCTAATAGCACCCGAGATATCACCAGATATATATTGGATTTTTCCCCGACCCTGAGTGTCCGGCCCCATGAGACGGTGGTTTTCTCGGCCGCTGGTGGTCCGAGGTCGTTCCCGCTGGCCAGATTCATGCGCCAGGGCCTCCTACAGACAATGCACTATGATTTATTGCGCTATCTGTAATAGCACCCGAGACATCACCAGATCTATATTGGATTTTCCCCTGACCCTGAGTATCCGGCCCCATGAGACTGTGGTTTTCTCGGCCCCTGGTGGTCCGAGGTCGTTCCCGTTGCACAGATTCATGCGCCAGGGCCTCCTGCAGATAATTCACTTTGGTTTATTGCGCTATCTCTAATAGCACCCGAGATATCACCAGATATATATTGGATTTTTCACTGACCCTGAGCGTCCGGCCCCATGAGACGGTCGTTTTCTCGGCCCCTGGTGGTCCGAGAACGTTCCCGCTGCACAGGTTCATGCGCCAGCGTCTCCTACAGACAATGCACTTTGATTTATTGCGCTATCTGTAATAGCACCCGAGATATCACCAGATATATATTGGATTTTTCACTGACCCTGAGTGTCCTGCCCCATGAGACGGTGGTTTTCTCGGCCCCTGGTGTTCCGAGGTCGTTCCCGCTGCACAGATTCATGCGCCAGGGCCTCTTACAGACAATGCACTTTGATTTATTGCGCTATCTCTAATAGCACCCGAGATATCACCAGATATATATTGGATTTTCCCCTGACCCTGAGTGTCCGGCCCCATAAGACTGTGGTTTTCTCGGCCCCTGGTGGTCCTAGGTCGTTCCCGCTGCACTGATGCATGCGCCAGGGCCTCCTGCAGATTATTCCCTTTGGCTTATTGCGCTCTCTCTAATAGCGCCCGAGATATCACCAGATATATATTGGATTTTTCCCTGACCCTGAGTGTCCGGCCCCATGAGACTGCGGTTTTCTCGGCCCCTGGTGGTCCGAGGTTGTTCCCGCTGCACAGATTCATGCGCCAGGGCCTCCTACAGACAATGCACTTTGATTTATTGCGCTATCTGTAATAGCTCCCGAGATATCACCACATATATATTGGATTTTCCCCTGACCCTGAGAGTCCGCCCCATGAGACTGTGGTTTTCTCGGCCCCTGGTGGTCCGAGGTCGTTCCCGCTGCACAGATTCATGCGCCAGGGCCTCCTACAGACAATGCACTTTGATTTATTGCGCTATCTGTAATAGCACCCGAGATAACACCAGATATATATTGGATATTTCCCTCACCCTGAGTGTCCAGCCCCATGAGACGGTGGTTTTCTCGGCCCCTGGTGGTCCGAGGTCGTTCCCGCTGCACAGATGCATCCGCCAGGGCCTCCTGCAGATAATTCACTTTGGTTTATTGCGCTATCTCTAATAGCACCCGAGATATCACCAGATATATAGTGGATTTTCCCCTGACCCTGAGAGTCCGGCCCCATGAGACTGTGGTTTTCTCGGCCCCTGGTGGCCCGAGGTCGTTCCCGCTGCACAGATTCATGCGCCAGGGCCTCCTACAGACGATGCACTTTGATTTATTGCGCTATCTGTAATAGCACCCGAGATATCACCGGATATATATTGGATATTTCCCTCACCCTGAGTGTCCAGCCCCATGAGACGGTGGTTTTCTCGGCTCCTGGTGGTCCGAGGTCGTTCCCGCTGCACAGATGCATGCGCCAGGGCCTCCTGCAGATAATTCACTTTTGTTTATTGCGCTATCTCTAATAGCACCCGAGATATCACCAGATATATATTGGATTTTCCCTTGACCCTGAGAGTCCGGCCCCATGAGACTGTGGTTTTCTCGGCCCCTGGTGGCCCGAGGTCGTTCCCGCTGCACAGGTTCATGCGCCAGGGCGTCCTACAGACAATGCACTTTGATTTATTGCGCTATCTGTAATAGCACCCGAGATATCACCAGATATATATTGGATTTTTCACTGACCCTGAGCGTCCGGCCCCATGAGACGGTCGTTTTCTCGGCCCCTGGTGGTCCGAGGTCGTTCCCGCTGCACAGGTTCATGCGCCAGGGCCTCCTACAGACAATGCACTTTAATTTATTGCGCTATCTGTAATAGCACCCGAGATATCACCAGATCTATATTGGATTTTCCCCTGACCCTGAGTATCCGGCCCCATGAGACTGTGGTTTTTTCGGCCCCTGGTGGTCCGAGGTCGTTCCCGCTGCACAGATTCATGCGCCAGGGCCTCCTGCAGATAATTCACTATGGTTTATTGCGCTATCTGTAATAGCACCCGAGATATCACCAGACATATATTGGATTTTCCCCTGACCCTGAGTGTCCGGCCCCATGAGACGGTCGTTTTCTCGGCCCCTGGTGGTCCGAGGTCGTTCCCGCTGCACAGGTTCATGCGCCAGGGCCTCCTACAGACAATGCACTTTGATTTATTGCGCTATCTGTAATAGCACCCGAGATATCACCAGATCTATATTGGATTTTCCCCTGACCCTGAGTGTCCGGCCCCATGAGACTGTGGTTTTCTCGGCCCCTGGTGGTCCGAGGTCGTTGCCGCTGCACAGGTTCATGCGCCAGGGCCTCCTACAGACAATGCACTTTAATTTATTGCGCTATCTGTAATAGCACCCGAGATATCACCAGATCTATATTGGATTTTCCCCTGACCCTGAGTATCCGGCCCCATGAGACTGTGGTTTTTTCGGCCCCTGGTGGTCCGAGGTCGTTCCCGCTGCACAGATTCATGCGCCAGGGCCTCCTGCAGATAATTCACTATGGTTTATTGCGCTATCTGTAATAGCACCCGAGATATCACCAGACATATATTGGATTTTCCCCTGACCCTGAGTGTCCGGCCCCATGAGACGGTCGTTTTCTCGGCCCCTGGTGGTCCGAGGTCGTTCCCGCTGCACAGGTTCATGCGCCAGGGCCTCCTACAGACAATGCACTTTGATTTATTGCGCTATCTGTAATAGCACCCGAGATATCACCAGATCTATATTGGATTTTCCCCTGACCCTGAGTGTCCGGCCCCATGAGACTGTGGTTTTCTCGGCCCCTGGTGGTCCGAGGTCGTTGCCGCTGCACAGGTTCATGCGCCAGGGCCTCCTACAGACAATGCCCTTTGATTTATTGCGCTATCTGTAATAGCACCCGAGATATCACCAGATCTATATTGAATTTTCCCCTGACCCTGAGTATCCGGCCCCATGAGACTGTGGTTTTTTCGGCCCCTGGTGGTCCGAGGTCGTTCCCGCTGCACAGATTCATGCGCCAGGGCCTCCTGCAGATAATTCACTTTGGTTTATTGCGCTATCTCTAATAGCACCCGAGATAACACCAGATATATATTGGATATTTCCCTCACCCTGAGTGTCGAGCCCCATGAGACGGTGGTTTTCTCGGCCCCTGGTGGTCCGAGGTCGTTCCCGCTGCACAGATGCATGCGCCAGGGCCTCCTGCAGATAATTCACTTTGGTTTATTGCGCTATCTCTAATAGCACCCGAGATATCACCAGATATATATTGGATTTTCCCCTGACCCTGAGAGTCCGGCCCCATGAGACTGTGGTTTTCTCGGCCCCTGGTGGCCCGAGGTCGTTCCCGCTGCACAGATTCATGCGCCAGGGCCTCCTACAGACGATGCACTTTGATTTATTGCGCTATCTGTAATAGCACCCGAGATATCACCGGATATATATTGGATTTTTCCCAGACCCTGAGTGTCCGGCCCCATGAGACGGTGGTTGACTCGGCCCCTGGGGGTCCGAGGTCGTTCCCGCTGCACAGATTCATGCACCAGGGCCTCCTGCAGATAATTCACTTTGGTTTATTGCGCTATCTCTAATAGCACCCGAGATATCACCAGATATATATTGGATTTTCCCCCGACCCTGAGTGTCCGGCCCCATGAGACTGTGGTTTTCTCGGCCCCTGGTGGTCCGAGGTCGTTCCCGCTGCACAGATTCATGCGCCAGGGCCTCCTACAGACAATGCACTTTGATTTATTGCGCTATCTGTAATAGCACACGAGATATCACCAGATATATATTGGATTTTACCCTGACCATGAGGGTCCGGCCCCATGAGACTGTGGTTTTTTCGGCCCCTGGTGGTCCGACGTCGTTCCCGCTGCACAGATTCATGCGCCAGGGCCTCCTACAGACAATGCACTTTGATTTATGGCGCTATCTGTAATAGCACCCGAGATATCACCAGATATATATTGGATTTTACCCTGACCCTGAGTGTCCGGCCCCATGAGACGGTGGTTGTCTCGGCCCCTGGAGGTCCGAGGACGTTCCCGCTTGCACAGATTCATGCGCCAGGGCCTCCTGCAGATAATTCACTTTGGTTTATTGCGCTATCTCTAATAGCACCCGAGATATCACCAGATATAAACTGGATTTTCCCCTGACCCTGAGTGTCCGCCCCATGAGACTGTCGTTTTCTCGGCCCCTGGTGGTCCGAGGTCGTTCCCGCTGCACAGACTCATGCGCCAGGGCCTCCTACAGACAATGCACTTTGATTTATTGCGCTATCTGTAATAGCACCCGAGATATCACCAGATATATATTGGATTTTTCCCTGACCCTGAGTGTCCGGCCTCATGAGACGGTGGATGTCTCGGCCCCTGATGGTCCGAGATCGTTCCCGCTGCACAGATTCATGCGCCAGGACCTCCTGCAGACAATTCACTTTGGTTTATTGCGCTATCTCTAATAGCACCCGAGATATCACCAGATATATATTGGATTTTTCCCCGACCCTGAGTGTCCGGCCCCATGAGACGGTGGTTTTCTCGGCCGCTGGTGGTCCGAGGTCGTTCCCGCTGGCCAGATTCATGCGCCAGGGCCTCCTACAGACAATGCACTATGATTTATTGCGCTATCTGTAATAGCACCCGAGATATCACCAGATCTATATTGGATTTTCCCCTGACCCTGAGTATCCGGCCCCATGAGACTGTGGTTTTCTCGGCCCCTGGTGGTCCGAGGTCGTTCCCGTTGCACAGATTCATGCGCCAGGGCCTCCTGCAGATAATTCACTTTGGTTTATTTCGCTATCTCTAATAGCACCCGAGATATCACCAGATATATATTGGATTTTTCACTGACCCAGAGCGTCCGGCCCCATGAGACGGTCGTTTTCTCGGCCCCTGGTGGTCCGAGAACGTTCCCGCTGAACAGGTTCATGCGCCAGCGTCTCCTACAGACAATGCACTTTGATTTATTGCACTATATGTAATAGCACCCGAGATATCACCAGATATATATTGGATTTTTCACTGACCTGAGTGTCCTGCCCCATGAGACGGTGGTTTTCCTCGGCCCCTGGTGTTCCGAGGTCGTTCCCGCTGCACAGATTCATGCGCCAGGGCCTCCTACAGACAATGCACTTTGATTTATTGCGCTATCTCTAATAGCGCCCGAGATATCACCAGATATATATTGGATTTTTCCCTGACCCTGAGTGTCCGGCCCCATGAGACTGCGGTTTTCTCGGCCCCTGGTGGTCCGAGGTCGTTCCCGCTGCACAGATTCATGCGCCAGGGCCTCCTGCAGACAATTCACTTTGGTTTATTGCGCTATCTCTAATAGCACCCGAGATATCACCAGATATATATTGGATTTTTCCCCGACCCTGAGTGTCCGGCCCCATGAGACGGTGGTTTTCTCGGCCGCTGGTGGTCCGAGGTCGTTCCCGCTGGCCAGATTCATGCGCCAGGGCCTCCTACAGACAATGCACTATGATTTATTGCGCTATCTGTAATAGCACCCGAGATATCACCAGATCTATATTGGATTTTCCCCTGACCCTGAGTATCCGGCCTCATGAGACTGTGGTTTTCTCGGCCCCTGGTGGTCCGAGGTCGTTCCCGTTGCACAGATTCATGCGCCAGGGCCTCCTGCAGATAATTCACTTTGGTTTATTGCGCTATCTCTAATAGCACCCGAGATATCACCAGATATATATTGGATTTTTCACTGACCCTGAGCGTCCGGCCCCATGAGACGGTCGTTTTCTCGGCCCCTGGTGGTCCGAGAACGTTCCCGCTGCACAGGTTCATGCGCCAGCGTCTCCTACAGACAATGCACTTTGATTTATTGCGCTATCTGTAATAGCACCCGAGATATCACCAGATATATATTGGATTTTTCACTGACCCTGAGTGTCCTGCCCCATGAGACGGTGGTTTTCTCGGCCCCTGGTGTTCCGAGGTCGTTCCCGCTGCACAGATTCATGCGCCAGGGCCTCCTACAGACAATGCACTTTGATTTATTGCGCTATCTCTAATAGCACCCGAGATATCACCAGATATATATTGGATTTTCCCCTGACCCTGAGTGTCCGGCCCCATGAGACTGCGGTTTTCTCGGCCCCTGGTGGTCCGAGGTTGTTCCCGCTGCACAGATTCATGCGCCAGGGCCTCCTACAGACAATGCACTTTGATTTATTGCTCTATCTGTAATAGCACCCGAGATATCACCAGATATATATTGGATTTTCCCCTGACCCTGAGTGTCCGGCACCATGAGACTGTAGTTTTCTCGGCCCCTGGTGGTCCGAGGTCGTTCCCCTTGCACAGATTCATGCGCCAGGGCCTCCTGCAGATAATTCACTTTGATTTATTGCGCTATCTGTAATAGCACCCGAGATATCACCAGATAGATATTGGATTTTTCACTGACCCTAAGTGTCCGGCCCCTCGGGACGGTGGTTTTCTCGGCCCCTGGTGGTCCGAGGTCGTTCCCGCTGCACAGATTCATGCGCCAGGGCCTCCTACAGACAATGCACTTTGATTTATTGCGCTATCTGTAATAGCACCCAAGATATCACCAGATATATATTGGATTTTCCCCTGACCCGGAGTGTCCGGCCCCATGAGACGGTGGTTTTCTCGGCCCCTGATGGTCCGAGGTCGTTCCCGCTGGCCACATTTATGCGCCAGGGCCTCCTAGAGACAATGCACTTTGATTTATTGCGCTATCTGTAATAGCACCAGAGATATCACCAGATATATATTGGATTTTCCCCTGACCCTGAGTGTCCGGCCCCTTGAGACTGTCGTTTTCTCGGCCCCTGGTGGTCCGAGGTCGTTCCCGTTGCACAGATTCATGCGCCAGGGCCTCCTGCAGATAATTCACCTTGGTTTATTGCGCTATCTCTAATAGCACCCGAGATATCACCAGATATATATTGGATTTTTCACTGACCCTGAGCGTCCGGCCCGATGAGACGGTCGTTTTCTCGGCCCCTGGTGGTCCGAGAACGTTCCCGCTGCACAGGTTCATGCGCCAGCGTCTCCTACAGACAATGCACTTTGATTTATTGCGCTATCTGTAATAGCACCCGAGATATCACCAGATATATATTGGATTTTTCACTGACCCTGAGTGTCCTGCCCCATGAGACGGTGGTTTTCTCGGCCCCTGGTGTTCCGAGGTCGTTCCCGCTGCACAGATTCATGCGCCAGGGCCTCCTACAGACAATGCACTTTGATTTATTGCGCTATCTCTAATAGCACCCGAGATATCACCAGATATATATTGGATTTTCCCCTGACCCTGAGTGTCCGGCCCCATGAGACTGTGGTTTTCTCGGCCCCTGGTGGTCCTAGGTCGTTCCCGCTGCACTGATGCATGCGCCAGGGCCTCCTGCAGATAATTCCCTTTGGCTTATTGCGCTATCTCTAATAGCACCCGAGATATCACCAGATATATATTGGATTTTTCACTGACCCTGAGTGTCCTGCCCCATGAGACGGTGGTTTTCTCGGCCCCTGGTGTTCCGACGTCGTTCCCGCTGCACAGATTCATGCGCCAGGGCCTCCTACAGACAATGCACTTTGATTTATTGCGATATCTCTAATAGCACCCGAGAAATAACCAGATATATATTGGATTTTTCCCTGACCCTGAGTGTCCGGCCCCATGAGACTGCGGTTTTCTCGGCCCCTGGTGGTCAGAGGTCGTTCCCGCTGCACACATTCATGCGCCAGGGCCTCCTGCAGATAATTCACTTTAGTTTATTGCGCTATCTTTAATAGCACCCGAGATATCACCAGATATATATTGGATTTTCCCCTGACCCTGAGTGTCCGGCCCCATGAGACTGTGGTTTTCTCGGCCCCTGGTGGTCCGAGGTCGTTCCCCTTGCACTGATTCATGCGCCAGGGCCTCCTGCAGATAATTCACTTTGATTTATTGCGCTATCTCTAATAGCGCCCGAGATATCAACAGATATATATTGGATTTTTCCCTGACCCTGAGTGTCCGGCCCTATGAGACTGTGGTTTTCTCGGCCCCTGGTAGTCCGAGGTCGTTCCCCTTGCACAGATTCATGCGCCAGGGCCTCCTGCAGATAATTCACTTTGATTTATTGCGCTATCTGTAATAGCACCCGAGATATCACCAGATAGGTATTGGATTTTTCACTGACCCTAAGTGTCCGGCCCCTCGGGACGGTGGTTTTCTCGGCCCCTGGTGGTCCGAGGTCGTTCCCGCTGCACAGATTCATGCGCCAGGGCCTCCTACAGACAATGCACTTTGATTTATTGCGCTATCTGTAATAGCACCCAAGATATCACCAGATAAATATTGGATTTTCCCCTGACCCTGAGTGTCCGGCCCCATGAGACGGTGGTTTTCTCGGCCTCTGATGGTCCGAGGTCGTTCCCGCTGGCCACATTTATGCGCCAGGGCCTCCTAGAGACAATGCACTTTGATTTATTGCGCTATCTGTAATAGCACCAGAGATATCACCAGATATATATTGGATTTTCCCCTGGCCCTGAGTGTCCGGCCCTATGAGACTGTGGTTTTCTCGGCCCCTGGTAGTCCGAGGTCGTTCCCCTTGCACAGATTCATGCGCCAGGGCCTCCTGCAGATAATTCACTTTGGTTTATTGCGCTATCTCTAATAGCGCCCGAGATATCACCAGATATATATTGGATTTTCCCCTGACCCTGAGTGTCCGGCCCCATGAGACTGTAGTTTTCTCGGCCCCTGGTGGTCCTAGGTCGTTCCCGCTGCACAGATTCATGCGCCAGGGCCTCCTACAGACAATGCACTTTGATTTATTGCGTAATCTGTAATAGCACCCGAGATATCACCACATATATATTGGATTTTTCCCTGGCCCAGAGTGTCCGGCCCCCTCGAGACGGTGCTTTCCTCGGCCCCTGGTGGTCCGAGGTCGTTCCCGCTGCACAGCTTCAGGCGACAGGGCCTCCTGCAGATAACTCACTTTGGTTTATTGCGCTATCTCTAATAGCACCCGAGATATCACCAGATATATATTGGACTTTTCCCTGACCCTGAGTGTCCGGCCCCATGAGACGGTGGTTTTCTCGGCCCCTGGTGGTACGAGGTCGTTCCCGCTGCACAGATTCATGCGCCAGGGCCTCCTGCAGATAATTCACTTTGGTTTATTGCGCTATCTCTAATAGCGCCCGAGATATCAACAGATATATATTGGATTTTTCCCTGACCCTGAGTGTCCGGCCCTATGAGACTGCGGTTTTCTCGGCCCCTGGTGGTCCGAGGTCGTTCCCGCTGCACACATTCATGCGCCAGGGCCTCCTGCAGATAATTCACTATGGTTTATTGCGCTATCTGTAATAGCTCCCGAGATATCACCACATATATATTGGATTTTCCCCTGACCCTGAGCGTCCGGCCCCATGAGACGGTCGTTTTCTCGGCCCCTGGTGGTCCGAGGTCGTTCCCGCTGCACAGGTTCATGCGCCAGGGCCTCCTACAGACAATGCACTTTGATTTATTGCGCTATCTGTAATAGCACCCGAGATAACACCAGATATATATTGGATATTTCCCTCACCCTGAGTGTCCAGCCCCATGAGACGGTGGTTTTCTCGGCCCCTGGTGGTCCGAGGTCGTTCCCGCTGCACAGATGCATGCGCCAGGGCCTCCTGCAGATAATTCACTTTGGTTTATTGCGCTATCTCTAATAGCACCCGAGATATCACCAGATATATATTGGATTTTCCCCTGACCCTGAGAGTCCGGCCCCATGAGACTGTGGTTTTCTCGGCCCCTGGTGGCCCGAGGTCGTTCCCGCTGCACAGATTCATGCGCCAGGGCCTCCTACAGACGATGCACTTTGATTTATTGCGCTATGTGTAATAGCACCCGAGATATCACCGGATATATATTGGATTTTTCCCAGACCCTGAGTGTCCGGCCCCATGAGACGGTGGTTGACTCGGCCCCTGGGGGTCCGAGGTCGTTCCCGCTGCACAGATTCATGCACCATGGCCTCCTACAGACAATGTACTTTGATTTATTGCGCTATCTGTAATAGCACCCGAGATATCACCAGATATATATTGGATTTTCCCCTGACCCTGAGTGTCCGGCCCCATGAGACTGTGGTTTTCTCGGCCCCTGGTGGTTGAGGTCGTTGCCGCTGCACAGGTTCATGCGCCAGGGCCTCCTACAGACAATGCCCTTTGATTTATTGCGCTATCTGTAATAGCACCCGAGATATCACCAGATATATATTGGATTTTCCCCTGACCCTGAGTGTCCGGCCCCATGAGATTGTGGTTTCCTCGGCCTCTGGTGGTCCGAGGTCGTTCCCGCTGCACAGATTCATGCGCCAGGGCCTCCTACAGACAATGCACTTTGATTTATTTCGCTATCTGTAATAGGACCGGAGATATCACCAGATATATATTGGATTTTCCCCAGACCCTGAGTGTCCGGCCGCATGAGACTGTAGTTTTATCGGCCCCTGGTGGTCCGAGGTCGTTCCCGCTGCACAGATTCATGCGCCAGGGCCTCCTACAGACAATGCACTTTGATTTATTGCGCTATCTGTAATAGCTCCCGAGATATCACCACATATATATTGGATTTTCCCCTGACCCTGAGTGTCCGCCCCATGAGACTGTGGTTTTCTCGGCCCCTGGTGGTCCGAGGTCGTTCCCGCTGCACAGATTCATGCGCCAGGGCCTCCTACAGACAATGCACTTTGATTTATTGCGCTATCTGTAATAGCACCCGAGATAACACCAGATATATATTCGATATTTCCCTCACCCTGAGTGTCCAGCCCCATGAGACGGTGGTTTTCTCGGCCCCTGGTGGTCCGAGGTCGTTCCCGCTGCACAGATGCATCCGCCAGGGCCTCCTGCAGATAATTCACTTTGGTTTATTGCGCTATCTCTAATAGCACCCGAGATATCACCAGATATATATTGGATTTTCCCCTGACCCTGAGAGTCCGGCCCCATGAGACTGTGGTTTTCTCGGCCCCTGGTGGCCCGAGGTCGTTCCCGCTGCACAGATTCATGCGCCAGGGCCTCCTACAGACGATGCACTTTGATTTATTGCGCTATCTGTAATAGCACCCGAGATATCACCGGATATATATTGGATTTTTCCCAGACCCTGAGTGTCCGGCCCCATGAGACGGTGGTTGACTCGGCCCCTGGGGGTCCGAGGTCGTTCCCGCTGCACAGATTCATGCACCAGGGCCTCCTGCAGATAATTCACTTTGGTTTATTGCGCTATCTCTAATAGCACCCGAGATATCACCAGATATATATTGGATTTTCCCCCGACCCTGAGTGTCCGGCCCCATGAGACTGTGGTTTTCTCGGCCCCTGGTGGTCCGAGGTCGTTCCCGCTGCACAGATTCATGCGCCAGGGCCTCCTACAGACAATGCACTTTGATTTATTGCGCTATCTGTAATAGCACACGAGATATCACCAGATATATATTGGATTTTACCCTGACCATGAGGGTCCGGCCCCATGAGACTGTGGTTTTTTCGGCCCCTGGTGGTCCGACGTCGTTCCCGCTGCACAGATTCATGCACCATGGCCTCCTACAGACAATGTACTTTGATTTATTGCGCTATCTGTAATAGCACCCGAGATATCACCAGATATATATTGGATTTTCCCCTGACCCTGAGTGTCCGGCCCCATGAGACTGTGGTTTTCTCGGCCCCTGGTGGTTGAGGTCGTTGCCGCTGCACAGGTTCATGCGCCAGGGCCTCCTACAGACAATGCCCTTTGATTTATTGCGCTATCTGTAATAGCACCCGAGATATCACCAGATATATATTGGATTTTCCCCTGACCCTGAGTGTCCGGCCCCATGAGATTGTGGTTTCCTCGGCCTCTGGTGGTCCGAGGTCGTTCCCGCTGCACAGATTCATGCGCCAGGGCCTCCTACAGACAATGCACTTTGATTTATTTCGCTATCTGTAATAGGACCGGAGATATCACCAGATATATATTGGATTTTCCCCAGACCCTGAGTGTCCGGCCGCATGAGACTGTAGTTTTATCGGCCCCTGGTGGTCCGAGGTCGTTCCCGCTGCACAGATTCATGCGCCAGGGCCTCCTACAGACAATGCACTTTGATTTATTGCGCTATCTGTAATAGCTCCCGAGATATCACCACATATATATTGGATTTTCCCCTGACCCTGAGTGTCCGCCCCATGAGACTGTGGTTTTCTCGGCCCCTGGTGGTCCGAGGTCGTTCCCGCTGCACAGATTCATGCGCCAGGGCCTCCTACAGACAATGCACTTTGATTTATTGCGCTATCTGTAATAGCACCCGAGATAACACCAGATATATATTGGATATTTCCCTCACCCTGAGTGTCCAGCCCCATGAGACGGTGGTTTTCTCGGCCCCTGGTGGTCCGAGGTCGTTCCCGCTGCACAGATGCATCCGCCAGGGCCTCCTGCAGATAATTCACTTTGGTTTATTGCGCTATCTCTAATAGCACCCGAGATATCACCAGATATATATTGGATTTTCCCCTGACCCTGAGAGTCCGGCCCCATGAGACTGTGGTTTTCTCGGCCCCTGGTGGCCCGAGGTCGTTCCCGCTGCACAGATTCATGCGCCAGGGCCTCCTACAGACGATGCACTTTGATTTATTGCGCTATCTGTAATAGCACCCGAGATATCACCGGATATATATTGGATTTTTCCCAGACCCTGAGTGTCCGGCCCCATGAGACGGTGGTTGACTCGGCCCCTGGGGGTCCGAGGTCGTTCCCGCTGCACAGATTCATGCACCAGGGCCTCCTGCAGATAATTCACTTTGGTTTATTGCGCTATCTCTAATAGCACCCGAGATATCACCAGATATATATTGGATTTTCCCCCGACCCTGAGTGTCCGGCCCCATGAGACTGTGGTTTTCTCGGCCCCTGGTGGTCCGAGGTCGTTCCCGCTGCACAGATTCATGCGCCAGGGCCTCCTACAGACAATGCACTTTGATTTATTGCGCTATCTGTAATAGCACACGAGATATCACCAGATATATATTGGATTTTACCCTGACCATGAGGGTCCGGCCCCATGTGACTGTGGTTTTTTCGGCCCCTGGTGGTCCGACGTCGTTCCCGCTGCACAGATTCATGCGCCAGGGCCTCCTACAGACAATGCACTTTGATTTATGGCGCTATCTGTAATAGCACCCGAGATATCACCAGATATATATTGGATTTTACCCTGACCCTGAGTGTCCGGCCCCATGAGACGGTGGTTGTCTCGGCCCCTGGAGGTCCGAGGACGTTCCCGCTGCACAGATGCATCCGCCAGGGCCTCCTGCAGATAATTCACTTTGGTTTATTGCGCTATCTCTAATAGCACCCGAGATATCACCAGATATATATTGGATTTTCCCCTGACCCTGAGAGTCCGGCCCCATGAGACTGTGGTTTTCTCGGCCCCTGGTGGCCCGAGGTCGTTCCCGCTGCACAGATTCATGCGCCAGGGCCTCCTACAGACGATGCACTTTGATTTATTGCGCTATCTGTAATAGCACCCGAGATATCACCGGATATATATTGGATTTTTCCCAGACCCTGAGTGTCCGGCCCCATGAGACGGTGGTTGACTCGGCCCCTGGGGGTCCGAGGTCGTTCCCGCTGCACAGATTCATGCACCAGGGCCTCCTGCAGATAATTCACTTTGGTTTATTGCGCTATCTCTAATAGCACCCGAGATATCACCAGATATATATTGGATTTTCCCCCGACCCTGAGTGTCCGGCCCCATGAGACTGTGGTTTTCTCGGCCCCTGGTGGTCCGAGGTCGTTCCCGCTGCACAGATTCATGCGCCAGGGCCTCCTACAGACAATGCACTTTGATTTATTGCGCTATCTGTAATAGCACACGAGATATCACCAGATATATATTGGATTTTACCCTGACCATGAGGGTCCGGCCCCATGAGACTGTGGTTTTTTCGGCCCCTGGTGGTCCGACGTCGTTCCCGCTGCACAGATTCATGCGCCAGGGCCTCCTACAGACAATGCACTTTGATTTATGGCGCTATCTGTAATAGCACCCGAGATATCACCAGATATATATTGGATTTTACCCTGACCCTGAGTGTCCGGCCCCATGAGACGGTGGTTGTCTCGGCCCCTGGAGGTCCGAGGACGTTCCCGCTTGCACAGATTCATGCGCCAGGGCCTCCTGCAGATAATTCACTTTGGTTTATTGCGCTATCTCTAATAGCACCCGAGATATCACCAGATATATATTGGATTTTGCCCTGACCCTGAGTGTCCGGCCCCATGAGACTGAGGTTTTCTCGGCCCCTGGTGGTCCGAGGTTGTTCCCGCTGCACACATTCATGCGCCAGGGCCTCCTACAGACAATGCACTTTGATTTATTGCTCTATCTGTAATAGCACCCAAGATATCACCAGATATATATTGGATTTTTCCCTGACCCTGAGTGTCCGGCCCCATGAGACTGTGGTTTCCTCGGCCTCTGGTGGTCCGAGGTCGTTCCCGCTGCACAGATTCATGCGCCAGGGCCTCCTACAGACAATGCACTTTGATTTATTTCGCTATCTGTAATAGGACCGGAGATATCACCAGATATATATTGGATTTTCCCCAGACCCTGAGTGTCCGGCCGCACGAGACTGTAGTTTCATCGGCCCCTGGTGGTCCGAGGTCGTTCCCGCTGCACAGATTCATGCGCCAGGGCCTCCTACAGACAATGCACTTTGATTTATTGCGCTATCTGTAATAGCACCCGAGATATCACCACATATATATTGGATTTTTCGCTGACCCAGAGTGTCCGGCCCCATGAGACGGTGGTTTTCTCGGCCCCTGGTGGTCCTAGGTCGTTCCCGCTGCACAGATGCATGCGCCAGGGCCTCCTGCAGATAATTCCCTTTGGCTTATTGCGCTATCTTTAATAGCACCCGAGATATCACCAGATATATATTGGATTTTTCCCTGACCCTGAGTGTCCGGCCCCATGAGACTGTTGTTTTTTCGACCCCTGGTGGTCCGAGGTCGTTACCGTTGCACAGATTCATGCGCCAGGGCCTCCTGCAGATAATTCACTTTGGTTTATTGCGCTATCTGTAATAGCACCCGAGATATCAACAGATATATACTGGATTTTCCCCTGCCCCTGAGTGTCCGGCCCCATGAGACTGTGGTTTTTTCGGCCCCTGGTGGTCCGAGGTCGTTCCCGCTGCACAGATTCATGCGGCAGGGCCTCCTGCAGAGAATTCACTTTGGTTTATTGTGCTATCTCTAATAGCACCCGAGATATCACCAGATATAAACTGGATTTTCCCCTGACCCTGAGTGTCCGGACCCATGAGACTGTGGTTTTCTCGGCCCCTGGTGGTCCGAGGTCGTTGCCGCTTCACAGATTCATGCGCCAGGGCCTCCTACAGACAATGCACTTTGACTTATTGCGCTATCTGTAATGGCACCCGAGATATCACCAGATATATATTGGATTTTTCACTGACCCTGAGTGTGCGGCCCCATGAGACGGTGTTCTTCTCGGACCCTGGTGGTCCGAGGTCGTTCCCGCTGCACAGATTCATCCGCCAGGGCCTCCTGCAGATAATTCACTTTGGATTATTGCGCTATCTCTAACAGCACCCGAGATATCACCAGATATATATTGGATTTTCCCCTGACCCTGAGTGTCCGGCCCCATGAGACTGTGGTTTTCTCGGCCCCTGGTGGTCCGAGGTCATTTCCGCTGCCCAGCTTCAGGCGCCAGGGCCTCCTGCAGATAACTCACTTTGGTTTATTGCGCTATCTCTAATAGCACCCAAGATATCACCAGATATATATTGGATTTTTCCCTGACCCTGAGTGTCCGGCCCCATGAGACGGTGGTTTTCTCGGCCCCTGGTGGTCCGCGGTCGATCCCGCTGCACAGATTCATGCGCCAGGGCCTCCTGCAGATAATTCACTTTCGTTTATTGCGCTATCTCTAATAGCACCGGAGATATCACCAGATATATATTGGATTTTTCCCTTACCCTGAGTGTCCGGCCCCATGAGACGGTGGTTTTCTCGGTCCCTGGTGGTCCTAGGTCGTTCCCGCTGCACAGATGCATGCGCCAGAGCCTCCTGCAGATAATTCCCTTTGGCTTATTGCGCTATCTCTAATAGCGCCCGAGATATCACCAGATATATATTGGATTTTTCCCTGACCCTGAGTGTCCGGCCCCATGAGACTGCGGTTTTCTCGGCCCCTGGTGGTCCGAGGTCGTTCCCGCTGCACAGATTCATGCGCCAGGGCCTCCTACAGACAATGCACTTTGATTTATTGCGCTATCTGTAATAGCACCCGAGATATCACCAGATATATATTGGATTTTTCCCTGACCCTGAGTGTCCGGCCCCATGAGACTGTGGTTTTCTCGGCCCCTGGTGGTCCGAGGTCGTTCCCGCTGCACAGATTCATGCGCCAGGGCCTCCTACAGACAATGCACTTTGATTTATTGCGCTATCTGTAATAGCAGCCAAGATATCACCAGATAAATATTGGATTTTCCCCTGACCCTGAGTGTCCGGCCCCATGAGACGGTGGTTTTCTCGGCCCCTGATGGTCCGAGGTAGTTCCCGCTGCACAGATTCATGCGCCAGGGCCTCCTACAGACAATGCACTTTGATTTATTGCGTTATCTGTAATAGCACCCGAGATATCACCACATATATATTGGATTTTTCCCTGACCCAGAGTGTCCGGCCCCCTCGAGACGGTGGTTTTCTCGGCCCCTGGTGGTCCGAGGTCGTTCCCGCTGCACAGCTTCAGGCGCCAGGGCCTCCTGCAGATAACTCACTTTGGTTTATTGCGCTATCTCTAATAGCACCCGAGATATCACCAGATATATATTGGATTTTTCCCTGACCCTGAGTGTCCGGCCCCATGAGACGATGGATGTCTCGGCCCCTGATGGTCCGAGATCGTTCCCGCTGCACAGATTCATGCGCCAGGGCCTCCTGCAGACAATTCACTTTGGTTTATTGCGCTATCTCTAATAGCACCCGAGATATCACCAGATATATATTGGATTTTTCCCCGACCCTGAGTGTCCGGCCCCATGAGACGGTGGTTTTCTCGGCCGCTGGTGGTCCGAGGTCGTTCCCGCTGGCCAGATTCATGCGCCAGGGCCTCCTACAGACAATGCACTATGATTTATTGCGCTATCTGTAATAGCACCCGAGATATCACCAGATCTATATTGGATTTTCCCCTGACCCTGAGTATCCGGCCCCATGAGACTGTGGTTTTCTCGGTCCCTGGTGGTCCGAGGTCGTTCCCGTTGCACAGATTCATGCGCCAGGGCCTCCTGCAGATAATTCACTTTGGTTTATTGCGCTATCTCTAATAGCACCCGAGATATCACCAGATATATATTGGATTTTTCACTCACCCTTAGCGTCCGGCCCCATGAGACGGTCGTTTTCTCGGCCCCTGGTGGTCCGAGAACGTTCCCGCTGAACAGGTTCATGCGCCAGCGTCTCCTACAGACAATGCACTTTTATTTATTGCGCTATCTGTAATAGCACCCGAGATATCACCAGATATATATTGGATTTTTCACTGACCCTGAGTGTCCTGCCCCATGAGACGGTGGTCTTCTCGGCCCCTGGTGTTCCAAGGTCGTTCCCGCTGCACAGATTCATGCGCCAGGGCCTCCTACAGACAATGCACTTTGATTTATTGCGCTATCTCTAATAGCGCCCGAGATATCACCAGATATATATTGGATTTTTCCCTGACCCTGAGTGTCCGGCCCCATGAGACTGCGGTTTTCTCGGCCCCTGGTGGTCCGAGGTCGTTCCAGCTGCACAGATTCATGCGCCAGGGCCTCCTGCAGACAATTCACTTTGGTTTATTGCGCTATCTCTAATAGCACCCGAGATATCACCAGATATATATTGGATTTTTCACTGACCCTGAGCGTCCGGCCCCATGAGACGGTCGTTTTCTCGGCCCCTGATGGTCCGAGAACGTTCCCGCTGCACAGGTTCATGCGCCAGCGTCTCCTACAGACAATGCACTTTGATTTATTGCGCTATCTGTAATAGCACCCGAGATATCACCAGATATATATTGGATTTTTCACTGACCCTGAGTGTCCTGCCCCATGAGACGCTGGTTTTCTCGGCCCCTGGTGTTCCGAGGTCGTTCCCGCTGCACAGATTCATGCGCCAGGGCCTCCTACAGACAATGCACTTTGATTTATTGCGCTATCTCTAATAGCACCCGAGATATCACCAGATATATATTGGATTTTCCCCTGACCCTGAGTGTCCGGCCCCATGAGACTGTGGTTTTCTGGGCCCCTGGTGGTCCTAGGTCGTTCCCGCTGCACTGATGCATGCGCCAGGGCCTCCTGCAGATAATTCCCTTTGGCTTATTGCGCTATCTCTAATAGCGCCCGAGATATCACCAGATATATATTGGATTTTTCCCTGACCCTGAGTGTCCGGCCCAATGAGACTACGGTTTTCTCGGCCCCTGGTGGTCCGAGGTTGTTCCCGCTGCACAGATTCATGCGCCAGGGCCTCCTACAGACAATGCACTTTGATTTATTGCTCTATCTGTAATAGCACCCGAGATATCACCAGATATATATTGGATTTTCCCCTTACCCTGAGTGTCCTGCCCCATGAGACGGTGGTTTTCTCGGCCCCTGGTGTTCCGAGGTCGTTTCCGCTGCACAGATTCATGCGCCAGGGCCTCCTACAGACAATGCACTTTGATTTATTGCGCTATCTCTAATAGCACCCGACATATCACCAGATATATATTGGATTTTCCCCTGATCCTGAGTGTCCGGCCCCATGAGACTGTGGTTTTCTCGGCCCCTGGTGGTCCTAGGTCGTTCCCGCTGCACTGATGCATGCGCCAGGGTCTCCTGCAGATAATTCCCTTTGGCTTATTGCGCTATCTCTAATAGCGCCCGAGATATCACCAGATATATATTGGATTTTTCCCTGACCCTGAGTGTCGGGCCCCATGAGACTGCGGTTTTCTCGGCCCCTGGTGGTCCGAGGTCGTTCCCGCTGCACACATTCATGCGCCAGGGCCTCCTGCAGATAATTCACTTTAGTTTATTGCGCTATCTTTAATAGCACCCGAGATATCACCAGATATATATTGGATTTTCCCCTGACCCTGAGTGTCCGGCCCCTGATGGTCCGAGATCGTTCCCGCTGCACAGATTCATGCGCCAGGGCCTCCTGCAGACAATTCACTTTGGTTTATTGCTCTATCTCTAATAGCACCCGAGATATCACCAGATATATATTGGATTTTTCCCCGACCCTGAGTGTCCGGCCCCATGAGACGGTGGTATTCTCGGCCGCTGGTGGTCCGAGGTCGTTCCCGCTGGCCAGATTCATGCGCCAGGGCCTCCTACAGACAATGCACTATGATTTATTGCGCTATCTGTAATAGCACCCGAGATATCACCAGATCTATATTGGATTTTCCCCTGACCCTGAGTATCCGGCCCCATGAGACTGTGGTTTTCTCGGCCCCTGGTGGTCCGAGGTCGTTCCCGTTGCACAGATTCATGCGCCAGGGCCTCCTGCAGGTAATGCACTTTGGTTTATTGCGCTATCTCTAATAGCACCCGAGATATCACCAGATATATATTGGATTTTTCACTGACCCTGAGCGTCCGGCCCCATGAGACGGTCGTTTTCTCGGCCCCTGGTGGTCCGAGAACGTTCCCGCTGCACAGGTTCATGCGCCAGCGTCTCCTACAGACAATGCACTTTGATTTATTGCGCTATCTGTAATAGCACCCGAGATATCACCAGATATATATTGGATTTTTCACTGACCCTGTGTGTCCGGCCCCATGAGACGGTGGTTTTCTCGGTCCCTGGTGTTCCGAGGTCGTTCCCGCTGCACAGATTCATGCGCCAGGGCCTCCTACAGACAATGCACTTTGATTTATTGCGCTATCTCTAATAGCACCCGTGATATCACCTGATATATATTGGATTTTCCCTGACCCTGAGTGTCCGGCCCAATGAGACTGTGGTTTTCTCGGTCCCTGGTGTTCCGAGGTCGTTCCCGCTGCACAGATTCATGCGCCAGGGCCTCCTACAGACAATGCACTTTGATTTATTGCGCTATCTCTAATAGCACCCGTGATATCACCAGATATATATTGGATTTTCCCTGACCCTGAGTGTCCGGCCCAATGAGACTGTGGTTTTCTCGGCCCCTGGTGTTCCGAGGTCGTTCCCGCTGTACAGATTCATGCGCCAGGGCCTCCTACAGACAATGCACTTTGATTTATTGCGCTATCTCTAATAGCACCCGAGATATCACCAGGTATATATTGGATTTTACTCTGACCCTGAGTGTGCGGCCCCATGAGACGGTGGTTTTCTCGGACCCTGGTGGTCCGAGGTCGTTCCCGCTGCACAGATTCATGCGCCAGGGCCTCCTACAGACAATGCACTTTGATTTATTGCGCTATCTGTAATAGCACCCGAGATATCACCAGATATATATTGGATTTTACCCTGACCCTGAGTGTCCGGCCCCATGTGACGGTGGTTGTCTCAGCCCCTGGAGGTCCGAGGACGTTCCCGCTGCACAGATACATGCGCCAGGGCCTCCTGCAGATAATTGACTTTGGTTTATTGCGCTATCTCTAATAGCACCCGAGATATCAAGAGATATATACTGGATTTTCCCCTGACCCTGAGTGTCCGGCCCAATGAGACTGTGGTTCTCTCGGCCCCTGGTGGTCCGAGGTCGTTCCCGCTGCATAGATTCATGCGCCAGGGCCTCCTACAGACAATGCACTTTGATTTATTGCGCTATCTGTAAGAGCACCCGAGATATCACCAGATATATATTGGATTTTTCACTGACCCTGAGTGTCCGGCCCCATGAGACTGTCGTTTTCTCGGCCCCTGGTGGTCCGAGGTCGTTCCCGCTGCACAGATTCATGCGCCAGGGCCTCCTGCAGATAATTCACTTTGGTTTATTGCACTATCTCTAATAGCACCCGAGATATCACCAGAAATATATTGGATTTTACCCTGACCCTGAGTGTCCGGCCCCATGAGACTGTGCTTTTCTCGGCCCCTGGTGGTCCGAGGTCGTTCCCGTTGCACCGATTCATGCGCCAGGGCCTCCTACAGACAATGCACTTTGATTTATTGCGCTATCTGTAATAGCACCCGAGATATCACCAGATATATATTGGATATTACCGTGACCCTGAGTGTCCGGCCCCATGAGACGGTCGTTGTCTCGGCCCCTGGAGGTCCGAGGACGTTCCCGCTGCACATATTCATGCGCCAGGGCCTCCTACAGGTAATGCACTTTGATTTATTGCGCTATCTCTAATAGCACCCGAGATATCACCAGATATATATTGGACTTTTCACTGACCCTGATTGTCCGGCCCCATGAGACGGTCGTTCTCTCGGCCCCTGGTGGTCCGAGGTCGTTCCCGCTGCACAGGTTCATGCGCCAGGGTCTCCTACAGACAATGCACTTTGATTTATTGCGCTATCTGTAATAGCACCCGAGATATCACCACATATATATTGGATTTTTCACTGACCCTGAGTGTCCGGCCCCATGAGACGGTGGTTTTCTCGGTCCCTGGTGTTCCGAGGTCGTTCCCGCTGCACAGATTCATGCGCCAGGGCCTCCTACAGACAATGCACTTTGATTTATTGCGCTACCTGTAATAGCACTCGAGATATCACCAGATATATATTGGATTTTACCCTGACCCTGAGTGTCCGGCCCCATGAGACAGTGGTTTTTTCGGCCCCTGGTGGTCCAAGGTCGTTCCCGCTGCACAGATTCATGCGCCAGGGCCTCCTACAGACAATGCACTTTGATTTATTGCGCTATCTGTAATAGCACCCGATATATCAGCAGATATATATTGAATTATTCACTGACCCTGAGTGTCCGGCCCCATGAGACGGTCGTTTTCTCGGCCCCTGGTGGTCCGAGGTCGTTCCCGCTGCACAGATTCATGCGCCAGGGCCACCTGCAGATAATTCACTTTGGTTTATTGCGCTATCTCTAATAGCACCCGAGATATCAGCAGATATATATTGGATTTTTCACTGACTCTGAGTGACCGGCCCAATGAGACTGTGGTCTTTTCGGCCCCTGGTGGTCCGAGGATGTTCCCGCTGCACAGATTCATGCGCCAGGGCCTCCTACAGACAATGCACTTTGATTTATTGCGCTATCTGTAATAGCACCCGAGATATCGGCAGATATATATTGGATTTTTCACTGACCCTGAGTGTCCGGCCCCATGAGACGGTCGTATTCTCGGCCCCTGGTGGTCCGAGGTCGTTCCCGCTCCACAGATTCATGCGCCAGGGCCTCCTGGAGATAATTCACTTTGGTTTATTGCGCTATCTCTAATAGCACCCGAGATATCAGCAGATATATATTGCATTTTTCACTGACCCTGAGTGACCGGCCCCATGAGACGGTAGTTTTCTCGGACCCTGGTGGTCCGAGGTCGTTCCCGCTGCACAGATTCATGCGCCAGGGCCTACTGCAGATAATTCACTTTGATTTATTGCGCTATCTGTAATAGCACCCGAGATATCACCACATATATATTGGATTTTTCACTGACCCTGAGTGTCCGGCCCCATGAGACGGTAGTTTTCTCGGTCCCTGGTGGTCCGAGGTCGTTCCCGCTGCACAGATTCATGCGCCAGGGCCTCCTACAGACAATGCACTTTGATTTATTTCGCTATCTCTAATAGCACCCGAGATATCACCTGATATATATTGGATTTTACCCTGACCCTGACAGTCCGGCCGCATGAGACTGTGGTTTTCTCGGCCCCTGGTGGTCCGAGGTCGTTCCCCTTGCACAGATTCATGCGCCAGGGCCTCCTGCAGATAATTCACTTTGGTTTATTGCGCTATCTGTAATGGCACCCGAGATATCACCAGATCTATATTGGATTTTCCCCTGACCCTGAGTGTCCGGCCCCATGAGACTGTGGTTTTCTCGGCCCCTGGTGGTCCGAGGTCGCTCCCGTTGTACAGATTCATGCGCCAGGGCCTCCTGCAGATAATTCACTATGGTTTATTGCGCTATCTCTAATAGCACCCGAGATATCAACACATATATATTGGATATTTCACTGACCCCGAGTGTCCGGCCCCATGAGACGGTGGTTTTCTCGGTCCCTGGTGTTCCGAGGTCGTTCCCGCTGCACAGATTCATGCGCCAGGGCCTCCTACAGACAATGCACTTTGATTTATTGCGCTATCTGTAATAGCACCCGAGATATCAGCAGATATATATTGGATTTTTCACTGACCCTGAGTGTCCGGCCCCATGAGACGGTCGTTTTCTCGGCCCCTGGTGGTCCGAGGTCGTTCCCGCTGCACAGATTCATGCGCCAGGGCCTCCTGCAGATAATTCACTTTGGTTTATTGCGCTATCTCTAATAGCACCCGAGATATCAGCAGATATATATTGCATTTTTCACTGACCCTGAGTGACCGGCCCCATGAGACGGTAGTTTTCTCGGCCCCTGGTGGTCCGAGGTCGTTCCCGCTGCACAGATTCATGCGCCAGGGCCTACTGCAGATAATTCACTTTGATTTATTGCGCTATCTGTAATAGCACCCGAGATATCACCACATATATATTGGATTTTTCACTGACCCTGAGTGTCCGGCCCCATGAGACGGTAGTTTTCTCGGTCCCTGGTGGTCCGAGGTCGTTCCCGCTGCACAGATTCATGCGCCAGGGCCTCCTACCGACAATGCACTTTGATTTATTGGGCTATCTGTAATAGCACCCGAGATATCACCAGATATATATTGGATTTTCCCCTGACCCTGAGTGTGCGGCCCCATGAGACTGTGGTTTTCTCGGCCCCTGGTGGTCCGAGGTCGTTCCAGCTGGCCAGATTTATTCGCCTGGGCCTCCTACAGACAATGCACTTTGATTTATTGCTCTATCTGTAATAGCACCCGAGATATCACCAGATATATATTGGATTTTTCTCTGACCCTGAGTGTCCGGCCCCATGAGACTGTCGTTTTCTCGGCCCCTGGTGGTCCGAGGTCGTTCCCGCTGCACAGATTCATGCGCCAGGGCCTGCTGCAGATAATTCACTTTGGTTTATTGCGCTATCTCTAATAGCACCCGAGATATCACCAGAAATATATTGGATTTTACCCTGACCCTGAGTGTCCGGCCCCATGAGACTGTGCTTTTTTCGGCCCCTGGTGGTCCGAGGTCGTTCCCGTTGCACAGATTCATGCGCCACGGCCTCCTACAGACAATGCACTTTGATTTATTGCGCTATCTGTAATAGCACCCGAGATATCACCAGATCTATATTGGATTTTCCCCTGACCCTGAGTGTCCGGCCCCATGAGACTGTGGTTTTCTCGGCCCCTGGTGGTCCGAGGTCGTTCCCGTTGCACAGATTCATGCGCCAGGGCCTCCTGCAGATAATACAATTTGGTTGATTGCGCTATCTGTAATAGCACCCGAGATATCACCAGATCTATATTGGATTTTCCCCAGACCCTGAGTGTCCGGCCCCATGAGACTGTGGTTTTCTCGGCCCCTGGTGGTCCGAGGTCGTTCCCGTTGCACAGATTCATGCGCCAGGGCCTCCTGCAGATAATTCACTTTGGTTTATTGAGCTATCTCTAATAGCACCCGAGATATCACCAGATATATATTGGATTTTTCACTGACCCTGAGCGTCCGGCCCCATGAGACGGTCGTTTTCTCGGCCCCTGGTGGTCCGAGGTCGTTCCCGCTGCACAGGTTCATGCGCCAGGGTCTCCTACAGACAATGCACTTTGATTTATTGCGCTATCTGTAATAGCACCCGAGATATCACCACATATATATTGGATTTTTCACTGACCCTGAGTGTCCGGCCCCATGAGACGGTGGTTTTCTCGGTCCCTGGTGCTCCGAGGTCGTTCCCGCTGCACAGATTCATGCGCCAGGGCCTCCTACAGACAATGCACTTTGATTTATTGCGCTACCTGTAATAGCACTCGAGATATCACCAGATATATATTGGATTTTACCCTGACCCTGAGTGTCCGGCCCCATGAGACTGTGGTTTTTTCGGCCCCTGGTGGTCCGAGGACGTTCCCGCTGCACAGATTCATGCGCCAGGGCCTCCTACAGACAATGCACTTTGATTTATTGCGCTATCTGTAATAGCACCCGAGATATCAGCAGATATATATTGGATTTTTCACTGACCCCGAGTGTCCGGCCCCATGGGACGGTGGTTTTCTCGGTCCCTGGTGTTCCGAGGTCGTTCCCGCTGCACAGATTCATTCGCCTGGGCCTCCTACAGACAATGCACTTTGATTTATTAAGCTATCTGTAATAGCACCCGAGATATCACCAGATATATATTGGATTTTCCCCTGACCCTGAGTGTCCGGCCCCATGAGACTGTGGTTTTCTCGGCCCCTGGTGGTCCGAGGTCGTTCCCGCTTGCCAGATTCATGCGCCTGGGCCTCCTACAGACAATGCACTTTGATTTATTGCGCTATCTCTAATAGCACCCGAGATATCACCAGATATATATTGGATTTTTCCCTGACCCTGAGTGTCCGGCGCCATGAGACGGTGGTTTTCTTGGCCCCTGGTGGTCCGAGGTCGTTCCCGCTGCACAGATTCATGCGCCAGGGCCTCCTGCAGATAATTCACTTTCGTTTATTGCGCTATCTCTAATAGCACCCGAGATATCACCAGATATATATTGGATTTTTCCCTGACCCTGAGTTTCCGGCCCCATGAGACTGTGGTTTTTTCGGCCCCTGGTGGTCCGAGGACGCTCCCGCTGCACAGATTCATGCGCCAGGGCCTCCTACAGACAATGCACTTTGATTTATTGCGCTATCTGTAATAGCACCCGAGATATCAGCAGATATATATTGGATTTTTCACTGACCCTGAGTGTCCGGCCCCATGAGACGGTCGTTTTCTCGGCCCCTGGTGGTCCGAGGTCGTTCCCGCTGCACAGATTCATGCGCCAGGGCCTCCTGCAGATAATTCACTTTGCTTTATTGCGCTATCTCTAATAGCACCCGAGATATCAGCAGATATATATTGCATTTTTCACTGACCCTGAGTGACCGGCCCCATGAGACGGTAGTTTTCTCGGCCCCTGGTGGTCCGAGGTCGTTCCCGCTGCACAGATTCATCCTCCAGGGCCTACTGCAGATAATTCACTTTGATTTATTGCGCTATCTGTAATAGCACCCGAGATATCACCACATATATATTGGATTTTTCACTGACCCTGAGTGTCCGGCCCCATGAGACGGTAGTTTTCTCGGTCCCTGGTGGTCCGAGGTCGTTCCCCTTGCACAGATTCATGCGCCAGGGCCTCCTGCAGATAATTCACTTTGGTTTATTGCGCTATCTGTAATGGCACCCGAGATATCACCAGATCTATATTGGATTTTCCCCTGACCCTGAGTGTCCGGCCCCATGAGACTGTGGTTTTCTCGGCCCCTGGTGGTCCGAGGTCGCTCCCGTTGTACAGATTCATGCGCCAGGGCCTCCTGCAGATAATTCACTATGGTTTATTGCGCTATCTCTAATAGCACCCGAGATATCAACACATATATATTGGATATTTCACTGACCCCGAGTGTCCGGCCCCATGAGACGGTGGTTTTCTCGGTCCCTGGTGTTCCGAGGTCGTTCCCGCTGCACAGATTCATGCGCCAGGGCCTCCTATAGACAATGCACTTTGATTTATTGCGCTATCTGTAATAGCACCCGAGATATCACCAGATATATGCTGGATTTTTACATGACCTTGGGTGACGGATTCCGAATATCTATAATTTCCTCGGCCCCTGGTGGTCCGAGGTCGTTACCGCTGCACAGATTCATTCGCCTGGGCCTCCTACAGACAATGCACTTTGATTTATTAAGCTATCTGTAATAGCACCCGAGATATCACCAGATATATATTGGATTTTCCCCTGACCCTGAGTGTCCGGCCCCATGAGACTGTGGTTTTCTCGGCCCCTGGTGGTCCGAGGTCGTTCCCGCTGGCCAGATTCATGCGCCTGGGCCTCCTACAGACAATGCACTTTGATTTATTGCGCTATCTCTAATAGCACCCGAGATATCACCAGATATATATTGGATTTTTCCCTGACCCTGAGTGTCCGGCGCCATGAGACGGTGGTTTTCTTGGCCCCTGGTGGTCCGAGGTCGTTCCCGCTGGCCAGATTTATTCGCCTGGGCCTCCTACAGACAATGCACTTTGATTTATTGCGCTATCTGTAATAGCCCCCGAGATATCACCAGATATATATTGGATTTTTCCCTGACCCTGAGTGTCCGGCCCCATGAGACGGTGGTTTACTCGGCCCCTGGTGGTCGGAGGTCGTTCCTGCTGGCCAGATTCATTCGCCTGGGCCTCCTACAGACAATGCACTTTGATTTATTGCGCTATCTCTAATAGCACCCGAGATATCACCAGATATTTGCTGGATTTTTACATGATCTTGGGTGACGGATTCCGAATATCTGTAATTTTCTCGGCCACTGGTGGTCCGAGGTCGTTCCTGCGGCACAGATTCATTCGCAAGGGCCTCCTACAGACAATGCACTTTGGTTTCTTGCGCTATCCGTAATTGCACCCGAGATATCACCAGATATATATTGGATTTTCCCCTGACCCAGAGTGTCCGGCCCCATGAGACGGTAGTTTTCTCGGTCCCTGGTGGTCCGAGGTCGTTCCCCTTGCACAGATTCATGCGCCAGGGCCTCCTGCAGATAATTCACTTTGGTTTATTGCGCTATCTGTAATGGCACCCGAGATATCACCAGATCTATATTGGATTTTCCCCTGACCCTGAGTGTCCGGCCCCATGAGACTGTGGTTTTCTCGGCCCCTGGTGGTCCGAGGTCGCTCCCGTTGTACAGATTCATGCGCCAGGGCCTCCTGCAGATAATTCACTATGGTTTATTGCGCTATCTCTAATAGCACCCGAGATATCAACACATATATATTGGATATTTCACTGACCACGAGTGTCCGGCCCCATGAGACGGTGGTTTACTCGGCCCCTGGTGGTCGGAGGTCGTTCCTGCTGGCCAGATTCATTCGCCTGGGCCTCCTACAGACAATGCACTTTGATTTATTGCGCTATCTGTAATAGCACCCGAGATATCACCAGATATATATTGGATTTTACCCTGACCCTGAGTGTCCGGCCCCATGAGACTGTGGTTTTTTCGGCCCCTGGTGTTCCGAGGTCGTTCCTGCTGCACAGATTCATGCGTCAGGGCCTCCTGCAGACAATGCACTTTGATTTATCGCGCTATCTCTAATGGTACCCGATATATCACCAGATATATAATGGATTTTTCCCTGACCCTGAGTGTCCGGCCCCATGAGACTGTGGTTTTCTCGGCCCCTGGTGGTCCGAGGTCGTTCCCCTTGCACAGATTCATGCGCCAGGGCCTCCTGCAGATAATTCACTTTGGTTTATTGCGCTATCTCTAATAGCACCCGAGATATCACCAGATATATATTGGATTTTTCACTGACCCTGAGCGTCCGGCCCCATGAGACGGTCGTTTTCTCGGCCCCTGGTGGTCCGAGGTCGTTCCCGCTGCACAGGTTCATGCGCCAGTGTCTCCTACAGACAATGCACTTTGATCTATTGCGCTATCTCTAATAGCACCCGAGATATCACCAGATATATATTGGAATTTACCCTGACCCTGAGTGTCCGGCCCCATGAGACTGTGGTTTTTTCGGCCCCTGGTGGTCCGAGGTCGTTCCCGCTGCACAGATTCATGCGCCAGGGCCTCCTACAGACAATGCACATTGATTTATTGCGCTATCTGTAATAGTACCCGAGATATCACCAGATATATATTGGATTTTACCCTGACCCTGAGTGTCCGGCCCCATGAGACGGTGGTTGTCTCGGCCCCTGGTGGTCCGAGGTCGTTCCCGCTGCACAGATTCATGCGCCAGGGCCTCCTGTAGATAATTCACTTTGCTTTATTGCGCTATCTCTAATAGCACCCGAGATATCAGCAGATATATATTGCATTTTTCACTGACCCTGAGTGACCGGCCCCATGAGACGGTAGTTTTCTCGGCCCCTGGTGGTCCGAGGTCGTTCCCGCTGCACAGATTCATGCGCCAGGGCCTACTGCAGATAATTCACTTTGATTTATTGCGCTATCTGTAATAGCACCCGAGATATCACCACATATATATTGGATTTTTCACTGACCCTGAGTGTCCGGCCCCATGAGACGGTAGTTTTCTCGGTCCCTGGTGGTCCGAGGACGTTCCCCTTGCACAGATTCATGCGCCAGGGCCTCCTGCAGATAATTCACTTTGGTTTATTGCGTTATCTGTAATGGCACCCGAGATATCACCAGATCTATATTGGATTTTCCCCTGACCCTGAGTGTCCGGCCCCATGAAACTGTGGTTTTCTCGGCCCCTGGTGGTCCGAGGTCGCTCCCGTTGTACAGATTCATGCGCCAGGGCCTCCTGCAGATAATTCACTATGGTTTATTGCGCTATCTCTAATAGCACCCGAGATATCAACACATATATATTGGATATTTCACTGACCCCGAGTGTCCGGCCCCATGAGACGGTGGTTTTCTCGGTCCCTGGTGTTCCGAGGTCGTTCCCGCTGCACAGATTCATGCGCCAGGGCCTCCTATAGACAATGCACTTTGATTTATTGCGCTATCTGTAATAGCTCCCGAGATATCACCAGATATATGCTGGATTTTTACATGACCTTGGGTGACGGATTCCGAATATCTATAATTTTCTCGGCCCCTGGTGGTCCGAGGTCGTTACCGCTGCACAGATTCATTCGCCTGGGCCTCCTACAGACAATGCACTTTGATTTATTAAGCTATCTGTAATAGCACCCGAGATATCACCAGATATATATTGGATTTTCCCCTGACCCTGAGTGTCCGGCCCCATGAGACTGTGGTTTTCTCGGCCCCTGGTGGTCCGAGGTCGTTCCCGCTGGCCAGATTCATGCGCCTGGGCCTCCTACAGACAATGCACTTTGATTTATTGCGCTATCTCTAATAGCACCCGAGATATCACCAGATATATATTGGATTTTTCCCTGACCCTGAGTGTCCGGCGCCATGAGACGGTGGTTTTCTTGGCCCCTGGTGGTCCGAGGTCGTTCCCGCTGGCCAGATTTATTCGCCTGGGCCTCCTACAGACAATGCACTTTGATTTATTGCGCTATCTGTAATAGCACCCGAGATATCACCAGATATATATTGGATTTTTCCCTGACCCTGAGTGTCCGGCCCCATGAGACGGTGGTTTACTCGGCCCCTGGTGGTCGGAGGTCGTTCCTGCTGGCCAGATTCATTCGCCTGGGCCTCCTACAGACAATGCACTTTGATTTATTGCGCTATCTCTAATAGCACCCGAGATATCACCAGATATTTGCTGGATTTTTACATGATCTTGGGTGACGGATTCCGAATATCTGTAATTTTCTCGGCCACTGGTGGTCCGAGGTCGTTCCTGCGGCACAGATTCATTCGCAAGGGCCTCCTACAGACAATGCACTTTGGTTTCTTGCGCTATCCGTAATTGCACCCGAGATATCACCAGATATATATTGGATTTTCCCCTGACCCAGAGTGTCCGGCCCCATGAGACTGTGGTTTTCTCGGCCCCTGGTGGTCCGAGGTCGTTGCCGCTGCACAGGTTCATGCGCCAGGGCCTCCTACAGACAATGCACTTTGATTTATTGCGCTATCTGTAATAGCACCCGAGATATCACCAGATATATATTGGATATTACCCTCACCCTGAGTGTCCAGCCCCATGAGACGGTGGTTTTCTCGGCCCCTGGTGGACCGAGGTCGTTCCCGCTGCACAGATTCATGCGCCAGGGCCTCCTCCAGACAATGAACTTCGATTTATTGCGCTATCTGTAATAGCTCCCGACATATCACCAGATATATATTGGATTTTCCCCTGACCCTGAGTGACCGTCCCCATGTGACTGCGGTTTTCTCGGCCCCTGGTGGTCCGAGGTCGTTCCCGCTGCACAGATTCATGCGCCAGGGCCTCCTGCAGATAATTCACTTTGATTTATTGCACTATCTGTAATAGCACCCGAGATATCACCAGATATATATTGGATTTTCCCCTGACCCTGAGTGTCCGGCTCCATGAGACTGTGGTTTTCTCGGCCCCTGGTGGTCCGAGGTCGTTCCCGCTGCACAGATTCATGCGCCAGGGCCTCCTACAGACAATGCACTTTGATTTATTGCGCTATCTGTAATAGCACCCGAGATATCACCAGATATATATTGGATTTTACCCTGACCCTGAGTGTCCGGCCCCATGAGACTGTGGTTTTTTCGGCCCCTGGTGGTCCGAGGTCGTTCCTGCTGCACAGATTCATGCGTCAGGGCCTCCTGCAGACAATGCACTTTGATTTATCGCGCTATCTCTAATGGTACCCGATATATCACCAGATATATAATGGATTTTTCCCTGACCCTGAGTGTCCGGCCCCATGAGACTGTGGTTTTCTCGGCCCCTGGTGGTCCGAGGTCGATCCCCTTGCACAGATTCATGCGCCAGGGCCTCCTGCAGATAATTCACTTTGGTTTATTGCGCTATCTCTAATAGCACCCGAGATATCACCAGATATATATTGGATTTTTCACTGACCCTGAGCGTCCGGCCCCATGAGACGGTCGTTTTCTCGGCCCCTGGTGGTCCGAGGTCGTTCCCGCTGCACAGGTTCATGCGCCAGTGTCTCCTACAGACAATGCACTTTGATCTATTGCGCTATCTCTAATAGCACCCGAGATATCACCAGATATATATTGGAATTTACCCTGACCCTGAGTGTCCGGCCCCATGAGACTGTGGTTTTTTCGGCCCCTGGTGGTCCGAGGTCGTTCCCGCTGCACAGATTCATGCGCCAGGGCCTCCTACAGACAATGCACATTGATTTATTGCGCTATCTGTAATAGTACCCGAGATATCACCAGATATATATTGGATTTTACCCTGACCCTGAGTGTCCGGCCCCATGAGACGGTGGTTGTCTCGGCCCCTGGAGGTCCGAGGACGTTCCCGCTGCACAGATTCATGCGCCAGGGCCTCCTGCGGATAATTCACTTTGGTTTATTGCGCTATCTCTAAAAGCACCCGAGATATCACCAGATATATACTGGATTTTCCCCTGACCCCGAGTGTCCGGCCCCATGAGACTGTGGTTTTCTCGGCCCCTGGTGGTGCGAGGTCGTTCCCCCTTCACAGATTCATGCGCCAGGGCCTCCTACAGACAATGCACTTTGATTTATTGCGCTATCTGTAATAGCACCCGAGATATCACCAGATATATATTGGATTTTACCCTGACCCTGAGTATCCGGCCCTATGAGACTGTGGTTTTTTCGGCCCCTGGTGGTCCGAGGTCGTTCCCGCTGCACAGATTCATGCGCCAGGGCCTCCTACAGACAATGCACTTTGATTAATTGCGCTATCTGTAATAGCACCCGAGATATCACCAGATATATATTGGATTTTACCCTGACCCTGAGTGACCGGCCCCATGAGACGGTGGTTGTCTCGGCCCCTGGAGGTCCGAGGACGTACCCGCTGCACAGATTCATGCGCCAGGGCCTCCTGCAGATAATTCACTTTGGTTTATTGCGCTATCTCTAATAGCACCCGAGATATCACCAGATATATACTGGATTTTCCCGTGACCCTGAGTGTCCGGCCCCATGAGACTGTGGTTTTCTCGGCCCCTGGTGGTGCGAGGTCGTCACCGCTGCACAGACTCATGCGCCAGGGCCTCCTACAGACAATGCAGTTTGATTTATTGCGCTATCTGTAATAGCAGCCGAGATATCACCAGATATATATTGGATTTTTCACTGACCCTGAGTGTCCGGCCCCATGAGACAGTCGTTTTCTCCTCCCCCGGTGGTCCGAGGTCGTTCCCTCTGCACAGGTTCATGCGCCAGTGTCTCCTACAGACAATGCACTTTGATTTATTGCGCTATCTGTAATAGCACCCGAGATATCACCAGATATATATTGGATTTTCCCCTGACCCTGAGTGTCCGGCCCCATGAGACTGTGGTTTTTTCGGCCCCTGGTGGTCCGAGGTCGTTCCCGCTGCACAGATTCATGCGCCAGGGCCTCCTACAGACAATGCACATTGATTTATTGCGCTATCTGTAATAGCACCCGAGATATCACCAGATATATATTGGATTTTACCCTGACCCTGAGTGTCCGGCCCAATGAGACCTTGGTTGTCTCGGCCCCTGGAGGTCCGAGGACGTTCCCGCTGCACAGATTCATGCGCCAGGGCCTCCTGCAGATAATTCACTTTGGTTTATTGCGCTATCTATAATAGCACCCGAAATATCACCAGATATATGCTGGATTTTCACATGACCTTGGGTGACGGATTCCGAATATCTGTCATTTTCTCGGCCCCTGGTGGTTCGAGGTCGTTCCTGCTGCACAGACTCATTCGCCTGTGCCTCCTACAGACAATGCACTTTGATTTATCGCGCTATCTGTAATAGCACCCGAGATATCACCAGATATATATTGGATTTTTCCCCGACCCTGAGTCTCCGCCCCATGTGTCGGTGGTTTTCTCGGCCCCTGGTGGTCCGAGGTCGATCCCGCTGCACAGATTCATGCGCTAGGCCCTCCTACAGATAAGGCACTTTGATTTATTGCGCTATCTGTAATAGCACCCGAGATATCGCCAGATATATATTTGATTTTTCCCCGACCCTGAGCGTCCGGCCCCATGAGACGGTGGTTTTCTCGGCCCCTGGTGGTCCGACGTCGTTCCCGCTGCACAGATGCATGCGCCAGGGCCTCCTGCAGATAATTCACTTTGATTTATCGCGCTATCTCTAATAGCACCCGAGATATCACCAGATATATATTGGATTTTTCCTCGACCCTGAGTGTCCGGCCCCATGAGACGGTGGTTTTCTCGGCCTCTTGTGGTCAGAGGTCGTTCCCGCTGCACAGATTCATGCGCCAGGGCCTCCTACAGACAATGCACTTTGGTTTATTACGCTATCTCTAATAGCACCCGAGATATCACCAGATACATATTGGATTTTCCCCAGACCCTGAGTGCCCGGCCCCATGAGACGGTGGTTTTCTCGGCCCCTGGTGGTCCGAGGTCGTTCCCGCTGCACAGATGCATGCGCCAGGGCCTCCTGCAGATAATTCACTTTGATTTATCGCGCTATCTCTAATAGCACCCGAGATATCACCAGATATATATTGGATTTTTCCTCGACCCTGAGTGTCCGGCCCCATGTATCGGTGGTTTTCTCGGCCCCTGGTGATCCGAGGTCGTTCCCGCTGAACAGATTCATTCGCAAGGGCCTCCTGCATACAATGCTCTTTGATTTATTGCGCTATCTGTAATAGCACCCGAGATATCGCCAGATATATTTTTGATTTTTCCCCGACCCTGAGCGTCCGGCCCCATGAGACGGTGGTTTTCTCGGCCCCTGGTGGTCCGAGGTCGTTCCCGCTGCACAGATTCATGCGCCAGGGCCTCCTACAGACAATGCACTTTCATTTATTGCGCTATCTGTAATAGCACCCGAGATATCACCAGATATATACTGGATTTTCCCCTGTCCCTGAGTGTCCGGCCCCATGAGACAGTCGTTTTCTCGGCCCATGGTGGTCCGAGGTCGTTCCCGCTGCACAGATTCATGTGCCAGGGCCTCCTACAGACAATGCACTTTGATTTATTGCGCTATCTGTAATAGCACCCGAGATATCACCAGATATATATTGGATTTTACCCTGACCATGAGTGTCCGGCCCCATGAGACTGTAGTTTTTTCGGCCCCTGATGGTCCGAGGTCGTTCCCGCTGCACAGATTCATGCGCCAGGGCCTCCTACAGACAATGCACTTTGATTTATTGCGCTATCTGTAATAGCACCCGAGATATCACCAGATATATATTGGATTTTACCCTGACCCTGAGTGTCCGGCCCCATGAGACTGTGGTTTTCTCGGCCCCTGGTGGTCCGAGGTCGCTCCCGTTGTACAGATTCATGCGCCAGGGCCTCCTGCAGATAATTCACTATGGTTTATTGCGCTATCTCTAATAGCACCCGAGATATCAACACATATATATTGGATATTTCACTGACCCCGAGTGTCCGGCCCCATGAGACGGTGGTTTTCTCGGTCCCTGGTGTTCCGAGGTCGTTCCCGCTGCACAGATTCATGCGCCAGGGCCTCCTACAGACAATGCACTTTGATTTATTGCGCTATCTGTAATAGCACCCGAGATATCAGCAGATATATATTGGATTTTTCACTGACCCTGAGTGTCCGGCCCCATGAGACGGTCGTTTTCTCGGCCCCTGGTGGTCCGAGGTCGTTCCCGCTGCACAGATTCATGCGCCAGGGCCTCCTGCAGATAATTCACTTTGGTTTATTGCGCTATCTCTAATAGCACCCGAGATATCAGCAGATATATATTGCATTTTTCACTGACCCTGAGTGACCGGCCCCATGAGACGGTAGTTTTCTCGGCCCCTGGTGGTCCGAGGTCGTTCCCGCTGCACAGATTCATGCGCCAGGGCCTACTGCAGATAATTCACTTTGATTTATTGCGCTATCTGTAATAGCACCCGAGATATCACCACATATATATTGGATTTTTCACTGACCCTGAGTGTCCGGCCCCATGAGACGGTAGTTTTCTCGGTCCCTGGTGGTCCGAGGTCGTTCCCGCTGCACAGATTCATGCGCCAGGGCCTCCTACAGACAATGCACTTTGATTTATTTCGCTATCTCTAATAGCACTCGAGATATCACCTGATATATATTGTATTTTTCCCTGACCCTGACAGTCCGGCCGCATGAGACTGTGGTTTTCTCGGCCCCTGGTGGTCCGAGGTCGTTCCCCTTGCACAGATTCATGCGCCAGGGCCTCCTGCAGATAATTCACTTTGGTTTATTGCGCTATCTGTAATGGCACCCGAGATATCACCAGATCTATATTGGATTTTCCCCTGACCCTGAGTGTCCGGCCCCATGAGACTGTGGTTTTCTCGGCCCCTGGTTGTCCGAGGTCGCTCCCGTTGTACAGATTCATGCGCCAGGGCCTCCTACAGACAATGCACTTTGATTTATTGCGCTATCTCTAATAGCACCCGAGATATCACCAGATATATATTGGATTTTTCCCTGACCCTGAGTGTCCGGCGCCATGACACGGTGGTTTTCTTGGCCCCTGGTGGTCCGAGGTCGTTCCCGCTGCACAGATGCATGCGCCAGGGCCTCCTGCAGTTAATTCACTTTGGTTTATTGCGCTATCTCTAATAGCACCCGAGATATCACCAGATATATATTGGATTTTCCCCTGACCCTGAGTGTCCGGCCCCATGAGACTGTGGTTTTCCCGGCCCCTGGTGGTCCGAGGTCGTTCCCGCTGCACAGATTCATGCGCCAGGGCCTCCTACCGACAATGCACTTTGATTTATTGGGCTATCTGTAATAGCACCCGAGATATCACCAGATATATATTGGATTTTCCCCTGACCCTGAGTGTAAGGCCCCATGAGACTGTGGTTTTCTCGGCCCCTGGTGGTCCGAGGTCGTTCCAGCTGGCCAGATTTATTCGCCTGGGCCTCCTACAGACAATGCACTTTGATTTATTGCTCTATCTGTAATAGCACCCGAGATATCACCAGATATATATTGGATTTTTCTCTGACCCTGAGTGTCCGGCCCCATGAGACTGTCGTTTTCTCGGCCCCTGGTGGTCCGAGGTCGTTCCCGCTGCACAGATTCATGCGCCAGGGCCTGCTGCAGATAATTCACTTTGGTTTATTGCGCTATCTCTAATAGCACCCGAGATATCACCAGAAATATATTGGATTTTACCCTGACCCTGAGTGTCCGGCCCCATGAGACTGTGCTTTTTTCGGCCCCTGGTGGTCCGAGGTCGTTCCCGTTGCACAGATTCATGCGCCACGGCCTCCTACAGACAATGCACTTTGATTTATTGCGCTATCTGTAATAGCACCCGAGATATCACCAGATCTATATTGGATTTTCCCCTGACCCTGAGTGTCCGGCCCCATGAGACTGTGGTTTTCTCGGCCCCTGGTGGTCCGAGGTCGTTCCCGTTGCACAGATTCATGCGCCAGGGCCTCCTGCAGATAATACAATTTGGTTGATTGCGCTATCTGTAATAGCACCCGAGATATCACCAGATCTATATTGGATTTTCCCCAGACCCTGAGTGTCCGGCCCCATGAGACTGTGGTTTTCTCGGCCCCTGGTGGTCCGAGGTCGTTCCCGTTGCACAGATTCATGCGCCAGGGCCTCCTGCAGATAATTCACTTTGGTTTATTGAGCTATCTCTAATAGCACCCGAGATATCACCACATATATATTGGATTTTACCCTGACCCTGAGTGTCCGGCCCCATGAGACTGTGCTTTTTTCGGCCCCTGGTGGTCCGAGGTCGTTCCCGTTGCACAGATTCATGCGCCACGGCCTCCTACAGACAATGCACTTTGATTTATTGCGCTATCTGTAATAGCACCCGAGATATCAGCAGATATATATTGGATTTTTCACTGACCCCGAGTGTCCGGCCCCATGGGACGGTGGTTTTCTCGGTCCCTGGTGTTCCGAGGTCGTTCCCGCTGCACAGATTCATTCGCCTGGGCCTCCTACAGACAATGCACTTTGATTTATTAAGCTATCTGTAATAGCACCCGAGATATCACCAGATATATATTGGATTTTCCCCTGACCCTGAGTGTCCGGCCCCATGAGACTGTGGTTTTCTCGGCCCCTGGTGGTCCGAGGTCGTTCCCGCTGGCCAGATTCATGCGCCTGGGCCTCCTACAGACAATGCACTTTGATTTATTGCGCTATCTCTAATAGCACCCGAGATATCACCAGATATATATTGGATTTTTCCCTGACCCTGAGTGTCCGGCGCCATGAGACGGTGGTTTTCTTGGCCCCTGGTGGTCCGAGGTCGTTCCCGCTGCACAGATTCATGCGCCAGGGCCTCCTGCAGATAATTCACTTTCGTTTATTGCGCTATCTCTAATAGCACCCGAGATATCACCAGATATATATTGGATTTTTCCCTGACCCTGAGTTTCCGGCCCCATGAGACTGTGGTTTTTTCGGCCCCTGGTGGTCCGAGGACGCTCCCGCTGCACAGATTCATGCGCCAGGGCCTCCTACAGACAATGCACTTTGATTTATTGCGCTATCTGTAATAGCACCCGAGATATCAGCAGATATATATTGGATTTTTCACTGACCCTGAGTGTCCGGCCCCATGAGACGGTCGTTTTCTCGGCCCCTGGTGGTCCGAGGTCGTTCCCGCTGCACAGATTCATGCGCCAGGGCCTCCTGCAGATAATTCACTTTGCTTTATTGCGCTATCTCTAATAGCACCCGAGATATCAGCAGATATATATTGCATTTTTCACTGACCCTGAGTGACCGGCCCCATGAGACGGTAGTTTTCTCGGCCCCTGGTGGTCCGAGGTCGTTCCCGCTGCACAGATTCATGCTCCAGGGCCTACTGCAGATAATTCACTTTGATTTATTGCGCTATCTGTAATAGCACCCGAGATATCACCACATATATATTGGATTTTTCACTGACCCTGAGTGTCCGGCCCCATGAGACGGTAGTTTTCTCGGTCCCTGGTGGTCCGAGGTCGTTCCCCTTGCACAGATTCATGCGCCAGGGCCTCCTGCAGATAATTCACTTTGGTTTATTGCGCTATCTGTAATGGCACCCGAGATATCACCAGATCTATATTGGATTTTCCCCTGACCCTGAGTGTCCGGCCCCATGAGACTGTGGTTTTCTCGGCCCCTGGTGGTCCGAGGTCGCTCCCGTTGTACAGATTCATGCGCCAGGGCCTCCTGCAGATAATTCACTATGGTTTATTGCGCTATCTCTAATAGCACCCGAGATATCAACACATATATATTGGATATTTCACTGACCCCGAGTGTCCGGCCCCATGAGACGGTGGTTTTCTCGGTCCCTGGTGTTCCGAGGTCGTTCCCGCTGCACAGATTCATGCGCCAGGGCCTCCTATAGACAATGCACTTTGATTTATTGCGCTATCTGTAATAGCACCCGAGATATCACCAGATATATGCTGGATTTTTACATGACCTTGGGTGACGGATTCCGAATATCTATAATTTCCTCGGCCCCTGGTGGTCCGAGGTCGTTACCGCTGCACAGATTCATTCGCCTGGGCCTCCTACAGACAATGCACTTTGATTTATTAAGCTATCTGTAATAGCACCCGAGATATCACCAGATATATATTGGATTTTCCCCTGACCCTGAGTGTCCGGCCCCATGAGACTGTGGTTTTCTCGGCCCCTGGTGGTCCGAGGTCGTTCCCGCTGGCCAGATTCATGCGCCTGGGCCTCCTACAGACAATGCACTTTGATTTATTGCGCTATCTCTAATAGCACCCGAGATATCACCAGATATATATTGGATTTTTCCCTGACCCTGAGTGTCCGGCGCCATGAGACGGTGGTTTTCTTGGCCCCTGGTGGTCCGAGGTCGTTCCCGCTGGCCAGATTTATTCGCCTGGGCCTCCTACAGACAATGCACTTTGATTTATTGCGCTATCTGTAATAGCACCCGAGATATCACCAGATATATATTGGATTTTTCCCTGACCCTGAGTGTCCGGCCCCATGAGACGGTGGTTTACTCGGCCCCTGGTGGTCGGAGGTCGTTCCTGCTGGCCAGATTCATTCGCCTGGGCCTCCTACAGACAATGCACTTTGATTTATTGCGCTATCTCTAATAGCACCCGAGATATCACCAGATATTTGCTGGATTTTTACATGATCTTGGGTGACGGATTCCGAATATCTGTAATTTTCTCGGCCACTGGTGGTCCGAGGTCGTTCCTGCGGCACAGATTCATTCGCAAGGGCCTCCTACAGACAATGCACTTTGGTTTCTTGCGCTATCCGTAATTGCACCCGAGATATCACCAGATATATATTGGATTTTCCCCTGACCCAGAGTGTCCGGCCCCATGAGACTGTGGTTTTCTCGGCCCCTGGTGGTCCGAGGTCGTTGCC
Source organism: Nomia melanderi (assembly GCF_051020985.1). Taxonomy (NCBI): domain Eukaryota; kingdom Metazoa; phylum Arthropoda; class Insecta; order Hymenoptera; family Halictidae; genus Nomia; species Nomia melanderi. Next base: position 481,186 of record NW_027475138.1, on the reverse strand, counting down.
TCTGCACAGGTTCATGCGCCAGGGCCTCCTACAGACAATGCACTTTGATTTATTGCGCTATCTGTAATAGCACCCGAGATATCACCAGATATATATTGGATATTACCCTCACCCTGAGTGTCCAGCCCCATGAGACGGTGGTTTTCTCGGCCCCTGGTGGACCGAGGTCGTTCCCGCTGCACAGATTCATGCGCCAGGGCCTCCTCCAGACAATGAACTTCGATTTATTGCGCTATCTGTAATAGCTCCCGACATATCACCAGATATATATTGGATTTTCCCCTGACCCTGAGTGACCGTCCCCATGTGACTGCGGTTTTCTCGGCCCCTGGTGGTCCGAGGTCGTTCCCCTTGCACAGATTCATGCGCCAGGGCCTCCTGCAGATAATTCACTTTGGTTTATTGCGCTATCTCTAATAGCACCCGAGATATCACCAGATATATATTGGATTTTTCACTGACCCTGAGCGTCCGGCCCCATGAGACGGTCGTTTTCTCGGCCCCTGGTGGTCCGAGGTCGTTCCCGCTGCACAGGTTCATGCGCCAGTGTCTCCTTCAGACAATGCACTTTGATCTATTGCGCTATCTATAATAGCACCCGAGATATCACCAGATATATATTGGATTTTCCCCTGACCCAGAGTGTCCGGCCCCATGAGACTGTGGTTTTCTCGGCCCCTGGTGGTCCGAGGTCGTTCCCGCTGCACAGATTCATGCGCCAGGGCCTCCTACAGACAATGCACATTGATTTATTGCGCTATCTGTAATAGCACCCGAGATATCAGCAGATATATATTGGATTTTTCACTGACCCTGAGTGTCCGGCCCCATGAGACGGTCGTTTTCTCGGTCCCTGGTGGTCCGAGGTCGTTCCCGCTGCACAGATTCATGCGCCAGGGCCTCCTGCAGATAATTCACTCTGGTTTATTGCGCTATCTCTAATAGCACCCGAGATATCAGCAGATATATATTGCATTTTTCACTGACCCTGAGTGACCGGCCCCATGAGACGGTAGTTTTCTCGGCCCCTGGTGGTCCGAGGTCGTTCCCGCTGCACAGATTCATGCGCCAGGGCCTCCTATAGACAATGCACTTTGCTTTATTGCGCTATCTGTAATAGCACCCGAGATATCACCAGATATATGCTGGATTTTTACATGAACTTGGGTGACGGATTCCGAATATCTATAATTTTCTCGGCCCCTGGTGGTCCGAGGTCGTTACCGCTGCACAGATTCATTCGCCTGGGCCTCCTACAGACAATGCACTTTGATTTATTAAGCTATCTGTAATAGCACCCGAGATATCACCAGATATATATTGGATTTTCCCCTGACCCTGAGTGTCCGGCCCCATGAGACTGTGGTTTTCTCGGCCCCTGGTGGTCCGAGGTCGTTCCCGCTGGCCAGATTCATGCGCCTGGGCCTCCTACAGACAATGCACTTTGATTTATTGCGCTATCTCTAATAGCACCCGAGATATCACCAGATATATATTGGATTTTTCCCTGACCCTGAGTGTCCGGCGCCATGAGACGGTGGTTTTCTTGGCCCCTGGTGGTCCGAGGTCGTTCCCGCTGCACAGATTCATGCGCCAGGGCCTACTGCAGACAATGCACTTTGATTTATTAAGCTATCTGTAATAGCACCCGAGATATCACCAGATATATATTGGATTTTCCCCTGACCCTGAGTGTCCGGCCCCATGAGACGGTCGTTTTCTCGGCCCCTGGTGGTCCGAGGTCGTTCCCGCTGCACAGGTTCATGCGCCAGTGTCTCCTTCAGACAATGCACTTTGATCTATTGCGCTATCTATAATAGCACCCGAGATATCACCAGATATATATTGGATTTTCCCCTGACCCAGAGTGTCCGGCCCCATGAGACTGTGGTTTTCTCGGCCCCTGGTGGTCCGAGGTCGTTCCCGCTGCACAGATTCATGCGCCAGGGCCTACTGCAGATAATTCACTTTGGTTTATTGCGCTATCTGTAATAGCACCCGAGATATCACCAGATCTATATTGGATTTTCCCCTGACCCTGAGTGTCCGGCCCCATGAGACTGTGGTTTTCTCGGCCCCTGGTGGTCCGAGGTCGCTCCCGTTGTACAGATTCATGCGCCAGGGCCTCCTGCAGATAATTCACTTTGGTTTATTGCGCTATCACTAATAGCACCCGAGATATCACCAGATATATATTGGATTTTTCACTGACCCTGAGCGTCCGGCCCCATGAGACGGTCGTTTTCTCGGCCCCTGGTGGTCCGAGGTCGTGCCCGCTGCACAGGTTCATGCGCCAGGGTCGCCTACAGACAATGCACTTTGATTTATTGCGCTATCTCTAATAGCACCCGAGATATCACCAGATATATATTGGATTTTTCCCTGACCCTGAGTGTCCGGCGCCATGAGACGGTAGTTTTCTTGGCCCCTGGTGGTCCGAGGTCGTTCCCGCTGCACAGATGCATGCGCCAGGGCCTCCTGCAGATAATTCACTTTGGTTTATTGCGCTATCTGTAATAGCACCCGAGATATCACCGGATATATGCTGGATTTTTACATGACCTTGGGTGACGGATTCCGAATATCTATAATTTTCTCGGCCCCTGGTGGTCCGAGGTCGTTCCCGCTGCACAGATTCATTCGCCTGGGCCTCCTACAGACAATGCACTTTGATTTATTGCGCTATCTGTAATAGCACCCGAGATATCACCAGATATATATTGGATTTTCCCCTGACCCTGAGTGTCCGGCCCCATGAGACTGTGGTTTTCTCTGCCCCTGGTGGTCCGAGGTCGTTCCCGATGGCCAGATTCATGCGCCTGGGCCTCCTACAGACAATGCACTTTGATTTATTGCGCTATCTCTAATAGCACCCGAGATATCACCAGATATATATTGGATTTTTCCCTGACCCTGAGTGTCCGGCGCCATGACACGGTGGTTTTCTTGGCCCCTGGTGGTCCGAGGTCGTTCCCGCTGCACAGATGCATGCGCCAGGGCCTCCTGCAGATAATTCACTTTGGTTTATTGCGCTATCTCTAATAGCACCCGAGATATCACCAGATATATATTGGATTTTCCCCTGACCCTGAGTGTCCGGCCCCATGAGACTGTGGTTTTCCCGGCCCCTGGTGGTCCGAGGTCGTTCCCGCTGCACAGATTCATGCGCCAGGGCCTCCTACCGACAATGCACTTTGATTTATTGGGCTATCTGTAATAGCACCCGAGATATCACCAGATATATATTGGATTTTCCCCTGACCCTGAGTGTGCGGCCCCATGAGACTGTGGTTTTCTCGGCCCCTGGTGGTCCGAGGTCGTTCCAGCTGGCCAGATTTATTCGCCTGGGCCTCCTACAGACAATGCACTTTGATTTATTGCGCTATCTGTAATAGCACCCGAGATATCACCAGATATATATTGGATTTTTCCCTGACCCTGAGTGTCCGGCCCCATGAGACTGTCGTTTTCTCGGCCCCTGGTGGTCCGAGGTCGTTCCCGCTGCACAGATTCATGCGCCAGGGCCTGCTGCAGATAATTCACTTTGGTTTATTGCGCTATCTCTAATAGCACCCGAGATATCACCAGAAATATATTGGATTTTACCCTGACCCTGAGTGTCCGGCCCCATGAGACTGTGCTTTTTTCGGCCCCTGGTGGTCCGAGGTCGTTCCCGTTGCACAGATTCATGCGCCACGGCCTCCTACAGACAATGCACTTTGATTTATTGCGCTATCTGTAATAGCACCCGAGATATCACCAGATCTATATTGGATTTTCCCCTGACCCTGAGTGTCCGGCCCCATGAGACTGTGGTTTTCTCGGCCCCTGGTGGTCCGAGGTCGTTCCCGTTGCACAGATTCATGCGCCAGGGCCTCCTGCAGATAATACAATTTGGTTGATTGCGCTATCTGTAATAGCACCCGAGATATCACCAGATATATATTGGATTTTCCCCAGACCCTGAGTGTCCGGCCCCATGAGACTGTGGTTTTCTCGGCCCCTGGTGGTCCGAGGACGTTCCCGCTGCACAGATTCATGCGCCAGGGCCTCCTACAGACAATGCACTTTGATTTATTGCGCTATCTGTAATAGCACCCGAGATATCAGCAGATATATATTGGTTTTTTCACTGACCCTGAGTGTCCGGCCCCATGAGACGGTCGTTTTCTCGGTCCCTGGTGGTCCGAGGTCGTTCCCGCTGCACAGATTCATGCGCCAGGGCCTCCTGCAGATAATTCACTTTGGTTTATTGCGCTATCTCTAATAGCACCCGAGATATCAGCAGATATATATTGCATTTTTCACTGACCCTGAGTGACCGGCCCCATGAGACGGTAGTTTTCTCGGCCCCTGCTGGTCCGAGGTCGTTCGCGCTGCACAGATTCATGCGCCAGGGCCTACTGCAGATAATTCACTTTGATTTATTGCGCTATCTGTAATAGCACCCGAGATATCACCACATATATATTGGATTTTTCACTGACCCTGAGTGTCCGGCCCCATGAGACGGTAGTTTTCTCGGTCCCTGGTGGTCCGAGGTCGTTCCCCTTGCACAGATTCATGCGCCAGGGCCTCCTGCAGATAATTCACTTTGGTTTATTGCGCTATCTGTAATGGCACCCGAGATATCACCAGATCTATATTGGATTTTCCCCTGACCCTGAGTGTCCGGCCCCATGAGACTGTGGTTTTCTCGGCCCCTGGTGGTCCGAGGTCGCTCCCGTTGTACAGATTCATGCGCCAGGGCCTCCTGCAGATAATTCACTATGGTTTATTGCGCTATCTCTAATAGCACCCGAGATATCAACACATATATATTGGATATTTCACTGACCCCGAGTGTCCGGCCCCATGAGACGGTGGTTTTCTCGGTCCCTGGTGTTCCGAGGTCGTTCCCGCTGCACAGATTCATGCGCCAGGGCCTCCTATAGACAATGCACTTTGATTTATTGCGCTATCTGTAATAGCACCCGAGATATCACCAGATATATGCTGGATTTTTACATGACCTTGGGTGACGGATTCCGAATATCTATAATTTTCTCGGCCCCTGGTGGTCCGAGGTCGTTACCGCTGCACAGATTCATTCGCCTGGGCCTCCTACAGACAATGCACTTTGATTTATTAAGCTATCTGTAATAGCACCCGAGATATCACCAGATATATATTGGATTTTTCCCTGACCCTGAGTGTCCGGCCCCATGAGACGGTGGTTTACTCGGCCCCTGGTGGTCGGAGGTCGTTCCTGCTGGCCAGATTCATTCGCCTGGGCCTCCTACAGACAATGCACTTTGATTTATTGCGCTATCTGTAATAGCACCCGAGATATCACCAGATATATATTGGATTTTACCCTGACCCTGAGTGTCCGGCCCCATGAGACTGTGGTTTTTTCGGCCCCTGGTGTTCCGAGGTCGTTCCTGCTGCACAGATTCATGCGTCAGGGCCTCCTGCAGACAATGCACTTTGATTTATCGCGCTATCTCTAATGGTACCCGATATATCACCAGATATATAATGGATTTTTCCCTGACCCTGAGTGTCCGGCCCCATGAGACTGTGGTTTTCTCGGCCCCTGGTGGTCCGAGGTCGTTCCCCTTGCACAGATTCTTGCGCCAGGGCCTCCTGCAGATAATTCACTTTGGTTTATTGCGCTATCTCTAATAGCACCCGAGATATCACCAGATATATATTGGATTTTTCACTGACCCTGAGCGTCCGGCCCCATGAGACGGTCGTTTTCTCGGCCCCTGGTGGTCCGAGGTCGTTCCCGCTGCACAGGTTCATGCGCCAGTGTCTCCTACAGACAATGCACTTTGATCTATTGCGCTATCTCTAATAGCACCCGAGATATCACCAGATATATATTGGAATTTACCCTGACCCTGAGTGTCCGGCCCCATGAGACTGTGGTTTTTTCGGCCCCTGGTGGTCCGAGGTCGTTCCCGCTGCACAGATTCATGCGCCAGGGCCTCCTACAGACAATGCACATTGATTTATTGCGCTATCTGTAATAGTACCCGAGATATCACCAGATATATATTGGATTTTACCCTGACCCTGAGTGTCCGGCCCCATGAGACGGTGGTTGTCTCGGCCCCTGGTGGTCCGAGGTCGTTCCCGCTGCACAGATTCATGCGCCAGGGCCTCCTGTAGATAATTCACTTTGCTTTATTGCGCTATCTCTAATAGCACCCGAGATATCAGCAGATATATATTGCATTTTTCACTGACCCTGAGTGACCGGCCCCATGAGACGGTAGTTTTCTCGGCCCCTGGTGGTCCGAGGTCGTTCCCGCTGCACAGATTCATGCGCCAGGGCCTACTGCAGATAATTCACTTTGATTTATTGCGCTATCTGTAATAGCACCCGAGATATCACCACATATATATTGGATTTTTCACTGACCCTGAGTGTCCGGCCCCATGAGACGGTAGTTTTCTCGGTCCCTGGTGGTCCGAGGACGTTCCCCTTGCACAGATTCATGCGCCAGGGCCTCCTGCAGATAATTCACTTTGGTTTATTGCGTTATCTGTAATGGCACCCGAGATATCACCAGATCTATATTGGATTTTCCCCTGACCCTGAGTGTCCGGCCCCATGAAACTGTGGTTTTCTCGGCCCCTGCTGGTCCGAGGTCGCTCCCGTTGTACAGATTCATGCGCCAGGGCCTACTGCAGATAATTCACTTTGATTTATTGCGCTATCTGTAATAGCACCCGAGATATCACCACATATATATTGGATTTTTCACTGCCCCTGAGTGTCCGGCCCCATGAGACGGTAGTTTTCTCGGTCCCTGGTGGTCCGAGGTCGTTCCCCTTGCACAGATTCATGCGCCAGGGCCTCCTGCAGATAATTCACTTTGGTTTATTGCGCTATCTGTAATGGCACCCGAGATATCACCAGATCTATATTGGATTTTCCCCTGACCCTGAGTGTCCGGCCCCATGAGACTGTGGTTTTCTCGGCCCCTGGTGGTCCGAGGTCGCTCCCGTTGTACAGATTCATGCGCCAGGGCCTCCTGCAGATAATTCACTATGGTTTATTGCGCTATCTCTAATAGCACCCGAGATATCAACACATATATATTGGATATTTCACTGACCCCGAGTGTCCGGCCCCATGAGACGGTGGTTTTCTCGGTCCCTGGTGTTCCGAGGTCGTTCCCGCTGCACAGATTCATGCGCCAGGGCCTCCTATAGACAATGCACTTTGATTTATTGCGCTATCTGTAATAGCACCCGAGATATCACCAGATATATGCTGGATTTTTACATGACCTTGGGTGACGGATTCCGAATATCTATAATTTTCTCGGCCCCTGGTGGTCCGAGGTCGTTACCGCTGCACAGATTCATTCGCCTGGGCCTCCTACAGACAATGCACTTTGATTTATTAAGCTATCTGTAATAGCACCCGAGATATCACCAGATATATATTGGATTTTTCCCTGACCCTGAGTGTCCGGCCCCATGAGACGGTGGTTTACTCGGCCCCTGGTGGTCGGAGGTCGTTCCTGCTGGCCAGATTCATTCGCCTGGGCCTCCTACAGACAATGCACTTTGATTTATTGCGCTATCTGTAATAGCACCCGAGATATCACCAGATATATATTGGATTTTACCCTGACCCTGAGTGTCCGGCCCCATGAGACTGTGGTTTTTTCGGCCCCTGGTGTTCCGAGGTCGTTCCTGCTGCACAGATTCATGCGTCAGGGCCTCCTGCAGACAATGCACTTTGATTTATCGCGCTATCTCTAATGGTACCCGATATATCACCAGATATATAATGGATTTTTCCCTGACCCTGAGTGTCCGGCCCCATGAGACTGTGGTTTTCTCGGCCCCTGGTGGTCCGAGGTCGTTCCCCTTGCACAGATTCATGCGCCAGGGCCTCCTGCAGATAATTCACTTTGGTTTATTGCGCTATCTCTAATAGCACCCGAGATATCACCAGATATATATTGGATTTTTCACTGACCCTGAGCGTCCGGCCCCATGAGACGGTCGTTTTCTCGGCCCCTGGTGGTCCGAGGTCGTTCCCGCTGCACAGGTTCATGCGCCAGTGTCTCCTACAGACAATGCACTTTGATCTATTGCGCTATCTCTAATAGCACCCGAGATATCACCAGATATATATTGGAATTTACCCTGACCCTGAGTGTCCGGCCCCATGAGACTGTGGTTTTTTCGGCCCCTGGTGGTCCGAGGTCGTTCCCGCTGCACAGATTCATGCGCCAGGGCCTCCTACAGACAATGCACATTGATTTATTGCGCTATCTGTAATAGTACCCGAGATATCACCAGATATATATTGGATTTTACCCTGACCCTGAGTGTCCGGCCCCATGAGACGGTGGTTGTCTCGGCCCCTGGTGGTCCGAGGTCGTTCCCGCTGCACAGATTCATGCGCCAGGGCCTCCTGTAGATAATTCACTTTGCTTTATTGCGCTATCTCTAATAGCACCCGAGATATCAGCAGATATATATTGCATTTTTCACTGACCCTGAGTGACCGGCCCCATGAGACGGTAGTTTTCTCGGCCCCTGGTGGTCCGAGGTCGTTCCCGCTGCACAGATTCATGCGCCAGGGCCTACTGCAGATAATTCACTTTGATTTATTGCGCTATCTGTAATAGCACCCGAGATATCACCACATATATATTGGATTTTTCACTGACCCTGAGTGTCCGGCCCCATGAGACGGTAGTTTTCTCGGTCCCTGGTGGTCCGAGGACGTTCCCCTTGCACAGATTCATGCGCCAGGGCCTCCTGCAGATAATTCACTTTGGTTTATTGCGTTATCTGTAATGGCACCCGAGATATCACCAGATCTATATTGGATTTTCCCCTGACCCTGAGTGTCCGGCCCCATGAAACTGTGGTTTTCTCGGCCCCTGGTGGTCCGAGGTCGCTCCCGTTGTACAGATTCATGCGCCAGGGCCTCCTGCAGATAATTCACTATGGTTTATTGCGCTATCTCTAATAGCACCCGAGATATCAACACATATATATTGGATATTTCACTGACCCCGAGTGTCCGGCCCCATGAGACGGTGGTTTTCTCGGTCCCTGGTGTTCCGAGGTCGTTCCCGCTGCACAGATTCATGCGCCAGGGCCTCCTATAGACAATGCACTTTGATTTATTGCGCTATCTGTAATAGCTCCCGAGATATCACCAGATATATGCTGGATTTTTACATGACCTTGGGTGACGGATTCCGAATATCTATAATTTTCTCGGCCCCTGGTGGTCCGAGGTCGTTACCGCTGCACAGATTCATTCGCCTGGGCCTCCTACAGACAATGCACTTTGATTTATTAAGCTATCTGTAATAGCACCCGAGATATCACCAGATATATATTGGATTTTCCCCTGACCCTGAGTGTCCGGCCCCATGAGACTGTGGTTTTCTCGGCCCCTGGTGGTCCGAGGTCGTTCCCGCTGGCCAGATTCATGCGCCTGGGCCTCCTACAGACAATGCACTTTGATTTATTGCGCTATCTCTAATAGCACCCGAGATATCACCAGATATATATTGGATTTTTCCCTGACCCTGAGTGTCCGGCGCCATGAGACGGTGGTTTTCTTGGCCCCTGGTGGTCCGAGGTCGTTCCCGCTGGCCAGATTTATTCGCCTGGGCCTCCTACAGACAATGCACTTTGATTTATTGCGCTATCTGTAATAGCACCCGAGATATCACCAGATATATATTGGATTTTTCCCTGACCCTGAGTGTCCGGCCCCATGAGACGGTGGTTTACTCGGCCCCTGGTGGTCGGAGGTCGTTCCTGCTGGCCAGATTCATTCGCCTGGGCCTCCTACAGACAATGCACTTTGATTTATTGCGCTATCTCTAATAGCACCCGAGATATCACCAGATATTTGCTGGATTTTTACATGATCTTGGGTGACGGATTCCGAATATCTGTAATTTTCTCGGCCACTGGTGGTCCGAGGTCGTTCCTGCGGCACAGATTCATTCGCAAGGGCCTCCTACAGACAATGCACTTTGGTTTCTTGCGCTATCCGTAATTGCACCCGAGATATCACCAGATATATATTGGATTTTCCCCTGACCCAGAGTGTCCGGCCCCATGAGACTGTGGTTTTCTCGGCCCCTGGTGGTCCGAGGTCGTTGCCGCTGCACAGGTTCATGCGCCAGGGCCTCCTACAGACAATGCACTTTGATTTATTGCGCTATCTGTAATAGCACCCGAGATATCACCAGATATATATTGGATATTACCCTCACCCTGAGTGTCCAGCCCCATGAGACGGTGGTTTTCTCGGCCCCTGGTGGACCGAGGTCGTTCCCGCTGCACAGATTCATGCGACAGGGCCTCCTCCAGACAATGAACTTCGATTTATTGCGCTATCTGTAATAGCTCCCGACATATCACCAGATATATATTGGATTTTCCCCTGACCCTGAGTGACCGTCCCCATGTGACTGCGGTTTTCTCGGCCCCTGGTGGTCCGAGGTCGTTCCCGCTGCACAGATTCATGCGCCAGGGCCTCCTGCAGATAATTCACTTTGATTTATTGCACTATCTGTAATAGCACCCGAGATATCACCAGATATATATTGGATTTTCCCCTGACCCTGAGTGTCCGGCTCCATGAGACTGTGGTTTTCTCGGCCCCTGGTGGTCCGAGGTCGTTCCAGCTGCACAGATTCATGCGCCAGGGCCTCCTACAGACAATGCACTTTGATTTATTGCGCTATCTGTAATAGCACCCGAGATATCACCAGATATATATTGGATTTTACCCTGACCCTGAGTGTCCGGCCCCATGAGACTGTGGTTTTTTCGGCCCCTGGTGGTCCGAGGTCGTTCCTGCTGCACAGATTCATGCGTCAGGGCCTCCTGCAGACAATGCACTTTGATTTATCGCGCTATCTCTAATGGTACCCGATATATCACCAGATATATAATGGATTTTTCCCTGACCCTGAGTGTCCGGCCCCATGAGACTGTGGTTTTCTCGGCCCCTGGTGGTCCGAGGTCGATCCCCTTGCACAGATTCATGCGCCAGGGCCTCCTGCAGATAATTCACTTTGGTTTATTGCGCTATCTCTAATAGCACCCGAGATATCACCAGATATATATTGGATTTTTCACTGACCCTGAGCGTCCGGCCCCATGAGACGGTCGTTTTCTCGGCCCCTGGTGGTCCGAGGTCGTTCCCGCTGCACAGGTTCATGCGCCAGTGTCTCCTACAGACAATGCACTTTGATCTATTGCGCTATCTCTAATAGCACCCGAGATATCACCAGATATATATTGGAATTTACCCTGACCCTGAGTGTCCGGCCCCATGAGACTGTGGTTTTTTCGGCCCCTGGTGGTCCGAGGTCGTTCCCGCTGCACAGATTCATGCGCCAGGGCCTCCTACAGACAATGCACATTGATTTATTGCGCTATCTGTAATAGTACCCGAGATATCACCAGATATATATTGGATTTTACCCTGACCCTGAGTGTCCGGCCCCATGAGACGGTGGTTGTCTCGGCCCCTGGAGGTCCGAGGACGTTCCCGCTGCACAGATTCATGCGCCAGGGCCTCCTGCGGATAATTCACTTTGGTTTATTGCGCTATCTCTAAAAGCACCCGAGATATCACCAGATATATACTGGATTTTCCCCTGACCCCGAGTGTCCGGCCCCATGAGACTGTGGTTTTCTCGGCCCCTGGTGGTGCGAGGTCGTTCCCCCTTCACAGATTCATGCGCCAGGGCCTCCTACAGACAATGCACTTTGATTTATTGCGCTATCTGTAATAGCACCCGAGATATCACCAGATATATATTGGATTTTACCCTGACCCTGAGTATCCGGCCCTATGAGACTGTGGTTTTTTCGGCCCCTGGTGGTCCGAGGTCGTTCCCGCTGCACAGATTCATGCGCCAGGGCCTCCTACAGACAATGCACTTTGATTAATTGCGCTATCTGTAATAGCACCCGAGATATCACCAGATATATATTGGATTTTACCCTGACCCTGAGTGACCGGCCCCATGAGACGGTGGTTGTCTCGGCCCCTGGAGGTCCGAGGACGTACCCGCTGCACAGATTCATGCGCCAGGGCCTCCTGCAGATAATTCACTTTGGTTTATTGCGCTATCTCTAATAGCACCCGAGATATCACCAGATATATACTGGATTTTCCCGTGACCCTGAGTGTCCGGCCCCATGAGACTGTGGTTTTCTCGGCCCCTGGTGGTGCGAGGTCGTCACCGCTGCACAGACTCATGCGCCAGGGCCTCCTACAGACAATGCAGTTTGATTTATTGCGCTATCTGTAATAGCAGCCGAGATATCACCAGATATATATTGGATTTTTCACTGACCCTGAGTGTCCGGCCCCATGAGACAGTCGTTTTCTCGGCCCCCGGTGGTCCGAGGTCGTTCCCTCTGCACAGGTTCATGCGCCAGTGTCTCCTACAGACAATGCACTTTGATTTATTGCGCTATCTGTAATAGCACCCGAGATATCACCAGATATATATTGGATTTTCCCCTGACCCTGAGTGTCCGGCCCCATGAGACTGTGGTTTTTTCGGCCCCTGGTGGTCCGAGGTCGTTCCCGCTGCACAGATTCATGCGCCAGGGCCTCCTACAGACAATGCACATTGATTTATTGCGCTATCTGTAATAGCACCCGAGATATCACCAGATATATATTGGATTTTACCCTGACCCTGAGTGTCCGGCCCAATGAGACCTTGGTTGTCTCGGCCCCTGGAGGTCCGAGGACGTTCCCGCTGCACAGATTCATGCGCCAGGGCCTCCTGCAGATAATTCACTTTGGTTTATTGCGCTATCTATAATAGCACCCGAAATATCACCAGATATATGCTGGATTTTCACATGACCTTGGGTGACGGATTCCGAATATCTGTCATTTTCTCGGCCCCTGGTGGTTCGAGGTCGTTCCTGCTGCACAGACTCATTCGCCTGTGCCTCCTACAGACAATGCACTTTGATTTATCGCGCTATCTGTAATAGCACCCGAGATATCACCAGATATATATTGGATTTTTCCCCGACCCTGAGTCTCCGCCCCATGTGTCGGTGGTTTTCTCGGCCCCTGGTGGTCCGAGGTCGATCCCGCTGCACAGATTCATGCGCTAGGCCCTCCTACAGATAAGGCACTTTGATTTATTGCGCTATCTGTAATAGCACCCGAGATATCGCCAGATATATATTTGATTTTTCCCCGACCCTGAGCGTCCGGCCCCATGAGACGGTGGTTTTCTCGGCCCCTGGTGGTCCGACGTCGTTCCCGCTGCACAGATGCATGCGCCAGGGCCTCCTGCAGATAATTCACTTTGATTTATCGCGCTATCTCTAATAGCACCCGAGATATCACCAGATATATATTGGATTTTTCCTCGACCCTGAGTGTCCGGCCCCATGAGACGGTGGTTTTCTCGGCCTCTTGTGGTCAGAGGTCGTTCCCGCTGCACAGATTCATGCGCCAGGGCCTCCTACAGACAATGCACTTTGGTTTATTACGCTATCTCTAATAGCACCCGAGATATCACCAGATACATATTGGATTCTCCCCAGACCCTGAGTGCCCGGCCCCATGAGACGGTGGTTTTCTCGGCCCCTGGTGGTCCGAGGTCGTTCCCGCTGCACAGATGCATGCGCCAGGGCCTCCTGCAGATAATTCACTTTGATTTATCGCGCTATCTCTAATAGCACCCGAGATATCACCAGATATATATTGGATTTTTCCTCGACCCTGAGTGTCCGGCCCCATGTATCGGTGGTTTTCTCGGCCCCTGGTGATCCGAGGTCGTTCCCGCTGAACAGATTCATTCGCAAGGGCCTCCTGCATACAATGCTCTTTGATTTATTGCGCTATCTGTAATAGCACCCGAGATATCGCCAGATATATTTTTGATTTTTCCCCGACCCTGAGCGTCCGGCCCCATGAGACGGTGGTTTTCTCGGCCCCTGGTGGTCCGAGGTCGTTCCCGCTGCACAGATTCATGCGCCAGGGCCTCCTACAGACAATGCACTTTCATTTATTGCGCTATCTGTAATAGCACCCGAGATATCACCAGATATATACTGGATTTTCCCCTGTCCCTGAGTGTCCGGCCCCATGAGACAGTCGTTTTCTCGGCCCATGGTGGTCCGAGGTCGTTCCCGCTGCACAGATTCATGTGCCAGGGCCTCCTACAGACAATGCACTTTGATTTATTGCGCTATCTGTAATAGCACCCGAGATATCACCAGATATATATTGGATTTTACCCTGACCATGAGTGTCCGGCCCCATGAGACTGTAGTTTTTTCGGCCCCTGATGGTCCGAGGTCGTTCCCGCTGCACAGATTCATGCGCCAGGGCCTCCTACAGACAATGCACTTTGATTTATTGCGCTATCTGTAATAGCACCCGAGATATCACCAGATATATATTGGATTTTCCCCTGACCCTGAGTGTCCGGCCCCATGAGACTGTGGTTGTCTCGGCCCCTGGAGGTCCGAGGACGTTCCCGCTGCACAGATTCATGCGCCAGCGCCTCCTGCAGATAATTCACTTTTGTTTATTGCGCTATCTCTAATAGCACCCGAGATATCACCAGATATATACTGGATTTTCCCCTGACCCTGAGTGTCCGGCCCCATGAGACTGTGGTTTTCTCGGCCCCTGGAGGTCCGAGGTCGTTCCCGCTGCACAGATTCATGCGCCAGGGCCTCCTACAGACAATGCACTTTGATTTATTGCGCTATCTGACATAGCAGCCGAGATATCACCAGATATATATTGGATTTTTCACTGACCCTGAGTGTCCGGCCCCATGAGACGGTCGTTTTCTCAGCCCCTGGTGGCCCGAGGTCGTTCCCGCTGCACAGATTCATGCGCCAGGGCCTCCTGCAGATAATTTACTTTGGTTTATTGCGCTATCTGTAATAGCACCCGAGATATCACCAGATATATATTGGATTTTCCCCTGACCCTGAGTGTCCGGCCCCATGAGACGGTGGTTTTATCGGCCCCTCAAGATCCGAGGTCGTTCCCGCTGCACAGATTCATGCGTCAGGGCCTCCTGCAGACAATGCACTTTGATTTATCGAGCTATCTCTAATGGCACCCGATATATCACCAGATATATAATGGATTTTTCCCTGACCCTGAGTGTCCGGCCACATGAGACTGTGGTTTTTTCGGCCCCTGATGGTCCGAGGTCGTTCCCGCTGCACAGATTCATGCGCCAGGGCCTCCTACAGACAATGCACTTTGATTTATTGCGCTATCTGTAATAGCACCCGAGATATCACCAGATATATATTGGATTTTCCCCTGACCCTGAGTGTCCGGCCCCATGAGACTGTGGTTGTCTCGGCCCCTGGAGGTCCGAGGACGTTCCCGCTGCACAGATTCATGCGCCAGCGCCTCCTGCAGATAATTCACTTTGGTTTATTGCGCTATCTCTAATAGCACCCGAGATATCACCAGATATATACTGGATTTTCCCCTGACCCTGAGTGTCCGGCCCCATGAGACTGTGGTTTTCTCGGCCCCTGGAGGTCCGAGGTCGTTCCCGCTGCACAGATTCATGCGCCAGGGCCTCCTACAGACAATGCACTTTGATTTATTGCGCTATCTGACATAGCAGCCGAGATATCACCAGATATATATTGGATTTTTCACTGACCCTGAGTGTCCGGCCCCATGAGACGGTCGTTTTCTCAGCCCCTGGTGGCCCGAGGTCGTTCCTGCTGCACAGATTCATGCGCCAGGGCCTCCTGCAGATAATTCACTTTGGTTTATTGCGCTATCTGTAATAGCACCCGAGATATCACCAGATATATATTGGATTTTCCCCTGACCCTGAGTGTCCGGCCCCATGAGACTGTGGTTTTCTCGGCCGCTGGTGGTCCGAGGTCGTTCCCGCTGCACAGATTGATGCGCCAGGGCCTCCTACAGACAATGCACTTTGATTTATTGCGCTATCTGTAATAGCACCCGAGATATCACCAGATATATATTGGATTTTTCACTGACCCTGAGTGCCCGTCCCAATGAGACGGTGATTTTCTCGGCCCCTGGTGGTCCGAGGTCGTTCCCGCTGCACAGATGCATGCGCCAGGGCCTCCTGCAGATAATTCACTTTGGTTTATCGCGCTATCTCTATTAGCACCCGAGATATCACCAGATATATATTGGATTTTTACTCGACCCTGAGTGTCCGGCCCCATGAGACGGTGGTTTTCTCGGCCCCTTGTGGTCAGAGGTTGCTCCCGCTGCACAGATTCATGCGCCAGGGCCTCCTACAGACAATGCACTTTGATTTATTGCGCTATCTGTAATAGCACCCGAGATATCACCAGATATATATTGGATTTTACCCTGACCATGAGAGTCCGGCCCCATGAGACTGTGGTTTTTTCGGCCCCTGATGGTCCGAGGTTGTTCCCGCTGCACAGATTCATGCGCCAGGGCCTCCTACAGACAATGCACTTTGATTTATTGCGCTATCTGTAATAGCACCCGAGATATCACCAGATATATATTGGATTTTCCCCTGACCCTGAGTGTCCGGCCCCATGAGACTGTGGTTGTCTCGGCCCCTGGAGGTCCGAGGACGTTCCCGCTGCACAGATTCATGCGCCAGCGCCTCCTGCAGATAATTCACTTTTGTTTATTGCGCTATCTCTAATAGCACCCGAGATATCACCAGATATATACTGGATTTTCCCCTGACCCTGAGTGTCCGGCCCCATGAGACTGTGGTTTTCTCGGCCCCTGGAGGTCCGAGGTCGTTCCCGCTGCACAGATTCATGCGCCAGGGCCTCCTACAGACAATGCACTTTGATTTATTGCGCTATCTGACATAGCAGCCGAGATATCACCAGATATATATTGGATTTTTCACTGACCCTGAGTGTCCGGCCCCATGAGACGGTCGTTTTCTCAGCCCCTGGTGGCCCGAGGTCGTTCCCGCTGCACAGATTCATGCGCCAGGGCCTCCTGCAGATAATTTACTTTGGTTTATTGCGCTATCTGTAATAGCACCCGAGATATCACCAGATATATATTGGATTTTCCCCTGACCCTGAGTGTCCGGCCCCATGAGACGGTGGTTTTATCGGCCCCTCAAGATCCGAGGTCGTTCCCGCTGCACAGATTCATGCGTCAGGGCCTCCTGCAGACAATGCACTTTGATTTATCGAGCTATCTCTAATGGCACCCGATATATCACCAGATATATAATGGATTTTTCCCTGGCCCTGAGTGTCCGGCCACATGAGACTGTGGTTTTTTCGGCCCCTGATGGTCCGAGGTCGTTCCCGCTGCACAGATTCATGCGCCAGGGCCTCCTACAGACAATGCACTTTGATTTATTGCGCTATCTGTAATAGCACCCGAGATATCACCAGATATATATTGGATTTTCCCCTGACCCTGAGTGTCCGGCCCCATGAGACTGTGGTTGTCTCGGCCCCTGGAGGTCCGAGGACGTTCCCGCTGCACAGATTCATGCGCCAGCGCCTCCTGCAGATAATTCACTTTGGTTTATTGCGCTATCTCTAATAGCACCCGAGATATCACCAGATATATACTGGATTTTCCCCTGACCCTGAGTGTCCGGCCCCATGAGACTGTGGTTTTCTCGGCCCCTGGAGGTCCGAGGTCGTTCCCGCTGCACAGATTCATGCGCCAGGGCCTCCTACAGACAATGCACTTTGATTTATTGCGCTATCTGACATAGCAGCCGAGATATCACCAGATATATATTGGATTTTTCACTGACCCTGAGTGTCCGGCCCCATGAGACGGTCGTTTTCTCAGCCCCTGGTGGCACGAGGTCGTTCCTGCTGCACAGATTCATGCGCCTGTGCCTCCTACAGACAATGCACTTTGATTTATCGCGCTATCTGTAATAGCACCCGAGATATCACCAGATATATATTGGATTTTACCCTGACCCTGAGTGTCCGGCCCAATGAGACCTTGGTTGTCTCGGCCCCTGGAGGTCCGAGGACGTTCCCGCTGCACAGATTCATGCGCCAGGGCCTCCTGCAGATAATTCACTTTGGTTTATTGCGCTATCTATAATAGCACCCGAAATATCACCAGATATATGCTGGATTTTCACATGACCTTGGGTGACGGATTCCGAATATCTGTCATTTTCTCGGCCCCTGGTGGTTCGAGGTCGTTCCTGCTGCACAGACTCATTCGCCTGTGCCTCCTACAGACAATGCACTTTGATTTATCGCGCTATCTGTAATAGCACCCGAGATATCACCAGATATATATTGGATTTTTCCCCGACCCTGAGTCTCCGCCCCATGTGTCGGTGGTTTTCTCGGCCCCTGGTGGTCCGAGGTCGATCCCGCTGCACAGATTCATGCGCTAGGCCCTCCTACAGATAAGGCACTTTGATTTATTGCGCTATCTGTAATAGCACCCGAGATATCGCCAGATATATATTTGATTTTTCCCCGACCCTGAGCGTCCGGCCCCATGAGACGGTGGTTTTCTCGGCCCCTGGTGGTCCGACGTCGTTCCCGCTGCACAGATGCATGCGCCAGGGCCTCCTGCAGATAATTCACTTTGATTTATCGCGCTATCTCTAATAGCACCCGAGATATCACCAGATATATATTGGATTTTTCCTCGACCCTGAGTGTCCGGCCCCATGAGACGGTGGTTTTCTCGGCCTCTTGTGGTCAGAGGTCGTTCCCGCTGCACAGATTCATGCGCCAGGGCCTCCTACAGACAATGCACTTTGGTTTATTACGCTATCTCTAATAGCACCCGAGATATCACCAGATACATATTGGATTCTCCCCAGACCCTGAGTGCCCGGCCCCATGAGACGGTGGTTTTCTCGGCCCCTGGTGGTCCGAGGTCGTTCCCGCTGCACAGATGCATGCGCCAGGGCCTCCTGCAGATAATTCACTTTGATTTATCGCGCTATCTCTAATAGCACCCGAGATATCACCAGATATATATTGGATTTTTCCTCGACCCTGAGTGTCCGGCCCCATGTATCGGTGGTTTTCTCGGCCCCTGGTGATCCGAGGTCGTTCCCGCTGAACAGATTCATTCGCAAGGGCCTCCTGCATACAATGCTCTTTGATTTATTGCGCTATCTGTAATAGCACCCGAGATATCGCCAGATATATTTTTGATTTTTCCCCGACCCTGAGCGTCCGGCCCCATGAGACGGTGGTTTTCTCGGCCCCTGGTGGTCCGAGGTCGTTCCCGCTGCACAGATTCATGCGCCAGGGCCTCCTACAGACAATGCACTTTCATTTATTGCGCTATCTGTAATAGCACCCGAGATATCACCAGATATATACTGGATTTTCCCCTGTCCCTGAGTGTCCGGCCCCATGAGACAGTCGTTTTCTCGGCCCATGGTGGTCCGAGGTCGTTCCCGCTGCACAGATTCATGTGCCAGGGCCTCCTACAGACAATGCACTTTGATTTATTGCGCTATCTGTAATAGCACCCGAGATATCACCAGATATATATTGGATTTTACCCTGACCATGAGTGTCCGGCCCCATGAGACTGTAGTTTTTTCGGCCCCTGATGGTCCGAGGTCGTTCCCGCTGCACAGATTCATGCGCCAGGGCCTCCTACAGACAATGCACTTTGATTTATTGCGCTATCTGTAATAGCACCCGAGATATCACCAGATATATATTGGATTTTCCCCTGACCCTGAGTGTCCGGCCCCATGAGACTGTGGTTGTCTCGGCCCCTGGAGGTCCGAGGACGTTCCCGCTGCACAGATTCATGCGCCAGCGCCTCCTGCAGATAATTCACTTTTGTTTATTGCGCTATCTCTAATAGCACCCGAGATATCACCAGATATATACTGGATTTTCCCCTGACCCTGAGTGTCCGGCCCCATGAGACTGTGGTTTTCTCGGCCCCTGGAGGTCCGAGGTCGTTCCCGCTGCACAGATTCATGCGCCAGGGCCTCCTACAGACAATGCACTTTGATTTATTGCGCTATCTGACATAGCAGCCGAGATATCACCAGATATATATTGGATTTTTCACTGACCCTGAGTGTCCGGCCCCATGAGACGGTCGTTTTCTCAGCCCCTGGTGGCCCGAGGTCGTTCCCGCTGCACAGATTCATGCGCCAGGGCCTCCTGCAGATAATTTACTTTGGTTTATTGCGCTATCTGTAATAGCACCCGAGATATCACCAGATATATATTGGATTTTCCCCTGACCCTGAGTGTCCGGCCCCATGAGACGGTGGTTTTATCGGCCCTTCAAGATCCGAGGTCGTTCCCGCTGCACAGATTCATGCGTCAGGGCCTCCTGCAGACAATGCACTTTGATTTATCGAGCTATCTCTAATGGCACCCGATATATCACCAGATATATAATGGATTTTTCCCTGACCCTGAGTGTCCGGCCACATGAGACTGTGGTTTTTTCGGCCCCTGATGGTCCGAGGTCGTTCCCGCTGCACAGATTCATGCGCCAGGGCCTCCTACAGACAATGCACTTTGATTTATTGCGCTATCTGTAATAGCACCCGAGATATCACCAGATATATATTGGATTTTCCCCTGACCCTGAGTGTCCGGCCCCATGAGACTGTGGTTGTCTCGGCCCCTGGAGGTCCGAGGACGTTCCCGCTGCACAGATTCATGCGCCAGCGCCTCCTGCAGATAATTCACTTTGGTTTATTGCGCTATCTCTAATAGCACCCGAGATATCACCAGATATATACTGGATTTTCCCCTGACCCTGAGTGTCCGGCCCCATGAGACTGTGGTTTTCTCGGCCCCTGGAGGTCCGAGGTCGTTCCCGCTGCACAGATTCATGCGCCAGGGCCTCCTACAGACAATGCACTTTGATTTATTGCGCTATCTGACATAGCAGCCGAGATATCACCAGATATATATTGGATTTTTCACTGACCCTGAGTGTCCGGCCCCATGAGACGGTCGTTTTCTCAGCCCCTGGTGGCCCGAGGTCGTTCCTGCTGCACAGATTCATGCGCCAGGGCCTCCTGCAGATAATTCACTTTGGTTTATTGCGCTATCTGTAATAGCACCCGAGATATCACCAGATATATATTGGATTTTCCCCTGACCCTGAGTGTCCGGCCCCATGAGACTGTGGTTTTCTCGGCCGCTGGTGGTCCGAGGTCGTTCCCGCTGCACAGATTGATGCGCCAGGGCCTCCTACAGACAATGCACTTTGATTTATTGCGCTATCTGTAATAGCACCCGAGATATCACCAGATATATATTGGATTTTTCACTGACCCTGAGTGCCCGTCCCAATGAGACGGTGATTTTCTCGGCCCCTGGTGGTCCGAGGTCGTTCCCGCTGCACAGATGCATGCGCCAGGGCCTCCTGCAGATAATTCACTTTGGTTTATCGCGCTATCTCTATTAGCACCCGAGATATCACCAGATATATATTGGATTTTTACTCGACCCTGAGTGTCCGGCCCCATGAGACGGTGGTTTTCTCGGCCCCTTGTGGTCAGAGGTTGCTCCCGCTGCACAGATTCATGCGCCAGGGCCTCCTACAGACAATGCACTTTGATTTATTGCGCTATCTGTAATAGCACCCGAGATATCACCAGATATATATTGGATTTTACCCTGACCATGAGAGTCCGGCCCCATGAGACTGTGGTTTTTTCGGCCCCTGATGGTCCGAGGTTGTTCCCGCTGCACAGATTCATGCGCCAGGGCCTCCTACAGACAATGCACTTTGATTTATTGCGCTATCTGTAATAGCACCCGAGATATCACCAGATATATATTGGATTTTCCCCTGACCCTGAGTGTCCGGCCCCATGAGACTGTGGTTGTCTCGGCCCCTGGAGGTCCGAGGACGTTCCCGCTGCACAGATTCATGCGCCAGCGCCTCCTGCAGATAATTCACTTTTGTTTATTGCGCTATCTCTAATAGCACCCGAGATATCACCAGATATATACTGGATTTTCCCCTGACCCTGAGTGTCCGGCCCCATGAGACTGTGGTTTTCTCGGCCCCTGGAGGTCCGAGGTCGTTCCCGCTGCACAGATTCATGCGCCAGGGCCTCCTACAGACAATGCACTTTGATTTATTGCGCTATCTGACATAGCAGCCGAGATATCACCAGATATATATTGGATTTTTCACTGACCCTGAGTGTCCGGCCCCATGAGACGGTCGTTTTCTCAGCCCCTGGTGGCCCGAGGTCGTTCCCGCTGCACAGATTCATGCGCCAGGGCCTCCTGCAGATAATTTACTTTGGTTTATTGCGCTATCTGTAATAGCACCCGAGATATCACCAGATATATATTGGATTTTCCCCTGACCCTGAGTGTCCGGCCCCATGAGACGGTGGTTTTATCGGCCCCTCAAGATCCGAGGTCGTTCCCGCTGCACAGATTCATGCGTCAGGGCCTCCTGCAGACAATGCACTTTGATTTATCGAGCTATCTCTAATGGCACCCGATATATCACCAGATATATAATGGATTTTTCCCTGGCCCTGAGTGTCCGGCCACATGAGACTGTGGTTTTTTCGGCCCCTGATGGTCCGAGGTCGTTCCCGCTGCACAGATTCATGCGCCAGGGCCTCCTACAGACAATGCACTTTGATTTATTGCGCTATCTGTAATAGCACCCGAGATATCACCAGATATATATTGGATTTTCCCCTGACCCTGAGTGTCCGGCCCCATGAGACTGTGGTTGTCTCGGCCCCTGGAGGTCCGAGGACGTTCCCGCTGCACAGATTCATGCGCCAGCGCCTCCTGCAGATAATTCACTTTGGTTTATTGCGCTATCTCTAATAGCACCCGAGATATCACCAGATATATACTGGATTTTCCCCTGACCCTGAGTGTCCGGCCCCATGAGACTGTGGTTTTCTCGGCCCCTGGAGGTCCGAGGTCGTTCCCGCTGCACAGATTCATGCGCCAGGGCCTCCTACAGACAATGCACTTTGATTTATTGCGCTATCTGACATAGCAGCCGAGATATCACCAGATATATATTGGATTTTTCACTGACCCTGAGTGTCCGGCCCCATGAGACGGTCGTTTTCTCAGCCCCTGGTGGCACGAGGTCGTTCCTGCTGCACAGATTCATGCGCCAGGGCCTCCTGCAGATAATTCACTTTGGTTTATTGCGCTATCTGTAATAGCACCCGAGATATCACCAGATATATATTGGATTTTCCCCTGACCCTGAGTGTCCGGCCCATGTGTCGGTGGTTTTCTCGGCCCCTGGTGGTCCGAGGTCGATCCCGCTGCACAGATTCATGCGCTAGGCCCTCCTACAGATAAGGCACTTTGATTTATTGCGCTATCTGTAATAGCACCCGAGATATCACCAGATATATATTGGATTTTACCCTGACCATGAGTGTCCGGCCCCATGAGACTGTGGTTTTTTCGGCCCCTGGTGGTCCGAGGTCGTTCCCGCTGCACAGATTCATGCGCCAGGGCCTCCTGCAGATAATTCACTTTGGTTTATTGCGCTATCTCTAATAGCACCCGAGATATCACCAAATATATATTGGATTTTCCCCTGACCCTGAGTGTCCGGCCCCATGAGACTGTGGTTTTCTCGGCCGCTGGTGGTCCGAGGTCGTTCCCGCTGCACAGATTGATGCGCCAGGGCCTCCTACAGACAATGCACTTTGATTTATTGCGCTATCTGTAATAGCACCCGAGATATCACCAGATATATATTGGATTTTTCACTGACCCTGAGTGCCCGTCCCCATGAGACGGTGATTTTCTCGGCCCCTGGTGGTCCGAGGTCGTTCCCGCTGCACAGATGCATGCGCCAGGGCCTCCTGCAGATAATTCACTTTGGTTTATCGCGCTATCTCTATTAGCACCCGAGATATCACCAGATATATATTGGATTTTTACTCGACCCTGAGTGTCCGGCCCCATGAGACGGTGGTTTTCTCGGCCCCTTGTGGTCAGAGGTTGCTCCCGCTGCACAGATTCATGCGCCAGGGCCTCCTACAGACAATGCAGTTTGGTTTATTGCGCTATCTCTAATAGCACCCGAGATATCACCAGATATATAGTGGATTTTCGCCAGACCCTGAGTGTCCGTCCCCATGAGACGGTGGTTTTCTCGGCCCCTGGTGGTCCGAGGTCGTTCCCGCTGCACAGATTCATGCGCCAGGGCCTCCTACAGACAGTGCACTTTGATTTATTGTACTATCTGTAATAGCACCCGAGATATCACCAGATATATATTGGATTTTTCCCTAACCCTGAGTGTCCAGCCCCATGAGACTGTGGCTTTCTCGGCCCCTGGTTGTCCGAGGTCGTTCCCGCTGCACAGATGCATGCGCCAGGGCCTACTGCAGATAATTCACTTTGGTTTATTGCGCTATCTCTAATCGCACCCGAGATATCACCAGATATATATTGGATTTTCCCCTGACCCTGAGTGTCCGGCCCCATGAGACTGTGGTTGTCTCGGCCCCTGGAGGTCCGAGGACGTTCCCGCTGCACAGATTCATGCGCCAGCGCCTCCTGCAGATAATTCACTTTGGTTTATTGCGCTATCTCTGATAGCACCCGAGATATCACCAGATATATACTGGATTTTTCACTGACCCTGAGTTTCCGGCCCCATGAGACGGTCGTTTTCTCAGCCCCTGGTGGCCCGAGGTCGTTCCCGCTGCACAGATTCATGCGCCAGGGCCTCCTGCAGATAATTCACTTTGGTTTATTGCGCTATCTGTAATAGCACCCGAGATATCACCAGATATATATTGGATTTTCCCCTGACCCTGAGTGTCCGGCCCCATGAGACGGTGGTTTTATCGGCCCCTGGTGGTCCGAGGTCGTTCCCGCTGCACAGATTCATGCGTCAGGGCCTCCTGCAGACAATGCACTTTGATTTATCGAGCTATCTCTAATGGCACCCGATATATCACCAGATATATAATGGATTTTTCCCTGACCCTGAGTGTCCGGCCACATGAGACTGTGGTTTTCTGGGCCCCTGGTGGCCCGAGGTCGTTCCCGCTGCACAGATTCATGCGCCAGGGTCTCCTACAGACAATGCACATTGATTTATTGCGCTATCTGTAATAGCACCCGAGATATCACCAGATATATATTGGATTTTCCCCTGACCCTGAGTGTCCGGCCCCATGAGACTGTGGTTTTCAGGGCCCCTGGTCGTCCGAGGTCGTTCCCGCTGCACAGATTCATGCGCCGGGGCCTCCTACAGACTATGCACTTTGATTTATTGCGCTATCTGTAATAGCACCCGAGATATCACCAGATATATATTGGATTTTACCCTGACCATGAGTGTCCGGCCCCATGAGACTGTGGTTTTTTCGGCCCCTGGTGGTCCGAGGTCGTTCCCGCTGCACAGATTCATGCGCCAGGGTCTCCTACAGACAATGCACATTGATTTATTGCGCTATCTGTAATAGCACCCGAGATATCACCAGATATATATTGGATTTTTCCCTGACCCTGAGTGTCCGGCCACATGAGACTGTGGTTTTCTGGGCCCCTGGTCGTCCGAGGTCGTTCCCGCTGCACAGATTCATGCGCCAGGGCCTCCTACAGACATTGCACTTTGATTTATTGCGCTATCTGTAATAGCACCCGAGATATCACCAGATATATATTGGATTTTTCACTGACCCTGAGCGTCCGGCCCCATGAGACGGTCGTTTTCTCGGCCCGTGGTGGTCCGAGGTCGTTCCCGCTGCACAGATTCATGCGCCAGGGTCTCCTACAGACAATGCACATTGATTTATTGCGCTATCTGTAATAGCACCCGAGATATCACCAGATATATATTGGATTTTCCCCCGACCCTGAGTGTCCGGCCCCATGAGACTGTGGTTTTCAGGGCCCCTGGTCGTCCGAGGTCGTTCCCGCGGCACAGATTCATGCGCCGGGGCCTCCTACAGACTATGCACTTTGATTTATTGCGCTATCTGTAATTGCACCCGAGATATCACCAGATATATATTGGATTTTTCACTGACCCTGAGTGCCCGTCCCCATGAGACGGTGATTTTCTCGGCCCCTGGTGGTCCGAGGTCGTTCCCGCTGCACAGATGCATGCGCCAGGGCCTCCTGCAGATAATTCACTTTGCTTTATCGCGCTATCTCTATTAGCACCCGAGATATCACCAGATATATATTGGATTTTTACTCGACCCTGAGTGTCCGGCCCCATGAGACGGTGGTTTTCTCGGCCCCTTGTGGTCAGAGGTCGCTCCCGCTGCACAGATTCATGCGCCAAGGCCTCCTACAGTCAATGCAGTTTGGTTTATTGCGCTATCTCTAATAGCACCCGAGATATCACCAGATATATAGTGGATTTTCGCCAGACCCTGAGTGTCCGTCCCCATGAGACGGTGGTTTTCTCGGCCCCTGGTGGTCCGAGGTCGTTCCCGCTGCACAGATTCATGCGCCAGGGCGTCCTACAGACAGTGCACTTTGATTTATTGTACTATCTGTAATAGCACCCGAGATATCACCAGATATATATTGGATTTTTCCCTAACCCTGAGTGTCCAGCCCCATGAGACTGTGGCTTTCTCGGCCCCTGGTTGTCCGAGGTCGTTCCCGCTGCACAGATGCATGCGCCAGGGCCTACTGCAGATAATTCACTTTGGTTTATTGCGCTATCTCTAATAGCACCCGAGATATCACCAGATATATATTGGATTTTCCCCTGACCCTGAGTGTCCGGCCCCATGAGACTGTGGTTTTTTCGGCCCCTGGTGGTCCGAGGTCGTTCCCGCTGCACAGATTCATGCGCCAGTGCCTCCTACAGACAATGCACATTGATTTATTGCGCTATCTGTAATAGCACCCGAGATATCACCAGATATATATTGGATTTTACCCTGACCCTGAGTGTCCGGCCCCATGAGACGGTGGTTGTCTCGGCCCCTGGAGGTCCGAGGACGTTCCCGCTGCACAGATTCATGCGCCAGCGCCTCCTGCAGATAATTCACTTTGGTTTATTGCGCTATCTCTAATAGCACCCGAGATATCACCAGATATATACTGGATTTTTCACTGACCCTGAGTGTCCGGCCCCATGAGACGGTCGTTTTCTCAGCCCCTGGTGGCCCGAGGTCGTTCCCGCTGCACAGATTCATGCGCCAGGGCCTCCTGCAGATAATTCACTTTGGTTTATTGCGCTATCTGTAATAGCACCCGAGATATCACCAGATATATACTGGATTTTTCACTGACCCTGAGTGTCCGGCCCCATGAGACGGTCGTTTTCTCAGCCCCTGGTGGCCAGAGGTCGTTCCCGCTGCACAGATTCATGCGCCAGGGCCTCCTGCAGATAATTCACTTTGGTTTATTGCGCTATCTCTAATAGCACCCGAGATATCACCAGATATATACTGGATTTTCCCCTGACCCTGAGTGTCCGGCCCCATGAGACTGTGGTTTTCTCGGCCGCTGGTGGTCCGAGGTCGTTCCCGCTGCACAGATTCATGCGCCAGGGCCTCCTACAGACAATGCACTTTGATTTATTGCGCTATCTGTAATAGCACCCGAGATATCACCAGATATATATTGGATTTTTCACTGACCCTGAGTGTCCGGCCCCATGAGACGGTCGTTTTCTCGGCCCCTGGTGGTCCGAGGTCGTTCCCGCTGCACAGATTCATGCGCCAGGGCCTCCTGCAGATAATTCACTTTGGTTTATTGCGCTATCTCTATTAGCACCCGAGATATCACCAGATATATATTGGATTTTTCCTCGACCCTGAGTGTCCGGCCCCATGAGACGGTGGTTTTCTCGGCCCCTTGTGGTCAGAGGTCGCTCCCGCTGCACAGATTCATGCGCCAGGGCCTCCTACAGACAATGCAGTTTGGTTTATTGCGCTATCTCTAATAGCACCCGAGATATCACCAGATATATAGTGGAGTTTCGCCAGACCCTGAGTGTCCGTCCCCATGAGACGGTGGTTTTCTCGGCCCCTGGTGGTCCGAGGTCGTTCCCGCTGCACAGATGCATGCGCCAGGGCCTACTG
Source organism: Nomia melanderi (assembly GCF_051020985.1). NCBI lineage: Eukaryota > Metazoa > Arthropoda > Insecta > Hymenoptera > Halictidae > Nomia > Nomia melanderi. The sequence continues at coordinate 453,158 of NW_027475138.1, read as the reverse complement.
CAGATAATTCACTTTGGTTTATTGCGCTATCTATAATAGCACCCGAAATATCACCAGATATATGCTGGATTTTCACATGACCTTGGGTGACGGATTCCGAATATCTGTAATTTTCTCGGCCCCTGGTGGTTCGAGGTCGTTCCTGCTGCATAGACTCATTCGCCAGTGCCTCCTACAGACAATGCACTTTGATTTATCGCGCTATCTGTAATAGCACCCGAGATATCACCAGATATATATTGGATTTTTCCTCGACCCTGAGTGTCCGGCCCCATGAGACGGTGGTTTTCTCGGCCTCTTGTGGTCAGAGGTCGTTCCCGCTGCACAGATTCATGCGCCAGGGCCTCCTACAGACAATGCACTTTGGTTTGTTACGCTATCTCTAATAGCACCCGAGATATCAGCAGATACATATTGGATTTTCCCCAGACCCTGAGTGCCCGTCCCCATGAGACGGTGATTTTCTCGGCCCCTGGTGGTCCGAGGTCGTTCCCGCTGCACAGATGCATGCGCCAGGGCCTCCTGCAGATAATTCACTTTGATTTATCGCGCTATCTCTAATAGCACCCGAGATATCACCAGATATATATTGGATTTTCCCCTGACCCTGAGTGTCCGGCCCCATGAGACGGTGCTTGTCTCGGCCCCTGGTGGTCCGAGGTCGTTCCCGCTGCACAGATTCATGCGCCAGGGCCTCCTACAGACAATGCACTTTGATTTATTGCGCTATCTGTAATAGCACCCGAGATATCACCAGATATATATTGGATATTACCCTCACCCTGAGTGTCCAGCCCCATGAGACGGTGGTTTTCTCGGCCCCTGGTGGACCGAGGTCGTTCCCGCTGCACAGATTCATGCGCCAGGGCCGCCTCCAGACAATGAACTTTGATTTATTGCGCTATCTGTAATAGCTCCCGACATATCACCAGATATATAATGGATTTTCCCCAGACCCTGAGTGTCCGGCCCCATGAGACTTTAGTTTTCTCGGCCCCTGGTGGTCCGAGGTCGTTCCCGCTGCACAGATGCATGCGCCAGGGCCTCTTGCAGATAATACACTTTGGTTTATTGCGCTGTATCTAATAGCACCCGAGATATCACCAGATATATATTGGATATTACCCTCACCCTGAGTGTCCGGCCCCACTAGACTGTGGTTTTCTCGGCCCCTGGTGGTCCGAGGTCGTTCCCGCTGCCCAGATTCATGCGCCAGGGCCTCCTGCAGATAATTCAATTTGGTTTATTGCGCTGTATCTAATAGCACCCGAGATATCGCCAGATATATATTGGATTTTCCCCTGACCCTGAGTGACCGGCCCCATGTGACTGTGGTTTTCTCGGCCCCTGATGGTCCGAGGTCGTTCCCGCTACACAGATTCATGCGCCAGGGCCTCCTGCAGATAATTCACTTTGATTTATTGCGCTATCTGTAATAGCACCCGAGATATCACCAGATATATATTGGATTTTCCCCTGACCCTGAGTGTCCGGCTCCATGAGAGTGTGGTTTTCTCGGCCCCTGGTGGTCCGAGGTCGTTCCCGCTGCACAGATTCATGCGCCAGGGCCTCCTACAGACAATGCACTTTGATTTATTGTGCTATCTGTAATATAACCCGAGATATCACCAGATATATATTGGATTTTTCCCTGACCCTGAGTGTCCGGCCCCATGAGACGGTTGTTGTCTCGGCCCCTGGTGGTCCGAGGTCGTTCCCGCTGCACAGATTCTTGCGCCAGGGCCTCCTGCAGATAATTCACTTTGGTTTATTACGCTATCTCTAATAGCACCCAAGATATCACCAGATATATATTGGATTTTTCCCTGATCCTGAGTGTCCGGCCCCATGAGACTGTGGATTTTTCGGCCCCTGGTGGTCCGAGGTCGTTCCCGTTGCACAGATTCATGCGCCAGGGCCTCCTGCAGATAATTCACTTTGGTTTATTGCGCTATATCTAATAGCACCCAAGATATCACCAGATATATATTGGATTTTTCCCTGACCCTGAGTGTCTGGCCCCATGAGACTGTGGTTTCCTCGGCCCCTGGTGGTCCGAGGTCGTTCCCGCTGCACAGATTCATGCGCCAGGGCCTCCTACAGACAATGCACTTTGATTTATTTCGCTATCTGTAATAGGACCCGAGATATCACCAGATATATATTGTATTTTCCCCAGACCCTGAGTGTCCGGCCGCATGAGACTGTAGTTTTCTCGGCCCCTGGTGGTCCGAGGTCGTTCCCGCTGCACAGAGTCATGCGCCAGGGCCTCCTACAGACAATGCACTTTGATTTATTGCGCTATCTGTAATAGCACCCGAGATATCACCAGATATATATTGGATTTTTCGCTGACCCAGAGTGTCCGGCCCCATGAGACGGTGGTTTTCTCGGCCCCTGGTGGTCCGAGGTCGTTCCCGCTGGACAGGTTCATGCGCCAGGGTCTCCTACAGACAATGCACTTTGATTTATTGCGCTATCTGTAATAGCACCCGAGATATCACCACATATATATTGGATTTTCCCCTGACCTTGACTGTCCGGCCCCATGAGACTGTGGTTTTCTCGGTCCCTGGAGGTCCGAGAACGTTCCCGCTGCACAGGTTCATGCGCCAGGGTCTCCTACAGACAATGCACTTTGATTTATTGCGCTATCTGTAATAGCACCCGAGATATCACCACATATATATTGGATTTTCCCCTGACCTTGAGTGTCCGGCCCCATGAGACTGTGGTTTTCTCGGTCCCTGGAGGTCCGAGAACGTTCCCGCTGCACAGGTTCATGCGCCAGGGTCTCCTACAGACAATGCACTTTGATTTATTGCGCTATCTGTAACAGCACCCGAGATATCAGCAGATATATATTGGATTTTTCACTGACCCTGAGTGTCCTGCTCCATGAGACGGTGGTTTTCTCGGCCCCTGGTGTTCCGAGGTCGTTCCCGCTGCACAGATGCATGCGGCAGGGCCTCCTGCAGATAATTCACTTTGGTTTATTGCGCTATCTCTAATAGCACCCGAGATATGACCAGATATATATTGGATTTTCCCCTGACCCTGAGTGTCCGGCCCCATTAGACTGTGGTTTTCTCGGCCCCTGGTGGTCCGAGGTCGTTCCCGCTGCCCAGATTCATGCGCCAGGGCCTCCTGCAGATAATTCACTTTGGTTTATTGCGCTGTATCTAATAGCACCCGAGATATCACCAGATATATATTGGATTTTCCCCTGACCCTGAGTGTCCGGCCCCATGAGACTGTGATTTTCTCGGCCCCTGGTGGTTCGAGGTCGTTCCCGCTGCCCAGATACATGCGCCAAGGCCTCCTCCAGACAATGCACTTTGATCTATTGCTCTATCTGTAATAGCACCCCAGATATCACCAGATATATATTGGATTTTCCCCTGACCGTGAGTGTCCGGCCCCATGAGACTGTGGTTTTCTCGGCCCCTGGTGGTGCGAGGTCGTTCCCGTTGCACAGATTCATGCGCCATGGCCTGCTGCAGATAATTCACTTTGGTTTATTGCCCTATCTCTAATAGCACCCGAGATATCACCAGATATATATTGGATTTTCCCCTGACCCTGAGTGTCCGGCCCCATTAGACTGTGGTTTTCTCGGCCCCTGGTGGTCCGAGGTCGTTCCCGCTGCCCAGATTCATGCGCCAGGGCCTCCTGCAGATAATTCACTTTGGTTTATTGCGCTGTATCTAATAGCACCCGAGATATCACCAGATATATATTGGATTTTCCCCTGTCCCTGAGTGTCCGGCCCCATGAGACTGTGGTTTTCTCGGCCCCTGGTGGTCCGAGGTCGTTCCCGCTGCCCAGATTCATGCGCCAGGACCTCGTCCAGACAATGCACTTTGACTTATTGTGCTATCTGTAATAGCACCCGACATATCACCAGATATATATTGCATTTTTCCCTGACCCTGAGTGTCCGGCCCCATGAGACGGTGGTTTTCTCGGCCCCTGGTGGTCCGAGGTCGTTCCCGCTGCACAGATGCATGGGCCAGGGCCTCCTGCAGATAATTCACTTTGGTTTATTGCTCTATCTGTAATAGCACCCGAGATATCACCAGATATATATTGGATTTTCCCCTGACCCTGAGTGTCCGGCCCCATGAGACGGTGGTTGTCTCGGCCCCTGGTGGTCCGAGGTCGTTCCCGCTGCACACATTCATGCGCCCAGGGCCTCCTACAGACAATGCACTTTGATTTATTGTGCTATCTGTAATATAACCCGAGATATCACCAGATATATATTGGATTTTTCCCTGACCCTGAGTGTCCGGCCCCATGAGACGGTTGTTGTCTCGGCCCCTGGTGGTCCGAGGTCGTTCCCGCTGCACAGATTCTTGCGCCAGGGCCTCCTGCAGATAATTCACTTTGGTTTATTACGCTATCGCTAATAGCACCCAAGATATCACCAGATATATATTGGATTTTTCTCTGACCCTGAGTGTCCGGCCCCATGAGACTGTGGATTTTTCGGCCCCTGGTGGTCCGAGGTCGTTCCCGTTGCACAGATTCATGCGCCAGGGCCTCCTGCTGATAATGCACTTTGGTTTATTGCGCTATATCTAATAGCACCCAAGATATCACCAGATATATATTGGATTTTTCCCTGACCCTGAGTGTACGGCCCCATGAGACTGTGGTTTCCTCGGCCCCTGGTGGTCCGAGGTCGTTCCCGCTGCACAGATTCATGCGCCAGGGCCTCCTACAGACAATACACTTTGATTTATTTCGCTATCTGCAATAGGACCCGAGATATCACCAGATATATATTGGATTTTCCCCAGACCCTGAGTGTCCGGCCGCATGAGACTGTAGTTTTCTCGGCCCCTGGGGGTCCGAGGTCGTTCCCGCTGCACAGATTCATGCGCCAGGGCCTCCTCCAGACAATGAACTTTGATTTATTGCGCTATCTGTAATAGCTCCCGACATATCACCAGATATATAATGGATTTTCCCCAGACCCTGAGTGTCCGGCCCCATGAGACTTTAGTTTTCTCGGCCCCTGGTGGTCCGAGGTCGTTCCCGCTGCACAGATGCATGCGCCAGGGCCTCTTGCAGATAATACACTTTGGTTTATTGCGCTGTATCTAATAGCACCCGAGATATCACTTGATATATATATTGGATTTTCCCCTGACCCTGAGTGTCCGGCCCCACTAGACTGTGGTTTTCTCGGCCCCTGGTGGTCCGAGGTCGTTCCCGCTGCCCAGATTCATGCGCCAGGGCCTCCTGCAGATAATTCAATTTGGTTTATTGCGCTGTATCTAATAGCACCCGAGATATCACCAGATATATATTGGATTTTCCCCTGACCCTGAGTGACCGGCCCCATGTGACTGTGGTTTTCTCGGCCCCTGGTGGTCCGAGGTCGTTCCCGCTACACAGATTCATGCGCCAGGGCCTCCTGCAGATAATTCACTTTGATTTATTGCGCTATCTGTAATAGCACCCGAGATATCACCAGATATATATTGGATTTTCCCCTGACCCTGAGTGTCCTGCCCCATGAGACTGTGGTTTTCTCGGCCCCTGGTGGTCCGAGGTCGTTCCCGCTGCACAGATTCATGCGCCAGGGCCTCCTGCAGATAATTCACTTTGGTTTATTGCGCTATCTCTAATAGCACCCGAGATATCACCAGATATATATTGGATTTTCCCCTGACCCTGAGTGTCCGGCCCCATTAGACTGTGGTTTTCTCGGCCCCTGGTGGTCCGAGGTCGTTCCCGCTGCCCAGATTCATGCGCCAGGGCCTCCTGCAGATAATTCACTTTGGTTTATTGCGCTGTATCTAATAGCACCCGAGATATCACCAGATATATATTGGATTATCCCCTGACCCTGAGTGTCCGGCCCCATGAGACGGTGGTTTTCTCGGCCCCTGGTGGTTCGAGGTCGTTCCCGCTGCCCAGATACATGCGCCAGGGCCTCCTCCAGACAATGCACTTTGATTTATTGCGCTATCTGTAATAGCACCCGACATATCACCAGATATATATAGCATTTTTCCCTGACCCTGAGTGTCCGGCCCCATGAGACGGTGGTTTTCTCGGCCCCTGGTGGTCCGAGGTTGTTCCCGCTGCAGAGATTCATGCGCCAGGGCCTCCTACAGACAATGCACTTTGATTTATTGCTCTATCTGTAATAGCACCCGAGATATCACCAGATATATATTGGATTTTCCCCTGACCCTGAGTGTCCGGCCCCATGAGACTGTGGTTTTCTCGGCCCCTGGTGGTGCGAGGTCGTTCCCGTTGCACAGATTCATGCGCCATGGCCTGCTGCAGATAATTCACTTTGGTTTATTGCCCTATCTCTAATAGCACCCGAGATATCACCAGATATATATTGGATTTTCCCCTGACCCTGAGTGTCCGGCCCCATGAGACTGTGGTTTTCTCGGCCCCTGGTGGTCCGAGGTCGATCCCGCTGCCCAGATTCATGCGCCAGGACCTCGTCCAGACTATGCACTTTGATTTATTGTGCTATCTGTAATAGCACCCGACATATCACCAGATATATATTGCATTTTTCCCTGACCCTGAGTGTCCGGCCCCATGAGACGGTGGTTTTCTCGGCCCCTGGTGGTCCGAGGTCGTTCCCGCTGCACAGATGCATGGGCCAGGGCCTCCTGCAGATAATTCACTTTGGTTTATTGCTCTATCTATAATAGCACCCGAGATATCACCAGATATATATTGGATTTTCCCCTGACCCTGAGTGTCCGGCCCCATGAGACGGTGGTTTTCTCGGCCCCTGGTGGTGCGAGGTCGTTCCCGTTGCACAGATTCATGCGCCATGGCCTGCTGCAGATAATTCACTTTGGTTTATTGCCCTATCTCTAATAGCACCCGAGATATCACCAGATATATATTGGATTTTTCCCTGACCCTGAGTGTCCGGCCCCATGAGACTGTGGATTTTTCGGCCCCTGGTGGTCCGAGGTCGTTCCCGTTGCACAGATTCATGCGCCAGGGCCTCCTGCAGATAATGCACTTTGGTTTATTGCGCTATATCTAATAGCACCCAAGATATCACCAGCTATATATTGGATTTTTCCCTGACCCTGAGTGTACGGCCCCATGAGACGGTCGTTTTCTCGGCCCCTGGTGGTCCGAGGTCGTTCCCGCTGCACAGATTCATGCGCCAGGGCCTCCTACAGACAATGCACTTTGATTTATTCCGCTATCTGTAATAGCAGCCGAGATATCACCAGATATATATTGGATTTTTCACTGACCCTGAGTGTCCGGCCCCATGAGACGGTCGTTTTCTCAGCCCCTGGTGGCCCGAGGTCGTTCCCGCTGCACAGATTCATGCGCCAGGGCCTCCTACAGACAATGCACATTGATTTATTGCGCTATCTGTAATAGCACCCGAGATATCACCAGATATATATTGGATTTTACCCTGACCCTGAGTGTCCGGCCCCATGAGACGGTGGTTGTCTCGGCCCCTGGAGGTCCGAGGACGTTCCCGCTGCACAGATTCATGCGCCAGGGCCTCCTGCAGATAATTCACTTTGGTTTATTGCGCTATCTATAATAGCACCCGAAATATCACCAGATATATGCTGGATTTTCACATGACCTTGGGTGACGGATTCCGAATATCTGTAATTTTCTCGGCCCCTGGTGGTTCGAGGTCGTTCCTGCTGCACAGACTCATTCGCCTGTGCCTCCTACAGACAATGCACTTTGATTTATCGCGCTATCTGTAATAGCACCCGAGATATCACCAGATATATATTGGATTTTTCCTCGACCCTGAGTGTCCGGCCCCTTGAGACGGTGGTTTTTTCGGCCTCTTGTGGTCAGAGGTCGTTCCCGCTGCACAGATTCATGCGCCAGGGCCTCCTACAGACAATGCACTTTGGTTTATTACGCCATCTCTAATAGCACCCGAGATATCACCAGATACATATTGGATTTTCCCCAGACCCTGAGTGCCCGGCCCCATGAGACGGTGGTTTTCTCGGCCCCTGGTGGTCCGAGGTCGTTCCCGATGCACAGATGCATGCGCCAGGGCCTCCTGCAGATAATTCACTTTGATTTATCGCGCTATCTCTAATAGCACCCGAGTTATCACCAGATATATATTGGATTTTTCCTCGACCCTGAGTGTCCGGCCCCATGTATCGGTAGTTTTCTCGGCCCCTGGTGATCCGAGGTCGTTCCCGCTGAACAGATTCATTCGCAAGGGCCTCCTGCAGACAATGCTCTTTGATTTATTGCGCTATCTGCAATAGCACCCGAGATATCAGCAGATATATTTTTGATTTTTCCCTGTCCCTGAGTGTCCGGCCCCATGAGACTGTGGTTTTCTCGGTCCCTGGAGGTCCGAGAACGTTCCCGCTGCACAGGTTCATGCGCCAGGGTCTCCTACAGACAATGCACTTTGATTTATTGCGCTATCTGTAACAGCACCCGAGATATCAGCAGATATATATTGGATTTTTCACTGACCCTGAGTGTCCTGCCCCATGAGACGGTGGTTTTCTCGGCCCCTGGTGGTCCGAGGTCGTTCCCGCTGGACAGGTTCATGCGCCAGGGTCTCCTACAGACAATGCACTTTGATTTATTGCGCTATCTGCAATAGCACCCGAGATATCAGCAGATATATATTGGATTTTCCCCTGACCTTGAGTGTCCGGCCCCATGAGACGGTTGTTGTCTCGGCCCCTGGTGGTCCGAGGTCGTTCCCGCTGCACAGATTCATGCGCCAGGGCCTCCTACAGACAATGCACTTTGATTTATTGCGCTATCTCTAATAGCACCCGAGATATCACCAGATATATATTGGATTTTACCCTGACCGTGAGAGTCCGGCCCCATGAGACTGTGGTTTTTTCGGACCCTGGTGGTCCGAGGTCGTTCCCGCTGCACAGATTCATGCGCCAGGGCCTCCTACAGACAATGCACTTTGGTTTATTACGCTATCTCTAATAGCACCCGAGATATCACCAGATATATATTGGATTTTCCCCAGACCCTGAGTGCCCGGCCCCATGAGACGGTGGTTTTCTCGGCCCCTGGTGATCCGAGGTCGTTCCCGCTGCACAGATGCATGCGTCAGGGCCTCCTGCAGACAATGCACTTTGATTTATCGAGCTATCTCTAATGGCACCCGATACATCACCAGATATATAATGGATTTTTCCCTGACCCTGAGTGTCCGGCCCCATGAGACGGTCGTTTTCTCGGCCCCTGGTGGTCCGAGGTCGTTCCCACTGCACAGATTCATGCGCCAGGGCCTCCTACAGACAATGCATTTTGATTTATTGCGCTATCTGTAATCGCACCCGAGATATCACCAGATATATATTGGATTTTACCCTGACCGTGAGAGTCCGGCCCCATGAGACTGTGGTTTTTTCGGCCCCTGGTGGTCCGAGGTCGTTCCCGCTGCACAGATTCATGCGACAGGGCCACCTACAGATAATGCACTTTGATTTATTGCGCTATCTGTAATAGCACCCGAGATATCACCAGATACATATTGGATTTTACCCTGACCCTGAGTGTCCGGCCCCTTGAGACGGTGGTTGTCTCGGCCCCTGGAGGTCCGAGGACGTTCCCGCTGCACAGATTCATGCGCCAGGGCCTCCTGCAGATAATTCACTTTGGCTTATTGCGCTATCTCTAATAGCACCCGAGATATCACCAGATATATACTGGATTTTCCCCTGACCCTGAGTGTCCGGCCCCATGAGACTGTGGTTTTCTCGGCCCCTGGTGGTCCGAGGTCGTTCCCGCTGCACAGATTCATGCGCCATGGCCTCCTACAGACAATGCGCGTTGGTTTAATGCGCTATGTGTAATAGCACCCGAGATATCACCAGATATATATTGGATTTTTGCCTGACCCTGAGTTCTCGGCCCCATGAGACTGTGGTTTTCTCGGCCCCTGGTGGTCCGAGGTCGTTCCCGCTGCACAGATTCATGCGTCAGGGCCTCCTGCAGACAATGCACTTTGATTTATCGAGCTATCTCTAATGGCACCCGATACATCACCAGATATATAATGGATTTTTCCCTGACCCTGAGTGTCCGGCCCCATGAGACTGTGGTTTTCTCGGACCCTGGTGGTCCGAGGTCGTTCCCGCTGCACAGATTCATGCGCCAGGGTCTCCTACAGAAAATGCACTTTGATTTATTGCGCTATCTGTAATAGCACCCGAGATATCACCAGATATATATTGGATTTTTCACTGACCCTGAGTGTCCGGCCCCATGAGACGGTGGTTTTCTCGGCCCCTGGTGTTCCGAGGTCGTTCCCGCTGCACAGATTCATGCGCCAGGGCCTCCTGCAGACAGTGCACTTTGATTTATTGCGCTATCTCTAATAGCACCCGAGATATCACCAGATATATATTGGATTTTCCCCTGACCCTGAGTGTCCGGCCCCATGAGACTGTGGTTTTCTCGGCCCCTGGTGGGTCGAGGTCGTTCCCGCTGCACAGATTCATGCGCCAGGGCCTCCTACAGACAATGCACTTTGATTTATTGCGCTATCTGTTATAGCACCCGAGATATCACCAGATATATATTGGATTTTACCCTGACCCTGAGTGTCCGGCCCCATGAGACGGTCGTTGTCTCGGCCCTTGGAGGTCCGAGGACGTTCCCGCTGCACAGATTCATGCGCCAGGGCCTCCTCCAGACAATGAACTTTGATTTATTGCGCTATCTGTAATAGCTCCCGACATATCACCAGATATATAATGGATTTTCCCCAGACCCTGAGTGTCCGGCCCCATGAGACTTTAGTTTTCTCGGCCCCTGGTGGTCCGAGGTCGTTCCCGCTGCACAGATGCATGCGCCAGGGCCTCTTGCAGATAATACACTTTGGTTTATTGCGCTGTATCTAATAGCACCCGAGATATCACTTGATATATATATTGGATTTTCCCCTGACCCTGAGTGTCCGGCCCCACTAGACTGTGGTTTTCTCGGCCCCTGGTGGTCCGAGGTCGTTCCCGCTGCCCAGATTCATGCGCCAGGGCCTCCTGCAGATAATTCAATTTGGTTTATTGCGCTGTATCTAATAGCACCCGAGATATCACCAGATATATATTGGATTTTCCCCTGACCCTGAGTGACCGGCCCCATGTGACTGTGGTTTTCTCGGCCCCTGGTGGTCCGAGGTCGTTCCCGCTACACAGATTCATGCGCCAGGGCCTCCTGCAGATAATTCACTTTGATTTATTGCGCTATCTGTAATAGCACCCGAGATATCACCAGATATATATTGGATTTTCCCCTGACCCTGAGTGTCCTGCCCCATGAGACTGTGGTTTTCTCGGCCCCTGGTGGTCCGAGGTCGTTCCCGCTGCACAGATTCATGCGCCAGGGCCTCCTGCAGATAATTCACTTTGGTTTATTGCGCTATCTCTAATAGCACCCGAGATATCACCAGATATATATTGGATTTTCCCCTGACCCTGAGTGTCCGGCCCCATTAGACTGTGGTTTTCTCGGCCCCTGGTGGTCCGAGGTCGTTCCCGCTGCCCAGATTCATGCGCCAGGGCCTCCTGCAGATAATTCACTTTGGTTTATTGCGCTGTATCTAATAGCACCCGAGATATCACCAGATATATATTGGATTATCCCCTGACCCTGAGTGTCCGGCCCCATGAGACGGTGGTTTTCTCGGCCCCTGGTGGTTCGAGGTCGTTCCCGCTGCCCAGATACATGCGCCAGGGCCTCCTCCAGACAATGCACTTTGATTTATTGCGCTATCTGTAATAGCACCCGACATATCACCAGATATATATAGCATTTTTCCCTGACCCTGAGTGTCCGGCCCCATGAGACGGTGGTTTTCTCGGCCCCTGGTGGTCCGAGGTTGTTCCCGCTGCAGAGATTCATGCGCCAGGGCCTCCTACAGACAATGCACTTTGATTTATTGCTCTATCTGTAATAGCACCCGAGATATCACCAGATATATATTGGATTTTCCCCTGACCCTGAGTGTCCGGCCCCATGAGACTGTGGTTTTCTCGGCCCCTGGTGGTGCGAGGTCGTTCCCGTTGCACAGATTCATGCGCCATGGCCTGCTGCAGATAATTCACTTTGGTTTATTGCCCTATCTCTAATAGCACCCGAGATATCACCAGATATATATTGGATTTTCCCCTGACCCTGAGTGTCCGGCCCCATGAGACTGTGGTTTTCGCGGCCCCTGGTGGTCCGAGGTCGATCCCGCTGCCCAGATTCATGCGCCAGGACCTCGTCCAGACAATGCACTTTGATTTATTGTGCTATCTGTAATAGCACCCGACATATCACCAGATATATATTGCATTTTTCCCTGACCCTGAGTGTCCGGCCCCATGAGACGGTGGTTTTCTCGGCCCCTGGTGGTCCGAGGTCGTTCCCGCTGCACAGATGCATGGGCCAGGGCCTCCTGCAGATAATTCACTTTGGTTTATTGCTCTATCTGTAATAGCACCCGAGATATCACCAGATATATATTGGATTTTCCCCTGACCCTGAGTGTCCGGCCCCATGAGACGGTGGTTTTCTCGGCCCCTGGTGGTGCGAGGTCGTTCCCGTTGCACAGATTCATGCGCCATGGCCTGCTGCAGATAATTCACTTTGGTTTATTGCCCTATCTCTAATAGCACCCGAGATATCACCAGATATATATTGGATTTTTCCCTGACCCTGAGTGTCCGGCCCCATGAGACTGTGGATTTTTCGGCCCCTGGTGGTCCGAGGTCGTTCCCGTTGCACAGATTCATGCGCCAGGGCCTCCTGCAGATAATGCACTTTGGTTTATTGCGCTATATCTAATAGCACCCAAGATATCACCAGCTATATATTGGATTTTTCCCTGACCCTGAGTGTACGGCCCCATGAGACGGTCGTTTTCTCGGCCCCTGGTGGTCCGAGGTCGTTCCCGCTGCACAGATTCATGCGCCAGGGCCTCCTACAGACAATGCACTTTGATTTATTCCGCTATCTGTAATAGCAGCCGAGATATCACCAGATATATATTGGATTTTTCACTGACCCTGAGTGTCCGGCCCCATGAGACGGTCGTTTTCTCAGCCCCTGGTGGCCCGAGGTCGTTCCCGCTGCACAGATTCATGCGCCAGGGCCTCCTACAGACAATGCACATTGATTTATTGCGCTATCTGTAATAGCACCCGAGATATCACCAGATATATATTGGATTTTACCCTGACCCTGAGTGTCCGGCCCCATGAGACGGTGGTTGTCTCGGCCCCTGGAGGTCCGAGGACGTTCCCGCTGCACAGATTCATGCGCCAGGGCCTCCTGCAGATAATTCACTTTGGTTTATTGCGCTATCTATAATAGCACCCGAAATATCACCAGATATATGCTGGATTTTCACATGACCTTGGGTGACGGATTCCGAATATCTGTAATTTTCTCGGCCCCTGGTGGTTCGAGGTCGTTCCTGCTGCACAGACTCATTCGCCTGTGCCTCCTACAGACAATGCACTTTGATTTATCGCGCTATCTGTAATAGCACCCGAGATATCACCAGATATATATTGGATTTTTCCTCGACCCTGAGTGTCCGGCCCCTTGAGACGGTGGTTTTCTCGGCCTCTTGTGGTCAGAGGTCGTTCCCGCTGCACAGATTCATGCGCCAGGGCCTCCTACAGACAATGCACTTTGGTTTATTACGCCATCTCTAATAGCACCCGAGATATCACCAGATACATATTGGATTTTCCCCAGACCCTGAGTGCCCGGCCCCATGAGACGGTGGTTTTCTCGGCCCCTGGTGGTCCGAGGTCGTTCCCGATGCACAGATGCATGCGCCAGGGCCTCCTGCAGATAATTCACTTTGATTTATCGCGCTATCTCTAATAGCACCCGAGTTATCACCAGATATATATTGGATTTTTCCTCGACCCTGAGTGTCCGGCCCCATGTATCGGTAGTTTTCTCGGCCCCTGGTGATCCGAGGTCGTTCCCGCTGAACAGATTCATTCGCAAGGGCCTCCTGCAGACAATGCTCTTTGATTTATTGCGCTATCTGCAATAGCACCCGAGATATCAGCAGATATATTTTTGATTTTTCCCTGTCCCTGAGTGTCCGGCCCCATGAGACTGTGGTTTTCTCGGTCCCTGGAGGTCCGAGAACGTTCCCGCTGCACAGGTTCATGCGCCAGGGTCTCCTACAGACAATGCACTTTGATTTATTGCGCTATCTGTAACAGCACCCGAGATATCAGCAGATATATATTGGATTTTTCACTGACCCTGAGTGTCCTGCCCCATGAGACGGTGGTTTTCTCGGCCCCTGGTGGTCCGAGGTCGTTCCCGCTGGACAGGTTCATGCGCCAGGGTCTCCTACAGACAATGCACTTTGATTTATTGCGCTATCTGTAATAGCACCCGAGATATCACCACATATATATTGGATTTTCCCCTGACCTTGAGTGTCCGGCCCCATGAGACGGTTGTTGTCTCGGCCCCTGGTGGTCCGAGGTCGTTCCCGCTGCACAGATTCTTGCTCCAGGGCCTCCTGCAGATAATTCACTTTGGTTTATTACGCTATCGCTAATAGCACCCAAGATATCACCAGATATATATTGGATTTTTCCCTGACCCTGAGTGTCCGGCCCCATGAGACTGTGGTTTCCTCGGCCCCTGGTGGCCCGAGGTCGTTCCCGCTGCACGGATTCATGCGCCAGGGCCTCCTACAGACAATGCACTTTGATTTATTTCGCTATCTGTAATAGGACCCGAGATATCACCAGATATATATTGGATTTTCCCCAGACCCTGAGTGTCCGGCCGCATGAGGCTGTAGTTTTCTCGGCCCCTGGTGGTCCGAGGTCGTTCCCGCTGCACAGATTCATGCGCCAGGGCCTCCTACAGACAATGCACTTTGATTTATTGCGCTATCTCTAATAGCACCCGAGATATCACCAGATATATATTGGATTTTACCCTGACCGTGAGAGTCCGGCCCCATGAGACTGTGGTTTTTTCGGACCCTGGTGGTCCGAGGTCGTTCCCGCTGCACAGATTCATGCGCCAGGGCCTCCTACAGACAATGCACTTTGGTTTATTACGCTATCTCTAATAGCACCCGAGATATCACCAGATATATATTGGATTTTCCCCAGACCCTGAGTGCCCGGCCCCATGAGACGGTGGTTTTCTCGGCCCCTGGTGATCCGAGGTCGTTCCCGCTGCCACAGATGCATGCGCCAGGGCCTCCTGCAGATAATTCACTTTGATTTATCGCGCTATCTCTAATAGCACCCGAGATATCACCAGATCTATATTGGATTTTCCCCTGACCCTGAGTGTCCGGCCCCATGAGACGGTCGTTTTCTCGGCCCCTGGTGGTCCGAGGTCGTTCCCACTGCACAGATTCATGCGCCAGGGCCTCCTACAGACAATGCATTTTGATTTATTGCGCTATCTGTAATCGCACCCGAGATATCACCAGATATATATTGGATTTTACCCTGACCGTGAGAGTCCGGCCCCATGAGACTGTGGTTTTTTCGGCCCCTGGTGGTCCGAGGTCGTTCCCGCTGCACAGATTCATGCGACAGGGCCACCTACAGATAATGCACTTTGATTTATTGCGCTATCTGTAATAGCACCCGAGATATCACCAGATACATATTGGATTTTACCCTGACCCTGAGTGTCCGGCCCCTTGAGACGGTGGTTGTCTCGGCGCCTGGAGGTCCGAGGACGTTCCCGCTGCACAGATTCATGCGCCAGGGCCTCCTGCAGATAATTCACTTTGGCTTATTGCGCTATCTCTAATAGCACCCGAGATATCACCAGATATATACTGGATTTTCCCCTGACCCTGAGTGTCCGGCCCCATGAGACTGTGGTTTTCTCGGCCCCTGGTGGTCCGAGGTCGTTCCCGCTGCACAGATTCATGCGCCATGGCCTCCTACAGACAATGCGCGTTGGTTTAATGCGCTATGTGTAATAGCACCCGAGATATCACCAGATATATATTGGATTTTTGCCTGACCCTGAGTTCTCGGCCCCATGAGACTGTGGTTTTCTCGGCCCCTGGTGGTCCGAGGTCGTTCCCGCTGCACAGATTCATGCGTCAGGGCCTCCTGCAGACAATGCACTTTGATTTATCGAGCTATCTCTAATGGCACCCGATACATCACCAGATATATAATGGATTTTTCCCTGACCCTGAGTGTCCGGCCCCATGAGACTGTGGTTTTCTCGGACCCTGGTGGTCCGAGGTCGTTCCCGCTGCACAGATTCATGCGCCAGGGTCTCCTACAGAAAATGCACTTTGATTTATTGCGCTATCTGTAATAGCACCCGAGATATCACCAGATATATATTGGATTTTTCACTGACCCTGAGTGTCCGGCCCCATGAGACGGTGGTTTTCTCGGCCCCTGGTGTTCCGAGGTCGTTCCCGCTGCACAGATTCATGCGCCAGGGCCTCCTGCAGACAGTGCACTTTGATTTATTGCGCTATCTCTAATAGCACCCGAGATATCACCAGATATATATTGGATTTTCCCCTGACCCTGAGTGTCCGGCCCCATGAGACTGTGGTTTTCTCGGCCCCTGGTGGGTCGAGGTCGTTCCCGCTGCACAGATTCATGCGCCAGGGCCTCCTACAGACAATGCACTTTGATTTATTGCGCTATCTGTTATAGCACCCGAGATATCACCAGATATATATTGGATTTTACCCTGACCCTGAGTGTCCGGCCCCATGAGACGGTCGTTGTCTCGGCCCTTGGAGGTCCGAGGACGTTCCCGCTGCACAGATTCATGCGCCAGGGCCTCCTACAGGTAATGCACTTTGATTTATTGCGCTATCTGTAATAGCAGCCGAGATATCACCAGATCTATATTGGATTTTCCCCTGACCCTGAGTGTCCGGCCCCATGAGACTGTGGTTTTCTCGGACCCTGGTGGTCCGAGGACGTTCCCGTTGCACAGATTCATGCGCAAGGGCCTCCTGCAGATAATTCACTTTGGTTTATTGCGCTATCTGTAATAGCACCCGAGATATCACCAGATATATATTGGATTTTCCCCTGACCCTGAGTGTCCGGCCCCATGAGACTGTGGTTTTCTCGGCCCCTGGTGGTCCGGGGTCGTTCCCGTTGCACAGATTCATGCGCCAGGGCCTCCTGCAGATAATTCACTTTGGTTTATTGCGCTATCTCTAATAGCACCCGAGATATCACCAGATATATATTGGATTTTTCACTGACCCTGAGCGTCCGGCCCCATGAGACTGTGGTTTTCTCGGCCCCTGGTGGTCCGAGGTCGTTCCCGCTGCACAGGTTCATGCGCCAGGGTCTCCTACAGACAATGCACTTTGATTTATTGCGCTATCTGTAATAATACCCGAGATATCACCACATATATATTGGATTTTTCACTGACCCTGAGTGTCCGGCCCCATGAGACGGTGGTTTTCTCGGTCCCTGGTGTTCCGAGGTCGTTCCCGCTGCACAGATTCATGCGCCAGGGCCTCCTACAGACAATGCACTTTGATTTATTGCGCTATCTCTAATAGCACCCGAGATATCACCAGATATATATTGGATTTTACCCTGACCGTGAGAGTCCGGCCCCATGAGACTGTGGTTTTTTCGGACCCTGGTGGTCCGAGGTCGTTCCCGCTGCACAGATTCATGCGCCAGGGCCTCCTACAGACAATGCACTTTGGTTTATTACGCTATCTCTAATAGCACCCGAGATATCACCAGATATATATTGGATTTTCCCCAGACCCTGAGTGCCCGGCCCCATGAGACGGTGGTTTTCTCGGCCCCTGGTGATCCGAGGTCGTTCCCGCTGCCACAGATGCATGCGCCAGGGCCTCCTGCAGATAATTCACTTTGATTTATCGCGCTATCTCTAATAGCACCCGAGATATCACCAGATCTATATTGGATTTTCCCCTGACCCTGAGTGTCCGGCCCCATGAGACGGTCGTTTTCTCGGCCCCTGGTGGTCCGAGGTCGTTCCCACTGCACAGATTCATGCGCCAGGGCCTCCTACAGACAATGCATTTTGATTTATTGCGCTATCTGTAATCGCACCCGAGATATCACCAGATATATATTGGATTTTACCCTGACCGTGAGAGTCCGGCCCCATGAGACTGTGGTTTTTTCGGCCCCTGGTGGTCCGAGGTCGTTCCCGCTGCACAGATTCATGCGACAGGGCCACCTACAGATAATGCACTTTGATTTATTGCGCTATCTGTAATAGCACCCGAGATATCACCAGATACATATTGGATTTTACCCTGACCCTGAGTGTCCGGCCCCTTGAGACGGTGGTTGTCTCGGCCCCTGGAGGTCCGAGGACGTTCCCGCTGCACAGATTCATGCGCCAGGGCCTCCTGCAGATAATTCACTTTGGCTTATTGCGCTATCTCTAATAGCACCCGAGATATCACCAGATATATACTGGATTTTCCCCTGACCCTGAGTGTCCGGCCCCATGAGACTGTGGTTTTCTCGGCCCCTGGTGGTCCGAGGTCGTTCCCGCTGCACAGATTCATGCGCCATGGCCTCCTACAGACAATGCGCGTTGGTTTAATGCGCTATGTGTAATAGCACCCGAGATATCACCAGATATATATTGGATTTTTGCCTGACCCTGAGTTCTCGGCCCCATGAGACTGTGGTTTTCTCGGCCCCTGGTGGTCCGAGGTCGTTCCCGCTGCACAGATTCATGCGTCAGGGCCTCCTGCAGACAATGCACTTTGATTTATCGAGCTATCTCTAATGGCACCCGATACATCACCAGATATATAATGGATTTTTCCCTGACCCTGAGTGTCCGGCCCCATGAGACTGTGGTTTTCTCGGACCCTGGTGGTCCGAGGTCGTTCCCGCTGCACAGATTCATGCGCCAGGGTCTCCTACAGAAAATGCACTTTGATTTATTGCGCTATCTGTAATAGCACCCGAGATATCACCAGATATATATTGGATTTTTCACTGACCCTGAGTGTCCGGCCCCATGAGACGGTGGTTTTCTCGGCCCCTGGTGTTCCGAGGTCGTTCCCGCTGCACAGATTCATGCGCCAGGGCCTCCTGCAGACAGTGCACTTTGATTTATTGCGCTATCTCTAATAGCACCCGAGATATCACCAGATATATATTGGATTTTCCCCTGACCCTGAGTGTCCGGCCCCATGAGACTGTGGTTTTCTCGGCCCCTGGTGGTGCGAGGTCGTTCCCGTTGCACAGATTCATGCGCCATGGCCTGCTGCAGATAATTCACTTTGGTTTATTACCCTATCTCTAATAGCACCCGAGATATCACCAGATATATATTGGATTTTCCCCTGACCCTGAGTGTCCGGCCCCATGAGACTGTGGTTTTCGCGGCCCCTGGTGGTCCGAGGTCGATCCCGCTGCCCAGATTCATGCGCCAGGACCTCGTCCAGACAATGCACTTTGATTTATTGTGCTATCTGTAATAGCACCCGACATATCACCAGATATATATTGCATTTTTCCCTGACCCTGAGTGTCCGGCCCCATGAGACGGTGGTTTTCTCGGCCCCTGGTGGTCCGAGGTCGTTCCCGCTGCACAGATGCATGGGCCAGGGCCTCCTGCAGATAATTCACTTTGGTTTATTGCTCTATCTGTAATAGCACCCGAGATATCACCAGATATATATTGGATTTTCCCCTGACCCTGAGTGTCCGGCCCCATGAGACGGTGGTTTTCTCGGCCCCTGGTGGTGCGAGGTCGTTCCCGTTGCACAGATTCATGCGCCATGGCCTGCTGCAGATAATTCACTTTGGTTTATTGCCCTATCTCTAATAGCACCCGAGATATCACCAGATATATATTGGATTTTTCCCTGACCCTGAGTGTCCGGCCCCATGAGACTGTGGATTTTTCGGCCCTTGGTGGTCCGAGGTCGTTCCCGTTGCACAGATTCATGCGCCAGGGCCTCCTGCAGATAATGCACTTTGGTTTATTGCGCTATATCTAATAGCACCCAAGATATCACCAGCTATATATTGGATTTTTCCCTGACCCTGAGTGTACGGCCCCATGAGACGGTCGTTTTCTCGGCCCCTGGTGGTCCGAGGTCGTTCCCGCTGCACAGATTCATGCGCCAGGGCCTCCTACAGACAATGCACTTTGATTTATTCCGCTATCTGTAATAGCAGCCGAGATATCACCAGATATATATTGGATTTTTCACTGACCCTGAGTGTCCGGCCCCATGAGACGGTCGTTTTCTCAGCCCCTGGTGGCCCGAGGTCGTTCCCGCTGCACAGATTCATGCGCCAGGGCCTCCTACAGACAATGCACATTGATTTATTGCGCTATCTGTAATAGCACCCGAGATATCACCAGATATATATTGGATTTTACCCTGACCCTGAGTGTCCGGCCCCATGAGACGGTGGTTGTCTCGGCCCCTGGAGGTCCGAGGACGTTCCCGCTGCACAGATTCATGCGCCAGGGCCTCCTGCAGATAATTCACTTTGGTTTATTACGCCATCTCTAATAGCACCCGAGATATCACCAGATACATATTGGATTTTCCCCAGACCCTGAGTGCCCGGCCCCATGAGACGGTGGTTTTCTCGGCCCCTGGTGGTCCGAGGTCGTTCCCGATGCACAGATGCATGCGCCAGGGCCTCCTGCAGATAATTCACTTTGATTTATCGCGCTATCTCTAATAGCACCCGAGTTATCACCAGATATATATTGGATTTTTCCTCGACCCTGAGTGTCCGGCCCCATGTATCGGTAGTTTTCTCGGCCCCTGGTGATCCGAGGTCGTTCCCGCTGAACAGATTCATTCGCAAGGGCCTCCTGCAGACAATGCTCTTTGATTTATTGCGCTATCTGCAATAGCACCCGAGATATCAGCAGATATATTTTTGATTTTTCCCTGTCCCTGAGTGTCCGGCCCCATGAGACTGTGGTTTTCTCGGTCCCTGGAGGTCCGAGAACGTTCCCGCTGCACAGGTTCATGCGCCAGGGTCTCCTACAGACAATGCACTTTGATTTATTGCGCTATCTGTAACAGCACCCGAGATATCAGCAGATATATATTGGATTTTTCACTGACCCTGAGTGTCCTGCCCCATGAGACGGTGGTTTTCTCGGCCCCTGGTGGTCCGAGGTCGTTCCCGCTGGACAGGTTCATGCGCCAGGGTCTCCTACAGACAATGCACTTTGATTTATTGCGCTATCTGTAATAGCACCCGAGATATCACCACATATATATTGGATTTTCCCCTGACCTTGAGTGTCCGGCCCCATGAGACGGTTGTTGTCTCGGCCCCTGGTGGTCCGAGGTCGTTCCCGCTGCACAGATTCTTGCTCCAGGGCCTCCTGCAGATAATTCACTTTGGTTTATTACGCTATCGCTAATAGCACCCAAGATATCACCAGATATATATTGGATTTTTCCCTGACCCTGAGTGTCCGGCCCCATGAGACTGTGGTTTCCTCGGCCCCTGGTGGCCCGAGGTCGTTCCCGCTGCACGGATTCATGCGCCAGGGCCTCCTACAGACAATGCACTTTGATTTATTTCGCTATCTGTAATAGGACCCGAGATATCACCAGATATATATTGGATTTTCCCCAGACCCTGAGTGTCCGGCCGCATGAGGCTGTAGTTTTCTCGGCCCCTGGTGGTCCGAGGTCGTTCCCGCTGCACAGATTCATGCGCCAGGGCCTCCTACAGACAATGCACTTTGATTTATTGCGCTATCTCTAATAGCACCCGAGATATCACCAGATATATATTGGATTTTACCCTGACCGTGAGAGTCCGGCCCCATGAGACTGTGGTTTTTTCGGACCCTGGTGGTCCGATGTCGTTCCCGCTGCACAGATTCATGCGCCAGGGCCTCCTACAGACAATGCACTTTGGTTTATTACGCTATCTCTAATAGCACCCGAGATATCACCAGATATATATTGGATTTTCCCCAGACCCTGAGTGCCCGGCCCCATGAGACGGTGGTTTTCTCGGCCCCTGGTGATCCGAGGTCGTTCCCGCTGCCACAGATGCATGCGCCAGGGCCTCCTGCAGATAATTCACTTTGATTTATCGCGCTATCTCTAATAGCACCCGAGATATCACCAGATCTATATTGGATTTTCCCCTGACCCTGAGTGTCCGGCCCCATGAGACGGTCGTTTTCTCGGCCCCTGGTGGTCCGAGGTCGTTCCCACTGCACAGATTCATGCGCCAGGGCCTCCTACAGACAATGCATTTTGATTTATTGCGCTATCTGTAATCGCACCCGAGATATCACCAGATATATATTGGATTTTACCCTGACCGTGAGAGTCCGGCCCCATGAGACTGTGGTTTTTTCGGCCCCTGGTGGTCCGAGGTCGTTCCCGCTGCACAGATTCATGCGACAGGGCCACCTACAGATAATGCACTTTGATTTATTGCGCTATCTGTAATAGCACCCGAGATATCACCAGATACATATTGGATTTTACCCGGACCCTGAGTGTCCGGCCCCTTGAGACGGTGGTTGTCTCGGCGCCTGGAGGTCCGAGGACGTTCCCGCTGCACAGATTCATGCGCCAGGGCCTCCTGCAGATAATTCACTTTGGCTTATTGCGCTATCTCTAATAGCACCCGAGATATCACCAGATATATACTGGATTTTCCCCTGACCCTGAGTGTCCGGCCCCATGAGACTGTGGTTTTCTCGGCCCCTGGTGGTCCGAGGTCGTTCCCGCTGCACAGATTCATGCGCCATGGCCTCCTACAGACAATGCGCGTTGGTTTAATGCGCTATGTGTAATAGCACCCGAGATATCACCAGATATATATTGGATTTTTGCCTGACCCTGAGTTCTCGGCCCCATGAGACTGTGGTTTTCTCGGCCCCTGGTGGTCCGAGGTCGTTCCCGCTGCACAGATTCATGCGTCAGGGCCTCCTGCAGACAATGCACTTTGATTTATCGAGCTATCTCTAATGGCACCCGATACATCACCAGATATATAATGGATTTTTCCCTGACCCTGAGTGTCCGGCCCCATGAGACTGTGGTTTTCTCGGACCCTGGTGGTCCGAGGTCGTTCCCGCTGCACAGATTCATGCGCCAGGGTCTCCTACAGAAAATGCACTTTGATTTATTGCGCTATCTGTAATAGCACCCGTGATATCACCAGATATATATTGGATTTTTCACTGACCCTGAGTGTCCGGCCCCATGAGACGGTGGTTTTCTCGGCCCCTGGTGTTCCGAGGTCGTTCCCGCTGCACAGATTCATGCGCCAGGGCCTCCTGCAGACAGTGCACTTTGATTTATTGCGCTATCTCTAATAGCACCCGAGATATCACCAGATATATATTGGATTTTCCCCTGACCCTGAGTGTCCGGCCCCATGAGACTGTGGTTTTCTCGGACCCTGGTGGTCCGAGCACGTTCCCGTTGCACAGATTCATGCGCAAGGGCCTCCTGCAGATAATTCACTTTGGTTTATTGCGCTATCTGTAATAGCACCCGAGATATCACCAGATATATATTGGATTTTCCCCTGACCCTGAGTGTCCGGCCCCATGAGACTGTGGTTTTCTCGGCCCCTGGTGGTCCGGGGTCGTTCCCGTTGCACAGATTCATGCGCCAGGGCCTCCTGCAGATAATTCACTTTGGTTTATTGCGCTATCTCTAATAGCACCCGAGATATCACCAGATATATATTGGATTTTTCACTGACCCTGAGCGTCCGGCCCCATGAGACTGTGGTTTTCTCGGCCCCTGGTGGTCCGAGGTCGTTCCCGCTGCACAGGTTCATGCGCCAGGGTCTCCTACAGACAATGCACTTTGATTTATTGCGCTATCTGTAATAATACCCGAGATATCACCACATATATATTGGATTTTTCACTGACCCTGAGTGTCCGGCCCCATGAGACGGTGGTTTTCTCGGTCCCTGGTGTTCCGAGGTCGTTCCCGCTGCACAGATTCATGCGCCAGGGCCTCCTACAGACAATGCACTTTGATTTATTGCGCTATCTCTAATAGCACCCGAGATATCACCAGATATATATTGGATTTTCCCCTGACCCTGAGTGTCCGGCCCCATGAGACTATGGTTTTCTCGGCCCCTGGTGGTCCGAGGTCGTTCCCGTTGCACAGATTCATGCGCCAGGGCCTCCTGCAGATAACTCACTTTGATTTATTGCGCTATCTGTAATAATACCCGAGATATCACCACATATATATTGGATTTTTCCCTGACCCTGAGTGTCCGGCCCCATGAGACGGTGGTTTTCTCGGCCCCTGGTGGTCCGCGGTCGTTCCCGCTGCACAGATTCATGCGCCAGGGCCTCCTGCAGATAATTCACTTTCGTTTATTGCGCTATCTCTAATAGCACCCGAAACATCACCAGATATATATTGGATTTTTCCCTTACCCTGAGTGTCCGGCCCCATGAGACGGTGGTTTTCTCGGCCCCTGGTGGTCCTAGGTCGTTCCCGCTGCACAGATGCATGCGCCAGGGCCTCCTGCAGATAATTCCCTTTGGCTTATTGCGCTATCTCTAATAGCGCCCGAGATATCACCAGATATATATTGGATTTTCCCCTGACCCTGAGTGTCCGGCTCCATGAGACTGTGGTTTTCTCGGCCCCTGGTGGTCCGAGGTCGTTCCCGCTGCACAGATTCATGCGCCAGGGCCTCCTACAGACAATGCACTTTGATTTATTGCGCTATCTGTAATAGCACCCGAGATATCAGCAGATATATATTGGATTATTCACTGACCCTGAGTGTCCGGCCCCATGAGACGGTCGTTTTCTCGGCCCCTGGTGGTCCGCGGTCGTTCCCGCTGCACAGATTCATGCGCCAGGGCCTCCTGCAGATAATTCACTTTGGTTTATTGCGCTATCTCTAATAGCACCCGAGATATCACCAGATATATATTGGATTTTTCACTGACCCTGAGTGTCCGGCCCCATGAGACGGTCGTTTTCTCGGCCCCTGGTGGTCCGAGGTCATTCCCGCTGCACAGATTCATGCGCCAGGGCCTCCTGCAGATAATTCACTTTGATTTATTGCGCTATCTGTTATAGCACCCGAGATATCACCAGATATATATTGGATTTTACCCTGACCCTGAGTGTCCGGCCCCATGAGACGGTCGTTGTCTCGGCCCCTGGAGGTCCGAGGAAGTTCCCGCTGCACAGATTCATGCACCAGGGCCTCCTACAGGTAATGCACTTTGGTTTATTGCGCAATCTGTAATAGCACCCGAGATATCACCAGATCTATATTGGATTTTCCCCTGACCCTGAGTGTCCGGCCCCATGAGACGGTGGTTTTCTCGGTCCCTGGTGTTGCGAGGTCGTTCCCGCTGCACAGATTCATGCGCCAGGTCCTCCTACAGACAATGCACTTTGATTTATTGCGCTATCTCTAATAGCACCCGAGTTATCACCAGATATATATTGGATTTTCCCCTGACCCTGAGTGTCCGGCCCCATGAGACTATGGTTTTCTCGGCCCCTGGTGGTCCGAGGTCGTTCCCGTTGCACAGATTCATGCGCCAGGGCCTCCTGCAGATAACTCACTTTGGCTTATTGCGCTATCTCTAATAGCACCCGAGATATCACCAGATATATATTGGATTTTTCCCTGACCCTGAGTGTCCGGCCCCATGAGACGGTGGTTTTCTCGGCCCCTGGTGGTCCTAGGTCGTTCCCGCTGCACAGATGCATGCGCCAGGGCCTCCTGCAGATAATTACCTTTGGCTTATTGCGCTATCTCTAATAGCGCCCGAGATATCACCAGATATATATTGGATTTTTCCCTGACCCTGAGTGTCCGGCCCCATGAGACTGCGGTTTTCTCGGCCCCTGGTGGTCCGAGGTCGTTCCCGCTGCACACATTCATGCGCCAGGGCCTCCTACAGACAATGCACTTTGATTTATTGCTCTATCTGTAATAGCACCCGAGATATCACCAGATATATATTGGATTTTCCCCTGACCCTGAGTGTCCGGCCCCATGAGACTGTGGTTTTCTCGGCCCCTGGTGGTCCGAGGTCGTTCCCGCTGCACAGATTCATGCGCCAGGGCCTCCTACAGACAATGCACTTTGATTTATTGCGCTATCTGTAATAGCACCCGAGATATCACCAGATATATATTGGATTTTTCCCTGACCCTGAGTGTCCGGCCCCATGAGACGGTGGATGTCTCGGCCCCTGATGGTCCGAGATCGTTCCCGCTGCACAGATTCATGCGCCAGGGCCTCCTGCAGACAATTCACTTTGGTTTATTGCGCTATCTCTAATAGCACCCGAGATATCACCAGATATATATTGGATTTTCCCCGACCCTGAGTGTCCGGCCCCATGAGACGGTGGTTCTCTCGGCCGCTGGTGGTCCGAGGTCGTTCCCGCTGGCCAGATTCATGCGCCAGGGCCTCCTACAGACAATGCACTTTGATGTATTGCGCTATCTGTAATAGCACCCGAGATATCACCAGATATATATTGGATTTTTCACTGACCCTGAGTGTCCGGCCCCATGAGACGGTCGTTTTCTCGGCCCCTGGTGGTCCGAGGTCATTCCCGCTGCACAGATTCATGCGCCAGGGCCTCCTGCAGATAATTCACTTTGGTTTATTGCGCTATCTCTAATAGCACCCGAGATATCACCAGATATATATTGGATTTTACCCTGACCCTGAGTGTCCGGCCCCATGAGACGGTCGTTGTCTCGGCCCCTGGAGGTCCGAGGACGTTCCCGCTGCACAGATTCATGCGCAAGGGCCTCCTGCAGATAATTCACTTTGGTTTATTGCGCTATCTCTAATAGCGCCCGAGATATCAACAGATATATATTGGATTTTCCCCTGACCCTGAGTGTCCGCCCAGTGAGACTGTGGTTTTTTCGGCCCCTGGTGGTCCGAGGTCGTTCCCGTTGCACAGATTCATGCGCCAGGGCCTCCTGCAGATAACTCACTTTGGTTTATTGCGCTATCTCTAATAGCACCCAAGTTATCACCAGATATATATTGAATTTTTCCCTGACCCTGAGTGTCCGGCCCCATGAGACTGTGGTTTTCTCGGCCCCTGGTGGTCCGAGGTCGTTCCCGCTGCACAGATTCATGCGCCAGGTCCTCCTACAGACAATGCACTTTGATTTATTGCGCTATCTGTAATAGCACCCGAGATATCACCAGATATATATTGGATTTTTCCCCGACCCTGAGTGTCCGGCCCCATGAGACGGTGGTTTTCTCGGCCGCTGGTGGTCCGAGGTCGTTCCGGCTGGCCAGATTCATGCGCCAGGGCCTCCTACAGACAATGCACTATGATTTATTGCGCTATCTGTAATAGCACCCGAGATATCACCAGATATATATTGGATTTTTCCCTGACCCTGAGTGTCCGGCCCCATGAGACTGTGGTTTTTTCGGCCCCTGGTGGCCCGAGGTCGTTCCCGTTGCACAGATTCATGCGCCAGGGCCTCCTGCAGATAATTCACTTTGGTTTATTGCGCTATCTCTAATAGCACCCAAGATATCACCAGATATATATTGAATTTTTCCCTGACCCTGTGTGTCCGACCCCATGAGACTGTGGTTTTTTCGGCCCCTGGTGGCCCGAGGTCGTTCCCGTTGCACAGATTCATGCGCCAGGGCCTCCTGCAGATAATTCACTTTGGTTTATTGCGCTATCTCTAATAGCACCCAAGATATCACCAGATATATATTGAATTTTTCCCTGACCCTGTGTGTCCGACCCCATGAGACGGTGGTTTTCTCGGCCGCTGGTGGTCCGAGGTCGTTCCGGCTGGCCAGATTCATGCGCCAGGGCCTCCTACAGACAATGCACTATGATTTATTGCGCTATCTGTAATAGCACCCGAGATATCACCAGATATATATTGGATTTTTCCCTGGCCCAGAGTGTCCGGCCCCCTCGAGACGGTGCTTTCCTCGGCCCCTGGTGGTCCGAGGTCGTTCCCGCTGCACAGCTTCATGCGCCAGGTCCTCCTGCAGATAATTCACTTTGGTTTATTGCGCTATCTCTAATAGCGCCCGAGATATCAACAGATATATATTGGATTTTTCCCTGACCCTGAGTGTCCGGCCCCATGAGACTGCGGTTTTCTCGGCCCCTGGTGGTCCGAGGTCGTTCCCGCTGCACACATTCATGCGCCAGGGCCTCCTACAGATAATTCACTATGGTTTATTGCGCTATCTCTAATAGCACCCGAGATATCACCAGATATATATTGGATTTTGCCCTGACCCTGAGTGTCCGGCCCCATGAGACTGTGGTTTTCTCGGCCCCTGGTGGTCCGAGGTTGTTCCCGCTGCACACATTCATGCGCCAGGGCCTCCTACAGACAATGCACTTTGATTTATTGCTCTATCTGTAATAGCACCCAAGATATCACCAGATATATATTGGATTTTTCCCTGACCCTGAGTCTCCGGCCCCATGAGACTGTGGTTTCCTCGGCCTCTGGTGGTCCGAGGTCGTTCCCGGTGCACAGATTCATGCGCCAGGGCCTCCTACAGACAATGCACTTTGATTTATTTCGCTATCTGTAATAGGACCGGAGATATCACCAGATATATATTGGATTTTCCCCAGACCCTGAGTGTCCGGCCGCATGAGACTGTAGTTTTATCGGCCCCTGGTGGTCCGAGGTCGTTCCCGCTGCACAGATTCATGCGCCAGGGCCTCCTACAGACAATGCACTTTGATTTATTGCGCTATCTGTAATAGCACCCGAGGTATCACCACATATATATTGGATTTTTCGCTGACCCAGAGTGTCCGGCCCCATGAGACGGTGGTTTTCTCGGCCCCTGGTGGTCCGAGGTCGTTCGCGCTGCACAGCTTCAGGCGCCAGGGCCTCCTGCAGATGACTCACCTTGGTTTATTGCGCTATCTCTAATAGCACCCGAGATATCACCAGATATATATTGGATTTTTCCCTGACCCTGAGTGTCCGGCCCCATGAGACGGTGGTTTTCTCGGCCCCTGGTGGTCCGCGGTCGTTCCCGCTGCACAGATTCATGCGCCAGGGCCTCCTGCAGATAATTCACTTTCGTTTATTGCGCTATCTCGAATAGCACCCGAGATAACACCAGATGTATATTGGATTTTTCCCTTACCCTGAGTGTCCGGCCCCATGAGACGGTGGTTTTCTCGGCCCCTGGTGGTCCTATGTCGTTCCCGCTGCACAGATGCATGCGCCAGGGCCTCCTGCAGATAATTCCCTTTGGCTTATTGCGCTATCTTTAATAGCACCCGAGATATCACCAGATATATATTGGATTTTCCCCTGACCCTGAGTGTCCGCCCCATGAGACTGTGGTTTACTCGGCCCCTGGTGGTCCGAGGTCGTTCCCGCTGCACAGATTCGTGCGCCAGGGCCTCCTACAGACAATGCACTTTGATTTATTGCGCTATCTGTAATAGCACCCGAGATATCACCAGATATATATTGGATTTTTCCCTGACCCTGAGTGTCCGGCCCCATGAGACTGTTGTTTTTTCGACCCCTGGTGGTCCGAGGTCGTTACCGTTGCACAGATTCATGCGCCAGGGCCTCCTGCAGATAATTCACTTTGGTTTATTGCGCTATCTCTAATAGCACCCGAGATATCACCAGATGTATATTGGATTTTTCCCTTACCCTGAGTGTCCGGCCCCATGAGACGGTGGTTTTCTCGGCCCCTGGTGGTCCTAGGTCGTTCCCGCTGCACAGATGCATGCGCCAGGGCCTCCTGCAGATAATTCCCTTTGGCTTATTGCGCTATCTTTAATAGCACACGAGATATCACCAGATATATATTGGATTTTCCCCTGACCCTGAGTGTCCGCCCAGTGAGACTGTGGTTTTTTCGGCCCCTGGTGGTCCGAGGTCGTTCCCGTTGCACAGATTCATGCGCCAGGGCCTCCTGCAGATAACTCACTTTGGTTTATTGCGCTATCTCTAATAGCACCCAAGTTATCACCAGATATATATTGAATTTTTCCCTGACCCTGAGTGTCCGGCCCCATGAGACGGTGGTTTTCTCGGCACCTGGTGGTCCGAGGTCGTTCCCGCTGCACAGATTCATGCGCCAGGGCCTCCTACAGACAATGCACTTTGATTTATTGCGCTATCTGTAATAGCACCCGAGATATCACCAGATATATATTGGAATTTCCCCTGACCCTGATTGTCCGGCCCCATGAGACTGTGGTTTTCTCGGCCCCTGGTGGTCCGAGGTCGTTCCCGCTGTCCACATTTATGCGCCAGGGCCTCCTACAGACAATGCAATTTGATTTATTGCGCTATCTCTAATAGCACCCGAGATATCACCAGATATATATTGGATTTTCCCCTGACCCTGAGTGTCCGCCCCATGAGACTGTGGTTTACTCGGCCCCTGGTGGTCCGAGGTCGTTCCCGCTGCACAGATTCGTGCGCCAGGGCCTCCTACAGACAATGCACTTTGATTTATTGCGCTATCTGTAATAGCACCCGAGATATCACCAGATATATATTGGATTTTTCCCTGACCCTGAGTGTCCGGCCCCATGAGACTGTTGTTTTTTCGACCCCTGGTGGTCCGACGTCGTTACCGTTGCACAGATTCATGCGCCAGGGCCTCCTGCAGATAATTCACTTTGGTTTATTGCGCTATCTCTAATAGCACCCGAGATATCACCAGATGTATATTGGATTTTTCCCTTACCCTGAGTGTCCGGCCCCATGAGACGGTGGTTTTCTCGGCCCCTGGTGGTCCTAGGTCGTTCCCGCTGCACAGATGCATGCGCCAGGGCCTCCTGCAGATAATTCCCTTTGGCTTATTGCGCTATCTTTAATAGCACCCGAGATATCACCAGATATATATTGGATTTTCCCCTGACCCCGAGTGTCCGCCCAGTGAGACTGTGGTTTTTTCGGCCCCTGGTGGTCCGAGGTCGTTCCCGTTGCACAGATTCATGCGCCAGGGCCTCCTGCAGATAACTCACTTTGGTTTATTGCGCTATCTCTAATAGCACCCAAGTTATCACCAGATATATATTGAATTTTTCCCTGACCCTGAGTGTCCGGCCCCATGAGACTGTGGTTTTCTCGGCACCTGGTGGTCCGAGGTCGTTCCCGCTGCACAGATTCATGCGCCAGGGCCTCCTACAGACAATGCACTTTGATTTATTGCGCTATCTGTAATAGCACCCGAGATATCACCAGATATATATTGGAATTTCCCCTGACCCTGATTGTCCGGCCCCATGAGACTGTGGTTTTCTCGGCCCCTGGTGGTCCGAGGTCGTTCCCGCTGTCCACATTTATGCGCCAGGGCCTCCTACAGACAATGCAATTTGATTTATTGCGCTATCTCTAATAGCACCCGAGATATCACCAGATATATATTGGATTTTGCCCTGACCCTGAGTGTCCGGCCCCATGAGACTATGGTTTTCTCGGCCCCTGGTGGTCCGAGGTTGTTCCCGCTGCACAGATTCATGCGCCAGGGCCTCCTACAGACAATGCACTTTGATTTATTGCTCTATCTGTAATAGCACCCGAGATATCACCAGATATATATTGGATTTTCCCCTGACCCTGATTGTCCGGCCCCATGAGACTGTGGTTTTCTCGGCCCCTGGTGGTCCGAGGTCGTTCCCGCTGCACAGATTCATGCGCCAGGGCCTCCTACAGACAATGCACTTTGATTTATTGCGCTATCTGTAATAGCACCCGAGATATCACCAGATATATATTGGATTTTCCCCTGACCCTGATTGTCCGGCCCCATGAGACTGTGGTTTTCTCGGCCCCTGGTGGTCCGAGGTCGTTCCCGCTGCACAGATTCATGCGCCAGGGCCTCCTACAGACAATGCACTTTGATTTATTGCGCTATCTGTAATAGCACCCGAGATATCACCAGATATATATTGGATTTTTCCCTGACCCTGAGTGTCCGGCCCCATGAGACGGTGGATGTCTCGGCCCCTGATGGTCCGAGATCGTTCCCGCTGCACAGATTCATGCGCCAGGGCCTCCTGCAGACAATTCACTTTGGTTTATTGCGCTATCTCTAATAGCACCCGAGATATCACCAGATATATATTGGATTTTTCCCTGACCCTGAGTGTCCGGCCCCATGAGACGGTGGTTTTCTCGGCCCCTGGTGGTCCGCGGTCGTTCCCGCTGCACAGATTCATGCGCCAGGGCCTCCTGCAGATAATTCACTTTCGTTTATTGCGCTATCTCGAATAGCACCCGAGATATCACCAGATATATATTGGATTTTTCCCTTACCCTGAGTGTCCGGCCCCATGAGACGGTGGTTTTCTCGGCCCCTGGTGGTCCTAGGTCGTTCCCGCTGCACAGATGCATGCGCCAGGGCCTCCTCCAGATAATTCCCTTTGGCTTATTGCGCTATCTTTAATAGCACCCGAGATATCACCAGATATATATTGGATTTTCCCCTGACCCTGAGTGTCCGCCCCATGAGACTGTGGTTTTCTCGGCCCCTGGTGGTCCGAGGTCGTTCCCGCTGCACAGATTCATGCGCCAGGGCCTCCTGCAGATAATTCACTTTGGTTTATTGCGCTATCTTTAATAGCACCCGAGATATCACCAGATATATATTGGATTTTTCCCTGACCCTGAGTGTCCGGCCCCATGAGACTGTTGTTTTTTCGACCCCTGGT
The DNA here is from genome assembly GCF_051020985.1 of Nomia melanderi. Classification (NCBI taxonomy): domain Eukaryota; kingdom Metazoa; phylum Arthropoda; class Insecta; order Hymenoptera; family Halictidae; genus Nomia; species Nomia melanderi. Next base: position 420,479 of record NW_027475138.1, on the reverse strand, counting down.
GGTCCGAGGTCGTTACCGTTGCACAGATTCATGCGCCAGGGCCTCCTGCAGATAATTCACTTTGGTTTATTGCGCTATCTCTAATAGCACCCGAGATATCACCAGATGTATATTGGATTTTTCCCTTACCCTGAGTGTCCGGCCCCATGAGACGGTGGTTTTCTCGGCCCCTGGTGGTCCTAGGTCGTTCCCGCTGCACAGATGCATGCGCCAGGGCCTCCTGCAGATAATTCCCTTTGGCTTATTGCGCTATCTTTAATAGCACCCGAGATATCACCAGATATATATTGGATTTTCCCCTGACCCTGAGTGTCCGCCCAGTGAGACTGTGGTTTTTTCGGCCCCTGGTGGTCCGAGGTCGTTCCCGTTGCACAGATTCATGCGCCAGGGCCTCCTGCAGATAACTCACTTTGGTTTATTGCGCTATCTCTAATAGCACCCAAGTTATCACCAGATATATATTGAATTTTTCCCTGACCCTGAGTGTCCGGCCCCATGAGACTGTGGTTTTCTCGGCCCCTGGTGGTCCGAGGTCGTTCCCGCTGTCCACATTTATGCGCCAGGGCCTCCTACAGACAATGCAATTTGATTTATTGCGCTATCTCTAATAGCACCCGAGATATCACCAGATATATATTGGATTTTGCCCTGACCCTGAGTGTCCGGCCCCATGAGACTATGGTTTTCTCGGCCCCTGGTGGTCCGAGGTTGTTCCCGCTGCACAGATTCATGCGCCAGGGCCTCCTACAGACAATGCACTTTGATTTATTGCTCTATCTGTAATAGCACCCGAGATATCACCAGATATATATTGGATTTTCCCCTGACCCTGATTGTCCGGCCCCATGAGACTGTGGTTTTCTCGGCCCCTGGTGGTCCGAGGTCGTTCCCGCTGCACAGATTCATGCGCCAGGGCCTCCTACAGACAATGCACTTTGATTTATTGCGCTATCTGTAATAGCACCCGAGATATCACCAGATATATATTGGATTTTCCCCTGACCCTGATTGTCCGGCCCCATGAGACTGTGGTTTTCTCGGCCCCTGGTGGTCCGAGGTCGTTCCCGCTGCACAGATTCATGCGCCAGGGCCTCCTACAGACAATGCACTCTGATTTATTGCGCTATCTGTAATAGCACCCGAGATATCACCAGATATATATTGGATTTTTCCCTGACCCTGAGTGTCCGGCCCCATGAGACGGTGGATGTCTCGGCCCCTGATGGTCCGAGATCGTTCCCGCTGCACAGATTCATGCGCCAGGGCCTCCTGCAGACAATTCACTTTGGTTTATTGCGCTATCTCTAATAGCACCCGAGATATCACCAGATATATATTGGATTTTTCCCTGACCCTGAGTGTCCGGCCCCATGAGACGGTGGTTTTCTCGGCCCCTGGTGGTCCGCGGTCGTTCCCGCTGCACAGATTCATGCGCCAGGGCCTCCTGCAGATAATTCACTTTCGTTTATTGCGCTATCTCGAATAGCACCCGAGATATCACCAGATATATATTGGATTTTTCCCTTACCCTGAGTGTCCGGCCCCATGAGACGGTGGTTTTCTCGGCCCCTGGTGGTCCTAGGTCGTTCCCGCTGCACAGATGCATGCGCCAGGGCCTCCTCCAGATAATTCCCTTTGGCTTATTGCGCTATCTTTAATAGCACCCGAGATATCACCAGATATATATTGGATTTTCCCCTGACCCTGAGTGTCCGCCCCATGAGACTGTGGTTTTCTCGGCCCCTGGTGGTCCGAGGTCGTTCCCGCTGCACAGATTCATGCGCCAGGGCCTCCTACAGACAATGCACTTTGATTTATTGCGCTATCTGTAATAGCAGCCGAGATATCACCAGATATATATTGGATTTTTCCCTGACCCTGAGTGTCCGGCCCCATGAGACTGTTGTTTTTTCGACCCCTGGTGGTCCGAGGTCGTTACCGTTGCACAGATTCATGCGCCAGGGCCTCCTGCAGATAATTCACTTTGGTTTATTGCGCTACCTCTAATAGCACCCGAGATATCAACAGATATATACTGGATTTTCCCCTGACCCTGAGTGTCCGGCCCCATGAGACTGTGGTTTTTTCGGCCCCTGGTGGTCCGAGGTCGTTGCCGCTTCACAGATTCATGCGCCAGGGCCTCCTACAGACAATGCACTTTGACTTATTGCGCTATCTGTAATAGCACCCGAGATATCACCAGATATATATTGGATTTTTCCCTGACCCTGAGTGTCCGGCCCCATGAGACGGTGGTTTTCTCGGCCCCTGGTGGTCCGAGGTCGTTCCCGCTGCACAGATTCATGCGCCAGGGCCTCCTGCAGATAATTCACTTTGGTTTATTGCGCTATCTCTAATAGCGCCCGAGATATCAACAGATATATATTGGATTTTTCCCTGACCCTGAGAGTCCGGCCCCATGAGACTGCGGTTTTCTCGGCTCCTGGTGGTCCGTGGTCGTTCCCGCTGGACACATTCATGCGCCAGGGCCTCCTGCAGATAATTCACTATGGTTTATTGCGCTATCTCTAATAGCACCCGAGATATCACCAGATATATATTGGATTTTTCCCTGACCCTGAGTGTCCGGCCCCATGAGACGGTGGTTTTCTCGGCCCCTGGTGGTCCGAGGTCGTTCCCGCTGCACAGATTCATGCGCCAGGGCCTCCTGCAGATAATTCACTTTGGTTTATTGCGCTATCTCTAATAGCGCCCGAGATATCAACAGATATATATTGGATTTTTCCCTGACCCTGAGTGTCCGGCCCCATGAGACTGCGGTTTTCTCGGCTCCTGGTGGTCCGTGGTCGTTCCCGCTGGACACATTCATGCGCCAGGGCCTCCTGCAGATAATTCACTATGGTTTATTGCGCTATCTCTAATAGCACCCGAGATATCACCAGATATATATTGGATTTTCCCCTGACCCTGAGTGTCCGGCCCCATGAGACTGTGGTTTTCTCGGCCCCTGGTGGTCCGAGGTCGTTCCCGCTGCCCAGCTTCAGGCGCCAGGGCCTCCTGCAGATAACTCACTTTGGTTTATTGCGCTATCTCTAATAGCACCCAAGATATCATCAGATATATATTGGATTTTTCCCTGACCCTGAGTGTCCGGCCCCATGAGACGGTTGTTGTCTCGGCCCCTGGTGGTCCGAGGTCGTTCCCGCTGCACAGATTCTTGCGCCAGGGCCTCCTGCAGATAATTCACTTTGATTTATTGCGCTATCTGTAATAGCACCCGAGATATCACCACATATATATTGGATTTTTCGCTGACCCAGAGTGTCCGACCCCATGAGACGGTGGTTTTCTCGGCCCCTGGTGGTCCGCGGTCGTTCCCGCTGCACAAATTCATGCGCCAGGGCCTCCTGCAGATAATTCACTTTCGTTTATTGCGCTATCTCTAATAGCACCCGAGATATCACCAGATATATATTGGATTTTTCCCTGACCCTGAGTGTCCGGCCCCATGAGACGGTGGTTTTCTCGGTCCCTGGTGGTCCTAGGTCGTTCCCGCTGCACAGATGCATGCGCCAGGGCCTCCTGCAGATAATTCCCTTTGGCTTATTGCGCTATCTCTAATAGCGCCCGAGATATCACCAGATATATATTGGATTTTTCCCTGACCCTGAGTGTCCGGCCCCATGAGACTGCGGTTTTCTCGGCCCCTGGTGGTCCGAGGTCGTTCCCGCTGCACACATTCATGCGCCAGGGCCTCCTGCAGATAATTCACTTTAGTTTATTGCGCTATCTTTAATAGCACCCGAGATATCACCAGATATATATTGGATTTTCCCCTGACCCTGAGTGTCCGGCCCCATGAGACTGTGGTTTTCACGGCCCCTGGTGGTCCGAGGTCGTTCCCGCTGCACAGATTCATGCGCCAGGGCCTCCTACAGACAATGCACTTTGATTTATTGCGCTATCTGTAATAGCACCCGAGATAACACCAGATATATATTGGATTTTTCCCTGACCCTGAGTGTCCGGCCCCATGAGACTGTGGTTTTTTCGGCCCCTGGTGGTCCGAGGTCGTTCCCGTTGCACAGATTCATGCGCCAGGGCCTCCTGCAGATAACTCACTTTGGTTTATTGCGCTATCTCTAATAGCACCCAAGATATCACCAGATATATATTGAATTTTTCCCTGACCCTGAGTGTCCGGCCCCATGAGACTGTGGTTTTCTCGGCCCCTGGTGGTCCGAGGTCGTTCCCGCTGCACAGATTCATGCGCCAGGGCCTCCTACAGACAATGCACTTTGATTTATTGCGCTATCTGTAATAGCACCCAAGATATCACCAGATAAATATTGGATTTTTCCCTGACCCTGAGTGTCCGGCCCCATGAGACGGTTGTTGTCTCGGCACCTGGTGGTCCGAGGTCGTTCCCGCTGCACAGATTCTTGCGCCAGGGCCTCCTGCAGATAATTCACTTTGGTTTATTACGCTATCTCTAATAGCACCCAAGATATCACCAGATATATATTGGATTTTTCCCTGACCCTGAGTGTCCGGCCCCATGAGACTGTGGATTTTTCGGCCCCTGGTGGTCTGAGGTCGTTCCCGCTGCACAGATTCATGCGCCAGGGCCTCCTACAGACAATGCACTTTGATTTATTGCGCTATCTGTAATAGCACCCGAGATATCACCACATATATATTGGATTTTTCGCTGACCCAGAGTGTCCGACCCCATGAGACGGTGGTTTTCTCGGCCCCTGGTGGTCCGCGGTCGTTCCCGCTGCACAAATTCATGCGCCAGGGCCTCCTGCAGATAATTCACTTTCGTTTATTGCGCTATCTCTAATAGCTCCCGAGATATCACCAGATATATATTGGATTTTTCCCTGACCCTGAGTGTCCGGCCCCATGAGACTGCGGTTTTCTCGGCCCCTGGTGGTCCGAGGTCGTTCCCGCTGCACACATTCATGCGCCAGGGCCTCCTGCAGATAATTCACTTTAGTTTATTGCGCTATCTGTAATAGCACCCAAGATATCACCAGATAAATATTGGATTTTCCCCTGACCCTGAGTGTCCGGCCCCATGAGACTGTGGTTTTCTCGGCCCCTGGTGGTCCGAGGTCGTTCCCGCTGCACAGATTCATGCGCCAGGGCCTCCTACAGACAATGCACTTTGATTTATTGCGCTATCTGTAATAGCACCCGAGATATCACCAGATATATATTGGATTTTACCCTGACCCTGAGTGTCCGGCCCCATGAGACGGTCGTTGTCTCGGCCCCTGGAGGTCCGAGGACGTTCCCGCTGCACAGATACATGCGCCAGGGCCTCCTACAGGTAATGCACTTTGATTAATTCGCTATCTGTAATAGCAACCGAGATATCACCAGATCTATATTGGAGTTTCCCCTGACCCTGAGTGTCCGGCCCCATGAGACTGTGGTTTTTTCGGCCCCTGGTGGTCCGAGGTCGTTCCCGTTGCACAGATTCATGCGCCAGGGCCTCCTGCAGACAATTCACTTTGGTTTATTGCCCTATCTCTAATAGCACCCGAGATATCACCAGATATATATTGGATTTTTCCCCGACCCTGAGTGTCCGGCCCCATGAGACGGTGGTTTTCTCGGCCGCTGGTGGTCCGAGGTCGTTCCCGCTGGCCAGATTCATGCGCCAGGGCCTCCTACAGACAATGCACTATGATTTATTGCGCTATCTGTAATAGCACCCGAGATATCACCAGATCTATATTGGATTTTCCCCTGACCCTGAGTATCCGGCCCCATGAGACTGTGGTTTTCTCGGCCCCTGGTGGTCCGAGGTCGTTCCCGTTGCACAGATTCATGCGCCAGGGCCTCCTGCAGATAATTCACTTTGGTTTATTGCGCTATCTCTAATAGCATCCGAGATATCACCAGATATATATTGGATTTTTCACTGACCCTGAGCGTCCGGCCCCATGAGACGGTCGTTTTCTCGGCCCCTGGTGGTCCGAGAACGTTCCCGCTGCACAGGTTCATGCGCCAGCGTCTCCTACAGACAATGCACTTTGATTTATTGCGCTATCTGTAATAGCACCCGAGATATCACCAGATATATATTGGATTTTCCCCTGACCCTGAGTGTCCGGCCCCATGAGACTGTGGTTTTCTCGGCCCCTGGTGGTCCGAGGTCGTTCCCGCTGCACAGATTCATGCGCCAGGGCCTCCTACAGACAATGCACTTTGATTTATTGCGCTATCTGTAATAGCACCCGAGATATCACCAGATATATATTGGATTTTCCCCTGACCCTGAGTGTCCGGCCCCTTGAGACTGTCGTTTTCTCGGCCCCTGGTGGTCCGGGGTCGTTCCCGTTGCACAGATTCATGCGCCAGGGCCTCCTGCAGATAATTCACCTTGGTTTATTGCGCTATCTCTAATAGCACCCGAGATATCACCAGATATATATTGGATTTTCCCCTGACCCTGAGTGTGCGGCACCATGAGACTGTAGTTTTCTCGGCCCCTGGTGGTCCTAGGTCGTTCCCGCTGCACAGATTCATGCGCCAGGGCCTCCTACAGACAATGCACTTTGATTTATTGCTCTATCTGTAATAGCACCCGAGATATCACCAGATATATATTGGATTTTCCCCTGACCCTGAGTGTCCGGCCCCATGAGACTGCGGTTTTCTCGGCCCCTGGTGGTCCGAGGTCGTTCCCGCTGCACACATTCATGCGCCAGGGCCTCCTGCAGACAATTCACTTTGTTTTATTGCGCTATATCTAATAGCACCCGAGATATCACCAGATGTATATTGGATTTTTCCCCGACCCTGAGTGTCCGGCCCCATGAGACGGTGGTTTTCTCGGCCGCTGGTGGTCCGAGGTCGTTCCCGCTGGCCAGATTCATGCGCCAGGGCCTCCTACAGACAATGCACTATGATTTATTGCGTTATCTGTAATAGCACCCGAGATATCGCCACATATATATTGGATTTTTCCCTGGCCCAGAGTGTCCGGCCCCCTCGAGACGGTGCTTTCCTCGGCCCCTGGTGGTCCGAGGTCGTTCCCGCTGCACAGCTTCAGGCGCCAGGGCCTCCTGCAGATAACTCACTTTGGTTTATTGCGCTATCTCTAATAGCACCCGAGATATCACCAGATATATATTGGATTTTTCCCTGACCCTGAGTGTCCGGCCCCATGAGACGGTGGTTTTCTCGGCCCCTGGTGGTCCGAGGTCGTTCCCGCTGCACAGATTCATGCGCAAGGGCCTCCTGCAGATAATTCACTTTGGTTTATTGCGCTATATCTAATAGCGCCCGAGATATCAACAGATATATATTGGATTTTTCCCTGACCCTGAGTGTCCGGCCCCATGAGACTGCGGTTTTCTCGGCCCCTGGTGGTCCGAGGTCGTTCCCGCTGCACAGATTCATGCGCCAGGGTCTCCTACAGTCAATGCACTTTGATTTATTGCGCTATCTGTAATAGCACCCGAGATATCACCAGATATATATTGGATTTTTCCCTGACCCTGAGTGTCCGGCCCCATGAGACGGTGGATGTCTCGGCCCCTGATGGTCCGAGATCGTTCCCGCTGCACAGATTCATGCGCCAGGGCCTCCTGCAGACAATTCACTTTGGTTTATTGCGCTATCTCTAATAGCACCCGAGATATCACCAGATATATATTGGATTTTTCCCCGACCCTGAGTGTCCGGCCCCATGAGACTGCGGTTTTCTCGGCCCCTGGTGGTCCGAGGTCGTTCCCGCTACACAGATTCATGCGCCAGGGCCTCCTGCAGATAATTCACTTTGATTTATTGCGCTATCTGTAATAGCACCCGAGATATCACCAGATATATATTTGATTTTCCCCTGACCCTGAGTGTCCGGCTCCATGAGAGTGTGGTTTTCTCGGCCCCTGGTGGTCCGAGGTCGTTCCCGTTGCACAGATTCATGCGCCAGGGCCTCCTGCAGATAATTCACTTTGGTTTATTGCGCTATCTCTAATAGCACCCGAGATATCACCAGATATATATTGGATTTTTCACTGACCCTGAGCGTCCGGCCCCATGAGACGGTCGTTTTCTCGGCCCCTGGTGGTCCGAGAACGTTCCCGCTGAACAGGTTCATGCGCCAGTGTCTCCTACAGACAATGCACTTTGATTTATTGCGCTATCTGTAATAGCACCCGAGATATCACCACATATATATTGGATTTTTCACTGACCCTGAGTGTCCTGCCCCATGAGACGGTGGTTTTCTCGGCCCCTGGTGTTCCGAGGTCGTTCCCGCTGCACAGATTCATGCGCCAGGGTTTCCTACAGACAATGCACTTTGATTTATTGCGCTATCTCTAATAGCGCCCGAGATATCACCAGATATATATAGGATTTTTCCCTGACCCTGAGTGTCCGGCCCCATGAGACTGCGGTTTTCTCGGCCCCTGGTGGTCCGAGGTTGTTCCCGCTGCACAGATTCATGCGCCGGGGCCTCCTACAGACAATGCACTTTGATTTATTGCTCTATCTGTAATAGCAGCCGAGATATCACCAGATATATATTGGATTTTCCCCTGACCCTGAGTGTCCGGCCCCATGAGACTGTGGTTTTCTCGGCCCCTGGTGGTCCGAGGTCGTTCCCGCTGCACAGATTCATGCGCCAGGGCCTCCTACAGACAATGCACTTTGATTTATTGCGCTATCTGTAATAGCACCCGAGATATCACCAGATATATATTGGATTTTCCCCTGACCCTGAGTGTCCGGCCCCATGAGACTGTGGTTTTCTGGGCCCCTGGTGGTCCTAGGTCGTTCCCGCTGCACTGATGCATGCGCCAGGGCCTCCTGCAGATAACTCCCTTTGGCTTATTGCGGTATCTCTAATAGCGCCCGAGATATCACCAGATATATATTGGATTTTTCCCTGACCCTGAGTGTCCGGCCCCATGAGACTGCTGTTTTCTCGGCCCCTGGTGGTCCGAGGTTGTTCCCGCTGCACAGATTCATGCGCCAGGGCCTCCTACAGACAATGCACTTTGATTTATTGCTCTATCTGTAATAGCAACCGAGATATCACCAGATATATATTGGATTTTCCCCTGACCCTGAGTGTCCGGCCCCATGAGACTGTGGTTTTCTCGGCCCCTGGTGGTCCGAGGTCGTTCCCGCTGCACAGATTCATGCGCCAGGGCCTCCTACAGACAATGCACTTTGATTTATTGCGCTATCTGTAATAGCACCCGAGATATCACCAGATATATATTGGATTTTTCCCTGACCCTGAGTGTCCGGCCCCATGAGACGGTGGATGTCTCGGCCCCTGATGGTCCGAGATCGTTCCCGCTGCACAGATTCATGCGCCAGGGCCTCCTGCAGACAATTCACTTTGGTTTATTGCGCTATCTGTAATAGCACCCGAGATATCACCAGATATATATTGGATTTTTCCCTGACCCTGAGTGTCCGGCCCCATGAGACGGTGGATGTCTCGGCCCCTGATGGTCCGAGATCGTTCCCGCTGCACAGATTCATGCGCCAGGGCCTCCTGCAGACAATTCACTTTGGTTTATTGCGCTATCTCTAATAGCACCCGAGATATCACCAGATGTATATTGGATTTTTCCCCGACCCTGAGTGTCCGGCCCCATGAGACGGTGGTTTTCTCGGCCGCTGGTGGTCCGAGGTCGTTCCCGCTGGCCAGATTCATGCGCCAGGGCCTCCTACAGACAATGCACTATGATTTATTGCGCTATCTGTAATAGCACCCGAGATATCACCAGATCTATATTGGATTTTCCCCTGACCCTGAGTATCCGGCCCCATGAGACTGTGGTTTTCTCGGCCCCTGGTGGTCCGAGGTCGTTCCCGTTGCACAGATTCATGCGCCAGGGCCTCCTGCAGATAATTCACTTCGGTTTATTCCGCTATCTCTAATAGCACCCGAGATATCACCAGATATATATTGTATTTTTCACTGACCCTGAGCGTCCGGCCCGATGAGACGGTCGTTTTCTCGGCCCCTGGTGGTCCGAGAACGTTCCCGCTGCACAGGTTCATGCGCCAGCGTCTCCTACAGACAATGCACTTTGATTTATTGCGCTATCTGTAATAGCACCCGAGATATCACCAGATATATATTGGATTTTTCACTGACCCTGAGTGTCCTGCCCCATGAGACGGTGGTTTTCTCGGCCCCTGGTGTTCCGAGGTCGTTCCCGCTGCACAGATTCATGCGCCAGGGCCTCCTACAGACAATGCACTTTGATTTATTGCGCTATATCTAATAGCACCCGAGATATCACCAGATATATATTGGATTTTCCCCTGACCCTGAGTGTCCGGCCCCATGAGACTGTGGTTTTCTCGGCCCCTGGTGGTCCTAGGTCATTCCCGCTGCACACATTCATGCGCCAGGGCCTCCTGCAGATAATTCACTTAGGTTTATTGCGCTATCTCTAATAGCACCCGAGATATCACCAGATATATATTGGATTTTTCACTGACCCTGAGCGTCCGGCCCCATGAGACGGTCGTTTTCTCGGCCCCTGGTGGTCCGAGAACGTTCCCGCTGAACAGGTTCATGCGCCAGCGTCTCCTACAGACAATGCACTTTGATTTATTGCGCTATCTGTAATAGCACCCGAGATATCACCACATATATATTGGATTTTTCACTGACCCTGAGTGTCCTGCCCCATGAGACGGTGGTTTTCTCGGCCCCTGGTGTTCCGAGGTCGTTCCCGCTGCACAGATTCATGCGCCAGGGCTTCCTACAGACAGTGCACTTTGATTTATTGCGCTATCTCTAATAGCGCCCGAGATATCACCAGATATATATAGGATTTTTCCCTGACCCTGAGTGTCCGGCCCCATGAGACTGCGGTTTTCTCGGCCCCTGGTGGTCCGAGGTTGTTCCCGCTGCACAGATTCATGCGCCAGGGCCTCCTACAGACAATGCACTTTGATTTATTGCGCTATCTGTAATAGCACCCGAGATATCACCAGATATATATTGGATTTTCCCCTGACCCTGAGTGTCCGGCCCCATGAGACTGCGGTTTTCTCGGCCCCTGGTGGTCCGAGGTCGTTCCCGCTGCACACATTCATGCGCCAGGGCCTCCTGCAGACAATTCACTTTGTTTTATTGCGCTATCTCTAATAGCACCCGAGATATCACCAGATGTATATTGGATTTTTCCCCGACCCTGAGTGTCCGGCCCCATGAGACGGTGGTTTTCTCGGCCGCTGGTGGTCCGAGGTCGTTCCCGCTGGCCAGATTCATGCGCCAGGGCCTCCTACAGACAATGCACTATGATTTATTGCGCTATCTGTAATAGCACCCGAGATATCACCAGATCTATATTGGATTTTCCCCTGACCCTGAGTATCCGGCCCCATGAGACTGTGGTTTTCTCGGCCCCTGGTGGTCCGAGGTCGTTCCCGTTGCACAGATTCATGCGCCAGGGCCTCCTGCAGATAATTCACTTCGGTTTATTCCGCTATCTCTAATAGCACCCGAGATATCACCAGATATATATTGTATTTTTCACTGACCCTGAGCGTCCGGCCCGATGAGACGGTCGTTTTCTCGGCCCCTGGTGGTCCGAGAACGTTCCCGCTGCACAGGTTCATGCGCCAGCGTCTCCTACAGACAATGCACTTTGATTTATTGCGCTATCTGTAATAGCACCCGAGATATCACCAGATATATATTGGATTTTTCACTGACCCTGAGTGTCCTGCCCCATGAGACGGTGGTTTTCTCGGCCCCTGGTGTTCCGAGGTCGTTCCCGCTGCACAGATTCATGCGCCAGGGCCTCCTACAGACAATGCACTTTGATTTATTGCGCTATATCTAATAGCACCCGAGATATCACCAGATATATATTGGATTTTCCCCTGACCCTGAGTGTCCGGCCCCATGAGACTGTGGTTTTCTCGGCCCCTGGTGGTCCTAGGTCATTCCCGCTGCACACATTCATGCGCCAGGGCCTCCTGCAGATAATTCACTTTAGTTTATTGCGCTATCTTTAATAGCACCCGAGATATCACCAGATATATATTGGATTTTCCCCTGACCCTGAGTGTCCTGCCCCATGAGACGGTGGTTTTCTCGGCCTCTGGTGTTCCGAGGTCGTTCCCGCTGCACAGATTCATGCGCCAGGGCCTCCTACAGACAATGCACTTTGATTTATTGCGCTATCTGTAATAGCACCCGAGATATCACCAGGTATATATTGGATTTTACTCTGTCCCTGAGTGTGCGGCCCCATGAGACGGTGGTTTTCTCGGACCCTGGTGGTCCGAGGTCGTTCCCGCTGCACAGATTCATGCGCCAGGGCCTCCTACAGACAATGCACTTTGATTTATTGCGCTATCTGTAATAGCACCCGAGATATCACCAGATATATATTGGATTTTACCCTGACCCATGAGTGTCCGGCCCCATGTGACGGTGGTTGTCTCAGCCCCTGGAGGTCCGAGGACGTTCCCGCTGCACAGATACATGCGCCAGGGCCTCCTGCAGATAATTGACTTTGGTTTATTGCGCTATCTCTAATAGCACCCGAGATATCAAGAGATATATACTGGATTTTCCCCTGACCCTGAGTGTCCGGCCCAATGAGACTGTGGTTCTCTCGGCCCCTGGTGGTCCGAGGTCGTTCCCGCTGCATAGACTCATGCGCCAGGGCCTCCTACAGACAATGCACTTTGATTTATTGCGCTATCTGTAAGAGCACCCGAGATATCACCAGATATATATTGGATTTTTCACTGACCCTGAGTGTCCGGCCCCTTGAGACTGTCGTTTTCTCGGCCCCTGGTGGTCCGAGGTCGTTCCCGTTGCACAGATTCATGCGCCAGGGCCTCCTGCAGATAATTCACCATGGTTTATTGCGATATCTCTAATAGCGCCCGAGATATCACCAGATATATATTGGATTTTCCCCTGACCCTGAGTGTCCGGCCCCATGAGACTGTGGTTTTCTCGGCCCCTGGTGGTCCGAGGTGGTTCCCGCTGCACAGATTCATGCGCCAGCGTCTCCTACAGACAATGCACTTTGATTTATTGCGCTATCTGTAATAGCACCCGAGATATCACCAGATATATATTGGATTTTTCCCCGACCCTGAGTGTCCGGCCCCATGAGACGGTGGTTTTCTCGGCCGCTGGTGGTCCGAGGTCGTTCCCGCTGGCCAGATTCATGCGCCAGGGCCTCCTACAGACAATGCACTATGATTTATTGCGCTATCTGTAATAGCACCCGAGATATCACCAGATCTATATTGGATTTTCCCCTGACCCTGAGTATCCGGCCCCATGACACTGTGGTTTTCTCGGCCCCTGGTGGTCCGAGGTCGTTCCCGTTGCACAGATTCATGCGAGAGGGCCTCCTGCAGATAATTCACTTTGGTTTATTGCACTATCTCTAATAGCACCCGAGATATCACCAGATATATATTGGATTTTTCACTGACCCTGAGCGTCCGGCCCCATGAGACGGTCGTTTTCTCGGCCCCTGGTGGTCCGAGAACGTTCCCGCTGCACAGGTTCATGCGCCAGGGCCTCCTGCAGACAATGCACTTTGATTTATTGCGCTATCTCTAATAGCACCCGAGATATCACCAGATATATATTGGATTTTCCCCTGACCCTGAGTGTCCGGCCCCATGAGACTGTGGTTTTCTCAGCCCCTGGTGGTCCGAGGTCGCTCCCGTTGCACAGATTCATGCGCCAGGGCCTCCTGCAGATAATGCACTTTGGTTTATTGCGCTATCTCTAATAGCACCCGAGATATCACCAGATATATATTGGATTTTGCCCTGACCCTGAGTGTCCGGCCCCATGAGACTGTGGTTTTCTCAGCCCCTGGTCGTCCGAGGTCGTTCCCGCTGCACAGATACATGCTCCAGGGCCTCCTACAGACAATGCACTTTGATTTATTGCTCTATCTGTAATAGCACACGAGATATCACCAGATATATATTGGATTTTCCCCTGACCCTGAGTATCCGGCCCCATGAGACTGTGGTTTTCTCGGCCCCTGGTGGTCCGAGGTCGTTCCCGTTGCACAGATTCATGCGCCAGGGCCTCCTGCAGATAATTCACTTTGGTTTATTGCGCTATCTCTAATAGCACCCGAGATATCACCAGATATATATTGGATTTTTCACTGACCCTGAGCGTCCGGCCCCATGAGACTGTGGTTTTCTCAGCCCCTGGTCGTCCGAGGTCGTTCCCGCTGCACAGATACATGCGCCAGGGCCTCCTACAGACAATGCACTTTGATTTATTGCGCTATCTGTAATAGCACCCGAGATATCACCAGATATATATTGGATTTTTCACTGACCCTGAGTGTCCTGCCCCATGAGACGGTGGTTTTCTCGGCCTCTGGTGTTCCGAGGTCGTTCCCGCTGCACAGATTCATGCGCCAGGGCCTCCTACAGACAATGCACTTTGATTTATTGCGCTATCTCTAATATCACCCGAGATATCACCAGATATATATTGGATTTTCCCCTGACCCTGAGTGTCCGGCCCCATGAGACTGTGGTTTTCTCCGCCCCTGGTGGTCCGAGGTCGCTCCCGTTGCACAGATTCATGCGCCAGGGCCTCCTGCAGATAATTCACTTTGGTTTATTGCGCTATCTCTAATAGCACCCGAGATATCACCAGATATATATTGGATTTTCCCCTGACCCTGAGTGTCCGGCCCCATGAGACTGTGGTTTTCTCGGCCCCTGGTCGTCCGAGGTCGTTCCCGCTGCACAGATACATGCGCCAGGGCCTCCTACAGGTAATGCACTTTGATTTATTGCGCTATCTGTAATAGCACCCGAGATATCACCAGATCTATATTGGATTTTCCCCTGACCCTGAGTGTCCGGCCCCATGAGACGGTGGTTTTCTCGGTCCCTGGTGTTCCGAGGTCGTTCCCGCTGCACAGATTCATGCGCCAGGGCCTCCTACAGACAATGCACTTTGATTTATTGCGCTATCTCTAATAGCACCCGTGATATCACCAGATATATATTGGATTTTCCCTGACCCTGAGTGTCCGGCCCAATGAGACTGTGGTTTTCTCGGCCCCTGGTGGTCCGAGATCGTTCCCGCTGTACAGATTCATGCGCCAGGGCCTCCTACAGACAATGCACTTTGATTTATTGCGCTATCTGTAATAGCACCCGAGATATCACCAGGTATATATTGGATTTTTCTCTGACCCTGAGTGTGCGGCCCCATGAGACGGTGGTTTTCTCGGACCCTGGTGGTCCGAGGTCGTTCCCGCTGCACAGATTCATGCGCCAGGGCCTCCTACAGACAATGCACTTTGATTTATTGCGCTATCTGTAATAGCACCCGAGATATCACCAGATATATATTGGATTTTTCACTGACCCTGAGTGTCCGGCCCCATGAGACGGTCGTTTTCTCGGCCCCTGGTGGTCCGAGGTCGTTCCCGCTGCACAGATTCATGCGCCAGGGCCTCCTGCAGATAATTCACTTTGGTTTATTGCGCTATCTCTGATAGCACCCGAGATATCACCAGATATATATTGGATTTTCCCCTGACCCTGAGTGTCCGGCCCCATGAGACGGTGGTTGTCTCGGCCTCTGGTGGTCCGAGGTCGTTCGCGCTGCACAGATTCATGCGCCAGGGCCTCATGCAGATAATTCACTTTGGTTTATTGCGCTATCTCTAATAGCACCCGAGATATCTCCAGATATATATTGGATTTTCCCCTGACCCTGAGTGTCCGGTCCCATGAGACTGTGGTTTTCTCGGCCCCTGGTGCTCCGAGGTCGTTCCCGTTGCACAGATTCATGCGCCAGGGCCTCCTGCAGATAATTCACTTTGGTTTATTGCGCTATCTCTAATAGCACCCGATATATCACCAGATATATATTGGATTTTACCCTGACCCTGAGTGTCCGGCCCCATGAGACGGTCGTTGTCTCGGCCCCTGGAGGTCCGAGGACGTTCCCGCTGCACAGGTTCATGCGCCGGGGCCTCCTACAGACAATGCACTTTGATTTATTGCGCTATCTGTAATAGCACCCGAGATATCACCAGATCTATATTTGGATTTTCCCCTGACCCTGAGTGTCCGGCCCCATGAGACTGTGGTTTTCTCGGCCCCTTGTGGTCCGAGGTCGTTCCCGTTGCACAGATTCATGCGCCAGGGCCTCCTGCAGATAATTCACTTTGGTTTATTGCGCTATCTCTAATAGCACCCGAGATATCTCCAGATATATATTGGATTTTCCCCTGACCCTGAGTGCCCGGTCCCATGAGACTGTGGTTTTCTCGGCCCCTGGTGGTCCGAGGTCGTTGCCGCTGCACAGGTTCATGCGCCAGGGCCTCCTACAGACAATGCACTTTGATTTATTGCGCTATCTGTAATAGCACCCGAGATATCACCAGATATATATTGGATTTTTCACTGACCCTGAGAGTCCGGCCCCATGAGACGGTCGTTTTCTCGGCCCCTGGTGGTCCGAGGTCGTTTCCGCTGCACAGGTTCATGCGCCAGGGACTCCTACGGACAGTGCACTTTGATTTATTGCGCTATCTGTAATAGCACCCGATATATCACCAGATATATATTGGATTTTCCCCTGACCCTGAGTGTCCGGCCCCATGAGACTGTGGTTTTCTCGGCCCCTGGTCGTCCGAGGTCGTTCCCGCTGCACAGATTCATGCGCCAGGGCCTCCTACAGACAATGCACTTTGATTTATTGCGCTATCTGTAATAGCACCCGAGATATCACCAGATATATATTGGATTTTACCCTGACCCTGAGTGTCCGGCCCCATGAGACGGTCGTTGTCTCGGCCCCTGGAGGTCCGAGGACGTTCCCGCTGCACAGGTTCATGCGCCGGGGCCTCCTACAGACAATGCACTTTGATTTATTACGCTATCTGTAATAGCACCCGAGATATCACCAGATATATATTGGATTTTTCCCTGACCCTGTGTGTCCGGCCCCATGAGAAGGTCGTTTTCTCGGCCCCTGGTGGTCCGAGGCCGTTCCCGCTGAACAGGATCATGCGCCAGGGTCTCCTACAGACAATTCACTTTGATTTATTGCGGTATCTGTAATAGCACCCGAGATATCACCATATATATATTGGATTTTTCACTGACCCTGAGTGTCCTGCCCCATGTGACGGTGGTTTTCTCGGCCCCTGGTGGTCCGAGGTCGTTCCCGCTGCACAGGTTCATGCGCCAGGGTCTCCTACAGACAATGCACTTTGATTTATTGCGGTATCTGTAATAGCACCCGAGATATTACCAGATCTATATTGGATTTTCCCCTGACCCTGAGTGTCCGGCCCCATGAGACTGTGGTTTTCTCGGCCCCTGGAGGTCCGAGGACGTTCCCGCTGCACAGATTCATGCGCCAGGGCCTCCTACAGGTAATGCACTTTGATTTATTGCGCTATCTGTAATAGGACCCGAGATATCACCAGATATATATTGGATTTTTCCCTGACCCTGAGTGTCCGGCCCCATGAGAAGGTGGTTGTCTCGCCCCTGGTGCTCCGGGGTCGTTCCCGCTGCACAGATTCATGCGCCAGGGCCTCCTACAGACAATGCACTTTGATTTATTGCGCTATCTGTAATAGCACCCGAGATATCACCAGATATATATTGGATTTTTCACTGACCCTGAGCGTCCGGCCCCATGAGACGGTCGTTTTCTCGGCCCCTGGTGGTCCGAGGTCGTTCCCGCTGCACAGATTCATGCGCCAGGGCCTCCTACAGACAATGCACTTTGATTTATTGCGCTATCTGTAATAGCACCCGAGATATCACCACATATATATTGGATTTTTCACTGACCCTGAGTGTCCGGCCCCATGAGACGGTGGTTTTCTCGGTCCCTGGTGTTCCGAGGTCGTTCCCGCTGCACAGATTCATGCGCCAGGGCCTCCTACAGACAATGCACTTTGATTTATTGCGGTATATGTAATAGCACCCGAGATATCACCATATATATATTGGATTTTTCACTGACCCTGAGTGTCCGGCCCCATGAGACGGTCGTTTTCTCGGCCCCTGGTGGTCCGAGGTCGTTCCCGCTGCACAGATTCATGCGCGAGGGCCTCCTGCAGATAATTCACTTTGGTTTATTGCGCTATCTCTAATAGCACCCGAGATATCACCAGATATATATTGGATTTTCCCCTGACCCTGAGTGTCCGGCCCCATGAGACTGTGGTTTTCTCGGCCCCTGGAGGTCCGAGGTCGTTCCCGCTGCACAGATTCATGCGCCAGGGCCTCCTACAGACAATGCACTTTGATTTATTGCGCTATCTGTAATAGCAGCCGAGATATCACCAGATATATATTGGATTTTTCACTGACCCTGAGCGTCCGGCCCCATGAGACGGTCGTTTTCTCGGCCCCTGGTGGTCCGAGGTCGTTCCCGCTGCACAGATTCATGCGCCAGGGCCTCCTACAGACAATGCACTTTGATTTATTGCGCTATCTGTAATAGCACCCGAGATATCACCACATATATATTGGATTTTTCACTGACCCTGAGTGTCCGGCCCCATGAGACGGTGGTTTTCTCGGTCCCTGGTGTTCCGAGGTCGTTCCCGCTGCACAGATTCATGCGCCAGGGCCTCCTACAGACAATGCACTTTGATTTATTGCGCTATCTGTAATAGCAGCCGTGATATCACCAGATATATATTGGATTTTCCCCTGACCCTGAGTGTCCAGCCCCATGAGACTGTGGTTTTCTCGGCCCCTGGTGGTCCGAGGTCGTTCCCGCTGCACAGGTTCATGCGCCAGGGTCTCCTACAGACAATGCACATTGATTTATTGCGCTCTCTGTAATAGCACCCGAGATATCACCACATATATATTGGATTTTTCACTGACCCTGAGTGTCCGGCCCCATGAGACGGTGGTTTTCTCGGTCCCTGGTGTTCCGAGGTCGTTCCCGCTGCACAGATTCATGCGCCAGGGCCTCCTACAGACAATGCACTTTGATTTATTGCGCTACCTGTAATAGCACCCGAGATATCACCAGACCTATATTGGATTTTCCCCTGACCCTGAGTGTCCGGCCCCATGAAACTGTGGTTTTCTCGGCCCCTGGTGGTCCGAGGTCGTTCCCGTTGCACAGATTCATGCGCCAGGGCCTCCTGCAGATAATTCACTTTGGTTTATTGCGCTATCTGTAATAGCACCCGAGATATCACCAGATCTATATTGGATTTTCCCCAGACCCTGAGTGTCCGGCCCCATGAGACTGTGGTTTTCTCGGCCCCTGGTGGTCCGAGGTCGTTCCCGTTGCACAGATTCATGCGCCAGGGCCCCCTGCAGATAATTCACTTTGGTTTATTGCGCTATCTCTAATAGCACCCGAGATATCACCAGATATATATATGGATTTTTCACTGACCCTGAGCGTCCGGCCCCATAAGACGGTCGTTTTCTCGGCCCCTGGTGGTCCGAGGACGTTCCCGCTGCACAGGTTCATGCGCCAGGGTCTCTTACAGACAATGCACTTTGATTTATTGCGCTATCTGTAATAGCACCCGAGATATCACCACATATATATTGGATTTTTCACTGACCCTGAGTGTCCGGCCCCATGAGACGGCGGTTTTCTCGGTCCCTGGTGTTCCGAGGTCGTTCCCGCTGCACAGATTCATGCGCCAGGGCCCCCTGCAGATAATTCACTTTGGTTTATTGCGCTATCTCTAATAGCACCCGTGATATCACCAGATATATATTGGATTTTACCCTGACCCTGAGTGTCCGGCCCCATGAGACGGTCGTTGTCTCGGCCCCTGGAGGTCCGAGGACGTTCCCGCTGCACAGGTTCATGCGCCGGGGCCTCATGCAGATAATTCACTTTGGTTTATTGCGCTATCTGTAATAGCACCCGAGATATCACCAGGTATATATTGGATTTTTCTCTGACCCTGAGTGTGCGGCCCAATGAGACTGTGGTTTTCTCGGCCCCTGGTGGTCCGAGATCGTTCCCGCTGTACAGATTCATGCGCCAGGGCCTCCTACAGACAATGCACTTTGATTTATTGCGCTATCTGTAATAGCACCCGAGATATCACCAGGTATATATTGGATTTTCCCCTGACCCTGAGTGTCCGGCCCCATGAGACGGTGGTTGTCTCGGCCTCTGGTGGTCCGAGGTCGTTCGCGCTGCACAGATTCATGCGCCAGGGCCTCATGCAGATAATTCACTTTGGTTTATTGCGCTATCTCTAATAGCACCCGAGATATCTCCAGATATATATTGGATTTTCCCCTGACCCTGAGTGTCCGGTCCCATGAGACTGTGGTTTTCTCGGCCCCTGGTGCTCCGAGGTCGTTCCCGTTGCACAGATTCATGCGCCAGGGCCTCCTGCAGATAATTCACTTTGGTTTATTGCGCTATCTCTAATAGCACCCGATATATCACCAGATATATATTGGATTTTACCCTGACCCTGAGTGTCCGGCCCCATGAGACGGTCGTTGTCTCGGCCCCTGGAGGTCCGAGGACGTTCCCGCTGCACAGGTTCATGCGCCGGGGCCTCCTACAGACAATGCAGTTTGATTTATTGCGCTATCTGTAATAGCACCCGAGATATCACCAGATCTATATTTGGATTTTCCCCTGACCCTGAGTGTCCGGCCCCATGAGACTGTGGTTTTCTCGGCCCCTTGTGGTCCGAGGTCGTTCCCGTTGCACAGATTCATGCGCCAGGGCCTCCTGCAGATAATTCACTTTGGTTTATTGCGCTATCTCTAATAGCACCCGAGATATCTCCAGATATATATTGGATTTTCCCCTGACCCTGAGTGTCCGGTCCCATGAGACTGTGGTTTTCTCGGCCCCTGGTGGTCCGAGGTCGTTGCCGCTGCACAGGTTCATGCGCCAGGGCCTCCTACAGACAATGCACTTTGATTTATTGCGCTATCTGTAATAGCACCCGAGATATCACCAGATATATATTGGATTTTTCACTGACCCTGAGAGTCCGGCCCCATGAGACGGTCGTTTTCTCGGCCCCTGTTGGTCCGAGGTCGTTTCCGCTGCACAGGTTCATGCGCCAGGGTCTCCTACGGACAGTGCACTTTGATTTATTGCGCTATCTGTAATAGCACCCGATATATCACCAGATATATATTGGATTTTCCCCTGACCCTGAGTGTCTGGCCCCATGAGACTGTGGTTTTCTCGGCCCCTGGTCGTCCGAGGTCGTTCCCGCTGCACAGATTCATGCGCCAGGGCCTCCTACAGACAACGCACTTTGATTTATTGCGCTATCTGTAATAGCACCCGAGATATCACCAGATATATATTGGATTTTTCCCTGACTCTGTGTGTCCGGCCCCATGAGAAGGTCGTTTTCTCGGCCCCTGGTGGTCCGAGGCCGTTCCCGCTGCACAGGATCATGCGCCAGGGTCTCCTACAGACAATGCACTTTGATTTATTGCGGTATCTGTAATAGCACCCGAGATATCACCATATATATATTGGATTTTTCACTGACCCTGAGTGTCCTGCCACATGTGACGGTGGTTTTCTCGGCCCCTGGTGGTCCGAGGTCGTTCCCGCTGCACAGGTTCATGCGCCAGGGTCTCCTACAGACAATGCACTTTGATTTATTGCGGTATCTGTAATAGCACCCGAGATATTACCAGATCTATATTGGATTTTCCCCTGACCCTGAGTGTCCGGCCCCATGAGACTGTGGTTTTCTCGGCCCCTGGAGGTCCGAGGACGTTCCCGCTGCACAGATTCATGCGCCAGGGCCTCCTACAGGTAATGCACTTTGATTTATTGCGCTATCTGTAATAGGACCCGAGATATCACCAGATATATATTGGATTTTTCCCTGACCCTGAGTGTCCGGCCCCATGAGAAGGTGGTTGTCTCGCCCCTGGTGCTCCGAGGTCGTTCCCGCTGCACAGATTCATGCGCCAGGGCCTCCTACAGACAATGCACTTTGATTTATTGCGCTATCTGTAATAGCACCCGAGATATCACCACATATATATTGGATTTTTCACTGACCCTGAGTGTCCGGCCCCATGAGACGGTGGTTTTCACGGTCCCTGGTGTTCCGAGGTCGTTCCCGCTGCACAGATTCATGCGCCAGGGCCTCCTACAGACAATGCACTTTGATTTATTGCGGTATATGTAATAGCACCCGAGATATCACCATATATATATTGGATTTTTCACTGACCCTGAGTGTCCGGCCCCATGAGACGGTCGTTTTCTCGGCCCCTGGTGGTCCGAGGTCGTTCCCGCTGTACAGATTCATGCGCGAGGGCCTCCTGCAGATAATTCACTTTGGTTTATTGCGCTATCTCTAATAGCACCCGAGATATCACCAGATATATATTGGATTTTCCGCTGACCCTGAGTGTCCGGCCCCATGAGACTGTGGTTTTCTCGGCCCCTGGAGGTCCGAGGTCGTTCCCGCTGCACAGATTCATGCGCCAGGGCCTCCTACAGACAATGCACTTTGATTTATTGCGCTATCTGTAATAGCAGCCGAGATATCACCAGATATATATTGGATTTTTCACTGACCCTGAGCGTCCGGCCCCATGAGACGGTCGTTTTCTCGGCCCCTGGTGGTCCGAGGTCGTTCCCGCTGTACAGATTCATGCGCCAGGGCCTCCTACAGACAATGCACTTTGATTTATTGCGCTATCTGTAATAGCACCCGAGATATCACCACATATATATTGGATTTTTCACTGACCCTGAGTGTCCGGCCCCATGAGACGGTGGTTTTCTCGGTCCCTGGTGTTCCGAGGTCGTTCCCGCTGCACAGATTCATGCGCCAGGGCCTCCTACAGACAATGCACTTTGATTTATTGCGCTATCTGTAATAGCAGCCGTGATATCACCAGATATATATTGGATTTTCCCCTGACCCTGAGTGTCCGGCCCCATGAGACTGTGGTTTTCTCGGCCCCTGGTGGTCCGAGGTCGTTCCCGCTGCACAGGTTCATGCGCCAGGGTCTCCTACAGACAATGCACATTGATTTATTGCGCTCTCTGTAATAGCACCCGAGATATCACCACATATATATTGGATTTTTCACTGACCCTGAGTGTCCGGCCCCTTGAGACGGCGGTTTTCTCGGTCCCTGGTGTTCCGAGGTCGTTCCCGCTGCACAGATTCATGCGCCAGGGCCTCCTACAGACAATGCACATTGATTTATTGCGCTATCTCTAATAGCACCCGAGATATCACCAGATATATATTGGATTTTCCCCTGACCCTGAGTGTCCGGCCCCATGAGACTGTGGTTTTCTCGGCCCCTGGTGGTCCGAGGTGGTTCCCGCTGCACAGATTCATGCGCCAGGGCCTCCTACAGACAATGCACTTTGATTTATTGCGCTATCTGTAATAGCACCCGAGATATCAGCAGATATATATTGGATTTTTCACTGACCCTGAGTGTCCGGCCCCATGAGACGGTCGTTTTCTCTGCCCCTGGTGGTCCGAGGTCGTTCCCGCTGCACAGATTCATGCGCCAGGGCCTCCTGCAGATAATTCACTTTGGTTTATTGCGCTATCTGTAATAGCACCCGAGATATCACCAGAAATATATTGGATTTTACCCTGACCCTGAGTGTCCGGCCCCATGAGACTGTGGTTTTCTCGGCCCCTGGTGGTCCGAGGTGGTTCCCGCTGCACAGATTAATGCGCCAGGGCCTCCTACAGACAATGCACTTTGATTTATTGCGCTATCTGTAATAGCAGCCGAGATATCACCAGATATATATTGGATTTTTCACTGACCCTGAGCGTCCGGCCCCATGAGACGGTCGTTTTCTCGGCCCCTGGTGGTCCGAGGTCGTTCCCGCTGCACAGATTCATGCGCCAGGGCCTCCTACAGACAATGCACTTTGATTTATTGCGCTATCTGTAATAGCACCCGAGATATCACCACATATATATTGGATTTTTCACTGACCCTGAGTGTCCGGCCCCATGAGACGGTGGTTTTCTCGGTCCCTGGTGTTCCGAGGTCGTTCCCGCTGCACAGATTCATGCGCCAGGGCCTCCTACAGACAATGCACTTTGATTTATTGCGCTATCTGTAATAGCAGCCGTGATATCACCAGATATATATTGGATTTTCCCCTGACCCTGAGTGTCCGGCCCCATGAGACTGTGGTTTTCTCGGCCCCTGGTGGTCCGAGGTCGTTCCCGCTGCACAGGTTCATGCGCCAGGGTCTCCTACAGACAATGCACATTGATTGATTGCGCTCTCTGTAATAGCACCCGAGATATCACCACATATATATTGGATTTTTCACTGACCCTGAGTGTCCGGCCCCATGAGACGGCGGTTTTCTCGGTCCCTGGTGTTCCGAGGTCGTTCCCGCTGCACAGATTCATGCGCCAGGGCCTCCTACAGACAATGCACTTTGATTTATTGCGCTACCTGTAATAGCACCCGAGATATCACCAGACCTATATTGGATTTTCCCCTGACCCTGAGTGTCCGGCCCCATGAAACTGTGGTTTTCTCGGCCCCTGGTGGTCCGAGGTCGTTCCCGTTGCACAGATTCATGCGCCAGGGCCTCCTGCAGATAATTCACTTTGGTTTATTGCGCTATCTGTAATAGCACCCGAGATATCACCAGATCTATATTGGATTTTCCCCAGACCCTGAGTGTCCGGCCCCATGAGACTGTGGTTTTCTCGGCCCCTGGTGGTCCGAGGTCGTTCCCGTTGCACAGATTCATGCGCCAGGGCCCCCTGCAGATAATTCACTTTGGTTTATTGCGCTATCTCTAATAGCACCCGAGATATCACCAGATATATATATGGATTTTTCACTGACCCTGAGCGTCCGGCCCCGTAAGACGGTCGTTTTCTCGGCCCCTGGTGGTCCGAGGACGTTCCCGCTGCACAGGTTCATGCGCCAGGGTCTCTTACAGACAATGCACTTTGATTTATTGCGCTATCTGTAATAGCATCCGAGATATCACCACATATATATTGGATTTTTCACTGACCCTGAGTGCCCGGCCCCATGAGACGGCGGTTTTCTCGGTCCCTGGTGTTCCGAGGTCGTTCCCGCTGCACAGATTCATGCGCCAGGGCCTCCTACAGACAATGCACATTGATTTATTGCGCTATCTCTAATAGCACCCGAGATATCACCAGATATATATTGGATTTTCCCCTGACCCTGAGTGTCCGGCCCCATGAGACTGTGGTTTTCTCGGCCCCTGGTGGTCCGAGGTGGTTCCCGCTGCACAGATTCATGCGCCAGGGCCTCCTACAGACAATGCACTTTGATTTATTGCGCTATCTGTAATAGCACCAGAGATATCACCAGATATATATTGGATATTACCCTGACCCTGAGTGTCCGGCCCCATGAGACGGTCGTTGTCTCGGCCCCTGGAGGTCCGAGGACGTTCCCGCTGCACAGATTCATGCGCCAGGGCCTCCTACAGGTAATGCACTTTGATTTATTGCGCTATCTGTAATAGCACCCGAGATATCACCAGACCTATATTGGATTTTCCCCTGACCCTGAGTGTCCGGCCCCATGAAACTGTGGTTTTCTCGGCCCCTGGTGGTCCGAGGTCGTTCCCGTTGCACAGATTCATGCGCCAGGGCCTCCTGCAGATAATTCACTTTGGTTTATTGCGCTATCTGTAATAGCACCCGAGATATCACCAGATCTATATTGGATTTTCCCCAGACCCTGAGTGTCCGGCCCCATGAGACTGTGGTTTTCTCGGCCCCTGGTGGTCCGAGGTCGTTCCCGTTGGACAGATTCATGCGCCAGGGCCCCCTGCAGATAATTCACTTTGGTTTATTGCGCTATCTCTAATAGCACCCGTGATATCACCAGATATATATTGGATTTTCCCTGACCCTGAGTGTCCGGCCCAATGAGACTGTGGTTTTCTCGGCCCCTGGTGGTCCGAGATCGTTCCCGCTGTACAGATTCATGCGCCAGGGCCTCCTACAGACAATGCACTTTGATTTATTGCGCTATCTGTAATAGCACCCGAGATATCACCAGGTATATATTGGATTTTTCTCTGACCCTGAGTGTGCGGCCCCATGAGACGGTGGTTTTCTCGGACCCTGGTGGTCAGAGGTCGTTCCCGCTGCACAGATTCATGCGACAGGGCCTCCTACAGACAATGCACTTTGATTTATTGCGCTATCTGTAATAGCACCCGAGATATCACCAGATATATATTGGATTTTTCACTGACCCTGAGTGTCCGGCCCCATGAGACGGTCGTTTTCTCGGCCCCTGGTGGTCCGAGGTCGTTCCCGCTGCGCAGATTCATGCGCCTGGGCCTCCTGCAGATAATTCACTTTGGTTTATTGCGCTATCTCTGATAGCACCCGAGATATCACCAGATATATATTGGATTTTCCCCTGACCCTGAGTGTCCGGCCCCATGAGACGGTGGTTGTCTCGGCCTCTGGTGGTCCGAGGTCGTTCGCGCTGCACAGGTTCATGCGCCAGGGCCTCATGCAGATAATTCACTTTGGTTTATTGCGCTATCTCTAATAGCACCCGAGATATCTCCAGATATATATTGGATTTTCCCCTGACCCTGAGTGTCCGGTCCCATGAGACTGTGGTTTTCTCGGCCCCTGGTGCTCCGAGGACGTTCCCGTTGCACAGATTCATGCGCCAGGGCCTCCTGCAGATAAT
The DNA here is from genome assembly GCF_051020985.1 of Nomia melanderi. Lineage (NCBI taxonomy): Eukaryota > Metazoa > Arthropoda > Insecta > Hymenoptera > Halictidae > Nomia > Nomia melanderi. The sequence continues at coordinate 393,824 of NW_027475138.1, read as the reverse complement.
TCACTTTGGTTTATTGCGCTATCTCTAATAGCACCCGATATATCACCAGATATATATTGGATTTTACCCTGACCCTGAGTGTCCGGCCCCATGAGACGGTCGTTGTCTCGGCCCCTGGAGGTCCGAGGACGTTCCCGCTGCACAGGTTCATGCGCCGGGGTCTCCTACAGACAATGCACTTTGATTTATTGCGGTATCTGTAATAGCACCCGAGATATTACCAGATCTATATTGGATTTTCCCCTGACCCTGAGTGTCCGGCCCCATGAGACTGTGGTTTTCTCGGCCCCTGGAGGTCCGAGGACGTTCCCGCTGCACAGATTCATGCGCCAGGGCCTCCTACAGGTAATGCACTTTGATTTATTGCGCTATCTGTAATAGGACCCGAGATATCACCAGATATATATTGGATTTTTCCCTGACCCTGAGCGTCCGGCCCCATGAGAAGGTGGTTGTCTCGCCCCTGGTGCTCCGAGGTCGTTCCCGCTGCACAGATTCATGCGCCAGGGCCTCCTACAGACAATGCACTTTGATTTATTGCGCTATCTGTAATAGCAGCCGAGATATCACCAGATATATATTGGATTTTTCACTGACCCTGAGCGTCCGGCCCCATGAGACGGTCGTTTTCTCGGCCCCTGGTGGTCCGAGGTCGTTCCCGCTGCACAGATTCATGCGGCAGGGCCTCCTACAGACAATGCACTTTGATTTATTGCGCTATCTGTAATAGCACCCGAGATATCACCACATATATATTGGATTTTTCACTGACCCTGAGTGTCCGGCCCCATGAGACGGGGGTTTTCTAGGTCCCTGGTGTTCCGAGGTCGTTCCCGCTGCACAGATTCATGCGCCAGGGCCTCCTACAGACAATGCACTTTGATTTATTGCGGTATATGTAATAGCACCCGAGATATCACCATATATATATTGGATTTTTCACTGACCCTGAGTGTCCGGCCCCATGAGACGGTCGTTTTCTCGGTCCCTGGTGTTCCGAGGTCGTTCCCGCTGCACAGATTCATGCGCCAGGGCCTCCTACAGACAATGCACTTTGATTTATTGCGCTATCTGTAATAGCAGCCGTGATATCACCAGATATATATTGGATTTTCCCCTGACCCTGAGTGTCCGGCCCCATGAGACTGTGGTTTTCTCGGCCCCTGGTGGTCCGAGGTCGTTCCCGCTGCACAGGTTCATGCGCCAGGGTCTCCTACAGACAATGCACATTGATTTATTGCGCTACCTGTAATAGCACCCGAGATATCACCAGACCTATATTGGATTTTCCCCTGACCCTGAGTGTCCGGCCCCATGAAACTGTGGTTTTCTCGGCCCCTGGTGGTCCGAGGTCCTTCCCGTTGCACAGATTCATGCGCCAGGGCCTCCTGCAGATAATTCACTTTGGTTTATTGCGCTATCTGTAATAGCACCCGAGATATCACCAGATCTATATTGGATTTTCCCCAGACCCTGAGTGTCCGGCCCCATGAGACTGTGGTTTTCTCGGCCCCTGGTGGTCCGAGGTCGTTCCCGTTGCACAGATTCATGCGCCAGGGCCCCCTGCAGATAATTCACTTTGGTTTATTGCGCTATCTCTAATAGCACCCGAGATATCACCAGATATATATATGGATTTTTCACTGACCCTGAGCGTCCGGCCCCATAAGACGGTCGTTTTCTCGGCCCCTGGTGGTCCGAGGACGTTCCCGCTGCACAGGTTCATGCGCCAGGGTCTCTTACAGACAATGCACTTTGATTTATTGCGCTATCTGTAATAGCACCCGAGATATCACCACATATATATTGGATTTTTCACTGACCCTGAGTGTCCGGCCCCATGAGACGGCGGTTTTCTCGGTCCCTGGTGTTCCGAGGTCGTTCCCGCTGCACAGATTCATGCGCCAGGGCCTCCTACAGACAATGCACATTGATTTATTGCACTATCTCTAATAGCACCCGTGATATCACCAGATATATATTGGATTTTCCCCTGACCCTGAGTGTCCGGCCCCATGAGACTGTGGTTTTCTCGGCCCCTGGTGGTCCGAGGTCGTTCCCGCTGCACGGATTCATACGCCAGGGCCTCCTGCAGATAATTCACTTTGGTTTATTGCGCTATCTCTTATAGCACCCGAGATATCACCAGATATATATTGGATTTTCCCCTGACCCTGAGTGTCCGGCCCCATGAGACTGTGGTTTTCTCGGCCCTTGGTGGTCCGAGGTGGTTCCCGCTGCACAGATTCATGCGCCAGGGCCTCCTACAGACAATGCACTTTGATTTATTGCGCTATCTGTAATAGCACCCGAGATATCAGCAGATATATATTGGATTTTTCACTGACCCTGAGTGTCCGGCCCCATGAGACGGTCGTTTTCTCGGCCCCTGGTGGTCCGAGGTCGTTCCCGCTGCACAGATTCATGCGCCAGGGCCTCCTGCAGATAATTCACTTTGGTTTATTGCGCTATCTGTAATAGCACCCGAGATATCACCAGAAATATATTGGATTTTACCCTGACCCTGAGTGTCCGGCCCCATGAGACTGTGCTTTTCTCGGCCCCTGGTGGTCCGAGGTCGTTCCCGTTGCACAGATTCATGCGCCAGGGCCTCCTACAGACAATGCACTTTGATTTATTGCGCTATCTGTAATAGCACCCGAGATATCACCAGATATATATTGGATATTACCCTGACCCTGAGTGTCCGGCCCCATGAGACGGTCGTTGTCTCGGCCCCTGGAGGTCCGAGGACGTTCCCGCTGCACAGATTCATGCGCCAGGGCCTCCTACAGGTAATGCACTTTGATTTATTGCGCTATCTGTAATAGCACCCGAGATATCACCAGACCTATATTGGATTTTCCCCTGACCCTGAGTGTCCGGCCCCATGACACTGTGTTTTTCTCGGCCCCTGGTGGTCCGAGGTCGTTCCCGTTGCACAGATTCATGCGCCAGGGCCTCCTGCAGATAATTCACTTTGGTTTATTGCGCTATCTGTAATAGCACCCGAGATATCACCAGATCTATATTGGATTTTCCCCAGACCCTGAGTGTCCGGCCCCATGAGACTGTGGTTTTCTCGGCCCCTGGTGGTCCGAGGTCGTTCCCGCTGCACAGATTCATGCGCCAGGGCCTCCTGCAGATAATTCACTTTCGTTTATTGCGCTATCTCTAATAGCACCCGAGATATCACCAGATATATATTGGATTTTTCCCTGACCCTGAGTTTCCGGCCCCATGAGACTGTGGTTTTTTCGGCCCCTGGTGGTCCGAGGACGTTCCCGCTGCACAGATTCATGCGCCAGGGCCTCCTACAGACAATGCACTTTGATTTATTGCGCTATCTGTAATAGCAGCCGAGATATCAGCAGATATATATTGGATTTTTCACTGACCCTGAGTGTCCGGCCCCATGAGACGGTCGTTTTCTCGGCCCCTGGTGGTCCGAGGTCGTTCCCGCTGCACAGATTCATGCGCCAGGGCCATCTGCAGATAATTCACTTTCGTTTATTGCGCTATCTCTAATAGCACCCGAGATATCAGCAGATATATATAGCATTTTTCACTGACCCTGAGTGACCGGCCCCATGAGACGGTAGTTTTCTCCGCCCCTGGTGGTCCGAGGTCGTTCCCGCTGCACAGATTCATGCGCCAGGGCCTACTGCAGATAATTCACTTTGATTTATTGCGCTATCTGTAATAGCACCCGAGATATCACCACATATATATTGGATTTTTCACTGGCCCTGAGTGTCCAGCCCCATGAGACGGTGGTTTTCTCGGTCCCTGGTGTTCCGAGGTCGTTCCCGCTGCACAGATTCATGCGCCAGGGTCTCCTACAGATAATGCACTTTGATTTATTGCGCTATCTGTAATAGCACCCGAGATATCACCACATATATATTGGATTTTTCACTGACCCTGAGTGTCCGGCCCCATGAGGCGGTGGTTTTCTCGGTCCCTGGTGTTCCGAGGTCGTTCCCGCTGCACAGATTCATGCGCCCGGGCCTCCTACAGACAATGCACTTTGATTTATTGCGCTATCTCTAATAGCACCCGAAATATCACCAGATATATATTGGATTTTCCCCTGACCCTGAGTGTCCGGCCCCATGAGACTGTGGTTTTCTCGGCCCCTGGTGGTCCGAGGTCGTTCCCGCTGCACAGATTCATGCGCCAGGGCCTCCTACAGACAATGCACTTTGATTTATTGCGCTATCTCTAATAGCACCCGAGATATAACCATATACATATTGGATTTTCCCCTGACCCTGAGTGTCCGGCCCCATGAGACGGTGGCTTTCTCGGCCCCTGGTGGTCCGAGGTCGTTCCTGCTGCTCAGATTAATACGCTAGGCCCTCCTGCAGATAATTCACTTTGGTATATTGCGCTATCTCTAATAGCACCCGAGATGTCACCAGATATATATTGGATTTTTCCCTGACCCTGACAATCCGGCCCCATGAGACGGTGATTTTCTCGGCCCCTAGTGGTCCGAGGTCGATCCCGCTGCACAGATTCATGCGCCAGGGCCCCCTGCAGATAATTCAGCTTGGTTTAGTGCGCTATCTGTAAGAGCACCCGAGATATCACCAGATATATATTGAATTTTTCCTCGACCCTGAGTGTCCGGCCCCATGTGTCGGTGGTTTTCTCGGCCCCTGGTGGTCCGAGGTCGATCCCGCGGCACAGATTTATGCGCCAGGGCCCCCTGCAGACAATGCACTTTGATCTATTTCGCTATCTCTAATAGCACCCGAGATATCACCTGATATATATTGTATTTTTCCCTGACCCTGATAGTCCGGCCGCATGAGACTGTGGTTTTCTCGGCCCCTGGTGGTCCGAGGTCGTTCCCCTTGCACAGATTCATGCGCCAGGGCCTCCTGCAGATAATTCACTTTGGTTTATTGCGCTATCTGTAATGGCACCCGAGATATCACCAGATCTATATTGGATTTTCCCATGACCCTGAGTGTCCGGCCCCATGAGACTGTGGTTTTCTCGGCTCCTGGTGGTCCGAGGTCGCTCCCGTTGTACAGATTCATGCGCCAGGGCCTCCTGCAGATAATTCACTATGGTTTATTGCGCTATCTCTAATAGCACCCGAGATATCAACACATATATATTGGATATTTCACTGACCCCGAGTGCCCGGCCCCATGAGACGGTGGTTTTCTCGGTCCCTGGTGTTCCGAGGTCGTTCCCGCTGCACAGATTCATGCGCCAGGGCCTCCTATAGACAATGCACTTTGATTTATTGCGCTATCTGTAATAGCACCCGAGATATCACCAGATATATGCTGGATTTTTACATGACCTTGGGTGACGGATTCCGAATATCTATAATTTTCTCGGCCCCTGGTGGTCCGAGGTCGTTACCGCTGCACAGATTCATTCGCCTGGGCCTCCTACAGACAATGCACTTTGGTTTATTGCGCTATCTCTAATAGCACCCGAGATATCACCAGATATATATTGGATTTTCCCCTGACCCTGAGTGTCCGGCCCCATGAGACTATGGTTTTCTCGGCCCCTGGTGGTCCGAGGTCGTTCCCGCTGCACAGATTCATTCGCCTGAGCCTCCTACAGACAATGCACTTTGATTCATTGCGCTATCTGTAATAGCACCCGAGATATCACCAGATATATATTGGATTCTTCCCTGACCCTGAGTGTCCGGCCCCATGAGACGGTGGTTTTCTCGGCCCCTGGTGGTCCGAGGTCGTTCCCGCTGCACAGATTCATGCGCCGGGGCCTAATACAGACAATGCACTTTGATTTCTTGGGCTATCTGTAATAGCACCCGAGATATCACCAGATATATATTGGATTTTTCCCTGACCCTGAGTGTCCGGCCCCATGAGACGGTGGTTTTCTCGGCCCCTGGTGGTCCGAGGTCGTTCCCGCTGCACAGATTCATGCGCCAGGGCCTCCTACAGACAATGCACTTTGATTTATTGTTCTATCTGTAATATAACCCGAGATATCACCAGAAATATATTGGATTTTTCCCTGACCCTGAGTGTCCGGCCCCATGAGACGGTTGTTGTCTCGGCCCCTGGTGGTCCGAGGTCGTTCCCGCTGCACAGATTCATGCGCCAGGGTCTCCTGCAGATAATTCACTTTGGTTTATTGCGCTATCTCTAATAGCACCCGAGATATCACCAGGTATATATTGGATTCTTCCCTGACCCTGAGTGTCCGGCCCCATGAGACGGTGGTTTTCTCGGCCCCTGGTGGTTCGAGGTCGTTCCCGCTGCACAGATTCATGCGCCAGGGCCTCCTGCAGATAATTCACTTTGGTTTATTGCGCTATCTCTACTAGCACCTGAGATATCACCCGATATATATTGGACATTTCCCTGACCCTGATTGTCCGGCCCCATGTGTTGGTGGTTTTCTCGGCCCCTGGTGGTCCCAGGTCGTCCCCGCTGCACAGATTCATGCACCAGGGCCTCCTACAAACAATGCACTTTGATTTATTGTTCTATCTGTAATATAACCCGAGATATCACCAGAAATATATTGGATTTTTCCCTGACCCTGACTGTCCGGCCCCATGAGACGGTGGTTTTCTCGGCCCCTGGTGGTCCGAGGTAGTTCCCGCTGCACAGATTCATGCGCAAGGTCCTCCTACAGACAACGCACTTTGATTTATTGCGCTATCTGTAATAGCACTCGAGATATAACCAGATATATATTGGATTTTTCACTGACCCTGAGTGTCCGGCCCCATGAGACGGTGGTTTTCTCGGCCCCTGGTGGTCCGAGGTCGTTCCCGTTGCACAGATTCATGCGCCAGGGCCTCCTGCAGATAATACACTTTGGTTTATTGCGCTATCTCTAATAGCACCGGAGATATCACCAGATATATATTGGATTTTCCCCTGACCCTGAGTGTCCGGCCCCATGAGACTGTGGTTTTCTCGGCCCCTGGTGGTCCGAGGTCGTTCCCGCTGCACAGATTCATGCGCCAGGGCCTCCTACAGACAATGCACTTTGATTTATTGCGCTATCTGTAATAGCACCCGAGATATCACCAGATATATATTGGATTTTTCACTGACCCTGAGTGTCCGGCCCCATGAGACGGCGGTTTTCTCGGCCCCTGGTGATCCGAGGTCGTTCCCGCTGCACAGATTCATGCGCCGGGTCCTAATACAGACAATGCACTTTGATTTATTGTGCTATCTGTAATATAACCCGAGATATCACCAGATATATGTTGGATTTTCCCCTGACCCTGAGTGTCCGGCCCCATGGGACTGTGGTTTTCTCGGTCCCTGGTGGTCCGAGGTCGTTCCCGCTGCACAGATTCATGCGCCAGGGCCTCCTACAGACAATGCACATTTATTTATTACGCTATCTGTAATAGCACCCGAGATACCACCAGATATATATTGGATCTTTCACTGACCCTGAGTGTCCGGCCCCATGAGACTGTGGTTTTCTCGGCCTCTGGTGGTCCGAGGTCGTTCCCGCTACACAGATTCATGCGCCAGGGCCTCCTACAGACAATGCACTCTGATTTATTGCGCTATCTGTAATAGCACCCGAGATATCACCAGATATATATTGGATTTTTCCCTGACCCTGAGTGTCCGGCCCCATGAGACGGTGGTTTTCTCGGCCCCTGGTGGTCCGAGGTCGTTCCCGCTGCACAGATTCATGCACCGGGGCCTAATACAGACAATGCACTTTGATTTCTTGGGCTATCTGTAATAGCACCCGAGATATCACCAGAAATATATTGGATTTTTCCCTGACCCTGACTGTCCGGCCCCATGAGACGGTGGTTTTCTCGGCCCCTGGTGGTTCGAGGTCGTTCCCGAAGCACAGATTCATGCGCCAGGGCCTCCTGCAGATAATTCACTTTGGTTTATTGCGCTATCTCTACTAGCACCCGAGATATCACCCGATATATATTGGATATTTCCCTGACCCTGAGTGTCCGGCCCCATGTGTCGGTGGTTTTCTCGGCCCCTGGTGGTCCCAGGTCGTTCCCGCTGCACAGATTCATGCGCCAGGGCCTCCTACAGACAATGCACTCTGATTTATTGTTCTATCTGTAATATAACCCGAGATATCACCAGAAATATTTTGGATTTTTCCCTGACCCTGAGTGTCCGGCCCCATGAGACGGTTGTTGTCTCGGCCCCTGGTGGTCCGAGGTCGTTCCCGCTGCACAGATTCATGCGCCAGGGCGTCCTGCAGATAATTCACTTTGATTTATTGCGCTATCTCTAATAGCACCCGAGATATCACCAGATATATATTGGATTTTCCCCTGACCATGAGTGTCCGGCCCCATGAGACTGTGGTTTTCTCGGCCCCTGGTGGTCCGAGGTCGTTCCCGCTGCACAGATTCACGCGCCAGGGCCTCCTACAGACAATGCACTTTGATTTATCGCGCTATCTGTAATAGAACCCGAGATATCACCAGATATATATTGGATTTTTCCCTGACCCTGAGTGCCCGGCCCCATGCGTCGGTGGTTTTCTCGGCCACTGGTGGTCAGAGATCGATCTCGCTGCACAGATTCATGCGCTAGGGCCTCCTGCAGACAATGCACTTTGATTTATTGCGCTATCTGTAATAGCACCCGAGATATCACCAGATATATATTGGATTTTTCCCTGACCATGAGTGTCCGGCCCCATGAGACGGTGGTTTTCTCGGCCCCTGGTGGTCCGAGGTCGCTCCCGCTGCACAGATTCATGCACCGGGGCCTAATACAGACAATGCACTTTGATTTCTTGGGCTATCTGTAATAGCACCCGAGATATCACCAGATATATTTTGGATTTTTCACTGACCCTGAGTGTCCGGCCCCATGAGACGGTGGTTTTCTCGGCCCCTGGTGGTCCGAGGTCGTTCCCGTTGCACAGATTCATGCGCCAGGGCCTCCTGCAGATAATACACTTTGGTTTATTGCGCTATCTCTAATAGCACCGGAGATATCACCAGATATATATTGGATTTTCCCCTGACCCTGAGTGTCCGGCCCCATGAGACTGTGGTTTTCTCGGCCCCTGGTGGTCCGAGGTCGTTCCCGCTGCACAGATTCATGCGCCAGGGCCTCCTACAGACAATGCACTTTGATTTATTGCGCTATCTGTAATAGCACCCGAGATATCACCAGATATATATTGGATTTTTCACTGACCCTGAGTGTCCGGCCCCATGAGACGGCGGTTTTCTCGGCCCCTGGTGATCCGAGGTCGTTCCCGCTGCACAGATTCATGCGCCGGGTCCTAATACAGACAATGCACTTTGATTTATTGTGCTATCTGTAATATAACCCGAGATATCACCAGATATATGTTGGATTTTCCCCTGACCCTGAGTGTCCGGCCCCATGGGACTGTGGTTTTCTCGGTCCCTGGTGGTCCGAGGTCGTTCCCGCTGCACAGATTCATGCGCCAGGGCCTCCTACAGACAATGCACATTTATTTATTACGCTATCTGTAATAGCACCCGAGATACCACCAGATATATATTGGATCTTTCACTGACCCTGAGTGTCCGGCCCCATGAGACTGTGGTTTTCTCGGCCTCTGGTGGTCCGAGGTCGTTCCCGCTACACAGATTCATGCGCCAGGGCCTCCTACAGACAATGCACTCTGATTTATTGCGCTATCTGTAATAGCACCCGAGATATCACCAGATATATATTGGATTTTTCCCTGACCCTGAGTGTCCGGCCCCATGAGACGGTGGTTTTCTCGGCCCCTGGTGGTCCGAGGTCGTTCCCGCTGCACAGATTCATGCACCGGGGCCTAATACAGACAATGCACTTTGATTTCTTGGGCTATCTGTAATAGCACCCGAGATATCACCAGAAATATATTGGATTTTTCCCTGACCCTGACTGTCCGGCCCCATGAGACGGTGGTTTTCTCGGCCCCTGGTGGTTCGAGGTCGTTCCCGAAGCACAGATTCATGCGCCAGGGCCTCCTGCAGATAATTCACTTTGGTTTATTGCGCTATCTCTACTAGCACCCGAGATATCACCCGATATATATTGGATATTTCCCTGACCCTGAGTGTCCGGCCCCATGTGTCGGTGGTTTTCTCGGCCCCTGGTGGTCCCAGGTCGTTCCCGCTGCACAGATTCATGCGCCAGGGCCTCCTACAGACAATGCACTCTGATTTATTGTTCTATCTGTAATATAACCCGAGATATCACCAGAAATATTTTGGATTTTTCCCTGACCCTGAGTGTCCGGCCCCATGAGACGGTTGTTGTCTCGGCCCCTGGTGGTCCGAGGTCGTTCCCGCTGCACAGATTCATGCGCCAGGGCGTCCTGCAGATAATTCACTTTGATTTATTGCGCTATCTCTAATAGCACCCGAGATATCACCAGATATATATTGGATTTTCCCCTGACCATGAGTGTCCGGCCCCATGAGACTGTGGTTTTCTCGGCCCCTGGTGGTCCGAGGTCGTTCCCGCTGCACAGATTCACGCGCCAGGGCCTCCTACAGACAATGCACTTTGATTTATCGCGCTATCTGTAATAGAACCCGAGATATCACCAGATATATATTGGATTTTTCCCTGACCCTGAGTGCCCGGCCCCATGCATCGGTGGTTTTCTCGGCCCCTGGTGGTCAGAGATCGATCTCGCTGCACAGATTCATGCGCTAGGGCCTCCTGCAGACAATGCACTTTGATTTATTGCGCTATCTGTAATAGCACCCGAGATATCACCAGATATATATTGGATTTTTCCCTGACCATGAGTGTCCGGCCCCATGAGACGGTGGTTTTCTCGGCCCCTGGTGGTCCGAGGTCGCTCCCGCTGCACAGATTCATGCACCGGGGCCTAATACAGACAATGCACTTTGATTTCTTGGGCTATCTGTAATAGCACCCGAGATATCACCAGATATATTTTGGATTTTCCCCTGACCCTGAGTGTCCGGCCCCATGAGACTGTGGTTTTCTCGGCCCCTGGTGGTCCGAGGTCGTTCCCGCTGCACAGATTCATTCGCCTGGGCCTCCTACAGACAATGCACTTTGATTTATTGCGCTATCTGTAATAGCACCCGAGATATCACCAGATATATATTGGATTCTTCCCTCACCCTGAGTGTCCGGCTCCATGAGACGGTGATTTTCTCGGTCCCTGGTGGTCCGAGGTAGTTCCCGCTGCCCAGATTCATGCGCCAGGGCCTCCTACAGACAATGCACTTTGGTTTATTGCGCTATCTCTAATAGCACCCGAGATATCACCAGATATTTGCTGGATTTTTACATGACCTTGGGTGACGGATTCCGAATATCTGTAATTTTCTCGGCCACTGGTGGTCCGAGGTCGTTCCTGCGGTACAGATTCATTCGCAAGAGCCTCCTACAGTCAACGCACTTTGGTTTATTGCGCTATCTGTAATAGCACCCGAGATATCACCAGATATATATTGGATTTTCCCCTGACCCTGAGTGTCCGGCCCCATGAGACTGTGGTTTTCTCGGCCCCTGGTGGTCCGAGGTCGTTCCCGCTGCACAGATTCATTCGCCTGAGCCTCCTACAGACAATGCACTTTGATTTATTGCGCTATCTGTAATAGCACCCGAGATATCACCAGATATATAATGGATTCTTCCCTGACCCTGAGTGTCCGGCCCCATGAGACGGTGGTTTTCTCGGTCCCTGGTGGTCCGAGGTCGTTCCCGCTGCACAGATTCATGCGCCAGGGCCTCCTACAGACAATGCACATTTATTTATTACGCTATCTGTAATAGCACCCGAGATACCACCAGATATATATTGGATCTTTCACTGACCCTGAGTGTCCGGCCCCATGAGACTGTGGTTTTCTCGGCCTCTGGTGGTCCGAGGTCGTTCCCGCTACACAGATTCATGCGCCAGGGCCTCCTACAGACAATGCACTCTGATTTATTGCGCTATCTGTAATAGCACCCGAGATATCACCAGATATATATTGGATTTTTCCCTGACCCTGAGTGTCCGGCCCCATGAGACGGTGGTTTTCTCGGCCCCTGGTGGTCCGAGGTCGTTCCCGCTGCACAGATTCATGCACCGGGGCCTAATACAGACAATGCACTTTGATTTCTTGGGCTATCTGTAATAGCACCCGAGATATCACCAGAAATATATTGGATTTTTCCCTGACCCTGACTGTCCGGCCCCATGAGACGGTGGTTTTCTCGGCCCCTGGTGGTCCGAGGTCGTTCCCTCTGCACAGATTCATGCGCCAGGGCCTCCTACAGACAATGCACATTTATTTATTACGCTATCTGTAATAGCACCCGAGATACCACCAGATATATATTGGATCTTTCACTGACCCTGAGTGTCCGGCCCCATGAGACGGTGGTTTTCGCGGCCCCTGGTGGTTCGAGGTCGTTCCGGCTGCACAGATACATGCGCCAGGGCCTCCTACAGACAATTCACTTTGATTTATTGCGCTATCTGTAATAGCACCCGAGATATCACCAGATATATGTTGGATTTTCCCCTGACCCTGAGTGTCCGGCCCCATGAGACGGTGGTTTTCTCGGCCCCTGGTGGTTCGAGGTCGTTCCCGAAGCACAGATTCATGCGCCAGGGCCTCCTGCAGATAATTCACTTTGGTTTATTGCGCTATCTCTACTAGCACCCGAGATATCACCCGATATATATTGGATATTTCCCTGACCCTGAGTGTCCGGCCCCATGTGTCGGTGGTTTTCTCGGCCCCTGGTGGTCCCAGGTCGTTCCCGCTGCACAGATTCATGCGCCAGGGCCTCCTACAGACAATGCACTCTGATTTATTGTTCTATCTGTAATATAACCCGAGATATCACCAGAAATATTTTGGATTTTTCCCTGACCCTGAGTGTCCGGCCCCATGAGACGGTTGTTGTCTCGGCCCCTGGTGGTCCGAGGTCGTTCCCGCTGCACAGATTCATGCGCCAGGGCGTCCTGCAGATAATTCACTTTGATTTATTGCGCTATCTCTAATAGCACCCGAGATATCACCAGATATATATTGGATTTTCCCCTGACCATGAGTGTCCGGCCCCATGAGACTGTGGTTTTCTCGGCCCCTGGTGGTCCGAGGTCGTTCCCGCTGCACAGATTCACGCGCCAGGGCCTCCTACAGACAATGCACTTTGATTTATCGCGCTATCTGTAATAGAACCCGAGATATCACCAGATATATATTGGATTTTTCCCTGACCCTGAGTGCCCGGCCCCATGCGTCGGTGGTTTTCTCGGCCCCTGGTGGTCAGAGATCGATCTCGCTGCACAGATTCATGCGCTAGGGCCTCCTGCAGACAATGCACTTTGATTTATTGCGCTATCTGTAATAGCACCCGAGATATCACCAGATATATATTGGATTTTTCCCTGACCATGAGTGTCCGGCCCCATGAGACGGTGGTTTTCTCGGCCCCTGGTGGTCCGAGGTCGCTCCCGCTGCACAGATTCATGCACCGGGGCCTAATACAGACAATGCACTTTGATTTCTTGGGCTATCTGTAATAGCACCCGAGATATCACCAGATATATTTTGGATTTTCCCCTGACCCTGAGTGTCCGGCCCCATGAGACTGTGGTTTTCTCGGCCCCTGGTGGTCCGAGGTCGTTCCCGCTGCACAGATTCATTCGCCTGGGCCTCCTACAGACAATGCACTTTGATTTATTGCGCTATCTGTAATAGCACCCGAGATATCACCAGATATATATTGGATTCTTCCCTCACCCTGAGTGTCCGGCTCCATGAGACGGTGATTTTCTCGGTCCCTGGTGGTCCGAGGTAGTTCCCGCTGCCCAGATTCATGCGCCAGGGCCTCCTACAGACAATGCACTTTGGTTTATTGCGCTATCTCTAATAGCACCCGAGATATCACCAGATATTTGCTGGATTTTTACATGACCTTGGGTGACGGATTCCGAATATCTGTAATTTTCTCGGCCACTGGTGGTCCGAGGTCGTTCCTGCGGTACAGATTCATTCGCAAGAGCCTCCTACAGTCAATGCACTTTGGTTTATTGCGCTATCTGTAATAGCACCCGAGATATCACCAGATATATATTGGATTTTCCCCTGACCCTGAGTGTCCGGCCCCATGAGACTGTGATTTTCTCGGCCCCTGGTGGTCCGAGGACGTTCCCGCTGCACAGATTCATTCGCCTGAGCCTCCTACAGACAATGCACTTTGATTTATTGCGCTATCTGTAATAGCACCCGAGATATCACCAGATATATAATGGATTCTTCCCTGACCCTGAGTGTCCGGCCCCATGAGACGGTGGTTTTCTCGGCCCCTGGTGGTCCGAGGTCGTTCCCTCTGCACAGATTCATGCGCCAGGGCCTCCTACAGACAATGCACATTTATTTATTACGCTATCTGTAATAGCACCCGAGATACCACCAGATATATATTGGATCTTTCACTGACCCTGAGTGTCCGGCCCCATGAGACGGTGGTTTTCGCGGCCCCTGGTGGTTCGAGGTCGTTCCGGCTGCACAGATACATGCGCCAGGGCCTCCTACAGACAATTCACTTTGATTTATTGCGCTATCTGTAATAGCACCCGAGATATCACCAGATATATGTTGGATTTTCCCCTGACCCTGAGTGTCCGGCCCCATGAGGCTGTGGTTTTCTCGGCCCCTGGTGGTCCGAGGTCGTTCCCGTTGCACAGATTCATGCGCCAGGGCCTCCTGCAGATAATTCACTTTGGTTTATTGCGCTATCTCTAATAGCACCCGAGATATCACCAGATATATATTGGATTTTCCCCTGACCCTGAGCGTCCGGCCCCATGAGACTGTGGTTTTCTCGGCCTCTGGTGGTCCGAGGTCGTTCCCGCTACACAGATTCATGCGCCAGGGCCTCCTACAGACAATGCACTCTGATTTATTGCGCTATCTGTAATAGCACCCGAGATATCACCAGATATATATTGGATTTTTCCCCGACCCTGGGTGTCCGGCCCCATGAGACGGTGGTTATCTCGGACCCTGGTAATCCGAGGTCGTTCCCGCTGCACAGATTCATGCGCCAGGGCCTCCTGCAGATAATTCACTTTGGTTTATTGCGCTATCTCTAATAGCACCCGAGATATCACCAGATATATGATAGATTTTTCCCTGACCCTGAGTGTCCGGCCCCATGAGACGGTGGTTTTCTCGGCCCCTGGTGGTCCGAGGTCGTTCCCGCTGCACAGATTCATGCGCCAGGGCCTCCTACAGACAATGCACTTTGATTTATTGCGCTATCTGTAATAGCACCCGAGATATCACCAGATATATATTGGATTTTCCCCTGACCCTGAGTGTCCGGCCCCGTGAGTCGGTGTTTTTCTCGGCCCCTGGTGGTCCGAGGTCGTTCCCGCTACCCGGATTCATGCGCCAGGGCCTCCTACAGACAATGCACTTTGGTTTATTGCGCTATCTCTAATAGCACCCGAGATATCACCAGATATTTGCTGGATTTTTACATGACCTTGGGTGACGGATTCCGAATATCTGTAATTTTCTCGGCCACTGGTGGTCCGAGGTCGTTCCTGCGGCACAGATTCATTCGCAAGGGCCTCCTACAGACAATGCACTTTGGTTTATTGCGCTATCTGTAATAGCACCCGAGATATCACCAGATATATATTGGATTTTCCCCTGACCCTGAGTGTCCGGCCCCATGAGACTGTGGTTTTCTCGGCCCCTGGTGGTCCGAGGTCGTTCCCGCTGCACAGATTCATTCGCCTGGGCCTCCTACAGACAATGCACTTTGATTTATTGCGCTATCTGTAATAGCACCCGAGATATCACCAGATATATATTGGATTTTTCCCTGACCCTGAGTGTCCGGCTCCATGAGACGGTGATTTTCTCGGTCCCTGGTGGTCCGAGGTCGTTCCCGCTGCCCAGATTCATGCGCCAGGGCCTCCTACAGACAATGCACTTTGGGTTATTAGGCTATCTGTAATAGCACCCGAGATATCACCAGATATATGCTGGATTTTTACATGACCTTGGGTGACGGATTCCGAATATCTGTAATTTTCTCGGCCCCTGGTGGTCCGAGGTCGTTTCCGCTGCACAGATTCATTCGCCTGGGCCTCCTACAGACAATGCACTTTGGTTTATTGCGCTATCTCTTATAGCACCCGAGATATCACCAGATATTTGCTGGATTTTTACATGACCTTGGGTGACGGATTCCGAATATCTGTAATTTTCTCGGCCACTGGTGGTCCGAGGTCGTTCCTGCGGTACAGATTCATTCGCAAGAGCCTCCTACAGACAATGCACTTTGGTTTATTGCGCTATCTGTAATAGCACCCGAGATATCACCAGATATATATTGGATTTTCCCCTGACCCTGAGTGTCCGGCCCCATGAGACTGTGGTTTTCTCGGCCCCTGGTGGTCCGAGGTCGTTCCCGCTGCACAGATTCATGCTCCAGGGCCTCCTACAGACAATGCACTTTGATTTATTGCGCTATCTGTAATAGCACCCGAGATATCACCAGATATATATTGGATTCTTCCCTGACCCTGAGTGTCCGGCCCCATGAGACGGTGGTTTTCTCGGCCCCTGGTGGTCCGAGGTCGTTCCCGCTGCACAGATTCATGCGCCGGGGCCCAATACAGACAATGCACTTTGATTTCTCGGGCTATCTGTAATAGCACCCGAGATATCACCAGATATATATTGGATTTTTCCCTGGCCCAGAGTGTCCGGCCCCCTCGAGACGGTGCTTTCCTCGGCCCCTGGTGGTCCGAGGTCGTTCCCGCTGCACAGCTTCAGGCGCCAGGGCCTCCTGCAGATAACTCACTTTGGTTTATTGCGCTATCTCTAATAGCACCCGAGATATCACCAGATATATATTGGATTTTTCCCTGACCCTGAGTGTCCGGCCCCATGAGACGGTGGTTTTCTCGGCCCCTGGTGGTCCGAGGTCGTTCCCGCTGCACAGATTCATGCGCAAGGGCCTCCTGCAGATAATTCACTTTGGTTTATTGCGCTATCTCTAATAGCACCCGAGATATCACCAGGTATATATTGGATTTTTCCCTGACCCTGAGTGTCCGACCCCATGAGACTGTGGTTTTCTCGGCCCCTGGTGGTCCGAGGTCGTTCCCTCTGCACAGGTTCATGCTCCAGGGCCTCCTACAGACAATGCACATTTATTTATTACGCAATCTGTAATAGCACCCGAGATACCACCAGATATATATTGGATCTTTCACTGACCCTGAGTGTCCGGCCCCATGAGACGGTGGTTTTCGCGGCCCCTGGTGGTTCGAGGACGTTCCGGCTGCACAGATTCATGCGCCAGGGCGTCCTACAGACAATTCACTTTGATTTATTGCGCTATGTGTAATAGCACCCGAGATATCACCAGATATTTGTTGGATTTTCCCCTGACCCTGAGCGTCCGGACCCATGAGACTGTGGTTTTCTCGGCCTCTGGTGGTCCGAGGTCGTTCTCGCTACACAGATTCATGCGCCAGGGCCTCCTACAGACAATGCACTCTGATTTATTGCGCTATCTGTAATAGCACCCGAGATATCACCAGATATATATTGGATTTTTCCCTGACCCTGAGTGTCCGGCCCCATGAGACGGTGGTTTTCTCGGCCCCTGGTGGTCCGAGTTCGTTCCCGCTGCACAGATTCATGCGCCGGGGCCTAATACAGACAATGCACTTTGATTTCTTGGGCTATCTGTAATAGCACCCGAGATATCACCAGATATATGATAGATTTTTCCCTGACCCTGAGTGCCCGGCCCCATGAGACGGTGGTTTTCTCGGCCCCTGGTGGTCCGAGGTCGTTCCCGCTGCACAGAACCATGCGCCAGGGCCTCCTACAGACAATGCACTTTGATTTATTGCGCTATCTCTAATAGCACCCGAGATATCACCAGATATATATTGGATTTTCCCCAGACCCTGAGTGGCCGGCCCCATGAGACGGTGGTCTTCTCGGCCCCTGGTGGTCCAAGGTCGTTCCCGCTGCCCAGATTCATGCGCCACGGCTTCCTTCTGACAATGCACTTTGATTTATTGCGCTATCTGTAATAGCACCCGAGATATCACCAGATATATATTGGATATTTCCCTCACCCTGAGTGTCCAGCCCCATGAGACGGTGGTTTTCTCGGCCCCTGGTGGACCGAGGTCGTTCCCGCTGCACAGATTCATGCGCCAGGGCCTCCTGCAGATAATTCACTTTGATTTATCGCGCTATCTCAAATAGCACCCGAGATATCACCAGATATATGCTGGATTTTTACATGACCTTGGGTGACTGATTCCGAATATCTGTAATTTTCTCGGCCACTGGTGGTCCGAGGTCGTTCCCGCTGCACAGAACCATGCGCCAGTGCCTCCTACAGACAATGCACTTTGATTTATTGCGCTATCCGTAATAGCACCCGAGATATCACCAGATATATATTGGATTTTCCCCTGACCCTGAGTGTCCGGCCCCATGAGACTGTGGTTCTCTCGGACCCTAGTGGTCCGAGGTCGTTCCCGCTGCACAGATTCATGCGCCAGGGCCTCCTACAGACAACGCACCTTGATTTATTGCGCTATCTGTAATAGCACCCGAGATATCACCAGATATATATTGGATTTTCCCCTGACCCTGAGTGTCCGGCCCCATGAGACGGTGGTTTTCTCGGACCCTGGTGGTCCGAGGTCGTTCCCGCTGCACAGATTCATGCGCCAGGGCCTCCTACAGACAACGCACTTTGATTTATTGCGCTATCTGTAATAGCACCCGAGATATCACCAGATATATATTGGATTTTCCCCTGACCCTGAGTGTCCGGCCCCATGAGACTGTGGCTTTCTCGGCCCCTAGTAGTCCGAGGTCGTTCCCGCTGCACACATTCATGCGCCAGAGCCTCCTACAGACAACGCACTTTGATTTATTGCGCTATCTGTAATAGCACCCGAGATATCACCAGATATATATTGGATTTTTCCCCGACCCTGAGTGTCCGGCCCCATGAGACGGTGGTTTTCTTGGCCGCTGGTGGTCCGAGGTAGTTCCCGCTGGCCAGATTCATGCGCCAGGGCCTCCTACAGACAATGCATTTTGATTTATTGCGCTATCTCTAATAGCACCCGAGATATCACCAGATATATATTGGATTTTTCCCCGACCCTGAGTGGCCGGCCCCATGAGACGGTGGTCTTCTCGGCCCCTGGTGGTCCGAGGTCGTTCCCGCTGCCCAGATTCATGCGCCACGGCCTCCTACAGACAATGCACTTTGATTTATTGCGCTATCTGTAATAGCACCCGAGATATCACCAGATATATATTGGATATTTCCCTCACCCTGAGTGTCCAGCCCCATGAGACGGTGGTTTTCTCGGCCCCTGGTGGACCGAGGTCATTCCCGCTGCACAGATTCATGCGCGAGGGCCTCCTGCAGATAATTCACTTTGGTTTATTGCGCTATCTCTAATAGCACCTGAGATATCACCTGATATATATTGGATTTTCCCCTGACTCTGGGTGTCCGGCCCCATGAGACGGTGGTTTTCTCGGCCCCAGGTGGTCCGAGGACGCTCCCGCTTCCCAGATTCAGGCGCCAGGGCCTCCTGCAGATAACTCACTTGGTTTATTGCGCTATCTCTAATAGCACCCGAGATATCACCAGATATATATTGGATTTTCCCCTGACCCTGAGTGTCCGGCCTCATGAGACTGTGGTTTTCTCGTCCCCTAGTGGTCCGAGGTCGTTCCCGCTGCACAGATTCATGCGCCAGGGCCTTCTACAGACAATGCACTTTGATTTATTGCGCTATCTGTAATAGCACCCGAGATATCACCAGATATATATTGGATATTTCCCTCACCCTGAGTGTCCAGCCCCATGAGACGGTGGTTTTCTCGGCCCCTGGTGGACCGAGGTCATTCCCGCTGCACAGATTCATGCGCGAGGGCCTCCTGCAGATAATTCACTTTGGTTTATTGCGCTATCTCTAATAGCACCTGAGATATCACCTGATATATATTGGATTTTCCCCTGACTCTGGGTGTCCGGCCCCATGAGACGGTGGTTTTCTCGGCCCCAGGTGGTCCGAGGACGCTCCCGCTTCCCAGATTCAGGCGCCAGGGCCTCCTGCAGATAACTCACTTGGTTTATTGCGCTATCTCTAATAGCACCCGAGATATCACCAGATATATATTGGATTTTCCCCTGACCCTGAGTGTCCGGCCTCATGAGACTGTGGTTTTCTCGTCCCCTAGTGGTCCGAGGTCGTTCCCGCTGCACAGATTCATGCGCCAGGGCCTTCTACAGACAACGCACTATGATTTATTGCGCTCTCTGTAATAGCACCCGAGATATCACCAGATATATATTGGATTTTCCCCTGACCCTGAGTGTCCGGCCACATGAGACGGTGGTTTTCTCGGCCCCTGGTGGTCCTAGGTCGTGCCCGCTGCACAGATGCATGCGCCAGGGCCTCCTGCAGATAATTCCCTTTGGCTTATTGCGCTATCTCTAATAGCACCCGAGATATCACCAGATATATGCTGGATTTTTACATGACCTTGGGTGACGGATTCCGAATATCAGTAATTTTCTCGGCCCCTGTTGGTCCGAGGTCGTTCCTGCTGCACAGATTCATTCGCCAGTGCCTCCTACAGACAATGCACTTTGATTTATTGCGCTATCTGTAATAGCACCCGAGATATCACCAGATATATATTGGATTTTCCCCTGACCCTGAGTGTCCGGCCCCATGAGACGGTGGTTTTCTCGGACCCTGGTGGTCCGAGGTAGTTCCCGCTGGCCAGATTCATGCGACAGGGCCTCCTGCAGATAATTCCCTTTGGCTTATTGCGCTATCTGTAATAGCACCCGAGATATCACCAGATATATATTGGATTTTCCCCTGACCCTGAGTGTCCGGCCCCATGAGACTGTGGCTTTCTCGGCCCCTAGTAGTCCGAGGTCGTTCCCGCTGCACACATTCATGCGCCAGAGCCTCCTACAGACAACGCACTTTGATTTATTGCGCTATCTGTAATAGCACCCGAGATATCACCAGATATATATTGGATTTTCCCCTGACCCTGAGTGGCCGGCCCCATGAGACGGTGGTCTTCTCGGCCCCTGGTGGTCCGAGGTCGTTCCCGCTGCCCAGATTCATGCGCCACGGCCTCCTACAGACAATGCACTTTGATTTATTGCGCTATCTGTAATAGCACCCGAGATATCACCAGATATATATTGGATATTTCCCTCACCCTGAGTGTCCAGCCCCATGAGACGGTGGTTTTCTCGGCCCCTGGTGGACCGAGGTCATTCCCGCTGCACAGATTCATGCGCGAGGGCCTCCTGCAGATAATTCACTTTGGTTTATTGCGCTATCTCTAATAGCACCTGAGATATCACCAGATATATATTGGATTTTCCCCTGACTCTGGGTGTCCGGCCCCTTGAGACGGTGGTTTTCTCGGCCCCAGGTGGTCCGAGGACGCTCCCGCTTCCCAGATTCAGGCGCCAGGGCCTCCTGCAGATAACTCACTTGGTTTATTGCGCTATCTCTAATAGCACCCGAGATATCACCAGATATATATTGGATTTTCCCCTGAACCTGAGTGTCCGGCCCCATGAGACTGTGGTTTTCTCGGCCCGTAGTGGTCCGAGGTCGTTCCCGCTGCACACATTCATGCGCCAGAGCCTCCTACGGACAATGCACTTTGATTTATTGCGCTATCTGTAATAGCACCCGAGATATCAACGGATATATATTAGATTTTTCCCTGACCCTGAGTGTCCGGCCCCATGAGACGGTGGTTTACTCGGCCCCTGGTGGTCGGAGGTCGTTCCCGCTGCACAGATGCATGCACCAGGGCCTCCTGCAGATAATTCACTTTGATTTATTGCGCTATCAGTAATAGCACCCGAGATATCACCAGATATATATTGGATTTTCCACTGACACTGAGTGTCCGGCCCCATGAGACTGTGGTTTTCTCGGCCCCTAGTGGTCCGAGGTCGTTCCCGCTGCACAGATTCATGCGCCAGAGCCTCCTACAGACAACGCACTTTGATTTATTGCGCTATCTGTAATAGCACCCGAGATATCACCAGATATATATTGGATTTACCCCTGACCCTGAGTGTCCGGCCCCATGAGACGGTGGTTTTCTCGGACCCTGGTGGTCCGAGGTCGTTCCCGCTGCACAGATGCATGCGCCAGGGCCTCCTACAGACAACGCACTTTGATTTATTGCGCTATCTGTAATAGCACCCGAGATATCACCAGATATATATTGGATTTTCCACTGACCCTGAGTGTCCGGCCCCATGAGACTGTGGTTTTCTCGGCCCCTGGTGGTCCGAGGTCGTTCCCGCTGCACACATTCATGCGCCAGGGCCTCCTGCAGATAATTCACTTTGGTTTATTGCGCTATCTCTAATAGCACCCGAGATATCACCAGATATATATTGGATTTTTCCCTGACCCTGATTGTCCGGCCCCATGAGACGGTGGTTTCCTCGGCCCCTGGTGGTCCGAGGTCGTTCCCTCTGCACAGATTCATGCGCCAGGGCCTCCTACGGACAATGCACTTTGATTTATTGCGCTATCTCTAATAGCGCCCGAGATATCACCAGATATATATTGGATTTTTCCCTGACCCTGAGTGTCCGGCCCCATGAGACGGTGGTTTTCTCGGCCCCTGGTCGTCCGAGGTCGTTCCCGCTGCCCAGATTCATGCGCCAGGGGCTCCTACAGACAGTGCACTTTGATTTATTGCGCTATCTGTAATAGCACCCGAGAAAGCTCCATATATATGCTGGATTTTTACATGACTTTGGGTGGCGGATACCGAAAATCTGTAATTTTCTCGGCCTCTGGTGGTCCGAGGTCGTTCCCTCTGCACAGATTCATGCGGCAGGGCCTCCTGCAGATAATTCACTTTGGTTTATTGCGCTATCTCTAATAGCGCCCGAGATATCACCAGATATATATTGGATTTTTCCCTGACCCTGAGTGTCCGGCCCCATGAGACTGCGGTTTTCTCGGCCCCTGGTGGTCCGAGGTCGTTCCCGCTGCACACATTCATGCGCCAGGGCCTCCTGCAGATAATTCACTTTGATTTATTGTGCTATCTGTAATAGCACCCGAGATATCACCAGATATATATTGGATTTACCCGTGACCCTGAGTGTCCGGCCCCATGAGACGGTGGTTTACTCGGCCCCTGGTGGTCGGAGGTCGTTCCCGCTGCACAGATGCATGCACCAGGGCCTCCTGCAGATAATTCACTTTGGTTTACTGCGCTATCTCTAATAGCACCCGAGATATCACCAGATATATATTGGATTTTTCCCTGACCCTGAGTGTCCGGCCCCATGAGACGGTGGTTTTCTCGGCCCCTGGTGGTCCGAGGTCGTTCCCGCTGCACAGATTCATGCGCCAGGGCCTCCTACAGACAACGCACTTTGATTTATTGCGCTATCTGTAATAGCACCCGAGATATCACCAGATATATATTGGATTTTCCCCTGACCCGGAGTGTCCGGCCCCATGAGACGGTGGTTTTCTCGTACCCTGGTGGTCCGAGGTCGTTCCCGCTGCACAGATTCATGCGCCAGGGCCTCCTACAGACAACGCACTTTGATTTATTGCGCTATCTGTAATAGCACCCGAGATATCACCAGATATATATTGGATTTTCCCCTGACCCTGAGTGTCCGGCCCCATGAGACTGTGGTTTTCTCGGCCCCTAGTGGTCCGAGGTCGTTCCAGCTGCACAGATTCATGCGCCAGAGCCTCCTACAGACAACGCACTTTGATTTATTGCGCTATCTGTAATAGCACCCGAGATATCACCAGATATATTTTGGATTTTCCCCTGACCCTGTGTGTCCGGCCCCATGAGACGGTGGTTTTCTCGGCCCCTGGTGGTCCTAGGTCGTTCCCGCTGCACAGATGCTTGCGCCAGGGCCTCCTGCAGATAATTCCCTTTGGCTTATTGCGCTATCTCTAATAGCAGCCGAGATATCACCAGATATATATTGGATTTTCCCCTGACCCTGAGTGGCCGGCCCCATGAGACGGTGGTCTTCTCGGCCCCTGGTGGTCCGAGGTCGTTCCCGCTGCCCAGATTCATGCGCCAGTGCCTCCTACAGACAATGCACTTTGATTTATTGCTCTATCTCTAATAGCACCCGAGATATCACCAGATATATATTGGATTTTCCCCAGACCCTGAGTGGCCGGCCCCATGAGACGGTGGTCTTCTCGGCCCATGGTGGACCGAGGTCGTTCCCGCTGCCCAGATTCATGCGCCACGGCCTCCTACTGACAATGCACTTTGATTTATTGCGCTATCTGTAATAGCACCCGAGATATCACCAGATATATATTGGATATTTCCCTCACCCTGAGTGTCCAGCCCCATGAGACGGTGGTTTTCTCGGCCCCTGGTGGACCGAGGTCGTTCCCGCTGCACAGATTCATGCGCCAGGGCCTCTTGCAGATAATTCACTTTGGTTTATTGCCTTATCTCTAATAGCGCCCGAGATATCACCAGATATATATTGGATTTTCCCCTGACCCTGAGTGTCCGACCCCATGAGACTGTGGTTTTCTCGGCCCCTAGTGGTCTGAGGTCGTTCCCGCTGCACAGATTCATGCGCCAGGGCCTCCTACAGACAACGCACTTTGATTTATTGCGCTATCTGTAATAGCACCCGAGATATCACCAGATATATATTGGATTTTCCCCTGACCCTGAGTGTCCGGCCCCATGAGACCGTGGTTTTCTCGGCCCCTGGTGGTCCTAGGTCGTTCCCGCTGCACAGATGCTTGCGCCAGGGCCTCCTGCAGATAATTCCCTTTGGCTTATTGCGCTATCTCTAATAGCAGCCGAGATATCACCAGATATATATTGGATTTTCCCCTGACCCTGAGTGGCCGGCCCCATGAGACGGTGGTTTTCTTGGCCGCTGGTGGTCCGAGGTAGTTCCCGCTGGCCAGATTCATGCGCCAGGGCCTCCTACAGACAATGCATTTTGATTTATTGCGCTATCTCTAATAGCACCCGAGATATCACCAGATATATATTGGATTTTTCCCCGACCCTGAGTGGCCGGCCCCATGAGACGGTGGTCTTCTCGGCCCCTGGTGGTCCGAGGTCGTTCCCGCTGCCCAGATTCATGCGCCACGGCCTCCTACAGACAATGCACTTTGATTTATTGCGCTATCTGTAATAGCACCCGAGATATCACCAGATATATATTGGATATTTCCCTCACCCTGAGTGTCCAGCCCCATGAGACGGTGGTTTTCTCGGCCCCTGGTGGACCGAGGTCATTCCCGCTGCACAGATTCATGCGCGAGGGCCTCCTGCAGATAATTCACTTTGGTTTATTGCGCTATCTCTAATAGCACCTGAGATATCACCAGATATATATTGGATTTTCCCCTGACTCTGGGTGTCCGGCCCCATGAGACGGTGGTTTTCTCGGCCCCAGGTGGTCCGAGGACGCTCCCGCTTCCCAGATTCAGGCGCCAGGGCCTCCTGCAGATAACTCACTTGGTTTATTGCGCTATCTCTAATAGCACCCGAGATATCACCAGATATATATTGGATTTTCCCCTGACCCTGAGTGTCCGGCCCCATGAGACTGTGGTTTTCTCGTCCCCTAGTGGTCCGAGGTCGTTCCCGCTGCACAGATTCATGCGCCAGGGCCTTCTACAGACAACGCACTATGATTTATTGCGCTCTCTGTAATAGCACCCGAGATATCACCAGATATATATTGGATTTTCCCCTGACCCTGAGTGTCCGGCCACATGAGACGGTGGTTTTCTCGGCCCCTGGTGGTCCTAGGTCGTGCCCGCTGCACAGATGCATGCGCCAGGGCCTCCTGCAGATAATTCCCTTTGGCTTATTGCGCTATCTCTAATAGCACCCGAGATATCACCAGATATATGCTGGATTTTTACATGACCTTGGGTGACGGATTCCGAATATCAGTAATTTTCTCGGCCCCTGTTGGTCCGAGGTCGTTCCTGCTGCACAGATTCATTCGCCAGTGCCTCCTACAGACAATGCACTTTGATTTATTGCGCTATCTGTAATAGCACCCGAGATATCACCAGATATATATTGGATTTTCCCCTGACCCTGAGTGTCCGGCCCCATGAGACTGTGGCTTTCTCGGCCCCTAGTAGTCCGAGGTCGTTCCCGCTGCACACATTCATGCGCCAGAGCCTCCTACAGACAACGCACTTTGATTTATTGCGCTATCTGTAATAGCACCCGAGATATCACCAGATATATATTGGATTTTCCCCTGACCCTGAGTGTCCGGCTCCATGAGACGGTGGTTTTCTCGGCCCCTGGTGGTCCTATGTCGTTCCCGCTGCACAGATGCATGCGCCAGGGCCTCCTGCAGATAATTCCCTTTGGCTTATTGCGCTATCTCTAATAGCACCCGAGATATCACCAGATATATATTGGATTTTCCCCTGACCCTGAGTGGCCGGCCCCATGAGACGGTGGTCTTCTCGGCCCCTGGTGGTCCGAGGTCGTTCCCGCTGCCCAGATTCATGCGCCACGGCCTCCTACAGACAATGCACTTTGATTTATTGCGCTATCTGTAATAGCACCCGAGATATCACCAGATATATATTGGATATTTCCCTCACCCTGAGTGTCCAGCCCCATGAGACGGTGGTTTTCTCGGCCCCTGGTGGACCGAGGTCATTCCCGCTGCACAGATTCATGCGCGAGGGCCTCCTGCAGATAATTCACTTTGGTTTATTGCGCTGTCTCTAATAGCACCTGAGATATCACCAGATATATATTGGATTTTCCCCTGACTCTGGGTGTCCGGCCCCTTGAGACGGTGGTTTTCTCGGCCCCAGGTGGTCCGAGGACGCTCCCGCTTCCCAGATTCAGGCGCCAGGGCCTCCTGCAGATAACTCACTTGGTTTATTGCGCTATCTCTAATAGCACCCGAGATATCACCAGATATATATTGGATTTTCCCCTGACCCTGAGTGTCCGGCCCCATGAGACTGTGGTTTTCTCGGCCCGTAGTGGTCCGAGGTCGTTCCCGCTGCACACATTCATGCGCCAGAGCCTCCTACGGACAATGCACTTTGATTTATTGCGCTATCTGTAATAGCACCCGAGATATCACCGGATATATATTAGATTTTTCCCTGACCCTGAGTGTCCGGCCCCATGAGACGGTGGTTTACTCGGCCCCTGGTGGTCGGAGGTCGTTCCCGCTGCACAGATGCATGCACCAGGGCCTCCTGCAGATAATTCACTTTGATTTATTGCGCTATCAGTAATAGCACCCGAGATATCACCAGATATATATTGGATTTTCCACTGACCCTGAGTGTCCGGCCCCATGAGACTGTGGTTTTCTCGGCCCCTAGTGGTCCGAGGTCGTTCCCGCTGCACAGAATCATGCGCCAGAGCCTCCTACAGACAACGCACTTTGATTTATTGCGCTATCTGTAATAGCACCCGAGATATCACCAGATATATATTGGATTTACCCCTGACCCTGAGTGTCCGGCCCCATGAGACGGTGGTTTTCTCGGACCCTGGTGGTCCGAGGTCGTTCCCGCTTCACAGATTCATGCGCCAGGGCCTCCTACAGACAACGCACTTTGATTTATTGCGCTATCTGTAATAGCACCCGAGATATCACCAGATATATATTGGATTTTCCACTGACCCTGAGTGTCCGGCCCCATGAGACTGTGGTTTTCTCGGCCCCTAGTGGTCCGAGGTCGTTCCCGCTGCACAGATTCATGCGCCAGAGCCTCCTACAGACAACGCACTTTGATTTATTGCGCTATCTGTAATAGCACCCGAGATATCACAAGATATATATTGGATTTTTCCCTGACCCTGAGTGTCCGGCCCCATGAGACTGTGGTTTTCTCGGCCCCTGGTGGTCCGAGGTCGTTCCCGCTGCACAGATTCATGCGCCAGGGCCTCCTACAGACAACGCACTTTGATTTATTGCGCTATCTGTAATAGCACCCGAGATATCACCAGATATATATTGGATTTTCCCCTGACCCGGAGTGTCCGGCCCCATGAGACGGTGGTTTTCTCGGACCCTGGTGGTCCGAGGTCGTTCCCGCTGCACAGATTCATGCGCCAGGGCCTCCTACAGACAACGCACTTTGATTTATTGCGCTATCTGTAATAGCACCCGAGATATCACCAGATATATATTGGATTTTCCCCTGACCCTGAGTGTCCGGCCCCATGAGACTGTGGTTTTCTCGGCCCCTAGTGGTCCGAGGTCGTTCCCGCTGCACAGATTCATGCGCCAGAGCCTCCTACAGACAACGCACTTTGATTTATTGCGCTATCTGTAATAGCACCCGAGATATCACCAGATATATTTTGGATTTTCCCCTGACCCTGTGTGTCCGGCCCCATGAGACGGTGGTTTTCTCGGCCCCTGGTGGTCCTAGGTCGTTCCCGCTGCACAGATGCTTGCGCCAGGGCCTCCTGCAGATAATTCCCTTTGGCTTATTGCGCTATCTCTAATAGCAGCCGAGATATCACCAGATATATATTGGATTTTCCCCTGACCCTGAGTGGCCGGCCCCATGAGACGGTGGTCTTCTCGGCCCCTGGTGGTCCGAGGTCGTTCCCGCTGCCCAGATTCATGCGCCAGTGCCTCCTACAGACAATGCACTTTGATTTATTGCTCTATCTCTAATAGCACCCGAGATATCACCAGATATATATTGGATTTTCCCCAGACCCTGAGTGGCCGGCCCCATGAGACGGTGGTCTTCTCGGCCCATGGTGGACCGAGGTCGTTCCCGCTGCCCAGATTCATGCGCCACGGCCTCCTACTGACAATGCACTTTGATTTATTGCGCTATCTGTAATAGCACCCGAGATATCACCAGATATATATTGGATATTTCCCTCACCCTGAGTGTCCAGCCCCATGAGACGGTGGTTTTCTCGGCCCCTGGTGGACCGAGGTCGTTCCCGCTGCACAGATTCATGCGCCAGGGCCTCTTGCAGATAATTCACTTTGGTTTATTGCGCTATCTCTAATAGCGCCCGAGATATCACCAGATATATATTGGATTTTCCCCTGACCCTGAGTGTCCGGCCCCATGAGACTGTGGTTTTCTCGGCCCCTAGTGGTCCGAGGTCGTTCCCGCTGCACAGATTCATGCGCCAGGGCCTCCTACAGACAACGCACTTTGATTTATTGCGCTATCTGTAATAGCACCCGAGATATCACCAGATATATATTGGATTTTCCCCTGACCCTGAGTGTCCGGCCCCATGAGACGGTGGTTTTCTCGGCCCCTGGTGGTCCTAGGTCGTTCCCGCTGCACAGATGCTTGCGCCAGGGCCTCCTGCAGATAATTCCCTTTGGCTTATTGCGCTATCTCTAATAGCACCCGAGATATCACCAGATATATATTGGATTTTCCCCTGACCCTGAGTGGCCGGCCCCATGAGACGGTGGTCTTCTCGGCCCCTGGTGGTCCGAGGTCGTTCCCGCTGCCCAGATTCATGCGCCACGGCCTCCTACAGACAATGCACTTTGATTTATTGCGCTATCAGTAATAGCACCCGAGATATCACCAGATATATATTGGATTTTCCCCTGACCCGGAGTGTCCGGCCCCATGAGACGGTGGTTTTCTCGGACCCTGGTGGTCCGAGGTCGTTCCCGCTGCACAGATTCATGCGCCAGGGCCTCCTACAGACAACGCACTTTGATTTATTGCGCTATCTGTAATAGCACCCGAGATATCACCAGATATATATTGGATTTTCCCCTGACCCTGAGTGTCCGGCCCCATGAGACTGTGGTTTTCTCGGCCCCTAGTGGTCCGAGGTCGTTCCCGCTGCACAGATTCATGCGCCAGAGCCTCCTACAGACAACGCACTTTGATTTATTGCGCTATCTGTAATAGCACCCGAGATATCACCAGATATATATTGGATTTACCCCTGACCCTGAGTGTCCGGCCCCATGAGACGGTGGTTTTCTCGGACCCTGGTGGTCCGAGGTCGTTCCCGCTGCACAGATTCATGCGCCAGGGCCTCCTACAGACAACGCACTTTGATTTATTGCGCTATCTGTAATAGCACCCGAGATATCACCAGATATATATTGGATTTTCCACTGACCCTGAGTGTCCGGCCCCATGAGACTGTGGTTTTCTCGGCCCCTAGTGGTCCGAGGTCGTTCCCGCTGCACAGATTCATGCGCCAGAGCCTCCTACAGACAACGCACTTTGATTTATTGCGCTATCTGTAATAGCACCCGAGATATCACAAGATATATATTGGATTTTTCCCTGACCCTGAGTGTCCGGCCCCATGAGACTGTGGTTTTCTCGGCCCCTGGTGGTCCGAGGTCGTTCCCGCTGCACACATTCATGCGCCAGGGCCTCCTGCAGATAATTCACTTTGGTTTATTGCGCTATCTCTAATAGCACCCGAGATATCACCAGATATATATTGGATTTTTCCCTGACCCTGAGTGTCCGGCCCCATGAGACGGTGGTTTTCTCGGCCCCTGGTGGTCCGAGGTCGTTCCCTCTGCACAGATTCATGCGCCAGGGCCTCCTACGGACAATGCACTTTGATTTATTGCGCTATCTCTAATAGCACCCGAGATATCACCAGATATATATTGGATTTTTCCCTGACCCTGAGTGTCCGGCCCCATGAGACGGTGGTTTTCTCGGCCCCTGGTCGTCCGAGGTCGTTCCCGCTGCCCAGATTCATGCGCCAGGGGCTCCTACAGACAGTGCACTTTGATTTATTGCGCTATCTGTAATAGCACCCGAGAAAGCTCCATATATATGCTGGATTTTTACATGACTTTGGGTGGCGGATACCGAAAATCTGTAATTTTCTCGGCCTCTGGTGGTCCGAGGTCGTTCCCTCTGCACAGATTCATGCGGCAGGGCCTCCTGCAGATAATTCACTTTGGTTTATTGCGCTATCTCTAATAGCGCCCGAGATATCACCAGATATATATTGGATTTTTCCCTGACCCTGAGTGTCCGGCCCCATGAGACTGCGGTTTTCTCGGCCCCTGGTGGTCCGAGGTCGTTCCCGCTGCCCAGATTCATGCGCCAGTGCCTCCTACAGACAATGCACTTTGATTTATTGCGCTATCTGTAATAGCACCCGAGATATCACCAGATATATATTGGATTTACCCGTGACCCTGAGTGTCCGGCCCCATGAGACGGTGGTTTACTCGGCCCCTGGTGGTCGGAGGTCGTTCCCGCTGCACAGATGCATGCACCAGGGCCTCCTGCAGATAATTCACTTTGGTTTATTGCGCTATCTCTAATAGCACCCGAGATATCACCAGATATATATTGGATTTTTCCCTGACCCTGAGTGTCCGGCCCCATGAGACGGTGGTTTTCTCGGCCCCTGGTGGTCCGAGGTCGTTCCCTCTGCACAGATTCATGCGCCAGGGCCTCCTACGGACAATGCACTTTGATTTATTGCGCTATCTGTAATAGAACCCGAGATATCACCAGATATATATTGGATTTTCCCCTGACCCTGAGTGTCCGGCCCCATGAGACTGTGGTTTTCTCGGCCCCTAGTGGTCCGAGGTCGTTCCCGCTGCACAGATTCATGCGCCAGGGCCTCCTACAGACAACGCACTTTGATTTATTGCGCTATCTGTAATAGCACCCGAGATATCACCAGATATATATTGGATTTTCCCCTGACCCGGAGTGTCCGGCCCCATGAGACGGTGGTTTTCTCGGCCCCTGGTGGTCCTAGGTCGTTCCCGCTGCACAGATGCTTGCGCCAGGGCCTCCTGCAGATAATTCCCTTTGGCTTATTGCGCTATCTCTAATAGCAGCCGAGATATCACCAGATATATATTGGATTTTCCCCTGACCCTGAGTGGCCGGCCCCATGAGACGGTGGTCTTCTCGGCCCCTGGTGGTCCGAGGTCGTTCCCGCTGCCCAGATTCATGCGCCAGTGCCTCCTACAGACAATGCACTTTGATTTATTGCTCTATCTCTAATAGCACCCGAGATATCACCAGATATATATTGGATTTTCCCCAGACCCTGAGTGGCCGGCCCCATGAGACGGTGGTCTTCTCGGCCCATGGTGGACCGAGGTCGTTCCCGCTGCCCAGATTCATGCGCCACGGCCTCCTACTGACAATGCACTTTGATTTATTGCGCTATCTGTAATAGCACCCGAGATATCACCAGATATATATTGGATATTTCCCTCACCCTGAGTATCCAGCCCCATGAGACGGTGGTTTTCTCGGCCCCTGGTGGACCGAGGTCGTTCCCGCTGCACAGATTCATGCGCCAGGGCCTCTTGCAGATAATTCACTTTGGTTTATTGCGCTATCTCTAATAGCGCCCGAGATATCACCAGATATATATTGGATTTTCCCCTGACCCTGAGTGTCCGGCCCCATGAGACTGTGGTTTTCTCGGCCCCTAGTGGTCCGAGGTCGTTCCCGCTGCACAGATTCATGCGCCAGGGCCTCCTACAGACAACGCACTTTGATTTATTGCGCTATCTGTAATAGCACCCGAGATATCACCAGATATATATTGGATTTTCCCCTGACCCTGAGTGTCCGGCCCCATGAGACGGTGGTTTTCTCGGCCCCTGGTGGTCCTAGGTCGTTCCCGCTGCACAGATGCTTGCGCCAGGGCCTCCTGCAGATAATTCCCTTTGGCTTATTGCGCTATCTCTAATAGCACCCGAGATATCACCAGATATATATTGGATTTTCCCCTGACCCTGAGTGGCCGGCCCCATGAGACGGTGGTCTTCTCGGCCCCTGGTGGTCCGAGGTCGTTCCCGCTGCCCAGATTCATGCGCCACGGCCTCCTACAGACAATGCACTTTGATTTATTGCGCTATCAGTAATAGCACCCGAGATATCACCAGATATATATTGGATATTTCCCTCACCCTGAGTGTCCAGCCCCATGAGACGGTGGTTTTCTCGGACCCTGGTGGTCCGAGGTCGTTCCCGCTGCACAGATTCATGCGCCAGGGCCTCCTACAGACAACGCACTTTGATTTATTGCGCTATCTGTAATAGCACCCGAGATATCACCAGATATATATTGGATTTTCCACTGACCCTGAGTGTCCGGCCCCATGAGACTGTGGTTTTCTCGGCCCCTAGTGGTCCGAGGTCGTTCCCGCTGCACAGATTCATGCGCCAGAGCCTCCTACAGACAACGCACTTTGATTTATTGCGCTATCTGTAATAGCACCCGAGATATCACAAGATATATATTGGATTTTTCCCTGACCCTGAGTGTCCGGCCCCATGAGACTGTGGTTTTCTCGGCCCCTGGTGGTCCGAGGTCGTTCCCGCTGCACACATTCATGCGCCAGGGCCTCCTGCAGATAATTCACTTTGATTTATCGCGCTATCTCTAATAGCACCCGAGATATCACCAGATATATGCTGGATTTTTGCATGACCTTGGGTGACGGATTCCGAATATCTGTAATTTTCTCGGCCACTGGTGGTCCGAGGTCGTTCCTGCTGCACAGATTCATTCGCCAGTGCCTCCTACAGACAATGCACTTTGATTTATTGCGCTGTCCGTAATAGCACCCGAGATATCACCACATATATATTGGATTTACCCCTGACCCTGAGTGTCCGGCCCCATGAGACGGTGGTTTACTCGGCCCCTGGTGGTCGGAGGTCGTTCCCGCTGCACAGATGCATGCACCAGGGCCTCCTGCAGATAATTCACTTTGGTTTATTGCGCTATCTCTAATAGCACCCGAGATATCACCAGATATATATTGGATTTTTCCCTGACCCTGAGTGTCCGGCCCCATGAGACGGTGGTTTTCTCGGCCCCTGGTGGTCCGAGGTAGTTCCCTCTGCACAGATTCATGCGCCAGGGCCTCCTACGGACAATGCACTTTGATTTATTGCGCTATCTGTAATAGAACCCGAGATATCACCAGATATATATTGGATTTTCCCCTGACCCTGAGTGTCCGGCCCCATGAGACTGTGGTTTTCTCGGCCCCTAGTGGTCCGAGGTCGTTCCCGCTGCACAGATTCATGCGCCAGGGCCTCCTACAGACAACGCACTTTGATTTATTGCGCTATCTGTAATAGCACCCGAGATATCACCAGATATATATTGGATTTTCCCCTGACCCTGAGTGTCCGGCCCCATGAGACGGTGGTTTTCTCGGACCCTGGTGGTCCGAGGTCGTTCCCGCTGCACAGATTCATGCGCCAGGGCCTCCTACAGACAACGCACTTTGATTTATTGCGCTATCTGTAATAGCACCCGAGATATCACCAGATATATATTGGATTTTCCCCTGACCCTGAGTGTCCGGCCCCATGAGACTGTGGTTTTCTCGGCCCCTGGTGGTCCGAGGTCGTTCCCGCTGCCCAGATTCATGCGCCAGTGCCTCCTACAGACAATGCACTTTGATTTATTGCTCTATCTCTAATAGCACCCGAGATATCACCAGATATATATTGGATTTTCCCCAGACCCTGAGTGGCCGGCCCCATGAGACGGTGGTCTTCTCGGCCCATGGTGGACCGAGGTCGTTCCCGCTGCCCAGATTCATGCGCCACGGCCTCCTACTGACAATGCACTTTGATTTATTGCGCTATCTGTAATAGCACCCGAGATATCACCAGATATATATTGGATATTTCCCTCACCCTGAGTGTCCAGCCCCATGAGACGGTGGTTTTCTCGGCCCCTGGTGGACCGAGGTCGTTCCCGCTGCACAGATTCATGCGCCAGGGACTCCTGCAGATAATTCACTTTGGTTTATTGCGCTATCTCTAATAGCGCCCGAGATATCACCAGATATGTATTGGATTTTTCCCTGACCCTGAGTGTCCGGCCCCATGAGACTGCGGTTTTCTCGGCCCCTGGTGGTCCGAGGTCGTTCCCGCTGCACACATTCATGCGCCAGGGCCTCCTGCAGATAATTCACTTTGGTTTATTGCGCTATCTCTAATAACACACGAGATATCACCAGATATATATTGGATTTTGCCCTGACCCTGAGTGTCCGGCCCCATGAGACTGTGGTTTTCTCGGATCCTGGTGGTCCGAGGTCGTTGCCGTTGCACAGATTCATGCGCCAGGGCCTCCTGCAGATAATTCACTTCGGTTTATTGCGCTATCTCTAATAGTACCCGAGATATCACCAGATATATATTGGATTTTCCCCTGACCCTGAGTGTCCGGCCCCATGAGACTGTGGTTTTCTCGGCCCCTGGTGGTCCGAGGTCGTTCCCGCTGCACAGATTCATGCGCCAGGGCCTCCTACAGACAATGCACTTTGATTTATTGCGCTATCTCTAATAGCACCCAAGATATCACCAGATATATATAGGATTTTTCCCTGACCCTGACTGTCTGGCCCCATGAGACGGTGATTTTCTCGGCCCCTACGGGTCCGAGGTCGTTCCCGCTGCACAGATTCATGCGCCAGGGCCTCCTGCAGATAATTCACTTTGGTTTATTGCGCTATCTCTAACAGCACCCAAGATATCACCAGATATATATTGGATTTATCCCTGACCCTCAGTGTCCGGCCCCATGAGACTGTGGTTTTTTCGGCCCCTGGTGGTCCGAGGTCGTTCCCGTTGCACAGATTCATGCGCCAGGGCCTCCTACAGACAATGCACTTTGATTTATTGCGCTATCTGTAATAGCACCCGAGATATCACCAGATATATATTGGATATTTCCCTCACCCTGAGTGTCCAGCCCCATGAGACGGTGGTTTTCTCGACCCTGGTGGACCGAGGTCGTTCCCGCTGCACAGATTCATGGGCCAGGGCCTCCTGCAGATAATTCACTTTGATTTATCGCGCTATCTGGAATAGCACCCGAGATATCACCAGATATATATAGGATATTTCCCTCACCCTGAGTGTCCAGCCCCATGAGACGGTGGTTTTCTCGGCCCCTGGTGGACCGAGGTCGTTCCCGCTGCACAGATTCATGCGCCAGGGCCTCCTGCAGATAATTCGCTTTGGTTTATTTCGCTATCTGTAATAGGAACCGAGATATCACCAGATATATATTGGATTTTCCCCAGACCCTGAGTGTCCGCCCCCATGAGACTGTAGTTTTCTCGGCCCCTGGTGGTCCGAGGTCGTTCCCGCTGCACAGGTTCATGCGCCAGGGCCTCCTACAGACAACGCACTTTGATTTATTGCGCTATCTCTAATAGCACCCGAGATATCACCAGATATATATTGGATTTTCCCCTGACCCTGAGTGTCCGGCCCCATGAGACGGTGGTTTTCTCGGCTCCTGGTGGTCCGAGGTCGTTCCCGCTGCACAGATTCATGCGCCAGGGCCTCCTGCAGATAATTCACTTTCGTTTATTGCGCTATCTGTAATAGCACCCGAGATATCACAAGATATATATTGGATTTTTCCCTGACCCTGAGTGTCCGGCCCCATGAGACTGTGGTTTTCTCGGCCCCTGGTGGTCCGAGGTCGTTCCCGCTGCACACATTCATGCGCCAGGGCCTCCTGCAGATAATTCACTTTGATTTATCGCGCTATCTCTAATAGCACCCGAGATATCACCAGATATATGCTGGATTTTTGCATGACCTTGGGTGACGGATTCCGAATATCTGTAATTTTCTCGGCCACTGGTGGTCCGAGGTCGTTCCTGCTGCACAGATTCATTCGCCAGTGCCTCCTACAGACAATGCACTTTGATTTATTGCGCTGTCCGTAATAGCACCCGAGATATCACCACATATATATTGGATTTACCCCTGACCCTGAGTGTCCGGCCCCATGAGACGGTGGTTTACTCGGCCCCTGGTGGTCGGAGGTCGTTCCCGCTGCACAGATGCATGCACCAGGGCCTCCTGCAGATAATTCACTTTGGTTTATTGCGCTATCTCTAATAGCACCCGAGATATCACCAGATATATATTGGATTTTTCCCTGACCCTGAGTGTCCGGCCCCATGAGACGGTGGTTTTCTCGGCCCCTGGTGGTCCGAGGTAGTTCCCTCTGCACAGATTCATGCGCCAGGGCCTCCTACGGACAATGCACTTTGATTTATTGCGCTATCTGTAATAGAACCCGAGATATCACCAGATATATATTGGATTTTCCCCTGACCCTGAGTGTCCGGCCCCATGAGACTGTGGTTTTCTCGGCCCCTAGTGGTCCGAGGTCGTTCCCGCTGCACAGATTCATGCGCCAGGGCCTCCTACAGACAACGCACTTTGATTTATTGCGCTATCTGTAATAGCACCCGAGATATCACCAGATATATATTGGATTTTCCCCTGACCCTGAGTGTCCGGCCCCATGAGACGGTGGTTTTCTCGGACCCTGGTGGTCCGAGGTCGTTCCCGCTGCACAGATTCATGCGCCAGGGCCTCCTACAGACAACGCACTTTGATTTATTGCGCTATCTGTAATAGCACCCGAGATATCACCAGATATATATTGGATTTTCCCCTGACCCTGAGTGTCCGGCCCCATGAGACTGTGGTTTTCTCGGCCCCTGGTGGTCCGAGGTCGTTCCCGCTGCCCAGATTCATGCGCCAGTGCCTCCTACAGACAATGCACTTTGATTTATTGCTCTATCTCTAATAGCACCCGAGATATCACCAGATATATATTGGATTTTCCCCAGACCCTGAGTGGCCGGCCCCATGAGACGGTGGTCTTCTCGGCCCATGGTGGACCGAGGTCGTTCCCGCTGCCCAGATTCATGCGCCACGGCCTCCTACTGACAATGCACTTTGATTTATTGCGCTATCTGTAATAGCACCCGAGATATCACCAGATATATATTGGATATTTCCCTCACCCTGAGTGTCCAGCCCCATGAGACGGTGGTTTTCTCGGCCCCTGGTGGACCGAGGTCGTTCCCGCTGCACAGATTCATGCGCCAGGGACTCCTGCAGATAATTCACTTTGGTTTATTGCGCTATCTCTAATAGCGCCCGAGATATCACCAGATATGTATTGGATTTTTCCCTGACCCTGAGTGTCCGGCCCCATGAGACTGCGGTTTTCTCGGCCCCTGGTGGTCCGAGGTCGTTCCCGCTGCACACATTCATGCGCCAGGGCCTCCTGCAGATAATTCACTTTGGTTTATTGCGCTATCTCTAATAACACACGAGATATCACCAGATATATATTGGATTTTGCCCTGACCCTGAGTGTCCGGCCCCATGAGACTGTGGTTTTCTCGGATCCTGGTGGTCCGAGGTCGTTGCCGTTGCACAGATTCATGCGCCAGGGCCTCCTGCAGATAATTCACTTCGGTTTATTGCGCTATCTCTAATAGTACCCGAGATATCACCAGATATATATTGGATTTTCCCCTGACCCTGAGTGTCCGGCCCCATGAGACTGTGGTTTTCTCGGCCCCTGGTGGTCCGAGGTCGTTCCCGCTGCACAGATTCATGCGCCAGGGCCTCCTACAGACAATGCACTTTGATTTATTGCGCTATCTCTAATAGCACCCAAGATATCACCAGATATATATAGGATTTTTCCCTGACCCTGACTGTCTGGCCCCATGAGACGGTGATTTTCTCGGCCCCTACGGGTCCGAGGTCGTTCCCGCTGCACAGATTCATGCGCCAGGGCCTCCTGCAGATAATTCACTTTGGTTTATTGCGCTATCTCTAACAGCACCCAAGATATCACCAGATATATATTGGATTTATCCCTGACCCTCAGTGTCCGGCCCCATGAGACTGTGGTTTTTTCGGCCCCTGGTGGTCCGAGGTCGTTCCCGTTGCACAGATTCATGCGCCAGGGCCTCCTACAGACAATGCACTTTGATTTATTGCGCTATCTGTAATAGCACCCGAGATATCACCAGATATATATTGGATATTTCCCTCACCCTGAGTGTCCAGCCCCATGAGACGGTGGTTTTCTCGACCCTGGTGGACCGAGGTCGTTCCCGCTGCACAGATTCATGGGCCAGGGCCTCCTGCAGATAATTCACTTTGATTTATCGCGCTATCTGGAATAGCACCCGAGATATCACCAGATATATATAGGATATTTCCCTCACCCTGAGTGTCCAGCCCCATGAGACGGTGGTTTTCTCGGCCCCTGGTGGACCGAGGTCGTTCCCGCTGCACAGATTCATGCGCCAGGGCCTCCTGCAGATAATTCGCTTTGGTTTATTTCGCTATCTGTAATAGGAACCGAGATATCACCAGATATATATTGGATTTTCCCCAGACCCTGAGTGTCCGCCCCCATGAGACTGTAGTTTTCTCGGCCCCTGGTGGTCCGAGGTCGTTCCCGCTGCACAGGTTCATGCGCCAGGGCCTCCTACAGACAACGCACTTTGATTTATTGCGCTATCTCTAATAGCACCCGAGATATCACCAGATATATATTGGATTTTCCCCTGACCCTGAGTGTCCGGCCCCATGAGACGGTGGTTTTCTCGGCTCCTGGTGGTCCGAGGTCGTTCCCGCTGCACAGATTCATGCGCCAGGGCCTCCTGCAGATAATTCACTTTCGTTTATTGCGCTATCTGTAATAGCACCCGAGATATCACAAGATATATATTGGATTTTTCCCTGACCCTGAGTGTCCGGCCCCATGAGACTGTGGTTTTCTCGGCCCCTGGTGGTCCGAGGTCGTTCCCGCTGCACACATTCATGCGCCAGGGCCTCCTGCAGATAATTCACTTTGATTTATCGCGCTATCTCTAATAGCACCCGAGATATCACCAGATATATGCTGGATTTTTGCATGACCTTGGGTGACGGATTCCGAATATCTGTAATTTTCTCGGCCACTGGTGGTCCGAGGTCGTTCCTGCTGCACAGATTCATTCGCCAGTGCCTCCTACAGACAATGCACTTTGATTTATTGCGCTGTCCGTAATAGCACCCGAGATATCACCACATATATATTGGATTTACCCCTGACCCTGAGTGTCCGGCCCCATGAGACGGTGGTTTACTCGGCCCCTGGTGGTCGGAGGTCGTTCCCGCTGCACAGATGCATGCACCAGGGCCTCCTGCAGATAATTCACTTTGGTTTATTGCGCTATCTCTAATAGCACCCGAGATATCACCAGATATATATTGGATTTTTCCCTGACCCTGAGTGTCCGGCCCCATGAGACGGTGGTTTTCTCGGCCCCTGGTGGTCCGAGGTAGTTCCCTCTGCACAGATTCATGCGCCAGGGCCTCCTACGGACAATGCACTTTGATTTATTGCGCTATCTGTAATAGAACCCGAGATATCACCAGATATATATTGGATTTTCCCCTGACCCTGAGTGTCCGGCCCCATGAGACTGTGGTTTTCTCGGCCCCTAGTGGTCCGAGGTCGTTCCCGCTGCACAGATTCATGCGCCAGGGCCTCCTACAGACAACGCACTTTGATTTATTGCGCTATCTGTAATAGCACCCGAGATATCACCAGATATATATTGGATTTTCCCCTGACCCTGAGTGTCCGGCCCCATGAGACGGTGGTTTTCTCGGACCCTGGTGGTCCGAGGTCGTTCCCGCTGCACAGATTCATGCGCCAGGGCCTCCTACAGACAACGCACTTTGATTTATTGCGCTATCTGTAATAGCACCCGAGATATCACCAGATATATATTGGATTTTCCCCTGACCCTGAGTGTCCGGCCCCATGAGACTGTGGTTTTCTCGGCCCCTGGTGGTCCGAGGTCGTTCCCGCTGCCCAGATTCATGCGCCAGTGCCTCCTACAGACAATGCACTTTGATTTATTGCTCTATCTCTAATAGCACCCGAGATATCACCAGATATATATTGGATTTTCCCCAGACCCTGAGTGGCCGGCCCCATGAGACGGTGGTCTTCTCGGCCCATGGTGGACCGAGGTCGTTCCCGCTGCCCAGATTCATGCGCCACGGCCTCCTACTGACAATGCACTTTGATTTATTGCGCTATCTGTAATAGCACCCGAGATATCACCAGATATATATTGGATATTTCCCTCACCCTGAGTGTCCAGCCCCATGAGACGGTGGTTTTCTCGGCCCCTGGTGGACCGAGGTCGTTCCCGCTGCACAGATTCATGCGCCAGGGACTCCTGCAGATAATTCACTTTGGTTTATTGCGCTATCTCTAATAGCGCCCGAGATATCACCAGATATGTATTGGATTTTTCCCTGACCCTGAGTGTCCGGCCCCATGAGACTGCGGTTTTCTCGGCCCCTGGTGGTCCGAGGTCGTTCCCGCTGCACACATTCATGCGCCAGGGCCTCCTGCAGATAATTCACTTTGGTTTATTGCGCTATCTCTAATAACACACGAGATATCACCAGATATATATTGGATTTTGCCCTGACCCTGAGTGTCCGGCCCCATGAGACTGTGGTTTTCTCGGATCCTGGTGGTCCGAGGTCGTTGCCGTTGCACAGATTCATGCGCCAGGGCCTCCTGCAGATAATTCACTTCGGTTTATTGCGCTATCTCTAATAGTACCCGAGATATCACCAGATATATATTGGATTTTCCCCTGACCCTGAGTGTCCGGCCCCATGAGACTGTGGTTTTCTCGGCCCCTGGTGGTCCGAGGTCGTTCCCGCTGCACAGATTCATGCGCCAGGGCCTCCTACAGACAATGCACTTTGATTTATTGCGCTATCTCTAATAGCACCCAAGATATCACCAGATATATATAGGATTTTTCCCTGACCCTGACTGTCTGGCCCCATGAGACGGTGATTTTCTCGGCCCCTACGGGTCCGAGGTCGTTCCCGCTGCACAGATTCATGCGCCAGGGCCTCCTGCAGATAATTCACTTTGGTTTATTGCGCTATCTCTAACAGCACCCAAGATATCACCAGATATATATTGGATTTATCCCTGACCCTCAGTGTCCGGCCCCATGAGACTGTGGTTTTTTCGGCCCCTGGTGGTCCGAGGTCGTTCCCGTTGCACAGATTCATGCGCCAGGGCCTCCTACAGACAATGCACTTTGATTTATTGCGCTATCTGTAATAGCACCCGAGATATCACCAGATATATATTGGATATTTCCCTCACCCTGAGTGTCCAGCCCCATGAGACGGTGGTTTTCTCGACCCTGGTGGACCGAGGTCGTTCCCGCTGCACAGATTCATGGGCCAGGGCCTCCTGCAGATAATTCACTTTGATTTATCGCGCTATCTGGAATAGCACCCGAGATATCACCAGATATATATAGGATATTTCCCTCACCCTGAGTGTCCAGCCCCATGAGACGGTGGTTTTCTCGGCCCCTGGTGGACCGAGGTCGTTCCCGCTGCACAGATTCATGCGCCAGGGCCTCCTGCAGATAATTCGCTTTGGTTTATTTCGCTATCTGTAATAGGAACCGAGATATCACCAGATATATATTGGATTTTCCCCAGACCCTGAGTGTCCGCCCCCATGAGACTGTAGTTTTCTCGGCCCCTGGTGGTCCGAGGTCGTTCCCGCTGCACAGGTTCATGCGCCAGGGCCTCCTACAGACAACGCACTTTGATTTATTGCGCTATCTCTAATAGCACCCGAGATATCACCAGATATATATTGGATTTTCCCCTGACCCTGAGTGTCCGGCCCCATGAGACGGTGGTTTTCTCGGCTCCTGGTGGTCCGAGGTCGTTCCCGCTGCACAGATTCATGCGCCAGGGCCTCCTGCAGATAATTCACTTTCGTTTATTGCGCTATCTCTAATAGCACCCGAGATATCACCAGATATATATTGGATTTTCCCCTGACTCTGAGTGTCCGGCCCCATGAGACGGTGGTTTTCTCGGCCCCTGGTGGTCCGAGGTCGTTCCCGCTTCCCATATTCATGCGCCAGAGCCTCCTGCAGATAATTCACTTTGGTTTATTGCGCTGTATCTAATAGCACCCGAGATATCACCAGATATATATTGGATTTTCCCCTGACCCTGAGTGTCCGGCCCCATGCGACTGTAGTTTTTTCGGACCCTGGTGGTCCAAGGTCGTTCCCGCTGCACAGATGCTTGCGCCAGGGCCTCCTGCAGATAATTCCCTTTGGCTTATTGCGCTATCTCTAATAGCACCCGAGATATCACCAGATATATATTGGATTTTCCCCTGACCCTGAGTGGCCGGCCCCATGAGACGGTGGTCTTCTCGGCCCCTGGTGGTCCGAGGTCGTTCCCGCTGCCCAGATTCATGCGCCACGGCCTCCTACAGACAATGCACTTTGATTTATTGCGCTATCAGTAATAGCACCCGAGATATCACCAGATATATATTGGATATTTCCCTCACCCTGAGTGTCTAGCCCCATGAGACGGTGGTTTTCTCGGACCCTGGTGGTCCGAGGTCGTTCCCGCTGCACAGATTCATGCGCCAGGGCCTCCTACAGACAACGCACTTTGATTTATTGCGCTATCTGTAATAGCACCCGAGATATCACCAGATATATATTGGATTTTCCACTGACCCTGAGTGTCCGGCCCCATGAGACTGTGGTTTTCTCGGCCCCTAGTGGTCCGAGGTCGTTCCCGCTGCACAGATTCATGCGCCAGAGCCTCCTACAGACAACGCACTTTGATTTATTGCGCTATCTGTAATAGCACCCGAGATATCACAAGATATATATTGGATTTTTCCCTGACCCTGAGTGTCCGGCCCCATGAGACTGTGGTTTTCTCGGCCCCTGGTGGTCCGAGGTCGTTCCCGCTGCACACATTCATGCGCCAGGGCCTCCTGCAGATAATTCACTTTGATTTATCGCGCTATCTCTAATAGCACCCGAGATATCACCAGATATATGCTGGATTTTTGCATGACCTTGGGTGACGGATTC
This sequence comes from Nomia melanderi, assembly GCF_051020985.1. Lineage (NCBI taxonomy): Eukaryota > Metazoa > Arthropoda > Insecta > Hymenoptera > Halictidae > Nomia > Nomia melanderi. The sequence goes on along the minus strand of NW_027475138.1, from coordinate 349,992 downwards.
CGAATATCTGTAATTTTCTCGGCCACTGGTGGTCCGAGGTCGTTCCTGCTGCACAGATTCATTCGCCAGTGCCTCCTACAGACAATGCACTTTGATTTATTGCGCTGTCCGTAATAGCACCCGAGATATCACCACATATATATTGGATTTACCCCTGACCCTGAGTGTCCGGCCCCATGAGACGGTGGTTTACTCGGCCCCTGGTGGTCGGAGGTCGTTCCCGCTGCACAGATGCATGCACCAGGGCCTCCTGCAGATAATTCACTTTGGCTTATTGCGCTATCTCTAATAGCACCCGAGATATCACCAGATATATATTGGATTTTTCCCTGACCCTGAGTGTCCGGCCCCATGAGACGGTGGTTTTCTCGGCCCCTGGTGGTCCGAGGTAGTTCCCTCTGCACAGATTCATGCGCCAGGGCCTCCTACGGACAATGCACTTTGATTTATTGCGCTATCTGTAATAGAACCCGAGATATCACCAGATATATATTGGATTTTCCCCTGACCCTGAGTGTCCGGCCCCATGAGACTGTGGTTTTCTCGGCCCCTAGTGGTCCGAGGTCGTTCCCGCTGCACAGATTCATGCGCCAGGGCCTCCTACAGACAACGCACTTTGATTTATTGCGCTATCTGTAATAGCACCCGAGATATCACCAGATATATATTGGATTTTCCCCTGACCCTGAGTGTCCGGCCCCATGAGACGGTGGTTTTCTCGGACCCTGGTGGTCCGAGGTCGTTCCCGCTGCACAGATTCATGCGCCAGGGCCTCCTACAGACAACGCACTTTGATTTATTGCGCTATCTGTAATAGCACCCGAGATATCACCAGATATATATTGGATTTTCCCCTGACCCTGAGTGTCCGGCCCCATGAGACTGTGGTTTTCTCGGCCCCTGGTGGTCCGAGGTCGTTCCCGCTGCACACATTCATGCGCCAGGGCCTCCTGCAGATAATTCACTTTGATTTATCGCGCTATCTCTAATAGCACCCGAGATATCACCAGATATATGCTGGATTTTTGCATGACCTTGGGTGACGGATTCCGAATATCTGTAATTTTCTCGGCCACTGGTGGTCCGAGGTCGTTCCTGCTGCACAGATTCATTCGCCAGTGCCTCCTACAGACAATGCACTTTGATTTATTGCGCTGTCCGTAATAGCACCCGAGATATCACCACATATATATTGGATTTACCCCTGACCCTGAGTGTCCGGCCCCATGAGACGGTGGTTTTCTCGGACCCTGGTGGTCCGAGGTCGTTCCCGCTGCACAGATTCATGCGCCAGGGCCTCCTACAGACAACGCACTTTGATTTATTGCGCTATCTGTAATAGCACCCGAGATATCACCAGATATATATTGGATTTTCCCCTGACCCTGAGTGTCCGGCCCCATGAGACTGTGGTTTTCTCGGCCCCTGGTGGTCCGAGGTCGTTCCCGCTGCACACATTCATGCGCCAGGGCCTCCTGCAGATAATTCACTTTGATTTATCGCGCTATCTCTAATAGCACCCGAGATATCACCAGATATATGCTGGATTTTTGCATGACCTTGGGTGACGGATTCCGAATATCTGTAATTTTCTCGGCCACTGGTGGTCCGAGGTCGTTCCTGCTGCACAGATTCATTCGCCAGTGCCTCCTACAGACAATGCACTTTGATTTATTGCGCTGTCCGTAATAGCACCCGAGATATCACCACATATATATTGGATTTACCCCTGACCCTGAGTGTCCGGCCCCATGAGACGGTGGTTTACTCGGCCCCTGGTGGTCGGAGGTCGTTCCCGCTGCACAGATGCATGCACCAGGGCCTCCTGCAGATAATTCACTTTGGTTTATTGCGCTATCTCTAATAGCACCCGAGATATCACCAGATATATATTGGATTTTTCCCTGACCCTGAGTGTCCGGCCCCATGAGACGGTGGTTTTCTCGGCCCCTGGTGGTCCGAGGTAGTTCCCTCTGCACAGATTCATGCGCCAGGGCCTCCTACGGACAATGCACTTTGATTTATTGCGCTATCTGTAATAGAACCCGAGATATCACCAGATATATATTGGATTTTCCCCTGACCCTGAGTGTCCGGCCCCATGAGACTGTGGTTTTCTCGGCCCCTAGTGGTCCGAGGTCGTTCCCGCTGCACAGATTCATGCGCCAGGGCCTCCTACAGACAACGCACTTTGATTTATTGCGCTATCTGTAATAGCACCCGAGATATCACCAGATATATATTGGATTTTCCCCTGACCCTGAGTGTCCGGCCCCATGAGACGGTGGTTTTCTCGGACCCTGGTGGTCCGAGGTCGTTCCCGCTGCACAGATTCATGCGCCAGGGCCTCCTACAGACAACGCACTTTGATTTATTGCGCTATCTGTAATAGCACCCGAGATATCACCAGATATATATTGGATTTTCCCCTGACCCTGAGTGTCCGGCCCCATGAGACTGTGGTTTTCTCGGCCCCTGGTGGTCGGAGGTCGTTCCCGCTGCCCAGATTCATGCGCCAGTGCCTCCTACAGACAATGCACTTTGATTTATTGCTCTATCTCTAATAGCACCCGAGATATCACCAGATATATATTGGATTTTCCCCAGACCCTGAGTGGCCGGCCCCATGAGACGGTGGTCTTCTCGGCCCATGGTGGACCGAGGTCGTTCCCGCTGCCCAGATTCATGCGCCACGGCCTCCTACTGACAATGCACTTTGATTTATTGCGCTATCTGTAATAGCACCCGAGATATCACCAGATATATATTGGATATTTCCCTCACCCTGAGTGTCCAGCCCCATGAGACGGTGGTTTTCTCGGCCCCTGGTGGACCGAGGTCGTTCCCGCTGCACAGATTCATGCGCCAGGGACTCCTGCAGATAATTCACTTTGGTTTATTGCGCTATCTCTAATAGCGCCCGAGATATCACCAGATATGTATTGGATTTTTCCCTGACCCTGAGTGTCCGGCCCCATGAGACTGCGGTTTTCTCGGCCCCTGGTGGTCCGAGGTCGTTCCCGCTGCACACATTCATGCGCCAGGGCCTCCTGCAGATAATTCACTTTGGTTTATTGCGCTATCTCTAATAACACACGAGATATCACCAGATATATATTGGATTTTGCCCTGACCCTGAGTGTCCGGCCCCATGAGACTGTGGTTTTCTCGGATCCTGGTGGTCCGAGGTCGTTGCCGTTGCACAGATTCATGCGCCAGGCCCTCCTGCAGATAATTCACTTCGGTTTATTGCGCTATCTCTAATAGTACCCGAGATATCACCAGATATATATTGGATTTTCCCCTGACCCTGAGTGTCCGGCCCCATGAGACTGTGGTTTTCTCGGCCCCTGGTGGTCCGAGGTCGTTCCCGCTGCACAGATTCATGCGCCAGGGCCTCCTACAGACAATGCACTTTGATTTATTGCGCTATCTCTAATAGCACCCAAGATATCACCAGATATATATAGGATTTTTCCCTGACCCTGACTGTCTGGCCCCATGAGACGGTGATTTTCTCGGCCCCTACGGGTCCGAGGTCGTTCCCGCTGCACAGATTCATGCGCCAGGGCCTCCTGCAGATAATTCACTTTGGTTTATTGCGCTATCTCTAACAGCACCCAAGATATCACCAGATATATATTGGATTTATCCCTGACCCTCAGTGTCCGGCCCCATGAGACTGTGGTTTTTTCGGCCCCTGGTGGTCCGAGGTCGTTCCCGTTGCACAGATTCATGCGCCAGGGCCTCCTACAGACAATGCACTTTGATTTATTGCGCTATCTGTAATAGCACCCGAGATATCACCAGATATATATTGGATATTTCCCTCACCCTGAGTGTCCAGCCCCATGAGACGGTGGTTTTCTCGACCCTGGTGGACCGAGGTCGTTCCCGCTGCACAGATTCATGGGCCAGGGCCTCCTGCAGATAATTCACTTTGATTTATCGCGCTATCTGGAATAGCACCCGAGATATCACCAGATATATATAGGATATTTCCCTCACCCTGAGTGTCCAGCCCCATGAGACGGTGGTTTTCTCGGCCCCTGGTAGACCGAGGTCGTTCCCGCTGCACAGATTCATGCGCCAGGGCCTCCTGCAGATAATTCGCTTTGGTTTATTTCGCTATCTGTAATAGGAACCGAGATATCACCAGATATATATTGGATTTTCCCCAGACCCTGAGTGTCCGCCCCCATGAGACTGTAGTTTTCTCGGCCCCTGGTGGTCCGAGGTCGTTCCCGCTGCACAGGTTCATGCGCCAGGGCCTCCTACAGACAACGCACTTTGATTTATTGCGCTATCTCTAATAGCACCCGAGATATCACCAGATATATATTGGATTTTCCCCTGACCCTGAGTGTCCGGCCCCATGAGACGGTGGTTTTCTCGGCTCCTGGTGGTCCGAGGTCGTTCCCGCTGCACAGATTCATGCGCCAGGGCCTCCTGCAGATAATTCACTTTCGTTTATTGCGCTATCTCTAATAGCACCCGAGATATCACCAGATATATATTGGATTTTCCCCTGACTCTGAGTGTCCGGCCCCATGAGACGGTGGTTTTCTCGGCCCCTGGTGGTCCGAGGTCGTTCCCGCTTCCCATATTCATGCGCCAGAGCCTCCTGCAGATAATTCACTTTGGTTTATTGCGCTGTATCTAATAGCACCCGAGATATCACCAGATATATATTGGATTTTCCCCTGACCCTGAGTGTCCGGCCCCATGCGACTGTAGTTTTTTCGGACCCTGGTGGTCCAAGGTCGTTCCCGCTGCACAGATTCAGGCGCCAGGGCCTCCTGCAGATAACTCACTTGGCTTATTGCGCTATCTCTAATAGCACCCGAGATATCACCAGATATATATTGGATATTTCCCTCACCCTGAGTGTCCAGCCCCATGAGACGGTGGTTTTCTCGGCCCCTGGTGGTCCGAGGTCGTTCCCGCTGCACTGATTCATGCGCCAGGGCCTCCTGCAGATAATTCACTTTCGTTTATTGCGCTATCTCTAATAGCACCCGAAATATCACCAGATATATATTGGATTTTCCCCTGACCCTGAGTGTCCGGCCCCATGAGACTGCGGTTTTCTCGGCCCCTGGTGGTCCGAGGTCGTTCCCGTTGCACAGATTCATGCGCCAGGGCCTCCTGCAGATAATTCACTTTGGTTTATTGCGCTATCTCTAATAGCACCCGAGATATCACCAGATATATATTGGATTTTCCCCTGACCCTGAGTGTCCGGCCCCATGAGACTGTGGTTTTCTCGGCCCCTGGTGGTCCGAGGTCGTTCCCGCTGCACAGATTCATGCGCCAGGGCCTCCTACAGACAATGCGATTGATTTATTGCGCTGTCTGTATTAGCACCCGAGATATCACCAGATATATGCTGGATTTTTACATGACCTAGGGTGTCCGGCCCCATGTGTCGGTGGTTTTCTCGGCCCCTGGTGATCCGAGGTCGTTCCCGCTGCACAGATTCATGCACCAGGGCCTCCTACAGATAACTCACTTTGGTTTATTGCGCTATCTATAATAGCACCCGAGATATCACCAGATATATATTGGATTTTTCCCTGACCCTGAGTGTCCGGCCCCATGAGACGGTAGTTTTCTCGGCCCCTGGTGGACCGAGGTCGTTCCCGCTGCACAGATTCATGCGCCAGGGACTCCTGCAGATAATTCACTTTGATTTATTTCCCTATCTGTAATAGGACCCGAGATATCACCAGATATATATTGGATTTTCCCCAGACCCTGAGTGTCCGGCCGCATGAGACTGTAGTTTTCTCGGCCCCTGGTGGTCCGAGGTGGTTCCCGCTGCACAGATTCATGCGACAGGGCCTCCTACAGACAATGCACTTTGATTTATTGCGCTATCTGTAATAGCACCCGAGATATCACCACATATATATTGGATTTTTCCCTGACCCTGAGTATCCGGCCCCATGAGACGGTGGTTTTCTCGGCCCCTGGTGGTCCGAGGTCGTTCCCGCTTCACAGATTCATGCGCCAGGGCCTCCTACAGACAATGCACTTTGATTTATTGCGCTATCTGTAATAGCACCCGAGATATCACCAGATATATATTGGATATTTCCCTCACCCTGAGTGTCCAGCCCCATCAGACGGTGGTTTTCTCGGCCCCTGGTGGACCGAGGTCGTTCCCGCTGCACAGATTCATGAGCCTGGTCCTCCTGCAGATAATTCACTTTGATTTATTTCGCCATCTGTAATAGGACCCGAGATATCACCAGATATATATCGGATTTTCCCCAGACCCTGAGTGGTCGGCGCCATGAGACTGTGGTTTTCTCGGCCCCTGGTGGTCCGAGGTCGTTCCCGCTACACAGATACATGCGCCAGGGCCTCCTACAGACAATGCACTTTGATTTATTGCGCTATCTGTAATAGCACCCGAGATATCACCAGATATATATTGGATTTCTCACTGACCCTGAGTGTGCGGCCCCATGAGACGGTGGTTTTCTCGGACCCTGGTGGTCCGAGGTCGTTCCCGCTGCACAGATTCATGCACCAGGGCCTCCTACAGACAACACACTTTGATTTATTGCGCTATCTGTAATAGCACCCGAGATATCACCAGATATATATTGGATTTTCCCCTGACCCTGAGTATCCGGCCCCATGAGACGGTGGTCTTCTCGGCCCCTGGTGGTCCGAGGTCGTTCCCGCTGCCCAGATTCATGCGCCACGGCCTCCTACTGACAATGCACTTTGATTTGTTGCGCTATCTGTAATAGCGCCCGTGATATCACCAGATATATATTGGATTTTTCCCTGACCCTGAGTGTCCGGCCCCATTAGACTGTGGTTTTCTCGGCCCCTGGTGGTCCGAGGTCGTTCCCGTTGCACAGAATCATGCGCCAGGGCCTCCTGCAGATAATTCACTTTGGTTTATTGCGCTATCTCTAATAGCACCCGAGATATCACCAGATATATATTGGATTTTTCCCTGACCCTGAGTGTCCGGCCCCATGAGACTGTGGTTTTCTCGGCCCCTGGTGGTCCGAGGTCGTTCCCGCTGCACAGATTCATGCGCCAGGGCCTCCTACAGACAATGCGATTGATTTATTGCGCTGTCTGTAATAGCACCCGAGATATCACCAGATATATATTGGATTTTCCCCTGACCCTGAGTGTCCGGCCCCATGAGACTGTGGTTTTCTCGGCCCCTGGTGGTCCGAGGTCGTTCCCGTTGCACAGATTCATGCGTCAGGGCCTCCTGCAGATAATTCACTTTGGTTTATTGCGCTCTCACTAATAGCACCCGAGATATCACCAGATATATATTGGATTTTCACCTGACCCTGAGTGTCCGGCCCCATGAGATGGTGGTTTTCTCGGCCCCCGGTGATCCGAGGTCGTTCCCGCTGCACAGATTCATGCACCAGGGCCTCTTGCAGACAAATCACTTTGATTTATTGCGCTATCACTAATAGCACCCGAGATATCACCAGATATATATTGGATATTTCCCTCACCCTGAGTGTCCAGCCCCATGAGACGGTGGTTTTCTCGGCCCCTGGTGGACCGAGGTCGTTCCCGCTGCACAGATTCATGCGCCAGGGCCTCTTGCAGATAATTCACTTTGGTTTATTGCGCTATCTCTAATAGTGCCCGAGATATCACCAGATATATATTGGATTTTCCCCTGACCCTGAGTGTCCGGCCCCATGAGACTGTGGTTTTCTCGGCCCCTAGTGGTCCGAGGTCGTTCCCGCTGCACAGATTCATGCGCCAGGGCCTCCTACAGACAACGCACTTTGATTTATTGCGCTATCTGTAATAGCACCCGAGATATCACCAGATATATATTGGATTTTCCCCTGACCCTGAGTGTCCGGCCCCATAAGACGGTGGTTTTCTCGGCCCCTGGTGGTCCTAGGTCGTTCCCGCTGCACAGATGCTTGCGCCAGGGCCTCCTGCAGATAATTCCCTTTGGCTTATTGCGCTATCTCTAATAGCACCCGAGATATCACCAGATATATATTGGATTTTCCCCTGACCCTGAGTGGCCGGCCCCATGAGACGGTGGTCTTCTCGGCCCCTGGTGGTCCGAGGTCGTTCCCGCTGCCCAGGTTCATGCGCCACGGCCTCCCACAGACAATGCACTTTGATTTATTGCGCTATCAGTAATAGCACCCGAGATATCACCAGATATATATTGGATATTTCCCTCACCCTGAGTGTCCAGCCCCATGAGACGGTGGTTTTCTCGGACCCTGGTGGTCCGAGGTCGTTCCCGCTACACACATTCATGCGCCAGGGCCTCCTGCAGATAATTCACTTTGATTTATCGCGCTATCTCTAATAGCACCCGAGATATCACCAGATATATGCTGGATTTTTACATGACCTTGGGTGACGGATTCCGAATATCTGTAATTTTCTCGGCCACTGGTGGTCCGAGGTCGTTCCTGCTGCACAGATTCATTCGCCAGTGCCTCCTACAGACAATGCACTTTGATTTATTGCGCTATCCGTAATAGCACCCGAGATATCACCAGATATATATTGGATTTTCCCCTGACCCTGAGTGTCCGGCCCCATGAGACTGTGGTTTTCTCGGCCCCTAGTGGTCCGAGGTCGTTCCCGCTGCACAGATTCATGCCCCAGGGCCTCCTACAGACAACGCACTTTGATTTATTGCGCTATCTGTAATAGCACCCAAGATATCACCAGATATATATTGGATTTTTCCCTGACCCTGAGTGTCCGGCCCCATGAGACGGTGGTTTTCTCGGCCCCTGGTCGTCCGAGGTCGTTCCCGCTGCCCAGATTCATGTGCCAGGGCCTCCTACAGACAATGCACTTTGATTTATTGCGCTATCTGCAATAGCACCCGAGATATCACCAGATATATGCTGGATTTTTACATGACCTAGGGTGTCCGGCCCCATGTGTCGGTGGTTTTCTCGGCCCCTGGTGATCCGAGGTCGTTCCCGCTGCACAGATTCATGCACCAGGGCCTCCTGCAGATAATTCACTTTGGTTTATTGCGCTATCACTAATAGCACTCGAGATATCACCAGATATATATTGGATTTTCCCCTGACCCTGAGTGTCCGGCCCCATGAGATGGTGGTTTTCTCGGCCCCCGGTGATCCGAGGTCGTTCCCGCTGCACAGATTCATGCACCAGGGCCTCTTGCAGACAAATCACTTTGGTTTATTGCGCTATCACTAATAGCACCCGAGATATCACCAGATATATATTGGATATTTCCCTCACCCTGAGTGTCCAGCCCCATGAGACGGTGGTTTTCTCGGACCCTGGTGGTCCGAGGTCGTTCCCGCTGCACAGATTCATGCGCCAGGGCCTCCTACAGACAACGCACTTTGATTTATTGCGCTATCTGTAATAGCACCCGAGATATCACCAGATATATATTGGATTTTCCACTGACCCTGAGTGTCCGGCCCCATGAGACTGTGGTTTTCTCGGCCCCTAGTGGTCCGAGGTCGTTCCCGCTGCACAGATTCATGCGCCAGAGCCTCCTACAGACAACGCACTTTGATTTATTGCGCTATCTGTAATAGCACCCGAGATATCACAAGATATATATTGGATTTTTCCCTGACCCTGAGTGTCCGGCCCCATGAGACTGTGGTTTTCTCGGCCCCTGGTGGTCCGAGGTCGTTCCCGCTGCACACATTCATGCGCCAGGGCCTCCTGCAGACAACGCACTTAGATTTATTGCGCTATCTGTAATAGCACCCGAGATATCACAAGATATATATTGGATTTTTCCCTGACCCTGAGTGTCCGGCCCCATGAGACTGTGGTTTTCTCGGCCCCTGGTGGTCCGAGGTCGTTCCCGCTGCACACATTCATGCGCCAGGGCCTCCTGCAGATAATTCACTTTGATTTATCGCGCTATCTCTAATAGCACCCGAGATATCACCAGATATATGCTGGATTTTTACATGACCTAGGGTGTCCGGCCCCATGTGTCGGTGGTTTTCTCGGCCCCTGGTGATCCGAGGTCGTTCCCGCTGCATAGATTCATGCACCAGGGCCTCCTACAGATAACTCACTTTGGTTTATTGCGCTATCTATAATAGCACCCGAGATATCACCAGATATATATTGGATTTTTCCCTGACCCTGAGTGTCCGGCCCCATGAGACGGTAGTTTTCTCGGCCCCTGGTGGACCGAGGTCGTTCCCGCTGCACAGATTCATGCGCCAGGGACTCCTGCAGATAATTCACTTTGATTTATTTCCCTATCTGTAATAGGACCCGAGATATCACCAGATATATATTGGATTTTCCCCAGACCCTGAGTGTCCGGCCGCATGAGACTGTAGTTTTCTCGGCCCCTGGTGGTCCGAGGTGGTTCCCGCTGCACAGATTCATGCGACAGGGCCTCCTACAGACAATGCACTTTGATTTATTGCGCTATCTGTAATAGCACCCGAGATATCACCACATATATATTGGATTTTTCCCTGACCCTGAGTGTCCGGCCCCATGAGACGGTGGTTTTCTCGGCCCCTGGTGGTCCGAGGTCGTTCCCGCTTCACAGATTCATGCGCCAGGGCCTCCTACAGACAATGCACTTTGATTTATTGCGCTATCTGTAATAGCACCCGAGATATCACCAGATATATATCGGATTTTCCCCAGACCCTGAGTGGTCGGCGCCATGAGACTGTGGTTTTCTCGGCCCCTGGTGGTCCGAGGTCGTTCCCGCTGCACAGATACATGCGCCAGGGCCTCCTACAGACAATGCACTTTGATTTATTGCGCTATCTGTAATAGCACCCGAGATATCACCAGATATATATTGGATTTCTCACTGACCCTGAGTGTGCGGCCCCATGAGACGGTGGTTTTCTCGGACCCTGGTGGTCCGAGGTCGTTCCCGCTGCACAGATTCATGCACCAGGGCCTCCTACAGACAACACACTTTGATTTATTGCGCTATCTGTAATAGCACCCGAGATATCACCAGATATATATTGGATTTTCCCCTGACCCTGAGTGTCCGGCCCCATGAGACGGTGGTCTTCTCGGCCCCTGGTGGTCCGAGGTCGTTCCCGCTGCCCAGATTCATGCGCCACGGCCTCCTACTGACAATGCACTTTGATTTGTTGCGCTATCTGTAATAGCGCCCGTGATATCACCAGATATATATTGGATTTTTCCCTGACCCTGAGTGTCCGGCCCCATGAGACGGCGGTTTTCTCGGCCCCTGGTGGCCCGAGGTCGTTCCCGCTGCACACATTCATGCGCCAGGGCCTCCTGCAGATAATTCACTTTGGTTTATTGCGCTATCTCTAATAGCACCCGAAATATCACCAGATATATATTGGATTTTGCCCTGACCCTGAGTGTCCGGCCCCATTAGACTGTGGTTTTCTCGGCCCCTGGTGGTCCGAGGTCGTTCCCGTTGCACAGAATCATGCGCCAGGGCCTCCTGCAGATAATTCACTTTGGTTTATTGCGCTATCTCTAATAGCACCCGAAATATCACCAGATATATATTGGATTTTGCCCTGACCCTGAGTGTCCGGCCCCATTAGACTGTGGTTTTCTCGGCCCCTGGTGGTCCGAGGTCGTTCCCGTTGCACAGAATCATGCGCCAGGGCCTCCTGCAGATAATTCACTTTGGTTTATTGCGCTATCTCTAATAGCACCCGAGATATCACCAGATATATATTGGATTTTTCCCTGACCCTGAGTGTTCGGCCCCATGAGACGGTGGTTTTCTCGGCCCCTGGTGGTCCGAGGTCGTTGCCGCTGCACAGATTCATGCGCCCGGGCCTCCTACAGACAATGCACTTTGATTTATTTCGCTATCTGTAATAGGAACCGAGATATCACCAGATATATATTGGATTTTTCCCTTACCCTGAGTGTCCGGCCCCATGAGACGGTGGTTTTCTCGGCCCCTGGTGGTCCTAGGTCGTTCCCTCTGCACAGATTCATTCGCCAGGGCCTCCTACAGACAATGCACTTTGATTTATTGCGGTATCTCTAATAGCACCCTAGATATCACCAGATATATATTGGGTTTTTCCCGGACCCTTACAGTCCGGCCCCATGAGACGGTGATTTTCTCGGCCCCTGGTGGTCCGAGGTCGTTCCCGCTGCACAGAATCATGCGCCAGGGCTTCCTGCAGATAATTCACTTTGGTTTATTGCGCTATCTCTAACAGCACCCAAGATATCACCAGATATATATGGGATTTTTCCCTGACCCTGAGTGTCCGGACCCATGAGACTGTGGTCTCCTCGGCGCCTGGTGGTCCGAGGTCGTTCCCGCTGCCCAGATTCATGCGCCACGGCCTCCTACTGACAATGCACTTTGATTTATTGCGCTATCTGTAATAACACCCGAGATATCACCAGATATATATTGGATATTTCCCTCACCCTGAGTGTCCAGCCCCATGAGACGGTGGTTTTCTCGGCACCTGGTGGTCCGAGGTCGTTCCCGCTGCACAGATTCGTGCGCCAGGGCCTCCTACAGACAATGCACTTTGATTTATTGCGCTATCTGTAATAGCACCCGTGATATCACCAGATGTATGCTGCATTTTTACATGATCTTGGGTGACGGATTCCGAATATCACTAATTTTCTCGGCCCCTGGTGGTCCGAGGTCGTTCCTGCTGCACAGATTCATTCGCCAGGGCCTCCTACAGACAATGCACTTTGATTTATTGCGGTATCTCTAATAGCACCCTAGATATCACCAGATATATATTGGGTTTTTCCCTGACCCTTACAGTCCGGCCCCATGAGACGGTGATTTTCTCGGCCCCTGGTGGTCCGAGGTCGTTCCCGCTGCACAGAATCATGCGCCAGGGCTTCCTGCAGATAATTCACTTTGGTTTATTGCGCTATCTCTGACAGCACCCAAGATATCACCAGATATATATGGGATTTTTCCCTGACCCTAAGTGTCCGGCCCCACGGGACGGTGGTTTTCTCAGCCCCTGGTGGTCCGAGGTAGTTCCCGCTGCACAGATTCATGCGCCAGGGCCTCCTACAGATAACTCACTTTGATTTATTGCGCTATCTGTAATAGCACCCGAGATATCACCAGATATATATTGGATATTTCCCTCACCCTGAGTGTCCAGCCCCATGAGACGGTGGTTTTCTCGGCCCCTGGTGGACCGAGGTCGTTCCCGCAGCACAGATTCATGCGCCAGGGCCTCCTGCAGATAATTCACTTTGGTTTATTGCGCTATCTCTAACAGCACCCAAGATATCACCAGATATATATGGGATTTTTCCCTGACCCTGAGTGTCCGGACCCATGAGACTGTGGTCTTCTCGGCGCCTGGTGGTACGAGGTCGTTCCCGCTGCCCAGATTCATGCGCCACGGCCTCCTACTGACAATGCACTTTGATTTATTGCGCTATCTGTAATAACACCCGAGATATCACCAGATATATATTGGATATTTCCCCTGACCCTAAGTGTCCGGCCCCTCGGGACGGTGGTTTTCTCGGCCCCTGGTGGTCCGAGGTAGTTCCCGCTGCACAGATGCATGCGCCAGGGCCTCCTGCAGATAATTCCCTTTGGCTTATTGCGCTATCACTAATAGCACCCGAGATATCACCAGATATATATTGGATTTTCCCCTGACCCTGAGTGGCCGGCCCCATGAGACGGTGGTCTTCTCGGCCCCTGGTGGTCCGAGGTCGTTCCCGCTGCCCAGATTCATGCGCCACGGCCTCCTACTGACAATGCACTTTGATTTATTGCGCTATCTGTAATAGCACCCGAGATATCACCAGATATATATTGGATTTTTCACTGACCCTAAGTGTCCGGCCCATCGGGACGGTGGTTTTCTCGGCCCCTGGTGATCCGAGGTCGTTCCCGCTGCACAGATGCATGCGCCAGGGCCTCCTACAGATAACTCACTTTGGTTTATTGCGCTATCTATAATAGCACCCGAGATATCACCAGATATATATTGGATTTTTCCCTTACCCTGAGTGTCCGGCCCCATGAGACGGTGGTTTTCTCGGCCCCTGGTGGTCCTAGGTCGTTCCCGCTGCACAGATGCATGCGCCAGGGCCTCCTGCAGATAATTCCCTTTGGCTTATTGCGCTATCTCTAATAGCACCCGAGATATCACCAGATATAGATTGGATTTTCCCCTGACCCTGAGTGGCCGGCCCCATGAGACGGTGGTTTTCTCGGCCCCTGGTGGTCCGAGGTCGTTCCCGCTGCACACATTCATGCGCCAGGGCCTCCTGCAGATAATTCACTTTGATTTATCGCGCTATCTCTAATAGCACCCGAGATATCACCAGATATATGCTGGATTTTTACATGACCTTGGGTGACGGATTCCGAATATCTGTAATTTTCTCGGCCACTGGTGGTCCGAGGTCGTTCCTGCTGCACAGATTCATTCGCCAGTGCCTCCTACAGACAATGCACTTTGATTTATTGCGCTATCCGTAATAGCACCCGAGATATCACCAGATATATATTGGATTTTCCCCTGACCCTGAGTGTCCGGCCCCATGAGACTGTGGTTTTCTCGGCCCCTAGTGGTCCGAGGTCGTTCCCGCTGCACAGATTCATGCCCCAGGGCCTCCTACAGACAACGCACTTTGATTTATTGCGCTATCTGTAATAGCACCCAAGATATCACCAGATATATATTGGATTTTTCCCTGACCCTGAGTGTCCGGCCCCATGAGACGGTGGTTTTCTCGGCCCCTGGTCGTCCGAGGTCGTTCCCGCTGCCCAGATTCATGCGCCAGGGCCTCCTACAGACAATGCACTTTGATTTATTGCGCTATCTGCAATAGCACCCGAGATATCACCAGATATATGCTGGATTTTTACATGACCTAGGGTGTCCGGCCCCATGTGTCGGTGGTTTTCTCGGCCCCTGGTGATCCGAGGTCGTTCCCGCTGCACAGATTCATGCACCAGGGCCTCCTACAGATAACTCACTTTGGTTTATTGCGCTATCTATAATAGCACCCGAGATATCACCAGATATATATTGGATTTTTCCCTGACCCTGAGTGTCCGGCCCCATGAGACGGTAGTTTTCTCGGCCCCTGGTGGACCGAGGTCGTTCCCGCTGCACAGATTCATGCGCCTGGTCCTCCTGCAGATAATTCACTTTGATTTATTGCGCTATCTCTAACAGCACCCAAGATATCACCAGATATATATGGGATTTTTCCCTGACCCTAAGTGTCCGGCCCCTCGGGACGGTGGTTTTCTCAGCCCCTGGTGGTCCGAGGTAGTTCCCGCTGCACAGATTCATGCGCCAGGGCCTCCTACAGATAACTCACTTTGGTTTATTGCGCTATCTATAATAGCACCCGAGATATCACCAGATATATATTGGATTTTTCCCTTACCCTGAGTGTCCGGCCCCATGAGACGGTGGTTTTCTCGGCCCCTGGTAGTCCTAGGTCGTTCCCGCTGCACAGATGCATGCGCCAGGGCCTCCTGCAGATAATTCCCTTTGGCTTATGGCGCTATCTCTAATAGCACCCGAGATATCACCAGATATATATTGGATTTTCCCCTGACCCTGAGTGGCCGGCCCCATGAGAAGGTGGTCTTCTCGGCCCCTGGTGGTCCGAGGTCGTTCCCGCTGCCCAGATTCATGCGCCACGGCCTCCTACTGACAATGCACTTTGATTTATTGCGCTATCTGTAATAGCACCCGAGATATCACCAGATATATATTGGATATTTCCCTCACCCTGAGTGTCCAGCCCCATGAGACGGTGGTTTTCTCGGCCCCTGGTGGACCGAGGTCGTTCCCGCAGCACAGATTCATGCGCCAGGGCCTCCTGCAGATAATTCACTTTGGTTTATTGCGCTATCTCTAACAGCACCTAAGATATCACCAGATATATATGGGATTTTTCCCTGACCCTGAGTGTCCGGACCCATGAGACTGTGGTCTCCTCGGCGCCTGGTGGTCCGAGGTCGTTCCCGCTGCCCAGATTCATGCGCCACGGCCTCCTACTGACAATGCACTTTGATTTATTGCGCTATCTGTAATAACACCCGAGATATCACCAGATATATATTGGATATTTCCCTCACCCTGAGTGTCCAGCCCCATGAGACGGTGGTTTTCTCGGCCCCTGGTGGTCCGAGGTCGTTCCCGCTGCACAGATTCGTGCGCCAGGGCCTCCTACAGACAATGCACTTTGATTTATTGCGCTATCTGTAATAGCACCCGTGATATCACCAGATGTATGCTGCATTTTTACATGATCTTGGGTGACGGATTCCGAATATCACTAATTTTCTCGGCCCCTGGTGGTCCGAGGTCGTTCCTGCTGCACAGATTCATTCGCCAGGGCCTCCTACAGACAATGCACTTTGATTTATTGCGGTATCTCTAATAGCACCCTAGATATCACCAGATATATATTGGGTTTTTCCCTGACCCTTACAGTCCGGCCCCATGAGACGGTGATTTTCTCGGCCCCTGGTGGTCCGAGGTCGTTCCCGCTGCACAGAATCATGCGCCAGGGCTTCCTGCAGATAATTCACTTTGGTTTATTGCGCTATCTCTAACAGCACCCAAGATATCACCAGATATATATGGGATTTTTCCCTGACCCTAAGTGTCCGGCCCCTCGGGACGGTGGTTTTCTCAGCCCCCGGTGGTCCGAGGTAGTTCCCGCTGCAAAGATTCATGCGCCAGGGCCTCCTACAGATAACTCACTTTGGTTTATTGCGCTATCTATAATAGCACCCGAGATATCACCAGATATATATTGGATTTTTCCATTACCCTGAGTGTCCGGCCCCATGAGACGGTGGTTTTCTCGGCCCCTGGTGGTCCTAGGTCGTTCCCGCTGCACAGATGCATGCGCCAGGGCCTCCTGCAGATAATTCCCTTTGGCTTATTGCGCTATCTCTAATAGCACCCGAGATATCACCAGATATATATTGGATTTTCCCCTGACCCTGAGTGGCCGGCCCCATGAGACGGTGGTCTTCTCGGCCCCTGGTGGTCCGAGGTCGTTCCCGCTGCCCAGATTCATGCGCCACGGCCTCCTACTGACAATGCACTTTGATTTATTGCGCTATCTGTAATAGCACCCGAGATATCACCAGATATATATTGGATATTTCCCTCACCCTGAGTGTCCAGCCCCATGAGACGGTGGTTTTCTCGGCCCCTGGTGGACCGAGGTCGTTCCCGCAGCACAGATTCATGCGCCAGGGCCTCCTGCAGATAATTCACTTTGGTTTATTGCGCTATCTCTAACAGCACCCAAGATATCACCAGATATATATGGGATTTTTCCCTGACCCTGAGTGTCCGGACCCATGAGACTGTGGTCTTCTCGGCGCCTGGTGGTACGAGGTCGTTCCCGCTGCCCAGATTCATGCGCCACGGCCTCCTACTGACAATGCACTTTGATTTATTGCGCTATCTGTAATAACACCCGAGATATCACCAGATATATATTGGATATTTCCCCTGACCCTAAGTGTCCGGCCCCTCGGGACGGTGGTTTTCTCGGCCCCTGGTGGTCCGAGGTAGTTCCCGCTGCACAGATTCATGCGCCAGGGCCTCCTACAGATAACTCACTTTGGTTTATTGCGCTATCTATAATAGCACCCGAGATATCACCAGATATATATTGGATTTTTCCCTTACCCTGAGTGTCCGGCCCCATGAGACGGTGGTTTTCTCGGCCCCTGGTGGTCCTAGGTCGTTCCCGCTGCACAGATGCATGCGCCAGGGCCTCCTGCAGATAATTCCCTTTGGCTTATTGCGCTATCACTAATAGCACCCGAGATATCACCAGATATATATTGGATTTTCCCCTGACCCTGAGTGGCCGGCCCCATGAGACGGTGGTCTTCTCGGCCCCTGGTCGTCCGAGGTCGTTCCCGCTGCCCAGATTCATGCGCCAGGGCCTCCTACAGACAATGCACTTTGATTTATTGCGCTATCTGCAATAGCACCCGAGATATCACCAGATATATGCTGGATTTTTACATGACCTAGGGTGTCCGGCCCCATGTGTCGGTGGTTTTCTCGGCCCCTGGTGATCCGAGGTCGATCCCGCTGCACAGATTCATGCACCAGGGCCTCCTACAGATAACTCACTTTGGTTTATTGCGCTATCTATAATAGCACCCGAGATATCACCAGATATATATTGGATTTTTCCCTGACCCTGAGTGTCCGGCCCCATGAGACGGTAGTTTTCTCGGCCCCTGGTGGACCGAGGTCGTTCCCGCTGCACAGATTCATGCGCCTGGTCCTCCTGCAGATAATTCACTTTGATTTATTCCGCTATCTCTAACAGCACCCAAGATATCACCAGATATATATGGGATTTTTCCCTGACCCTAAGTGTCCGGCCCCTCGGGACGGTGGTTTTCTCAGCCCCCGGTGGTCCGAGGTAGTTCCCGCTGCAAAGATTCATGCGCCAGGGCCTCCTACAGATAACTCACTTTGGTTTATTGCGCTATCTATAATAGCACCCGAGATATCACCAGATATATATTGGATTTTTCCATTACCCTGAGTGTCCGGCCCCATGAGACGGTGGTTTTCTCGGCCCCTGGTGGTCCTAGGTCGTTCCCGCTGCACAGATGCATGCGCCAGGGCCTCCTGCAGATAATTCCCTTTGGCTTATTGCGCTATCTCTAATAGCACCCGAGATATCACCAGATATATATTGGATTTTCCCCTGACCCTGAGTGGCCGGCCCCATGAGACGGTGGTCTTCTCGGCCCCTGGTGGTCCGAGGTCGTTCCCGCTGCCCAGATTCATGCGCCACGGCCTCCTACTGACAATGCACTTTGATTTATTGCGCTATCTGTAATAGCACCCGAGATATCACCAGATATATATTGGATATTTCCCTCACCCTGAGTGTCCAGCCCCATGAGACGGTGGTTTTCTCGGCCCCTGGTGGACCGAGGTCGTTCCCGCAGCACAGATTCATGCGCCAGGGCCTCCTGCAGATAATTCACTTTGGTTTATTGCGCTATCTCTAACAGCACCCAAGATATCACCAGATATATATGGGATTTTTCCCTGACCCTGAGTGTCCGGACCCATGAGACTGTGGTCTTCTCGGCGCCTGGTGGTACGAGGTCGTTCCCGCTGCCCAGATTCATGCGCCACGGCCTCCTACTGACAATGCACTTTGATTTATTGCGCTATCTGTAATAACACCCGAGATATCACCAGATATATATTGGATATTTCCCCTGACCCTAAGTGTCCGGCCCCTCGGGACGGTGGTTTTCTCGGCCCCTGGTGGTCCGAGGTAGTTCCCGCTGCACAGATTCATGCGCCAGGGCCTCCTACAGATAACTCACTTTGGTTTATTGCGCTATCTATAATAGCACCCGAGATATCACCAGATATATATTGGATTTTTCCCTTACCCTGAGTGTCCGGCCCCATGAGACGGTGGTTTTCTCGGCCCCTGGTGGTCCTAGGTCGTTCCCGCTGCACAGATGCATGCGCCAGGGCCTCCTGCAGATAATTCCCTTTGGCTTATTGCGCTATCACTAATAGCACCCGAGATATCACCAGATATATATTGGATTTTCCCCTGACCCTGAGTGGCCGGCCCCATGAGACGGTGGTCTTCTCGGCCCCTGGTCGTCCGAGGTCGTTCCCGCTGCCCAGATTCATGCGCCAGGGCCTCCTACAGACAATGCACTTTGATTTATTGCGCTATCTGCAATAGCACCCGAGATATCACCAGATATATGCTGGATTTTTACATGACCTAGGGTGTCCGGCCCCATGTGTCGGTGGTTTTCTCGGCCCCTGGTGATCCGAGGTCGATCCCGCTGCACAGATTCATGCACCAGGGCCTCCTACAGATAACTCACTTTGGTTTATTGCGCTATCTATAATAGCACCCGAGATATCACCAGATATATATTGGATTTTTCCCTGACCCTGAGTGTCCGGCCCCATGAGACGGTAGTTTTCTCGGCCCCTGGTGGACCGAGGTCGTTCCCGCTGCACAGATTCATGCGCCTGGTCCTCCTGCAGATAATTCACTTTGATTTATTCCGCTATCTCTAACAGCACCCAAGATATCACCAGATATATATGGGATTTTTCCCTGACCCTAAGTGTCCGGCCCCTCGGGACGGTGGTTTTCTCAGCCCCTGGTGGTCCGAGGTAGTTCCCGCTGCACAGATTCATGCGCCAGCGCCTCCTACAGATAACTCACTTTGGTTTATTGCGCTATCTATAATAGCACCCGAGATATCACCAGATATATATTGGATTTTTCCCTTACCCTGAGTGTCCGGCCCCATGAGACGGTGGTTTTCTCGGCCCCTGGTAGTCCTAGGTCGTTCCCGCTGCACAGATGCATGCGCCAGGGCCTCCTGCAGATAATTCCCTTTGGCTTATGGCGCTATCTCTAATAGCACCCGAGATATCACCAGATATATATTGGATTTTCCCCTGACCCTGAGTGGCCGGCCCCATGAGAAGGTGGTCTTCTCGGCCCCTGGTGGTCCGAGGTCGTTCCCGCTGCCCAGATTCATGCGCCACGGCCTCCTACTGACAATGCACTTTGATTTATTGCGCTATCTGTAATAGCACCCGAGATATCACCAGATATATATTGGATATTTCCCTCACCCTGAGTGTCCAGCCCCATGAGACGGTGGTTTTCTCGGCCCCTGGTGGACCGAGGTCGTTCCCGCTGCACACATTCATGCGCCAGGGCCTCCTGCAGATAATTCACTTTGGTTTATTGCGCTATCTCTAATAGCACCCGAGATATCACCAGATATATATTGGATTTTGCCCTGACCCTGAGTGTCCGGCCCCATGAGACTGCGGTTTTCTCGGCTCCTGGTGGTCCGAGGTCGTTCCCGTTGCACAGATTCATGCGCCAGGGCCTCCTGCAGATAATTCACTTTGGTTTATTGCGCTATCTCTAATAGCACCCGAGATATCACCAGATATATATTGGATTTTCCCCTGACCCTGAGTGTCCGGCCCCATGAGACTGTGGTTTTCTCGGCCCCTGGTGGTCCGAGGTTGTTCCCGCTGCACAGATTCATGCGCCAGGGCCTCCTACAGACAATGCACTTTGATTTATTGCGCTCTCTCTAATAGCACCCAAGATATCACCAGATATATATAGGATTTTTCCCTGAACCTGACTGTCCGGCCCCATGAGACGGTGATTTTCTCGGCCCCTACGGGCCCGAGGTTGTTCTCGCTGCACATATTCATGCACCAGGGCCTCCTGCAGATAATTCACTTTGGTTTATTGCGCTATCTCTAACAGCACCCAAGATATCACCAGATATATATGGGATTTTTCCCTGACCCTGAGTGTGCGGCCCCATGAGACTGTGGTTTTTTCGGCCCCTGGTGGTCCGAGGTCGTTCCCGCTGCACAGATTCATGCGCCAGGGCTTCCTACAGACAATGCACTTTGATTTATTGCGCTATCTGTAATAGCACCCGAGATATCACCAGATATATATTGGATTTTTCACTGACCCTGAGTGTCCGGCCCCATGAGACGGTCGTTATCTCGGCCCCTGGAGGTCCGTGGACGTTCCCGCTGCCCAGGTTCATGCGCCACGGCCTCCTACTGACAATGCACTTTGATTTATTGCGCTATCTGTAATAGCACCCGAGATATCACCAGATATATATTGGATTTTTCACTGACCCTAAGTGTCCGGCCCATCGGGACGGTGGTTTTCTCGGCCCCTGGTGATCCGAGGTCGTTCCCGCTGCACAGATGCATGCGCCAGGGCCTCCTACAGATAACTCACTTTGGTTTATTGCGCTATCTATAATAGCACCCGAGATATCACCAGATATATATTGGATTTTTCCCTTACCCTGAGTGTCCGGTCCCATGAGACGGTGGTTTTCTCGGCCCCTGGTGGTCCCAGGTCGTTCCCGCTGCACAGATGCATGCGCCAGGGCCTCCTGCAGATAATTCCCTTTGGCTTATTGCGCTATCTCTAATAGCACCCGAGATATCACCAGATATAGATTGGATTTTCCCCTGACCCTGAGTGGCCGGCCCCATGAGACGGTGGTCTTCTCGGCCCCTGGTGGTCCGAGGTCGTTCCCGCTGCCCAGGTTCATGCGCCAGGGCCTCCTACAGACAATGCACTTTGATTTATTGCGCTATCTCTAATAGCACCCAAGATATCACCAGATATATATAGGATTTTTCCCTGACCCTGACTGTCTGGCCCCATGAGACGGTGATTTTCTCGGCCCCTACGGGTCCGAGGTCGTTCCCGCTGCACAGATTCATGCGCCAGGGCCTCCTGCAGATAATTCACTTTGGTTTATTGCGCTATTTCTAACAGCACCCAAGATATCACCAGATATATATTGGATTTATCCCTGACCCTCAGTGTCCGGCCCCATGAGACTGTGGTTTTTTCGTCCCCTGGTGGTCCGAGGTCGTTCCCGTTGCACAGATTCATGCGCCAGGGCCTCCTACAGACAATGCACTTTGATTTATTGCGCTATCTATAATAGCACCCGAGATATCACCAGATATATATTGGATATTTCCCTCACCCTGAGTGTCCAGCCCCATGAGACGGTGGTTTTCACGGCCCCTGGTGGACCGAGGTCGTTCCCGCTGCACAGATTCATGCGCCAGGGCCTCCTGCAGATAATTCGCTTTGGTTTATTTCGCTATCTGTAATAGGAACCGAGATATCACCAGATATATATTGGATTTTCCCCAGACCCTGAGTGTCCGCCCCCATGAGACTGTAGTTTTCTCGGCCCCTGGTGGTCCGAGGTCGTTCCCGCTGCACAGGTTCATGCGCCAGGGCCTCCTACAGACAACGCACTTTGATTTATTGCGCTACCTCTAATAGCACCCGAGATATCACCAGATATATATTGGATTTTCCCCTGACCCTGAGTGTCCGGCCCCATGAGACGGTGGTTTTCTCGGCTCCTGGTGGTCCGAGGTCGTTCCCGCTGCACAGATTCATGCGCCAGGGCCTCCTGCAGATAATTCACTTTGGTTTATTGCGCTATCTCTAACAGCACCCAAGATATCACCAGATACATATGGGATTTTTCCCTGACCCTGAGTGTGCGGCCCCATGAGACTGTGGTTTTTTCGGCCCCTGGTGGTCCGAGGTCGTTCCCGCTGCACAGATTCATGCGCCAGGGCTTCCTACAGACAATGCACTTTGATTTATTGCGCTATCTGTAATAGCACCCGAGATATCACCAGATATATATTGGATTTTTCACTGACCCTGAGTGTCCGGCCCCATGAGACGGTCGTTATCTCGGCCCCTGGAGGTCCGTGGACGTTCCCGCTGCCCAGGTTCATGCGCCACGGCCTCCTACTGACAATGCACTTTGATTTATTGCGCTATCTGTAATAGCACCCGAGATATCACCAGATATATGCTGGATTTTTACATGACCTAGGGTGTCCGGCCCCATGTGTCGGTGGTTTTCTCGGCCCCTGGTGATCCGAGGTCGTTCCCGCTGCACAGATTCATGCACCAGGGCCTCCTACAGATAACTCACTTTGGTTTATTGCGCTATCTATAATAGCACCCGAGATATCACCAGATATATATTGGATTTTTCCCTGACCCTGAGTGTCCGGCCCCATGAGACGGTAGTTTTCTCGGCCCCTGGTGGACCGAGGTCGTTCCCGCTGCACAGATTCATGCGCCTGGTCCTCCTGCAGATAATTCACTTTGATTTATTGCGCTATCTCTAACAGCACCCAAGATATCACCAGATATATATGGGATTTTTCCCTGACCCTAAGTGTCCGGCCCCTCGGGACGGTGGTTTTCTCAGCCCCTGGTGGTCCGAGGTAGTTCCCGCTGCACAGATTCATGCGCCAGGGCCTCCTACAGATAACTCACTTTGGTTTATTGCGCTATCTATAATAGCACCCGAGATATCACCAGATATATATTGGATTTTTCCCTTACCCTGAGTGTCCGGCCCCATGAGACGGTGGTTTTCTCGGCCCCTGGTAGTCCTAGGTCGTTCCCGCTGCACAGATGCATGCGCCAGGGCCTCCTGCAGATAATTCCCTTTGGCTTATGGCGCTATCTCTAATAGCACCCGAGATATCACCAGATATATATTGGATTTTCCCCTGACCCTGAGTGGCCGGCCCCATGAGAAGGTGGTCTTCTCGGCCCCTGGTGGTCCGAGGTCGTTCCCGCTGCCCAGATTCATGCGCCACGGCCTCCTACTGACAATGCACTTTGATTTATTGCGCTATCTGTAATAGCACCCGAGATATCACCAGATATATATTGGATATTTCCCTCACCCTGAGTGTCCAGCCCCATGAGACGGTGGTTTTCTCGGCCCCTGGTGGACCGAGGTCGTTCCCGCAGCACAGATTCATGCGCCAGGGCCTCCTGCAGATAATTCACTTTGGTTTATTGCGCTATCTCTAACAGCACCTAAGATATCACCAGATATATATGGGATTTTTCCCTGACCCTGAGTGTCCGGACCCATGAGACTGTGGTCTCCTCGGCGCCTGGTGGTCCGAGGTCGTTCCCGCTGCCCAGATTCATGCGCCACGGCCTCCTACTGACAATGCACTTTGATTTATTGCGCTATCTGTAATAACACCCGAGATATCACCAGATATATATTGGATATTTCCCTCACCCTGAGTGTCCAGCCCCATGAGACGGTGGTTTTCTCGGCCCCTGGTGGTCCGAGGTCGTTCCCGCTGCACAGATTCGTGCGCCAGGGCCTCCTACAGACAATGCACTTTGATTTATTGCGCTATCTGTAATAGCACCCGTGATATCACCAGATGTATGCTGCATTTTTACATGATCTTGGGTGACGGATTCCGAATATCACTAATTTTCTCGGCCCCTGGTGGTCCGAGGTCGTTCCTGCTGCACAGATTCATTCGCCAGGGCCTCCTACAGACAATGCACTTTGATTTATTGCGGTATCTCTAATAGCACCCTAGATATCACCAGATATATATTGGGTTTTTCCCTGACCCTTACAGTCCGGCCCCATGAGACGGTGATTTTCTCGGCCCCTGGTGGTCCGAGGTCGTTCCCGCTGCACAGAATCATGCGCCAGGGCTTCCTGCAGATAATTCACTTTGGTTTATTGCGCTATCTCTAACAGCACCCAAGATATCACCAGATATATATGGGATTTTTCCCTGACCCTAAGTGTCCGGCCCCTCGGGACGGTGGTTTTCTCAGCCCCCGGTGGTCCGAGGTAGTTCCCGCTGCAAAGATTCATGCGCCAGGGCCTCCTACAGATAACTCACTTTGGTTTATTGCGCTATCTATAATAGCACCCGAGATATCACCAGATATATATTGGATTTTTCCATTACCCTGAGTGTCCGGCCCCATGAGACGGTGGTTTTCTCGGCCCCTGGTGGTCCTAGGTCGTTCCCGCTGCACAGATGCATGCGCCAGGGCCTCCTGCAGATAATTCCCTTTGGCTTATTGCGCTATCTCTAATAGCACCCGAGATATCACCAGATATATATTGGATTTTCCCCTGACCCTGAGTGGCCGGCCCCATGAGACGGTGGTCTTCTCGGCCCCTGGTGGTCCGAGGTCGTTCCCGCTGCCCAGATTCATGCGCCACGGCCTCCTACTGACAATGCACTTTGATTTATTGCGCTATCTGTAATAGCACCCGAGATATCACCAGATATATATTGGATATTTCCCTCACCCTGAGTGTCCAGCCCCATGAGACGGTGGTTTTCTCGGCCCCTGGTGGACCGAGGTCGTTCCCGCAGCACAGATTCATGCGCCAGGGCCTCCTGCAGATAATTCACTTTGGTTTATTGCGCTATCTCTAACAGCACCCAAGATATCACCAGATATATATGGGATTTTTCCCTGACCCTGAGTGTCCGGACCCATGAGACTGTGGTCTTCTCGGCGCCTGGTGGTACGAGGTCATTCCCGCTGCCCAGATTCATGCGCCACGGCCTCCTACTGACAATGCACTTTGATTTATTGCGCTATCTGTAATAACACCCGAGATATCACCAGATATATATTGGATATTTCCCCTGACCCTAAGTGTCCGGCCCCTCGGGACGGTGGTTTTCTCGGCCCCTGGTGGTCCGAGGTAGTTCCCGCTGCACAGATTCATGCGCCAGGGCCTCCTACAGATAACTCACTTTGGTTTATTGCGCTATCTATAATAGCACCCGAGATATCACCAGATATATATTGGATTTTTCCCTTACCCTGAGTGTCCGGCCCCATGAGACGGTGGTTTTCTCGGCCCCTGGTGGTCCGAGGTCGATCCCGCTGCACAGATTCATGCACCAGGGCCTCCTACAGATAACTCACTTTGGTTTATTGCGCTATCTATAATAGCACCCGAGATATCACCAGATATATATTGGATTTTTCCCTGACCCTGAGTGTCCGGCCCCATGAGACGGTAGTTTTCTCGGCCCCTGGTGGACCGAGGTCGTTCCCGCTGCACAGATTCATGCGCCTGGTCCTCCTGCAGATAATTCACTTTGATTTATTGCGCTATCTCTAACAGCACCCAAGATATCACCAGATATATATGGGATTTTTCCCTGACCCTAAGTGTCCGGCCCCTCGGGACGGTGGTTTTCTCAGCCCCTGGTGGTCCGAGGTAGTTCCCGCTGCACAGATTCATGCGCCAGCGCCTCCTACAGATAACTCACTTTGGTTTATTGCGCTATCTATAATAGCACCCGAGATATCACCAGATATATATTGGATTTTTCCCTTACCCTGAGTGTCCGGCCCCATGAGACGGTGGTTTTCTCGGCCCCTGGTAGTCCTAGGTCGTTCCCGCTGCACAGATGCATGCGCCAGGGCCTCCTGCAGATAATTCCCTTTGGCTTATGGCGCTATCTCTAATAGCACCCGAGATATCACCAGATATATATTGGATTTTCCCCTGACCCTGAGTGGCCGGCCCCATGAGAAGGTGGTCTTCTCGGCCCCTGGTGGTCCGAGGTCGTTCCCGCTGCCCAGATTCATGCGCCACGGCCTCCTACTGACAATGCACTTTGATTTATTGCGCTATCTGTAATAGCACCCGAGATATCACCAGATATATATTGGATATTTCCCTCACCCTGAGTGTCCAGCCCCATGAGACGGTGGTTTTCTCGGCCCCTGGTGGACCGAGGTCGTTCCCGCTGCACACATTCATGCGCCAGGGCCTCCTGCAGATAATTCACTTTGGTTTATTGCGCTATCTCTAATAGCACCCGAGATATCACCAGATATATATTGGATTTTGCCCTGACCCTGAGTGTCCGGCCCCATGAGACTGCGGTTTTCTCGGCTCCTGGTGGTCCGAGGTCGTTCCCGTTGCACAGATTCATGCGCCAGGGCCTCCTGCAGATAATTCACTTTGGTTTATTGCGCTATCTCTAATAGCACCCGAGATATCACCAGATATATATTGGATTTTCCCCTGACCCTGAGTGTCCGGCCCCATGAGACTGTGGTTTTCTCGGCCCCTGGTGGTCCGAGGTTGTTCCCGCTGCACAGATTCATGCGCCAGGGCCTCCTACAGACAATGCACTTTGATTTATTGCGCTCTCTCTAATAGCACCCAAGATATCACCAGATATATATAGGATTTTTCCCTGAACCTGACTGTCCGGCCCCATGAGACGGTGATTTTCTCGGCCCCTACGGGCCCGAGGTTGTTCTCGCTGCACATATTCATGCACCAGGGCCTCCTGCAGATAATTCACTTTGGTTTATTGCGCTATCTCTAACAGCACCCAAGATATCACCAGATATATATGGGATTTTTCCCTGACCCTGAGTGTGCGGCCCCATGAGACTGTGGTTTTTTCGGCCCCTGGTGGTCCGAGGTCGTTCCCGCTGCACAGATTCATGCGCCAGGGCTTCCTACAGACAATGCACTTTGATTTATTGCGCTATCTGTAATAGCACCCGAGATATCACCAGATATATATTGGATTTTTCACTGACCCTGAGTGTCCGGCCCCATGAGACGGTCGTTATCTCGGCCCCTGGAGGTCCGTGGACGTTCCCGCTGCCCAGGTTCATGCGCCACGGCCTCCTACTGACAATGCACTTTGATTTATTGCGCTATCTGTAATAGCACCCGAGATATCACCAGATATATATTGGATTTTTCACTGACCCTAAGTGTCCGGCCCATCGGGACGGTGGTTTTCTCGGCCCCTGGTGATCCGAGGTCGTTCCCGCTGCACAGATGCATGCGCCAGGGCCTCCTACAGATAACTCACTTTGGTTTATTGCGCTATCTATAATAGCACCCGAGATATCACCAGATATATATTGGATTTTTCCCTTACCCTGAGTGTCCGGTCCCATGAGACGGTGGTTTTCTCGGCCCCTGGTGGTCCCAGGTCGTTCCCGCTGCACAGATGCATGCGCCAGGGCCTCCTGCAGATAATTCCCTTTGGCTTATTGCGCTATCTCTAATAGCACCCGAGATATCACCAGATATAGATTGGATTTTCCCCTGACCCTGAGTGGCCGGCCCCATGAGACGGTGGTCTTCTCGGCCCCTGGTGGTCCGAGGTCGTTCCCGCTGCCCAGGTTCATGCGCCAGGGCCTCCTACAGACAATGCACTTTGATTTATTGCGCTATCTCTAATAGCACCCAAGATATCACCAGATATATATAGGATTTTTCCCTGACCCTGACTGTCTGGCCCCATGAGACGGTGATTTTCTCGGCCCCTACGGGTCCGAGGTCGTTCCCGCTGCACAGATTCATGCGCCAGGGCCTCCTGCAGATAATTCACTTTGGTTTATTGCGCTATTTCTAACAGCACCCAAGATATCACCAGATATATATTGGATTTATCCCTGACCCTCAGTGTCCGGCCCCATGAGACTGTGGTTTTTTCGTCCCCTGGTGGTCCGAGGTCGTTCCCGTTGCACAGATTCATGCGCCAGGGCCTCCTACAGACAATGCACTTTGATTTATTGCGCTATCTATAATAGCACCCGAGATATCACCAGATATATATTGGATATTTCCCTCACCCTGAGTGTCCAGCCCCATGAGACGGTGGTTTTCACGGCCCCTGGTGGACCGAGGTCGTTCCCGCTGCACAGATTCATGCGCCAGGGCCTCCTGCAGATAATTCGCTTTGGTTTATTTCGCTATCTGTAATAGGAACCGAGATATCACCAGATATATATTGGATTTTCCCCAGACCCTGAGTGTCCGCCCCCATGAGACTGTAGTTTTCTCGGCCCCTGGTGGTCCGAGGTCGTTCCCGCTGCACAGGTTCATGCGCCAGGGCCTCCTACAGACAACGCACTTTGATTTATTGCGCTACCTCTAATAGCACCCGAGATATCACCAGATATATATTGGATTTTCCCCTGACCCTGAGTGTCCGGCCCCATGAGACGGTGGTTTTCTCGGCTCCTGGTGGTCCGAGGTCGTTCCCGCTGCACAGATTCATGCGCCAGGGCCTCCTGCAGATAATTCACTTTGGTTTATTGCGCTATCTCTAACAGCACCCAAGATATCACCAGATACATATGGGATTTTTCCCTGACCCTGAGTGTGCGGCCCCATGAGACTGTGGTTTTTTCGGCCCCTGGTGGTCCGAGGTCGTTCCCGCTGCACAGATTCATGCGCCAGGGCTTCCTACAGACAATGCACTTTGATTTATTGCGCTATCTGTAATAGCACCCGAGATATCACCAGATATATATTGGATTTTTCACTGACCCTGAGTGTCCGGCCCCATGAGACGGTCGTTATCTCGGCCCCTGGAGGTCCGTGGACGTTCCCGCTGCCCAGGTTCATGCGCCACGGCCTCCTACTGACAATGCACTTTGATTTATTGCGCTATCTGTAATAGCACCCGAGATATCACCAGATATATGCTGGATTTTTACATGACCTAGGGTGTCCGGCCCCATGTGTCGGTGGTTTTCTCGGCCCCTGGTGATCCGAG
This sequence comes from Nomia melanderi, assembly GCF_051020985.1. NCBI lineage: Eukaryota > Metazoa > Arthropoda > Insecta > Hymenoptera > Halictidae > Nomia > Nomia melanderi. The sequence continues at coordinate 320,029 of NW_027475138.1, read as the reverse complement.
GTCGTTCCCGCTGCACAGATTCATGCACCAGGGCCTCCTACAGATAACTCACTTTGGTTTATTGCGCTATCTATAATAGCACCCGAGATATCACCAGATATATATTGGATTTTTCCCTGACCCTGAGTGTCCGGCCCCATGAGACGGTAGTTTTCTCGGCCCCTGGTGGACCGAGGTCGTTCCCGCTGCACAGATTCATGCGCCTGGTCCTCCTGCAGATAATTCACTTTGATTTATTGCGCTATCTCTAACAGCACCCAAGATATCACCAGATATATATGGGATTTTTCCCTGACCCTAAGTGTCCGGCCCCTCGGGACGGTGGTTTTCTCAGCCCCTGGTGGTCCGAGGTAGTTCCCGCTGCACAGATTCATGCGCCAGGGCCTCCTACAGATAACTCACTTTGGTTTATTGCGCTATCTATAATAGCACCCGAGATATCACCAGATATATATTGGATTTTTCCCTTACCCTGAGTGTCCGGCCCCATGAGACGGTGGTTTTCTCGGCCCCTGGTAGTCCTAGGTCGTTCCCGCTGCACAGATGCATGCGCCAGGGCCTCCTGCAGATAATTCCCTTTGGCTTATGGCGCTATCTCTAATAGCACCCGAGATATCACCAGATATATATTGGATTTTCCCCTGACCCTGAGTGGCCGGCCCCATGAGAAGGTGGTCTTCTCGGCCCCTGGTGGTCCGAGGTCGTTCCCGCTGCCCAGATTCATGCGCCACGGCCTCCTACTGACAATGCACTTTGATTTATTGCGCTATCTGTAATAGCACCCGAGATATCACCAGATATATATTGGATATTTCCCTCACCCTGAGTGTCCAGCCCCATGAGACGGTGGTTTTCTCGGCCCCTGGTGGACCGAGGTCGTTCCCGCAGCACAGATTCATGCGCCAGGGCCTCCTGCAGATAATTCACTTTGGTTTATTGCGCTATCTCTAACAGCACCTAAGATATCACCAGATATATATGGGATTTTTCCCTGACCCTGAGTGTCCGGACCCATGAGACTGTGGTCTCCTCGGCGCCTGGTGGTCCGAGGTCGTTCCCGCTGCCCAGATTCATGCGCCACGGCCTCCTACTGACAATGCACTTTGATTTATTGCGCTATCTGTAATAACACCCGAGATATCACCAGATATATATTGGATATTTCCCTCACCCTGAGTGTCCAGCCCCATGAGACGGTGGTTTTCTCGGCCCCTGGTGGTCCGAGGTCGTTCCCGCTGCACAGATTCGTGCGCCAGGGCCTCCTACAGACAATGCACTTTGATTTATTGCGCTATCTGTAATAGCACCCGTGATATCACCAGATGTATGCTGCATTTTTACATGATCTTGGGTGACGGATTCCGAATATCACTAATTTTCTCGGCCCCTGGTGGTCCGAGGTCGTTCCTGCTGCACAGATTCATTCGCCAGGGCCTCCTACAGACAATGCACTTTGATTTATTGCGGTATCTCTAATAGCACCCTAGATATCACCAGATATATATTGGGTTTTTCCCTGACCCTTACAGTCCGGCCCCATGAGACGGTGATTTTCTCGGCCCCTGGTGGTCCGAGGTCGTTCCCGCTGCACAGAATCATGCGCCAGGGCTTCCTGCAGATAATTCACTTTGGTTTATTGCGCTATCTCTAACAGCACCCAAGATATCACCAGATATATATGGGATTTTTCCCTGACCCTAAGTGTCCGGCCCCTCGGGACGGTGGTTTTCTCAGCCCCCGGTGGTCCGAGGTAGTTCCCGCTGCAAAGATTCATGCGCCAGGGCCTCCTACAGATAACTCACTTTGGTTTATTGCGCTATCTATAATAGCACCCGAGATATCACCAGATATATATGGGATTTTTCCCTGACCCTGAGTGTCCGGACCCATGAGACTGTGGTCTTCTCGGCGCCTGGTGGTACGAGGTCGTTCCCGCTGCCCAGATTCATGCGCCACGGCCTCCTACTGACAATGCACTTTGATTTATTGCGCTATCTGTAATAACACCCGAGATATCACCAGATATATATTGGATATTTCCCCTGACCCTAAGTGTCCGGCCCCTCGGGACGGTGGTTTTCTCGGCCCCTGGTGGTCCGAGGTAGTTCCCGCTGCACAGATTCATGCGCCAGGGCCTCCTACAGATAACTCACTTTGGTTTATTGCGCTATCTATAATAGCACCCGAGATATCACCAGATATATATTGGATTTTTCCCTTACCCTGAGTGTCCGGCCCCATGAGACGGTGGTTTTCTCGGCCCCTGGTGGTCCTAGGTCGTTCCCGCTGCACAGATGCATGCGCCAGGGCCTCCTGCAGATAATTCCCTTTGGCTTATTGCGCTATCACTAATAGCACCCGAGATATCACCAGATATATATTGGATTTTCCCCTGACCCTGAGTGGCCGGCCCCATGAGACGGTGGTCTTCTCGGCCCCTGGTCGTCCGAGGTCGTTCCCGCTGCCCAGATTCATGCGCCAGGGCCTCCTACAGACAATGCACTTTGATTTATTGCGCTATCTGCAATAGCACCCGAGATATCACCAGATATATGCTGGATTTTTACATGACCTAGGGTGTCCGGCCCCATGTGTCGGTGGTTTTCTCGGCCCCTGGTGATCCGAGGTCGATCCTGCTGCACAGATTCATGCACCAGGGCCTCCTACAGATAACTCACTTTGGTTTATTGCGCTATCTATAATAGCACCCGAGATATCACCAGATATATATTGGATTTTTCCCTGACCCTGAGTGTCCGGCCCCATGAGACGGTAGTTTTCTCGGCCCCTGGTGGACCGAGGTCGTTCCCGCTGCACAGATTCATGCGCCTGGTCCTCCTGCAGATAATTCACTTTGATTTATTGCGCTATCTCTAACAGCACCCAAGATATCACCAGATATATATGGGATTTTTCCCTGACCCTAAGTGTCCGGCCCCTCGGGACGGTGGTTTTCTCAGCCCCTGGTGGTCCGAGGTAGTTCCCGCTGCACAGATTCATGCGCCAGCGCCTCCTACAGATAATTCACTTTGGTTTATTGCGCTATCTCTAATAGCACCCGAGATATCACCAGATATATATTGGATTTTCCCCTGACCCTGAGTGGCCGGCCCCATGAGAAGGTGGTCTTCTCGGCCCCTGGTGGTCCGAGGTCGTTCCCGCTGCCCAGATTCATGCGCCAGGGCTTCCTACAGACAATGCACTTTGATTTATTGCGCTATCTGTAATAGCACCCGAGATATCACCAGATATATATTGGATTTTTCACTGACCCTGAGTGTCCGGCCCCATGAGACGGTCGTTATCTCGGCCCCTGGAGGTCCGTGGACGTTCCCGCTGCCCAGGTTCATGCGCCACGGCCTCCTACTGACAATGCACTTTGATTTATTGCGCTATCTGTAATAGCACCCGAGATATCACCAGATATATATTGGATTTTTCACTGACCCTAAGTGTCCGGCCCATCGGGACGGTGGTTTTCTCGGCCCCTGGTGATCCGAGGTCGTTCCCGCTGCACAGATGCATGCGCCAGGGCCTCCTACAGATAACTCACTTTGGTTTATTGCGCTATCTATAATAGCACCCGAGATATCACCAGATATATATTGGATTTTTCCCTTACCCTGAGTGTCCGGTCCCATGAGACGGTGGTTTTCTCGGCCCCTGGTGGTCGTAGGTCGTTCCCGCTGCACAGATGCATGCGCCAGGGCCTCCTGCAGATAATTCCCTTTGGCTTATTGCGCTATCTCTAATAGCACCCGAGATATCACCAGATATAGATTGGATTTTCCCCTGACCCTGAGTGGCCGGCCCCATGAGACGGTGGTCTTCTCGGCCCCTGGTGGTCCGAGGTCGTTCCCGCTGCCCAGGTTCATGCGCCAGGGCCTCCTACAGACAATGCACTTTGATTTATTGCGCTATCTCTAATAGCACCCAAGATATCACCAGATATATATAGGATTTTTCCCTGACCCTGACTGTCTGGCCCCATGAGACGGTGATTTTCTCGGCCCCTACGGGTCCGAGGTCGTTCCCGCTGCACAGATTCATGCGCCAGGGCCTCCTGCAGATAATTCACTTTGGTTTATTGCGCTATTTCTAACAGCACCCAAGATATCACCAGATATATATTGGATTTATCCCTGACCCTCAGTGTCCGGCCCCATGAGACTGTGGTTTTTTCGTCCCCTGGTGGTCCGAGGTCGTTCCCGTTGCACAGATTCATGCGCCAGGGCCTCCTACAGACAATGCACTTTGATTTATTGCGCTATCTATAATAGCACCCGAGATATCACCAGATATATATTGGATATTTCCCTCACCCTGAGTGTCCAGCCCCATGAGACGGTGGTTTTCACGGCCCCTGGTGGACCGAGGTCGTTCCCGCTGCACAGATTCATGCGCCAGGGCCTCCTGCAGATAATTCGCTTTGGTTTATTTCGCTATCTGTAATAGGAACCGAGATATCACCAGATATATATTGGATTTTCCCCAGACCCTGAGTGTCCGCCCCCATGAGACTGTAGTTTTCTCGGCCCCTGGTGGTCCGAGGTCGTTCCCGCTGCACAGGTTCATGCGCCAGGGCCTCCTACAGACAACGCACTTTGATTTATTGCGCTACCTCTAATAGCACCCGAGATATCACCAGATATATATTGGATTTTCCCCTGACCCTGAGTGTCCGGCCCCATGAGACGGTGGTTTTCTCGGCTCCTCGTGGTCCGAGGTCGTTCCCGCTGCACAGATTCATGCGCCAGGGCCTCCTGCAGATAATTCACTTTCGTTTATTGCGCTATCTCTAATAGCACCCGAGATATCGCCAGATATATATTGGATTTTCCCCTGACTCTGAGTGTCCGGCCCCATGAGACGGTGGTTTTCTCGGCCCCTGGTGGTCCGAGGTCGTTCCCGCTTCCCATATTCATGCGCCAGGGCCTCCTGCAGATAATTCACTTTGGTTTATTGCGCTGTATCTAATAGCACCCGAGATATCACCAGATATATATTGGATTTTCCCCTGACCCTGAGTGTCCGGCCCCATGCGACTGTGGTTTTTTCGGACCCTGGTGGTCCGAGGTCGTTCCCGCTGCACAGATTCAGGCGCCAGGGCCTCCTGCAGATAACTCACTTGGTTTATTGCGCTATCTCTAATAGCACCCGAGATATCACCAGATATATATTGGGTATTTCCCTCACCCTGAGTGTCCAGCCCCATGAGACGGTGGTTTTCTCGGCCCCTGGTGGTCCGAGGTCGTTCCCGCTGCACTGATTCATGCGCCACGGCCTCCTGCAGATAATTCACTTTCGTTTATTGCGCTATCTCTAATAGCACCCGAAATATCACCAGATATATATTGGATTTTCCCCTGACCCTGAGTGTCCGGCCCCATGAGACTGCGGTTTTCACGGCCCCTGGTGGTCCGAGGTCGTTCCCGTTGCACAGATTCATGCGCCAGGGCCTCCTGCAGATAATTCACTTTGGTTTATTGCGCTATCTCTAATAGCACCCGAGATATCACCAGATATATATTGGATTTTCCCCTGACCCTGAGTGTCCGGCCCCATGAGACTGTGGTTTTCTCGGCCCCTGTTGGTCCGAGGTCGTTCCCGCTGCACAGATTCATGCGCCAGGGCCTCCTACAGACAATGCGATTGATTTATTGCGCTGTCTGTAATAGCACCCGAGATATCACCAGATATATATTGGATTTTCCCCTGACCCTGAGTGTCCGGCCCCATGAGACTGTGGTTTTCTCGGCCCCTGGTGGTCCGAGGTCGTTCCCGTTGCACAGATTCATGCGTCAGGGCCTCCTGCAGATAATTCACTTTGGTTTATTCCGCTATCACTAATAGCACCCGAGATATCACCAGATATATATTGGATATTTCCCTCACCCTGAGTGTCCAGCCCCATGAGACGGTGGTTTTCTCGGCCCCTGGTGGACCGAGGTCGTTCCCGCTGCACAGATTCATGCGCCAGGCCTCCTGCAGATAATTCGCTTTGGTTTATTTCGCTATCTGTAATAGGAACCGAGATCTCACCAGATATATATTGGATTTTCCCCTGACCCTGAGTGTCCGGCCCCATTTGACGGTGGTTTTCTCGGCCACTGGTGGTCCGAGGCCGTTCCCGCTGCACAGATTCATGCACCAGGGCCTCCCACAGACAATGCACTTTGATTTATTTCGCTATCTGTAATAGGACCCGAGATATCACCAGATATATATTGGATTTTCCCCAGACCCTGAGTGTCCGGCCGCATGAGACTTAGGTTTTCTCGGCCCCTGGTGGTCCGAGGTCGTTCCCGCTGCACAGATTAATGCGCCAGGGACTCCTACAGACAATGCACTTTGATTTATTGCGCTATCTGTAATAGCACCCGAGATATCACCAGATATATATTGGATATTTCCCTCACCCTGAGTGTCCAGCCCCATGAGACTGCGGTTTTCTCGGCCCCTGGTGGTCCGAGGTCGTTCCCGTTGCACAGATTCATGCGCCAGGGCCTCCTGCAGATAATTCACTTTGGTTTATTGCGCTGTATCTAATAGCACCCGAGATATCACCAGATATATATTGGATTTTCCCCTGACCCTGAGTGTCCGGCCCCATGAGACTGTGGTTTTTTCGGACCCTGGTGTTCCGAGGTCGTTCCCGCTGCACAGATTCAGGCGCCAGGGCCTCCTGCAGATAACTCACTTGGTTTATTGCGCTATCTCTAATAGCACCCGAGATATCACCAGATATATATTGGATATTTCCCTCACCCTGAGTGTCCAGCCCGATGAGACGGTGGTTTTCTCGGCCCCTGGTGGTCCGAGGTCGTTCCCGCTGCACTGATTCATGCGCCAGGGCCTCCTGCAGATAATTCACTTTCGTTTATTGCGCTATCTCTAATAGCACCCGAAATATCACCAGATATATATTGGATTTTCCCCTGACCCTGAGTGTCCGGCCCCATGAGACGGTGGTTTTCTCGGCCCCTGGTGGTCCGAGGTCGTTCCCGCTGCACAGATTCAGGCGCCAGGGCCTCCTGCAGATAACTCACTTGGTTTATTGCGCTATCTCTAATAGCACCCGAGATATCACCAGATATATATTGGATATTTCCCTCACCCTGAGTGTCCAGCCCCATGAGACGTTGTTTTTCTCGGCCCCTGGTGGTCCGAGGTCGTTCCCGCTGCACAGATTCATGCGCCAGGGCCTCCTACAGACAATGCACTTTGATTCATTGCGCTATCTGTAATAGCACCCGAGATATCACCAGATATATATTGGATATTTCCCTCACCCTGAGTGTCCAGCCCCATGAGACGGTGGTTTTCTCGGCCCCTGGTGGACCGAGGTCGTTCCCGCTGCACAGATTCATGCGCCAGGGCCTCCTGCAGATAATTCGCTTTGGTTTATTTCGCTATCTGTAATAGGAACCGAGATATCACCAGATATATATTGGATTTTCCCCTGACTCTGAGTGTCCGGCCCCATGAGACGGTGGTTTTCTCGGCCCCTGGTGGTCCGAGGTCGTTCCCGCTGCACACATTCATGCGCCAGGGCCTCCTGCAGATAATTCACTTTGGTTTATTGCGCTGTATCTAATAGCACCCGAGATATCACCAGATATATATTGGATTTTCCCCTCACCCTGAGTGTCCAGCCCCATGAGACGGTGGTTTTCTCGGCCCTGGTGGACCGAGGTCGTTCCCGCTGCACAGATTCATGCGCCAGGGCCTTCTGCAGATAACTCACTTTGGTTTATTGCGCTATCTCTAATAGCACCCGAGATATCACCAGATATATATTGGATTTTTCCCTGACCCTGAGTGTCCGGCCCCATGAGACGGTGGTTTTCTCGGCTCCTGGTGGTCCGAGGTCGTTCCCGCTGCACAGATTCATGCGCCAGGGCCTCCTGCAGATAATTCGCTTTGGTTTATTTCGCTATCTGTAATAGGAACCGAGATATCACCAGATATATATTGGATTTTCCCCAGACCCTGAGTGTCCGCCCCCATGTGACTGTAGTTTTCTCGGCCCCTGGTGGTCCGAGGTCGTTCCCGCTGCACAGGTTCATGCGTCAGGGCCTCCTACAGACAATTCACTTTGATTTATTGCGCTATCTCTAATAGCACCCGAGATATCACCAGATATATATTGGATTTTCCCCAGACCCTGAGTGTGCGGCCGCATAAGACTGTAGTTTTCTCGGCCCCTGGTGGTCCGAGGTCGTTCCCGCTGCACAGATTCATGCGCCCGGGCCTCCTACAGACAATGCACTTTGATTTATTGCGCTATCTGTAATAGCACCCGAGATATCACCACATATATATTGCATTTTTCAATGACCCAGAGTGACCGGCCCCATGAGACGGTGGTTTTCTCGGCCCCTGGCGGTCCGAGGTCGTTCCCGCTGCACAGATGCATGCGCCAGGGCCTCCTGCAGATAATTCACTTTGGTTTATTGCGCTATCTGTAATAGCACCCGAGATATCACCAGTTATATATTGGACTTTCCCCTGACCCTGAGTGTCCGGCCCCATGAGACTGTGGTTTTCTCGGCCCCTGGTGGTCCGAGGTCGTTCCCGCTGCACAGATACATGCGCCAGGGCCGCCTACAGACAATGCACTTTGATTTATTACGCTATCTGTAATAGCACCCGAGATATCACCAGATATATATTGGATTTTCCCCTGACCCTGAGTGTCCGGCCCCATGCGACTGTGGTTTTTTCGGACCCTGGTGGTCCGAGGTCGTTCCCGCTGCACAGATTCAGGCGCCAGGGCCTCCTGCAGATAACTCTCTTGGTTTATTGCGCTATCTCTAATAGCACCCGAGATATCACCAGATATATATTGGGTATTTCCCTCACCCTGAGTGTCCAGCCCCATGAGACGGTGGTTTTCTCGGCCCCTGGTGGTCCGAGGTCGTTCCCGCTGCACTGATTCATGCGCCAGGGCCTCCTGCAGATAATTCACTTTCGTTTATTGCGCTATCTCTAATAGCACCCGAAATATCACCAGATATATATTGGATTTTCCCCTGACCCTGAGTGTCCGGCCCCATGAGACTGTGGTTTTCTCGGCCCCTGGTGGTCCGAGGTCGTTCCCGCTGCACAGATACATGCGCCAGGGCCTCCTACAGACAATGCACTTTGATTTATTGCGCTATCTGTAATAGCACCCGAGATATCACCAGTTATATATTGGATTTTCCCCTGACCCTGAGTGTCCGGCCCCATGAGACTGTGGTTTTCTCGGCCCCTGGTGGTCCGAGGTCGTTCCGTTGCACAGGTTCATGCGCCACGGCCTCCTGCAGATAATTCACTTTGGTTTATTGCGCTATCTCTAATAGCACCCGAGATATCACCAGATATATATTGGATTTTCCCCTGACCCTGAGTGTCCTGCCCCATGAGACTGTGGTTTTCTCTGCCCCTGGTCGTCCGAGGTCGTTCCCGCTGCACAGATTCATGCGCCAGGGCCTCCTACAAGTAATGCACTTTGATTTATTGCGCTATCTCTAATAGCGCCCGAGATATCACCAGATATATATTGGATTTTTCCCTGACCCTGAGTGTCCGGCCCCATGAGACTGCGGTTGTCTCGCCCCTGGTGGTCCGAGGCCGTTCCCGCTGCACAGATTCATGCGCCAGGGCCTTCTACAGACAATGCACTTTGATTTATTGCGCTATCTGTAATAGCACCCAAGATATCACCAGATAAATATTGGATTTTCCCCCGACCCTGAGTGTCCGGCCCCATGAGACGGTGGTTTTCTCGGCCCCTGGTGGTCCGAGGTCGTTCTCGCTGGCCACATTTATGCGCCAGGGCCTCGTACAGACAATGCACTTTGGTTTATTGCGCTATCTGTAATAGCACCCGAGATATCACCAGATATATATTGGATTTTTCCCTGACCCTGAGTGTCCGGCCCCATGAGACTGCGGTTTTCTCGGCCCCTGGTGGTCCGAGGTCGTTCCCGCTGCACAGATTCATGCGCCAGGTCCTCCTACAGACAATGCACTTTGATTTATTGCGCTATCTGTAATAGCACCCGAGATATCACTAGATATATATTGGATTTTACCCTGACCCTGAGTGTCCGGCCCCATGAGACGGTCGTTTTCTCGGCCCCTGGTGATCCGAGGTGGTTCCCGCTGAACAGATTCATTCGCAAGGGCCTCCTGCAGGCAATGCACTTTGATTTATTGCGCTATCTGTAATAGCACCCGAGATATCACCAGATATATAGTGGATTTTTCCCTGACCCAGAGTGTCCGGCCCCATGAGACGGTGGTTGTCTCGGCCCCTGGAGGTCCGAGGACGTTCCCGCTGCACAGATTCATGCGCCAGGGCCTCCTGCAGACAATGCACTTTGATTTATTGCGCTATCTGTAATAGCGCCCGAGATATCACCAGATATATATTGGATTTTACCCTGACCCTGAGTGTACGGCCCCATGAGACGGTGGTTGTCTCGGCCCCTGGAGGTCCGAGGACGTTCCCGCTACACATATTCATGCGCCAGGGCCTCCTGCAGATAATTCACTTTGGTTTATTGCGCTATCTCCATTAGCACCCGAGATGTCACCAGATATATATAGGATTTTCCCCTGACCCTGAGTGTCCGGCCCCATGAGACTGTGGTTTTCTCGGCCCCTGATGGTCCGAGGTCGTTCCTGCTGCACAGATTCATGCGCCAGGGCCTCCTACAGACAATGCACTTTGATTTATTGCGCTATCTGTAATAGCACCCGAGATATCACCAGATATATATTGGATTTTCCCCTGACCCTGAGTGTCCGGCCCCATGAGACTGTGGTTTTCTCGGCCCCTGGTGGTCCGAGGTCGTTGCCGCTGCACATGTTCATGCGCCAGGGCCTCGTACAGAGAATGCCCTTTGATTTATTGCGCTATCTGTAATAGCACCCGAGATATCACCAGATATATATTGGATTTTTCACTGACCCTGAGCGTCCGGCCCCATGAGACGGTCGTTTTCTCGGCCCCTGGTGGTTCGAGGTCGTTCCCGCTGCACAGGTTCATGCGCCAGGGTCTCCTACAGACAATGCACTTTGATTTATTGCACTATCTGTAATAGCACCCGAGATATCACAAGATCTATATTGGATTTTTCACTGACCCTGAGTGTCCTGCCCCATGAGACGGTGGTTTTCTCGGCCCCTTGTGTTCCGAGGTCGTTCCCGCTGCACAGATTCATGCGCCAGGGCCACCTACAGACAATGCACTTTGATTTATTGCGCTATCTGTAATAGCACCCGAGATATCACCAGATATATATTGGATATTACCCTCACCCTGAGTGTCCAGCCCCATGTGACGGTGGTTTTCTCGGCCCCTGGTGGACCGAGGTCGTTCCCGCTGCACAGATTCATGCGCCAGGGCCTCCTGCAGATAATTCACTTTGGTTTATTGCGCTATCTGTAATAGCACCCGAGATATCACCAGATATATATTGGATTTTTCACTCACCCTGAGTGTCCGGCCCCATGAGACGGTAGTTTACTCGGTCCCTGGTGGTCCGAGGTTGTTCCCGCTGCACAGATTCATGCGCCAGGGCCTCCTACAGACAATGCACTTTGATTTATTGCTCTATCTGTAATAGCACCCGAGATATCACCAGATATATATAGGATTTTTCACTGACCCTGAGTGTGCGGCCCCATGAGACGGTGTTTTTCTCGGACCCTGGTGGTCCGAGGTCGTTCCCGCTGCACAGATTCATGCGCCAGGGCCTCCTGCAGATAATTCACTTTGATTTATTGCGCTATCTGTAATAGCACCCGAGATATCACCAGATATATATTGGATTTTCCCCTGACCCTGAGTGTCCGGCCCCATTAGACTGTGGTTTTCTCGGCCCCTGGTGGTCCGAGGTCTTTCCCGCTGCACAGATGCATGCGCCAGGGCCTCCTGCAGATAATTCACTTTGGTTTATTGCGCTATCTCTAATAGCACCCGAGATAACACCAGATATATATTGGATTTTCCCCTGACCCTGAGTGTCCGGCCCCATTAGACTGTGGTTTTCTCGGCCCCTGGTGGTCCGAGGTCGTTCCCGCTGCCCAGATTCATGCGCCAGGGCCTCCTGAAGGTAATTCACTTTGGTTTATTGCGCTGTATCTAATAGCACCAGAGATATCACCAGATATATATTGGATTTTCCCCTGACCCTGAGTGTCCGGCCCCATGAGACTGTGGTTTTCTCGGCCCCTGGTGCTCCGAGGTCGTTCCCGCTGCCCAGATTCATGCGCCAGGGCCTCCTCCAGACAATGCACTTTGATTTATTGCGCTATGTGTAATAGCACCCGAGATATCACCAGATATATATTGGATTTTTCACTGACCCTGAGTGTCCTGCCCCATGAGACGGTGGTTTTCTCGGCCCCTTGTGTTCCGAGGTCGTTCCCGCTGCACAGATTCATGCGCCAGGGCCTCCTACAGACAATGCACTTTGATTTATTGCGCTATCTGTAATAGCACCCGAGATATCACCAGATATATATTGGATTTTCCCCTGACCCTGAGTGTCCGGCCCCATGAGACGGTCGTTTTCTCGGCCCCTGGTGATCCGAGGTGGTTCCCGCTGAACAGATTCATTCGCAAGGGCCTCCTGCAGACAATGCACTTTGATTTATTGCGCTATCTGTAATAGCACCCGAGATATCACCAGATATATATTGGATTTTTCCCTGACCCTGAGTGTCCGGCCCCATGAGACGGTGGTTGTCTCGGCCCCTGGAGGTCCGAGGACGTTCCCGCTGCACAGATTCATGCGCCAGGGCCTCCTGCAGATAATTCACGTTGTTTTATTGCGCTATCTCTATTAGCACCCGAGATATCACCAGATATATATTGGATTATTCCTCGACCCTGAGTGTCCGGCCCCATGTGTCGGTGGTTTTCTCGGCCCCTGGTGATCCGAGGTTGTTCCCGCTGAACAGATTCATTCGCAAGGGCCTCCTGCAGACAATGCACTTTGATTTATTGCGCTATCTGTAATAGCACCCGAGATATCACCAGATATATTTTTGATTTTTCCCTGACCCTGAGCGTCCGGCCCCATGAGACGGTGGTTGTCTCGGCCCCTGGTGGTCCGAGGTCGTTCCCGCTGCACAGATTCATGCGCCAGGGCCTCCTACAGACAATGCACTTTGATTTATTGCGCTATCTGTAATAGCGCCCGAGATATCACCAGATATATATTGGATTTTACCCTGACCCTGAGTGTCCAGCCCCATGAGACGGTGGTTGTCTTGGCCCCTGGAGGTCCGAGGACGTTCCCGCTGCACATATTCATGCGCCAGGGCCTCCTGCAGATAATTCACTTTGGTTTATTGCGCTATCTCTATTAGCACCCGAGATGTCACCAGATATATATAGGATTTTCCCCTGACCCTGATTGTCCGGCCCCATGAGGCTGTGGTTTTCTCGGCCCCTGATGGTCCGAGGTCGTTCTTGCTGCACATGTTCATGCGCCAGGGCCTCCTACAGAGAATGCCCTTTGATTTATTGCGCTATCTGTAATAGCACCCGAGATATCACCAGATATATATTGGATTTTTCACTGTCCCTGAGCGTCCGGCCCCATGAGACGGTCGTTTTCTCGGCCCCTGGTGGTCCGAGGTCGTTCCCGCTGCACAGGTTCATGCGCCAGGGTCTCCTACAGACAATGCACTTTGATTTATTGCACTATCTGTAATAGCACCCGAGATATCAAGAGATATATACTGGATTTTCCCCTGACCCTGAGTGTCCGGCTCCATGAGACTGTGGTTTTCTCGGCCCCTGGTGGTCCGAGGTCGTTCCTGCTGCACAGATTCATGCGCCAGGGCCTCCTACAGACAATGTACTTTGATTTATTGCGCTATCTGTAACAGCACCCGAGATATCACCAGATATATATTGGATTTTTCCCTGACCCTGAGTGTCCGGCCCCATGAGACTGTGGTTTTTTCGGCCCCTGGTGGTCCGAGGTCGTTCCCGTTGCACAGATTCATGCGCCAGGTCCTCCTGCAGATAATTCACTTTGGTTTATTGCGCTATCTCTAATAGCACCCAAGATATCACCAGATATATATTGGATTTTCCCCTGACCCTGAGTGTCCGGCCCCATGAGACTGTGGTTTTCTCGGCCCCTGGTGCTCCGAGGTCGTTCCCGCTGCCCAGATTCATGCGCCAGGGCCTCCTCCAGACAATGCACTTTGATTTATTGCGCTATGTGTAATAGCACCCGACATATCACCAGATATATATAGCATTTTTCCCTGACCCTGAGTGTCCGGCCCCATGAGACGGTGGTTTTCTCGGCCCCTGGTTGTCCGAGGTCGTTCCCGCTGCACAGATTCATGCGCCAGGGCCTCCTGCAGATAATTCACTTTGGTTTATTGCGCTGTATCTAATAGCACCCGAGATATCACCAGATATATATTGGATTTTCCACTTACCCTGAGTGTCCGGCCCCATGAGACGGTGGTTTTCTCGGCCCCTGGTGGTCCGAGGTCGTTCCCGTTGCACAGATTCATGCGCCAGGGCCTCCTGCAGATAATTCACTTTGATTTATTGCGCTATCTCTAATAGCACCCGAGATATCACCAGATATATATTGGATTTTCCCCTGACCCTGAGTGTCCGGCCCCATGAGACTGTGGTTTTCTCGGCCCCTGGTGGTCCGAGGTCGTTCCCGCTGCACAGATTCATGCGCCAGGGCCTCCTACAGACAATGCACTTTGATTTATTGCGCTATCTGTAATAGCACCCGAGATATCACCAGATATATATTGGATTATTCCTCGACCCTGAGTGTCCGGCCACATGTGTCGGTGGTTTTCTCGGCCCCTGGTGATCCGAGGTTGTTCCCGCTGAACAGATTCATTCGCAAGGGCCTCCTGCAGACAATGCACTTTGATTTATTGCGCTATCTGTAATAGCACCCGAGATATCACCAGATATATTTTTGATTTTTCCCTGACCCTGAGTGTCCGGCCCCATGAGACGGTGGTTGTCTCGGCCCCTGGTGGTCCGAGGTCGTTCCCGCTGCACAGATTCATGCGCCAGGGCCTCCTACAGACAATGCACTTTGATTTATTGCGCTATCTGTAATAGCACCCGAGATATCACCAGATATATATTGGATTTTACCCTGACCCTGAGTGTCCGGCCCCATGAGACGGTGGTTTTCTCGGCCACTGGTGGTCCGAGGTCGTTCCTGCGGCACAGATTCATTCGCAAGGGCCTCCTGCAGATAATTCACTTTGGTTTATTGCGCTATCTCTATTAGCACCCGAGATATCACCAGATATATATTGGATTATTCCTCGACCCTGAGTGTCCGGCCCCATGTGTCGGTGGTTTTCTCGGCCCCTGGTGATCCGAGGTTGTTCCCGCTGAACAGATTCATTCGCAAGGGCCTCCTGCAGACAATGCACTTTGATTTATTGCGCTATCTGTAATAGCACCCGAGATATCACCAGATATATTTTTGATTTTTCCCTGACCCTGAGTGTCCGGCCCCATGAGACGGTGGTTGTCTCGGCCCCTGGTGGTCCGAGGTCGTTCCCGCTGCACAGATTCATGCGCCAGGGCCTCCTACAGACAATGCACTTTGATTGATTGCGCTATCTGTAATAGCACCCGAGATATCACCAGATATATATTGGATTTTACCCTGACCCTGAGTGTCCGGCCCCATGAGACGGTGGTTGTCTCGGCCCCTGGAGGTCCGAGGACGTTCCCGCTGCTCATATTCATGCGCCAGGGCCTCCTGCAGATAATTCACTTTGGTTTATTGCGCTATCTCTATTAGCACCCGAGATGTCACCAGATATATATTGGATTTTCCCCTGACCCTGAGTGTCCGGCCCCATGAGACTGTGGTTTTCTCGGCCCCTGATGGTCCGAGGTCGTTCCTGCTGCACAGATTCATGCGCCAGGGCCTCCTACAGACAATGCACTTTGATTTATTGCGCTATCTGTAATAGCACCCGAGATATCACCAGATATATATTGGATTTTCCCCTGACCCTGAGTGTCCGGCCCCATGAGACTGTGGTTTTCACGGCCCCTGGTGGTCCGAGGTCGTTGCCGCAGCACATGTTCATGCGCCAGGGCCTCCTACAGAGAATGCCATTTGATTTATTGCGCTATCTGTAATAGCACCCGAGATATCACCAGATATATATTGGATTTTTCACTGACCCTGAGCGTCCGGCCCCATGAGACGGTCGTTTTCTCGGCCCCTGGTGGTCCGAGGTCGTTCCCGCTGCACAGGTTCATGCGCCAGGGTCTCCTACAGACAATGCACTTTGATTTATTGCACTATCTGTAATAGCACCCGAGATATCACCAGATATATATTGGATTTTTCACTGACCCTGAGAGTGCGGCCCCATGAGACGGTGTTTTTCTCGGACCCTGGTGGTCCGAGGTCGTTCCCGCTGCACAGATTCATGCGCCAGGGCCTCCTACAGACAATGCACTTTGATTTATTGCGCTATCTGTAATAGCACCCGAGATATCACCAGATATATATTGGATATTACCCTCACCGTGAGTGTCCGGCCCCATGAGACTGTGGTTTTCTCGGCCCCTGGTGGTCCGAGGTCGTTTCCGCTGCACAGATTCATGCGCCAGGGCCTCCTACAGACAATGCACTTTGATTTATTGCGCTATCTGTAACAGCACCCGAGATATCACCAGATATACATTGGATTTTAACCTGACCCTGAGTGTCCGGCCCCATGAGCCGGTGGTTGTCTCGGCTCCTGGGGGTCCGAGGACGTTCCCGCTGCACAGATTCATGCGCCAGGTCCTCCTGCAGGTAATTCACTTTGGTTTATTGCGCTATCTCTAATAGCACCCAAGATATCACCAGATATATATTGGATTTTTCCCTGACCCTGAGTGTCCGGCCCCATGAGACGGTCGTTTTCTCGGCCCCTGGTGGTGCGAGGTCGTTCCCGTTGCACAAATTCATGCGCTGGGGCCTCCTACAGACAATGCACTTTGATTTATTGCGCTATCTGTAATAGCACCCGAGATATCACCAGATATATATTGGATATTACACTCACCCTGAGTGTCCAGCCCCATGAGACGGTGGTTTTCTCGGCCCCTGGTGGACCGAGGTCGTTCCCGCTTCCCAGATTCATGCGCCAGGGCCTCCCGCAGGCAAAGTACTTTGGTTTATTGCGCTATCTCTAATAGCACCCGAGATATCAAGAGATATATACTGGATTTTCCCCTGACCCTGAGTGTCCGGCCCAATGAGACTGTGGTTCTCTCGGCCCCTGGTGGTCCGAGGTCGTTCCCGCTGCACAGATTCATGCGCCAGGGCCTCCTACAGACAATGCACTTTGATTTATTGCGCTATCTGTAATAGCACCAGAGATATCGCCAGATATATATTGGATTTTTCACTGACCCTTAGTGTCCGGCCCCATGAGACGGTCGTTTTCTCGGCCCCTGGTGATCCGAGGTCGTTTCCGCTGCACAGATTCATGCGCCAGGGCCTCCTGCAGATAATTCACTTTGGTTTATTGCGCTATCTCTGATAGCACCCGATATATCACCAGATATATATTGGATTTTTCACTGACCCTGAGTGTCCTGCCCCATGAGACGGTGGTTTTCTCGGCCCCTGGTGTTCCGAGGTCGTTCCCGCTGCACAGATTCATGCGCCAGGGCCTCCTACAGACAATGCACTTTGATTTCTTGCGCTATCTCTAATAGCACCCGAGATATCACCAGATATATATTGGATTTTCCCCTGACCCTGAGTGTCCGGCCTCATGAGACTGTGGTTTTCTCGGCCCCTGGTGGTCCGAGATCGTTCCCGTTGCACAGATTCATGCGACAGGGCCTCCTGCAGATAATTCACTTTGGTTTATTGCGCTATCTCTAATAGCACCCGAGATATCACCAGATATATATTGGATTTTCCCCTGACCCTGAGTGTCCGGCCCCATGAGACTGTGGTTTTCTCGGCCCCTGGTCGTCCGAGGTCGTTCCCGCTGCACAGATTCATGCGCCAGGGCCTCCTACAGACAATGCACTTTGATTTATTGCGCTATCTCTAATAGCACCCGAGATATCAAGAGATATATACTGGATTTTCCCCTGCCCCTGAGTGTCCGGCCCAATGAGACTGTGGTTCTCTCGGCCCCTGGTGGTCCGAGGTCGTTCCAGCTGCACAGATTCATGCGCCAGGGCCTCCTACAGACAGTGCAATTTGATTTATTGCGCTATCTGTAATAGCACCCGAGATATCGCCAGATATATATTGGATTTTTCACTGACCCTTAGTGTCCGGCCCCATGAGACGGTCGTTTTCTCGGCCCCTGGTGGTCCGAGGTCGTTTCCGCTGCACAGATTCATGCGCCAGGGACTCCTGCAGATAATTCACTTTGGTTTATTGCGCTATCTCTGATAGCACCCGAGATATCACCAGATATATATTGGATTTTCCCCTGACCCTGAGTGTCCGGCCCCATGAGACTGTGGTTTTCTCGGCCCCTGGTCGTCCGAGGTCGTTCCAGCTGCACAGGTTCATGCGCCAGGGTCTCCTACAGACAATGCACTTTGATTTATTGCGCCATCTGTAATAGCACCCGAGATATCACCATATATATATTGGATTTTTCACTGACCCTGAGTGTCCTGCCCCATGTGACGGTGCTTTTCTCGGCCCCTGGTGTTCCGAGGTCGTTCCCGCTGCACAGATTCATGCGCCAGGGCCTCCTACAGACAATGCACTTTGATTTATTGCGCTATCTCTAATAGCACCCGAGATATCACCAGATATATATTGGATTTTCCCCTGACCCTGAGTGTCCGGCCCCATGAGACGGTCGTTTTCTCGGCCCCTGGTGGTCCGAGGTCGTTCCCGCTGCACAGGTTCATGCGCCAGGGTCTCCTACAGACAATGCACTTTGATTTATTGCGCTACCTGTAATAGCACCCGAGATATCACCAGATATATATTGGATTTTACCCTGACCCTGAGTGTCCGGCCCCATGAGACTGTGGTTTTCTCGGCCCCTGGTGGTGCGTGGTCGTTCCCGTTGCACAGATTCATGCGCCAGGGCCTCCTGCAGATAATTCACTTTGGTTTATTGCGCTATCTCTAATAGCACCCGAGATAGCGCCAGATATATATATTGGATTTTTCACTGACCCTGAGCGTCCGGCCCCATGAGACGGTCGTTTTCTCGGCCCCTGGTGGTCCGAGGTCGTTCCCGCTGCACAGGTTCATGCGCCAGGGTCTCCTACAGACAATGCACTTTGATTTATTGCGCCATCTGTAATAGCACCCGAGATATCACCACATATATATTGGATTTTTCACTGACCCTGAGTGTCCGGCCCCATGAGACGGTGGTTTTCTCGGTCCCTGGTGTTCCGAGGTCGTTCCCGCTGCACAGATTCATGCGCCAGTGCCTCCTACAGACAATGCACTTTGATTTATTGCGCTACCTGTAATAGCACCCGAGATATCACCAGATATATATTGGATTTTTCCCTGACCCTGACAGTACGACCCCATGAGACGGTGGTTTTCTCGGCACCTGGTGGTCCGAGGTCGATTCCGCAGCACAGATTCATGCGCCAAGGCTTCCTGCAGACAATTCACTTTGGTTTATTGCGCTATCTGTAATAGCACCCGAGATATCACCATATATATGCTGGATTTTTACATGACCTTGGGTGACGGATTCCGAATATCCGTAATTTTCTCGGCCCCTGGTTGGTCCGAGGTCGTTCCCGCTGCACAGATTCATGCGCCAGGGCCTCCTACAGACAATGCACTTTGATTTATTGCGCTATCTGTAATAGCTCCCGAGATATCACCAGATATATATTGGATTTTCCCCTGACCCTGACAGTCCGGCCCCATGAGACGGTGGTTTTCTCGGCCCCTGGTGGTCCGAGGTCGTCCCCGCTGCACAGATTCATGCGCCAGGGCCTCCTGCAGATAATTCACTTTGGTTTGTTGCGCCATCTCTAATAGCACCCGAGATATCACCATATACATATTGGATTTTCCCCTGACCCTGAGTGTCCGGCCCCATGAGACGGTGGTTTTCTCGGCCCCTGGTGGTCCGAGGTTTTTCCAGCTGCACAGATTCATGCGCCAGGGCCTCCTACAGGTAATGCACTTTGATTTATTGCGCTATCTGTAATAGCAGCCGAGATATCACCAGATATATATTGGCTTTTTCCCTGACCCTGACAATCCGGCCCCATGTGTCGGTGGTTTTCTCGGCCCCTGGTGGTCCAAGGTCGATCACGCGGCACAGATTTGTGCGCCAGGGCCTCCTGCAGACAATGCACTTTGATTTATTTCGCTATCTCTAATAGCACCCGAGATATCACCAGATATATATTGGATTTTCCCCTGACCCTGACAGTCCGGCCCCATGAAACGGTGGTTTTCTCGGCCCCTGGTGGTCCGAGGTCGTTCCCGCTGCACAGATTCATGCGCCAGGGCCCCCTGCAGATAATTCACTTTGGTTTAGTGCGCTATCTGTAAGAGCACCCGAGATGTCACCAGATATATGCTGGATTTTTACATGACCTTGGGTGACGGATTCCGAATATCTGTAATTATCTCGGCGCCTGGTCGTCCGAGGTCGTTCCTGCTGCTCAGATTAATACGTCAGGCCCTCCTGCAGATAATTCACTTTGGTTTATTGCGCTATCTCTAATAGCACCCGAGATATCACCAGATATATATTGCATTTTTCCCTGACCCTGACAGTCCGGCCTCATGAGAAAGTGATTTTCTCGGCCCCTGGTGGTCCGAAATCGATCCCGCTGCACAGATTCATGCGCTAGGGCCTCCTACAGACAATGCACTATGATTTATTGCGCTATCTTTAACAGCTCCCGAGATATTACCAGATATATATTGGATTTTCCCAGACCCTGACAGTCCGGCCCCATGTGTCGATGTTTTTCTCGGTCCCTGGTGGTCCGAGGTCGATCCCGCTGCACAGATTCATGCGCCAGGGCATGCTATAGATAATTCACTTTGGTTTATTGCGCTATTTCTAATAGCACCCGAGATATCACCATATATATATTGGATTTTTCCCTGACCCTGAGTGTCGGGCCCCATGAGACGGTGGTTTTCTCGGCCCCTGGTGGTCCGAGGTCGTTCCCGCTGCACCGATTCATGCGCCAGGGCATCCTATAGATAATTCACTCTGATTTATTTCGCTATCTCTAATAGCACCCGAGATATCACCTGATATGTATTGGATTTTTCCCTGACCCTGACAGTCCGGCCGCATGAGACGGAGATTTTCTCGCCCCATGCTGGTCCGAGGTCGATCCCGCTGCACAGATTCATGCGCCACGGCCTCCTACAGACAATGCACTTTGATTTATTGCGCTATCTCTAATAGTACCAGAGATATCACCAGATAAATATTGGATTTTTCCTTGACCCTGACAGTCCGGCCCCATGTGTCGATGTTTTTCTCGGTCCCTCGTGGTCCGAGGTCGATCCCGCTGCACAGATTTATGCGCCGGGGCATCCTATAGATAATGCACTTTGATTTATTGCGCTATCTCTAATAGCACACGAGATATCACCAGATATATATTGGATTTTTCCCCGACCCTGACAGTCCGGCCCCATGTGTCGGTGGTATTCTCGGCCCCTGGTGGTCCGAGGTGGTTCCCGCTGCACAGATTCATGCGCCAGAGCCTTCTGCAGACAATGCACTTTGATTTATTGCGCTATCTCTAATAGCACCCGAGATAGCGCCAGATATATATATTGGATTTTTCCATGACCCTGAGTGTCCGGCCCCATGAGACGGTGGTTGCCTCGGCCCCTGGTGTTGCGAGGTCGTTCCCGCTGCACAGATTCATGCGCCAGGGCCTCCTACAGACAATGCACTTTGATTTATTGCGCTATCTGTAATAGCGCCCGAGATATCACCACATATATATTGGATTTTTCCCTGACGCTGAGTGTCCGGCCCCATGAGACGGTGGTTTTCTCGGCACCTGGTGATCCGAGGTCCTTCCCGCTGCACAGATTCATGCGCCAGGGCCTCCTGCAGATAATCCACTTTGGTTTATTGCGCTATCTCTAATAGCACCCGAGATATCACCAGATATATATTGGCTTTTCCCCTGACCCTGAGTGTCCGGCCCCATGAGACGGTGGTTTTCTCGGCCCCTGGTGGTCTGAGGTCGTTCCCGCTTCACAGATGCATGCGCCAGGGCCTCCTGCAGATAATTCACTTTGGTTTATTGCGCTATCTGTAATAGCACCCAAGATATCACCAGATATATATTGGATTTTCCCCTGACCCTGAGTATCCGGCCCCGTGAGACTGCGGTTTCCTCGGCCCCTGGTGGTCCGAGGTCCTTCCCGCTGCACAGATTCATGCGCCAGGGCCTCCTACAGACAATGCACTTTGATTTATTGGGCTATCTCTAATAGCACCGGAGATATCATCAGATACATCCTGGGTATTTACATGACCTTGGGTGTCCGGCGCCGTGTGTCGGTGGTTTTCTCGGCCCCTGGTGGTCCGAGGACGTTCCCGCTGCCCAGATTCATGCACCAGGGCCTCCTACAGACAATGCACTTTGATTTATTGGGCTATCTGTAATAGCACCCGAGATATCACCACATATATATTGGATTTTTCCCTGACCCTGACTGTCCGGCCCCATGTGACGGTGGTTTTCTCGGCCCCTGGTGGTCCGAGGTCCTTCCCGCTGCACAGATTCATGCGCCAGGGCCTCCTACAGATAATGCACTTTGATTTATTGCGCTATCTCTAATAGCACCCGAGATATCACCAGATATATATTGGATTTTCCCCCGACCCGGAGTGTCCGGCCCCATGACACGGTGGTTTTCTCGGCCCCTGGTGGTCCGAGGTCGTTCCCGCTGGCCAGATTCATGCGCCAGGGCCTCCTACAGACAAAGCACTTTGATTTATTGCGCTATCTGTAATAGCACCCGAGATATCACCACATATATATTGGATTTTTCCCTGACCCTGACAGTCCGGCCCCATGTGACGGTGGTTTTCTCGGCCCCTGGTGGTCCGAGGTCCTTCCCGCTGCACAGATTCATGCGCCAGGGCCTCCTATAGACAATGCACTTTGATTTATTGGGCTATCTCTAATAGCACCGGAGATATCATCAGATACATCCTGGGTATTTACATGACCTTGGGTGTCCGGCGCCATGTGTCGGTGGTTTTCTCGGCCCCTGGTGGTCCGAGGACGTTCCCGCTGCCCAGATTCATGCGCCAGGGCATCCTACAGACAATGGACTTTGATTTATTGCGCTATCTGTAATAGCACCCGAGATATCACCAGATATATATTGGATTTTTCCATGACCCTGAGTGTCCGGCCCCATGAGACGGTGGTTTCCTCGGCCCCTGGTGGTGCGAGGTCGTTCCCGCTGCACAGATTCATGCGCCAGGGCCTCCTACAGACAATGCACTTTGATTTATTGCGCTACCTGTAATAGCACCCAAGATATCACCAGATATATATTGGATTTTTCCCTGTCCCTGAGTTTCCGGCCCCATGAGACGGTGGTTTTCTCGGCCCCTGGTGGTCCGAGGTCGTTCCCGCTGCACAGATTCATGCGCCAGGGCCTCCTGCAGACAATGCACTTTGATTTATTGCGCTATCTCCAATAGCACCCGAGATATCACCAGATATATATTGGATTTTCCCCCGACCCGGAGTGTCCGGCCCCATGACACGGTGGTTTTCTCGGCCCCTGGTGGTCCGAGGTCGTTCCCGCTGCACAGATTCATGCGCCAGGGCCTCCTACAGACAATGCACTTTGATTTATTGCGCTATCTCTAATAGCACCCGAGATATCACCAGATATATATTGGATTTTCCCCCGACCCGGAGTGTCCGGCCCCATGACACGGTGGTTTTCTCGGCCCCTGGTGGTCTGAGGTCGTTCCCGCTTCACAGATGCATGCGCCAGGGCCTCCTGCAGATAATTCACTTTGGTTTATTGCGCTATCTGTAATAGCACCCAAGATATCACCAGATATATATTGGATTATTCCCTGACACTGAGTGTCCGGCCCCATGGGACTGCGGTTTTCTCGGCCCATGGTGGGCCGAGGTCGTTCCCGCTGCACAGATTCATGCGCCAGGGCCTCCTACAGACAATGCACTTTGATTCATTGCGCTATCGGTAAATAGCACCCGAGATATCACCAGATATATATTGGATTTTTACATGTCCCTGAGTGTCCGGCTCCATGGGACTGCGGTTTTCTCGGCCCCTGGTGGTCCGAGGTCGTTCAAGCTGCACAGATTCATGCGCCAGGGCCTCCTGCAGATAATTCACTTTGGTTTATTGCGCTATCTCTAATAGCACCCGAGATATCACCAGATATATATTGAATTTTCCCCTGACCCTGAGTGTCCGGCCCCATGAGACTGTGGTTTTCTCGGCCCCTGGTGGTCCGAGGTCGTTCCCTCTGCCCAGATTCATGCGCCAGGGCCTCCTACAGACAATGCACTTTGATTTATTGCGCTATCTGTAATAGCACCCGAGATATCACCACATATATATTGGATTTTTCCCTGACCCTGACTGTCCGGCCCCATGTGACGGTGGTTTTCTCGGCCCATGGTGGTCCGAGGTCCTTCCCGCTGCCCAGATTCATGCGCCAGGGCCTCCTACAGACAATGCACTTTGATTTATTGCGGTATCTGTAATAGCACCCGAGATATCACCACATATATATTGGATTTTTCCCTGACCCTGACTGTCCGGCCCCATGTGACGGTGGTTTTCTCGGCCCCTGGTGGTCCGAGGTCCTTCCCGCTGCACAGATTCATGCGCCAGGGCCTCCTACAGACAATGCACTTTGATTTATTGGGCTATCTCTAATAGCACCGGAGATATCATCAGATACATCCTGGGTATTTACATGACCTTGGGTGTCCGGCGCCATGTGTCGGTGGTTTTCTCGGCCCCTGGTGGTCCGAGGACGTTCCCGCTGCCCAGATTCATGCGCCAGGGCCTCCTACAGACAATGCACTTTGATTTATTGGGCTATCTGTAATAGCACCCGAGATATCACCACATATATATTGGATTTTTCCCTGACCCTGACTGTCCGGCCCCATGTGACGGTGGTTTTCTCGGCCCCTGGTGGTCCGAGGTCCTTCCCGCTGCACAGATTCATGCGCCAGGGCCTCCTACAGACAATGCACTTTGATTTATTGGGCTATCTCTAATAGCACCGGAGATATCATCAGATACATCCTGGGTATTTATATGACCTTGGGTGTCCGGCGCCATGAGACTGTGGTTTTCTCGGCCCCTGGTGATCCGAGGTCGTTCCCGCTGCACAAATTCATGCGCCAGGGCCTCCTACAGAATATGCACACTGATTTATTGGCCTATCTGTAATAGCACCCGAGATATCTCCAGATATATATTGAATTTTTCCCTGACCCTGAGTGTCCGGCCCCATGAGACGGTGGTTGTCTCGGCCCCTGGTTGTCTGAGGTCGTTCCCGCTGGCCAGATTCATGCGCCAGGGCCTCCTACAGACAATGCACTTTGATTTATTGCGCTATCTGTAATAGTGCCCGAGATATCACCACATATATATTGGATTTTTCCCTGACCCTGAGTGTCCGGCCCCATGAGACGGTGGTTTTCTCGGCACCTGGAGATCCGAGGTCCTTCCCGCTGCACAGATTCATGCGCCAGGGCCTCCTGCAGATAATTCACTTTGGTTTATTGCGCTATCTCTAATAGCACCCGAGATATCACCAGATATATATTGAATTTTCCCCTGACCCTGAGTGTCCGGCCCCATGAGACTGTGGTTTTCTCGGCCCCTGGTGGTCCGAGGTCGTTCCGCTGCACAGATTCATGCGCCAGGGCCTTCTACAGACAATGCACTTTGATTTATTGGGCTCTCTGTAATAGCACCCGAGATATCACCAGATATATATTGAATTTTCCCCTGACCCTGAGTGTCCGGCCCAATGAGACGGTGGGTTTCTCGGCCCCTGGTGGTCCGAGGTTGTTCCCGCAGCACAGATGCATGCGCCAGGGCCTCCTGCAGATAACTCACTTTGGTTTATTGCGCTATCTCTAATGGCACCCGAGATATCACCTGATATATATTGGATTTTCCCCTGACCCTGAGTGCCCGCCCCCATGAGACGGTGGTTTTCTCAGCCCCTGGTGGTCTGAGGTCGTTCCCGCTGCACAGATGCATGCGCCAGGGCCTGCTGCAGATAATTCACTCTGGTTTATTGCGCTATCTGTAATAGCACCCAAGATATCACCAGATATATATTTGATTTTTCCCTGACCCTGAGTGTCCGGCCCCATGAGACGGTGGTTTTCTCGGCCCCTGGTGATCCGAGGTCCTTCCCGCTGCACAGATTCATGCGCCAGGGCCTCCTGCAGACAATGCACTTTGATTCATTGCGCTATCGTTAATAGCACCCGAGATATCACCAGATATATATTGGATTTTTACATGACCCTGAGTGTCCGGCCCCATGAGACGGTGGTTTTCTCGGCCCGTGGTGGTCCGAGGACGTTCCCGCTGCCCAGATTCATGCGCCAGGGCCTCCTACAGACAATGCACATCGATTTATTGCGCTATCTGTAATAGCACCCGAGATATCACTACATATATATTGGATTTTTCCCTGACCCTGACTGTCCGGCCCCATGAGACGGTGGTTTTCTCGGCCCCTGGTGGTGCGAGGTCGTTCCCGCTGCACATATTCATTCGCCTGGGCCTCCTGCAGACAATGCACTTTGATTTATTGCGCTATCTGTAATAGCACCCGAGATATCACCAGATACATATTGGATTTTTCCCTGACCCTGAGTGTCCGGTTCCATGAGACGGTGATTTTCTCGGCCCCTGGTGGTCCGAGGTCGTTCCCGCTGCCCAGATTCATGCGCCAGGACCTCCTACAGACAATGCACTTTGATTTATTGTGCTATCTGTAATAGCACCCGAGATATCACCAGATATATATTGGATTTTTCCGTGACCCTTAGTGTCCGGTCCCATGAGACGGTGGTTTTCTCGGCCCGTGGTGGTCCGAGGTCGTTCCCGCTGCACAGATTCATGCGCCAGGGCCTCCTGCTGATAATTCACTTTGGTTTTTTGCGCTATCTGTAATAGCACCCGAAATATCACCAGATATATATTGGATTTTTCCCTGACCCTGAGTGTCCGACCCCATGAGACGGTCGTTTCCTCGGCCCCTGGTGGTCCGAGGTCGTTCCTGCGGCACAGATTCATTCGCAAGGGCCTCCTACAGTCAATGCACTTTGGTTTATTGCGCTATCTGTAATAGCACCCGAGATATCACCAGATATATATTGGTTTTTCCCCTGACCCTGAGTGTCCGGACCCATGAGACGGTGGTTTTCTCGGCCCCTGGTGGTCCGAGGTCGTTCCCGCTGCACAGATTCATTCGCCTGGGCCTCCTACAGACAATGCACTTTGATTTATTGCGCTATCTCCAATAGCACCCGAGATATCACCAGATATATATTGGATTTTCCCCCGACCCGGAGTGTCCGGCCCCATGACACGGTGGTTTTCTCGGCCCCTGGTGGTCCGAGGTCGTTCCCGCTGCACAGATTCATGCGCCAGGGCCTCCTACAGACAATGCACTTTGATTTATTGCGCTATCTCTAATAGCACCCGAGATATCACCAGATATATATTGGATTTTCCCCCGACCCGGAGTGTCCGGCCCCATGACACGGTGGTTTTCTCGGCCCCTGGTGGTCTGAGGTCGTTCCCGCTTCACAGATGCATGCGCCAGGGCCTCCTGCAGATAATTCACTTTGGTTTATTGCGCTATCTGTAATAGCACCCAAGATATCACCAGATATATATTGGATTATTCCCTGACACTGAGTGTCCGGCCCCATGGGACTGCGGTTTTCTCGGCCCATGGTGGGCCGAGGTCGTTCCCGCTGCACAGATTCATGCGCCAGGGCCTCCTACAGACAATGCACTTTGATTCATTGCGCTATCGGTAAATAGCACCCGAGATATCACCAGATATATATTGGATTTTTACATGACCCTGAGTGTCCGGCTCCATGGGACTGCGGTTTTCTCGGCCCCTCGTGGTCCGAGGTCGTTCAAGCTGCACAGATTCATGCGCCAGGGCCTCCTGCAGATAATTCACTTTGGTTTATTGCGCTATCTCTAATAGCACCCGAGATATCACCAGATATATATTGAATTTTCCCCTGACCCTGAGTGTCCGGCCCCATGAGACTGTGGTTTTCTCGGCCCCTGGTGGTCCGAGGTCGTTCCCTCTGCCCAGATTCATGCGCCAGGGCCTCCTACAGACAATGCACTTTGATTTATTGCGGTATCTGTAATAGCACCCGAGATATCACCACATATATATTGGATTTTTCCCTGACCCTGACTGACCGGCCCCATGTGACGGTGGTTTTCTCGGCCCCTGGTGGTCCGAGGTCCTTCCCGCTGCACAGATTCATGCGCCAGGGCCTCCTACAGACAATGCACTTTGATTTATTGGGCTATCTCTAATAGCACCGGAGATATCATCAGATACATCCTGGGTATTTACATGACCTTGGGTGTCCGGCCCCATGAGACGGTGGTTTTCTCGGCCCCTGGTGGTGCGAGGTCGTTCCCGCTGCACATATTCATTCGCCTGGGCCTCCTGCAGACAATGCACTTTGATTTATTGCGCTATCTGTAATAGCACCCGAGATATCACCAGATATATATTGGATTTTTCCGTGACCCTTAGTGTCCGGTCCCATGAGACGGTGGTTTTCTCGGCCCGTGGTGGTCCGAGGTCGTTCCCGCTGCACAGATTCATGCGCCAGGGCCTCCTGCTGATAATTCACTTTGGTTTTTTGCGCTATCTGTAATAGCACCCGAAATATCACCAGATATATATTGGATTTTTCCCTGACCCTGAGTGTCCGACCCCATGAGACGGTCGTTTCCTCGGCCCCTGGTGGTCCGAGGTCGTTCCTGCGGCACAGATTCATTCGCAAGGGCCTCCTACAGTCAATGCACTTTGGTTTATTGCGCTATCTGTAATAGCACCCGAGATATCACCAGATATATATTGGTTTTTCCCCTGACCCTGAGTGTCCGGACCCATGAGACGGTGGTTTTCTCGGCCCCTGGTGGTCCGAGGTCGTTCCCGCTGCACAGATTCATTCGCCTGGGCCTCCTACAGACAATGCACTTTGATTTATTGCGCTATCTGTAATAGCACCCAAGATATCACCAGATATATATTGGATTATTCCCTGACACTGAGTGTCCGGCCCCATGGGACTGCGGTTTTCTCGGCCCATGGTGGGCCGAGGTCGTTCCCGCTGCACAGATTCATGCGCCAGGGCCTCCTACAGACAATGCACTTTGATTCATTGCGCTATCGGTAAATAGCACCCGAGATATCACCAGATATATATTGGATTTTTACATGACCCTGAGTGTCCGGCTCCATGGGACTGCGGTTTTCTCGGCCCCTGGTGGTCCGAGGTCGTTCAAGCTGCACAGATTCATGCGCCAGGGCCTCCTGCAGATAATTCACTTTGGTTTATTGCGCTATCTCTAATAGCACCCGAGATATCACCAGATATATATTGAATTTTCCCCTGACCCTGAGTGTCCGGCCCCATGAGACTGTGGTTTTCTCGGCCCCTGGTGGTCCGAGGTCGTTCCCTCTGCCCAGATTCATGCGCCAGGGCCTCCTACAGACAATGCACTTTGATTTATTGCGCTATCTGTAATAGCACCCGAGATATCACCACATATATATTGGATTTTTCCCTGACCCTGACTGTCCGGCCCCATGTGACGGTGGTTTTCTCGGCCCATGGTGGTCCGAGGTCCTTCCCGCTGCCCAGATTCATGCGCCAGGGCCTCCTACAGACAATGCACTTTGATTTATTGCGGTATCTGTAATAGCACCCGAGATATCACCACATATATATTGGATTTTTCCCTGACCCTGACTGTCCGGCCCCATGTGACGGTGGTTTTCTCGGCCCCTGGTGGTCCGAGGTCCTTCCCGCTGCACAGATTCATGCGCCAGGGCCTCCTACAGACAATGCACTTTGATTTATTGGGCTATCTCTAATAGCACCGGAGATATCATCAGATACATCCTGGGTATTTACATGACCTTGGGTGTCCGGCGCCATGTGTCGGTGGTTTTCTCGGCCCCTGGTGGTCCGAGGACGTTCCCGCTGCCCAGATTCATGCGCCAGGGCCTCCTACAGACAATGCACTTTGATTTATTGGGCTATCTGTAATAGCACCCGAGATATCACCACATATATATTGGATTTTTCCCTGACCCTGACTGTCCGGCCCCATGTGACGGTGGTTTTCTCGGCCCCTGGTGGTCCGAGGTCCTTCCCGCTGCACAGATTCATGCGCCAGGGCCTCCTACAGACAATGCACTTTGATTTATTGGGCTATCTCTAATAGCACCGGAGATATCATCAGATACATCCTGGGTATTTATATGACCTTGGGTGTCCGGCGCCATGAGACTGTGGTTTTCTCGGCCCCTGGTGATCCGAGGTCGTTCCCGCTGCACAAATTCATGCGCCAGGGCCTCCTACAGAATATGCACACTGATTTATTGGCCTATCTGTAATAGCACCCGAGATATCTCCAGATATATATTGAATTTTTCCCTGACCCTGAGTGTCCGGCCCCATGAGACGGTGGTTGTCTCGGCCCCTGGTTGTCTGAGGTCGTTCCCGCTGGCCAGATTCATGCGCCAGGGCCTCCTACAGACAATGCACTTTGATTTATTGCGCTATCTGTAATAGTGCCCGAGATATCACCACATATATATTGGATTTTTCCCTGACCCTGAGTGTCCGGCCCCATGAGACGGTGGTTTTCTCGGCACCTGGAGATCCGAGGTCCTTCCCGCTGCACAGATTCATGCGCCAGGGCCTCCTGCAGATAATTCACTTTGGTTTATTGCGCTATCTCTAATAGCACCCGAGATATCACCAGATATATATTGAATTTTCCCCTGACCCTGAGTGTCCGGCCCCATGAGACTGTGGTTTTCTCGGCCCCTGGTGGTCCGAGGTCGTTCCGCTGCACAGATTCATGCGCCAGGGCCTTCTACAGACAATGCACTTTGATTTATTGGGCTCTCTGTAATAGCACCCGAGATATCACCAGATATATATTGAATTTTCCCCTGACCCTGAGTGTCCGGCCCAATGAGACGGTGGGTTTCTCGGCCCCTGGTGGTCCGAGGTTGTTCCCGCAGCACAGATGCATGCGCCAGGGCCTCCTGCAGATAACTCACTTTGGTTTATTGCGCTATCTCTAATGGCACCCGAGATATCACCTGATATATATTGGATTTTCCCCTGACCCTGAGTGCCCGCCCCCATGAGACGGTGGTTTTCTCAGCCCCTGGTGGTCTGAGGTCGTTCCCGCTGCACAGATGCATGCGCCAGGGCCTGCTGCAGATAATTCACTCTGGTTTATTGCGCTATCTGTAATAGCACCCAAGATATCACCAGATATATATTTGATTTTTCCCTGACCCTGAGTGTCCGGCCCCATGAGACGGTGGTTTTCTCGGCCCCTGGTGATCCGAGGTCCTTCCCGCTGCACAGATTCATGCGCCAGGGCCTCCTGCAGACAATGCACTTTGATTCATTGCGCTATCGTTAATAGCACCCGAGATATCACCAGATATATATTGGATTTTTACATGACCCTGAGTGTCCGGCCCCATGAGACGGTGGTTTTCTCGGCCCGTGGTGGTCCGAGGACGTTCCCGCTGCCCAGATTCATGCGCCAGGGCCTCCTACAGACAATGCACATCGATTTATTGCGCTATCTGTAATAGCACCCGAGATATCACTACATATATATTGGATTTTTCCCTGACCCTGACTGTCCGGCCCCATGAGACGGTGGTTTTCTCGGCCCCTGGTGGTGCGAGGTCGTTCCCGCTGCACATATTCATTCGCCTGGGCCTCCTGCAGACAATGCACTTTGATTTATTGCGCTATCTGTAATAGCACCCGAGATATCACCAGATACATATTGGATTTTTCCCTGACCCTGAGTGTCCGGTTCCATGAGACGGTGATTTTCTCGGCCCCTGGTGGTCCGAGGTCGTTCCCGCTGCCCAGATTCATGCGCCAGGACCTCCTACAGACAATGCACTTTGATTTATTGTGCTATCTGTAATAGCACCCGAGATATCACCAGATATATATTGGATTTTTCCGTGACCCTTAGTGTCCGGTCCCATGAGACGGTGGTTTTCTCGGCCCGTGGTGGTCCGAGGTCGTTCCCGCTGCACAGATTCATGCGCCAGGGCCTCCTGCTGATAATTCACTTTGGTTTTTTGCGCTATCTGTAATAGCACCCGAAATATCACCAGATATATATTGGATTTTTCCCTGACCCTGAGTGTCCGACCCCATGAGACGGTCGTTTCCTCGGCCCCTGGTGGTCCGAGGTCGTTCCTGCGGCACAGATTCATTCGCAAGGGCCTCCTACAGTCAATGCACTTTGGTTTATTGCGCTATCTGTAATAGCACCCGAGATATCACCAGATATATATTGGTTTTTCCCCTGACCCTGAGTGTCCGGACCCATGAGACGGTGGTTTTCTCGGCCCCTGGTGGTCCGAGGTCGTTCCCGCTGCACAGATTCATTCGCCTGGGCCTCCTACAGACAATGCACTTTGATTTATTGCGCTATCTCCAATAGCACCCGAGATATCACCAGATATATATTGGATTTTCCCCCGACCCGGAGTGTCCGGCCCCATGACACGGTGGTTTTCTCGGCCCCTGGTGGTCCGAGGTCGTTCCCGCTGCACAGATTCATGCGCCAGGGCCTCCTACAGACAATGCACTTTGATTTATTGCGCTATCTCTAATAGCACCCGAGATATCACCAGATATATATTGGATTTTCCCCCGACCCGGAGTGTCCGGCCCCATGACACGGTGGTTTTCTCGGCCCCTGGTGGTCTGAGGTCGTTCCCGCTTCACAGATGCATGCGCCAGGGCCTCCTGCAGATAATTCACTTTGGTTTATTGCGCTATCTGTAATAGCACCCAAGATATCACCAGATATATATTGGATTATTCCCTGACACTGAGTGTCCGGCCCCATGGGACTGCGGTTTTCTCGGCCCATGGTGGGCCGAGGTCGTTCCCGCTGCACAGATTCATGCGCCAGGGCCTCCTACAGACAATGCACTTTGATTCATTGCGCTATCGGTAAATAGCACCCGAGATATCACCAGATATATATTGGATTTTTACATGACCCTGAGTGTCCGGCTCCATGGGACTGCGGTTTTCTCGGCCCCTCGTGGTCCGAGGTCGTTCAAGCTGCACAGATTCATGCGCCAGGGCCTCCTGCAGATAATTCACTTTGGTTTATTGCGCTATCTCTAATAGCACCCGAGATATCACCAGATATATATTGAATTTTCCCCTGACCCTGAGTGTCCGGCCCCATGAGACTGTGGTTTTCTCGGCCCCTGGTGGTCCGAGGTCGTTCCCTCTGCCCAGATTCATGCGCCAGGGCCTCCTACAGACAATGCACTTTGATTTATTGCGGTATCTGTAATAGCACCCGAGATATCACCACATATATATTGGATTTTTCCCTGACCCTGACTGACCGGCCCCATGTGACGGTGGTTTTCTCGGCCCCTGGTGGTCCGAGGTCCTTCCCGCTGCACAGATTCATGCGCCAGGGCCTCCTACAGACAATGCACTTTGATTTATTGGGCTATCTCTAATAGCACCGGAGATATCATCAGATACATCCTGGGTATTTACATGACCTTGGGTGTCCGGCCCCATGAGACGGTGGTTTTCTCGGCCCCTGGTGGTGCGAGGTCGTTCCCGCTGCACATATTCATTCGCCTGGGCCTCCTGCAGACAATGCACTTTGATTTATTGCGCTATCTGTAATAGCACCCGAGATATCACCAGATATATATTGGATTTTTCCGTGACCCTTAGTGTCCGGTCCCATGAGACGGTGGTTTTCTCGGCCCGTGGTGGTCCGAGGTCGTTCCCGCTGCACAGATTCATGCGCCAGGGCCTCCTGCTGATAATTCACTTTGGTTTTTTGCGCTATCTGTAATAGCACCCGAAATATCACCAGATATATATTGGATTTTTCCCTGACCCTGAGTGTCCGACCCCATGAGACGGTCGTTTCCTCGGCCCCTGGTGGTCCGAGGTCGTTCCTGCGGCACAGATTCATTCGCAAGGGCCTCCTACAGTCAATGCACTTTGGTTTATTGCGCTATCTGTAATAGCACCCGAGATATCACCAGATATATATTGGTTTTTCCCCTGACCCTGAGTGTCCGGACCCATGAGACGGTGGTTTTCTCGGCCCCTGGTGGTCCGAGGTCGTTCCCGCTGCACAGATTCATTCGCCTGGGCCTCCTACAGACAATGCACTTTGATTTATTGCGCTATCTCCAATAGCACCCGAGATATCACCAGATATATATTGGATTTTCCCCCGACCCGGAGTGTCCGGCCCCATGACACGGTGGTTTTCTCGGCCCCTGGTGGTCCGAGGTCGTTCCCGCTGCACAGATTCATGCGCCAGGGCCTCCTACAGACAATGCACTTTGATTTATTGCGCTATCTCTAATAGCACCCGAGATATCACCAGATATATATTGGATTTTCCCCCGACCCGGAGTG
Source organism: Nomia melanderi (assembly GCF_051020985.1). Taxonomy (NCBI): domain Eukaryota; kingdom Metazoa; phylum Arthropoda; class Insecta; order Hymenoptera; family Halictidae; genus Nomia; species Nomia melanderi. The sequence continues at coordinate 285,252 of NW_027475138.1, read as the reverse complement.
TCCGGCCCCATGACACGGTGGTTTTCTCGGCCCCTGGTGGTCTGAGGTCGTTCCCGCTTCACAGATGCATGCGCCAGGGCCTCCTGCAGATAATTCACTTTGGTTTATTGCGCTATCTGTAATAGCACCCAAGATATCACCAGATATATATTGGATTATTCCCTGACACTGAGTGTCCGGCCCCATGGGACTGCGGTTTTCTCGGCCCATGGTGGGCCGAGGTCGTTCCCGCTGCACAGATTCATGCGCCAGGGCCTCCTACAGACAATGCACTTTGATTTATTGCGGTATCTGTAATAGCACCCGAGATATCACCACATATATATTGGATTTTTCCCTGACCCTGACTGACCGGCCCCATGTGACGGTGGTTTTCTCGGCCCCTGGTGGTCCGAGGTCCTTCCCGCTGCACAGATTCATGCGCCAGGGCCTCCTACAGACAATGCACTTTGATTTATTGGGCTATCTCTAATAGCACCGGAGATATCATCAGATACATCCTGGGTATTTACATGACCTTGGGTGTCCGGCGCCATGTGTCGGTGGTTTTCTCGGCCGCTGGTGGTCCGAGGACGTTCCCGCTGCCCAGATTCATGCGCCAGGGCCTCCTACAGACAATGCACTTTGATTTATTGGGCTATCTGTAATAGCACCCGAGATATCACCACATATATATTGGATTTTTCCCTGACCCTGACTGTCCGGCCCCATGTGACGGTGGTTTTCTCGGCCCCTGGTGGTCCGAGGTCCTTCCCGCTGCACAGATTCATGCGCCAGGGCCTCCTACAGACAATGCACTTTGATTTATTGGGCTATCTCTAATAGCACCGGAGATATCATCAGATACATCCTGGGTATTTATATGACCTTGGGTGTCCGGCGCCATGAGACTGTGGTTTTCTCGGCCCCTGGTGATCCGAGGTCGTTCCCGCTGCACAAATTCATGCGCCAGGGCCTCCTACAGAATATGCACACTGATTTATTGGCCTATCTGTAATAGCACCCGAGATATCTCCAGATATATATTGAATTTTTCCCTGACCCTGAGTGTCCGGCCCCATGAGACGGTGGTTGTCTCGGCCCCTGGTTGTCTGAGGTCGTTCCCGCTGGCCAGATTCATGCGCCAGGGCCTCCTACAGACAATGCACTTTGATTTATTGCGCTATCTGTAATAGTGCCCGAGATATCACCACATATATATTGGATTTTTCCCTGACCCTGAGTGTCCGGCCCCATGAGACGGTGGTTTTCTCGGCACCTGGTGATCCGAGGTCCTTCCCGCTGCACAGATTCATGCGCCAGGGCCTCCTGCAGATAATTCACTTTGGTTTATTGCGCTATCTCTAATAGCACCCGAGATATCACCAGATATATATTGAATTTTCCCCTGACCCTGAGTGTCCGGCCCCATGAGACTGTGGTTTTCTCGGCCCCTGGTGGTCCGAGGTCGTTCCGCTGCACAGATTCATGCGCCAGGGCCTTCTACAGACAATGCACTTTGATTTATTGGGCTCTCTGTAATAGCACCCGAGATATCACCAGATATATATTGAATTTTCCCCTGACCCTGAGTGTCCGGCCCAATGAGACGGTGGGTTTCTCGGCCCCTGGTGGTCCGAGGTTGTTCCCGCAGCACAGATGCATGCGCCAGGGCCTCCTGCAGATAACTCACTTTGGTTTATTGCGCTATCTCTAATGGCACCCGAGATATCACCTGATATATATTGGATTTTCCCCTGACCCTGAGTGCCCGCCCCCATGAGACGGTGGTTTTCTCAGCCCCTGGTGGTCTGAGGTCGTTCCCGCTGCACAGATGCATGCGCCAGGGCCTGCTGCAGATAATTCACTCTGGTTTATTGCGCTATCTGTAATAGCACCCAAGATATCACCAGATATATATTTGATTTTTCCCTGACCCTGAGTGTCCGGCCCCATGAGACGGTGGTTTTCTCGGCCCCTGGTGATCCGAGGTCCTTCCCGCTGCACAGATTCATGCGCCAGGGCCTCCTGCAGACAATGCACTTTGATTCATTGCGCTATCGTTAATAGCACCCGAGATATCACCAGATATATATTGGATTTTTACATGACCCTGAGTGTCCGGCCCCATGAGACGGTGGTTTTCTCGGCCCGTGGTGGTCCGAGGACGTTCCCGCTGCCCAGATTCATGCGCCAGGGCCTCCTACAGACAATGCACATCGATTTATTGCGCTATCTGTAATAGCACCCGAGATATCACTACATATATATTGGATTTTTCCCTGACCCTGACTGTCCGGCCCCATGAGACGGTGGTTTTCTCGGCCCCTGGTGGTGCGAGGTCGTTCCCGCTGCACATATTCATTCGCCTGGGCCTCCTGCAGACAATGCACTTTGATTTATTGCGCTATCTGTAATAGCACCCGAGATATCACCAGATACATATTGGATTTTTCCCTGACCCTGAGTGTCCGGTTCCATGAGACGGTGATTTTCTCGGCCCCTGGTGGTCCGAGGTCGTTCCCGCTGCCCAGATTCATGCGCCAGGACCTCCTACAGACAATGCACTTTGATTTATTGTGCTATCTGTAATAGCACCCGAGATATCACCAGATATATATTGGATTTTTCCGTGACCCTTAGTGTCCGGTCCCATGAGACGGTGGTTTTCTCGGCCCGTGGTGGTCCGAGGTCGTTCCCGCTGCACAGATTCATGCGCCAGGGCCTCCTGCTGATAATTCACTTTGGTTTTTTGCGCTATCTGTAATAGCACCCGAAATATCACCAGATATATATTGGATTTTTCCCTGACCCTGAGTGTCCGACCCCATGAGACGGTCGTTTCCTCGGCCCCTGGTGGTCCGAGGTCGTTCCTGCGGCACAGATTCATTCGCAAGGGCCTCCTACAGTCAATGCACTTTGGTTTATTGCGCTATCTGTAATAGCACCCGAGATATCACCAGATATATATTGGTTTTTCCCCTGACCCTGAGTGTCCGGACCCATGAGACGGTGGTTTTCTCGGCCCCTGGTGGTCCGAGGTCGTTCCCGCTGCACAGATTCATTCGCCTGGGCCTCCTACAGACAATGCACTTTGATTTATTGCGCTATCTGTAATAGCACCCGAGATATCACCAGATATATATTGGATTTTTCCCTGACCCTGAGTGTCCGGCTCCATGAGACGGTGATTTTCTCGGCCCCTGGTGGTCGGAGGTCGTTCCTGCTGGCCAGATTCATTCGCCTGGGCCTCCTACAGACAATGCACTTTGATTTATTGCGCTATCTGTAATAGCACCCGAGATATCACCAGATATATATTGGGTTTTCCCCTGACCCTGAGTGTCCGGACCCATGAGACGGTGGTTTTCTCGGCCCCTGGTTGTCCGAGGTCGTTCCCGCTGCCCAGATTCATGCGCCAGGGCCTCCTACAGACAATGCACTTTGGTTGATGGCGCTATCTGTAATAGCACCCGAGATATAACGAGATATATATTGGATTTTTCCCTGACCCTGAGTGTCCGGCTCCATGAGACGGTGATTTTCTCGGCCCCTGGTGGTCCGAGGTCGTTCCCGCTGCCCAGATTCATGCGCCAGGGCCTCCTACAGACAATGCACTTTGGTTTATTGCGCTATCTGTAATAGAACCCGAGATATCACCAGATATATATTGGATTTTCCCCTGACCCTGAGTGTCCGGCCCCATGAGACTGTGGTTTTCTCGGCCCCTGGTGGTCCGAGGTCGTTCCCGCTGGCCAGATTCATGCGCCTGGGCCTCCTACAGACAATGCACTTTGATTTATTGCGCTATCTCTAATAGCACCCAAGATATCACCAGATATTTGCTGGATTTTTACATGACCTTGGGTGACGGATTCCGAATATCTGTAATTTTCTCGGCCACTGGTGTTCCGAGGTCGTTCCTGCGGCACAGATTCATTCGCAAGGGCCTCCTACAGACAATGCACTTTGGTTTATTGCGCTATCTGTAATAGCACCCGAGATATCACCAGATATATATTGGATTTTCCCCTGACCCTGAGTGTCCGGCTCCATGAGACGGTGGTTTTCTCGGCCCCTGGTGGTCCGAGGTCGTTCCCGCTGCACAGATTCATGCGCCAGCGCCTCCTACGGACAATGCAATTTCATTTATTGCGCTATCTGTAATAGCACCCGAGATATCACCAGATATATATTGGATTTTTTCCTGACCCTGACAGTCCGCCCCATGAGACGGTCGTTTTCTCGGCCCCTGGTTGTCCGAGGTCGTTCCCGCAGCCCAGATTCATGCGCCAGGGCCTCCTACAGACAATGCACTTTGATTTATTGCGCTATCTGTAATAGCACGCGAGATATCACCAGATATATGCTGGATTTTTACATGACCTAGGGTGACGGATTCCGAATATCTGTAATTTTCTCGGCCACTGGGGGTCCGAGGTCGTTCCTGCGGAACAGATTCATTCGCCAGTGCCTCCAACAGACAATGCACTTTGATTTATTGCGCTATCTGTAATAGCACCCGAGATATCACCAGATACATATTGGATTTTTCCCTGACCCTGAGTGTCCGGCCCCATGAGACGGTCGTTTTCTCGGCCCCTGGTTGTCCGAGGTCGTTCCCGCAGCCCAGATTCATGCGCCAGGGCCTCCTACAGACAATGCACTTTGATTTATTGAGCTATCTGTAATAGCACCCGAGATATCGCCAGATATATATTGGATTTTTCCCTGACCCTGAGTTTCCGGCCCCATGAGACGGTGGTTCACTCGGCCCCTGGTGGTCGGAGGTCGTTCCCGCTGCACAGATGCATGCGCCAGGGCCACCTATAGATAATTCACTTTGGTTTATTGCGCTATCTCTAATAGCACCCGAGATATCACCAGATATATATTGGATTTTCCCGTCACCCTGAGTGTCCGGCTCCATGAGACGGTGGTTTTCTCGGCCCCTGGTGGTCCGAGGTCGTTCCCGCTGCACAGATGCATGCGCCAGGGCCTCCTACAGACAATGCACTTTGATTTATTGCCCTATCTGTAATAGCACCCGAGATATCACCAGATATATATTGGATTTTTCCCTGACCCTGAGTGTCCGGCCCCATGTGTCGGTGGTTTTGTCGGCCCCTGGTGAGCCGAGGTCGTTCCCGCTGAACAGATTCATTCGCAAGGGCCTCCTGCAGACAATGCACTTTGATTTATTGAGCTATCTGTAATAGCACCCGAGATATCACCAGATATATATTTGATTTTTCCCTTACCATGAGTGTCCGGCCCCCTGAGACGGTGGTTTTCTCGGCCCCTGGTGGTCCGAGGACGTTCCCGCTGCACAGATTCATGCGCCTGGGCCTCCTACAGACAATGCACTTTGATTTATTGAGCTATCTGTAATAGCACCCGAGATATCACCAGATATATATTTTATTTTTCCCTGACCCTGAGTTTCCGGCCCCATGAGACGGTGGTTTTCTCGGACCCTGGTGATCCGAGATCGTTCCCGCTGCACATATTCATGCGCCAGGGCCTCCTGCAGATAATTCACCTTGGTTTATTGCGCTATCTGTAATAGCACCCGAGATATCACCAGATATATATATTGGATTTTTTCCTGACCCTGACAGTGCGCCCCATGAGACGGTGGTTTTCTCGGCCCCTGGTGGTCCGAGGTCGTTCCCGCTGCACAGATTCATGCGCCAGGGCCTCCTATAGATAATTCACTTTGGTTTATTGCGCTATCTCTAATATCACGCGAGATATCACCAGATATATGCTGGATTTTTACATGACCTCGGGTGACGTATCCCGAATATCTGTAATTTTCTCGGCCACTGTGGGTCCGAGGTCGTTCCTGCGGCACAGATTCATTCGCCAGTGCCTCCTACAGACAATGCACTTTGATTTATTGCGCTATCTCTAATAGCACCCGAGATATCACCAGATATATATTGGATTTTTCCCTGACCCTGAGTTTCCGGCCCCATGAGACGGTGGTTTTCTCGGCCCCTGGTGGTCCGAGGTCGTTCCCGCTGCACAGATGCATGCGCCAGGGCCTCCTACAGACAATGCACTTTGATTTATTGCCCTATCTGTAATAGCACCCGAGATATCACCAGATATATATTGGATTTTTCCCTGACCCTGAGTGTCCGGCCCCATGTGTCGGTGGTTTTGTCGGCCCCTGGTGAGCCGAGGTCGTTCCCGCTGAACAGATTCATTCGCAAGGGCCTCCTGCAGACAATGCACTTTGATTTATTGAGCTATCTGTAATAGCACCCGAGATATCACCAGATATATATTTGATTTTTCCCTTACCCTGAGTGTCCGGCCCCCTGAGACGGTGGTTTTCTCGGCCCCTAGTGGTCCGAGGACGTTCCCGCTGCACAGATTCATGCGCCAGGGCCTCCTATAGATAATTCACTTTGGTTTATTGCGCTATCTCTAATAGCACCCGAGATATCACCAGATATATATTCGATTTTTCCCTGACCCTGAGTGTCCGGCCCCATGAGACGGTGGTCTTCTCGGCCCCTGGTTGTCCGAGGTCGTTCCCGCTGCACAGATGCATGCGCCAGGGCCTCCTGCAGATAATTCACTTTGGTTTATTGCGCTATCTCTAATAGCACCCGAGATATCACCAGATATATATTGGATTTTTCCCTGACCCTGAGTTTCCGGCCCCATGAGACGGTGGTTCACTCGGCCCCTGGTGGTCGGAGGTCGTTCCCGCTGCACAGATGCATGCGCCAGGGCCACCTATAGATAATTCACTTTGGTTTATTGCGCTATCTCTAATAGCACCCGAGATATCACCAGATATATATTGGATTTTCCCGTCACCCTGAGTGTCCGGCTCCATGAGACGGTGGTTTTCTCGGCCCCTGGTGGTCCGAGGTCGTTCCCGCTGCACAGATGCATGCGCCAGGGCCTCCTACAGACAATGCACTTTGATTTATTGCCCTATCTGTAATAGCACCCGAGATATCACCAGATATATATTGGATTTTTCCCTGACCCTGAGTGTCCGGCCCCATGTGTCGGTGGTTTTGTCGGCCCCTGGTGAGCCGAGGTCGTTCCCGCTGAACAGATTCATTCGCAAGGGCCTCCTGCAGACAATGCACTTTGATTTATTGAGCTATCTGTTATAGCACCCGAGATATCACCAGATATATATTTGATTTTTCCCTTACCCTGAGTGTCCGGCCCCCTGAGACGGTGGTTTTCTCGGCCCCTGGTGGTCCGAGGACGTTCCCGCTGCACAGATTCATGCGCCAGGGCCTCCTATAGATAATTCACTTTGGTTTATTGCGCTATCTCTAATAGCACCCGAGATATCACCAGATATATATTGGATTTTCCCCTGAACCTGAATGTCCGGCCCCATGAGACGGTGGTTTTCTCGGTCCCTGGTGGTCCGAGGTCGTTCCCGCTGCCCAGATTCATTCGCCTGGGCCTCCTACAGACAATGCACTTTGATTTATTGAGCTATCTGTAATAGCACCCGAGATATCACCAGATATATATTTTATTTTTCCCTGACCCTGAGTTTCCGGCCCCATGAGACGGTGGTTTTCTCGGACCCTGGTGATCCGAGATCGTTCCCGCTGCACATATTCATGCGCCAGGGCCTCCTGCAGATAATTCACCTTGGTTTATTGCGCTATCTGTAATAGCACCCGAGATATCACCAGATATATATATTGGATTTTTTCCTGACCCTGACAGTCCGCCCCATGAGACGGTGGTTTTCTCGGCCCCTGGTTGTCCGAGGGCGTTCCCGCAGCCCAGATTCATGCGCCAGGGCCTCCTACAGACAATGCACTTTGATTTATTGCGCTATCTGTAATAGCACGCGAGATATCACCAGATATATGCTGGATTTTTACATGACCTTGGGTGACGGATTCCGAATATCTGTAATTTTCTCGGCCACTCGGGGTCCGAGGTCGTTCCTGCGGCACAGATTCATTCGCCAGTGCCTCCTACAGACAATGCACTTTGATTTATTGCGCTATCTCTAATAGCATCCCAGATATCACCAGATATATATTGGATTTTTCCCCGACCCTGAGTGTCCGGCCCCATGAGACGGTGGTTTTCTCGGACCCTGGTGATCCGAGATCGTTCCCGCTGCACAGATTCATGCGCCAGGGCCTCCTGCAGATAATTCACTTTGGTTTATTGCGCTATCTGTAATAGCACCCTAGATATCACCAGATATATATTGGATTTTTTCCTGAACCTGACAGTCCGCCCCATGAGACGGTCGTTTTCTCGGCCCCTGGTTGTCAGAGGTCGTTCCCGCAGCCCAGATTCATTCGCCAGTGCCTCCAACAGACAATGCACTTTGATTTATTGCGCTATCTGTAATAGCACCCGAGATATCACCAGATATATATTGTATTTTCCCGTGACCCTGAGTGTCCCGCTCCATGAGACGGTGGTTTTCTCGGCCCCTGGTGGTCCGAGGTCGTTCCCGCTGCACAGATTCATGAGCCAGGGCCTCCTATAGATAATTCACTTTGGTTTATTGCGCTATCTCTAATATCACGCGAGATATCACCAGATATATGCTGGATTTTTACATGACCTCGGGTGACGGATCCCGAATATCTGTAATTTTCTCGGCCACTGGGGGTCCGAGGTCGTTCCTGCGGCACAGATTCATTCGCCAGTGCCTCCTACAGACAATGCACTTTGATTCATTGCGCTATCTCTAATAGCACCCGAGATATCACCAGATATATATTGGATTTTTCCCTGACCCTGAGTTTCCGGCCCCATGAGACGGTGGTTTTCTCGGCCCCTGGTGGTCCGAGGTCGTTCCCGCTGCACAGATGCATGCGCCATGGCCTCCTACAGACAATGCACTTTGATTTATTGCCCTATCTGTAATAGCACCCGAGATATCACCAGATATATATTGGATTTTTCCCTGACCCTGAGTGTCCGGCCCCATGTGTCGGTGGTTTTGTCGGCCCCTGGTGAGCCGAGGTCGTTCCCGCTGAACAGATTCATTCGCAAGGGCCTCCTGCAGACAATGCACTTTGATTTATTGAGCTATCTGTAATAGCACCCGAGATATCACCAGATATATATTGGATTTTTCCCTTACCCTGAGTGTCCGGCACCCTGAGACGATGGTTTTCTCGGCCCCTGGTGGTCCGAGGTCGTTCCCGCTGCACAGATTCATGCGCCAGGGCCTCATATAGATAAATCACTTTGGCTTATTGCATTATCTCTAATAGCACCCGAGATATCACCAGATATATATTTGATTTTTCCCTGACCCTGAGTGTCCGGCCCCATGAGACGGTGGTCTTCTCGGCCCCTGGTGGTCCGAGGTCGTTCCCGCTGCACAGATGCATGCGCCAGGGCCTCCTGCAGATAATTCACTTTGGTTTATTGCGCTATCTCTAATAGCACCCGAGATATCACCAGATATATATTGTATTTTCCCGTGACCCTGAGTGTCAGGCTCCATGAGACGGTGGTTTTCTCGGCCCCTCGTCGTCCGAGGTCGTTCCCGCTGCACAGATTCATGCGCCTGGGCCTCCTACAGACAATGCACTTTGATTGATTGAGCTATCTGTAATAGCACCCGAGATATCACCAGATATATATTTGATTTTTCCCTGACCCTGAGTGTTCGGCCCCATGAGACGGTGGTTTTCTCGGCCCCTGGTGGTCCGAGGTCGTTCCCGCTGCACAGATTCATGCGCCAGGGCCTCCTATAGATAATTCACTTTGGTTTATTGCGCTATCTGTAATAGAACCCGAGATATCACCAGATATATATTGGATATTTCACTGACCCTAAGTGTCCGGCCCCTCGGGACGGTGGTTTTCTCGGCCCCTGGTGGTCCGAGGTTGTACCCGTTGCACAGATTCATGATACATGCGCCAGGGCCTCCTACAGACAATGCACTTTGATTTATTGCGCTATCTGTAATAGCACCCGAGATATCACCAGAAATATATTGGATTTTCCCCTGACCCTGAGAGTCCGGCCCCATGAGACTGTGGTTTTCTCGGCCCCTGGTGTTCCGAGGTCGTTCCCGCTGCACAGATTCATGCGCCCGGGCCTCCTGCAGATAATTCACTTTGGTTTATTGCGCTATCTCTAATAGAACCCGGGATATCACCAGATATATATTGGATTTTCCCCTGACCCTGAGTGTCCAGCCCCATGAGACTGTGGTTTACTCGGCCCATGGTGGTCCGAGGTCGTTCCCGTTGCACAGATTCATGCGCCAAGGCCTCCTGCAGATATTTCACTTTGGTTTATTGCGCTAGCTCTAATAGCACCCGAGATATCACCAGATATATATTGGATTTTCCCCTGACCCAGAGTGTCCGGCCCCATGACAGTGTGGTTTTCTCGGCCGATGGTGGTCCGAGATCGATCTCGCTGCACAGATTCATGCGCTAGGGCCTCCTGCAGACAATGCACTTTGATATATCGCGCTATCTGTAATAGCACCCGAGATATCACCAGATATATATTGGATTTTTCCCTGACCCTGAGTGTCCGGCCCCATGAGACGGTGTTTTTCTCGGCCCCTGGTTGTCCGAGGTCGTTCCCGCTGCACAGATGCATGCGCCAGGGCCTCCTGCAGATAATTCACTTTGGTTTATTGCGCTATCTGTAATAGCACCCGAGATATCACCAGATATATATTGGATTTTCCCCTGACCCTGAGTGTCCGGCTCCATGAGACGGTGGTTTTCTCGGACCCTGGTGATCCGAGATCGTTCCCGCTGCACAGATTCATGCGCCAGGGCCTCCTGCAGATAATTCACTTTGGTTTATTGCGCTATCTGTAATAGCACCCGAGATATCACCAGATATATATTGGATTTTTTCCTGACCCTGACAGTCCGCCCCATGAGACGGTGGTTTTCTCGGCCCCTGGTTGTCCGAGGTCGTTCCCGCAGCCCAGATTCATGCGCCAGGGCCTCCTACAGACAATGCACTTTGATTTATTGCGCTATCTGTAATAGCACGCGTGATATCACCAGATATATGCTGGATTTTTACATGACCTTGGGTGACGGATTCCGAATGTCTGTAATTTACTCGGCCCCTGGTGGTCCGAGGTCGTTCCCGCTGCACAGATTCATGCGCCAGCGCCTCCTACGGACAATGCAATTTGATTTATTGCGCTATCTGTAATAGCACCCGAGATATCACCAGATACATATTGGATTTTTCCCTGACCCTGAGTGTCCGGCCCCATGAGACGGTGGTTTTCTCGGCCCCTGGTGGTCCGAGGTCGTTCCCGCTGCACAGATTCATGCGCCAGGGCCTGCTATAGATAATTCACTTTGGTTTATTGCGCTATCTCTAATAGCACCCGAGATATCACCAGATATATATTGGATTTTTCCCTGACCCTGAGTGCCCGGCCCCATGTGTCGGTGGTTTTCTCGGCCCCTGGTGAGCCGAGGTCGTTCCCGCTGAACAGATTCATGATACATGAGCCAGGGCCTCCTACAGACAATGCACTTTGATTTATTGCGCTATCTGTAATAGCACCCGAGATATCACCAGAAATATATTGGATTTTCCCCTGACCCTGAGTGTCCGGCCCCATGAGACTGTGGTTTTCTCGGCCCCTGGTGTTCCGAGGTCGTTCCCGCTGCACAGATTCATGCGCCCGGGCCTCCTGCAGATAATTCACTTTGGTTTATTGCGCTATCTCTAATAGAACCCGGGATATCACCAGATATATATTGGATTTTCCCCTGACCCTGAGTGTCCGGCCCCATGAGACTGTGGTTTACTCGGCCCATGGTGGTCCGAGGTCGTTCCCGTTGCACAGATTCATGCGCCAAGGCCTCCTGCAGATATTTCACTTTGGTTTATTGCGCTAGCTCTAATAGCACCCGAGATATCACTAGATATATATTGGATTTTCCCCTGACCCTGAATGTCCGGCCCCATGAGACGGTGGTTTTCTCGGCCCCTGGTGGTCCGAGGTCGTTCCCGCTGCCCAGATTCATTCGCCTGGGCCTCCTACAGACAATGCACTTTGATTTATTGAGCTATCTGTAATAGCACCCGAGATATCACCAGATATATATTTTATTTTTCCATGACCCTGAGTTTCCGGCCCCATGAGACGGTGGTTTTCTCGGACCCTGGTGATCCGAGATCGTTCCCGCTGCACAGATTCATGCGCCAGGGCCTCCTGCAGATAATTCACTTTGGTTTATTGCGCTATCTGTAATAGCACCCGAGATATCACCAGATATATATTGGATTTTTTCCTGACCCTGACAGTCCGCCCCATGAGACGGTGGTTTTCTCGGCCCCTGGTTGTCCGAGGTCGTTCCCGCAGCCCAGATTCATGCGCCAGGGCCTCCTACAGACAATGCACTTTGATTTATTGCGCTATCTGTAATAGCACGCGTGATATCACCAGATATATGCTGGATTTTTACATGACCTTGGGTGACGGATTCCGAATGTCTGTAATTTACTCGGCCCCTGGTGGTCCGAGGTCGTTCCCGCTGCACAGATTCATGCGCCAGCGCCTCCTACGGACAATGCAATTTGATTTATTGCGCTATCTGTAATAGCAGCCGAGATATCACCAGATACATATTGGATTTTTCCCTGACCCTGAGTGTCCGGCCCCATGAGACGGTGGTTTTCTCGGCCCCTGGTGGTCCGAGGTCGTTCCCGCTGCACAGATTCATGCGCCAGGGCCTGCTATAGATAATTCACTTTGGTTTATTGCGCTATCTCTAATAGCACCCGAGATATCACCAGATATATATTGGATTTTTCCCTGACCCTGAGTGCCCGGCCCCATGTGTCGGTGGTTTTCTCGGCCCCTGGTGAGCCGAGGTCGTTCCCGCTGAACAGATTCATTCGCAAGGGCCTCCTGCAGACAATGCACTTTGATTTATTGAGCTATCTGTAATAGCACCCGAGATATCACCAGATATATATTTTATTTTTCCATGACCCTGAGTGTCCGGCCCCATGAGACGGTGGTCTTCTCGGCCCCTGGTGGTCCGAGGTCGTTCCCGCTGCACAGATGCATGCGCCAGGGCCTCCTGCAGATAATTCACTTTGGTTTATTGCGCTATATCTAATAGCACCCGAGATATCACCAGATATATATTGTATTTTCCCGTGACCCTGAGTGTCCGGCCCCTCAGGACGGTGGTTTTCTCGGCCCCTGGTGGTCCGAGGTTGTACCCGTTGCACAGATTCATGATACATGCGCCAGGGCCTCCTACAGACAATGCACTTTGATTTATTGCGCTATCTGTAATAGCACCCGAGATATCACCAGAAATATATTGGATTTTCCCCTGACCCTGAGTGTCCGGCCCCATGAGACTGTGGTTTTCTCGGCCCCTGGTGTTCCGAGGTCGTTCCCGCTGAACAGATTCATGCGCCAGGGCCTGCTATAGATAATTCACTTTGGTTTATTGCGCTATCTCTAATAGCACCCGAGATATCACCAGATATATATTGGATTTTTCCCTGACCCGGAGTGTCCGGCCCCATGAGACGGTGGTTTTCTCGGCCCCTGGTGGTCCGAGGTCGTTCACGCTGCACAGATTCATGCGCCAGGGCCTCCTATAGATAATTCACTTTGGTTAATTGCCCTATCTGTAATAGCACCCGAGATATCACCAGATATATATTGGATTTTTCCCTGACCCTGAGTGCCCGGCCCCATGTGTCGGTGGTTTTCTCGGCCCCTGCTGAGCCGAGGTCGTTCCCGCTGAACAGATTCATTCGCAAGGGCCTCCTGCAGACAATGCACTTTGATTTATTGAGCTATCTGTAATAGCACCCGAGATATCACCAGATATATATTGGATTTTTCCCTTACCCTGAGTGTCCGGCACCCTGAGACGGTGGTTTTCTCGGCCCCTGGTGGTCCGAGGTCGTTCCCGCTGCACAGATTCATGCGCCAGGGCCTCATATAGATAATTCACTTTGGTTTATTGCATTATCTCTAATAGCACCCGAGATATCACCAGATATATATTTGATTTTTCCCTGACCCTGAGTGTCCGGCCCCATGAGATGGTGGTCTTCTCGGCCCCTGGTGGTCCGAGGACGTTCCCGCTGCACAGATGCATGCGCCAGGGCCTCCTGCAGATAATTCACTTTGATTTATCGCGCTATATCTAATAGCACCCGAGATATCACCAGATATATACTGGATTTTTCCCTGACTCTGAGTGTCCGGCCTCATGAGACGGTGGTTTTCTCGGCCCCTGGTGGTCCGAGGTCGTTCCCGCTGCACAGATTCATGCGCCAGGGCCTCCTGCAGATAATTCACTTTGGTTTATTGCGCTATCTCTAATAGCACCCGAGATATTACCAGATATATATTGGATTTTTCCCTGACCCTGAGTGTCCGGCCCCATGAGACGGTGGTTTTCTCGGCCCCTGGTGGTCCGAGGTCGTTCACGCTGCACAGATTCATGCGCCAGGGCCTCCTATAGATAATTAACTTTGGTTTATTGCCCTATCTGTAATAGCACCCGAGATATCACCAGATATATATTGGATTTTTCCCTGACCCTGAGTGCCCGGCCCCATGTGTCGGTGGTTTTCTCGGCCCCTGGTGGTCCGAGGTTGTACCCGTTGCACAGATTCATGATACATGAGCCAGGGCCTCCTACAGACAATGCACTTTGATTTATTGCGCTATCTGTAATAGCACCCGAGATATCACCAGAAATATATTGGATTTTCCCCTGACCCTGAGTGTCCGGCCCCATGAGACTGTGGTTTTCTCGGCCCCTGGTGTTCCGAGGTCGTTCCCGCTGCACAGATTCATGCGCCAGGGCCTCCTGCAGATAATTCACTTTGGTTTATTGCGCTATCACTAATAGAACCCGGGATATCACCAGATATATATTGGATTTTCCCCTGACCCTGAGTGTCCGGCCCCATGAGACTGTGGTTTACTCGGCCCATGGTGGTCCGAGGTCGTTCCCGTTGCACAGATTCATGCGCCAAGGCCTCCTGCAGATATTTCACTTTGGTTTATCGCGCTAGCTCTAATAGCACCCGAGATATCACCAGATATATATTGGATTTTCCCCTGACCCTGAGTGTCCGGCCCCATGACAGTGTGGTTTTCTCGGCCGATGGTGGTCCGAGATCGATCTCGCTGCACAGATTCATGCGCTAGGGTCTCCTGCAGACAATGCACTTTGATATATCGCGCTATCTGTAATAGCACCCGAGATATCACCAGATATATATTGGATTTTTCCCTGACCCTGAGTGTCCGGCCCCATGAGACGGTGTTTTTCTCGGCCCCTGGTGGTCCGAGGTCGTTCCCCCTGCACAGATTCATGCGCCAGGGCCTCCTGCAGATAATTCACTTTGGTTTATTGCGCTATCTCTAATAGCACCCGAGATATTACCAGATATATATTGGATTTTTCCCTGACCCTGAGTGTCCGGCCCCATGAGACGGTGGTTTACTCGGCCCCTGGTGGTCCGAGGTCGTTCCCGCTGCACAGATTCATGAGCCAGGGCCCCCTGCAGATAATTCACCTTGTTTTATCGACCTATCTCTAATAGCACCCGAGATATCACCAGATATATATTGGATTTTTCCCTGACCCTGAGTGTCCGGTCCCAAGAGACGGTGGTTTTCTCGGCCCCTGGTGGTCCGAGGTCGTTCCCGCTGCACAGATGCATGCGCCAGGGCCTCCTGCAGATAATTCACTTTGATTTATCGCGCTATATCTAATAGCACCCGAGATATCACCAGATATATATTGGATTTTTCCCTGACCCTGAGTGTCCGGCCTCATGAGACGGTGGTTTTCTCGGCCCCTGGTGGTCCGAGGTCGTTCCCGCTGCACAGATTCGTGCGCCAGGGCCTCCTACAGACAATGCACTTTGATTTATTGCGCTATCTGTAATAGCACCCGAGATATCACCAGATATATATTGGATTTTTCACTGAACCTGAGTGTCCGGCCCCATGAGACGGTGGTTTTCTCGGCCCCTGGTGGTCCGAGGTCATTCCCGCTGCACAGATTCGTGCGCCAGGGCCTCCTACAGACAATGCACTTTGATTTATTGCGCTATCTGTAATAGCACCCGTGATATCACCAGATATATATTGGATTTTCCCCTGACCCTGAGTGTCCGGCCCCATGAGACTTTGGTTTTCTCGGCCCCTGGTGGTCCGAGGTCGTTCCCGCTGCACAGATTCATGCGCCGGGGCCTCCTACAGACAATGCACTTTGATTCATTGCGCTATCTGTAATAGCACCCGAGATATCACCAGATATATATTGGATTTTACCCTGACACTGAGTGTCCGGCCCCATGAGACGGTGGTTGTATCGGCCCCTGGAGGTCCGAGGACGTTCCCGCTGCACAGATACATGCGCCAGGGCCTCCTGCAGATAATTCACTTTGGTTTATTGCGCTATCTCTAATAGCACCCGAGATATCACCAGATATATATTGGATTTTTCCCTGACCCTGAGTGTCCGGCCCCATGAGACTGTGGTTTTCTCGGCCCCTGGTGGTCCGAGTTCGTTCCCGCAGCACAGATTCATGCGCTAGGGCCTCCTACAGACAATGCACTTTGGTTTATTCCGCTATCTGTAATAGCACCCGAGATATCACCAGATATATGCTGGATTTTTACATGACCTTGGGTGAGTGATTCCGAATATCTGTAATTTTCTCGGCCACTGGTGGTCCGAGGTCGTTCCTGCGGCACAGATTCATTCGCCAGGCCCTCCTACAGATAATGCACTTTGATTTATTGCGCAATCTCTAATAGCACCCGAGATATCACCAGATATTTATTGGATTTTTCCCTGACCCTGAGTGTCCGGCCCCAGGTGTCGGTGGTTTTCTCGGCCACTGGTGATCGGAGGTCGTTCCCGCTGCACAGATGCATGCGCCAGAGCCTCCTGCAGATAATTCACTTTGGTTTATTGCGCTGTCTCTAATAGCGCCCGAGATATCACCAGATATATATTGGATTTTTCCCTGACCCTGCGTGTCCGGTCCCATGAGACGGTGGTTTTCTCGGCCCCTGGTGGTCCGAGGTCTTTCCCGCTGCACAGATTCATGCGCCAGGGCCCCCTGCAGATAATTCTCCTTGATTTATCGATCTATCTCTAATAGCACCCGAGATATCACCACATATATATTGTATTTTTCCCAGACCCTGGGTGTCCGCTCCCATGAGACGGTGGTTTTCTCGGCCCCTGGTGGTCCGAGGTCGTTCCCGCTGCACAGATGCATGCGCCAGGGCCTCTTGCAGATAATTCACTTTGATTTATCGCGCTATCCCTAATAGCAACCGAGATATCACCAGATATATATTAGATTTTTCCCTGACCCTGAGTGTCCGGCCCCATGAGACTGTGGTTTTCTCGGCCCCTGGTGGTCCGAGGTGGTTCCCGCTGCACAGATTCATGCGCCAGGGCCTCCTTCAGACAATGCACCTTGATTTATTGCGCTATCTGTAATAGCACCCGAGATATCACCAGATATATATTGGATTTTTCACTGAACCTGAGTGTCGGGCCCCATGAGACGGTGGTTTTCTCGGCCCCTGGTGGTCCGAGGTCGTTCCCGCTGCACAGATTCGTGCGCCAGGGCCTCCTACAGACAATGCACTTTGATTTATTGCGCTATCTGTAATAGCACCCGAGATATCACCAGATATATATTGGATTTTCCCCTGACCCTGAGTGTCCGACCCCATGAGACTTTGGTTTTCTCGGCCCCTGGTGGTCCGAGGTCGTTCCCGCTGCACAGATTCATGCGCCGGGGCCTCCTACAGACAATGCACTTTGATTTATTGCGCTATCTGTAATAGCACCCGAGATATCACCAGATATATATTGGATTTTCCCCTGACCCTTAGTGTCCGGCCCCATGAGACTGTGGTTTACTCGGCCCCTGGTGGTCCGAGGTCGTTCCCGTTGCACAGATTCATGCGCCAAGGCCTCCTGCAGATATTTCACTTTGGTATATTGCGCTAGCTCTAATAGCACCCGAGATATCACCAGATATATATTGGATTTTTCCCTTACCCTGAGTGTCCGGCCCCATGAGACGGTGGCTTTCACGGCCCCTGGTGGTCCGAGGTCGTTCCCGCTGCACAGATTCCTGCGCCAGGGCCTCCTGCAGATAATGCACTCTAATTTATGGCTCTATCTGTAATAGCACCCGAGATATCACCAGATATATATTGGATTTTTCCCTGACCCTGAGTGCCCGGCCCCATGAGACGGTGGCTTTCACGGCCCCTGGTGGTCCGAGGTCGTTCCCGCTGCACAGATTCCTGCGCCAGGGCCTCCTACAGACAATGCACTTTGATTTATTGCGCTATCTCCAATAGCACCCGAGATATCACCAGATATGTATTTGATTTTTCCCTGACCCTGAGAGTCCGGCCCCATGAGACGGTGATTTTCTCGTCCCCTGGTGGTCCGATGTCGTTCCCGCTGGCCAGATTCATACGCCAGGACATCCTACAGACAATGCACTTTGGTTTATTGCGCTATCTCTAATAGCACCCGAGATATCACCAGATCTATATTGGATTTTCCCCTGACCCTGAGTGTCCGGCCCCATGAGACGGTGGTTTTCGCGGCCGCTGGTGGTCCGAGGTCGTTCCCGCTGCCCAGATTCATGCGCCAGCACCCCCTGCAGATAATTCACTTTGGTTTAGTGCGCTATCTGTAATAGCACCCGAGATATCACCAGATATATATTGGATTTTCCCCTGACCCTGAGTGTCCGGCCCCATGGCCGCTGGTTTTCTCGGCCCCTGGTGGTCCGAGGTCGTTCCTGCTTCACAGATCCATGCGCCAGGGCTTCCTGGAGACAATGCACTTTGATTTATCGCGGTATCTGTAATAGAACCCGCGATATCACCAGATATATGCTGGATTTTTACAAGACATTGGGTGACCGATACAGAAAATCTGTAATTTTCTCGGCCCCTGGTGGTCCGTGGTCGTTCCCGCTGCACAGACACATGCGCCAGGGCCTCCTACAGACAATGCACTTTGGTTTATTGCGCTGTCTGTAATAGCAACCGAGAAAGCACCATATATATGCTGGATTTTTACATGACTTTGGGTGACGGATACAGAAAATCTGTAAGTTTCTCGGCCCCTGGTGGTCCGAGGTCGTTCCCGCTGCACAGAATCATGCGCCAGGGCTTGCTGCAGACAATGCACTTTGATATATTGCGCTATCACTAATAGCACCCGTGATATCACCAGATATATATTGGATTTTTCCCTGACCCTGACAGTCCGGCCCCATGAGACGGTGATTTTCTCGGCCCCTGGTGGTCGGAGGTCGTTCCCGCTGCACAGAATCATGCGCCAGGGCTTCCTGCAGACAATGCACATTGATTTATTTCGCTATCTCTAACAGCACCCGAGATATCACCAGATATATACTGGATTTTTCCCTGACCCTGACAGTCCGGCCTCATGAGACGGTGATTTTCTCGGCCCCTGGTGGTCCGAGGTCGTTCCCGCTGCACAGATTCATGCGCCAGGTCCTCCTGCAGATAATTCACTTTGGTTTATTGCGCTATCTCTAATAGCACCCGAGATATCACCAGATATATGCTGGATTTTTACATGACCTTGCGTGACGCATTCCGAAAATCTGTAATTTTCTCGGCCCCTGGTGGTCCGTGGTCGTTCCCGATGCACAGATTCATGCGCCAGGGCCTCCTGCAGATAATTCACTTTGATTTATCGCGCTATCTGTAATAGCACCTGAGATATCACCAGATATATATTGGATTTTTCCCTGACCCTGAGTGTCCGGCCTCATGAGACGGTGGTTTTCTCGGCCCCTGGTGTTCCGAGGTCGTTCCTGCTGCACAGATGCATGCGCCAGGGCCTCCTGCAGATAATTCACTTTGATTTATCGCGCTATCTGTAATAGCGCCTGAGATATCACCAGATATATATTGGATTTTTCCCTGACCCTGAGTTTCCGGCCCCATCAGACGGTGGTTTTCTCGGCCCCTGGAGGTCCGAAGTCGTTCCCGCTGCACAGATTCATGCGCCAGGGCCTCCTACAGACAATGCACTTTGGTTTATTGCGCTATCTGTAATAGCACCCCAGATATCACCAGATATATGCTGGACTTTAACATGACCTTGGGGACGGATTCCGAATATCTGTAATTTTCTCGGTCCCTGGTGGTCCGAGGTCGTTCCCGCTGCACAGACTCATGCGCCAGGGACTCCTACAGACAATGCAATTTGGTTTATTGCGCTGTCTGTAATAGCACCCGAGAAAGCACCATATATATGCTGGATTTTTACATGACTTTGGGTGACGGATACAGAAAATCTGTAATTTTCTCGGCCCCTGGAGATCCGAGGTCGTTCCTGCTTCACAGATCCATGCGCCAGGGCTTCCTGGAGACAATGCACTTTGATTTATCGCGGTATCTGTAATAGAACCCGCGATATCACCAGATATATGCTGGATTTTTACAAGACATTGGGTGACGGATACCGAAAATCTGTAATTTTCTCGGCCCCTGGTGGTCCGAGGTCGTTCCCTCTGCACAGATTCATGCGCCAGGGCCTCCTACAGACAATGCACTTTGGTTTATTGCGCTATCTGTAGTGGCACCCCAGATATCACCAGATATATGCTGGACTTTTACATGACCTTGGGTGACGGATACCGAAAATCTGTAATTTTCTCGGCCCCTGGTGGTCCGAGGTCGTTCCCTCTGCACAGATTCATGCGCCAGGGCCTCCTACAGACAATGCACTTTGGTTTATTGCGCTGTCTGTAATAGCACCCGAGAAAGCACCTTATATATGCTGGATTTTTACATGACTTTGGGTGACGGATACCGAAAATCTGTAATTTTCTCGTCCCCTGGTGGTCCGAGGTCGTTCCTGCTGCACAGATGCATGCGCCAGGGCCTCCTACAGACAATGCACTTTGATTTATTGTGCTATCTGTAATATAACCCGAGATATCACCAGATATATATTGAATTTTTCCCTGACCCTGAGTGTCCGGCGCCATGAGAGGGTTGTTGTCTCGGCCCCTGGTGGTCCGAGGTCGTTCCCGCTGCACAGATTCATGCGCCAGGGCCTCCTACAGACAATGCACTTTGGTTTATCGCGCTATCTCTAATAGCACCCGAGATATCACCAGATATATATTGGATTTTCCCCTGACCCTGACTGTCCGGCCCCATGAGACTGTGGTTTTCTCGGCCCCTGGTGGTCCGAGGTCGTTCCCGCTGCACAGATTCATGCGCCGGGGCCTAATACAGACAGTGCACTTTGATTTCTTGGGCTATCTGTAATAGGACCCGAGATATCACCAGATATATAATGGATTCTTCCCTGACCCTGAGACTCCGGCCCCATGAGACGGTGGTTTTCTCGGCCCCTGGTGGTCCGTCGTCGTTCCCCCTGCACAGATTCATGCGCCAGGGCCTCCTACAGACAATGCACTTTGATTTATTGTGCTATCTGTAATATAACCCGAGATATCACCAGATATATATTGGATTCTTCCCTGGCCCTGAGGGTCCGGCCCCATGAGACGGTTGTTGTCTCGGCCCCTGGGGGTCCGAGGTCGTTCCCGCTGCACAGATTCATGCGCCAGGGCCTCCTACAGACATTGCACTTTGATTTATTGCGCCATCTGTAATAGCACCCGAGCTATCACCAGATATATATTGGATTTTTCCCTGACCCTGAGTGCCCGGCCCCATGTGTCGGTGATTTTCTCGGACCCTGGTGATCCGAGGTAGATACCACTGCACAGATTCATGCGCCAGGGCCTCCTGCAGATAATTCACTTCGGTTTATTGCGCTATCTCTAATAGCACCCGAGATATCACCAGATATATATTGGATTTTACCCTGACCCTGAGTGTCCGGCCCCATGAGACTGTGGTTTTCTCGGCCCCTGGTGGTCCGAGGTCGTTCCCGCTGCTCAGATTCCCGCGCCAGGGCCTCCTACAGACAATGCACGTTGATTTATCGCGCTATCTGTAATAGAACCCGAGATATCACCAGATATATATTGGATTTTTCCCTGACCCTGAGTGCCCGGCCCCATGCGTCGGTGGTTTTCTCGGCCCCTGGTGGTCAGAGATCGATCTCGCTGCACAGATTCATGCGCTAGGGCCTCCTGCAGACAATGCAATTTGATTTATTGCGCTATCTGTAATAGCACCCGAGATATCACCAGATATATATTGGATTTTTCCCTGACCCTGAGCGTCCGGCCCCATGAGACGGTGGTTTTCTCGGCCCCTGGTGGTCCGATGTCGTTCCCGCTGCACAGATTCACGCACCAGGGCCTCCTACAGACAATGCACTTTGATTTATCGCGCTATCTGTAATTGAACCCGAGATATCACCAGATATATATTGGATTTTTCCGTGACCCTGAGTGCCCGGCCCCATGCGTCGGTGGTTTTCTCGGCCCCTGGTGGTCAGATATCGTTCTCGCTGCACAGATTCATGCGCTAGAGCCTCCTGCAGACAATGCACTTTGATTTATTGCGCTATCTGTAATAGCACCCGAGATATCACCAGATATATATTGGATTTTTCCCTGACCCTGAGTGTCCGGCCCCATGAGACGGTGGTTTTCTCGGCCCCTGGTGGTCCGAGGTCGTTCCCGCTGCACAGATTCATGCGCCAGGGCCTCCTGCAGATAATTCACTTTGGTTTATTGCTCTATCTCTAATAGCTCCCGAGATATCACCAGATATATATTGGATTTTTCCCTGACACTGAGTGTCCGACCCCATGAGACTGTGGTTTTCTCGGCCCCTGGTGGTCCGAGGTAGTTCCCGCTGCACAGATTCATGCGCAAGGTCCTCCTACAGACAATGCACTTTGATATATTGCGCTATCTGTAATAGCACTCCAGATATAACCAGATATATATTGGATTTTTCACTGACCCTGAGTGTCCGGCCCTATGAGACGGTGGTTTTCTCGGCCCCTGGTGGTCCGAGGTCGTTCCCGTTGCACAGATTCATGAGCCAGGGCCTCCTGCAGATAATACACTTTGGTTTATTGCGCTATCTCTAATAGCACCCGAAATATCACCAGATATATATTGGATTTTACCCTGACCCTGAGTGTCCGGCCCCATGAGACTGTGGTCTTCTCAGCCCCTGGTGGTCCGAGGTCGTTCCCGCTGCACAGATTCATGCGCCAGGTCCTCCTACAGACAATGCACTTTGATTTATTGCGCTATCTGTAATAGCACCCGAGCTATCACCAGATATATATTGGATTTTTCCCTGACCCTGAGTGCCCGGCCCCATGTGTCGGTGATTTTCTCGGACCCTGGTGATCCGAGGTAGATACCACTGCACAGATTCATGCGTCAGGGCCTCCTGCAGATAATTCACTTTGGTTTATTGCGCTATCTCTAATAACACCCGAGATATCACCAGATATATATTGGATTTTACCCTGACCCTGAGTGTCCGGCCCCATGAGACTGTGGTTTTCTCGGCCCCTGGTGGTCCGAGGTCGTTCCCGCTGCACAGATTCACGCGCCAGGGCCTCCTACAGACAATGCACTTTGATTTATTGCTCTATCTGTAATAGAACCCGAGATATCACTAGATATATATTGGATTTTTCACTGACCCTGAGTGTCCGGCCCCATGAGACGGTGGTTTTCTCGGCCCCTGGTGGTCCGAGGTCGTTCCCGCTGCACAGATTCATGCGCCGGGGCCTAATACAGACAATGCACTTTGAATTCTTGGGCTATCAGTAATAGCACCCGAGATATCACCAGATATATAATGGATTCTTCCCTGACCCTGAGTGTCCGGCCCCATGAGACGGTGGTTTTCTCGGCCCCTGGTGGTCCGTGGTCGTTCCCGCTGCACAGATTCACGCGCCAGGGCCTCCTACAGACAATGCACTTTGATTTATTGTTCTATCTGTAATAGAACCCGAGATATCACCAGATATATATTGGATTTTTCCCTGACCCTGAGTGCCCGGCCCCATGAGACGGTTGTTGTCTCGGCCCCTGGTGGTCCGAGGTCGTTCCCGCTGCACAGATTCATGCGCCAGGGCCTCCTGCAGATAATTCACTTCGGTTTATTGCGCTATCTGTAATAGCACCCGAGATATCACCAGATATATATTGGATTTTACCCTGACCCTGAGTGTCCGGCCCCATGAGACGGTGGTTTTCTCGGCCCCTGGTGGTCCGAGGTCGTTCCCGCTGCACAGATTCACGCGCCAGGGCCTCCTACAGACAATGCACTTTGATTTATTGCTCTATCTGTAATAGAACCCGAGATATCACTAGATATATATTGGATTTTTCACTGACCCCGAGTGTCCGGCCCCATGAGACGGTGGTTTTCTCGGCCCCTGGTGGTCCGAGGTCGTTCCCGCTGCACAGATTCATGCGCCGGGGCCTAATACAGACAATGCACTTTGAATTCTTGGGCTATCAGTAATAGCACCCGAGATATCACCAGATATATAATGGATTCTTCCCTGACCCTGAGTGTCCGGCCCCATGAGACGGTGGTTTTCTCGGCCCCTGGTGGTTCGAGGTCGTTCCCGCTGCACAGATTCACGCGCCAGGGCCTCCTACAGACAATGCACTTTGATTTATTGTTCTATCTGTAATAGAACCCGAGATATCACCAGATATATATTGGATTTTTCCCTGAGTCTGAGTGTCCGGCCCCATGAGACGGTTGTTGTCTCGGCCCCTGGTGGTCCGAGGTCGTTCCCGCTGCACAGATTCATGCGCCAGGGCCTCCTGCAGATAATTCACTTTGGTTTAATGCGCTATCTCTACTAGCACCCGAGATATCACCCGATATATATTGGATATTTCCCTGACCCTGAGTGTCCGGCCCCATGTGTCGGTGGTTTTCTCGGCCCCTGGTGGTCCCTGGTCGTTCCCGCTGCACAGATTCATGCGCCAGGGCCTCCTACAGACAGTGCACTTTGATTTATTGTTCTATCTGTAATATAACCCGAGATATCACCAGAAATATTTTGGATTTTTCCCTGACCCTGAGTGTCCGGCCCCATGAGACGGTTGTTGTCTCGGCCCCTGGTGGTCCGAGGTCGTTCCTGCTGCACAGATTCATGCGCCAGGGCGTCCTGCAGATAATTCACTTTGATTTATTGCGCTATCTCTAATAGCACCCGAGATATCACCAGATATATATTGGATTTTCCCCTGACCCTGAGTGTCCGGCCCCATGAGACGGTGGTTTTCTCGGCCCCTGGTGGTCCGAGGTCGTTCCCGCTGCACAGATTCATGCGCCGGGGCCTAATACAGACAATGCACTTTGAATTCTTGGGCTATCAGTAATAGCACCCGAGATATCACCAGATATATAATGGATTCTTCCCTGACCCTGAGTGTCCGGCCCCATGAGACGGTGGTTTTCTCGGCCCCTGGTGGTCCGAGGTCGTTCCCGCTGCACAGATTCACGCGCCAGGGCCTCCTACAGACAATGCACTTTGATTTATTGTTCTATCTGTAATAGAACCCGAGATATCACCAGATATATATTGGATTTTACCCTGACCCTGAGCGTCCGGCCCCATGAGACGGTGGTTTTCTCGGCCCCTGGTGGTCCGAGGTCGTTCCCGCTGCACAGATTCACGCGCCAGGGCCTCCTACAGACAATGCACTTTGATTTATTGCTCTATCTGTAATAGAACCCGAGATATCACTAGATATATATTGGATTTTTCACTGACCCCGAGTGTCCGGCCCCATGAGACGGTGGTTTTCTCGGCCCCTGGTGGTCCGAGGTCGTTCCCGCTGCACAGATTCATGCGCCGGGGCCTAATACAGACAATGCACTTTGAATTCTTGGGCTATCAGTAATAGCACCCGAGATATCACCAGATATATAATGGATTCTTCCCTGACCCTGAGTGTCCGGCCCCATGAGACGGTGGTTTTCTCGGCCCCTGGTGGTTCGAGGTCGTTCCCGCTGCACAGATTCACGCGCCAGGGCCTCCTACAGACAATGAAACTTTGATTTATTGTTCTATCTGTAATAGAACCCGAGATATCACCAGATATATATTGGATTTTTCCCTGAGTCTGAGTGTCCGGCCCCATGAGACGGTTGTTGTCTCGGCCCCTGGTGGTCCGAGGTTGTTCCCGCTGCACAGATTCATGCGCCAGGGCCTCCTGCAGATAATTCACTTTGGTTTAATGCGCTATCTCTACTAGCACCCGAGATATCACCCGATATATATTGGATATTTCCCTGACCCTGAGTGTCCGGCCCCATGTGTCGGTGGTTTTCTCGGCCCCTGGTGGTCCCTGGTCGTTCCCGCTGCACAGATTCATGCGCCAGGGCCTCCTACAGACAGTGCACTTTGATTTATTGTTCTATCTGTAATATAACCCGAGATATCACCAGAAATATTTTGGATTTTTCCCTGACCCTGAGTGTCCGGCCCCATGAGACGGTTGTTGTCTCGGCCCCTGGTGGTCCGAGGTCGTTCCTGCTGCACAGATTCATGCGCCAGGGCGTCCTGCAGATAATTCACTTTGATTTATTGCGCTATCTCTAATAGCACCCGAGATATCACCAGATATATATTGGATTTTCCCCTGACCCTGAGTGTCCGGCCCCATGAGACGGTGGTTTTCTCGGCCCCTGGTGGTCCGAGGTCGTTCCCGCTGCACAGATTCATGCGCCGGGGCCTAATACAGACAATGCACTTTGAATTCTTGGGCTATCAGTAATAGCACCCGAGATATCACCAGATATATAATGGATTCTTCCCTGACCCTGAGTGTCCGGCCCCATGAGACGGTGGTTTTCTCGGCCCCTGGTGGTCCGAGGTCGTTCCCGCTGCACAGATTCACGCGCCAGGGCCTCCTACAGACAATGCACTTTGATTTATTGTTCTATCTGTAATAGAACCCGAGATATCACCAGATATATATTGGATTTTTCCCTGACCCTGAGTGCCCGGCCCCATGAGACGGTTGTTGTCTCGGCCCCTGGTGGTCCGAGGTCGTTCCCGCTGCACAGATTCATGCACCAGGGCCTCCTGAAGACAATGCACTTTGATTTATTTCGCCATCTCTAATAGCACCCGAGATATCACCAGATATATATTGGATTTTTCCCTGACCCTGACAGTCCGGCCCCATGAGACGGTGATTTTCTCCGCCCCTGGTGGTCCGAAGTCGATCCCGCTGCACAGATTCATGCGCCAGGGCCTGCTGCAGACTATGCACTTTGGTTTATTCGCTATCTCCAATAGCACCCGAGATATCGCCAGATATATATTGGATTTGTCCCTGGCCCTGAGTGTCCGGCCCCATGAGACGGTAGTTTTCTCGGCCCCTGGTGGTCCGAGGTCGATCCGGCTGCACAGATTCATGCGCCAGGGCCTCCTACAGACAACGCACATTGATTTATTGCGCTATCTGTAATAGCACCCGAGATATCACCAGATATATATTGGGTTTTCCCCTGACCCTGAGTGTCCGGCCCCATGAGACTGTGGTTTTTTCGGACCCTGGTGGTCCGAGGTCGTTCCCGCTGCACAGATTCAGGCGCCAGGGCCTCCTGCAGATAACTCACTTTGGTTTATTGCGCTATCTGTAATAGCACCCGAGATATCACCGGATATATATTGGATTTTTCCCTGACCCTGAGTGTCCGGCCCCATGAGACGGTGGTTTACTCGGCCCCTGCTGGTCGGAGGTCGTTCCCGCTGCACAGATGCATGCGCCAGGGCCTCCTGCAGATAATTCACTTTGGTTAATTGCGCTATCTCTAATAGCACCCGAGATATCACCTGATATATATTGGATTTTTCCCTGACCCTGAGTGTCCGGCCCCATGAGACGGTGGTTTTCTCGGCTCCTGGTCGTCCGAGGACGATCCCGCTGCCCAGATTCATGCGCCAGGGCCTCCTACAGACAGTGCACTTTGATTTATTGCGCTATCTGTAATAGCACCCGAGAAAGCTCCATATATATGCTGGATTTTTACATGACTTTGGGTGGCGGATACCGAAAATCTGTAATTTTCTCGGCCTCTGGTGGTCCGAGGTCGTTACCGCTGCCCAGATTCATGCGCCACGGCCTCCTACTGACAATGCACTTTGATTTATTGCGCTATCTGTAATAGCACCCGAGATATCACCAGATATATATTGGATATTTCCCTGACCCTGAGTGTCCGGCCCCATGAGACTGCGGTTTTCTCGGCTCCTGGTGGCCCGAGGTCGTTCCCGCTGCACACATTCATGCGCCAGGGCCTCCTGCAGATAATTCACGTTGATTTGTCGCGCTATCTCTAATAGCACCCGAGATATCACCAGATATATGCTGGATTTTTACATGACCTTGGGTGACGGATACCGAAAATCTGTTATTTTCTTGGCCCCTGGTGGTCCGAGGCCGTTGCTGCTGCAAAAGATTGATGCGCCAGGGCCTCCGGCAGATAATTCACTTTGCTTTATTGCGCTATCCCTAATAGCACCCGAGATATCACCAGATATATATTGGATTTTCCCCGACCCTGAGTGTGCGGCCCAATGAGACTGTGGTTTTCTCGGCCCCTGGTGGTCCGAGGTCGTTCCCGCTGTACAGATTCATGCGCCAGGGCCTCCTACAGGCCATGCACTTTGATTTATTGCGCTATCTGTAATAGCACCCGAGATATCACCAGATATATATTGGATTTTTCACTGACTCTGAGTGTGCGGCCCCATGAAACGGTGGTTTTCTCGGACCCTGGTGGTCCGAGGTCGTTCCCGATGCACAGATTCATGCGCCAGGGCCTCCTACAGACAACGCACTTTGATTTATTGCGCTATCTGTAATAGCACCCGAGATATCACCAGATATATATTGGATTTTTCACTGACCCTGAGTGTGCGGCCCCATGAGACGGTGGTTTTCTCGGACCCTGGTGGTCCGAGGTCGTTCCCGCTGCACTGATTCATGCGCCAGGGCCTCCTACAGACAACGCACTTTGATTTATTGCGCTATCTGTATTAGCACCCGAGATATCACCAGATATATATTGGGTTTTCCCCTGACCCTGAGTGTCCGGCCCCATGAGACTGTGGTTTTTTCGGACCCTGGTGGTCCGAGGTCGTTCCCGCTGCACAGATTCAGGCGCCAGGGCCTCCTGCAGATAACTCACTTTGGTTTATTGCGCTATCTCTAATAGCACCCGAGATATCACCACATATATATTGGATTTTTCCCTGACCCTGAGTGTCCGGCCCCATGAGACGACGGTTTTCTCGGCTCCTGGTGGTCCGAGGTCGTTCCCGCTGCACAGATTCAGGCGCAAGGGCCTCCTGCAGATAATTCACTTTGGTTTATTGCGCTGTATCTAATGCAACCCGAGATATCACCAGATATATATTGGATTTTCCCCTGACCCTGAGTGTCCGGCCCCATGAGACTGTGGTTTTTTCGGACCCTGGTGGTCCGAGGTCGTTCCCGCTGCACAGATTCAGGCGCCAGGGCCTCCTGCAGATATTTCACTTTCGTTTATTGCGCTATCTCTAATAGCACCCGAAATATCACCAGATATATATTGGATTTTCCCCTGACCCTGAGTGTCCGGCCCCATGAGACTGTGGTTTTCTCGGCCCCTGGTGGTCCGAGGTCGTTCCCGCTGCACAGATTCATGCGCCAGGGCCTCCTGCAGATAATTCACTTTCGTTTATTGCGCTATCTCTAATAGCACCCGAAATATCACCAGATATATATTGGATTTTCCCCTGACCCTGAGTGTCCGGCCCCATGAGACGGTGGTTTTCTCGGCCCCTGGTGGTCCGAGGTCATTCCCGCTGCACAGATTCATGCGCCAGGGCCTCCTACAGACAATGCACTTTGATTTGTTGCGCTATCTGTAATAGCACCCGACATATCACCAGATATATATTGGATTTTTCCCTGACCCTGAGTGTCCTGCCGCATGAGACGGTGGTTTTCTCGGCCCGTGGTGGTCCGAGGTCGTTCCCTCTACACAGATTCATGCGCCAGGGCCTCCTGCAGATAATTCACTTTGGTTTATTGCGCTATCTCCAATAGCACACGAGATATCACCAGATATATATTGGATTTTTCCGTGACCCTGAGTGTCCGGCCCCATGAGACGGTGGTTTTCTCGGCCCCTGGTGGTCCGAGGTCATTCCCGCTGCACAGATTCATGCGCCAGGGCCTCCTACAGACAATGCACTTTGATTTGTTGCGCTATCTGTAATAGCACCTGACATATCACCAGATATATATTGGATTTTTCCCTGACCCTGAGTGTCCTGCCCCATGAGACGGTGGTTTTCTCGGCCCGTGGTGGTCCGAGGTCGTTCCCGCTGCACAGATTCATGCGCCAGGGCCTCCTGCAGATAATTCACTTTGGTTTATTGCGCTACCTCCAATAGCACACGAGATATCACCAGATATATATTGGATTTTTCCGTGACCCTGATTGTCCGGCCCTATGAGACGGTGGCTGTCTCGGCCCCTGGTGGTCGGAGGTCGTTCCCGCTGCACAGGTGCATGCGCCAGGGCCTCCTACAGATAATTCACTTTGGTTTATTGCGCTATCTCTAATAGCACCCAAGATATCACCAGATGTATATTGGATTTTCCCCTGACCTTGAGTGTCCGGCCCCATGAGACTGTGGTTTTCTCGGCCCCTGGTGGTCCGAGGTCGTTCCCGCTGCACACATTCATGCGCCAGGGCCTCCTGCAGATAATTCACTTTGGTTTATGGCGCTATCTCTAATAGCACCCGAGATATCACCAGATATATATTGGATTTTCCCCTGACCTTGAGTGTCCGGCCCCATGAGACTGTGGTTTTCTCGGCCCCTGGTGGTCCGAGGTCGTTCCCGCTGCACAGATTCATGCGCCAGGGCCTCCTACAGACAATGCACTTTGATTTATTGAGCTATCTGTAATAGCACCCGAGATATCACCAGATATATATTGGATTTTTCACTGACCCTGAGTGTCCGGCCCCATGAGACGGTGGTTTTCTCGGCCCCTGGTGGTCCGAGTTCGTTCCCGCTGCACAGATTCGTGCGCCAGGGCCTCCTACAGACAATGCACTTTGATTTATTGCGCTATCTGTAACAGCACCCGAGATATCACCAGATATATATTGGATTTTCCCCTGACCCTGAGTGTCCGGCCCCATGAGACTGTGGATTTCTCGGCCCCTGGTGGTCCGAGGTCGTTCCCGTTGCACAGATTCATGCGCCAGGGCCTCCTGCAGATAATTCACTTTGGTTTATTGCGCTATCTCTAATAGCACCCGAGATATCACCAGATATATATTGGATTTTTCACTGACCCTGAGTGTGCGGCCCCATGAAACGGTGGTTTTCTCGGACCCTGGTGGTCCGAGGTCATTCCCGATGCACAGATTCATGCGCCAGGGCCTCCTACAGACAACGCATTTTGATTTATTGCGCTATCTGTAATAGCACCCGAGATATCACCAGATATATATTGGATTTTTCACTGACCCTGAGTGTGCGGCCCCATGAGACGGTGGTTTTCTCGGACCCTGGTGGTCCGAGGTCGTTCCCGCTGCACAGATTCATGCGCCAGGGCCTCCTACAGACAACGCACTTTGATTTATTGCGCTATCTGTAATAGCACCCGACATATCACCACATATATATTGGATTTTTCCGTGACCCTGATTGTCCGGCCCTATGAGACGGTGGCTGTCTCGGCCCCTGGTGGTCGGAGGTCGTTCCCGCTGCACAGGTGCATGCGCCTGGGCCTCCTACAGATAATTCACTTTGGTTTATTGCGCTATCTCTAATAGCACCCAAGATATCACCAGATATATATTGGATTTTTCCCTGACCCTGAGTGTCCGGCCCCATGAGGCGGTGGTTTTCTCGGCCCCTGGTGGTCCGAGGTCGTTCCCGCTGCACAGATGCATGCGCCAGGGCCTCCTGCAGATAATTCACTTTGGTTTATTGCGCTATCTCCAATAGCACCCGAGATATCACCAGATATATATTGGATTTTTCCCTGACCCTGAGTGTCCGGACCCATGAGACTGTGGTTTTCTCGGCCCCTGGTGGTCCGAGGTCGTTCCCGCTGGCCAGATTCATGCGCCAGGGTCTCCTACAGACCATGCACTTTGATTTATTGCGCTATCTGTAATAGCACCCGAGATATCGCCAGATATATATTGGATTTTCCCCTGAGCCTGAGTGTCCGGCCCCGTTATACGGTGATTTTCTCGGCCCCTGGTGGTCCAAGGTCGTTCCCGCTGCCCAGATTCATGCGCCAGGGCCTCCTACAGACAGTGCACTTTGATTTATTGCGCTATCTGTAATAGCACCCGAGATATCACCAGATATATATTGGATTTTCCCCTGACTCTGGGTGTCCGGCCCCATGAGACGGTGGTTTTCTCGGCCCCTGGTGGTCCGAGGACGCTCCCGCTTCCCAGATTCAGGCGCCAGGGCCTCCTGCAGATAACTCACTTGGTTTATTGCGCTATCTCTAATAGCACCCGAGATATCACCAGATATATATTGGATTTTCCCCTGACCCTGAGTGTCCGGCCCCATGAGACTGTGGTTTTCTCGGCCCCTAGTGGTCCGAGGTCGTTCCCGCTGCACAGATTCATGCGCCAGGGCCTTCTACAGACAACGCACTTTGATTTATTGCGCTATCTCTAATAGCACCCGAGATATCACCAGATATATATTGGATTTTTCCCCGACCCTGAGTGTCCGGTCCCATGAGACGGTGGTTTTCTTTGCCGCTGGTGGTCCGAGGTAGTTCCCGCTGGCCAGATTCATGCGACAGGGCCTCCTACAGACAATGCATTTTGATTTATTGCGCTATCTGTAATAGCACCCGAGATATCACCAGATATATATTGGATTTTTCACTGACCCTGAGTGTCCGGCCCCATGAGACGGTGGTTTTCTCGGCCCCTGGTGGTCCGAGTTCGTTCCCGCTGCACAGATTCGTGCGCCAGGGCCTCCTACAGACAATGCACTTTGATTTATTGCGCTATCTGTAACAGCACCCGAGATATCACCAGATATATATTGGATTTTCCCCTGACCCTGAGTGTCCGGCCCCATGAGACTGTGGTTTTCTCGGACCCTGGTCGTCCGTGGTCGTTCCCGCTGCGCAGAATCATGCGCCACGGCTTCCTGCAGATAATTCACTTTGGTTTTTTGCGCTATCTCTAATAGCACCCGAGACATCACCAGATGTATATTCGATTTTTCCCCGACCCTGAGTGTCCGGCCCCATGAGACGGTGGTTTTCTCGGCCGCTGGAGATCTGAGGTCGTTCCCGCTGCGCAGAATCATGCGCCAGGGCTTCCTGCAGACAATGCACTTTGATTTATTGCGCTATCTGTAATAGCACCCGAGATATCACCAGATATATATTGGATTTTCCCCTGACCCTGAGTCTCCGGCCCCATGAGACTGTGGTTTTCTCGGCCCCTGGTGGTCCGAGGTCGTTCCCGCTGCACACATTCATGCGCCAGGGCCTCCTACAGACAATGCACTTTGATTTATTGCGCTATCTGTAATAGCACCCGAGATATCACCAGATATATATTGGATTTTTCACTGACCCTGAGTGTCCGGCCCCATGAGACGGTGGTTTTCTCGGCCCCTGGTGGTCCGAGTTCGTTCCCGCTGCACAGATTCGTGCGCCAGGGCCTCCTACAGACAATGCACTTTGATTTATTGCGCTATCTGTAACAGCACCCGAGATATCACCAGATATATATTGGATTTTCCCCTGACCCTGAGTGTCCGGCCCCATGAGACTGTGGTTTTCTCGGCCCCTGGTGGTCCGAGGTCGTTCCCGTTGCACAGATTCATGCGCCAGGGCCTCCTGCAGATAATTCACTTTGGTTTATTGCGCTATCTCTAATAGCACCCGAGATATCACCAGATATATATTGGATTTTCCACTGACCTTGAGTGTCCGGCCCCATGAGACTGTGGTTTTCTCGGCCCCTGGTGGTCCGAGGTCGTTCCCGCTGCACAGATTCATGCGCCAGGGCCTCCTACAGACAACGCACTTTGATTTATTGCGCTATCTGTAATAGCACCCGAGATATCACCAGATATATATTGGATTTTTCACTGACCCTGAGTGTCCGGCCCCATGAGACGGTGGTTTTCTCGGCCCCTGGTGGTCCGAGGTCGTTCCCGCTGCACAGATTCGTGCGCCAGGGCCTCCTACAGACAATGCACTTTGATTTATTGCGCTATCTGTAATAGCACCCGAGATATCACCAGATATATGCTGCATTTTTACATGACCTTGGGTGACGGATTCCGAATATCACTAATTTTCTCGGCCCCTGGTGGTCCGAGGTCGTTCCTGCTGCACAGATTCATTCGCCAGGGCCTCCTACAGACAATGCACTTTGATTTATTGCGGTATCTCTAATAGCACCCTAGATATCACCTGATATATATTGGGTTATTCCCTGACCCTTACAGTCCGGCCCCATGAGACGGTGATTTTCTCGGCCCCTGGTGGTCCGAGGTCGTTCCCGCTGCACAGAATCATGCGCCAGGGCTTCCTGCAGACAATGCAATTTGGTTTATTGCGTTATCTCTAATAGCACCCGAGATATCACCAGATATATATTGGATTTTCCCCTGAACCTGAGTGTCCGGCCCCATGAGATGGTGATTTTCTCGGCCCCTGGTGGTCCGAGGTCGTTCCCGCTGCACAGATTCATGCACCAGGGCCTCTTGCAGACAATTCACTTTGGTTTATTGCGCTATCACTAATAGCACCCGAGATATCACCAGATATATATTGGATTTTTCACTGACCCTGAGTGTCCGGCCCCATGAGACTGTGGTTTTCTCGGCCCCTGGTGGTCCGAGGTCGTTCCCGTTGCACCGATTCATGCGGCAGGGCCTCCTGCAGATAATTCACTTTGGTTTATTGCGCTGTCTCTAATAGCACCCGATATATCACCATATATATATTGGATTGTCCCCTGACCCTGAGTGTCCGGCCCCATGAGACTGTGGTTTTCTCGGCCCCTGGTCGTCCGAGGTCGTTCCCGCTGCACAGATTCATGCGCCAGGGCCTCCTACAAGTAATGCAATTTGATTTATTGCGCTATCTGTAATAGCACCCGAGATATCACCAGATATATATTGGGTTTTTCCCTGACCCTGAGTGTCCGGCCCCATGAGACGGTGGTTGTCTCGCCCCTGGTGGTCCGAGGTCGTTCCCGCTGCACAGATTCATGCGCCAGTGCCTTCTACAGACAATGCACTTTGATTTATTGCGCTATCTGTAATAGCAGCCGAGATATCACCAGATATATATTGGATTTTTCACTGACCCTGAGTGTCCGGCCCCATGAGAATGTTGTTTTCTCGGCCCCTGGTGGTCCGAGGTCGTTCCCGCTGCACAGATTCATGCGCCAGGGCCTCCTACAGACAATGCACTTTGATTTATTGCGCTATCTCTAATAGCACCCAAGATATCACCAGGTATATATAGGATTTTTCCCTGACCCTGACTGTCCGGCCCCATGAGACGGTGATTTTCTCGGACCCTACGGGTCCGAGGTCGTTCCCGCTGCACAGATTCATGCGCCAGGGCCTCCTACAGACAATGCACTTTGATTTATTGCGCTATCTCTAATAGCACCCAAGATATCACCAGGTATATATAGGATTTTTCCCTGACCCTGACTGTCCGGCCCCATGAGACGGTGATTTTCTCGGCCCCTACGGGTCCGAGGTCGTTCCCGCTGCACAGATTCATGCGCCAGGGCCTCCTGCAGATAATTCACTTTGGTTTATTGCGCTATCTCTAACAGCACCCAAGATAACACCAGATATATATTGGATTTTTCCCTGACCCTGAGTGTCCGGCCCCATGAGACTGTGGTTTTTTCGGCCCCTGGTGGTCCGAGGTCGTTCCCGTTGCAGAGATTCATGCGCCAGGGCCTCCTGCAGATAATTCACTTTGATTTATTGCGCTATCTGTAATAGCACCCGAGATATCACCAGATATATATTGGATTTTTCACTGACCCTAAGTGTCCCGCCCCTCGGGACGGTGGTTTTCTCGGCCCCTGGTGGTCCGAGGTCGTTCCCGCTGCACAGATTCATGCGCCAGGGCCTCCTACAGATAACTCACTTTGGTTTATTGCGCTATCTATAATAGCACCCGAGATATCACCAGATATATATTGGATTTTCCCCTTACCCTGAGTGTCCGGCCCCATGAGACTGTAGTTTTCTCGGCCCCTGGTGGTCCGAGGTCGTTCCCGCTGCACAGATTCATGCGCCAGGGCCTCCTACAGACAATGCACTTTGATTCATTGCGCTATCTGTAATAGCACCCGAGATATCACCAGATATATATTGGATATTTCCCTCACCCTGAGTGTCCAACCCCATGAGACGGTGGTTTTCTCGGCCCCTGGTGGACCGAGGTCGTTCCCGCTGCACAGATTCATGCGCCAGGGCCTCCTGCAGATATTTCGCGTTGATTTATTGCGCTATCTCTAATAGCACCCGAGATATCACCAGATATATATTGGATTTTCCCCTGACCCTGAGTGTCCGGCCCCTCGGGACGGTGGTTTTCTCGGCCCCTGGTGGTCCGAGGTCGTTCCCGCTGCACAGATTCATGCGCCAGGGCCTCCTACAGACAATGCACTTTGATTTGTTGCGCTATCAGTAATAGCACCCGAGATATCACCAGATATATATTGGATTTTCCCCAGACCCTGAGTGTCCGGCCCCATGAGACGGTGGTTTACTCGGCCCCTGGTGGTCCGACGTCGTTCCCGCCGCACAGAATCATGCGCCAGGGCCTCCTACAGACAATGCACTTTGATTTATTGCGCTATCTGTAATAGCACCCGAGATATCACCAGATATATATTGGATTTTCCCCTGACCCTGAGTGTCCGGCCCCATGAGACGGTGGTTGTCTCGGCCCCTGGTGGTCGGAGGTCGTTCCCGCTGCACAGATGCATGCACCAGGGCCTCTTGCAGACAATTCACTTTGGTTTATTGCGCTATCACTAATAGCACCCGAGATATCACCAGATATATATTGGATTTTTCCCTGACCCTGAGTGTCCGGCCCTATGAGACGGTGGTTGTCTCGGCTCCTGGTGGTCGGAGGTCGTTCCCGCTGCACAGATGCATGCACCAGGGCCTCTTGCAGACAATTCACTTTGGTTTATTGCGCTATCACTAATAGCACCCGAGATATCACCAGATATATATTGGATTTTCCCCTGACCCTGAGTGTCCGGCCCCATGAGACTGTGGTTTTCTCGGCACCTGGTGGTCCGAGGTCGTTCCCGCTGCACAGATACATGCGCCAGGGCCTCCTACAGACAATGCACTTTGATTTATTGCGCTATCTGTAATAGCACCCGAGATATCACCAGATATATATTGGATTTTCCCCTGACCCTGAGTGTCCGGCCCCATGAGACAGTGGTTTTCTCGGCCCCTGGTGGTCCGAGGTCGTTCCCGTTGCACATATTCATGCGCCAGGGCCTCCTGCAGATAATTCACTTTGGTTTATGGCGCTATCTCTAATAGCACCCGAGATATCACCAGATATATATTGGATTTTCCCCAGACCCTGAGTGTCCGGCCCCAGGAGACGGTGGTTTTCTCGGCCCCTGGTGGTCCGACGTCGTTCCCGCCGCACAGAATCATGCGCCAGGGCCTCCCACAGACAATGCACTTTGATTTATTGCGCTATCTGTAATAGCACCCGAGATATCACCAGATATATATTGGATTTTCCCCTGACCCTGAGTGTCCGGCCCCATGAGACGGTGGTTGTCTCGGCCCCTGGTGGTCGGAGGTCGTTCCCGCTGCACAGATGCATGCACCAGGGCCTCTTGCAGACAATTCACTTTGGTTTATTGCGCTATCACTAATAGCACCCGAGATATCACCAGATATATATTGGATTTTCCCCTGACCCTGAGTGTCCAGCCCCATGAGACGGTGGTTTACTCGGCCCCTGGTGGGCCGAGGTCGTTCCCGCTGCACAGATTCATGCGCCAGGGCCTACTGCAGATAATTCACTTTCGTTTATTGCGCTATCTCTAATAGCACCCCAGATATCACCAGATATATATTGGATTTTTCTCTTACCCTGAGTGTCCGGCCCCATGAGACGGTGGTTTTCTCGGCTCCTGGTGGTCCTAGGTCGTTCCCGCTGCACAGATGCATGCGCCAGGGCCTCCTGCAGATAATTCTCTTTGGCTTATTGCGCTATCTCTAATAGCACCCGAGATATCACCAGATATATATTGGATTTTCCCCTGACCCTGAGTGGCCGGCCCCATGAGACGGTGGTCTTCTCGGCCCCTGGTGGTCCGAGGTCGTTCCCGCTGCCCAGATTCATGCGCCACGGCCTCCTACTGACAATGCACTTTGATTTATTGCGCTATCTGTAATAGCACCCGAGATATCACCAGATATATATTGGATATTTCCCTCACCCTGAGTGTCCAGCCCCATGAGACGGTGGTTTTCTCGGCCCCTGGTGGACCGAGGTCGTTCCCGCTGCACAGATTCATGCGCCAGGGCCTCCTGCAGATAATTCACTTTGGTTTATTGCCCTCTCTCTAATAGCGCCCGAGATATCACCAGATATGTATTGGATTTTCCCCAGACCCTGAGTGTCCGGCCCCATGAGACTGGTTTTCTCGGCCCCTGGTGGTCCGAGGTCGTTCCCGCTGCACAGATTCATGCGCCAGGGCCTCCTACAGACAATGCACTTTGATTTATTGCGCTATCTGTAATAGCACCCGAGATATCACCAGATATATATTGGATTTTCCCCTGACCCTGAGTGTCCGGCCCCATGTGATGGTGTTTTTCTCGGCCCCTGGTGGTCCGAGGTCGTTCCCGCTGCACAGATTCATGCGCCAGGGCCTCTTGCAGATAATTCACTTTGGTTTATTGCGCTATCTGTAATAGCACCCGAGATATCACCAGATATATATCGGATTTTTGCCTGACCCTGAGTTCTCGGCCCCATGTGACTGTGGTTTTCTCGGCCCCTGGTGGTCCGAGGTCGTTCCCGCTGCACAGATTCATGCGTCAGGGCCTCCTGCAGACAATGCACTTTGATTTATCGCGCTATCTCTAATGGCACCTGATATATCACCAGATATATGATGGATTTTTCCCTGACCCTGAGTGTCCGGCCCCATGAGACGGTGGTTTTCTCGGACCCTGGTCGTCCCTGGTCGTTCCCGCTGCGCAGAATCATGCGCCACGGCTTCCTGCAGATAATTCACTTTGGTTTTTTGCGCTACCTCTAATAGCACCCGAGACATCACCAGATGTATATTCGATTTTTCCCCGACCCTGAGTGTCCGGCCCCATGAGACGGTGGTTTTCTCGGCCCCTGGTGGTCCGAGGTCATTCCCGCTGCACAGATTCATGCGCCAGGGCCTCCTACAGACAATGCACTTTGATTTGTTGCGCTATCTGTAATAGCACCTGACATATCACCAGATATATATTGGATTTTTCCCTGACCCTGAGTGTCCTGCCCCATGAGACGGTGGTTTTCTCGGCCCGTGGTGGTCCGAGGTCGTTCCCGCTGCACAGATTCATGCGCCAGGGCCTCCTGCAGATAATTCACTTTGGTTTATTGCGCTATCTCCAATAGCACACGAGATATCACCAGATATATATTGGATTTTTCCGTGACCCTGATTGTCCGGCCCTATGAGACGGTGGCTGTCTCGGCCCCTGGTGGTCGGAGGTCGTTCCCGCTGCACAGGTGCATGCGCCAGGGCCTCCTACAGATAATTCACTTTGGTTTATTGCGCTATCTCTAATAGCACCCAAGATATCACCAGATGTATATTGGATTTTCCCCTGACCTTGAGTGTCCGGCCCCATGAGACTGTGGTTTTCTCGGCCCCTGGTGGTCCGAGGTCGTTCCCGCTGCACACATTCAAGCGCCAGGGCCTCCTGCAGATAATTCACTTTGGTTTATGGCGCTATCTCTAATAGCACCCGAGATATCACCAGATATATATTGGATTTTCCCCTGACCTTGAGTGTCCGGCCCCATGAGACTGTGGTTTTCTCGGCCCCTGGTGGTCCGAGGTCGTTCCCGCTGCACAGATTCATGCGCCAGGGCCTCCTACAGACAATGCACTTTGATTTATTGAGCTATCTGTAATAGCACCCGAGATATCACCAGATATATATTGGATTTTTCACTGACCCTGAGTGTCCGGCCCCATGAGACGGTGGTTTTCTCGGCCCCTGGTGGTCCGAGTTCGTTCCCGCTGCACAGATTCGTGCGCCAGGGCCTCCTACAGACAATGCACTTTGATTTATTGCGCTATCTGTAACAGCACCCGAGATATCACCAGATATATATTGGATTTTCCCCTGACCCTGAGTGTCCGGCCCCATGAGACTGTGGATTTCTCGGCCCCTGGTGGTCCGAGGTCGTTCCCGTTGCACAGATTCATGCGCCAGGGCCTCCTGCAGATAATTCACTTTGGTTTATTGCGCTATCTCTAATAGCACCCGAGATATCACCAGATATATATTGGATTTTTCACTGACCCTGAGTGTGCGGCCCCATGAAACGGTGGTTTCCTCGGACCCTGGTGGTCCGAGGTCATTCCCGATGCACAGATTCATGCGCCAGGGCCTCCTGCAGACAACGCATTTTGATTTATTGCGCTATCTGTAATAGCACCCGAGATATCACCAGATATATATTGGATTTTTCACTGACCCTGAGTGTGCGGCCCCATGAGTCGGTGGTTTTCTCGGACCCTGGTGGTCCGAGGTCGTTCCCGCTGCACAGATTCATGCGCCAGGGCCTCCTACAGACAACGCACTTTGATTTATTGCGCTATCTGTAATAGCACCCGACATATCACCACATATATATTGGATTTTTCCGTGACCCTGATTGTCCGGCCCTATGAGACGGTGGCTGTCTCGGCCCCTGGTGGTCGGAGGTCGTTCCCGCTGCACAGGTGCATGCGCCTGGGCCTCCTACAGATAATTCACTTTGGTTTATTGCGCTATCTCTAATAGCACCCAAGATATCACCAGATATATATTGGATTTTTCCCTGACCCTGAGTGTCCGGCCCCATGAGGCGGTGGTTTTCTCGGCCCCTGGTGGTCCGAGGTCGTTCCCGCTGCACAGATGCATGCGCCAGGGCCTCCTGCAGATAATTCACTTTGGTTTATTGCGCTATCTCCAATAGCACCCGAGATATCACCAGATATATATTGGATTTTTCCCTGACCCTGAGTGTCCGGACCCATGAGACTGTGGTTTTCTCGGCCCCTGGTGGTCCGAGGTCGTTCCCGCTGGCCAGATTCATGCGCCAGGGTCTCCTACAGACCATGCACTTTGATTTATTGCGCTATCTGTAATAGCACCCGAGATATCGCCAGATATATATTGGATTTTCCCCTGAGCCTGAGTGTCCGGCCCCGTTATACGGTGATTTTCTCGGCCCCTGGTGGTCCAAGGTCGTTCCCGCTGCCCAGATTCATGCGCCAGGGCCTCCTACAGACAGTGCACTTTGATTTATTGCGCTATCTGTAATAGCACCCGAGATATCACCAGATATATATTGGATTTTCCCCTGACTCTGGGTGTCCGGCCCCATGAGACGGTGGTTTTCTCGGCCCCTGGTGGTCCGAGGACGCTCCCGCTTCCCAGATTCAGGCGCCAGGGCCTCCTGCAGATAACTCACTTGGTTTATTGCGCTATCTCTAATAGCACCCGAGATATCACCAGATATATATTGGATTTTCCCCTGACCCTGAGTGTCCGGCCCCATGAGACTGTGGTTTTCTCGGCCCCTAGTGGTCCGAGGTCGTTCCCGCTGCACAGATTCATGCGCCAGGGCCTTCTACAGACAACGCACTTTGATTTATTGCGCTATCTCTAATAGCACCCGAGATATCACCAGATATATATTGGATTTTTCCCCGACCCTGAGTGTCCGGTCCCATG
This sequence comes from Nomia melanderi, assembly GCF_051020985.1. NCBI lineage: Eukaryota > Metazoa > Arthropoda > Insecta > Hymenoptera > Halictidae > Nomia > Nomia melanderi. Next base: position 243,222 of record NW_027475138.1, on the reverse strand, counting down.
AGACGGTGGTTTTCTTTGCCGCTGGTGGTCCGAGGTAGTTCCCGCTGGCCAGATTCATGCGACAGGGCCTCCTACAGACAATGCATTTTGATTTATTGCGCTATCTGTAATAGCACCCGAGATATCACCAGATATATATTGGATTTTTCACTGACCCTGAGTGTCCGGCCCCATGAGACGGTGGTTTTCTCGGCCCCTGGTGGTCCGAGTTCGTTCCCGCTGCACAGATTCGTGCGCCAGGGCCTCCTACAGACAATGCACTTTGATTTATTGCGCTATCTGTAACAGCACCCGAGATATCACCAGATATATATTGGATTTTCCCCTGACCCTGAGTGTCCGGCCCCATGAGACTGTGGTTTTCTCGGACCCTGGTCGTCCGTGGTCGTTCCCGCTGCGCAGAATCATGCGCCACGGCTTCCTGCAGATAATTCACTTTGGTTTTTTGCGCTATCTCTAATAGCACCCGAGACATCACCAGATGTATATTCGATTTTTCCCCGACCCTGAGTGTCCGGCCCCATGAGACGGTGGTTTTCTCGGCCGCTGGAGATCCGAGGTCGTTCCCGCTGCGCAGAATCATGCGCCAGGGCTTCCTGCAGACAATGCACTTTGATTTATTGCGCTATCTGTAATAGCACCCGAGATATCACCAGATATATATTGGATTTTCCCCTGACCCTGAGTCTCCGGCCCCATGAGACTGTGGTTTTCTCGGCCCCTGGTGGTCCGAGGTCGTTCCCGCTGCACACATTCATGCGCCAGGGCCTCCTACAGACAATGCACTTTGATTTATTGCGCTATCTGTAATAGCACCCGAGATATCACCAGATATATATTGGATTTTTCACTGACCCTGAGTGTCCGGCCCCATGAGACGGTGGTTTTCTCGGCCCCTGGTGGTCCGAGTTCGTTCCCGCTGCACAGATTCGTGCGCCAGGGCCTCCTACAGACAATGCACTTTGATTTATTGCGCTATCTGTAACAGCACCCGAGATATCACCAGATATATATTGGATTTTCCCCTGACCCTGAGTGTCCGGCCCCATGAGACTGTGGTTTTCTCGGCCCCTGGTGGTCCGAGGTCGTTCCCGTTGCACAGATTCATGCGCCAGGGCCTCCTGCAGATAATTCACTTTGGTTTATTGCGCTATCTCTAATAGCACCCGAGATATCACCAGATATATATTGGATTTTCCACTGACCTTGAGTGTCCGGCCCCATGAGACTGTGGTTTTCTCGGCCCCTGGTGGTCCGAGGTCGTTCCCGCTGCACAGATTCATGCGCCAGGGCCTCCTACAGACAACGCACTTTGATTTATTGCGCTATCTGTAATAGCACCCGAGATATCACCAGATATATATAGGATTTTTCACTGACCCTGAGTGTCCGGCCCCATGAGACGGTGGTTTTCTCGGCCCCTGGTGGTCCGAGGTCGTTCCCGCTGCACAGATTCGTGCGCCAGGGCCTCCTACAGACAATGCACTTTGATTTATTGCGCTATCTGTAATAGCACCCGAGATATCACCAGATATATGCTGCATTTTTACATGACCTTGGGTGACGGATTCCGAATATCACTAATTTTCTCGGCCCCTGGTGGTCCGAGGTCGTTCCTGCTGCACAGATTCATTCGCCAGGGCCTCCTACAGACAATGCACTTTGATTTATTGCGGTATCTCTAATAGCACCCTAGATATCACCTGATATATATTGGGTTATTCCCTGACCCTTACAGTCCGGCCCCATGAGACGGTGATTTTCTCGGCCCCTGGTGGTCCGAGGTCGTTCCCGCTGCACAGAATCATGCGCCAGGGCTTCCTGCAGACAATGCAATTTGGTTTATTGCGTTATCTCTAATAGCACCCGAGATATCACCAGATATATATTGGATTTTCCCCTGAACCTGAGTGTCCGGCCCCATGAGACGGTGATTTTCTCGGCCCCTACGGGTCCGAGGTCGTTCCCGCTGCACAGATTCATGCGCCAGGGCCTCCTGCAGATAATTCACTTTGGTTTATTGCGCTATCTCTAACAGCACCCAAGATAACACCAGATATATATTGGATTTTTCCCTGACCCTGAGTGTCCGGCCCCATGAGACTGTGGTTTTTTCGGCCCCTGGTGGTCCGAGGTCGTTCCCGTTGCAGAGATTCATGCGCCAGGGCCTCCTGCAGATAATTCACTTTGATTTATTGCGCTATCTGTAATAGCACCCGAGATATCACCAGATATATATTGGATTTTTCACTGACCCTAAGTGTCCCGCCCCTCGGGACGGTGGTTTTCTCGGCCCCTGGTGGTCCGAGGTCGTTCCCGCTGCACAGATTCATGCGCCAGGGCCTCCTACAGATAACTCACTTTGGTTTATTGCGCTATCTATAATAGCACCCGAGATATCACCAGATATATATTGGATTTTCCCCTTACCCTGAGTGTCCGGCCCCATGAGACGGTGGTTTTCTCGGCCCCTGGTGGTCCGAGGTCGATCCCGCTGCACAGATTCATGCGCCAGGGCCTCCTACAGACAATGCACTTTGATTTATTTCGCTATCTGTAATAGGACCCGAGATATCACCAGATATATATTGGATTTTCCCCAGACCCTGAGTGTCCGGCCGCATGAGACTGTAGTTTTCTCGGCCCCTGGTGGTCCGAGGTCGTTCCCGCTGCACAGATTCATGCGCCAGGGCCTCCTACAGACAATGCACTTTGATTCATTGCGCTATCTGTAATAGCACCCGAGATATCACCAGATATATATTGGATATTTCCCTCACCCTGAGTGTCCAGCCCCATGAGACGGTGGTTTTCTCGGCCCCTGGTGGACCGAGGTCGTTCCCGCTGCACAGATTCATGCGCCAGGGCCTCCTGCAGATAATTCGCGTTGATTTATTGCGCTATCTCTAATAGCACCCGAGATATCACCAGATATATATTGGATTTTCCCCTGACCCTGAGTGTCCGGCCCCTCGGGACGGTGGTTTTCTCGGCCCCTGGTGGTCCGAGGTCGTTCCCGCTGCACAGATTCATGCGCCAGGGCCTCCTACAGACAATGCACTTTGATTTGTTGCGCTATCAGTAATAGCACCCGAGATATCACCAGATATATATTGGATTTTCCCCAGACCCTGAGTGTCCGGCCCCATGAGACGGTGGTTTACTCGGCCCCTGGTGGTCCGACGTCGTTCCCGCCGCACAGAATCATGCGCCAGGGCCTCCTACAGACAATGCACTTTGATTTATTGCGCTATCTGTAATAGCACCCGAGATATCACCAGATATATATTGGATTTTCCCCTGACCCTGAGTGTCCGGCCCCATGAGACGGTGGTTGTCTCGGCCCCTGGTGGTCGGAGGTCGTTCCCGCTGCACAGATGCATGCACCAGGGCCTCTTGCAGACAATTCACTTTGGTTTATTGCGCTATCACTAATAGCACCCGAGATATCACCAGATATATATTGGATTTTTCCCTGACCCTGAGTGTCCGGCCCTATGAGACGGTGGTTGTCTCGGCTCCTGGTGGTCGGAGGTCGTTCCCGCTGCACAGATGCATGCACCAGGGCCTCTTGCAGACAATTCACTTTGGTTTATTGCGCTATCACTAATAGCACCCGAGATATCACCAGATATATATTGGATTTTCCCCTGACCCTGAGTGTCCGGCCCCATGAGACTGTGGTTTTCTCGGCACCTGGTGGTCCGAGGTCGTTCCCGCTGCACAGATACATGCGCCAGGGCCTCCTACAGACAATGCACTTTGATTTATTGCGCTATCTGTAATAGCACCCGAGATATCACCAGATATATATTGGATTTTCCCCTGACCCTGAGTGTCCGGCCCCATGAGACAGTGGTTTTCTCGGCCCCTGGTGGTCCGAGGTCGTTCCCGTTGCACAGATTCATGCGCCAGGGCCTCCTGCAGATAATTCACTTTGGTTTATGGCGCTATCTCTAATAGCACCCGAGATATCACCAGATATATATTGGATTTTCCCCAGACCCTGAGTGTCCGGCCCCAGGAGACGGTGGTTTTCTCGGCCCCTGGTGGTCCGCCGTCGTTCCCGCCGCACAGAATCATGCGCCAGGGCCTCCCACAGACAATGCACTTTGATTTATTGCGCTATCTGTAATAGCACCCGAGATATCACCAGATATATATTGGATTTTCCCCTGACCCTGAGTGTCCGGCCCCATGAGACGGTGGTTGTCTCGGCCCCTGGTGGTCGGAGGTCGTTCCCGCTGCACAGATGCATGCACCAGGGCCTCTTGCAGACAATTCACTTTGGTTTATTGCGCTATCACTAATAGCACCCGAGATATCACCAGATATATATTGGATTTTCCCCTGACCCTGAGTGTCCAGCCCCATGAGACGGTGGTTTACTCGGCCCCTGGTGGGCCGAGGTCGTTCCCGCTGCACAGATTCATGCGCCAGGGCCTACTGCAGATAATTCACTTTCGTTTATTGCGCTATCTCTAATAGCACCCCAGATATCACCAGATATATATTGGATTTTTCTCTTACCCTGAGTGTCCGGCCCCATGAGACGGTGGTTTTCTCGGCTCCTGGTGGTCCTAGGTCGTTCCCGCTGCACAGATGCATGCGCCAGGGCCTCCTGCAGATAATTCTCTTTGGCTTATTGCGCTATCTCTAATAGCACCCGAGATATCACCAGATATATATTGGATTTTCCCCTGACCCTGAGTGGCCGGCCCCATGAGACGGTGGTCTTCTCGGCCCCTGGTGGTCCGAGGTCGTTCCCGCTGCCCAGATTCATGCGCCACGGCCTCCTACTGACAATGCACTTTGATTTATTGCGCTATCTGTAATAGCACCCGAGATATCACCAGATATATATTGGATATTTCCCTCACCCTGAGTGTCCAGCCCCATGAGACGGTGGTTTTCTCGGCCCCTGGTGGACCGAGGTCGTTCCCGCTGCACAGATTCATGCGCCAGGGCCTCCTGCAGATAATTCACTTTGGTTTATTGCCCTCTCTCTAATAGCGCCCGAGATATCACCAGATATGTATTGGATTTTCCCCAGACCCTGAGTGTCCGGCCCCATGAGACTGGTTTTCTCGGCCCCTGGTGGTCCGAGGTCGTTCCCGCTGCACAGATTCATGCGCCAGGGCCTCCTACAGACAATGCACTTTGATTTATTGCGCTATCTGTAATAGCACCCGAGATATCACCAGATATATATTGGATTTTCCCCTGACCCTGAGTGTCCGGCCCCATGTGATGGTGTTTTTCTCGGCCCCTGGTGGTCCGAGGTCGTTCCCGCTGCACAGATTCATGCGCCAGGGCCTCTTGCAGATAATTCACTTTGGTTTATTGCGCTATCTGTAATAGCACCCGAGATATCACCAGATATATATCGGATTTTTGCCTGACCCTGAGTTCTCGGCCCCATGTGACTGTGGTTTTCTCGGCCCCTGGTGGTCCGAGGTCGTTCCCGCTGCACAGATTCATGCGTCAGGGCCTCCTGCAGACAATGCACTTTGATTTATCGCGCTATCTCTAATGGCACCTGATATATCACCAGATATATGATGGATTTTTCCCTGACCCTGAGTGTCCGGCCCCATGAGACGGTGGTTTTCTCGGACCCTGGTCGTCCCTGGTCGTTCCCGCTGCGCAGAATCATGCGCCACGGCTTCCTGCAGATAATTCACTTTGGTTTTTTGCGCTACCTCTAATAGCACCCGAGACATCACCAGATGTATATTCGATTTTTCCCCGACCCTGAGTGTCCGGCCCCATGAGACTGTGGTTTTCTCGGCCCCTGGTGGTCCGAGGTCGTTCCCGTTGCATAGATTCATGCGCCAGGGCCTCCTGCAGATAATTCACTTTGATTTATTGCGCTATCTGTAATAGCACCCGAGATATCACCAGATATATATTGGATTTTTCACTGACCCTGAGTGTCCGGCCCCATGAGACGGTGGTTTTCTCGGCCCCTGGTGGTCCGAGGTCGTTTCCGCTGCACAGATTCGTGCGCCAGGGCCTCCTACAGACAATGCACTTTGATTTATTCCGCTATCTGTAATAGCACCCGAGATATCACCAGATATATGCTGCATTTTTACATGACCTTGGGTGACGGATTCCGAATATCACTAATTTTCTCGGCCCCTGGTGGTCCGAGGTCGTTCCCGCTGCACAGATTCATGCGCCAGGGCCTCCTGCAGATAAATCACTTTGGTTTATGGCGCTATCTCTAATAGCACCCGAGATATCACCAGATATATATTGGATTTTCCCCTGACCCTGAGTGTCCGGCCGCATGAGACTGTAGTTTTCTCGGCCCCTGGTGGTCCGAGGTCGTTCCCGCTGCACAGATTCATGCGCCAGGGCCTCCTACAGACAATGCACTTTGATTTATTGCGCTATCTCTAATAGCACCCGAGATATCACCAGATATATATTGGATTTTCCCCTGACCCTGAGTGTCCGGCCCCATGAGACTGTGGTTTTTTCGGACCCTGGTGGTCCGACGTCGTTCCCGCTGCACAGATTCAGGCGCCAGGGCCTCCTGCAGATAACTCACTTGGTTTATTGCGCTATCTCTAATAGCACCCGAGATATCACCAGATATATATTGGATATTTCCCTCACCCTGAGTGTCCAGCCCCATGAGACGGTGGTTTTCTCGGCCCCTGGTGGACCGAGGTCGTTCCCGCTGCACAGATTCATGCGCCAGGGCCTCCTGCAGGTAATTCACTTTCGTTTATTGCGCTATCTCTAATAGCACCCGAGATATCACCAGATATATATTGGATTTTTCCCTTACCCTGAGTGTCCGGCCCCATGAGACGGTGGTTTTCTCGGCCCCTGGTGGTCCTAGGTCGTTCCCGCTGCACAGATGCATGCGCCAGGGCCTCCTGCAGATAATTCCCTTTGGCTTATTGCGCTATCTCTAATAGCACCCGAGATATCACCAGATATATATTGGATTTTCCCCTGACCCTGAGTGGCCGGCCCCATGAGACGGTGGTCTTCTCGGCCCCTGGTGGTCCGAGGTCGTTCCCGCTGCCCAGATTCATGCGCCACGGCCTCCTACTGACAATGCACTTTGATTTATTGCGCTATCTGTAATAGCACCCGAGATATCACCAGATATATATTGGATATTTCCCTCACCCTGAGTGTCCAGCCCCATGAGACGGTGGTTTTCTCGGCCCCTGGTGGACCGAGGTCGTTCCCGCTGCACAGATTCATGCGCCAGGGCCTCCTGCAGATAATTCACTTTGGTTTATTGCCCTCTCTCTAATAGCGCCCGAGATATCACCAGATATGTATTGGATTTTCCCCAGACCCTGAGTGTCCGGCCCCATGAGACTGGTTTTCTCGGCCCCTGGTGGTCCGAGGTCGTTCCCGCTGCACAGATTCATGCGCCAGGGCCTCCTACAGACAATGCACTTTGATTTATTGCGCTATCTGTAATAGCACCCGAGATATCACCAGATATATATTGGATTTTCCCCTGACCCTGAGTGTCCGGCCCCATGTGATGGTGTTTTTCTCGGCCCCTGGTGGTCCGAGGTCGTTCCCGCTGCACAGATTCATGCGCCAGGGCCTCTTGCAGATAATTCACTTTGGTTTATTGCGCTATCTGTAATAGCACCCGAGATATCACCAGATATATATCGGATTTTTGCCTGACCCTGAGTTCTCGGCCCCATGTGACTGTGGTTTTCTCGGCCCCTGGTGGTCCGAGGTCGTTCCCGCTGCACAGATTCATGCGTCAGGGCCTCCTGCAGACAATGCACTTTGATTTATCGCGCTATCTCTAATGGCACCTGATATATCACCAGATATATGATGGATTTTTCCCTGACCCTGAGTGTCCGGCCCCATGAGACGGTGGTTTTCTCGGACCCTGGTCGTCCCTGGTCGTTCCCGCTGCGCAGAATCATGCGCCACGGCTTCCTGCAGATAATTCACTTTGGTTTTTTGCGCTACCTCTAATAGCACCCGAGACATCACCAGATGTATATTCGATTTTTCCCCGACCCTGAGTGTCCGGCCCCATGAGACTGTGGTTTTCTCGGCCCCTGGTGGTCCGAGGTCGTTCCCGTTGCATAGATTCATGCGCCAGGGCCTCCTGCAGATAATTCACTTTGATTTATTGCGCTATCTGTAATAGCACCCGAGATATCACCAGATATATATTGGATTTTTCACTGACCCTGAGTGTCCGGCCCCATGAGACGGTGGTTTTCTCGGCCCCTGGTGGTCCGAGGTCGTTTCCGCTGCACAGATTCGTGCGCCAGGGCCTCCTACAGACAATGCACTTTGATTTATTCCGCTATCTGTAATAGCACCCGAGATATCACCAGATATATGCTGCATTTTTACATGACCTTGGGTGACGGATTCCGAATATCACTAATTTTCTCGGCCCCTCGTGGTCCGAGGTCGTTCCCGCTGCACAGATTCATGCGCCAGGGCCTCCTGCAGATAATTCACTTTGGTTTATGGCGCTATCTCTAATAGCACCCGAGATATCACCAGATATATATTGGATTTTCCCCTGACCCTGAGTGTCCGGCCGCATGAGACTGTAGTTTTCTCGGCCCCTGGTGGTCCGAGGTCGTTCCCGCTGCACAGATTCATGCGCCAGGGCCTCCTACAGACAATGCACTTTGATTTATTGCGCTATCTCTAATAGCACCCGAGATATCACCAGATATATATTGGATTTTCCCCTGACCCTGAGTGTCCGGCCCCATGAGACTGTGGTTTTTTCGGACCCTGGTGGTCCGACGTCGTTCCCGCTGCACAGATTCAGGCGCCAGGGCCTCCTGCAGATAACTCACTTGGTTTATTGCGCTATCTCTAATAGCACCCGAGATATCACCAGATATATATTGGATATTTCCCTCACCCTGAGTGTCCAGCCCCATGAGACGGTGGTTTTCTCGGCCCCTGGTGGACCGAGGTCGTTCCCGCTGCACAGATTCATGCGCCAGGGCCTCCTGCAGGTAATTCACTTTCGTTTATTGCGCTATCTCTAATAGCACCCGAGATATCACCAGATATATATTGGATTTTTCCCTTACCCTGAGTGTCCGGCCCCATGAGACGGTGGTTTTCTCGGCCCCTGGTGGTCCTAGGTCGTTCCCGCTGCACAGATGCATGCGCCAGGGCCTCCTGCAGATAATTCCCTTTGGCTTATTGCGCTATCTCTAATAGCACCCGAGATATCACCAGATATATATTGGATTTTCCCCTGACCCTGAGTGGCCGGCCCCATGAGACGGTGGTCTTCTCGGCCCCTGGTGGTCCGAGGTCGTTCCCGCTGCCCAGATTCATGCGCCACGGCCTCCTACTGACAATGCACTTTGATTTATTGCGCTATCTGTAATAGCACCCGAGATATCACCAGATATATATTGGATATTTCCCTCACCCTGAGTGTCCAGCCCCATGAGACGGTGGTTTTCTCGGCCCCTGGTGGACCGAGGTCGTTCCCGCTGCACAGATTCATGCGCCAGGGCCTCCTGCAGATAATTCACTGTGGTTTATTGCCCTCTCTCTAATAGCGCCCGAGATATCACCAGATATGTATTGGATTTTCCCCTGACCCTGAGTGTCCGGCCCCATGAGACTGGTTTTCTCGGCCCCTGGTGGTCCGAGGTCGTTCCCGCTGCACAGATTCATGCGCCAGGGCCTCCAAGAGACAATGCACTTTGATTTATTGCGCTATCTGTAATAGCACCCGAGATATTACCAGATATATATTGGATTTTCCCCTGACCCTGAGTGTCCGGCCCCATGAGACTGTGGTTTTCTCGGCCCCTGGTGGTCCGAGGTCGTTCCCGTTGCACAGATTCATGCGCCAGGGCCTCCTGCAGATAATTCACTTTGGTTTATGGCGCTATCTCTAATAGCACCCGAGATATCACCAGATATATATTGGATTTTCCCCAGACCCTGAGTGTCCGGCCGCATGAGACTGTAGTTTTCTCGGCCCCTGGTGGACCGAGGTCGTTCCCGCTGCACAGATTCATGCGCCAGGGCCTCCTGCAGATAATTCACTTTGGTTTATTGCCCTCTCTCTAATAGCACCCGAGATATCACCAGATATATATTGGATTTTCCCCTGACCCTGAGTGTCCGGCCCCATGAGACTGTGGTTTTCTCGGCCCCTGGTGGTCCGAGGTCGTTCCCGTTGCACAGATTCATGCGCCAGGGCCTCCTGCAGATAATTCACTTTGGTTTATTGCGCTATCTCTTATAGCACCCGAGATATCACCAGATATATATTGGATTTTCCCCTGACCCTGAGTGTCCGGCCCCATGAGACTGTGATTTTCTCGGCCCCTGGTTGTCCGAGGTCGTTCCCGCTGCACGGATTCATGCGCCAGGGCCTCCTACAGACAATGCACTTTGATTTATTGCGCTATCTGTAATAGCACCCGAGATATCACCAGATATATATTGGATTTTTCACTGACCCTGAGTGTCCGGCCCCATGAGATGGTGTTTTTCTCGGCCCCTGGTGATCCGAGGTCGTTCCCGCTGCACAGATTCATGCACCAGGGCCTCTTGCAGATAATTCACTTTGGTTTATTGCGCTATCTGTAATAGCACCCGAGATATCACCAGATATATATTGGATTTTTGCCAGACCCTGAGTTCTCGGCCCCATGTGACTGTGGTTTTCTCGGCCCCTGGTGGTCCGAGGCCGTTCCCGCTGCACAGATTCATGCGTCAGGGCCTCCTGCAGACAATGCACTTTGATTTATCGCGCTATCTCTAATGGCACCTGATATATCACCAGATATATGATGGATTTTTCCCTGACCCTGAGTGTCCAGCCCCATGAGACGGTGGTTTTCTCGGACCCTGGTCGTCCGTGGTCGTTCCCGCTGCGCAGAATCGTGCGCCACGGCTTCCTGCAGATAATTCACTTTGGTTTTTTGCGCTATCTCTAATAGCACCCGAGACATCACCAGATGTATATTCGATTTTTTCCCGACCCTGATTGTCCGGCCCCATGAGACGGTGGTTTTCTCGGCCGCTGGAGATCCGAGGTCGTTCCCGCTGCGCAGAATCATGCGCCAGGGCTTCCTGCAGACAATGCACTTTGATTTATTGCGCTATCTGTAATAGCACCCGAGATATCACTAGATATATATTGGATTTTCCCCTGACCCTGAGTGTCCGGCCCCATGAGACTGTGGTTTTCTCGGCCCGTGGTGGTCCGAGGTCGTTCCCGTTGCACAGATTCATGCGCCAGGGCCTCCTGCAGATAATTCACTTTGGTTTATTGCGCTATCTCTAAGAGCACTCGAGATATCACCAGATGTATATTGGATTTTCCCCTGACCTTGAGTGTCCGGCCCCATGAGACTGTGGTTTTCTCGGCCCCTGGTGGTCCGAGGTCGTTCCCGTTGAACAGATTCATGCGCCAGGGCCTCCTGCAGATAATTCCCTTTGGTTTATGGCGCTATCTCTAATAGCACCCGAGATATCACCAGATATATATTGGATTTTCCCCTGACCTTGAGTGTCCGGCCCCATGAGACTGTGGTTTTCTCGGCCCCTGGTGGTCCGAGGTCGTTCCCGCTGCACAGATTCATGCGCCAGGGCCTCCTACAGACAATGCACTTTGATTTATTGCGCTATCTGTAATAGCACCCGAGATATCACCAGATATATATTGGATTTTTCACTGACCCTGAGTGTCCGGCCCCATGAGACGGTGGTTTTCTCGGCCCCTGGTGGTCCGAGGTCGTTCCCGCTGCACAGATTCGTGCGCCAGGGCCTCCTACAGACAATGCACTTTGATTTATTGCGCTATCTGTAATAGCACCCGAGATATCACCAGATATATGCTGCATTTTTACATGACCTTGGGTGACGGATTCCGAATATCACTAATTTTCTCGGCCCCTGGTGGTCCGAGGTCGTTCCCGCTGCACAGAATCATGCGCCAGGGCTTCCTGCAGACAATGCACTTTGGTTTATTGCGCTATCTGTAATAGCACCCGAGATATCACCAGATATATATTGGATTTTTCACTGACCCTGAGTGTCCGGCCCCATGAGACGGTGGTTTTCTCGGCCCCTGGTGGTCCGAGGTCGTTCCCGCTGCACAGATTCGTGCGCCAGGGCCTCCTACAGACAATGCACTTTGATTTATTGCGCTATCTGTAATAGCACCCGAGATATCACCAGATATATGCTGCATTTTTACATGACCTTGGGTGACGGATTCCGAATATCACTAATTTTCTCGGCCCCTGGTGGTCCGAGGTCGTTCCCGCTGCACGGAATCATGCGCCAGGGATTCCTGCAGACAATGCACTTTGGTTTATTGCGCTATCTCTAATAGCACCCGAGATATCACCAGATATATATTGGATTTTCCCCTGAACCTGAGTGTCCGGCCCCATGAGATGGTGATTTTCTCGGCCCCTGGTGGTCCGAGGTCGTTCCCGCTGCACAGATTCATGCACCAGGGCCTCTTGCAGACAATTCACTTTGGTTTATTGCGCTATCACTAATAGCACCCGAGATATCACCAGATATATATTGGATTTTCCCCTGACCCTGAGTGTCCGGCCCCATGAGACTGTGGTTTTCTCGGCCCCTGGTGGTCCGAGGTCGTTCCCGTTGCACAGATTCATGCGCCAGGGCCTCCTGCAGATAATTCACTTTGGTTTATTGCCCTCTCTCTAATAGCGCCCGAGATATCACCAGATATGTATTGGATTTTCCCCTGTCCCTGAGTGTCCGGCCCCATGAGACTGGTTTTCTCGGCCCCTGGTGGTCCGAGGTCGTTCCCGGTGCACAGATTCATGCGCCAGGGCCTCCTAGAGACAATGCACTTTGATTTATTGCGCTATCTGTAATAGCACCCGAGATATCACCAGATATATATTGGATTTTCCCCTGACCCTGAGTGTCCGGCCCCATGAGACTGTGGTTTTCTCGGCCCCTGGTGGTCCGAGGTCGTTCCCGTTGCACAGATTCATGCGCCAGGGCCTCCTGTAGATAATTCACTTTGGTTTATTGCGCTATCTCTTATAGCACCCGAGATATCACCAGATATATATTGGATTTTCCCCTGACCCTGAGTGTCCGGCCCCATGAGACTGTGATTTTCTCGGCCCCTGGTTGTCCGAGGTCGTTCCCGCTGCACGGATTCATGCGCCAGGGCCTCCTACAGACAATGCACTTGGTTTATTGCGCTATCTGTAATAGCACCCGAGATATCACCAGATATATATTGGATTTTTCACTGACCCTGAGTGTCCGGCCCCATGAGATGGTGTTTTTCTCGGCCCCTGGTGGTCCGAGGTCGTTCCCGTTGCACAGATTCATGCGCCAGGGCCTCCTGCAGATAATTCACTTTGGTTTATTGCGCTATCTCTTATAGCACACGAGATATCACCAGATATATATTGGATTTTCCCCTGACCCTGAGTGTCCGGCCCCATGAGACTGTGATTTTCTCGGCCCCTGGTTGTCCGAGGTCGTTCCCGCTGCACGGATTCATGCGCCAGGGCCTCCTACAGACAATGCACTTTGGTTTTTTGCGCTATCTCTAATAGCACCCGAGACATCACCAGATGTATATTCGATTTTTTCCCGACCCTGATTGTCCGGCCCCATGAGACGGTGGTTTTCTCGGCCGCTGGAGATCCGAGGTCGTTCCCGCTGCGCAGAATCATGCGCCAGGGCCTCCTGCAGATAATTCACTTTGGTTTATTGCGCCATCTCTAAGAGCACTCGAGATATCACCAGATGTATATTGGATTTTCCCCTGACCTTGAGTGTCCGGCCCCATGAGACTGTGGTTTTCTCGGCCCCTGGTGGTCCGAGGTCGTTCCTGCTGCACAGATTCATTCGCCAGGGCCTCCTACAGTCAATGCACTTTGATTTATTGCGGTATATCTAATAGCACCCTACATATCACCAGATATATATTGGGTTATTCCCTGACCCTTACAGTCCGGCCCCATGAGACGGTGATTTTCTCGGCCCCTGGTGGTCCGAGGTCGTTCCCGCTGCACAGAATCATGCGCCAGGGCTTCCTGCAGACAATGCACTTTGGTTTATTGCGCTATCTCTAATAGCACCCGAGATATCACCAGATATATACTGGATTTTCCCCTGAACCTGAGTGTCCGGCCCCATGAGATGGTGTTTTTCTCGGCCCCTGGTGGTCCGAGGTCGTTCCCGCTGCACAGATTCATGCGCCAGGGCCTCTTGCAGATAATTCACTTTGGTTTATTGAGCTATCTGTAATAGCACCCGAGATATCACCAGATATATATTGGATTTTTGCCTGACCCTGAGTTCTCGGCCCCATGTGACTGTGGTTTTCTCGGCCCCTGGTGGTCCGAGGTCGTTCCCGCTGCACAGATTCATGCGTCAGGGCCTCCTGCAGACAATGCACTTTGATTTATCGCGCTATCTCTAATGACACCTGATATATCACCAGATAAATGATGGATTTTTCCCTGACCCTGAGTGTCCGGCCCCATGAGACGGTGGTTTTCTCGGACCCTGGTGGTCCGAGGTCGTTCCCGTTGCACAGATTCATGCGCCAGGGCCTCCTGCAGATAATTCACTTTGGTTTATTGCGCTATCTCTAATAGCACCCGAGACATCACCAGATGTATATTCGATTTTTCCCCGACCGTGAGTGTCCGGCCCCATGAGACTGTGGTTTTCTCGGCCCCTGGTGGTCCGAGGTCGTTCCTGCTGCACAGATTCATTCGCCGGGGCCTCCTGCAGATAATTCACTTTGATTTATTGCGCTATCTGTAATAGCACCCGAGATATCACCAGATATATATTGGATTTTTCACTGACCCTGAGTGTCCGGCCCCATGAGACGGTGGTTTTCTCGGCCCCTGGTGGTCCGAGGTCGTTCCCGCTGCACAGATTCGTGCGCCAGGGCCTCCTACAGACAATGCACTTTGATTTATTGCGCTATCTGTAATAGCACCCGAGATATCACCAGATATATGCTGCATTTTTACATGACCTTGGGTGACGGATTCCGAATATCACTAATTTTCTCGGCCCCTGGACGTCCGAGGTCGTTCCCGCTGCACAGATTCATGCGCCAGGGCCTCCTACAAGTAATGCAATTTGATTTAATGCGCTATCTGTAATAGCACCCGAGATATCACCAGATATATATTCGATTTTTCCCTGACCGTGAGTGTCCGGCCCCATGAGACGGTGGTGGTCTCGCCCCTGGTGGTCCGAGGTCGTTCCCGCTGCACAGATTCATGCGCCAGTGCCTTCTACAGACAATGCACTTTGATTTATTGCGCTATCTGTAATAGCAGCCGAGATATCACCAGATATATATTGGATTTTTCACTGACCCTGAGTGTCCGGCCCCATGAGACGCTTGTTTTCTCGGCCCCTGGTGGTCCGAGGTCGTTCCCGCTGCACAGATTCATGCGCCAGGGCCTCCTACAGACAATGCACTTTGATTTATTGCGCTATCTCTAATAGCACCCAAGATATCACCAGATATATGTAGGATTTTTCCCTGACCCTGACTGTCCGGCCCCATGAGATGGTGATTTTCTCGGCCCCTACGGGTCCGAGGTCGTTCCCGCTGCACAGATTGATGCGCCAGGGCCTCCTGCAGATAATTCACTTTGGTTTATTGCGCTATCTCTAACAGCACCCAAGATATCACCAGATATATATTGGATTTTTCCCTGACCCTGAGTGTCCGGCCCCATGAGACTGTGGTTTTCTCGGCCCCTGGTGGTCCGAGGTCGTTCCCGTTGCATAGATTCATGCGCCAGGGCCTCCTGCAGATAATTCACTTTGATTTATTGCGCTATCTGTAATAGCACCCGAGATATCACCAGATATATATTGGATTTTTCACTGACCCTAAGTGTCCGGCCCCTCGGGACGGTGGTTTTCTCGGCCCCTGGTGGTCCGAGGTCGTTCCCGCTGCACAGATTCATGCGCCAGGGCCTCCTACAGATAACTCACTTTGGTTTATTGCAATATCTATAATAGCACCCGAGATATCACCAGATATATATTGGATTTTTCCCTGACCCTGAGTGTCCGGCCCCATGAGACGGTGGTGGTCTCGCCCCTGGTGGTCCGAGGTCGTTGCCGCTGCACAGATTCATGCGCCAGTGCCTTCTACAGACAATGCACTTTGATTTATTGCGCTATCTCTAATAGCACCCAAGATATCACCAGATATATGTAGGATTTTTCCCTGACCCTGACTGTCCGGCCCCATGAGACGGTGATTTTCTCGGCCCCTACGGGTCCGAGGTCGTTCCCGCTGCACAGATTCATGCGCCAGGGCCTCCTGCAGATAATTCACTTTGGTTTATTGCGCTATCTCAAATAGCACCCGAGATATCACCAGATATATATTGGATTTTTCCCTTACCCTGAGTGTCCGGCCCCATGAGACGGTGGTTTTCTCGGCCCCTGGTGGTCCGAGGTCGTTCCCGTGGCACAGATTCATGCGCCAGGGCCTCCTGCAGATAATTCGCTTTGGTTTATTTCGCTATCGGTAATAGGACCCGAGATATCACCAGATATATATTGGATTTTCCCCTGACCCTGAGTGTCCGGCCCCATGAGACTGTGGTTTTCTCGGCTCCTGGTGGTCCGAGGTCGTTCCCGTTGCACAGATTCATGCGCCAGGGCCTCCTGCAGATAATTCACTTTGGATTATTGCGCTATCTCTAATAGCACCCGAGATATCACCAGATATATATTGGATTTTCCCCTGACCCTGAGTGTCCGGCCCCATGAGACTGTGGTTTTCTCGGCCCCTGGTGGTCCGAGGTCGTTCCCGCTGCACAGATTCATGCGCCAGGGCCTCCTACAGACTATGCGATTGATTTATTGCGCTATCTGTAATAGCACCCGAGATATCACCAGATATATATTGGATTGTCCCCTGACCCTGAGTGTCCGGCCCCATGAGACTGCGGTTTTCTCGGCCCCTGGTCGTCCGAGGTCGTTCCCGCTGCACAGATTCATGCGCCAGTGCCTTCTACAGACAATGCACTTTGATTTATTGCGCTATCTGTAATAGCACCCGAGATATCACCAGATATATATTGGATTTTTCCCTTACCCTGAGTGTCCGGCCCCATGAGACGGTGGTTTTCTCGGCCCCTGGCGGTCCGAGGTCGTTCCCGCTGCACAGATTCGTGCGCCAGGGCCTCCTACAGACAATGCACTTTGATTTATTGCGCTATCTGTAATAGCACCCGAGATATCACCAGATATATGCTGCATTTTTACATGACCTTGGGTGACGGATTCCGAATATCACTAATTTTCTCGGCCCCTGGTGGTCCGAGGTCGTTCCCGCTGCACAGATACATGCGCCAGGGCCTCCTACAGACAATGCACTTTGATTTATTGCGCTATCTGTAATAGCACCCGAGATATCACCAGATATATATTGGATTTTCCCCTGACCCTGAGTGTCCGGACCTATGAGACTGTGGTTTTCTCGGCCCCTGGTGGTCCGAGGTCGTTCCCGTTGCACAGATTCATGCGCCAGGGCCTCCTGCAGATAATTCACTTTGGTTTATTGCGCTATCTCTAAGAGCAGCCGAGATATCACCAGATGTTTATTGGATTTTCCCCTGACCTTGAGTGTCCGGCCCCATGAGACTGTGGTTTTCTCGGCCCCTGGTGGTCCGAGGTCGTTCCTGCTGCACAGATTCATTCGCCAGGGCCTCCTACAGACAATGCACTTTGATTTATTGCGGTATCTCTAATAGCACCCTAGATATCACCAGATATATATTGGGTTATTCCCTGACCCTTACAGTCCGGCCCCATGAGACGGTGATTTTCTCGGCCCCTGGTGGTCCGAGGTCGTTCCCGCTGCACAGAAACATGCGCCAGGGCTTCCTGCAGACAATGCAATTTGGTTTATTGCGTTATCTCTAATAGCACCCGAGATATCACCAGATATATATTGGATTTTCCCCTGAACCTGAGTGTCCGGCCCCATGAGATGGTGATTTTCTCGGCCCCTGGTGGTCCGAGGTCGTTCCCGCTGCACAGATTCATGCACCAGGGCCTCTTGCAGACAATTCACTTTGGTTTATTGCGCTATCACTAATAGCACCCGAGATATCACCAGATATATATTGGATTTTTCACTGACCCTGAGTGTCCGGCCCCATGAGACTGTGGTTTTCTCGGCCCCTGGTGGTCCGAGGTCGTTCCCGTTGCACCGATTCATGCGGCAGGGCCTCCTGCAGATAATTCACTTTGGTTTATTGCGCTGTCTCTAATAGCACCCGATATATCACCATATATATATTGGATTGTCCCCTGACCCTGAGTGTCCGGCCCCATGAGACTGTGGTTTTCTCGGCCCCTGGTCGTCCGAGGTCGTTCCCGCTGCACAGATTCATGCGCCAGGGCCTCCTACAAGTAATGCAATTTGATTTATTGCGCTATCTGTAATAGCACCCGAGATATCACCAGATATATATTGGGTTTTTCCCTGACCCTGAGTGTCCGGCCCCATGAGACGGTGGTTGTCTCGCCCCTGGTGGTCCGAGGTCGTTCCCGCTGCACAGATTCATGCGCCAGTGCCTTCTACAGACAATGCACTTTGATTTATTGCGCTATCTGTAATAGCAGCCGAGATATCACCAGATATATATTGGATTTTTCACTGACCCTGAGTGTCCGGCCCCATGAGAATGTTGTTTTCTCGGCCCCTGGTGGTCCGAGGTCGTTCCCGCTGCACAGATTCATGCGCCAGGGCCTCCTACAGACAATGCACTTTGATTTATTGCGCTATCTCTAATAGCACCCAAGATATCACCAGATATATATAGGATTTTTCCCTGACCCTGACTGTCCGGCCCCATGAGACGGTGATTTTCTCGGCCCGTACGGGTCCGAGGTCGTTCCCGCTGCACAGATTCATGCGCCAGGGCCTCCTGCAGATAATTCACTTTGGTTTATTGCGCTATCTCTAACAGCACCCAAGATATCACCAGATATATATTGGATTTTTCCCTGACCCTGAGTGTCCGGCCCCATGAGACTGTGGTTTTCTCGGCCCCTGGTGGTCCGAGGACGTTCCCGTTGCACAGATTCATGCGCCAGGGCCTCCTGCAGATAATTCACTTTGGTTTATTGCTCTATCTCTAATAGCACCCGAGATATCACCAGATATATATTGGATTTTTCACTGACCCTGAGTGTCCGGCCCCATGAGACGGTGGTTTTCTCGGCCCCTGGTGGTCCGAGGTCGTTCCCGCTGCACAGATTCATGCGCCAGGGCCTCCTGCAGATAATTCACTTTCGTTTATTGCGCTATCTCTAATAGCACCCGAGATATCACCAGATATATATTGGATTTTGCCCAGACCCTGAGTGTCCGGCCCCATGAGACTGCGGTTTTCTCGGCCCCTGGTGGTCCGAGGTCGTTCCCGCTGCACACATTCATGCGCCAGGGCCTCCTGCAGATAATTCACTTTGATTTGTCGCGCTATCTCTAATAGCACCCAAGATATCACCAGGTATATATAGGATTTTTCCCTGACCCTGACTGTCCGGCCCCATGAGACGGTGATTTTCTCGGCCCCTACGGGTCCGAGGTCGTTCCAGCTGCACAGATTCATGCGCCAGGGCCTCCTACAGACAATGCACTTTGACTTATTGCGCTATCTCTAATAGCACCCAAGATATCACTAGGTATATATAGGATTTTTCCCTGACCCTGACTGTCCGGCTCCATGAGACGGTGATTTTCTCGGCCCCTACGGGTCCGAGGTCGTTCCCGCTGCACAGATTCATGCGCCAGGGCCTCCTGCAGATAATTCACTTTGGTTTATTGCGCTATCTCTAACAGCACCCAAGATAACACCAGATATATATTGGATTTTTCCCTGACCCTGAGTGTCCGGCCCCATGAGACTGTGGTTTTTTCGGCCCCTGGTGGTCCGAGGTCGTTCCCGTTGCAGAGATTCATGCGCCAGGGCCTCCTGCAGATAATTCACTTTGATTTATTGCGCTATCTGTAATAGCACCCGAGATATCACCAGATATATATTCGATTTTTCACTGACCCTAAGTGTCCCGCCCCTCGGGACGGTGGTTTTCTCGGCCCCTGGTGGTCCGAGGTCGTTCCCGCTGCACAGATTCATGCGCCAGGGCCTCCTACAGATAACTCACTTTGGTTTATTGCGCTATCTATAATAGCACCCGAGATATCACCAGATATATATTGGATTTTCCCCTGACCCTGAGTGTCCGGCCCCGTGAGACGGTGATTTTCTCGGCCCCTACGGGTCCGAGGTCGTTCCCGCTGCACAGATTCATGCGCCAGGGCCTCCTGCAGATAATTCACTTTTTTTTATTGCGCTATCTCTAACAGCACCCAAGATAACACCAGATATATATTGGATTTTTCCCTGACCCTGAGTGTCCGGCCCCATGAGACTGTGGTTTTTTCGGCCCCTGGTGGTCCGAGGTCGTTCCCGTTGCAGAGATTCATGCGCCAGGGCCTCCTGCAGATAATTCACTTTGATTTATTGCGCTATCTGTAATAGCACCCGAGATATCACCAGATATATATTGGATTTTCCCCTTACCCTGAGTGTCAGGCCCCATGAGACGGTGGTTTTCTCGGCCCCTGGTGGTCCGAGGACGATCCCGCTGCACAGATTCATGCGCCAGGGCCTCCTACAGACAATGCACTTTGATTTATTTCGCTATCTGTAATAGGACCCGAGATATCACCAGATATATATTGGATTTTCCCCAGACCCTGAGTGTCCGGCCGCATGAGACTGTAGTTTTCTCGGCCCCTGGTGGTCCGAGGTCGTTCCCGCTGCACAGATTCATGCGCCAGGGCCTCCTACAGACAATGCACTTTGATTCATTGCGCTATCTGTAATAGCACCCGAGATATCACCAGATATATATTGGATATTTCCCTCACCCTGAGTGTCCAGCCCCATGAGACGGTGGTTTTCTCGGCCCCTGGTGGACCGAGGTCGTTCCCGCTGCACAGATTCATGCGCCAGGGCCTCCTGCAGATAATTCGCGTTGATTTATTCCGCTATCTCTAATAGCACCCGAGATATCACCAGATATATATTGGATTTTCCCCTGACCCTGAGTGTCCGGCCCCTCGGGACGGTGGTTTTCTCGGCCCCTGGTGGTCCGAGGTCGTTCCCGCTGCACAGATTCATGCGCCAGGGCCTCCTACAGACAATGCACTTTGATTTGTTGCGCTATCAGTAATAGCACCCGAGATATCACCAGATATATATTGGATTTTCCCCAGACCCTGAGTGTCCGGCCCCATGAGACGGTGGTTTACTCGGCCCCTGGTGGTCCGACGTCGTTCCCGCCGCACAGAATCATGCGCCAGGGCCTCCTACAGACAATGCACTTTGATTTATTGCGCTATCTGTAATAGCACCCGAGATATCACCAGATATATATTGGATTTTCCCCTGACCCTGAGTGTCCGGCCCCATGAGACGGTGGTTGTCTCGGCCCCTGGTGGTCGGAGGTCGTTCCCGCTGCACAGATGCATGCACCAGGGCCTCTTGCAGACAATTCACTTTGGTTTATTGCGCTATCACTAATAGCACCCGAGATATCACCAGATATATATTGGATTTTTCCCTGACCCTGAGTGTCCGGCCCTATGAGACGGTGGTTGTCTCTGCCCCTGGTGGTCGGAGGTCGTTCCCGCTGCACAGATGCATGCACCAGGGCCTCTTGCAGACAATTCACTTTGGTTTATTGCGCTATCACTAATAGCACCCGAGATATCACCAGATATATATTGGATTTTCCCCTGACCCTGAGTGTCCGGCCCCATGAGACTGTGGTCTTCTCGGCACCTGGTGGTCCGAGGTCGTTCCCGCTGCACAGATACATGCGCCAGGGCCTCCTACAGACAATGCACTTTGATTTATTGCGCTATCTGTAATAGCACCCGAGATATCACCAGATATATATTGGATTTTCCCCTGACCCTGAGTGTCCGGCCCCATGAGGCTGTGGTTTTCTCGGCCCCTGGTGGTCCGAGGTCGTTCCCGTTGCACAGATTCATGCGCCAGGGCCTCCTGCAGATAATTCACTTTGGTTTATGGCGCTATCTCTAATAGCACCCGAGATATCACCAGATATATATTGGATTTTCCCCAGACCCTGAGTGTCCGGCCCCAGGAGACGGTGGTTTTCTCGGCCCCTGGTGGTCCGACGTCGTTCCCGCCGCACAGAATCATGCGCCAGGGCCTCCCACAGACAATGCACTTTGATTTATTGCGCTATCTGTAATAGCACCCGAGATATCACCAGATATATATTGGATTTTCCCCTGACCCTGAGTGTCCGGCCCCATGAGACGGTGGTTGTCTCGGCCCCTGGTGGTCGGAGGTCGTTCCCGCTGCACAGATGCATGCACCAGGGCCTCTTGCAGACAATTCACTTTGGTTTATTGCGCTATCACTAATAGCACCCGAGATATCACCAGATATATATTGGATTTTCCCCTGACCCTGAGTGTCCAGCCCCATGAGACGGTGGTTTACTCGGCCCCTGGTGGGCCGAGGTCGTTCCCGCTGCACAGATTCATGCGCCAGGGCCTACTGCAGATAATTCACTTTCGTTTATTGCGCTATCTCTAATAGCACCCCAGATATCACCAGATATATATTGGATTTTTCTCTTACCCTGAGTGTCCGGCCCCATGAGACGGTGGTTTTCTCGGCTCCTGGTGGTCCTAGGTCGTTCCCGCTGCACAGATGCATGCGCCAGGGCCTCCTGCAGATAATTCTCTTTGGCTTATTGCGCTATCTCTAATTGCACCCGAGATATCACCAGATATATATTGGATTTTCCCCTGACCCTGAGTGGCCGGCCCCATGAGACGGTGGTCTTCTCGGCCCCTGGTGGTCCGAGGTCGTTCCCGCTGCACAGATACATGCGCCAGGGCCTCCTACAGACAATGCACTTTGATTTATTGCGCTATCTGTAATAGCACCCGAGATATCACCAGATATATATTGGATTTTCCCCTGACCCTGAGTGTCCGGCCCCATGAGACTGTGGTTTTCTCGGCCCCTGGTGGTCCGAGGTCGTTCCCGTTGCACAGATTCATGCGCCAGGGCCTCCTGCAGATAATTCACTTTGGTTTATGGCGCTATCTCTAATAGCACCCGAGATATCACCAGATATATATTGGATTTTCCCCAGACCCTGAGTGTCCGGCCCCAGGAGACGGTGGTTTTCTCGGCCCCTGGTGGTCCGACGTCGTTCCCGCCGCACAGAATCATGCGCCAGGGCCTCCCACAGACAATGCACTTTGATTTATTGCGCTATCTGTAATAGCACCCGAGATATCACCAGATATATATTGGATTTTCCCCAGACCCTGAGTGTCCGGCCCCAGGAGACGGTGGTTTTCTCGGCCCCTGGTGGTCCGACGTCGTTCCCGCCGCACAGAATCATGCGCCAGGGCCTCCCACAGACAATGCACTTTGATTTATTGCGCTATCTGTAATAGCACCCGAGATATCACCAGATATATATTGGATTTTCCCCTGACCCTGAGTGTCCGGCCCCATGAGACGGTGGTTGTCTCGGCCCCTGGTGGTCGGAGGTCGTTCCCGCTGCACAGATGCATGCACCAGGGCCTCTTGCAGACAATTCACTTTGGTTTATTGCGCTATCACTAATAGCGCCCGAGATATCACCAGATATATATTGGATTTTCCCCTGACCCTGAGTGTCCAGCCCCATGAGACGGTGGTTTACTCGGCCCCTGGTGGGCCGAGGTCGTTCCCGCTGCACAGATTCATGCGCCAGGGCCTACTGCAGATAATTCACTTTCGTTTATTGCGCTATCTCTAATAGCACCCCAGATATCACCAGATATATATTGGATTTTTCTCTTACCCTGAGTGTCCGGCCCCATGAGACGGTGGTTTTCTCGGCTCCTGGTGGTCCTAGGTCGTTCCCGCTGCACAGATGCATGCGCCAGGGCCTCCTGCAGATAATTCTCTTTGGCTTATTGCGCTATCTCTAATTGCACCCGAGATATCACCAGATATATATTGGATTTTCCCCTGACCCTGAGTGGCCGGCCCCATGAGACGGTGGTCTTCTCGGCCCCTGGTGGTCCGAGGTCGTTCCCGCTGCACAGATACATGCGCCAGGGCCTCCTACAGACAATGCACTTTGATTTATTGCGCTATCTGTAATAGCACCCGAGATATCACCAGATATATATTGGATTTTCCCCTGACCCTGAGTGTCCGGCCCCATGAGACTGTGGTTTTCTCGGCCCCTGGTGGTCCGAGGTCGTTCCCGTTGCACAGATTCATGCGCCAGGGCCTCCTGCAGATAATTCACTTTGGTTTATGGCGCTATCTCTAATAGCACCCGAGATATCACCAGATATATATTGGATTTTCCCCAGACCCTGAGTGTCCGGCCCCAAGAGACGGTGGTTTTCTCGGCCCCTGGTGGTCCGACGTCGTTCCCGCCGCACAGAATCATGCGCCAGGGCCTCCCACAGACAATGCACTTTGATTTATTGCGCTATCTGTAATAGCACCCGAGATATCACCAGATATATATTGGATTTCCCCCTGACCCTGAGTGTCCGGCCCCATGAGACGGTGGTTGTCTCGGCCCCTGGTGGTCGGAGGTCGTTCCCGCTGCACAGATGCATGCACCAGGGCCTCTTGCAGACAATTCACTTTGGTTTATTGCGCTATCACTAATAGCACCCGAGATATCACCAGATATATATTGGATTTTCCCCTGACCCTGAGTGTCCAGCCCCATGAGACGGTGGTTTACTCGGCCCCTGGTGGGCCGAGGTCGTTCCCGCTGCACAGATTCATGCGCCAGGGCCTACTGCAGATAATTCACTTTCGTTTATTGCGCTATCTCTAATAGCACCCCAGATATCACCAGATATATATTGGATTTTTCTCTTACCCTGAGTGTCCGGCCCCATGAGACGGTGGTTTTCTCGGCTCCTGGTGGTCCTAGGTCGTTCCCGCTGCACAGATGCATGCGCCAGGGCCTCCTGCAGATAATTCTCTTTGGCTTATTGCGCTATCTCTAATAGCACCCGAGATATCACCAGATATATATTGGATTTTCCCCTGACCCTGAGTGTCCGGCCACATGAGACTGGTTTTCTCGGCCCCTGGTGGTCCGAGGTCGTTCCCGCTGCACAGATTCATGCGCCAGGGCCTCCTACAGACAATGCACTTTGATTTATTGCGCTATCTGTAATAGCACCCGAGATATCACCAGATATATATTGGATTTTCCCCTGACCCTGAGTGTCCGGCCCCATGAGATGGTGTTTTTCTCGGCCCCTGGTGGTCCGAGGTCGTTCCCGCTGCACAGATTCATGCGCCAGGCCCTCTTGCAGATAATTCACTTTGGTTTATTGCGCTATCTGTAATAGCACCCGAGATATCACCAGATATATATTGGATTTTTGCCTGACCCTGAGTTCTCGGCCCCATGTGACTGTGGTTTTCTCGGCCCCTGGTGGTCCGAGGTCGTTCCCGCTGCACAGATTCATGCGTCAGGGCCTCCTGCAGACAATGCACTTTGATTTATCGCGCTATCTCTAATGGCACCTGATATATCACCAGATATATGATGGATTTTTCCCTGACCCTGAGTGTCCGGCCCCATGAGACGGTGGTTTTCTCGGACCCTGGTCGTCCCTGGTCGTTCCCGCTGCGCAGAATCATGCGCCACGGCTTCCTGCAGATAATTCACTTTGGTTTTTTGCGCTACCTCTAATAGCACCCGAGACATCACCAGATATATATTGGATTTTTCACTGACCCTGAGTGTCCGGCCCCATGAGACGGTGGTTTTCTCGGCCCCTGGTGGTCCGAGGTCGTTTCCGCTGCACAGATTCGTGCGCCAGGGCCTCCTACAGACAATGCACTTTGATTTATTCCGCTATCTGTAATAGCACCCGAGATATCACCAGATATATGCTGCATTTTTACATGACCTTGGGTGACGGATTCCGAATATCACTAATTTTCTCGGCCCCTGGTGGTCCGAGGTCGTTCCCGCTGCACAGATTCATGCGCCAGGGCCTCCTGCAGATAATTCACTTTGGTTTATGGCGCTATCTCTAATAGCACCCGAGATATCACCAGATATATATTGGATTTTCCCCAGACCCTGAGTGTCCGGCCGCATGAGACTGTAGTTTTCTCGGCCCCTGGTGGTCCGAGGTCGTTCCCGCTGCACAGATTCATGCGCCAGGGCCTCCTACAGACAATGCACTTTGATTTATTGCGCTATCTCTAATAGCACCCGAGATATCACCAGATATATATTGGATTTTCCCCTGACCCTGAGTGTCCGGCCCCATGAGACTGTGGTTTTTTCGGACCCTGGTGGTCCGACGTCGTTCCCGCTGCACAGATTCAGGCGCCAGGGCCTCCTGCAGATAACTCACTTGGTTTATTGCGCTATCTCTAATAGCACCCGAGATATCACCAGATATATATTGGATACTTCCCTCACCCTGAGTGTCCAGCCCCATGAGACGGTGGTTTTCTCGGCCCCTGGTGGACCGAGGTCGTTCCCGCTGCACAGATTCATGCGCCAGGGCCTCCTGCAGGTAATTCACTTTCGTTTATTGCGCTATCTCTAATAGCACCCGAGATTTCACCAGATATATATTGGATTTTTCCCTTACCCTGAGTGTCCGGCCCCATGAGACGGTGGTTTTCTCGGCCCCTGGTGGTCCTAGGTCGTTCCCGCTGCACAGATGCATGCGCCAGGGCCTCCTGCAGATAATTCCCTTTGGCTTATTGCGCTATCTCTAATAGCACCCGAGATATCACCAGATATATATTGGATTTTCCCCTGACCCTGAGTGGCCGGCCCCATGAGACGGTGGTCTTCTCGGCCCCTGGTGGACCGAGGTCGTTCCCGCTGCACAGATTCATGCGCCAGGGCCTCCTGCAGATAATTCACTTTGGTTTATTGCCCTCTCTCTAATAGCGCCCGAGATATCACCAGATATATATTGGATTTTCCCCAGACCCTGAGTGTCCGGCCCCAGGAGACGGTGGTTTTCTCGGCCCCTGGTGGTCCGACGTCGTTCCCGCCGCACAGAATCATGCGCCAGGGCCTCCCACAGACAATGCACTTTGATTTATTGCGCTATCTGTAATAGCACCCGAGATATCACCAGATATATATTGGATTTCCCCCTGACCCTGAGTGTCCGGCCCCATGAGACGGTGGTTGTCTCGGCCCCTGGTGGTCGGAGGTCGTTCCCGCTGCACAGATGCATGCACCAGGGCCTCTTGCAGACAATTCACTTTGGTTTATTGCGCTATCACTAATAGCACCCGAGATATCACCAGATATATATTGGATTTTCCCCTGACCCTGAGTGTCCAGCCCCATGAGACGGTGGTTTACTCGGCCCCTGGTGGGCCGAGGTCGTTCCCGCTGCACAGATTCATGCGCCAGGGCCTACTGCAGATAATTCACTTTCGTTTATTGCGCTATCTCTAATAGCACCCCAGATATCACCAGATATATATTGGATTTTTCTCTTACCCTGAGTGTCCGGCCCCATGAGACGGTGGTTTTCTCGGCTCCTGGTGGTCCTAGGTCGTTCCCGCTGCACAGATGCATGCGCCAGGGCCTCCTGCAGATAATTCTCTTTGGCTTATTGCGCTATCTCTAATAGCACCCGAGATATCACCAGATATATATTGGATTTTCCCCTGACCCTGAGTGGCCGGCCCCATGAGACGGTGGTCTTCTCGGCCCCTGGTGGTCCGAGGTCGTTCCCGCTGCCCAGATTCATGCGCCACGGCCTCCTACTGACAATGCACTTTGATTTATTGCGCTATCTGTAATAGCACCCGAGATATCACCAGATATATATTGGATATTTCCCTCACCCTGAGTGTCCAGCCCCATGAGACGGTGGTTTTCTCGGCCCCTGGTGGACCGAGGTCGTTCCCGCTGCACAGGTTCATGCGCCAGGGCCTCCTGCAGATAATTCACTTTGGTTTATTGCCCTCTCTCTAATAGCGCCCGAGATATCACCAGATATGTATTGGATTTTCCCCAGACCCTGAGTGTCCGGCCCCATGAGACTGTGGTTTTTTCGGACCCTGGTGGTCCGACGTCGTTCCCGCTGCACAGATTCAGGCGCCAGGGCCTCCTGCAGATAACTCACTTGGTTTATTGCGCTATCTCTAATAGCACCCGAGATATCACCAGATATATATTGGATACTTCCCTCACCCTGAGTGTCCAGCCCCATGAGACGGTGGTTTTCTCGGCCCCTGGTGGACCGAGGTCGTTCCCGCTGCACAGATTCATGCGCCAGGGCCTCCTGCAGGTAATTCACTTTCGTTTATTGCGCTATCTCTAATAGCACCCGAGATTTCACCAGATATATATTGGATTTTTCCCTTACCCTGAGTGTCCGGCCCCATGAGACGGTGGTTTTCTCGGCCCCTGGTGGTCCTAGGTCGTTCCCGCTGCACAGATGCATGCGCCAGGGCCTCCTGCAGATAATTCCCTTTGGCTTATTGCGCTATCTCTAATAGCACCCGAGATATCACCAGATATATATTGGATTTTCCCCTGACCCTGAGTGGCCGGCCCCATGAGACGGTGGTCTTCTCGGCCCCTGGTGGACCGAGGTCGTTCCCGCTGCACAGATTCATGCGCCAGGGCCTCCTGCAGATAATTCACTTTGGTTTATTGCCCTCTCTCTAATAGCGCCCGAGATATCACCAGATATATATTGGATTTTCCCCAGACCCTGAGTGTCCGGCCCCAGGAGACGGTGGTTTTCTCGGCCCCTGGTGGTCCGACGTCGTTCCCGCCGCACAGAATCATGCGCCAGGGCCTCCCACAGACAATGCACTTTGATTTATTGCGCTATCTGTAATAGCACCCGAGATATCACCAGATATATATTGGATTTCCCCCTGACCCTGAGTGTCCGGCCCCATGAGACGGTGGTTGTCTCGGCCCCTGGTGGTCGGAGGTCGTTCCCGCTGCACAGATGCATGCACCAGGGCCTCTTGCAGACAATTCACTTTGGTTTATTGCGCTATCACTAATAGCACCCGAGATATCACCAGATATATATTGGATTTTCCCCTGACCCTGAGTGTCCAGCCCCATGAGACGGTGGTTTACTCGGCCCCTGGTGGGCCGAGGTCGTTCCCGCTGCACAGATTCATGCGCCAGGGCCTACTGCAGATAATTCACTTTCGTTTATTGCGCTATCTCTAATAGCACCCCAGATATCACCAGATATATATTGGATTTTTCTCTTACCCTGAGTGTCCGGCCCCATGAGACGGTGGTTTTCTCGGCTCCTGGTGGTCCTAGGTCGTTCCCGCTGCACAGATGCATGCGCCAGGGCCTCCTGCAGATAATTCTCTTTGGCTTATTGCGCTATCTCTAATAGCACCCGAGATATCACCAGATATATATTGGATTTTCCCCTGACCCTGAGTGGCCGGCCCCATGAGACGGTGGTCTTCTCGGCCCCTGGTGGTCCGAGGTCGTTCCCGCTGCCCAGATTCATGCGCCACGGCCTCCTACTGACAATGCACTTTGATTTATTGCGCTATCTGTAATAGCACCCGAGATATCACCAGATATATATTGGATATTTCCCTCACCCTGAGTGTCCAGCCCCATGAGACGGTGGTTTTCTCGGCCCCTGGTGGACCGAGGTCGTTCCCGCTGCACAGGTTCATGCGCCAGGGCCTCCTGCAGATAATTCACTTTGGTTTATTGCCCTCTCTCTAATAGCGCCCGAGATATCACCAGATATGTATTGGATTTTCCCCAGACCCTGAGTGTCCGGCCCAATGAGACTGGTTTTCTCGGCCCCTGGTGGTCCGAGGTCGTTCCCGCTGCACAGATTCATGCGCCAGGGCCTCCTACAGACAATGCACTTTGATTTATTGCGCTATCTGTAATAGCACCCGAGATATCACCAGATATATATTGGATTTTCCCCTGACCCTGAGTGTCCGGCCCCATGAGATGGTGTTTTTCTCGGCCCCTGGTGGTCCGAGGTCGTTCCCGCTGCACAGATTCATGCGCCAGGGCCTCTTGCAGATAATTCACTTTGGTTTATTGCGCTATCTGTAATAGCACCCGAGATATCACCAGATATATATTGGATTTTTGCCTGACCCTGAGTTCTCGGCCCCATGTGACTGTGGTTTTCTCGGCCCCTGGTGGTCCGAGGTCGTTCCCGCTGCACAGATTCATGCGTCAGGGCCTCCTGCAGACAATGCACTTTGATTTATCGCGCTATCTCTAATGGCACCTGATATATCACCAGATATATGATGGATTTTTCCCTGACCCTGAGTGTCCGGCCCCATGAGACGGTGGTTTTCTCGGACCCTGGTCGTCCCTGGTCGTTCCCGCTGCGCAGAATCATGCGCCACGGCTTCCTGCAGATAATTCACTTTGGTTTTTTGCGCTACCTCTAATAGCACCCGAGACATCACCAGATATATATTGGATTTTTCACTGACCCTGAGTGTCCGGCCCCATGAGACGGTGGTTTTCCCGGCCCCTGGTGGTCCGAGGTCGTTTCCGCTGCACAGATTCGTGCGCCAGGGCCTCCTACAGACAATGCACTTTGATTTATTCCGCTATCTGTAATAGCACCCGAGATATCACCAGATATATGCTGCATTTTTACATGACCTTGGGTGACGGATTCCGAATATCACTAATTTTCTCGGCCCCTGGTGGTCCGAGGTCGTTCCCGCTGCACAGATTCATGCGCCAGGGCCTCCTGCAGATAATTCACTTTGGTTTATGGCGCTATCTCTAATAGCACCCGAGATATCACCAGATATATATTGGATTTTCCCCAGACCCTGAGTGTCCGGCCGCATGAGACTGTAGTTTTCTCGGCCCCTGGTGGTCCGAGGTCGTTCCCGCTGCACAGATTCATGCGCCAGGGCCTCCTACAGACAATGCACTTTGATTTATTGCGCTATCTCTAATAGCACCCGAGATATCACCAGATATATATTGGATTTTCCCCTGACCCTGAGTGTCCAGCCCCATGAGACGGTGGTTTTCTCGGCCCCTGGTGGACCGAGGTCGTTCCCGCTGCACAGATTCATGCGCCAGGGCCTCCTGCAGGTAATTCACTTTCGTTTATTGCGCTATCTCTAATAGCACCCGAGATTTCACCAGATATATATTGGATTTTTCCCTTACCCTGAGTGTCCGGCCCCATGAGACGGTGGTTTTCTCGGCCCCTGGTGGTCCTAGGTCGTTCCCGCTGCACAGATGCATGCGCCAGGGCCTCCTGCAGATAATTCCCTTTGGCTTATTGCGCTATCTCTAATAGCACCCGAGATATCACCAGATATATATTGGATTTTCCCCTGACCCTGAGTGGCCGGCCCCATGAGACGGTGGTCTTCTCGGCCCCTGGTGGTCCGAGGTCGTTCCCGCTGCCCAGATTCATGCGCCACGGCCTCCTACTGACAATGCACTTTGATTTATTGCGCTATCTGTAATAGCACCCGAGATATCACCAGATATATATTGGATATTTCCCTCACCCTGAGTGTCCAGCCCCATGAGACGGTGGTTTGCTCGGCCCCTGGTGGACCGAGGTCGTTCCCGCTGCACAGATTCATGCGCCAGGGCCTCCTGCAGATAATTCACTGTGGTTTATTGCCCTCTCTCTAATAGCGCCCGAGATATCACCAGATATGTATTGGATTTTCCCCTGACCCTGAGTGTCCGGCCCCATGAGACTGGTTTTCTCGGCCCCTGGTGGTCCGAGGTCGTTCCCGCTGCACAGATTCATGCGCCAGGGCCTCCAAGAGACAATGCACTTTGATTTATTGCGCTATCTGTAATAGCACCCGAGATATCACCAGATATATATTGGATTTTCCCCTGACCCTGAGTGTCCAGCCCCATGAGACGGTGGTTTTCTCGGCCCCTGGTGGACCGAGGTCGTTCCCGCTGCACAGATTCATGCGCCAGGGCCTCCTGCAGGTAATTCACTTTCGTTTATTGCGCTATCTCTAATAGCACCCGAGATTTCACCAGATATATATTGGATTTTTCCCTTACCCTGAGTGTCCGGCCCCATGAGACGGTGGTTTTCTCGGCCCCTGGTGGTCCTAGGTCGTTCCCGCTGCACAGATGCATGCGCCAGGGCCTCCTGCAGATAATTCCCTTTGGCTTATTGCGCTATCTCTAATAGCACCCGAGATATCACCAGATATATATTGGATTTTCCCCTGACCCTGAGTGGCCGGCCCCATGAGACGGTGGTCTTCTCGGCCCCTGGTGGTCCGAGGTCGTTCCCGCTGCCCAGATTCATGCGCCACGGCCTCCTACTGACAATGCACTTTGATTTATTGCGCTATCTGTAATAGCACCCGAGATATCACCAGATATATATTGGATATTTCCCTCACCCTGAGTGTCCAGCCCCATGAGACGGTGGTTTGCTCGGCCCCTGGTGGACCGAGGTCGTTCCCGCTGCACAGATTCATGCGCCAGGGCCTCCTGCAGATAATTCACTGTGGTTTATTGCCCTCTCTCTAATAGCGCCCGAGATATCACCAGATATGTATTGGATTTTCCCCTGACCCTGAGTGTCCGGCCCCATGAGACTGGTTTTCTCGGCCCCTGGTGGTCCGAGGTCGTTCCCGCTGCACAGATTCATGCGCCAGGGCCTCCAAGAGACAATGCACTTTGATTTATTGCGCTATCTGTAATAGCACCCGAGATATCACCAGATATATATTGGATTTTCCCCTGACCCTGAGTGTCCGGCCCCATGAGACTGTGGTTTTCTCGGCCCCTGGTGGTCCGAGGTCGTTCCCGTTGCACAGATTCATGCGCCAGGGCCTCCTGCAGATAATTCACTTTGGTTTATTGCGCTATCTCTTATAGCACCCGAGATATCACCAGATATATATTGGATTTTCCCCTGACCCTGAGTGTCCGGCCCCATGAGACTGTGATTTTCTCGGCCCCTGGTTGTCCGAGGTCGTTCCCGCTGCACGGATTCATGCGCCAGGGCCTCCTACAGACAATGCACTTTGATTTATTGCGCTATCTGTAATAGCACCCGAGATATCACCAGATATATATTGGATTTTCCCCTGACCCTGAGTGTCCGGCCCCATGAGACTGTGATTTTCTCGGCCCCTGGTTGTCCGAGGTAGTTCCCGTTGCACAGATTCATGCGCCAGGGCCTCCTGCAGATAATTCACTTTGGTTTATTGCCCTCTCTCTAATAGCACCCGAGATATCACCAGATATATATTGGATTTTCCCCTGACCCTGAGTGTCCGGCCCCATGAGACTGTGGTTTTCTCGGCCCCTGGTGGTCCGAGGTCGTTCCCGTTGCACAGATTCATGCGCCAGGGCCTCCTGCAGATAATTCACTTTGGTTTATTGCGCTATCTCTTATAGCACCCGAGATATAACCAGATATATATTGGATTTTCCCCTGACCCTGAGTGTCCGGCCCCATGAGACTGTGATTTTCTCGGCCCCTGGTTGTCCGAGGTCGTTCCCGCTGCACGGATTCATGCGCCAGGGCCTCCTACAGACAATGCACTTTGATTTATTGCGCTATCTGTAATAGCACCCGAGATATCACCAGATATATATTGGATTTTTCACTGACCCTGAGTGTCCGGCCCCATGAGATGGTGTTTTTCTCGGCCCCTGGTGATCCGAGGTCGTTCCCGCTGCACAGATTCATGCACCAGGGCCTCTTGCAGATAATTCACTTTGGTTTATTGCGCTAGCTCTTATAGCACCCGAGATATCACCAGATATATATTGGATTTTGCCCTGACCCTGAGTGTCCGGCCCCATGTGACTGTGGTTTTCTCGGCCCCTGGTGGTCCGAGGCCGTTCCCGCTGCACAGATTCATGCGTCAGGGCCTCCTGCAGACAATGCACTTTGATTTATCGCGCTATCTCTAATGGCACCTGATATATCACCAGATATATGATGGATTTTTCCCTGACCCTGAGTGTCCAGCCCCATGAGAAGGTGGTTTTCTCGGACCCTGGTCGTCCGTGGTCGTTCCCGCTGCGCAGAATCGTGCGCCACGGGTTCCTGCAGATAATTCACTTTGGTTTTTTGCGCTATCTCTAATAGCACCCGAGACATCACCAGATGTATATTCGATTTTTTCCCGACCCTGATTGTCCGGCCCCATGAGACGGTGGTTTTCTCGGCCGCTGGAGATCCGAGGTCGTTCCCGCTGCGCAGAATCATGCGCCAGGGCTTCCTGCAGACAATGCACTTTGATTTATTGCGCTATCTGTAATAGCACCCGAGATATCACCAGATATATATTGGATTTTCCCCTGACCCTGAGTGTCCGGCCCCATGAGACTGTGGTTTTCTCGGCCCGTGGTGGTCCGAGGTCGTTCCCGCTGCGCAGAATCATGCGCCAGGGCTTCCTGCAGACAATGCACTTTGATTTATTGCGCTATCTGTAATAGCACCCGAGATATCACCAGATATATATTGGATTTTCCCCTGACCCTGAGTGTCCGGCCCCATGAGACTGTGGTTTTCTCGGCCCGTGGTGGTCCGAGGTCGTTCCCGTTGCACAGATTCATGCGCCAGGGCCTCCTGCAGATAATTCACTTTGGTTTATTGCGCTATCTCTAAGAGCACTCGAGATATCACCAGATGTATATTGGATTTTCCCCTGACCTTGAGTGTCCGGCCCCATGAGACTGTGGTTTTCTCGGCCCCTGGTGGTCCGAGGTCGTTCCCGTTGAACAGATTCATGCGCCAGGGCTTCCTGCAGACAATGCACTTTGGTTTATTGCGCTATCTGTAATAGCACCCGAGATATCACCAGATATATATTGGATTTTTCACTGACCCTGAGTGTCCGGCCCCATGAGACGGTGGTTTTCTCGGCCCCTGGTGGTCCGAGGTCGTTCCCGCTGCACAGATTCGTGCGCCAGGGCCTCCTACAGACAATGCACTTTGATTTATTGCGCTATCTGTAATAGCACCCGAGATATCACCAGATATATGCTGCATTTTTACATGACCTTGGGTGACGGATTCCGAATATCACTAATTTTCTCGGCCCCTGGTGGTCCGAGGTCGTTCCCGCTGCACAGAATCATGCGCCAGGGCTTCCTGCAGACAATGCACTTTGGTTTATTGCGCTATCTCTAATATCACCCGAGATATCACCAGATATATATTGGATTTTCCCCAGACCCTGAGTGTCCGGCCCCAGGAGACGGTGGTTTTCTCGGCCCCTGGTGGTCCGACGTCGTTCCCGCCGCACAGAATCATGCGCCAGGGCCTCCCACAGACAATGCACTTTGATTTATTGCGCTATCTGTAATAGCACCCGAGATATCACCAGATATATATTGGATTTTCCCCTGACCCTGAGTGTCCGGCCCCATGAGACGGTGGTTGTCTCGGCCCCTGGTGGTCGGAGGTCGTTCCCGCTGCACAGATGCATGCACCAGGGCCTCTTGCAGACAATTCACTTTGGTTTATTGCGCTATCACTAATAGCGCCCGAGATATCACCAGATATATATTGGATTTTCCCCTGACCCTGAGTGTCCAGCCCCATGAGACGGTGGTTTACTCGGCCCCTGGTGGGCCGAGGTCGTTCCCGCTGCACAGATTCATGCGCCAGGGCCTACTGCAGATAATTCACTTTCGTTTATTGCGCTATCTCTAATAGCACCCCAGATATCACCAGATATATATTGGATTTTTCTCTTACCCTGAGTGTCCGGCCCCA
This sequence comes from Nomia melanderi, assembly GCF_051020985.1. NCBI lineage: Eukaryota > Metazoa > Arthropoda > Insecta > Hymenoptera > Halictidae > Nomia > Nomia melanderi. The sequence goes on along the minus strand of NW_027475138.1, from coordinate 207,374 downwards.
TGAGACGGTGGTTTTCTCGGCTCCTGGTGGTCCTAGGTCGTTCCCGCTGCACAGATGCATGCGCCAGGGCCTCCTGCAGATAATTCTCTTTGGCTTATTGCGCTATCTCTAATTGCACCCGAGATATCACCAGATATATATTGGATTTTCCCCTGACCCTGAGTGGCCGGCCCCATGAGACGGTGGTCTTCTCGGCCCCTGGTGGTCCGAGGTCGTTCCCGCTGCACAGATACATGCGCCAGGGCCTCCTACAGACAATGCACTTTGATTTATTGCGCTATCTGTAATAGCACCCGAGATATCACCAGATATATATTGGATTTTCCCCTGACCCTGAGTGTCCGGCCCCATGAGACTGTGGTTTTCTCGGCCCCTGGTGGTCCGAGGTCGTTCCCGTTGCACAGATTCATGCGCCAGGGCCTCCTGCAGATAATTCACTTTGGTTTATGGCGCTATCTCTAATAGCACCCGAGATATCACCAGATATATATTGGATTTTCCCCAGACCCTGAGTGTCCGGCCCCAGGAGACGGTGGTTTTCTCGGCCCCTGGTGGTCCGACGTCGTTCCCGCCGCACAGAATCATGCGCCAGGGCCTCCCACAGACAATGCACTTTGATTTATTGCGCTATCTGTAATAGCACCCGAGATATCACCAGATATATATTGGATTTCCCCCTGACCCTGAGTGTCCGGCCCCATGAGACGGTGGTTGTCTCGGCCCCTGGTGGTCGGAGGTCGTTCCCGCTGCACAGATGCATGCACCAGGGCCTCTTGCAGACAATTCACTTTGGTTTATTGCGCTATCACTAATAGCACCCGAGATATCACCAGATATATATTGGATTTTCCCCTGACCCTGAGTGTCCAGCCCCATGAGACGGTGGTTTACTCGGCCCCTGGTGGGCCGAGGTCGTTCCCGCTGCACAGATTCATGCGCCAGGGCCTACTGCAGATAATTCACTTTCGTTTATTGCGCTATCTCTAATAGCACCCCAGATATCACCAGATATATATTGGATTTTTCTCTTACCCTGAGTGTCCGGCCCCATGAGACGGTGGTTTACTCGGCCCCTGGTGGGCCGAGGTCGTTCCCGCTGCACAGATTCATGCGCCAGGGCCTACTGCAGATAATTCACTTTCGTTTATTGCGCTATCTCTAATAGCACCCCAGATATCACCAGATATATATTGGATTTTTCTCTTACCCTGAGTGTCCGGCCCCATGAGACGGTGGTTTTCTCGGCTCCTGGTGGTCCTAGGTCGTTCCCGCTGCACAGATGCATGCGCCAGGGCCTCCTGCAGATAATTCTCTTTGGCTTATTGCGCTATCTCTAATAGCACCCGAGATATCACCAGATATATATTGGATTTTCCCCTGACCCTGAGTGGCCGGCCCCATGAGACGGTGGTCTTCTCGGCCCCTGGTGGACCGAGGTCGTTCCCGCTGCACAGGTTCATGCGCCAGGGCCTCCTGCAGATAATTCACTTTGGTTTATTGCCCTCTCTCTAATAGCGCCCGAGATATCACCAGATATGTATTGGATTTTCCCCAGACCCTGAGTGTCCGGCCCCATGAGACTGGTTTTCTCGGCCCCTGGTGGTCCGAGGTCGTTCCCGCTGCACAGATTCATGCGCCAGGGCCTCCTACAGACAATGCACTTTGATTTATTGCGCTATCTGTAATAGCACCCGAGATATCACCAGATATATATTGGATTTTCCCCTGACCCTGAGTGTCCGGCCCCATGAGATGGTGTTTTTCTCGGCCCCTGGTGGTCCGAGGTCGTTCCCGCTGCACAGATTCATGCGCCAGGGCCTCTTGCAGATAATTCACTTTGGTTTATTGCGCTATCTGTAATAGCACCCGAGATATCACCAGATATATATTGGATTTTTGCCTGACCCTGAGTTCTCGGCCCCATGTGACTGTGGTTTTCTCGGCCCCTGGTGGTCCGAGGTCGTTCCCGCTGCACAGATTCATGCGTCAGGGCCTCCTGCAGACAATGCACTTTGATTTATCGCGCTATCTCTAATGGCACCTGATATATCACCAGATATATGATGGATTTTTCCCTGACCCTGAGTGTCCGGCCCCATGAGACGGTGGTTTTCTCGGACCCTGGTCGTCCCTGGTCGTTCCCGCTGCGCAGAATCATGCGCCACGGCTTCCTGCAGATAATTCACTTTGGTTTTTTGCGCTACCTCTAATAGCACCCGAGACATCACCAGATATATATTGGATTTTTCACTGACCCTGAGTGTCCGGCCCCATGAGACGGTGGTTTTCTCGGCCCCTGGTGGTCCGAGGTCGTTTCCGCTGCACAGATTCGTGCGCCAGGGCCTCCTACAGACAATGCACTTTGATTTATTCCGCTATCTGTAATAGCACCCGAGATATCACCAGATATATGCTGCATTTTTACATGACCTTGGGTGACGGATTCCGAATATCACTAATTTTCTCGGCCCCTGGTGGTCCGAGGTCGTTCCCGCTGCACAGATTCATGCGCCAGGGCCTCCTACAGACAATGCACTTTGATTTATTGCGCTATCTCTAATAGCACCCGAGATATCACCAGATATATATTGGATTTTCCCCTGACCCTGAGTGTCCGGCCCCATGAGACTGTGGTTTTTTCGGTCCCTGGTGGTCCGACGTCGTTCCCGCTGCACAGATTCAGGCGCCAGGGCCTCCTGCAGATAACTCACTTGGTTTATTGCGCTATCTCTAATAGCACCCGAGATATCACCAGATATATATTGGATACTTCCCTCACCCTGAGTGTCCAGCCCCATGAGACGGTGGTTTTCTCGGCCCCTGGTGGACCGAGGTCGTTCCCGCTGCACAGATTCATGCGCCAGGGCCTCCTGCAGGTAATTCACTTTCGTTTATTGCGCTATCTCTAATAGCACCCGAGATTTCACCAGATATATATTGGATTTTTCCCTTACCCTGAGTGTCCGGCCCCATGAGACGGTGGTTTTCTCGGCCCCTGGTGGTCCTAGGTCGTTCCCGCTGCACAGATGCATGCGCCAGGGCCTCCTGCAGATAATTCCCTTTGGCTTATTGCGCTATCTCTAATAGCACCCGAGATATCACCAGATATATATTGGATTTTCCCCTGACCCTGAGTGGCCGGCCCCATGAGACGGTGGTCTTCTCGGCCCCTGGTGGACCGAGGTCGTTCCCGCTGCACAGATTCATGCGCCAGGGCCTCCTGCAGATAATTCACTTTGGTTTATTGCCCTCTCTCTAATAGCGCCCGAGATATCACCAGATATATATTGGATTTTCCCCAGACCCTGAGTGTCCGGCCCCAGGAGACGGTGGTTTTCTCGGCCCCTGGTGGTCCGACGTCGTTCCCGCCGCACAGAATCATGCGCCAGGGCCTCCCACAGACAATGCACTTTGATTTATTGCGCTATCTGTAATAGCACCCGAGATATCACCAGATATATATTGGATTTCCCCCTGACCCTGAGTGTCCGGCCCCATGAGACGGTGGTTGTCTCGGCCCCTGGTGGTCGGAGGTCGTTCCCGCTGCACAGATGCATGCACCAGGGCCTCTTGCAGACAATTCACTTTGGTTTATTGCGCTATCACTAATAGCACCCGAGATATCACCAGATATATATTGGATTTTCCCCTGACCCTGAGTGTCCAGCCCCATGAGACGGTGGTTTACTCGGCCCCTGGTGGGCCGAGGTCGTTCCCGCTGCACAGATTCATGCGCCAGGGCCTACTGCAGATAATTCACTTTCGTTTATTGCGCTATCTCTAATAGCACCCCAGATATCACCAGATATATATTGGATTTTTCTCTTACCCTGAGTGTCCGGCCCCATGAGACGGTGGTTTTCTCGGCCCCTGGTGGTCCTAGGTCGTTCCCGCTGCACAGATGCATGCGCCAGGGCCTCCTGCAGATAATTCCCTTTGGCTTATTGCGCTATCTCTAATAGCACCCGAGATATCACCAGATATATATTGGATTTTCCCCTGACCCTGAGTGGCCGGCCCCATGAGACGGTGGTCTTCTCGGCCCCTGGTGGTCCGAGGTCGTTCCCGCTGCCCAGATTCATGCGCCACGGCCTCCTACTGACAATGCACTTTGATTTATTGCGCTATCTGTAATAGCACCCGAGATATCACCAGATATATATTGGATATTTCCCTCACCCTGAGTGTCCAGCCCCATGAGACGGTGGTTTGCTCGGCCCCTGGTGGACCGAGGTCGTTCCCGCTGCACAGATTCATGCGCCAGGGCCTCCTGCAGATAATTCACTGTGGTTTATTGCCCTCTCTCTAATAGCGCCCGAGATATCACCAGATATGTATTGGATTTTCCCCTGACCCTGAGTGTCCGGCCCCATGAGACTGGTTTTCTCGGCCCCTGGTGGTCCGAGGTCGTTCCCGCTGCACAGATTCATGCGCCAGGGCCTCCAAGAGACAATGCACTTTGATTTATTGCGCTATCTGTAATAGCACCCGAGATATCACCAGATATATATTGGATTTTCCCCTGACCCTGAGTGTCCGGCCCCATGAGACTGTGGTTTTCTCGGCCCCTGGTGGTCCGAGGTCGTTCCCGTTGCACAGATTCATGCGCCAGGGCCTCCTGCAGATAATTCACTTTGGTTTATTGCGCTATCTCTTATAGCACCCGAGATATCACCAGATATATATTGGATTTTCCCCTGACCCTGAGTGTCCGGCCCCATGAGACTGTGATTTTCTCGGCCCCTGGTTGTCCGAGGTCGTTCCCGCTGCACGGATTCATGCGCCAGGGCCTCCTACAGACAATGCACTTTGATTTATTGCGCTATCTGTAATAGCACCCGAGATATCACCAGATATATATTGGATTTTCCCCTGACCCTGAGTGTCCGGCCCCATGAGACTGTGATTTTCTCGGCCCCTGGTTGTCCGAGGTAGTTCCCGTTGCACAGATTCATGCGCCAGGGCCTCCTGCAGATAATTCACTTTGGTTTATTGCCCTCTCTCTAATAGCACCCGAGATATCACCAGATATATATTGGATTTTCCCCTGACCCTGAGTGTCCGGCCCCATGAGACTGTGGTTTTCTCGGCCCCTGGTGGTCCGAGGTCGTTCCCGTTGCACAGATTCATGCGCCAGGGCCTCCTGCAGATAATTCACTTTGGTTTATTGCGCTATCTCTTATAGCACCCGAGATATAACCAGATATATATTGGATTTTCCCCTGACCCTGAGTGTCCGGCCCCATGAGACTGTGATTTTCTCGGCCCCTGGTTGTCCGAGGTCGTTCCCGCTGCACGGATTCATGCGCCAGGGCCTCCTACAGACAATGCACTTTGATTTATTGCGCTATCTGTAATAGCACCCGAGATATCACCAGATATATATTGGATTTTTCACTGACCCTGAGTGTCCGGCCCCATGAGATGGTGTTTTTCTCGGCCCCTGGTGATCCGAGGTCGTTCCCGCTGCACAGATTCATGCACCAGGGCCTCTTGCAGATAATTCACTTTGGTTTATTGCGCTATCTCTTATAGCACCCGAGATATCACCAGATATATATTGGATTTTGCCCTGACCCTGAGTGTCCGGCCCCATGTGACTGTGGTTTTCTCGGCCCCTGGTGGTCCGAGGCCGTTCCCGCTGCACAGATTCATGCGTCAGGGCCTCCTGCAGACAATGCACTTTGATTTATCGCGCTATCTCTAATGGCACCTGATATATCACCAGATATATGATGGATTTTTCCCTGACCCTGAGTGTCCAGCCCCATGAGAAGGTGGTTTTCTCGGACCCTGGTCGTCCGTGGTCGTTCCCGCTGCGCAGAATCGTGCGCCACGGCTTCCTGCAGATAATTCACTTTGGTTTTTTGCGCTATCTCTAATAGCACCCGAGACATCACCAGATGTATATTCGATTTTTTCCCGACCCTGATTGTCCGGCCCCATGAGACTGTGGTTTTCTCGGCCCGTGGTGGTCCGAGGTCGTTCCCGCTGCGCAGAATCATGCGCCAGGGCTTCCTGCAGACAATGCACTTTGATTTATTGCGCTATCTGTAATAGCACCCGAGATATCACCAGATATATATTGGATTTTCCCCTGACCCTGAGTGTCCGGCCCCATGAGACTGTGGTTTTCTCGGCCCGTGGTGGTCCGAGGTCGTTCCCGTTGCACAGATTCATGCGCCAGGGCCTCCTGCAGATAATTCACTTTGGTTTATTGCGCTATCTCTAAGAGCACTCGAGATATCACCAGATGTATATTGGATTTTCCCCTGACCTTGAGTGTCCGGCCCCATGAGACTGTGGTTTTCTCGGCCCCTGGTGGTCCGAGGTCGTTCCCGTTGAACAGATTCATGCGCCAGGGCTTCCTGCAGACAATGCACTTTGGTTTATTGCGCTATCTGTAATAGCACCCGAGATATCACCAGATATATATTGGATTTTTCACTGACCCTGAGTGTCCGGCCCCATGAGACGGTGGTTTTCTCGGCCCCTGGTGGTCCGAGGTCGTTCCCGCTGCACAGATTCGTGCGCCAGGGCCTCCTACAGACAATGCACTTTGATTTATTGCGCTATCTGTAATAGCACCCGAGATATCACCAGATATATGCTGCATTTTTACATGACCTTGGGTGACGGATTCCGAATATCACTAATTTTCTCGGCCCCTGGTGGTCCGAGGTCGTTCCCGCTGCACAGAATCATGCGCCAGGGCTTCCTGCAGACAATGCACTTTGGTTTATTGCGCTATCTCTAATATCACCCGAGATATCACCAGATATATATTGGATTTTCCCCTGAACCTGAGTGTCCGGCCCCATGAGATGGTGATTTTCTCGGCCCCTGGTGGTCCGAGGTCGTTCCCGCTGCACAGATTCATGCACCAGGGCCTCTTACAGACAATTCACTTTGGTTTATTGCGCTATCACTAATAGCACCCGAGATATCACCAGATATATATTGGATTTTCCCCTGACCCTGAGTGTCCGGCCCCATGAGACTGTGGTTTTCTCGGCCCCTGGTGGTCCGAGGTCGGTCCCGCTGCACAGATACATGCGCCAGGGCCTCCTACAGACAATGCACTTTGATTTATTGCGCTATCTGTAATAGCACCCGAGATATCACCAGATATATATTGGATTTTCCCCTGACCCTGAGTGTCCGGCCCCATGAGACTGTGGTTTTCTCGGCCCCTGGTGGTCCGAGGTCGTTCCCGTTGCACAGATTCATGCGCCAGGGCCACCTGCAGATAACTCACTTTGGTTTATGGCGCTATCTCTAATAGCACCCGAGATATCACCAGATATATATTGGATTTTCCCCAGACCCTGAGTGTCCGGCCGCATGAGACTGTAGTTTTCTCGGCCCCTGGTGGTCCGAGGTCGTTCCCGCTGCACAGATTCATGCGCCAGGGCCTCCTACAGACAATGCACTTTGATTTATTGCGCTATCTGTAATAGCACCCGAGATATCACCAGATATATATTGGATATTTCCCTCACCCTGAGTGTCCAGCCCCATGAGACGGTGGTCTTCTCGGCCCCTGGTGGTCCGAGGTCGTTCCCGCTGCCCAGATTCATGCGCCACGGCCTCCTACTGACAATGCACTTTGATTTATTGCGCTATCTGTAATAGCACCCGAGATATCACCAGATATATATTGGATATTTCCCTCACCCTGAGTGTCCAGCCCCATGAGACGGTGGTTTTCTCGGCCCCTGGTGGACCGAGGTCGTTCCCGCTGCACAGATTCATGCGCCAGGGCCTCCTGCAGATAATTCACTTTGGTTTATTGCCCTCTCTCTAATAGCGCCCGAGATATCACCAGATATGTATTGGATTTTCCCCTGACCCTGAGTGTCCGGCCCCATGAGACTGGTTTTCTCGGCCCCTGGTGGTCCGAGGTCGTTCCCGGTGCACAGATTCATGCGCCAGGGCCTCCTAGAGACAATGCACTTTGATTTATTGCGCTATCTGTAATAGCACCCGAGATATCACCAGATATATATTGGATTTTCCCCTGACCCTGAGTGTCCGGCCCCATGAGACTGTGGTTTTCTCGGCCCCTGGTGGTCCGAGGTCGTTCCCGTTGCACAGATTCATGCGCCAGGGCCTCCTGCAGATAATTCACTTTGGTTTATTGCGCTATCTCTTATAGCACCCGAGATATCACCAGATATATATTGGATTTTCCCCTGACCCTGAGTGTCCGGCCCCATGAGACTGTGATTTTCTCGGCCCCTGGTTGTCCGAGGTCGTTCCCGCTGCACGGATTCATGCGCCAGGGCCTCCTACAGACAATGCACTTTGATTTATTGCGCTATCTGTAATAGCACCCGAGATATCACCAGATATATATTGGATTTTTCACTGACCCTGAGTGTCCGGCCCCATGAGATGGTGTTTTTCTCGGCCCCTGGTGGTCCGAGGTCGTTCCCGTTGCACAGATTCATGCGCCAGGGCCTCCTGCAGATAATTCACTTTGGTTTATTGCGCTATCTCTTATAGCACCCGAGATATCACCAGATATATATTGGATTTTCCCCTGACCCTGAGTGTCCGGCCCCATGAGACTGTGATTTTCTCGGCCCCTGGTTGTCCGAGGTCGTTCCCGCTGCACGGATTCATGCGCCAGGGCCTCCTACAGACAATGCACTTTGATTTATTGCGCTATCTGTAATAGCACCCGAGATATCACCAGATATATATTGGATTTTTCACTGACCCTGAGTGTCCGGCCCCATGAGATGGTGTTTTTCTCGGCCCCTGGTGATCCGAGGTCGTTCCCGCTGCACAGATTCATGCGCCAGGGCCTCTTGCAGATAATTCACTTTGGTTTATTGCGCTATCTGTAATAGCACGCGAGATACCACCAGATATATATTGGATTTTTGCCTGACCCTGAGTTCTCGGCCCCATGTGACTGTGGTTTTCTCGGCCCCTGGTGGTCCGAGGCAGTTACCGCTGCACAGATTCATGCGTCAGGGCCTCCAGTAGACAATGCACTTTGATTTATCGCGCTATCTCTAATGGCACCTGATATATCACCAGATATATGATGGATTTTTCCCTGACCCTGAGTGTCCAGCCCCATGAGACGGTGGTTTTCTCGGACCCTGGTCGTCCGTGGTCGTTCCCGCTGCGCAGAATCATGCGCCACGGCTTCCTGCAGATAATTCACTTTGGTTTTTTGCGCTATCTCTAATAGCACCCGAGACATCACCAGATGTATATTCGATTTTTTCCCGACCCTGATTGTCCGGCCCCATGAGACGGTGGTTTTATCGGCCGCTGGAGATCCGAGGTCGTTCCCGCTGCGCAGAATCATGCTCCAGGGCCTCCTGCAGATAATTCACTTTGGTTTATTGCGCTATCTCTAAGAGCACTCGAGATATCACCAGATGTATATTGGATTTTCCCCTGACCTTGAGTGTCCGGCCCCATGAGACTGTGGTTTTCTCGGCCCCTGGTGGTCCGAGGTCGTTCCTGCTGCACAGATTCATTCGCCAGGGCCTCCTACAGTCAATGCACTTTGATTTATTGCGGTATATCTAATAGCACCCTACATATCACCAGATATATATTGGGTTATTCCCTGACCCTTACAGTCCGGCCCCATGAGACGGTGATTTTCTCGGCCCCTGGTGGTCCGAGGTCGTTCCCGCTGCACAGAATCATGCGCCAGGGCTTCCTGCAGACAATGCACTTTGGTTTATTGCGCTATCTCTAATAGCACCCGAGATATCACCAGATATATACTGGATTTTCCCCTGAACCTGAGTGTCCGGCCCCATGAGATGGTGTTTTTCTCGGCCCCTGGTGGTCCGAGGTCGTTCCCGCTGCACAGATTCATGCGCCAGGGCCTCTTGCAGATAATTCACTTTGGTTTATTGAGCTATCTGTAATAGCACCCGAGATATCACCAGATATATATTGGATTTTTGCCTGACCCTGAGTTCTCGGCCCCATGTGACTGTGGTTTTCTCGGCCCCTGGTGGTCCGAGGTCGTTCCCGCTGCACAGATTCATGCGTCAGGGCCTCCTGCAGACAATGCACTTTGATTTATCGCACTATCTCTAATGACACCTGATATATCACCAGATAAATGATGGATTTTTCCCTGACCCTGAGTGTCCGGCCCCATGAGACGGTGGTTTTCTCGGACCCTGGTCGTCCGTGGTCGTTCCCGCTGCTTAGAATCATGCGCCACGGCTTCCGGCAGATAATTCACTTTGGTTTTTTGCGCTACCTCTAATAGCAGCCTAGATATCACCAGATATATATTGAATTTTACCCTGACACTTAGTATCCGGCCCCATGAGTCGGTGGTTTTCTCGGCCCCTGGTGGTCCGAGGTCGTTCCCGCCGGCCAGATTCATGCGCCAGGGTCTCCTACAGACAATACAATTTGATTTATTGCGCTATCTGTAATAGCACCCGAGATATCACCAGATATATATTGGATTTTTTCCTGACCCTGAGTGTCCGGCCCCATGTGACTGTGGTTTTCTCGGCCCCTGGTGGTCCGAGGTCGTTCCCGCTGCCCAGATTCATGCGCCAGGGCCTCCTACAGGCAATGCACTTTGATTTATTGCGCTATCTCTAATAGCAGCCTAGATATCACCAGATATATATTGAATTTTACCCTGACACTTAGTATCCGGCCCCATGAGTCGGTGGTTTTCTCGGTCCCTGGTGGACCGAGGTCGTTCCCGCTGCACTGATTCATGCGCAAGGGTCTAATACGGACAATGCACTTTGATTTATTGCGCTATCTATAATAGCACCCGAGATAGCGCCAGATCTATTTAGGATTTTCCCCTGACACTGAGTGTCCGGCCCCGTGAGACGGTGGTTTTCTCGGCCCCTGGTGGTCCGAGGTCGTTCCCGCTGCCCAGGTTCATTCGCCAGTGCCTCCTGCAGGCAATGCACTTTGATTTATTGCGCTATCTCTAATAGTACCCGAGATATCACCAGATGTATATTGTATTTTTCCCCGACCCTGAGTGTCCGGCCCGGTGAGACGGTGGTTTTGTCGGCCCCTGGTGATCCGAGGTCGTTCCCGCTGCCCAGATTCATGCGCCAGGGCCTCCTACAGACAATGCACTTTGATTTATTGCGCTATCTGTAATAGCACCCGAGATATCACCAGATTTATATTGGATTTTCCCCTGACCCTGACTGTCCGGCCCCATGAGACGGTGGTTTTCTCGGCCCGTGGTGGTCCGAGGTCGATCCCGCTGCACAGATTCATGCGCCAGGGCCTCCTACAGACAATGCACTTTGATTTGTTGCCCTATCTGTAATAGCACCCGAGATATCACCAGATATATATTGGATTTTTCCCTGACCCTGAGTGTCCGGCCCCATGAGACTGCGGTTTTCTCGGCCCCTGGTGGTCCGAGGTCGTTCCCGCTGCTCAGATTCATGCGCCAGGGCCTCCTACAGACAATGGACTTTGATTTATTGCGCTATCTGTAATAGCCCCCGAGATATCGCCAGATATATATTGGATTTTCCCCTGACCCTGAGTGTCCGGCCCCACGTGACTGTGATTTTCTCGGCCCCTGGTGGTCCGAGGTCGTTCCCGCTACCCAGATTCATGCGTCAGGGCCTCCTACAGACAATACTATTTGATTTATTGCGCTATCTGTAATAGCACCCGAGATATCACCAGATATATATTGGATTTTTTCCTGACCCTGAGTGTCCGGCCCCATGAGACGGTGCTTTTCTCGGCCCCTGGTGGTGCGAGGACGTTTCCGCTGCACAGATTCATGCACCAGGGCCTCCTGCAGATAATTCACATTGGTTTATTGCGCTATCTGTAATAGCACCAGAGATATCACCATATATATATTGGATTTTCCCCTGACCCTGAGTGTCCGGCCCCGTGAGACGCTGGTTTTCTCGGTCCCTGGTGGTCCGAGGTCGTTCCCGCTGGCCAGATTCATGCGCCAGGGCCTCCTGCAGATAATTCACATTGGTTTATTGCGCTATCTCTAATAGCACCCAAGATATCACCAGATATATATTGGATTTTCCCCTGACCCTGAGTGTCCGGCCCCATGGGGCGGTGGTTTTCTCGGCCCCTGGTGGTCCGAGGTCGTTCCCGCTGCACAGATTCATGCGCCAGGGCCTCCTACAGACAATGCACTTTGATTTATTGGGCTATCTGTAATAGCACCCGAGATATCACCAGATATATATTGGATTTTTCCCTGACCCTGAGTGTCCGGCACCATGAGACGGTGGTTTTCTCGGCCCCTGGTGGTCCGAGGTCGTTCCCGCTGCACAGATTCATGCGCCAGAGCCTCCTGCAGATAATTCACTCTGGTTTATTGCGCTATCTCTAATAGCACCCGTGATATCACCAGATATATATTGAATTTTCCCCAGACCCTGAGTGTCCGGCCCCATGAGACTGTGGTTTTCTCGGCCCCTGGTGGTCCGAGGTCGTTCCCGCTGCACAAATTCATGCGCCTGGGCCTCCTACAGAAAATGCTCGTTGATTTATAGGGCTATCTGTAATAGCACCCGAGATATCACCAGATATGTATAGGATTTTCCCCTGACCCTGAGTGTCCGGCCCCGTGAGACGGTGGTTTTCTCGGCCCCTGGTTGTCCGAGGTCGTTCCCGCTGCCCAGATTCATGCGCCAGGGCCTCCTACAGACAATGCACTTTGATTTATTGCGCTATCTCTAATAGCACCCGAGATAGCGCCAGATATATATTGGATTTTCCCCTGACCCTGAGTGTCCGGCCCCGTGAGACGGTGGTTTTCTCGGCCCCTGGTGGTCCGAGGTCGTTTCCGCTGCCCCGATTCATGCGCCAGGGCCTCCTACAGACAATGCACTTTGATTTATTGCGCTATCTGTAATAGCACCCGAGATATCACCAGATTTATATTGGATTTTCCCCTGACCCTGACTGTCCGGCCCCATGAGACGGTGGTTTTCTCGGCCCCTGGTGGTCCGAGGTCGATCCCGCTGCACAGATTCATGCGCCAGGGCCTCCTACAGACAATGCACTTTGATTTGTTGCGCTATCTGTAATAGCACCCGAGATATCACCAGATATATATTGGATTTTCCCCTGACCCTGAGTGTCAGGCCCCGTGAGACGGTGGTTTTCTCGGCCCCTGGTGGTCCGAGGTCGTTCCCGCTGCTCAGATTCATGCGCCAGAGCCTCCTGCAGATAATTCACTCTGGTTTATTGCGCTATCTCTAATAGCACCCGAGATATCACCAGATATATATTGAATTTTCCCCAGACCCTGAGTGTCCGGCCCCATGAGACTGTGGTTTTCTCGGCCCCTGGTGGTCCGAGGTCGTTCCCGCTGCACAAATTCATGCGCCAGGGCCTCCTACAGAAAATGCACGTTGATTTATAGGGCTATCTGTAATAGCACCCGAGATATCACCAGATATATATTGGATTTTTCCGTGACCCTGAGTGTCCGGCCCCATGAGAGGGTGGTTTTCTCGGCCCCTGGTGGTCCGAGGTCGTTCCCGCCGGCCAGATTCATGCGCCATGGAATCCCGCAGATAATTCACTTTGGTTTATTGCGCTATCTCTAATAGCACCCGAGATATCACCAGATATATATTGGATTTTCCCCTGACCCTGAGTGTCCGGCCCCATGAGACGGTGGTTTTCTCGGCCCCTGGTGGTCCGAGGTCTTTCGAGCTGCACAGATTCATGCGCCAGGGCGCCCTACAGACAATGCACTTTGATTTATTGTGCTATCTGTAATAGCACCCGAGATATCACCAGATATATATTGGATTTTTCCGTGACCCTTAGTGTCCGGCCCCATGAGACTGTGGTTTTCTCGGCCCCTGGTGGTCCGAGGTCGTTTCCGCTGGCCAGATTCATGCGCCAGAGCCTCCTACAGACAATGCACTTTGATTTATTGCGCTATCTGTAATAGCTCCCGAGATATCACCAGATTTATATTGGATTTTCCCCTGACTCTGAGTGTCCGGCCCCATGTGTCGATGGTTTTCTCGGTCCCTCGTGGTGGTCCGAGGTCGTTCCCGGTGCACAGATTCATGCGCCATGGCCTCCAGCAGATAATTCACTTTGGTTTATTGCGCTATCTCTAATAGCACCCGAGATATCACCAGATATATATTGGATTTTCCCCTGACCCTGAGTGTCCGGCCCCATGAGACTGTGGTTTTCTCGGCCCCTGGTGGTCCGATGTCGTTCCCGCTGGCCAGATTCATGCGCCAGGGCCTCCTACAGACAATGCACTTTTATTTATTGCGCTATCTTTAATAGCACCCGAGATATCACCAGATATATATTGGATTTTTCCGTGACCCTGAGTGTCCGGCCCCATGAGAGGGTGGTTTTCTCGGCCCCTGGTGGTCGGAGGTCGTTCCCGCTGCACAGATGCATGCGCCAGGGCCTCCTGCAGATAATTCACTTTGGTTTATTGCGCTATCTCTAATAGCACCCGAGATATCACCAGATATATATTGGATTTTCCCCTGTCCCTGAGTGTCCGGACCCATGAAACGGTGGTTTTCTCGGCCCCTGGTGGTCCGAGGTCGTTCCCGCTGCCCAGATTCATGCGCCAGGGCCTCCTACAGACAAAGCACTTTGGTTTATTGCGCTATCTGTAATAGCACCCGAGATATCACCAGATATATGCTGGATCTTTACATGACCTTGGGTGACGGATTCCGAATATCTGTAATTTTCTCGGCCACTGGTGGTCCGAGGTTGTTCCTGCGGCACAGATTCATTCACCAGTGCCTCCTACAGACAATGCACTTTGATTTATTGCGCTATCTGTAATAGCACCCGAGATATCACCAGATATATATTGGATTTTTCCGTGACCCTTAGTGTCCGGCCCCATGAGACTGTGGTTTTCTCGGCCCCTGGTGGTCCGAGGTCGTTCCCGCTGGCCAGATTCATGCGCCAGAGCCTCCTACAGACAATGCACTTTGATTTATTGCGCTATCTGTAATAGCTCCCGAGATATCACCAGATTTATATTGGATTTTCCCCTGACTCTGAGTGTCCGGCCCCATGTGTCGATGGTTTTCTCGGTCCCTCGTGGTGGTCCGAGGTCGTTCCCGGTGCACAGATTCATGCGCCATGGCCTCCAGCAGATAATTCACTTTGGTTTATTGCGCTATCTCTAATAGCACCCGAGATATCACCAGATATATATTGGATTTTCCCCTGACCCTGAGTGTCCGGCCCCATGAGACTGTGGTTTTCTCGGCCCCTGGTGGTCCGATGTCGTTCCCGCTGGCCAGATTCATGCGCCAGGGCCTCCTACAGACAATGCACTTTTATTTATTGCGCTATCTTTAATAGCACCCGAGATATCACCAGATATATATTGGATTTTTCCGTGACCCTGAGTGTCCGGCCCCATGAGAGGGTGGTTTTCTCGGCCCCTGGTGGTCGGAGGTCGTTCCCGCTGCACAGATGCATGCGCCAGGGCCTCCTGCAGATAATTCACTTTGGTTTATTGCGCTATCTCTAATAGCACCCGAGATATCACCAGATATATATTGGATTTTCCCCTGTCCCTGAGTGTCCGGACCCATGAAACGGTGGTTTTCTCGGCCCCTGGTGGTCCGAGGTCGTTCCCGCTGCCCAGATTCATGCGCCAGGGCCTCCTACAGACAAAGCACTTTGGTTTATTGCGCTATCTGTAATAGCACCCGAGATATCACCAGATATATGCTGGATCTTTACATGACCTTGGGTGACGGATTCCGAATATCTGTAATTTTCTCGGCCACTGGTGGTCCGAGGTTGTTCCTGCGGCACAGATTCATTCACCAGTGCCTCCTACAGACAATGCACTTTGATTTATTGCGCTATCTGTAATAGCACCCGAGATATCACCAGATATATATTGGATTTTTCCCTGACCCTGAGTGTCCGGCCCCATGAGACGTTGGTTTACTCGGCCCCTGGTGGTCGGAGGTCGTTCCCGCTGCACGGGTGCATGCGCCAGGGCCTCCTGCAGATATTACACTTTGGTTTATTGCGCTATCTCTAATAGCACCCGAGATATCACCAGATATATATTGTATTTTCCCCTAACCCTGAGTGTCCGGCCCCATGAGACGGTGGTTTTCTTGGCCCCTGGTGGTCCGAGGTCGTTCGAGCTGCACAGATTCATGCGCCAGGGCCTCCTACACACAATGCACTTTGATTTATTGCGCTATCTGTAATAGCACCCGAGATATCACCAGATATATATTGGATTTTTCCCTGACCCTGAGCGTCCGGACCCATGAGACGGTGGTTTTCTCGGCCCCTGGTGGTCCGAGGTCGTTCACGCTGCCCAAATTCATGCGCCAGGGCCTCCTGCAGATAATACAGTTTGGTTTATTGCGCTATCTCTAATAGCACCCGAGATATCACCAGATATATATTGGATTTTCCCCTAACCCTAAGTGTCCGGCCCCATGAGACGGTGGATTTCTTGGCCCCTGGTGGTCCGAGGTGGTTCCCGCTGGCCTGATTCATTCGCCTGGGCCTCCTACAGACAATGCACTTTGATTTATTGCGCTATCTGTAATAGCACCCGAGATATCGCCAGATATATATTGGCTTTTTCCCTGACCCTGAGTGTCCGGCCCCATGAGACTGTGGTTTTCTCGGCCCCTGGTGGTCCGAGGTCGTTCCCGCTGGCCAGATTCATGCGCCAGGGCCTCCTACAGACAATGCACTCTGATTTATTGCGCTATCTGTAATAGCACCCGAGATATCACCAGATATATATTGGATTTTCCCCTGATCCTGAGTGTCCGGCCCCATGAGACTGTGGTTTTCTCGGCCCCTGGTGGTCCGAGGTCGTTCCCGCTGGCCAGATTCATGCGCCAGGTCCTCCTACAGACAATGCACTTTGATTTATTGCGCTATCTGTAATAGCACCCGAGATATCACCAGATATATATTTGATTTTCCCCTGACCCTGAGTGTCCGGCCCCATGAGACGGTGGTTTTCTCGGCCCCTGGTGGTCGGAGGTCGTTCCCGCTGCACAGATGCATGCGCCAGGGCCTCCTGTAGATAATTCACTTTGGTTTATTGCGCTATCTCTAATAGCACCCGAGATATCACCAGATATATATTGGATTTTCCCCTGTCCCTGAGTGTCCGGACCCATGAAACGGTGGTTTTCTCGGCCCCTGGTGGTCCGAGGTCGTTTCCGCTGCCCAGATTCATGCGCCAGGGCCTCCTACAGACAAAGCACTTTGGTTTATTGCGCTATCTCTAATAGCACCCGAGATATCACCAGATATATGCTGGATCTTTACATGACCTTGGGTGACGGATTCCGAATATCTGTAATTTTCTCGGCCACTGGTGGTCCGAGGTTGTTCCCGCCAGCCAGATTCATGCGCCAGGGTCTCCTACAGACCATGCACTTTGATTTATTGCGCTATCTGTAATAGCACCCGAGATATCACCAGATATATATTGGATTTTTCCCTGACCCTGAGTGTCCGGCCCCATGAGACGTTGGTTTACTCGGCCCCTGGTGGTCGTAGGTCGTTCCCGCTGCACGGGTGCATGCGCCAGGGCCTCCTGCAGATATTACACTTTGGTTTATTGCGCTATCTCTTATAGCACCCGAGATATCACCAGATATATATTGGATTTTCCCCTAACCCTGAGTGTCCAGCCCCATGAGACGGTGGTTTTCTTGGCCCCTGGTGGTCCGAGGTCGTTCGAGCTGCACAGATTCATGCGCCAGGGCCTCCTACACACAATGCACTTTGATTTATTGCGCTATCTGTAATAGCACCCGAGATATCACCAGATATATATTGGATTTTTCCCTGACCCTGAGCGTCCGGACCCATGAGACGGTGGTTTTCTCGGCCCCTGGTGGTCCGAGGTCGTTCACGCTGCCCAAATTCATGCGCAAGGGCCTCCTGCAGATAATACAGTTTGGTTTATTGCGCTATCTCTAATAGCACCCGAGATATCACCAGATATATATTGGATTTTCCCCTGACCCTGAGTGTCCGGCCCCATGAGACTGTGGTTTTCTCGGCCCCTGGTGGTCCGAGGTCGTTCCCGCTGGCCAGATTCATGCGCCAGGGCATACTACAGACAATGCACTTTGATTTATTGCGCTATCTGTTATAGCACCCGAGATATCACCAGATATATATTGGATTTTTCCGTGACCCTTAGTGTCCGGCCCCATGAGACGGTGGTTTTCTCGGCCCGTGGTGGTCCGAGGTCGTTCCCGCTGCACAGATTCATGCGCCAGGGCCTCCTGCAGATAATTCACTTTGGTTTATTGCGCTATCTGTAATAGCACCCGAGATATCACCAGATATATATTGGATTTTTCCCTGACCCTGAGTGTCCGGCCCCATGAGACGGTGGTTTTCTCGGCCCCTGGTGGTCGGAGGTCGTTCCCGCTGCACAGATGCATGCGCCAGGGCCTCCTGCAGATAATTCACTTTGGTTTATTGCGCTATCTCTAATAGCACCCGAGATATCACCAGATATATATTGGATTTTCCCCTGTCCCTGAGTGTCCGGACCCATGAAACGGTGGTTTTCTCGGCCCCTGGTGGTCCGAGGTCGTTCCCGCTGCCCAGATTCATGCGCCAGGGCCTCCTACAGACAAAGCACTTTGGTTTATTGCGCTATCTGTAATAGCACCCGAGATATCACCAGATATATGCTGGATCTTTACATGACCTTGGGTGACGGATTCCGAATATCTGTAATTTTCTCGGCCACTGGTGGTCCGAGGTTGTTCCTGCGGCACAGATTCATTCACCAGTGCCTCCTACAGACAATGCACTTTGATTTATTGCGCTATCTGTAATAGCACCCGAGATATCACCAGATATATATTGGATTTTTCCCTGACCCTGAGTGTCCGGCCCCATGAGACGTTGGTTTACTCGGCCCCTGGTGGTCGGAGGTCGTTCCCGCTGCACGGGTGCATGCGCCAGGGCCTCCTGCAGATATTACACTTTGGTTTATTGCGCTATCTCTAATAGCACCCGAGATATCACCAGATATATATTGGATTTTCCCCTAACCCTGAGTGTCCGGCCCCATGAGACGGTGGTTTTCTTGGCCCCTGGTGGTCCGAGGTCGTTCGAGCTGCACAGATTCATGCGCCAGGGCCTCCTACACACAATGCACTTTGATTTATTGCGCTATCTGTAATAGCACCCGAGATATCACCAGATATATATTGGATTTTTCCCTGACCCTGAGTGTCCGGCCCCATGAGACTGTGGTTTTCTCGGCCCCTGGTGGTCTGAGGTCGTTCCCGCTGGCCAGATTCATGCGCCAGGGCCTCCTACAGACAATGCACTTTGATTTATTGCGCTATCTTTAATAGCACCCGAGATATCACCAGATATATATTGGATTTTCCCCTGACCCTGAGTGTCCGGCCCCATGAGACTGTGGTTTTCTCGGCCCCTGGTGGTCCGAGGTCGTTCCCGCTGGCCAGATTCATGCGCCAGGGCCTCCTACAGACAATGCACTTTGATTTATTGCGCTATCTTTAATAACACCCGAGATATCACCAGATATATATTGGATTTTTCCCTGACCCTTAGTGTCCGGCACCATGTGTCTGTGGTTTTCTCGGCCCCTGGTGATCCGAGGTCGTTCCCGCTGCACAGATTCATTCGCAAGGGCCTCCTGCAGACTATGCACTTTGATTTATTGCGCTATCTGTAATAGCACCCGAGATATCACCAGATTTATATTGGATTTTCCCCTGACTCTGAGTGTCCGGCCCCATGTGTCGA
This sequence comes from Nomia melanderi, assembly GCF_051020985.1. Lineage (NCBI taxonomy): Eukaryota > Metazoa > Arthropoda > Insecta > Hymenoptera > Halictidae > Nomia > Nomia melanderi. The sequence continues at coordinate 187,592 of NW_027475138.1, read as the reverse complement.
TGGTTTTCTCGGTCCCTCGTGGTGGTCCGAGGTCGTTCCCGGTGCACAGATTCATGCGCCATGGCCTCCAGCAGATAATTCACTTTGGTTTATTGCGCTATCTCTAATAGCACCCGAGATATCACCAGATATATATTGGATTTTCCTCTGTCCCTGAGTGTCCGGACCCATGAGACGGTGGTTTTCTTGGCCCCTGGTGGTCCGAGGTCGTTCGAGCTGCACAGATTCATGCGCCAGGGCCTCCTACACACAATGCACTTTGATTTATTGCGCTATCTGTAATAGCACCCGAGATATCACCAGATATATATTGTATTTTTCCCTGACCCTGAGTGTCCGGCCCCATGAGACTGTGGTTTTCTCGGCCCCTGGTGGTCCGAGGTCCTTCCCGCTGGCCAGATACATGCGCCAGGGCGTCCTACAGACAATGCACTTTGATTTATTGTGCTATCTGTAATAGCACCCGAGATATCACCAGATATATATTGGATTTTTCCCTGACCCTTAGTGTCCGGCACCATATGTCGGTGGTTTTCTCGGCCCCTGGTGATCCGAGGTCGTTCCCGCTGCACAGATTCATTCGTAAGGGCCTACTGCAGACTATGCACTTTGATTTATTGCGCTATCTGTAATAGCACCCGAGATATCACCAGATATATGCTGGATTTTTACATGACCTTGGGTGACGGATTCCGAATATCTGTAATTTTCTCGGCCACTGGTGGTCCGAGGCCGTTCCTGCGGCACAGATTCATTCGCCAGTGCCTCCTACAGACAATGCACTTTGATTTATTGCGCTATCTCTAATAGCACCCGAGATATCACCAGATATATGCTGGATTATCACATGACCTTGGGTGACGGATTCCGAATATCTGTAATTTTCTCGGCCCTTGGTGGTCCGAGGTCGTTCCTGCTGCACAGATTCATTCGCCAGTGCCTCCTACAGGCAATGCACTTTGATTTATTGCGCTATCTCTAATAGCAGCCGAGATATCACCAGATATATATTGGATTTTACCCTGACCCTTAGTATCCGGCCCCATGAGTCGGTGGTTTTCTCGGTCCCTGGTGGACCGAGGTCGTTCCCGCTGCACTGCTTCATGCGCAAGGGTCTAATACGAACAATGCACTTTGATTTATTGCGCTATCTCTAATAGCACCCGAGATATCACCAGATATATATTGGATTTTACCCTGACCTTGACAGTCCGGCCCCATGTGTCGGTGATTTTCTGGGTCCCTGGTGGTCCGAGGTCGTTCCCGCTGCACAGATGCATGCGCCAGGGCCTCTTGCAGACAATTCACTTTGGTTTATTGCGGTATCTCTAATAGCACCCGAGATATCAGCAGATATATATTGGATTTTTCCCTGACCCTGAGTGTCCGGCCCCATGTGTCGGTGGTTTTCTCGGCCCCTGGTGGGCCGAGGTCGCTCCCGCTGCACAGATTCATGCGCCAGGGCCCACTGCAGATAATTCACTCTGGTTTAGTGCGCTATCTGTAAGAGCACCCGAGATATCACCAGATATATATTGAATTTTTCAACCGACCGTGAGTGTCCGGCGCCATGAGACGGTGGTTTTCTCGGACTCTGGTGATCCGAGGTTGTTCCCGCTGCACAGATTCATGCACCAGGGCCTCCTACAGATAATTCACTTTGGTTTATTGCGGTATCTCTAAGAGCACCCGAGATATCACCAGATATATATTGGATTTTTCCCTGACCCTGAGTGTCCGGCCCCATGTGTCGGTGGTTTTCTCGGCCCCTGGTGGGCCGAGGTCGTTCCCGCTGCACAGATTCATGCGCCGGGGCCTCCTACAGACAATGCACTTTGATTTATTGCGCTATCTGTAATAGCACCCGAGATATCACCAGATATATATTGGATTTTCCCCTGACCCTGGGTGTCCGGCCCCATGAGACTGTGGATTTCTCGGCCCCTGGTGGTCCGAGGTCGTTCCCGCTGCTCAGATTCATGCGCCAGGGCCTCCTACAGACAATGCACTTTGAATTGTTGCGCTATCTGTAATAGCACCCGAGATATCACCAGATAGATATTGGATTTTTCCCTGACCCTGAGTGTCCGGCCCCATGAGACGGTGGTTGTCTCGGCCCCTGGTGGTCGGAGGACGTTCCCGCTGCACAGATGCATGCGCCAGGGCCTCCTACAGATAATTCACTTTGGTTTATTTCGCTATCTCTAATAGCACCCAAGATATCACCAGATATATATTGGATTTTTCCCTGTCCCTGAGTGTCCGGCCACATGAGACGGTGGTTTTCTCAGCCCCTGGTGGTCCGAGGTCGTTCCCGCTGCACAGATTCATGCCCCAGGGCCTCCTGCAGATAATTCACATCGGTTTATTGCGCTATCTCTAATAGCACCCGAGATATCACCAGATATATATTGGATTTTTCCCTGACCCTGAGTGTCCGGCCCCATGAGACGTTGGTTTACTCGGCCCCTGGTGGTCGGAGGTCGTTCCCGCTGCACAGGTGCATGCGCCAGGGCCTCCTGCAGATATTACACTTTGGTTTATTGCGCTATCTCTAATAGCACCCGAGATATCACCAGAAATATATTGGATTTTCCCCTAACCCTGAGTGTCCGGCCCCATGAGACGGTGGTTTTCTTGGCCCCTGGTGGTCCGAGGTCGTTCGAGCTGCACAGATTCATGCGCCAGAGCCTCCTACACACAATGCACTTTGATTTATTGCGCTATCTGTAATAGCACCCGAGATATCACCAGATATATATTGGATTTTTCCCTGACCCTGAGTGTCCGGCCCCATGAGACTGTGGTTTTCTCGGCCCCTGGTGGTCCGAGGTCATTCCCGGTGGCCAGATACATGCGCCAGGGCCTCCTACAGACAATGCACTTTGATTTATTGCGCTATCTGTAATAGCACCCGAGATATCACCAGATATATATTGGATTTTTCCCTGACCCTGAGTGTCCGGCCCCATGAGACTGTGGTTTTCTCGGCCCCTGGTGGTCCGAGGTCGTTCCCGCTGGCCAGATTCATGCGCCAGGGCCTCCTACAGACAATGCACTTTGATTTATTGCGCTATCTGTAATAGCACCCGAGATATCACCAGATATATATTGGATTTTCCCCTGACCCTGAGTGTCCGGCCCCATGAGACTGTGGTTTTGTCGGCCCCTGGTGGTCCGAGGTCGTTCCCGCTGCCCAGATTCATGCGCCAGGGCCTCCTACAGACAATGCACTATGGTTTATTACGCTATCTCTAATAGCACCCGAGATATCACCAGATATTTGATGGATTTTTACATGACCTTGGGTGACGGATTCCGAATATCTGTAATTTTCTCGGCCACTGGTGGTCCGAGGTCGTTCCTGCGGCACACAATCATTCGCAAGGGCCTCCTGCAGACAATGCACTTTGATTTATTGCGCTATCTGTAATAGCACCCGAGATATCAGCAGATATATATTTGATTTTTCCCTGACCCTTAGTTTCCGGCCCCATGAGACGGCGGTTTTCTCGGGCCCTCGTGGTCCGAGGTCGTTCCCGATGCACAGATTCATGCGCCAGGGCCTCCTACAGACAATGCACTTTGGTTTATTGCGCTATCTCTAATAGCACCCGAGACATCACCAGATATATATTGGATTTTTCCCCGACCCTGAGTGTCCGGCCCCATGAGACGGTGGTTTTCTCGGCCCCTGGTGGTCCGAGGACGTTCCCGCTGCACAGACGCATGCGCCACGGCCACCTACAGATAATTCACTTTGGTTTATTTCGCTATCTGTAATAGCACCCGAGATATCACCAGATATATGCTGGATTTTTACATGACCTTGGGTGACGGATTCCGAATATCTGTAATTTTTTCGGCCACTGGTGGTCCGAGGTTGTTCCTGCGGCACAGATTCATTCGCCAGTGCCTCCTACAGACAATGCACTTTGATTTATTGCGCTATCTGTAATAGCACCCGAGATATCACCAGATATATGCTGGATTTTTACATGACCTTGGGTGACGGATTCCGAATATCTGTAATTTTCTCGGCCACTGGTGGTCCGAGGTTGTTCCTGCGGCACAGATTCATTCGCTAGTGCCTCCTACAGACAATGCACTTTGATTTATTGCGCTATCTGTAATAGCACCCGAGATATCACCAGATATATACTGGATTTTCCCCTGACCCTGAGTGTCCGGCCCCATGAGACGTTGGTTTACTCGGCCCCTGGTGGTCGGAAGTCGTTCCCGCTGGCCACATTCATGCGCCAGGGCCTCCTACAGACAATGCACTTTGATTTATTGCGCTATCTGTAATAGCACCCGAGATATCACCAGATATATATTGGATTTTCCCCTGACCCTGAGTGTCCGGCCCCGTGAGTCGGTGGTTTTCTCGGCCCGTGGTGGTCCGAGGTCGTTTCCGCTGGCCAGATTCATGCGACAGGGCCTCCTACAGACAAGGCACTTTGATTTATTGCGCTATCCGTAATAGCACCCAAGATATCACCAGATATATATTAGATTTTCCCCTGACCCTGAGTGTCCGGCCCCTTGAGACTGTGGTTTTCTCGGCCCCTGGTGGTCCGAGGTCGTTCCCGCTGGCCAGATTCATGCGCCAGGGCCTCCTACAGACAATGCACTTTGATTTATTGCGCTATCTGTAATAGCACCCGAGATATCACCAGATATATATTGGATTTTCCCCTGACCCTGAGTGTCCGGCCCCATGAGACGGTGGTTTTGTCGGCCCCTGCTGGTCCGAGGTCGTTCCCGCTGCCCAGATTCATGCGCCAGGGCCTCCTACAGACAATGCACTATGGTTTATTACGCTATCTCTAATAGCACCCGAGATATCACCAGATATTTGATGGATTTTTACATGACCTTGGGTGACGGATTCCGAATATCTGTAATTTTCTCGGCCACTGGTGGTCCGAGGTCGTTCCTGCGGCACACATTCATTCGCAAGGGCCTCCTGCAGACAATGCACTTTGATTTATTGCGCTATCTGTAATAGCACCCGAGATATCAGCAGATATATATTTGATTTTTCCCTGACCCTTAGTTTCCGGCCCCATGAGACGGCGGTTTTCTCGGGCCCTCGTGGTCCGAGGTCGTTCCCGATGCACAGATTCATGCGCCAGGGCCTGCAACGGACAATGCACTTTGATTTATTGCGCTATCTGTAATAGCACCCGAGATGTCACCAGATATATATTGGATTTTTCCCTGACCCTGAGTGTCCGGCTCCATGAGACGGTGGTTTTCTCGGCCACTGGTGGTGCGAGGTCGTTCCTGCGGCACACATTCATTCGCAAGGGCCTCCTGCAGATAATTCACTTTGGTTTATTGCGCTATCTCTAATAGAACCCGAGATGTCACCAGATATATATTGGATTTTTCCCTGACCCAGAGTGTCCGGCTCCATGAGACGGTGGTTTTCTCGGCCACTGGTGGTCCGAGGTCGTTCCTGCGGCACAGATTCATTCGCCAGTGCCTCCTACAGACAATGCACTTTGATTTATTGCGCTATCTGTAATAGCACCCGAGATATCACCAGATATACATTGGATTATTCCCTGACCCTGAGTGTCCGGCCCCATGAGACGGTGGTTTTCTCGGCCCGTGCTGGTCCGAGGTCGTTCCCGCTGCACAGATTCATGCGGCATGGCCTCCTGCAGATAATTCACTTTGGTTTATTGCGCTATCGCTAATAGCACCCGTGATATCACCAGAAATATATTGGATTTTACCCTGACCCTGAGTGTCCGGACCAATGAGACGGTGGTTTTCTCGGCCCCTGGTGGTCCGAGGTCGTTCGAGCTGCACAGATTCATTCGCCTGGGCCTCCTACAGACAATGCTCTTTGATTTATGGCGCTATCTGTAATAGCACCCGAGATATCACCAGATATATATTGGATTTTTCCCTGACCCTGAGTGTCCGGCCCAATAAGACGGTGGTTTACTCGGCCCCTGGTGGTCGGAGGTCGTTCCCGCTGGCCAGATTCATTCGCCTGGGCCTTCTACAGACAATGCACTTTGATTTATTGCGCTATCTGTAATAGCACCCGAGATATCACCAGATATATATTGGATTTTTCCCTGACCCTGAGTGTCCGGGCCCATGAGTCGGTGGTTTACTCGGCCCCTGGTAGTCGGAGGTCGTTCCCGCTGCACTGTTGCATGCGCCAGGGCCTCCTACAGACAATGCACTTTGATTTATTGCGCTATCTGTAATAGCACCCGAGATATCACCAGATATATATTGGATTTTCCCCTGACCCTGAGTGTCCGGCCCCATGAGACTGTGGTTTTCTCGGCCCCTGGTGGTCCGAGGTCGTTCCCGCTGGCCAGATTCATGCGCCAGGGCCTCCTACAGACAATGCACTTTGATTTATTGCGCTATCTCTAATAGCACCCGAGATATCACCAGATATATATTGGATTTTTCCCTGACCCTGAGTGTCCGGCACCATGTGTCGGTGGTTTTCTCGGCCCCTGATGATCCGAGGTCGTTCCCGCTGCACAGATTCATTCGCAAGGGCTTCCAGCAGACTATGCACTTTGATTTATTGCGCTTTCTGTAATAGCACCCGAGATATCACCAGATATATATTTGATTTTCGCCTGACCCTGAGTGTCCGGCGCCATGAGAAGGTGGTTTTCTCGGCCCCTGGTGGTCCGAGGTTGTTCCCGCTGCCCAGATTCATGCGCCAGTGCCTCCTACAGACAATGCACTTTGATTTATTGCGCTATCTGTAATAGCACCCGAGATATCACCAGATATATGCTGGATTTTTACATGACCTTGGGTGACGGATTCCGAATATCTGTAATTTTCTCGGTCACTGGTGGCCCGAGGTCGTACCTGCGGAACAGATTCATTCGCCAGTGCCTCCTACAGACATTGCACTTTGATTTATTGCTCTATCTCTAATAGCACCCGAGATATCACCAGATATATATTGGATTATTCCCTGACCCTGAGTGTCCGGCCCCATGAGACGGTGGTTTTCTCGGCCCGTGGTGGTCCGAGGTCGTTTCCGCTGCACAGATTCATGCGCCATGGCCTCCTGCAGATAATTCACTTTGGTTTATTGCGCTATCTGTAATAGCACCCGTGATATCACCAGATATATATTGGGTTTTCCCCTGACCCTGAGTGTCCGGACCCATGAGACGGTGGTTTTCTCGGCCCCTGGTGGTCCGAGGTCGTTCCCGCTGCCCAGATTCATTCGCAAGGGCCTCCCGCAGATAATTCACTTTGGTTTATTGCGCTATCTCTAATAGCACCCGAGATATCACCAGATATATATTGGATTTTCCCCTGACCCTGAGTGTCCGGCCCCATGAGACGGTGGTTTTCTCGGCCCCTGGTGGTCCGAGGTCGTTCGAGCTGCACAGATTCATGCGCCAGGGCCTCCTACAGACAATACACTTTGATTTATTGCGCTATCAGTAATAGCACCCGAGATATCACCAGATATATGCTGGATTTTTACATGACCTTGGGTGACGGATTCCGAATATCTGTAATTTTCTCGGTCACTGGTGGTCCGAGGTCGTTCCTGCGGCACAGATTCATTCGCCAGTGCCTCCTACAGACAATGCACTTTGATTTGTTGCCCTATCTGTAATAGCACCCGAGATATCACCAGATATATATTGGATTTTTCCCTGACCCTGAGTGTCCGGCCCAATGAGACGGTGGTTTACTCGGCCCCTGGTGGTCGGAGGTCGTTCCCGCTGGCCAGATTCATTCGCCTGGGCCTTCTACAGACAATGCACTTTGATTTATTGCGCTATCTGTAATAGCACCCGTGATATCACCAGATATATATTGGATTTTCCCCTGACCCTGAGTGTCCGGACCCATGAGACGGTGGTTTTCTCGGCCCCTGGTGGTCCGAGGTCGTTCCCGCTGCCCAGATTCATGCGCCAGGGCCTCCTACAGACAGTGCACTTTGGTTTATTGCGCTATCTGTAATAGCATCCGAGATATCACCAGATATATATTGGATTTTCCCCTGACCCTGAGTGTCCGGACCCATGAGACGGTGGTTTTCTCGGCCCCTGGTGGTCCGAGGTCGTTCCCGCTGCACAGAATCATTCGCCTGGGCCTCCTGCATACAATTCACTTTGGTTTATTGCACTATCTCTAATAGCACCCGAGATATCACCAGATATATATTGGATTTTCCCCTGTCCCTGAGTGTCCGGACCCATGAAACGGTGGTTTTCTCGGCCCCTGGTGGTCCGAGGTCGTACCCGCTGCACAGATTCATGCGCCAGGGCCTCCTACAGACAAAGCACTTTGGTTTATTGCGTTATCTGTAATAGCACCCGAGATATCACCAGATATATGCTGGATTTTTACATGACCTTGGGTGACGGATTCCGAATATCTGTAATTTTTTCGGCCACTGGTGGTCCGAGGTTGTTCCTGCGGCACGGATTCATTCGCCAGTGCCTCCTACAGACAATGCACTTTGATTTATTGCGCTATCTGTAATAGCACCCGAGATATCACCAGATATATATTGGATTTTTCCCTGACCCTGGGTGTCCGGCCCCATGAGACTGTGGTTTTCTCGGCCCCTGGTGGTCCGAGGTCGTTCCCGCTGCTCAGATTCATGCGCCAGGGCCTCCTACAGACAATGCACTTTGAATTGTTGCGCTATCTGTAATAGCACCCGAGATATCACCAGATATATATTGGATTTTCCCCTGACCCTGAGTGTCCGGCCCCATGAGACGGTGGTTGTCTCGGCCCCTGGTGGTCCGAGGTCGTTCCCGCTGCCCAGATTCATGCGCCAGGGCCTCCTACAGACAGTGCACTTTGGTTTATTGCGCTATCTGTAATAGCATCCGAGATATCACCAGATATATATTGGATTTTCCCCTGACCCTGAGTGTCCGGACCCATGAGACGGTGGTTTTCTCGGCCCCTGGTGGTCCGAGGTCGTTCCCGCTGCACAGAATCATTCGCCTGGGCCTCCTGCATACAATTCACTTTGGTTTATTGCGCTATCTCTAATAGCACCCGAGATATCACCAGATATATATTGGATTTTCCCCTGTCCCTGAGTGTCCGGACCCATGAAACGGTGGTTTTCTCGGCCCCTGGTGGTCCGAGGTCGTTCCCGCTGCACAGATTCATGCGCCAGGGCCTCCTACAGACAAAGCACTTTGGTTTATTGCGCTATCTGTAATAGCACCCGAGATATCACCAGATATATGCTGGATTTTTACATGACCTTGGGTGACGGATTCCGAATATCTGTAATTTTTTCGGCCACTGGTGGTCCGAGGTTGTTCCTGCGGCACGGATTCATTCGCCAGTGCCTCCTACAGACAATGCACTTTGATTTATTGCGCTATCTGTAATAGCACCCGAGATATCACCAGATATATATTGGATTTTTCCCTGACCCTGTGTGTCCGGCCCCATGAGACGTTGGTTTTCTCGGCCCCTGGTGGTCCGAGGTCGTTCCCGCTGCCCAGATTCATGCGCCAGGGCCTCCTACAGACAAAGCACTTTGGTTTATTGCGCTATCTCTAATAGCACCCGAGATATCACCAGATATATGCTGGATTTTTACATGACCTTGGGTGACGGATTCCGAATATCTGTAATTTTCTCGGCCACTGGTGGTCCGAGGTTGTTCCTGCGGCACGGATTCATTCGCCAGTGCCTCCTACAGACAATGCACTTTGATTTATTGCGCTATCTGTAATAGCACCCGAGATATCACCAGATATATATTGGATTTTCCCCTGACCCTGGGTGTCCGGCCCCATGAGACTGTGGTTTTCTCGGCCCCTGGTGGTCCGAGGTCGTTCCCGCTGCTCAGATTCATGCGCCAGGGCCTCCTACAGACAATGCACTTTGAATTGTTGCGCTATCTGTAATAGCACCCGAGATATCACCAGATATATATTGGATTTTTCCCTGACCCTGAGTGTCCGGCCCCATGAGACGGTGGTTGTCTCGGCCCCTGGTGGTCGGAGGACGTTCCCGCTGCACAGATGCATGCGCCAGGGCCTCCTACAGATAATTCACTTTGGTTTATTTCGCTATCTCTAATAGCACCCAAGATATCACCAGATATATATTGGATTTTTCCCTGTCCCTGAGTGTCCGGCCACATGAGACGGTGGTTTTCTCAGCCCCTGGTAGTCCGAGGTCGTTCCCGCTGCACAGATTCATGCCCCAGGGCCTCCTGCAGATAATTCACATCGGTTTATTGCGCTATCTCTAATAGCACCCGAGATATCACCAGATATATATTGGATTTTCCCCTGACCCTGGGTGTCCGGCCCCATGAGACTATGGTTTTCTCGGCCCCTGGTGGTCCGAGGTCGTTCCCGCTGCTCAGATTCATGCGCCAGGGCCTCCTACAGACAATGGACTTTGATTTATTGCGCTATCTGTAATAGCCCCCGAGATATCACCCGATATATATTGGATTTTCCCCTGACCCTGAGTGTCCGGCCCCATGTGACTGTGGTTTTCTCGGCCCCTGGTGGTCCGAGGTCGTTCCCGCTACCCAGATTCATGCGTCAGGGCCTCCTACAGACAATACAATTTGATTTATTGCGCTATCTGTAATAGCACCCGAGATATCACCAGATATATATTGGATTTTTTACTGACCCTGAGTGTCCGGCCCCATGAGACGGTGGTTTTCTCGGCCCCTGGTGGTGCGAGGACGTTTCCGCTGCACAGATTCATGCACCAGGGCCTCCTGCAGATAATTCACTTTGGTTTATTGCGCTATCTCTAATAGCACCCGAGATATCACCAGATATATATTGGATTTTCCCCTGACCCTGAGTGTCCGGCCCCATGAGACTGCGGTTTTCTCGGCCCATGGTGGTCCGAGGTCGTTCCCGCTGCACAGATTCATGCCCCAGGGCCTCCTGCAGATAATTCACATCGGTTTATTGCGCTATCTCTAATAGCACCCGAGATATCACCAGATATATATTGAATTTTCCCCTGACCCTGAGTGTCCGGCCCCATGTGACTGTGGTTTTCTCGGCCCCTGGTGGTCCGAGGTCTTTCCCGCTGGCCAGATTCATGCGCCAGGGCCTCCTACAGACAATGCACTTTGATTTATTGCGCTATCTCTAATAGCACCCGAGATAGCGCCAGATATATATAGGATTTTCCCCTGACCCTGACTGTACGGCCCCATGAGACGGTGGTTTTCTCGGCCCCTGGTGGTCCGAGGTCGATCCCGCTGCACAGATTCATGCGCCAGGGCCTCCTACAGACAATGCACTTTGATTTGTTGCGCTATCTGTAATAGCACCCGAGATATAACCAGATATATATTGGATTTTTCCCTGACCCTTAGTGTCCGGCCCCATGAGACGGTGGTTTTCTCGGCCCCTGGTGGTCCGAGGTCGTTGCCGCTGTACAGAATCATGCGCCAGGTCCTCCTGCTGATAATTCACTTTGGTTTATTGCGCTATCTCTAATAGCACCCGAGATATCACCAGATATATATTGGATTTTCCCCTGACCCTGAGTGTCCGGCCCCATGAGACTGCGGTTTTCTCGGCCCATGGTGGTCCGAGGTCGTTCCCGCTGCCCAGATTCATGCGCCAGGGCCTCCTACAGACAATGCACTTTGATTTATTGCGCTATCTGTAATAGCACCCGAGATATCACCAGATATATATTGGATTTTTTCCTGACACTGAGTGTCCGGCCCCATGAGACGGTGGTTTTCTCGGTCCCTGGTGGTGCGAGGACGTTTCCGCTGGCCAGATTCATGCGCCAGGGCCTCCTGCAGATAATTCACATTGGTTTATTGCGCTATCTCTAATAGCACCCGAGATATCACCAGATATATATTGAATTTTCCCCTGACCCTGAGTGTCCGGCCCCATGTGACTGTGGTTTTCTCGGCCCCTGGTGGTCCGAGGTCGTTCCCGCTGGCCAGATTCATGCGCCAGGGCCTCCTACAGACAATGCACTTTGATTTATTGCGCTATCTCTAATAGCACTCGAGATAGCGCCAGGTCTATATAGGATTTTCCCCTGACCCTGAGTGTCCGGCCCCGTGAGACGGTGGTTCTCTCGGCCCCTGGTGGTCCGAGGTCGTTCCCGCTGCCCAGATTCATGCGCCAGGGCCTCCTACAGACAATGCACTTTGATTTATTGCGCTATCTTTAATAGCACCCGAGATATCACCAGATTTATATTGGATTTTCCCCTGACCCTGACTGTCCGGCCCCTTGAGACGGTGGTTTTCTCGGCCCCTGGTGGTCCGAGGTCGATCCCGCTGCACAGATTCATGCGCCAGGGCCTCCTACAGACAATGCACTTTGATTTGTTGCGCTATCTGTAATAGCACCCGAGATATCACCAGATATATATTGGATTTTTCCCTGACCCTGAGTGTCCGGCCCCATGAGACGGTGGTTGTCTCGGCCCCTGGTGGTCGGAGGACGTTCCCGCTGCACAGATGCATGCGCCAGGGCCTCCTACAGATAATTCACTTTGGTTTATTTCGCTATCTCTAATAGCACCCAAGATATCACCAGATATATATTGGATTTTCCCCTGACCCTGGGTGTCCGGCCCCATGAGACTGTGGTTTTCTCGGCCCCTGGTGGTCCGAGGTCGTTCCCGCTGCTCAGATTCATGCGCCAGGGCCTCCTACAGACAATGGACTTTGATTTATTGCGCTATCTGTAATAGCCCCCGAGATATCACCAGATATATATTGGATTTTCCCCTGACCCTGAGTGTCCGTCCCATGTGACTGTGGTTTTCTCGGCCCCTGGTGGTCCGAGGTCGTTCCCGCTACCCAGATTCATGCGTCAGGGCCTCCTACAGACAATATAATTTGATTTATTGCACTATCTGTAATAGCACCCGAGATATCACCAGATATATATTGGATTTTTTCCAGACCCTGAGTGTCCGGCCCCATGAGACGGTGGTTTTCTCGGCCCCTGGTGGTGCGAGGACGTTTCCGCTGCACAGATTCATGCACCAGGGCCTCCTGCAGATAATTCACATTGGTTTATTGCGCTATCTCTAATAGCACCCGAGATATCACCAGATATATATTGAATTTTCCCCTGACCCTGAGTGTCCGGCCCCATGTGACTGTGGTTTTCTCGGCCCCTGGTGGTCCGAGGTCTTTCCCGCTGGCCAGATTCATGCGCCAGGGCCTCCTACAGACAATGCACTTTGATTTATTGCGCTATCTCTAATAGCACCCGAGATAGCGCCAAATATATATAGGATTTTCCCCTGACCCTGACTGTCCGGCCCCATGAGACGGTGGTTTTCTCGGCCCCTGGTGGTCCGAGGACGTTCCCGCTGCACAGATTCATGCGCCAGGGCCTCCTACAGACAATGCACTTTGATTTGTTGCGCTATCTGTAATAGCACCCGAGATATCACCAGATATATATTGGATTTTTACATGAGCCTGAGTGTCCGGCCCCATGAGGCGTTGGTGTTCTCGGCCCCTGGTGGTCCGAGGTCGTTCCCGCTGCACAGATTCATGCCCCAGGGCCTCCTGCAGATAATTCACATTGGTTTATTGCGCTATCTCTAATAGCTCCCGAGATATCACCAGATATATATTGGATTTTCCCCTGACCCTGAGTGTCCGGACCCGTGAGACTGCGGTTTTCTCGGCCCATGGTGGTCCGAGGTCGTTCCCGCTGCTCAGATTCATGCGCCAGGGCCTCCTACAGACAATGGACTTTGATTTATTGCGCTATCTGTAATAGCACCCGAGATATCACCAGATATATATTGGATTATTCCATGACCCAGAGTGTCCGGCCCCATGAGACGGTGGTTTCCTCGGCCCCTGGTGGTGCGAGGTCATTCCCGCTGCGCAGATTCATGCGCCAGGGCCTCCTACAGACAATGGACTTTGATTTATTGCGCTACCTGTAATAGCACCCAAGATATCACCAGATATATATTGGATTTTTCCCTGTCCCTGAGTGTCCGGCCCCGTGAGACGGTGGTTTTCTCGGCCCCTGGTGGTCCGAGGTCGTTCCCGCTGCCCAGATTGATGCGCCAGGGCCTCCTACAGACAATGCACTTTGATTTATTGCGCTATCTGTAATAGCACCCGAGATATCACCAGATATATATTGGATTTTTTCCTGACCCTGAGTGTCCGGCCCCATGAGACGGTGGTTTTCTCGGTCCCTGGTGGTGCGAGGTCGTTTCCGCTGCACAGATTCATGCGACAGGGCCTCCTACAGATAATTCACATTGGTTTATTGCGCTATCTCTAATAGCACCCGAGATATCACCAGATATATATTGAATTTTCCCCTGACCCTGAGTGTCCGGCCCCATGTGACTGTGGTTTTCTCGGTCCCTGGTGGTCCGAGGTCGTTGCCGCTGTACAGATTCATGCGCCAGGGCCTCCTGCAGATAATTCACTTTGGTTTATTGCGCTATCTCTAATAGCACCCGAGATATCACGAGATATATATTGGATTTTCCCCTGACCCTGAGTGTCCGGCTCCATGAGACTGCGGTTTTCTCGGCCCATGGTGGTCCGAGGTCGTTCCCGCTGCACAGATTCATGCGCCAGGGCCTCCTACAGACAATGCACTTTGATTCATTGCGCTATTGGTAATAGCACCCGAGATATCACCAGATATATATTGGATTTTTACATGAGCCTGAGTGTCCGGCCCCATGAGGCGTTGGTGTTCTCGGCCCCTGGTGGTCCGAGGTCGTTCCCGCTGCACAGATTCATGCCCCAGGGCCTCCTGCAGATAATTCACATTGGTTTATTGCGCTATCTCTAATAGCTCCCGAGATATCACCAGATATATATTGGATTTTCCCCTGACCCTGAGTGTCCGGACCCGTGAGACTGCGGTTTTCTCGGCCCATGGTGGTCCGAGGTCGTTCCCGCTGCTCAGATTCATGCGCCAGGGCCTCCTACAGACAATGGACTTTGATTTATTGCGCTATCTGTAATAGCACCCGAGATATCACCAGATATATATTGGATTATTCCATGACCCAGAGTGTCCGGCCCCATGAGACGGTGGTTTCCTCGGCCCCTGGTGGTGCGAGGTCATTCCCGCTGCGCAGATTCATGCGCCAGGGCCTCCTACAGACAATGGACTTTGATTTATTGCGCTACCTGTAATAGCACCCAAGATATCACCAGATATATATTGGATTTTTCCCTGTCCCTGAGTGTCCGGCCCCGTGAGACGGTGGTTTTCTCGGCCCCTGGTGGTCCGAGGTCGTTCCCGCTGCCCAGATTGATGCGCCAGGGCCTCCTACAGACAATGCACTTTGATTTATTGCGCTATCTGTAATAGCACCCGAGATATCACCAGATATATATTGGATTTTTTCCTGACCCTGAGTGTCCGGCCCCATGAGACGGTGGTTTTCTCGGTCCCTGGTGGTGCGAGGTCGTTTCCGCTGCACAGATTCATGCGACAGGGCCTCCTACAGATAATTCACATTGGTTTATTGCGCTATCTCTAATAGCACCCGAGATATCACCAGATATATATTGAATTTTCCCCTGACCCTGAGTGTCCGGCCCCATGTGACTGTGGTTTTCTCGGCCCCTGGTGGTCCGAGGTCGTTGCCGCTGGCCAGATTCATGCGCCAGGGCCTCCTACAGACAATGCACTTTGATTTATTGCGCTATCTCTAATAGCACCCGAGATAGCGCCAGGTCTATATAGGATTTTCCCCTGACCCTGAGTGTCCGGCCCCGTGAGACGGTGGTTCTCTCGGCCCCTGGTGGTCCGAGGTCGTTCCCGCTGGCCAGATTCATGCGCCAGGGCCTCCTACAGACAGTGCACTTTGATTTATTGCGCTATCTTTAATAGCACCCGAGATATCACCAGATTTATATTGGATTTTCCCCTGACCCTGAGTGTCCGGCCCCATGAGACGGTGGTTGTCTCGGCCCCTGGTGGTCGGAGGACGTTCCCGCTGCACAGATTCATGCGCCAGGGCCTCCTACAGACAATATAATTTGATTTATTGCACTATCTGTAATAGCACCCGAGATATCACCAGATATATATTGGATTTTTTCCAGACCCTGAGTGTCCGGCCCCATGAGACGGTGGTTTTCTCGGCCCCTGGTGGTGCGAGGACGTTTCCGCTGCACAGATTCATGCACCAGGGCCTCCTGCAGATAATTCACATTGGTTTATTGCGCTATCTCTAATAGCACCCGAGATATCACCAGATATATATTGAATTTTCCCCTGACCCTGAGTGCCCGGCCCCATGTGACTGTGGTTTTCTCGGCCCCTGGTGGTCCGAGGTCTTTCCCGCTGGCCAGATTCATGCGCCAGGGCCTCCTACAGACAATGCACTTTGATTTATTGCTCTATCTGTAATAGCACCCAAGATATCACCAGATATATATTGGATTTTTCCCTGACCCTGAGTGTCCGGCCCCATGAGACTGTGGTTTCCTCGGCCTCTGGTGGTCCGAGGTCGTTCCCGCTGCACAGATTCATGCGCCAGGGCCTCCTACAGACAATGCACTTTGATTTATTGCGCTATCTGTAATAGCACCCGAGATATCACCAGATATATATTGGATTATTCCATGACCCAGAGTGTCCGGCCCCATGAGACGGTGGTTTCCTCGGCCCCTGGTGGTGCGAGGTCATTCCCGCTGCGCAGATTCATGCGCCAGGGCCTCCTACAGACAATGGACTTTGATTTATTGCGCTACCTGTAATAGCACCCAAGATATCACCAGATATATATTGGATTTTTCCCTGTCCCTGAGTGTCCGGCCCCGTGAGACGGTGGTTTTCTCGGCCCCTGGTGGTCCGAGGTCGTTCCCGCTGCCCAGATTGATGCGCCAGGGCCTCCTACAGACAATGCACTTTGATTTATTGCGCTATCTGTAATAGCACCCGAGATATCACCAGATATATATTGGATTTTTTCCTGACCCTGAGTGTCCGGCCCCATGAGACGGTGGTTTTCTCGGTCCCTGGTGGTGCGAGGTCGTTTCCGCTGCACAGATTCATGCGACAGGGCCTCCTACAGATAATTCACATTGGTTTATTGCGCTATCTCTAATAGCACCCGAGATATCACCAGATATATATTGAATTTTCCCCTGACCCTGAGTGTCCGGCCCCATGTGACTGTGGTTTTCTCGGCCCCTGGTGGTCCGAGGTCGTTCCCGCTGGCCAGATTCATGCGCCAGGGCCTCCTACAGACAATGCACTTTGATTTATTGCGCTATCTCTAATAGCACCCGAGATAGCGCCAGGTCTATATAGGATTTTCCCCTGACCCTGAGTGTCCGGCCCCGTGAGACGGTGGTTCTCTCGGCCCCTGGTGGTCCGAGGTCGTTCCCGCTGGCCAGATTCATGCGCCAGGGCCTCCTACAGACAGTGCACTTTGATTTATTGCGCTATCTTTAATAGCACCCGAGATATCACCAGATTTATATTGGATTTTCCCCTGACCCTGAGTGTCCGGCCCCATGAGACGGTGGTTGTCTCGGCCCCTGGTGGTCGGAGGACGTTCCCGCTGCACTGATTCATGCGCCAGGGCCTCCTACAGACAATATAATTTGATTTATTGCACTATCTGTAATAGCACCCGAGATATCACCAGATATATATTGGATTTTTTCCAGACCCTGAGTGTCCGGCCCCATGAGACGGTGGTTTTCTCGGCCCCTGGTGGTGCGAGGACGTTTCCGCTGCACAGATTCATGCACCAGGGCCTCCTGCAGATAATTCACATTGGTTTATTGCGCTATCTCTAATAGCACCCGAGATATCACCAGATATATATTGAATTTTCCCCTGACCCTGAGTGCCCGGCCCCATGTGACTGTGGTTTTCTCGGCCCCTGGTGGTCCGAGGTCTTTCCCGCTGGCCAGATTCATGCGCCAGGGCCTCCTACAGACAATGCACTTTGATTTATTGCTCTATCTGTAATAGCACCCAAGATATCACCAGATATATGTTGGATTTTTCCCTGACCCTGAGTGTCCGGCCCCATGAGACTGTGGTTTCGTCGGCCTCTGGTGGTCCGAGGTCGTTCCCGCTGCACAGATTCATGCGCCAGGGCCTCCTACAGACAATGCACTTTGATTCATTGCGCTATTGGTAATAGCACCCGAGATATCACCAGATATATATTGGATTTTTACATGAGCCTGAGTGTCCGGCCCCATGAGGCGTTGGTGTTCTCGGCCCCTGGTGGTCCGAGGTCGTTCCCGCTGCACAGATTCATGCCCCAGGGCCTCCTGCAGATAATTCACATTGGTTTATTGCGCTATCTCTAATAGCTCCCGAGATATCACCAGATATATATTGGATTTTCCCCTGACCCTGAGTGTCCGGACCCGTGAGACTGCGGTTTTCTCGGCCCATGGTGGTCCGAGGTCGTTCCCGCTGCTCAGATTCATGCGCCAGGGCCTCCTACAGACAATGGACTTTGATTTATTGCGCTATCTGTAATAGCACCCGAGATATCACCAGATATATATTGGATTATTCCATGACCCAGAGTGTCCGGCCCCATGAGACGGTGGTTTCCTCGGCCCCTGGTGGTGCGAGGTCATTCCCGCTGCGCAGATTCATGCGCCAGGGCCTCCTACAGACAATGGACTTTGATTTATTGCGCTACCTGTAATAGCACCCAAGATATCACCAGATATATATTGGATTTTTCCCTGTCCCTGAGTGTCCGGCCCCGTGAGACGGTGGTTTTCTCGGCCCCTGGTGGTCCGAGGTCGTTCCCGCTGCCCAGATTGATGCGCCAGGGCCTCCTACAGACAATGCACTTTGATTTATTGCGCTATCTGTAATAGCACCCGAGATATCACCAGATATATATTGGATTTTTTCCTGACCCTGAGTGTCCGGCCCCATGAGACGGTGGTTTTCTCGGTCCCTGGTGGTGCGAGCTCGTTCCCGCTGCACAGATTCATGCGCCAGGGCCTCCTACAGACAATGCACTTTGGTTTATTGCGCTATCTTTAATAGCACCCGAGATATCACCAGATTTATATTGGATTTTCCCCTGACCCTGACTGTCCGGCCCCATGAGTCGGTGGTTTTCTCGGCCCCTGGTGGTCCGAGGTCGATCCCGCTGCACAGATTCATGCGCCAGGGCCTCCTACAGACAATGCACTTTGATTTGTTGCGCTATCTGTAATAGCACCCGAGATATAACCAGATATATATTGGATTTTTCCCTGACCCTTAGTGTCCGGCCCCATGAGACGGTGGTTGTCTCGGCCCCTGGTGGTCGGAGGACGTTCCCGCTGCACAGACGCATGTGCCAGGGCCACCTACAGATAATTCACTTTGGTTTATTTCGCTATCTCTAATAGCACCCAAGATATCACCAGATATATATTGGATTTTTCCCTGTCCCTGAGTGTCCGGCCCCATGAGACGGTGGTTTTCTCGGTCCCTGGTGGTCCGAGGTCGTTGCCGCTGTACAGATTCATGCGCCAGGGCCTCCTGCAGATAATTCACTTTGGTTTATTGCGCTATCTCTAATAGCACCCGAGATATCACGAGATATATATTGGATTTTCCCCTGACCCTGAGTGTCCGGCCCCATGAGACTGCGGTTTTCTCGGCCCATGGTGGTCCGAGGTCGTTCCCGCTGCACAGATTCATGCGCCAGGGCCTCCTACAGACAATGCACTTTGATTCATTGCGCTATTGGTAATAGCACCCGAGATATCACCAGATATATATTGGATTTTTACATGAGCCTGAGTGTCCGGCCCCATGAGGCGTTGGTGTTCTCGGCCCCTGGTGGTCCGAGGTCGTTCCCGCTGCACAGATTCATGCCCCAGGGCCTCCTGCAGATAATTCACATTGGTTTATTGCGCTATCTCTAATAGCTCCCGAGATATCACCAGATATATATTGGATTTTCCCCTGACCCTGAGTGTCCGGACCCGTGAGACTGCGGTTTTCTCGGCCCATGGTGGTCCGAGGTCGTTCCCGCTGCTCAGATTCATGCGCCAGGGCCTCCTACAGACAATGGACTTTGATTTATTGCGCTATCTGTAATAGCACCCGAGATATCACCAGATATATATTGGATTATTCCATGACCCAGAGTGTCCGGCCCCATGAGACGGTGGTTTCCTCGGCCCCTGGTGGTGCGAGGTCATTCCCGCTGCGCAGATTCATGCGCCAGGGCCTCCTACAGACAATGGACTTTGATTTATTGCGCTACCTGTAATAGCACCCAAGATATCACCAGATATATATTGGATTTTTCCCTGTCCCTGAGTGTCCGGCCCCGTGAGACGGTGGTTTTCTCGGCCCCTGGTGGTCCGAGGTCGTTCCCGCTGCCCAGATTGATGCGCCAGGGCCTCCTACAGACAATGCACTTTGATTTATTGCGCTATCTGTAATAGCACCCGAGATATCACCAGATATATATTGGATTTTTTCCTGACCCTGAGTGTCCGGCCCCATGAGACGGTGGTTTTCTCGGTCCCTGGTGGTGCGAGGTCGTTTCCGCTGCACAGATTCATGCGACAGGGCCTCCTACAGATAATTCACATTGGTTTATTGCGCTATCTCTAATAGCACCCGAGATATCACCAGATATATATTGAATTTTCCCCTGACCCTGAGTGTCCGGCCCCATGTGACTGTGGTTTTCTCGGCCCCTGGTGGTCCGAGGTCGTTGCCGCTGGCCAGATTCATGCGCCAGGGCCTCCTACAGACAATGCACTTTGATTTATTGCGCTATCTCTAATAGCACCCGAGATAGCGCCAGGTCTATATAGGATTTTCCCCTGACCCTGAGTGTCCGGCCCCGTGAGACGGTGGTTCTCTCGGCCCCTGGTGGTCCGAGGTCGTTCCCGCTGGCCAGATTCATGCGCCAGGGCCTCCTACAGACAGTGCACTTTGATTTATTGCGCTATCTTTAATAGCACCCGAGATATCACCAGATTTATATTGGATTTTCCCCTGACCCTGAGTGTCCGGCCCCATGAGACGGTGGTTGTCTCGGCCCCTGGTGGTCGGAGGACGTTCCCGCTGCACAGATTCATGCGCCAGGGCCTCCTACAGACAATATAATTTGATTTATTGCACTATCTGTAATAGCACCCGAGATATCACCAGATATATATTGGATTTTTTCCAGACCCTGAGTGTCCGGCCCCATGAGACGGTGGTTTTCTCGGCCCCTGGTGGTGCGAGGACGTTTCCGCTGCACAGATTCATGCACCAGGGCCTCCTGCAGATAATTCACATTGGTTTATTGCGCTATCTCTAATAGCACCCGAGATATCACCAGATATATATTGAATTTTCCCCTGACCCTGAGTGCCCGGCCCCATGTGACTGTGGTTTTCTCGGCCCCTGGTGGTCCGAGGTCTTTCCCGCTGGCCAGATTCATGCGCCAGGGCCTCCTACAGACAATGCACTTTGATTTATTGCTCTATCTGTAATAGCACCCAAGATATCACCAGATATATATTGGATTTTTCCCTGACCCTGAGTGTCCGGCCCCATGAGACTGTGGTTTCCTCGGCCTCTGGTGGTCCGAGGTCGTTCCCGCTGCACAGATTCATGCGCCAGGGCCTCCTACAGACAATGCACTTTGATTTATTGCGCTATCTGTAATAGCACCCGAGATATCACCAGATATATATTGGATTATTCCATGACCCAGAGTGTCCGGCCCCATGAGACGGTGGTTTCCTCGGCCCCTGGTGGTGCGAGGTCATTCCCGCTGCGCAGATTCATGCGCCAGGGCCTCCTACAGACAATGGACTTTGATTTATTGCGCTACCTGTAATAGCACCCAAGATATCACCAGATATATATTGGATTTTTCCCTGTCCCTGAGTGTCCGGCCCCGTGAGACGGTGGTTTTCTCGGCCCCTGGTGGTCCGAGGTCGTTCCCGCTGCCCAGATTGATGCGCCAGGGCCTCCTACAGACAATGCACTTTGATTTATTGCGCTATCTGTAATAGCACCCGAGATATCACCAGATATATATTGGATTTTTTCCTGACCCTGAGTGTCCGGCCCCATGAGACGGTGGTTTTCTCGGTCCCTGGTGGTGCGAGGTCGTTTCCGCTGCACAGATTCATGCGACAGGGCCTCCTACAGATAATTCACATTGGTTTATTGCGCTATCTCTAATAGCACCCGAGATATCACCAGATATATATTGAATTTTCCCCTGACCCTGAGTGTCCGGCCCCATGTGACTGTGGTTTTCTCGGCCCCTGGTGGTCCGAGGTCGTTCCCGCTGGCCAGATTCATGCGCCAGGGCCTCCTACAGACAATGCACTTTGATTTATTGCGCTATCTCTAATAGCACCCGAGATAGCGCCAGGTCTATACAGGATTTTCCCCTGACCCTGAGTGTCCGGCCCCGTGAGACGGTGGTTCTCTCGGCCCCTGGTGGTCCGAGGTCGTTCCCGCTGGCCAGATTCATGCGCCAGGGCCTCCTACAGACAGTGCACTTTGATTTATTGCGCTATCTTTAATAGCACCCGAGATATCACCAGATTTATATTGGATTTTCCCCTGACCCTGAGTGTCCGGCCCCATGAGACGGTGGTTGTCTCGGCCCCTGGTGGTCGGAGGACGTTCCCGCTGCACTGATTCATGCGCCAGGGCCTCCTACAGACAATATAATTTGATTTATTGCACTATCTGTAATAGCACCCGAGATATCACCAGATATATATTGGATTTTTTCCAGACCCTGAGTGTCCGGCCCCATGAGACGGTGGTTTTCTCGGCCCCTGGTGGTGCGAGGACGTTTCCGCTGCACAGATTCATGCACCAGGGCCTCCTGCAGATAATTCACATTGGTTTATTGCGCTATCTCTAATAGCACCCGAGATATCACCAGATATATATTGAATTTTCCCCTGACCCTGAGTGCCCGGCCCCATGTGACTGTGGTTTTCTCGGCCCCTGGTGGTCCGAGGTCTTTCCCGCTGGCCAGATTCATGCGCCAGGGCCTCCTACAGACAATGCACTTTGATTTATTGCTCTATCTGTAATAGCACCCAAGATATCACCAGATATATATTGGATTTTTCCCTGACCCTGAGTGTCCGGCCCCATGAGACTGTGGTTTCGTCGGCCTCTGGTGGTCCGAGGTCGTTCCCGCTGCACAGATTCATGCGCCAGGGCCTCCTACAGACAATGCACTTTGATTTATTGCGCTATCTGTAATAGCACCCGAGATATCACCAGATATATATTGGATTATTCCATGACCCAGAGTGTCCGGCCCCATGAGACGGTGGTTTCCTCGGCCCCTGGTGGTGCGAGGTCATTCCCGCTGCGCAGATTCATGCGCCAGGGCCTCCTACAGACAATGGACTTTGATTTATTGCGCTACCTGTAATAGCACCCAAGATATCACCAGATATATATTGGATTTTTCCCTGTCCCTGAGTGTCCGGCCCCGTGAGACGGTGGTTTTCTCGGCCCCTGGTGGTCCGAGGTCGTTCCCGCTGCCCAGATTGATGCGCCAGGGCCTCCTACAGACAATGCACTTTGATTTATTGCGCTATCTCTAATAGCACCCGAGATAGCGCCAGGTCTATACAGGATTTTCCCCTGACCCTGAGTGTCCGGCCCCGTGAGACGGTGGTTCTCTCGGCCCCTGGTGGTCCGAGGTCGTTCCCGCTGGCCAGATTCATGCGCCAGGGCCTCCTACAGACAGTGCACTTTGATTTATTGCGCTATCTTTAATAGCACCCGAGATATCACCAGATTTATATTGGATTTTCCCCTGACCCTGAGTGTCCGGCCCCATGAGACGGTGGTTGTCTCGGCCCCTGGTGGTCGGAGGACGTTCCCGCTGCACTGATTCATGCGCCAGGGCCTCCTACAGACAATATAATTTGATTTATTGCACTATCTGTAATAGCACCCGAGATATCACCAGATATATATTGGATTTTTTCCAGACCCTGAGTGTCCGGCCCCATGAGACGGTGGTTTTCTCGGCCCCTGGTGGTGCGAGGACGTTTCCGCTGCACAGATTCATGCACCAGGGCCTCCTGCAGATAATTCACATTGGTTTATTGCGCTATCTCTAATAGCACCCGAGATATCACCAGATATATATTGAATTTTCCCCTGACCCTGAGTGCCCGGCCCCATGTGACTGTGGTTTTCTCGGCCCCTGGTGGTCCGAGGTCTTTCCCGCTGGCCAGATTCATGCGCCAGGGCCTCCTACAGACAATGCACTTTGATTTATTGCTCTATCTGTAATAGCACCCAAGATATCACCAGATATATATTGGATTTTTCCCTGACCCTGAGTGTCCGGCCCCATGAGACTGTGGTTTCGTCGGCCTCTGGTGGTCCGAGGTCGTTCCCGCTGCACAGATTCATGCGCCAGGGCCTCCTACAGACAATGCACTTTGATTTATTGCGCTATCTGTAATAGCACCCGAGATATCACCAGATATATATTGGATTATTCCATGACCCAGAGTGTCCGGCCCCATGAGACGGTGGTTTCCTCGGCCCCTGGTGGTGCGAGGTCATTCCCGCTGCGCAGATTCATGCGCCAGGGCCTCCTACAGACAATGGACTTTGATTTATTGCGCTACCTGTAATAGCACCCAAGATATCACCAGATATATATTGGATTTTTCCCTGTCCCTGAGTGTCCGGCCCCGTGAGACGGTGGTTTTCTCGGCCCCTGGTGGTCCGAGGTCGTTCCCGCTGCCCAGATTGATGCGCCAGGGCCTCCTACAGACAATGCACTTTGATTTATTGCGCTATCTGTAATAGCACCCGAGATATCACCAGATATATATTGGATTTTTTCCGGACCCTGAGTGTCCGGCCCCATGAGACGGTGGTTTTCTCGGCCCCTGGTGGTGCGAGGACGTTTCCGCTGCACAGATTCATGCACCAGGGCCTCCTGCAGATAATTCACATTGGTTTATTGCGCTATCTCTAATAGCACCCGAGATATCACCAGATATATATTGGATTTTTCCCTGTCCCTGAGTGTCCGGCCCCATGAGACGGTGGTTTTCTCGGTCCCTGGTGGTCCGAGGTCGTTGCCGCTGTACAGATTCATGCGCCAGGGCCTCCTGCAGATAATTCACTTTGGTTTATTGCGCTATCTCTAATAGCACCCGAGATATCACGAGATATATATTGGATTTTCCCCTGACCCTGAGTGTCCGGCCCCATGAGACTGCGGTTTTCTCGGCCCATGGTGGTCCGAGGTCGTTCCCGCTGCACAGATTCATGCGCCAGGGCCTCCTACAGACAATGCACTTTGATTCATTGCGCTATTGGTAATAGCACCCGAGATATCACCAGATATATATTGGATTTTTACATGAGCCTGAGTGTCCGGCCCCATGAGGCGTTGGTGTTCTCGGCCCCTGGTGGTCCGAGGTCGTTCCCGCTGCACAGATTCATGCCCCAGGGCCTCCTGCAGATAATTCACATTGGTTTATTGCGCTATCTCTAATAGCTCCCGAGATATCACCAGATATATATTGGATTTTCCCCTGACCCTGAGTGTCCGGACCCGTGAGACTGCGGTTTTCTCGGCCCATGGTGGTCCGAGGTCGTTCCCGCTGTTCAGATTCATGCGCCAGGGCCTCCTACAGACAATGGACTTTGATTTATTGCGCTATCTGTAATAGCACCCGAGATATCACCAGATATATATTGGATTATTCCATGACCCAGAGTGTCCGGCCCCATGAGACGGTGGTTTCCTCGGCCCCTGGTGGTGCGAGGTCATTCCCGCTGCGCAGATTCATGCGCCAGGGCCTCCTACAGACAATGGACTTTGATTTATTGCGCTACCTGTAATAGCACCCAAGATATCACCAGATATATATTGGATTTTTCCCTGTCCCTGAGTGTCCGGCCCCGTGAGACGGTGGTTTTCTCGGCCCCTGGTGGTCCGAGGTCGTTCCCGCTGCCCAGATTGATGCGCCAGGGCCTCCTACAGACAATGCACTTTGATTTATTGCGCTATCTGTAATAGCACCCGAGATATCACCAGATATATATTGGATTTTTTCCTGACCCTGAGTGTCCGGCCCCATGAGACGGTGGTTTTCTCGGTCCCTGGTGGTGCGAGCTCGTTCCCGCTGCACAGATTCATGCGCCAGGGCCTCCTACAGACAATGCACTTTGGTTTATTGCGCTATCTTTAATAGCACCCGAGATATCACCAGATTTATATTGGATTTTCCCCTGACCCTGACTGTCCGGCCCCATGAGTCGGTGGTTTTCTCGGCCCCTGGTGGTCCGAGGTCGATCCCGCTGCACAGATTCATGCGCCAGGGCCTCCTACAGACAATGCACTTTGATTTGTTGCGCTATCTGTAATAGCACCCGAGATATCACCAGATATATATTGGATTTTCCCCTGACCCTGGGTGTCCGGCCCCATGAGACTGTGGTTTTCTCGGCCCCTGGTGGTCCGAGGTCGTTCCCGCTGCTCAGATTCATGCGCCAGGGCCTCCTACAGACAATGCACTTTGATTCATTGCGCTATCTGTAATAGCACCCGAGATATCACCAGATATATATTGGATTTTTCCCTGACCCTGAGTGTCCGGCCCCATGAGACGTTGGTTTACTCGGCCCCTGGTGGTCGGAGGTCGTTCCCGCTGCACGGGTGCATGCGCCAGGGCCTCCTGCAGATAATACACTTTGGTTTATTGCGCTATCTCCAATAGCACCCGAGATATCACCAGACATATATTGGATTTTCCCCTAACCCTGAGTGTCCGGCCCCATGAGACGGTGGTTTTCTTGGCCCCTGGTGGTCCGAGGTCGTTCGAGCTGCACAGATTCATGCGCCAGGGCCTCCTACACACAATGCACTTTGATTTATTGCGCTATCTGTAATAGCACCCGAGATATCACCACATATATATTGGATTTTTCCCTGACCCTGAGTGTCCGGCCCCATGAGACTGTGGTTTTCTCGGCCCCTGGTGGTCCGAGGTCGTTCCCGCTGGCCAGATACATGCGCCAGGGCCTCCTACAGACAATGCACTTTGATTTATTGCGCTATCTGTAATAGCACCCGAGATATCACCAGATATATATTGGATTTTCCCCTGACCCTGAGTGTCCGGCCCCATGAGACTGTGGTTTTCTCGGCCCCTGGTGGTCCGAGGTCGTTCCCGCTGGCCAGATTCATGCGCCAGGGCCTCCTACAGACAATGCACTTTGATTTATTGCGCTATCTGTTATAGCATCCGAGATATCACCAGATATATATTGGATTTTCCCCTGACCCTGAGTGTCCGGCCCCATGAGACGGTGGTTTTCTCGGCCCCTGGTGGTCTGAGGTCGATCCCGCTGCACAGATTCATGCGCTATGGACTCCTGCAGACAATGCACTTTGATTTATTGCGCTATCACTAATAGCACCCGAGATATCACCAGATATATATTGGATTTGTCCCTGACCCTGAGTGTCCGACCCCATGAGACGGTAGTTTTCTCGGCCCCTGGTGGTCCGAGGTCGATCCCGCTGCACAGATCCATGCGCCAGGGCCTCCTACAGACAATGCACTTTGATTTATTGCGCTATCTGTAATAGCACCCGAGATATCACCAGATATATGCTGGATTTTTACATGACCTTGGGTGACGGATTCCGAATATCTGTAATTTTCTCGGCCACTGGTGGTCCGAGGTCGTTCCTGCGGCACAGATTCATTCGCCAGTGCCTCCTACAGACAATGCACTTTGATTTATTGCGCTATCTCTAATAGCACCCGAGATATCACCAGATATATATTGAATTTTCCCCTGACCCTGAGTGTCCGGCCCCATGAGACTGTGGTTTTCTCGGCCCCTGGTGGTCCGAGGTCGTTCCCGCTGCACAGATTCATGCGCCATGGCCTCCCGCAGATAAGTCACTTTGATTTATTGCGCTATCTGTAATAGCACCCGAGATATCACCAGATATATATTGGATTTTTCCCTGACCCTGAGTGTCCGGCCCCATGAGACGGTGGTTTACTCGGCCCCTGGTGGTCGGAGGTCGTTCCCGCTGCACTGTTGCATGCGCCAGGGCCTCCTACAGACAATGCACTTTGATTTATTGCGCTATCTGTAATAGCACCCGAGATATCACCAGAAATATATTGGATTTTACCCTGACCCTGAGTGTCCGGACCCATGAGACGGTGGTTTTCTCGGCCCCTGGTGGTCCGAGGTCGTTCGAGCTGCACAGATTCATTCGCCTGGGCCTCCTACAGACAATGCTCTTTGATTTATGGCGCTATCTGTAATAGCACCCGAGATATCACCAGATATATATTGGATTTTTCCCTGACCCTGAGTGTCCGGCCCAATGAGACGGTGGTTTACTCGGCCCCTGGTGGTCGGAGGTCGTTCCCGCTGGCCAGATTCATTCGCCTGGGCCTTCTACAGACAATGCACTTTGATTTATTGCGCTATCTGTAATAGCACCCGTGATATCACCAGATATATATTGGATTTTCCCCTGACCCTGAGTGTCCGGACCCATGAGACGGTGGTTTTCTCGGCCCCTGGTGGTCCGAGGTCGTTCCAACTGCCCAGATTCATGCGCCAGGGCCTCCTACAGACAGTGCACTTTGGTTTATTGCGCTATCTGTAATAGCATCCGAGATATCACCAGATATATATTGGATTTTCCCCTGACCCTGAGTGTCCGGCCCCATGAGACTGTGGTTTTCTCGGCCCCTGGTGGTCCGAGGTCGTTCCCGCTGGCCAGATTCATGCGCCAGGGCCTCCTACAGACAATGCACTTTGATTTATTGCGCTATCTTTAATAGCACCCGAGATATCACCAGATATATATTGGATTTTTCCCTGACCCTGAGTGTCCGGCACCATGTGTCGGTGGTTTTCTCGGCCCCTGGTGATCCGAGGTCGTTCCCGCTGCACAGATTCATTCGCAAGGGCCTCCAGCAGACTATGCACTTTGATTTATTGCGCTATCTGTAATAGCACCCGAGATATCACCAGATATATATTTGATTTTCCCCTGACCCTGAGTGTCCGGCGCCATGAGAAGGTGGTTTTCTCGGCCCCTGGTGGTCCGAGGTTGTTCCCGCTGCCCAGATTCATGCACCAGTGCCTCATACAGACAATGCACTTTGATTTATTGCGCTATCTGTAATAGCACCCGAGATATCACCAGATATATGCTGGATTTTTACATGACCTTGGGTGACGGATTCCGAATATGTGTAATTTTCTCGGTCTCTGGTGGCCCGAGGTCGTACCTGCGGCACAGATTCATTCGCCAGTGCCTCCTACAGACATTGCACTTTGATTTATTGCTCTATCTCTAATAGCACCCGAGATATCACCAGATATATATTGGATTATTCCCTGACCCTGAGTGTCCGGCCCCATGAGACCGTGGTTTTCTCGGCCCGTGGTGGTCCGAGGTCGTTTCCGCTGCACAGATTCATGCGCCATGGCCTCCTGCAGATAATTCACTTTGGTTTATTGCGCTATCTGTAATAGCACCCGTGATATCACCAGATATATATTGGATTTTCCCCTGACCCTGAGTGTCCGGACCCATGAGACGGTGGTTTTCTCGGCCCCTGGTGGTCCGAGGTCGTTCCCGCTGCCCAGATTCATTCGCAAGGGCCTCCCGCAGATAATTTACTTTGGTTTATTGCGCTATCTCTAATAGCACCCGAGATATCACCAGATATATATTGGATTTTCCCCTGACCCTGAGTGTCCGGCCCCATGAGACGGTGGTTTTCTCGGCCCCTGGTGGTCCGAGGTCGTTCGATCTGCACAGATTCATGCGCCAGGGCCTCCTACAGACAATACACTTTGATTTATTGCGCTATCTGTAATAGCACCCGAGATATCACCAGATATATGCTGGATTTTTGCATGACCTTGGGTGACGGATTCCGAATATCTGTAATTTTCTCGGTCACTGGTGGTCCGAGGTCGTTCCTGCGGCACAGATTCATTCGCCAGTGCCTCCTACAGACAATGCACTTTGATTTATTGCGCTATCTGTAATAGCACCCGAGATATCACCAGAAATATATTGGATTTTACCCTGACCCTGAGTGTCCGGACCCATGAGACGGTGGTTTTCTCGGCCCCTGGTGGTCCGAGGTCGTTCGAGCTGCACAGATTCATTCGCCTGGGCCTCCTACAGACAATGCTCTTTGATTTATGGCGCTATCTGTAATAGCACCCGAGATATCAGCAGATATATATTGGATTTGTCCCTGACACTGAGTGTCCGACCCCATGAGACGGTAGTTTTCTCGGCCCCTGGTGGTCCGAGGTCGATCCCGCTGCACAGATCCATGCGCCAGGGCCTCCTACAGACAATGCACTTTGATTTATTGCGCTATCTGTAATAGCACCCGAGATATCACCAGATATATGCTGGATTTTTACATGACCTTGGGTGACGGATTCCGAATATCTGTAATTTTCTCGGCCACTGGTGGTCCGAGGTCGTTCCTGCGGCACAGATTCATTCGCCAGTGCCTCCTACAGACAATGCACTTTGATTTATTGCGCTATCTGTAATAGCATCCGAGATATCACCAGATATATATTGGATTTTCCCATGACCCTGAGTGTCCGGACCCATGAGACGGTGGTTTTCTCGGCCCCTGGTGGTCCGAGGTCGTTCCCGCTGCACAGAATCATTCGCCTGGGCCTCCTGCATACAATTCACTTTGGTTTATTGCGCTATCTCTAATAGCACCCGAGATATCACCAGATATATATTGGATTTTCCCCTGTCCCTGAGTGTCCGGACCCATGAAACGGTGGTTTTCTCGGCCCCTGGTGGTCCGAGGTCGTTCCCGCTGCCCAGATTCATGCGCCAGGGCCTCCTACAGACAAGGTACTTTGGTTTACTGCGCTATCTGTAATAGCACCCGAGATATCACCAGATATATGCTGGATTTTTACATGACCTTGGGTGACGGATTCCGAATATCTGTAATTTTTTCGGCCACTGGTGGTCCGAGGTTGTTCCTGCGGCACAGATTCATTCGCCAGTGCCTCCTACAGACAATGCTCTTTGATTTATGGCGCTATCTGTAATAGCACCCGAGATATCACCAGATATATATTGGATTTTTCCCTGACCCTGAGTGTCCGGCCCCATGAGACGGTGGTTTTCTCGGCCCCTGGTGGTCCGAGGTCGTTCGAGCTGCACAGATTCATGCGCCAGGGCCTCCTACACACAATGCACTTTGATTTATTGCGCTATCTGTAATAGCACCCGAGAGATCACCAGATATATATTGGATTTTCCCCTGACCCTGAGTGTCCGGCCCCATGAGACTGTGGTTTTGTCGGCCCGTGGTGGTTCGAGGTCGTTCCCGCTGCACAGATTCATGCGGCATGGCCTCCTGCAGATAATTCACTTTGGTTTTTTGCGCTATCGCTAATAGCACCCGTGATATCACCAGAAATATATTGGATTTTACCCTGACCCTGAGGGTCCGGACCCATGAGACGGTGGTTTTCTCGGCCCCTGGTGGTCCGAGGTCGTTCGAGCTGCAAAGATTCATTCGCCTGGGCCTCCTACAGACAGTGCACTTTGGTTTATTGCGCTATCTGTAATAGCACCCGAGATGTCACCAGATATATATTGGATTTTTCCCTGACCCTGAGTGTCCGGCTCCATGAGACGGTGGTTTTCTCGGCCCCTGGTGGTCCGAGGTCGTTCCCGCTGCCCAGATTCATGCGCCAGGGCCTCCTACAGACAATGCACTTTGGTTTATTACGCTATCACTAATAGCACCCGAGATATCACCATATATTTGCTGGATTTTTACATGACCTTGGGTGACGGATTCCGAATATCTGTAATTTTCTCGGCCACTTGTGGTCCGAGGTCGTTCCTGCGGCACACATTCATTCGCAAGGGCCTCCTGCAGATAATTCACTTTGGTTTATTGCGCTATCTCTAATAGAACCCGAGATATCACCAGATATATATTGGATTTTTCCCTGACCCTGAGTGTCCGGCCCCATGAGACGGTGGTTTTCTCGGCACCTGGTGGTCCGAGGTCGTTCGAGCTGCACAGATTCATGCGCCAGGGCCTCCTACACACAATGCACTTTGATTTATTGCGCTATCTGTAATAGCACCCGAGATATCAGCAGATATATATTTGATTTTTCCCTGACCCTTAGTTTCCGGCCCCATGAGACGGCGGTTTTCTCGGGCCCTGGTGGTCCGAGGTCGTTCCCGATGCACAGATTCATGCGCCAGGGCCTGCAACGGACAATGCACTTTGATTTATTGCGCTATCTGTAATAGCACCCGAGATGTCACCAGATATATATTGGATTTTTCCCTGACCCTGAGTGTCCGGCTCCATGAGACGGTGGTTTTCTCGGCCACTGGTGGTCCGAGGTCGTTCCTGCGGCACACATTCATTCGCAAGGGCCTCCTGCAGATAATTCACTTTGGTTTATTGCGCTATCTCTAATAGAACCCGAGATATCACCAGATATATTGGATTTTTCTCTGACCCTGAGTGTCCGGCCCCATGACACGGTGGTTTTCTCGGCCCCTGGTGGTCCGAGGTCGTTCGAGCTGCACAGATTCATGCGCCGGGGCCTTCTACAGACAATGCACTTTGATTTATTGCGCTATCTATAATAGCACCCGAGATATCACCAGATATATATTGGATTTAACCCTGACCCTGAGTGTCCGGCCCCATGAGACGGTGGTTTTCTCGGTCCCTCGTGGTCCGAGCTTGATCCCGCTGCACAGATTCATGCGCCAGGTCCCCC
The DNA here is from genome assembly GCF_051020985.1 of Nomia melanderi. Lineage (NCBI taxonomy): Eukaryota > Metazoa > Arthropoda > Insecta > Hymenoptera > Halictidae > Nomia > Nomia melanderi. The sequence goes on along the minus strand of NW_027475138.1, from coordinate 154,800 downwards.
TGCAGACAATGCACTTTGATTTATTTCGCTATCTCTAATAGCACCCGCGGATATCACCAGATATATATTGGATTTTTCCCTGACCCTGAGTGTCCGACCCCATGAGACGGTGGTTTTCTCGGCCCCTGGAGGTCCGAGGTCGTTCCAGCAGCACAGATTCATGCGCCAGAGCCTCCTGCAGACAATGCACTTTGGTTTATTGCGCTATCTGTAATAGCACCCGAGATATCACCAGATATATATTGGATTTTTCCCTGACCCTGAGTGTCCGGCCCCATGAGACGGTGGTTTTATCGGCCCGTGGTGGTCCGAGGTCGTTCCCGCTGCACAGATTCATGCGCCAGGGCACCCTGCAGATAATTCACTTTGATTGATTGCGCTTTCTCTAATAGCACCCGAGATATCACCAGATATATATTGGATTTTTCCCTGACCCTGAGTGTCCGGCCCCATGAGACGGTGGTTTTCTCGGTCCCTGGTGGTCCGTGGTCGATCCCGCTGCACAGATTCATGCGCCAGGGCTCCCTGCATATAATTCTCTTTGATTTATTGCGCTATCTCTAATAGCACCCGAGATATCACCAGATATATATTGGATTTTTCCCTCACCCTGACAGTTCGAGCCCATGAGACGGTGGTTTTCTCTGCCCCTGGTGGTCCGACGTCGATTCCGCTGCACAGATTCATGCGCCAGGGCCTCCTGCAGACAATGCACTTTGATTTATTTCCCTATCTCTAATAGCACCCGGGATATCACCCGATATATATTGCATTTTTCCTTGACCCTGACGGTCCGGCCCCATGTGTCGATGGTTTCCTCGGTCCCTCGTGGTCCGAGGTCGATCCCGCTGCACAGATTCATGCGCCAGGGCCCCCTGCAGATAATGCACTTTGATTTATTGCACTATCTCTAATAGCACCCGAGATATCACCAGCTTTCTATTGGATTTTTCCCTGACCCTGACAGTCCGGCCCCATGAGACGGTGATTTTCTCGGCCCCCGGTGGTCCGAGGTCGATCGCGCTGCACAGATTCATGCGCTAGGGCCTCCTGCAGACAATGCACTTTGATTTATTGCCCTATCTGTAATAGCACCCGAGATATCGCCAGATATATATTGGATTTTTCCCTGACCCTGTCAGTCCGGCCCCATGAGACAATGATTTTCTCGGCCCCTGGTGGTCCGAGGTCGATCCCGCTGCACAGATTCATGCGCCGGGGCCCCCTGCAGATAATGCACTTTGATTTATTGCGCTATCCCTAATAGCACCCGAGATATCACCAGATATATATTGGATTTTCCCCTGACCCTGAGTGCCCGGCACAAGGAGACGGTGGTTTTCTCGGCCCCTGGTGGTCCGTGAGCGTCCCCGCTGCACAGACTCATGGGCCAGGGCCCCCTGCAGATAATTCACTTTGATTTATTGCGCTATCTCTAATAGCACACTAGATATCACCAGATATATATTGGATTTTTCCCTGACCCTGAGTGTCCGGCCCCATGAGACGGTGGTTTTATCGGCCCGTGGTGGTCCGAGGTCGTTCCCGCTGCCCAGATTCATGCGCCAGGGCCTCCTACAGACAAGGTACTTTGGTTTACTGCGCTATCTGTAATAGCACCCGAGATATCACCAGATATATGCTGGATTTTTACATGACCTTGGGTGACGGATTCCGAATATCTGTAATTTTTTCGGCCACTGGTGGTCCGAGGTTGTTCCTGCGGCACAGATTCATTCGCCAGTGCCTCCTACAGACAATGCTCTTTGATTTATGGCGCTATCTGTAATAGCACCCGAGATATCACCAGATATATATTGGATTTTTCCCTGACCCTGAGTGTCCGGCCCCATGAGACGGTGGTTTTCTCGGCCCCTGGTGGTCCGAGGTCGTTCGAGCTGCACAGATTCATGCGCCAGGGCCTCCTACACACAATGCACTTTGATTTATTGCGCTATCTGTAATAGCACCCGAGAGATCACCAGATATATATTGGATTTTTCCCTGACCCTGAGTGGCCGGCCCCATGAGACTGTGGTTTTCTCGGCTCCTGGTGGTCCGAGGTCGTTCCCGCTGGCCAGATTAATTCACCTGGGCCTCCTACAGACAATGCACTTTGATTTATTGCGCTATCTGTAATCCCACCCGAGATATCACCAGATATGTATTGGATTTTTCCCTGACACTGAGTGTCCGGCAACATGTGACGGTGGTTTACTCGGCCCCTGGTGGTCGGAGGTCGTTCCCGCTGGCCAGATTCATTCGCCTGGGCCTCCTACAGACAATGCACTTTGATTTATTGCGCTATCTGTAATCGCACCCAAGATATCACCAGATATATATTGGATTTTCCCCTGACCCTGAGTGTCCGTCCCCTTGAGACTGTGGTTTTCTCGGCCCCTGGTGGTCCGAGGTCGTTCCCGCTGGCCAGATTCATGCGCCAGGGCCTCCTACAGACAATGCACTTTGATTTATTGCGCTATCTGTAATAGCACCCGAGATATCACCAGATATATATTGGATTTTCCCCTGACCCTGAGTGTCCGGCCCCATGAGACTGTGGTTTTGTCGGCCCGTGGTGGTTCGAGGTCGTTCCCGCTGCACAGATTCATGCGGCATGGCCTCCTGCAGATAATTCACTTTGGTTTTTTGCGCTATCGCTAATAGCACCCGTGATATCACCAGAAATATATTGGATTTTACCCTGACCCTGAGGGTCCGGACCCATGAGACGGTGGTTTTCTCGGCCCCTGGTGGTCCGAGGTCGTTCGAGCTGCAAAGATTCATTCGCCTGGGCCTCCTACAGACAGTGCACTTTGGTTTATTGCGCTATCTGTAATAGCACCCGAGATGTCACCAGATATATATTGGATTTTTCCCTGACCCTGAGTGTCCGGCTCCATGAGACGGTGGTTTTCTCGGCCACTGGTGGTCCGAGGTCGTTCCTGCGGCACACATTCATTCGCAAAGGCCTCCTGCAGATAATTCACTTTGGTTTATTGCGCTATCTCTAATAGAACCCGAGATATCACCAGATATATTGGATTTTTCTCTGACCCTGAGTGTCCGGCCCCATGAGACGGTGGTTTTCTCGGCCCCTGGTGGTCCGAGGTCGTTCGAGCTGCACAGATTCATGCGCCGGGGCCTTCTACAGACAATGCACTTTGATTTATTGCGCTATCTATAATAGCACCCGAGATATCACCAGATATATATTGGATTTAACCCTGACCCTGAGTGTCCGGCCCCATGAGACGGTGGTTTTCTCGGCCCCTGGTGGTCCGTGGTCGTTCCCGCTGCACAGATTCATGCGCCAGGGCGCCCTGCAGATAATTCACTTTGATTGATTGCGCTTTCTCTAATAGCACCCGAGATATCACCAGATATATATTGGATTTTTGCCTGACCCTGACAGTCCGACCCCATGAGACGGTGGTTTTCTCGGCCCCTGGTGGTCCGAGGTCGTTCCCGCTGCACAGATTCATACGCCAGGGCCGCCTGCAGACAATGCACTTTGATTGATTGCGCTATCTGTAATAGCACCCGAGATATCACCAGATATATATTGGATTTTTGCTTGACCCTGACAGTCCGACCCCATGAGACGGTGGTTTTCTCGGCCCCTGGAGGTCCGAGGTCGTTCCAGCAGCACAGATTCATGCGCCAGAGCCTCCTGCAGACAATGCACTTTGGTTTATTGCGCTATCTGTAATAGCACCCGAGATATCACCAGATATATATTGGATTTTTCCCTGACCCTGAGTGTCCGGCCCCATGAGACGGTGGTTTTATCGGCCCGTGGTGGTCCGAGGTCGTTCCCGCTGCACAGATTCATGCGCCAGGGCACCCTGCAGATAATTCACTTTGATTGATTGCGCTTTCTCTAATAGCACCCGAGATATCACCAGATATATATTGGATTTTTCCCTGACCCTGAGTGTCCGGCCCCATGAGACGGTGGTTTTCTCGGTCCCTGGTGGTCCGTGGTCGATCCCGCTGCACAGATTCATGCGCCAGGGCTCCCTGCATATAATTCTCTTTGATTTATTGCGCTATCTCTAATAGCACCCGAGATATCACCAGATATATATTGGATTTTTCCCTCACCCTGACAGTTCGAGCCCACGAGACGGTGGTTTTCTCTGCCCCTGGTGGTCCGACGTCGATTCCGCTGCACAGATTCATGCGCCAGGGCCTCCTGCAGACAATGCACTTTGATTTATTTCCCTATCTCTAATAGCACCCGGGATATCACCCGATATATATTGCATTTTTCCTTGACCCTGACGGTCCGGCCCCATGTGTCGATGGTTTCCTCGGTCCCTCGTGGTCCGAGGTCGATCCCACTGCACAGATTCATGCGCCAGGGCCCCCTGCAGATAATGCACTTTGATTTATTGCACTATCTCTAATAGCACCCGAGATATCACCAGCTTTATATTGGATTTTTCCCTGACCCTGACAGTCCGGCCCCATGAGACGGTGATTTTCTCGGCCCCCGGTGGTCCGAGGTCGATCGCGCTGCACAGATTCATGCGCTAGGGCCTCCTGCAGACAATGCACTTTGATTTATTGCCCTATCTGTAATAGCACCCGAGATATCGCCAGATATATATTGGATTTTTCCCTGACCCTGTCAGTCCGGCCCCATGAGACAATGATTTTCTCGGCCCCTGGTGGTCCGAGGTCGATCCCGCTGCACAGATTCATGCGCCGGGGCCCCCTGCAGATAATGCACTTTGATTTATTGCGCTATCCCTAATAGCACCCGAGATATCACCAGATATATATTGGATTTTCCCCTGACCCTGAGTGCCCGGCCCCAGGAGACGGTGGTTTTCTCGGCCCCTGGTGGTCCGTGAGCGTCCCCGCTGCACAGATTCATGGGCCAGGGCCCCCTGCAGATAATTCACTTTGATTTATTGCGCTATCTCTAATAGCACACTAGATATCACCAGATATATATTGGATTTTTCCCTGACCCTGACAGTCCGGCCCCATGAGACGGTGATTTTCTCGGCCCCTGGTTGTCCGAGGTCGATCCCGCTGCACAGATTCATGCGCCAGGGCCTCCTACAGACAATGCACTTTGGTTTAGTGCTCTATCTGTAATAGCACCCGCGATATCACCAGATATATATTGGATTTTTCCATGACCCTGAGTGTCCGGCCTCATGAGACGGTGGTTTTCTCGGCCCCTGGTGGTCCGAGGTCGTTCCCGCTGCACAGATTCATGCGCCAGGGCCTCCTATAGATAATTCACTTTGGTTTATTGCGCTATCTCTAATAGCACCCGAGATATCACCAGATATATATTGAATTTTTCCCTGACCCTGAGTGTCCGCCGCATGAGACGGTAGTTTTCTCGGCCCCTGGTGGTCCGAGGTCGTTCCCGGTGCACAGATTCATGCGCTAGGGACTCCTGCAGACAATGCACTTTGATTTATTGCGCTATCTCTAATAGCACCCGAGATATCACCAGATATATATTGGATTTTTCCCTGACCCTGTCAGTCCGGCCCCATGAGACAATGATTTTCTCGGCCCCTGGTGGTCCGAGGTCGATCCCGCTGCACAGATTCATCCGCCAAGGCCTCCTGCAGACAATGCACTTTGATTTATTGCGCTATCTGTAATAGCACCCGAGATATGACCAGATTTATATTGGATTTTTCCCTGACCCTGACAGTCCGGCCCCATGAGACGGTGATTTTCTCGGCCCCTGGTGGTCCGAGGTCGTTCCCGCTGCACAGATTCATGCGCCAGGGTCTCCTGCAGACAATGCACTTTGATTTATTGCACTATCACTAATAGCACCCGAGATATCACCAGATATATATTGGATTCTCCCTGGCCCTGAGTGTCCGGCCCCATGAGACGGTAGTTTTCTCGGCCCCTGGTGGTCCCAGGTCGTTCCCGCTGCACAGATTCATGCGCTAGGGCCTCCTGCAGACAATGCACTTTGATTTATTGCGCTATCCCTAATAGCACCCGAGATATCACCAGATATATATTGGATTTTTCCCTGACCCTGAGTGCCCGGATCCAGGAGACGGTGGTTTTCTCGGCCCCTGGTGGTCCGTGAGCGTCCCCGCTGCACAGATTCATGGGCCAGGGCCTCCTATAGATAATTCACTTTGGTTTATTGCGCTATCTCTAATAGCACCCGAGATATCACCAGATATATATTGAATTTTTCCCTGACCCTGAGTGTCCGCCGCATGAGACGGTAGTTTTCTCGGCCCCTGGTGGTCCGAGGTCGTTCCCGGTGCACAGATTCATGCGCTAGCGACTCCTGCAGACAATGCACTTTGATTTATTGCGCTATCTCTAATAGCACCCGAGATATCACCAGATATATATTGGATTTTTCCCTGACCCTGAGTGTGCGGCCCCATGAGACGGTGGTTTTCTCGGCCCCCGGTGGTCCGAGGTCGATCCCGCTGCACAGATTCATGCGCCAGGGCCCCCTGCAGATAATTCACTTTGATTTATTGCGCTATATCTAATAGCACCCGGGATATCACCAGGTTTATATTGGATTTTTCCCTGACCCTGAGTGCCCGGCCCCATGAGACGGTGGTTTTCTCGGCCCCTGGTGGTCCGTGAGCGTCCCCGCTGCACAGATTCATGGGCCAGGGCCCCCTGCAGACAATGCACTTTGGTTTAGTGCTCTATCTGTAATAGCACCCGCGATATCACCAGATATATATTGGATTTTTCCCTGACCCTGAGTGTCCGACCCATGAGACGGTGATTTTCTCGGCCCCCGGTGGTCCGAGGTCGATCGCGCTGCACAGATTCATGCACCAGGGCCTCCTACAGACAATGCACTTTGATTTATTGCGCTATCTGTAATAGCACCCGAGATAACACCAGATTTATATTGGATTTTTCCCTGACCCTGAGTGTCCGACCCCATGAGACGGTGGTTTTCTCGGCCCCTGGTGGTCCGAGGTCGTTCCCGCTGCACAGATTCATGCGCCAGGGCCTCCTGCAGACAATGCACTTTGGTTTATTGCGCTATCTCTAATAGCACCCGAGATATCCCCAGATATATATTGGATTTTTCCCTGACCCTGAGTGTCCGCCACATGAGACGGTATATTTCTCTGCCCCTGGTGGTCCCAGGTCGTTCCCGCTGCACAGATTCATGCGCTAGGGCCTCCTGCAGACAATGCACTTTGATTTATTGCGCTATCTCTAATAGCACCCGAGATATCACCAGATATATATTGGATTTTTCCCTGACCCTGACAGTCCGACCCCATGAGACGGTGGTTTTCTCTGCCCCTGGTCGTCCGAGGTCGTTCCCGCTGCACAGATTCATGCAACAGGGCCTCCTGCAGACAATGCACTTTGATTTATTGCGCTATCTGTAATAGCACCCGGTATATCACCAGCTTTATATTGGATTTTTCCCAGACCCTGACAGTCCGGCCCCATGAGATGGTGATTTTCTCGGCCCCCGGTGCTGCGAGGTCGATCGCGCAGCACAGATTCATGCGCTAGGGCCTCCTGCAGACAATGCACTTTGGTTTATTGCGCTACCTCTAATAGCACCCGAGATATCTCCAGATTTATATTGGATTTTTCCTTGACCCTGAGGGTCCTCCCCATGAGACGGTAGTTTTCTCGGCCCCTGGTGGTCCGAGGTCGTTCCCGCTGCTCAGATTCATGCGCCAGAGCCTCATGCAGACAATGCACTTTGATTTATTTCGCTATCTCTAATAGCACCCGAGATATCAAAAGATATATATTGGATTTTTCCTTGACCCTGACGGTGCGACACCATTTGTCGATGGTTTTCTCGGTCCCTCGTGGTCCGAGGTCGATCCCGCTGCACAGATTCATGCGCCAGGTCCCCCTGCAGATAATTCACTTTGATTTATTGCGCTTTCTCTAATAGCACCTGAGATATCACCAGATATATATTGGCTTTTTCCCTGACCCTGAGTGTCCGAACCCATGAGACGGTGGTTTTCTCGGCCCCTGGTGGTCCGAGGTAGTCCCCTCTGCTCAGATTCTTGCGCCAGGGCCTCCTGCAGACAATGCACTTTGATTTATTGCGCTATCTGTAATAGCACCCGAGATATCATGAGATATATATTGGATTTTTCCCTGACCCTGAGTGTCCGACCCATGAGACGGTGATTTTCTCGGCCCCCGGTGGTCCGAGGTCGATCGCGCTGCACAGATTCATGCACCAGGGCCTCCTGCAGACAATGCACTTTGATTTATTGCGCTATCTGTAATAGCACCCGAGATAACATCAGATTTATATTGGATTTTTCCCTGACCCTGAGTGTCCGACCCCATGAGACGGTGGTGTTCTCGGCCCCTGGTGGTCCGAGGTCGTTCCCAATGCACAGATTCATGCGCCAGGGCCTCCTATAGATAATTCACTTTGGTTTATTGCGCTATCTATAATAGCACCCGAGATATCACCAGATATATATTGGATTTAACCCTGACCCTGAGTGTCCGGCCCCATGAGACGGTGGTTTTCTCGGCCCCTGGTGGTCCGAGGTCGTTCCCACTGCACAGACTCATGCGCCAGGGCGTCCTGCAGACAATGCTCTTTGGTTTATTGCGCTATCTCTAATAGCACCCGAGATATCACCAGATATAAATTGGATTTTCCCTTGACCCTGACAGTCCGGCCCCATGAGACGGTGATTTTCTCGCCCCCTGGTGGTCCGAGGTCGATCCCGCTGCACAGATTCATGCCCCAGGGCCTCCTGCAGACAATGCACTTTGGTTTACTGCGCTACCTCTAGTAGCACTCGAGATATCACCAGATATATATTGGATTTTTCCTTGACCCTGACAGTCCGGCCCCATGAGACGGTGATTTTCTCGCCCACTGGTGGTCCGAGGTCGATCCCGCTGCACAGATTCATGCGCCAGGGCCCCCTACAGATAATTCACTTTGATTTATTGCGGTATCTCTAATAGCACCCGAGATATCACCAGATATATATTGGATTTATCCCTGACCCTGAGTGTCCGACCCCATGAGACGGTGGTTTTCTCGGCCCCTGGTGGTCCGAGGTCGTTCCCGCTGAACAGATTCATGCGCCAGGACCTCCTATAGATAATTCACTTCGGTTTATTGCGCTATCTCTAATAGCACCCGAGATATCACCAGATATATATTGGATTTTTCCCTGACCCTGACAGTCCGGCCCCATGAGACGGTGATTTTCTCGGCCCCTGGTGGTCCGTGGTCGTTCCCGCTGCACAGCTTCATGCGCCAGGGCACCCTGCAGATAATTTACTTTGATTGATTGCGCTTTCTCTAATAGCACCCGAGATATCACCAGATATATATTGGATTTTTCCCTGACCCTGACAGTCCGACCCCATGAGACGGTGGTTTTCTCGGCCCCTGGTGGTCCGAGGTCGTTCCAGCTGCACAGATTCATGCGCCAGGGCCCCCAGCAGATAATTCACTTTGACTTATTGCGGTATCTCTAATAGCACCCGAGATGTCACCAGATATATATTGGATATTTCCCTGACCCTGACAGTCCGGCCCCATGAGACAATGATTTTCTCGGCCCCTGGTGGTCCGAGGTCGATCCCGCTGCACAGATTCATGCGCCGGGGCCTCCTACAGACAATGCACTTTGATTTATTGCGCTATCTATAATAGCACCCGAGATATCACCAGATATATATTGGATTTTTCATTGACCCTGAGTGTCCGACCCCATGAGACGGTGGTTTTCTCGGCCCCTGGTGGTCCGAGGTCGTTCCCGCTGAACAGATTCATGCGCCAGGACCTCCTATAGATAATTCACTTCGGTTTATTGCGCTATCTCTAATAGCACCCGAGATATCACCAGATATATATTGGATTTTTCCCTGACCCTGACAGTCCGGCCCCATGAGACGGTGATTTTCTCGGCCCCTGGTGGTCCGTGGTCGTTCCCGCTGCACAGCTTCATGCGCCAGGGCACCCTGCAGATAATTTACTTTGATTGATTGCGCTTTCTCTAATAGCACCCGAGATATCACCAGATATATATTGGATTTTTCCCTGACCCTGACAGTCCGACCCCATGAGACGGTGGTTTTCTCGGCCCCTGGTGGTCCGAGGTCGTTCCAGCTGCACAGATTCATGCGCCAGGGCCCCCAGCAGATAATTCACTTTGACTTATTGCGGTATCTCTAATAGCACCCGAGATGTCACCAGATATATATTGGATATTTCCCTGACCCTGACAGTCCGGCCCCATGAGACAATGATTTTCTCGGCCCCTGGTGGTCCGAGGTCGATCCCGCTGCACAGATTCATGCGCCGGGGCCTCCTACAGACAATGCACTTTGATTTATTGCGCTATCTATAATAGCACCCGAGATATCACCAGATATATATTGGATTTTTCATTGACCCTGAGTGTCCGACCCCATGAGACGGTGGTTTTCTCGGCCCCTGGTGGTCCGAGGTCGTTCCCGCTGCACAGATTCATGCGCCAGGACCTCCTATAGATAATTCACTTTGGTTTATAGCGCTATCTCTAATAGCACCCGAGATATCACCAGATATATATTGGATTTTTCCCTGACCCTGACAGTCCGGCCCCATGAGACGGTGATTTTCTCGGCCCCTGGTGGTCCGTGGTCGTTCCCGCTGCTCAGCTTCATGCGCCAGGGCACCCTGCAGATAATTTACTTTGATTGATTGCGCTTTCTCTAATAGCACCCGAGATATCACCAGATATATATTGGATTTTTCCCTGACCCTGACAGTCCGACCCCATGAGACGGTGGTTTTCTCGGCCCCTGGTGGTCCGAGGTCGTTCCAGCTGCACAGATTCATGCGCCAGGGCCCCCAGCAGATAATTCACTTTGACTTATTGCGGTATCTCTAATAGCACCCGAGATGTCACCAGATATATATTGGATATTTCCCTGACCCTGACAGTCCGGCCCCATGAGACAATGATTTTCTCGGCCCCTGGTGGTCCGAGGTCGGTCCCGCTGCACAGATTCATGCGCCAGGGTCTCCTGCAGACAATGCACTTTGATTTATTGCACTATCACTAATATCACCCGGGATATCACCAGGTTTATATTGGATTTTTCCCTGACCCTGAGTGCCCGGCCCCATGAGACGGTGGTTTTCTCGGCCCCTGGTGGTCCGTGAGCGTCCCCGCTGCACAGATTCATGGGCCAGGGCCTACTGCAGACAATGCACTTTGATTTATTGCGCTATCTCTAATAGCACCCGAGATGTCACCAGATATATATTGGATTTTTCCCTGACCCTGACAGTCCGACCCCATGAGACGGTGGTTTTCTCTGCCCCTGGTCGTCCGAGGTCGTTCCCGCTGCACTGATTCATGCGCCAGGGCTCCCTGCAGATAATTCACTTTGATTTATTGCGCTATCTCTAATAGCACCCGAGAAATCACCAGATATATATTGGATTTTTCCCTGACCCTGAGTGTCCCAAACCATGAGACGGAGGTTTTCTCGGCCCCTGGTCGTCCGAGGTAGTTCCCGCTGCACAGATTCATGCGCCAGGCCCTCCTGCAGACAATGCACTTTGATTTATTTCCCTATCTCTAATAGCACCCGAGATATCACCAGATATATATTGGATTTTTCCCTGACCCTGACAGTCCGACCCCATGAGACGGTGGTTTTCTCGGCCCCTGGTGGTCCGAGGTCGTTCCAGCTGCACAGATTCATGCGCCAGGGCCCCCAGCAGATAATTCACTTTGACTTATTGCGGTATCTCTAATAGCACCCGAGATGTCACCAGATATATATTGGATATTTCCCTGACCCTGACAGTCCGGCCCCATGAGACAATGATTTTCTCGGCCCCTGGTGGTCCGAGGTCGGTCCCGCTGCACAGATTCATGCGCCAGGGTCTCCTGCAGACAATGCACTTTGATTTATTGCACTATCACTAATATCACCCGGGATATCACCAGGTTTATATTGGATTTTTCCCTGACCCTGAGTGCCCGGCCCCATGAGACGGTGGTTTTCTCGGCCCCTGGTGGTCCGTGAGCGTCCCCGCTGCACAGATTCATGGGCCAGGGCCTACTGCAGACAATGCACTTTGATTTATTGCGCTATCTCTAATAGCACCCGAGATGTCACCAGATATATATTGGATTTTTCCCTGACCCTGACAGTCCGACCCCATGAGACGGTGGTTTTCTCTGCCCCTGGTCGTCCGAGGTCTTTCCCGCTGCACTGATTCATGCGCCAGGGCTCCCTGCAGATAATTCACTTTGATTTATTGCGCTATCTCTAATAGCACCCGAGAAATCACCAGATATATATTGGATTTTTCCCTGACCCTGAGTGTCCCAAACCATGAGACGGAGGTTTTCTCGGCCCCTGGTCGTCCGAGGTAGTTCCCGCTGCACAGATTCATGCGCCAGGCCCTCCTGCAGACAATGCACTTTGATTTATTTCCCTATCTCTAATAGCACCCGAGATATCACCAGATATATATTGGATTTTTCCCTGACCCTGACAGTTCGACCCCATGAGACGGTGGTTTTCTCGGCCCCTGGTGGTCCGAGGTCGATTCCGCTGCACAGATTCATGCGGCAGGGCCTCCTGCAGACAATACACTTTGATTTATTTCCCTATCTCTAATAGCACCCGAGATATCACCAGATATATATTGGATTTTTCCTTGACCCTGACGGTCCGGCCCAATGTGTCGATGGTTTTCTCGGTCCCTCGTGGTCCCAGGTCGATCCCGCTGCACAGATTCATGCACCAGGGCCTCCTGCAGACAATGCACTTTGGTTTATTGCCCTATCTCTAATAGCACCCGAGATATCTCCAGATATATATTGGATTTTTCCCTGACCCTGAGTGTCCGACCCCATGAGACGGTAGTTTTCTCGGCCCCTGGTGGGCCGAGGTCGTTCCTGCGGCACAGATTCATGCGCCAGGGCTCCCTGCAGATAATTCACTTTGATTTATTGCGCTAGCTCTAATAGCTATCGAGATATCACCAGATATATATTGGATTTTTCCCTGACCCTGAGTGTCCGGCCCCATGAGACGGTGGTTTTCTCGGCCCCTGGTGGTCTGAGGTCGATCCCGCTGCACAGATTCATGCGCTATGGACTCCTGCAGACAATGCACTTTGATTTATTGCGCTATCACTAATAGCACCCGAGATATCACCAGATATATATTGGATTTTTCCCTGACCCTGACAGTCCGACCCCATGAAACGGTGGTTTTCTCGGCCCCTGGTCGTCCGAGGTCGTTCCCGCTGCACAGATTCATGCACCAGGGCCTCCTGCAGACAATGCACTTTGATTTATTGCGCTATCTGTAATAGCACCCGAGATATCACCAGCTTTATATTGGATTTTTCCCTGACCCTGAGTATCCGGCCCCATGAGACGGTGGTTTTCTCGGCCCCTGGTGGTCCGTGAGCGTTCCCGCTGCACAGATTCATGGGCCAGGGCCCCCTGCAGATAATTCACTTTGATTTATTGCGCTATCTCTAATAGCACCCGAGATATCACCAGATATATATTGGATTTTTCCATGACCCTGAGTGTCCGGCCCCATGGGACGGTGGTTTTCTCGGCCCCTGGTGGGCCGAGGTCGTTCCCGCTGCACAGATTCATGCACCAGGGCCTACTGCAGACAATGCACTTTGATTTATTGCGCTATCTGTAATAGCACCCAAGATATCAACAGATATATATTGGATTTTTCCCTGACCCTGAGTGTCCGACCCCATGAGACGGTGGTTTTCTCGGCCCCTGGTGGTCCGAGGACGTTCCCGCTGCACAGTTTCATGCGCCAGGGCCTCCTGCAGACAATGCACTTTGGTTTATTGTGCTATCTCTAATAGCACCCGAGATATCACTAGATATATATTGGACTTTTCCCTGACCCTGAGTGTCCGACCCCATGAGACGGTAGTTTTCTCGGCCCCTGATGATCCGAGGTCGTTCCCGCTGCACAGATTCATGCGCCAGGGCCTCCTGCAGACAATGCACTTTGATTTATTGCGCTATCTGTAATAGCACCCGAGAGATCACCAGATATATATTGGATTTTTCCCTGACCCTGAGTGGCCGGCCCCATGAGACTGTGGTTTTCTCGGCTCCTGGTGGTCCGAGGTCGTTCCCGCTGGCCAGATTAATTCACCTGGGCCTCCTACAGACAATGCACTTTGATTTATTGCGCTATCTGTAATCCCACCCGAGATATCACCAGATATGTATTGGATTTTTCCCTGACACTGAGTGTCCGGCAACATGTGACGGTGGTTTACTCGGCCCCTGGTGGTCGGAGGTCGTTCCCGCTGGCCAGATTCATTCGCCTGGGCCTCCTACAGACAATGCACTTTGATTTATTGCGCTATCTGTAATCGCACCCAAGATATCACCAGATATATATTGGATTTTCCCCTGACCCTGAGTGTCCGTCCCCTTGAGACTGTGGTTTTCTCGGCCCCTGGTGGTCCGTGAGCGTCCCCGCTGGCCAGATTCATGCGCCAGGGCCTCCTACAGACAATGCACTTTGATTTATTGCGCTATCTGTAATAGCACCCGAGATATCACCAGATATATATTGGATTTTCCCCTGACCCTGAGTGTCCGGCCCCATGAGACTGTGGTTTTGTCGGCCCGTGGTGGTTCGAGGTCGTTCCCGCTGCACAGATTCATGCGGCATGGCCTCCTGCAGATAATTCACTTTGGTTTTTTGCGCTATCGCTAATAGCACCCGTGATATCACCAGAAATATATTGGATTTTACCCTGACCCTGAGTGTGCGGCCCCATGAGACGGTGGTTTTCTCGGCCCCCGGTGGTCCGAGGTCGATCCCGCTGCACAGATTCATGCGCCAGGGCCCCCTGCAGATAATTCACTTTGATTTATTGCGCTATATCTAATAGCACCCGGGATATCACCAGGTTTATATTGGATTTTTCCCTGACCCTGAGTGCCCGGCCCCATGAGACGGTGGTTTTCTCGGCCCCTGGTGGTCCGTGAGCGTCCCCGCTGCACAGATTCATGGGCCAGGGCCCCCTGCAGATAATTCACTTTGATTTATTGCGCTATCTCTAATAGCACACTAGATATCACCAGATATATATTGGATTTTTCCCTGACCCTGACAGTCCGGCCCCATGAGACGGTGATTTTCTCGGGCCCTGGTTGTCCGAGGTCGATCCCGCTGCACAGATTCATGCAACAGGGCCTCCTACAGACAATGCACTTTGGTTTAGTGCTCTATCTGTAATAGCACCCGCGATATCACCAGATATATATTGGATTTTTCCCTGACCCTGAGTGTCCGACCCATGAGACGGTGATTTTCTCGGCCCCCGGTGGTCCGAGGTCGATCGCGCTGCACAGATTCATGCACCAGGGCCTCCTACAGACAATGCACTTTGATTTATTGCGCTATCTGTAATAGCACCCGAGATAACACCAGATTTATATTGGATTTTTCCCTGACCCTGAGTGTCCGACCCCATGAGACGGTGGTTTTCTCGGCCCCTGGTGGTCCGAGGTCGTTCCCGCTGCACAGATTCATGCGCCAGGGCCTCCTGCAGACAATGCACTTTGGTTTATTGCGCTATCTCTAATAGCACCCGAGATATCCCCAGATATATATTGGATTTTTCCCTGACCCTGAGTGTCCGCCACATGAGACGGTATATTTCTCTGCCCCTGGTGGTCCCAGGTCGTTCCCGCTGCACAGATTCATGCGCTAGGGCCTCCTGCAGACAATGCACTTTGATTTATTGCGCTATCTCTAATAGCACCCGAGATATCACCAGATATATATTGGATTTTTCCCTGACCCTGACAGTCCGACCCCATGAGACGGTGGTTTTCTCTGCCCCTGGTCGTCCGAGGTCGTTCCCGCTGCACAGATTCATGCAACAGGGCCTCCTGCAGACAATGCACTTTGATTTATTGCGCTATCTGTAATAGCACCCGGTATATCACCAGCTTTATATTGGATTTTTCCCAGACCCTGACAGTCCGGCCCCATGAGATGGTGATTTTCTCGGCCCCCGGTGCTGCGAGGTCGATCGCGCAGCACAGATTCATGCGCTAGGGCCTCCTGCAGACAATGCACTTTGGTTTATTGCGCTACCTCTAATAGCACCCGAGATATCTCCAGATTTATATTGGATTTTTCCTTGACCCTGAGGGTCCTCCCCATGAGACGGTAGTTTTCTCGGCCCCTGGTGGTCCGAGGTCGTTCCCGCTGCTCAGATTCATGCGCCAGAGCCTCATGCAGACAATGCACTTTGATTTATTTCGCTATCTCTAATAGCACCCGAGATATCAAAAGATATATATTGGATTTTTCCTTGACCCTGACGGTGCGACACCATTTGTCGATGGTTTTCTCGGTCCCTCGTGGTCCGAGGTCGATCCCGCTGCACAGATTCATGCGCCAGGTCCCCCTGCAGATAATTCACTTTGATTTATTGCGCTTTCTCTAATAGCACCTTAGATATCACCAGATATATATTGGCTTTTTCCCTGACCCTGAGTGTCCGAACCCATGAGACGGTGGTTTTCTCGGCCCCTGGTGGTCCGAGGTAGTCCCCTCTGCTCAGATTCTTGCGCCAGGGCCTCCTGCAGACAATGCACTTTGATTTATTGCGCTATCTGTAATAGCACCCGAGATATCATGAGATATATATTGGATTTTTCCCTGACCCTGAGTGTCCGACCCATGAGACGGTGATTTTCTCGGCCCCCGGTGGTCCGAGGTCGATCGCGCTGCACAGATTCATGCACCAGGGCCTCCTGCAGACAATGCACTTTGATTTATTGCGCTATCTGTAATAGCACCCGAGATAACATCAGATTTATATTGGATTTTTCCCTGACCCTGAGTGTCCGACCCCATGAGACGGTGGTGTTCTCGGCCCCTGGTGGTCCGAGGTCGTTCCCAATGCACAGATTCATGCGCCAGGGCCTCCTATAGATAATTCACTTTGGTTTATTGCGCTATCTATAATAGCACCCGAGATATCACCAGATATATATTGGATTTAACCCTGACCCTGAGTGTCCGGCCCCATGAGACGGTGGTTTTCTCGGCCCCTGGTGGTCCGAGGTCGTTCCCACTGCACAGACTCATGCGCCAGGGCGTCCTGCAGACAATGCTCTTTGGTTTATTGCGCTATCTCTAATAGCACCCGAGATATCACCAGATATAAATTGGATTTTCCCTTGACCCTGACAGTCCGGCCCCATGAGACGGTGATTTTCTCGCCCCCTGGTGGTCCGAGGTCGATCCCGCTGCACAGATTCATGCCCCAGGGCCTCCTGCAGACAATGCACTTTGGTTTACTGCGCTACCTCTAGTAGCACTCGAGATATCACCAGATATATATTGGATTTTTCCTTGACCCTGACAGTCCGGCCCCATGAGACGGTGATTTTCTCGCCCACTGGTGGTCCGAGGTCGATCCCGCTGCACAGATTCATGCGCCAGGGCCCCCTACAGATAATTCACTTTGATTTATTGCGGTATCTCTAATAGCACCCGAGATATCACCAGATATATATTGGATTTATCCCTGACCCTGAGTGTCCGACCCCATGAGACGCTGGTTTTCTCGGCCCCTGGTGGTCCGAGGTCGTTCCCGCTGAACAGATTCATGCGCCAGGACCTCCTATAGATAATTCACTTCGGTTTATTGCGCTATCTCTAATAGCACCCGAGATATCACCAGATATATATTGGATTTTTCCCTGACCCTGACAGTCCGGCCCCATGAGACGGTGATTTTCTCGGCCCCTGGTGGTCCGTGGTCGTTCCCGCTGCACAGCTTCATGCGCCAGGGCACCCTGCAGATAATTTACTTAGATTGATTGCGCTTTCTCTAATAGCACCCGAGATATCACCAGATATTTGCTGGATTTTTACATGACCTTGGGTGACGGATTCCGAATATCTGTAATTTTCTCGGCCACTGGTGGTCCGAGGTCGTTCCTGCGGCACACATTCATTCGCAAGGGCCTCCTGCAGATAATTCACTTTGGTTTATTGCGCTATCTCTAATAGAACCCGAGATATCACCAGATATATATTGGATTTTTCCCTGACCCTGAGTGTCCGGCCCCATGAGACGGTGGTTTTCTCGGCACCTGGTGGTCCGAGGTCGTTCGAGCTGCACAGATTCATGCGCCAGGGCCTCCTACACACAATGCACTTTGATTTATTGCGCTATCTGTAATAGCACCCGAGATATCAGCAGATATATATTTGATTTTTCCCTGACCCTTAGTTTCCGGCCCCATGAGACGGCGGTTTTCTCGGGCCCTGGTGGTCCGAGGTCGTTCCCGCTGCACAGATTCATGCGCTAGGGCCTCCTGCAGACAATGCACTTTGATTTATTGCGCTATCTCTAATAGCACCCGAGATATCACCAGATATATATTGGATTTTTCCCTGACCCTGACAGTCCGACCCCATGAGACGGTGGTTTTCTCTGCCCCTGGTCGTCCGAGGTCGTTCCCGCTGCACAGATTCATGCAACAGGGCCTCCTGCAGACAATGCACTTTGATTTATTGCGCTATCTGTAATAGCACCCGGTATATCACCAGCTTTATATTGGATTTTTCCCAGACCCTGACAGTCCGGCCCCATGAGATGGTGATTTTCTCGGCCCCCGGTGCTGCGAGGTCGATCGCGCAGCACAGATTCATGCGCTAGGGCCTCCTGCAGACAATGCACTTTGGTTTATTGCGCTACCTCTAATAGCACCCGAGATATCTCCAGATTTATATTGGATTTTTCCTTGACCCTGAGGGTCCTCCCCATGAGACGGTAGTTTTCTCGGCCCCTGGTGGTCCGAGGTCGTTCCCGCTGCTCAGATTCATGCGCCAGAGCCTCATGCAGACAATGCACTTTGATTTATTTCGCTATCTCTAATAGCACCCGAGATATCAAAAGATATATATTGGATTTTTCCTTGACCCTGACGGTGCGACACCATTTGTCGATGGTTTTCTCGGTCCCTCGTGGTCCGAGGTCGATCCCGCTGCACAGATTCATGCGCCAGGTCCCCCTGCAGATAATTCACTTTGATTTATTGCGCTTTCTCTAATAGCACCTTAGATATCACCAGATATATATTGGCTTTTTCCCTGACCCTGAGTGTCCGAACCCATGAGACGGTGGTTTTCTCGGCCCCTGGTGGTCCGAGGTAGTCCCCTCTGCTCAGATTCTTGCGCCAGGGCCTCCTGCAGACAATGCACTTTGATTTATTGCGCTATCTGTAATAGCACCCGAGATATCATGAGATATATATTGGATTTTTCCCTGACCCTGAGTGTCCGACCCATGAGACGGTGATTTTCTCGGCCCCCGGTGGTCCGAGGTCGATCGCGCTGCACAGATTCATGCACCAGGGCCTCCTGCAGACAATGCACTTTGATTTATTGCGCTATCTGTAATAGCACCCGAGATAACATCAGATTTATATTGGATTTTTCCCTGACCCTGAGTGTCCGACCCCATGAGACGGTGGTGTTCTCGGCCCCTGGTGGTCCGAGGTCGTTCCCAATGCACAGATTCATGCGCCAGGGCCTCCTATAGATAATTCACTTTGGTTTATTGCGCTATCTATAATAGCACCCGAGATATCACCAGATATATATTGGATTTAACCCTGACCCTGAGTGTCCGGCCCCATGAGACGGTGGTTTTCTCGGCCCCTGGTGGTCCGAGGTCGTTCCCACTGCACAGACTCATGCGCCAGGGCGTCCTGCAGACAATGCTCTTTGGTTTATTGCGCTATCTCTAATAGCACCCGAGATATCACCAGATATAAATTGGATTTTCCCTTGACCCTGACAGTCCGGCCCCATGAGACGGTGATTTTCTCGCCCCCTGGTGGTCCGAGGTCGATCCCGCTGCACAGATTCATGCCCCAGGGCCTCCTGCAGACAATGCACTTTGGTTTACTGCGCTACCTCTAGTAGCACTCGAGATATCACCAGATATATATTGGATTTTTCCTTGACCCTGACAGTCCGGCCCCATGAGACGGTGATTTTCTCGCCCACTGGTGGTCCGAGGTCGATCCCGCTGCACAGATTCATGCGCCAGGGCCCCCTACAGATAATTCACTTTGATTTATTGCGGTATCTCTAATAGCACCCGAGATATCACCAGATATATATTGGATTTATCCCTGACCCTGAGTGTCCGACCCCATGAGACGCTGGTTTTCTCGGCCCCTGGTGGTCCGAGGTCGTTCCCGCTGAACAGATTCATGCGCCAGGACCTCCTATAGATAATTCACTTCGGTTTATTGCGCTATCTCTAATAGCACCCGAGATATCACCAGATATATATTGGATTTTTCCCTGACCCTGACAGTCCGGCCCCATGAGACGGTGATTTTCTCGGCCCCTGGTGGTCCGTGGTCGTTCCCGCTGCACAGCTTCATGCGCCAGGGCACCCTGCAGATAATTTACTTAGATTGATTGCGCTTTCTCTAATAGCACCCGAGATATCACCAGATATTTGCTGGATTTTTACATGACCTTGGGTGACGGATTCCGAATATCTGTAATTTTCTCGGCCACTGGTGGTCCGAGGTCGTTCCTGCGGCACACATTCATTCGCAAGGGCCTCCTGCAGATAATTCACTTTGGTTTATTGCGCTATCTCTAATAGAACCCGAGATATCACCAGATATATATTGGATTTTTCCCTGACCCTGAGTGTCCGGCCCCATGAGACGGTGGTTTTCTCGGCACCTGGTGGTCCGAGGTCGTTCGAGCTGCACAGATTCATGCGCCAGGGCCTCCTACACACAATGCACTTTGATTTATTGCGCTATCTGTAATAGCACCCGAGATATCAGCAGATATATATTTGATTTTTCCCTGACCCTTAGTTTCCGGCCCCATGAGACGGCGGTTTTCTCGGGCCCTGGTGGTCCGAGGTCGTTCGAGCTGCACAGATTCATGCGCCGGGGCCTTCTACAGACAATGCACTTTGATTTATTGCGCTATCTATAATAGCACCCGAGATATCACCAGATATATATTGGATTTAACCCTGACCCTGAGTGTCCGGCCCCATGAGACGGTGGTTTTCTCGGCCCCTGGTGGTCCGTGGTCGTTCCCGCTGCACAGATTCATGCGCCAGGGCGCCCTGCAGATAATTCACTTTGATTGATTGCGCTTTCTCTAATAGCACCCGAGATATCACCAGATATATATTGGATTTTTCCCTGACCCTGACAGTCCGACCCCATGAGACGGTGGTTTTCTCGGCCCCTGGTGGTCCGAGGTCGTTCCCGCTGCACAGATTCATACGCCAGGGCCGCCCGCAGACAATGCACTTTGATTGATTGCGCTATCTGTAATAGCACCCGAGATATCACCAGATATATATTGGATTTTTGCTTGACCCTGACAGTCCGGCCCCATGTGTCGATGGTTTTCTCGGTCCCTCGTGGTCCGAGCTCGATCCCGCTGCACAGATTCATGCGCCAGGGCCCCCTGCAGACAATGCACTTTGATTTATTTCGCTATCTCTAATAGCACCCGCGGATATCACCAGATATATATTGGATTTTTCCCTGACCCTGAGTGTCCGACCCCATGAGACGGTGGTTTTCTCGGCCCCTGGAGGTCCGAGGTCGTTCCAGCAGCACAGATTCATGCGCCAGAGCCTCCTGCAGACAATGCACTTTGGTTTATTGCGCTATCTGTAATAGCACCCGAGATATCACCAGATATATATTGGATTTTTCCCTGACCCTGAGTGTCCGGCCCCATGAGACGGTGGTTTTATCGGCCCGTGGTGGTCCGAGGTCGTTCCCGCTGCACAGATTCATGCGCCAGGGCACCCTGCAGATAATTCACTTTGATTGATTGCGCTTTCTCTAATAGCACCCGAGATATCACCAGATATATATTGAATTTTTCCCTGACCCTGAGTGTCCGCCGCATGAGACGGTAGTTTTCTCGGCCCCTGGTGGTCCGAGGTCGTTCCCGGTGCACAGATTCATGCGCTAGGGACTCCTGCAGACAATGCACTTTGATTTATTGCGCTATCTCTAATAGCACCCGAGATATCACCAGATATATATTGGATTTTTCCCTGACCCTGTCAGTCCGGCCCCATGAGACAATGATTTTCTCGGCCCCTGGTGGTCCGAGGTCGATCCCGCTGCACAGATTCATCCGCCAAGGCCTCCTGCAGACAATGCACTTTGATTTATTGCGCTATCTGTAATAGCACCCGAGATATGACCAGATTTATATTGGATTTTTCCCTGACCCTGACAGTCCGGCCCCATGAGACGGTGATTTTCTCGGCCCCTGGTGGTCCGAGGTCGTTCCCGCTGCACAGATTCATGCGCCAGGGTCTCCTGCAGACAATGCACTTTGATTTATTGCACTATCACTAATAGCACCCGAGATATCACCAGATATATATTGGATTCTCCCTGGCCCTGAGTGTCCGGCCCCATGAGACGGTAGTTTTCTCGGCCCCTGGTGGTCCCAGGTCGTTCCCGCTGCACAGATTCATGCGCTAGGGCCTCCTGCAGACAATGCACTTTGATTTATTGCGCTATCCCTAATAGCACCCGAGATATCACCAGATATATATTGGATTTTTCCCTGACCCTGAGTGCCCGGATCCAGGAGACGGTGGTTTTCTCGGCCCCTGGTGGTCCGTGAGCGTCCCCGCTGCACAGATTCATGGGCCAGGGCCTCCTATAGATAATTCACTTTGGTTTATTGCGCTATCTCTAATAGCACCCGAGATATCACCAGATATATATTGAATTTTTCCCTGACCCTGAGTGTCCGCCGCATGAGACGGTAGTTTTCTCGGCCCCTGGTGGTCCGAGGTCGTTCCCGGTGCACAGATTCATGCGCTAGCGACTCCTGCAGACAATGCACTTTGATTTATTGCGCTATCTCTAATAGCACCCGAGATATCACCAGATATATATTGGATTTTTCCCTGACCCTGAGTGTGCGGCCCCATGAGACGGTGGTTTTCTCGGCCCCCGGTGGTCCGAGGTCGATCCCGCTGCACAGATTCATGCGCCAGGGCCCCCTGCAGATAATTCACTTTGATTTATTGCGCTATATCTAATAGCACCCGGGATATCACCAGGTTTATATTGGATTTTTCCCTGACCCTGAGTGCCCGGCCCCATGAGACGGTGGTTTTCTCGGCCCCTGGTGGTCCGTGAGCGTCCCCGCTGCACAGATTCATGGGCCAGGGCCCCCTGCAGATAATTCACTTTGATTTATTGCGCTATCTCTAATAGCACACTAGATATCACCAGATATATATTGGATTTTTCCCTGACCCTGACAGTCCGGCCCCATGAGACGGTGATTTTCTCGGGCCCTGGTTGTCCGAGGTCGATCCCGCTGCACAGATTCATGCAACAGGGCCTCCTACAGACAATGCACTTTGGTTTAGTGCTCTATCTGTAATAGCACCCGCGATATCACCAGATATATATTGGATTTTTCCCTGACCCTGAGTGTCCGACCCATGAGACGGTGATTTTCTCGGCCCCCGGTGGTCCGAGGTCGATCGCGCTGCACAGATTCATGCACCAGGGCCTCCTACAGACAATGCACTTTGATTTATTGCGCTATCTGTAATAGCACCCGAGATAACACCAGATTTATATTGGATTTTTCCCTGACCCTGAGTGTCCGACCCCATGAGACGGTGGTTTTCTCGGCCCCTGGTGGTCCGAGGTCGTTCCCGCTGCACAGATTCATGCGCCAGGGCCTCCTGCAGACAATGCACTTTGGTTTATTGCGCTATCTCTAATAGCACCCGAGATATCCCCAGATATATATTGGATTTTTCCCTGACCCTGAGTGTCCGCCACATGAGACGGTATATTTCTCTGCCCCTGGTGGTCCCAGGTCGTTCCCGCTGCACAGATTCATGCGCTAGGGCCTCCTGCAGACAATGCACTTTGATTTATTGCGCTATCTCTAATAGCACCCGAGATATCACCAGATATATATTGGATTTTTCCCTGACCCTGACAGTCCGACCCCATGAGACGGTGGTTTTCTCTGCCCCTGGTCGTCCGAGGTCGTTCCCGCTGCACAGATTCATGCAACAGGGCCTCCTGCAGACAATGCACTTTGATTTATTGCGCTATCTGTAATAGCACCCGGTATATCACCAGCTTTATATTGGATTTTTCCCAGACCCTGACAGTCCGGCCCCATGAGATGGTGATTTTCTCGGCCCCCGGTGCTGCGAGGTCGATCGCGCAGCACAGATTCATGCGCTAGGGCCTCCTGCAGACAATGCACTTTGGTTTATTGCGCTACCTCTAATAGCACCCGAGATATCTCCAGATTTATATTGGATTTTTCCTTGACCCTGAGGGTCCTCCCCATGAGACGGTAGTTTTCTCGGCCCCTGGTGGTCCGAGGTCGTTCCCGCTGCTCAGATTCATGCGCCAGAGCCTCATGCAGACAATGCACTTTGATTTATTTCGCTATCTCTAATAGCACCCGAGATATCAAAAGATATATATTGGATTTTTCCTTGACCCTGACGGTGCGACACCATTTGTCGATGGTTTTCTCGGTCCCTCGTGGTCCGAGGTCGATCCCGCTGCACAGATTCATGCGCCAGGTCCCCCTGCAGATAATTCACTTTGATTTATTGCGCTTTCTCTAATAGCACCTTAGATATCACCAGATATATATTGGCTTTTTCCCTGACCCTGAGTGTCCGAACCCATGAGACGGTGGTTTTCTCGGCCCCTGGTGGTCCGAGGTAGTCCCCTCTGCTCAGATTCTTGCGCCAGGGCCTCCTGCAGACAATGCAATTTGATTTATTGCGCTATCTGTAATAGCACCCGAGATATCATGAGATATATATTGGATTTTTCCCTGACCCTGAGTGTCCGACCCATGAGACGGTGATTTTCTCGGCCCCCGGTGGTCCGAGGTCGATCGCGCTGCACAGATTCATGCACCAGGGCCTCCTGCAGACAATGCACTTTGATTTATTGCGCTATCTGTAATAGCACCCGAGATAACATCAGATTTATATTGGATTTTTCCCTGACCCTGAGTGTCCGACCCCATGAGACGGTGGTGTTCTCGGCCCCTGGTGGTCCGAGGTCGTTCCCAATGCACAGATTCATGCGCCAGGGCCTCCTATAGATAATTCACTTTGGTTTATTGCGCTATCTATAATAGCACCCGAGATATCACCAGATATATATTGGATTTAACCCTGACCCTGAGTGTCCGGCCCCATGAGACGGTGGTTTTCTCGGCCCCTGGTGGTCCGAGGTCGTTCCCACTGCACAGACTCATGCGCCAGGGCGTCCTGCAGACAATGCTCTTTGGTTTATTGCGCTATCTCTAATAGCACCCGAGATATCACCAGATATAAATTGGATTTTCCCTTGACCCTGACAGTCCGGCCCCATGAGACGGTGATTTTCTCGCCCCCTGGTGGTCCGAGGTCGATCCCGCTGCACAGATTCATGCCCCAGGGCCTCCTGCAGACAATGCACTTTGGTTTACTGCGCTACCTCTAGTAGCACTCGAGATATCACCAGATATATATTGGATTTTTCCTTGACCCTGACAGTCCGGCCCCATGAGACGGTGATTTTCTCGCCCACTGGTGGTCCGAGGTCGATCCCGCTGCACAGATTCATGCGCCAGGGCCCCCTACAGATAATTCACTTTGATTTATTGCGGTATCTCTAATAGCACCCGAGATATCACCAGATATATATTGGATTTATCCCTGACCCTGAGTGTCCGACCCCATGAGACGCTGGTTTTCTCGGCCCCTGGTGGTCCGAGGTCGTTCCCGCTGAACAGATTCATGCGCCAGGACCTCCTATAGATAATTCACTTCGGTTTATTGCGCTATCTCTAATAGCACCCGAGATATCACCAGATATATATTGGATTTTTCCCTGACCCTGACAGTCCGGCCCCATGAGACGGTGATTTTCTCGGCCCCTGGTGGTCCGTGGTCGTTCCCGCTGCACAGCTTCATGCGCCAGGGCACCCTGCAGATAATTTACTTAGATTGATTGCGCTTTCTCTAATAGCACCCGAGATATCACCAGATATATATTGGATTTTTCCCTGACCCTGACAGTCCGACCCCATGAGACGGTGGTTTTCTCGGCCCCTGGTGATCCGAGGTCGTTCCCGCTGCACAGATTCATTCGTAAGGGCCTACTGCAGACTATGCACTTTGATTTATTGCGCTATCTGTAATAGCACCCGAGATGTCACCAGATATATATTGGATTTTTCCCTGACCCTGAGTGTCCGGCCCCATGAGACGGTGGTTTTCTCGGCCCCTGGTGGTCCGAGGTCGTTCCCGCTGCCCAGATTCATGCGCCAGGGCCTCCTACAGACAATGCACTTTGGTTTATTACGCTATCACTAATAGCACCCGAGATATCACCATATATTTGCTGGATTTTTACATGACCTTGGGTGACGGATTCCGAATATCTGTAATTTTCTCGGCCACTGGTGGTCCGAGGTCGTTCCTGCGGCACACATTCATTCGCAAGGGCCTCCTGCAGATAATTCACTTTGGTTTATTGCGCTATCTCTAATAGAACCCGAGATATCACCAGATATATATTGGATTTTTCCCTGACCCTGAGTGTCCGGCCCCATGAGACGGTGGTTTTCTCGGCACCTGGTGGTCCGAGGTCGTTCGAGCTGCACAGATTCATGCGCCAGGGCCTCCTACACACAATGCACTTTGATTTATTGCGCTATCTGTAATAGCACCCGAGATATCAGCAGATATATATTTGATTTTTCCCTGACCCTTAGTTTCCGGCCCCATGAGACGGCGGTTTTCTCGGGCCCTGGTGGTCCGAGGTCGTTCGAGCTGCACAGATTCATGCGCCGGGGCCTTCTACAGACAATGCACTTTGATTTATTGCGCTATCTATAATAGCACCCGAGATATCACCAGATATATATTGGATTTAACCCTGACCCTGAGTGTCCGGCCCCATGAGACGGTGGTTTTCTCGGCCCCTGGTGGTCCGTGGTCGTTCCCGCTGCACAGATTCATGCGCCAGGGCGCCCTGCAGATAATTCACTTTGATTGATTGCGCTTTCTCTAATAGCACCCGAG
Source organism: Nomia melanderi (assembly GCF_051020985.1). Taxonomy (NCBI): domain Eukaryota; kingdom Metazoa; phylum Arthropoda; class Insecta; order Hymenoptera; family Halictidae; genus Nomia; species Nomia melanderi. Next base: position 127,646 of record NW_027475138.1, on the reverse strand, counting down.
ATATCACCAGATATATATTGGATTTTTCCCTGACCCTGACAGTCCGACCCCATGAGACGGTGGTTTTCTCGGCCCCTGGTGGTCCGAGGTCGTTCCCGCTGCACAGATTCATACGCCAGGGCCGCCCGCAGACAATGCACTTTGATTGATTGCGCTATCTGTAATAGCACCCGAGATATCACCAGATATATATTGGATTTTTGCTTGACCCTGACAGTCCGGCCCCATGTGTCGATGGTTTTCTCGGTCCCTCGTGGTCCGAGCTCGATCCCGCTGCACAGATTCATGCGCCAGGGCCCCCTGCAGACAATGCACTTTGATTTATTTCGCTATCTCTAATAGCACCCGCGGATATCACCAGATATATATTGGATTTTTCCCTGACCCTGAGTGTCCGACCCCATGAGACGGTGGTTTTCTCGGCCCCTGGAGGTCCGAGGTCGTTCCAGCAGCACAGATTCATGCGCCAGAGCCTCCTGCAGACAATGCACTTTGGTTTATTGCGCTATCTGTAATAGCACCCGAGATATCACCAGATATATATTGGATTTTTCCCTGACCCTGAGTGTCCGGCCCCATGAGACGGTGGTTTTATCGGCCCGTGGTGGTCCGAGGTCGTTCCCGCTGCACAGATTCATGCGCCAGGGCACCCTGCAGATAATTCACTTTGATTGATTGCGCTTTCTCTAATAGCACCCGAGATATCACCAGATATATATTGGATTTTTCCCTGACCCTGTCAGTCCGGCCCCATGAGACAATGATTTTCTCGGCCCCTGGTGGTCCGAGGTCGATCCCGCTGCACAGATTCATCCGCCAAGGCCTCCTGCAGACAATGCACTTTGATTTATTGCGCTATCTGTAATAGCACCCGAGATATGACCAGATTTATATTGGATTTTTCCCTGACCCTGACAGTCCGGCCCCATGAGACGGTGATTTTCTCGGCCCCTGGTGGTCCGAGGTCGATCCCGCTGCACATATTCATGCGCCAGGGCCCCCTGCAGATAATGCACTTTGATTTATTGCACTATCTCTAATAGCACCCGAGATATCACCAGCTTTATATTGGATTTTTCCCTGACCCTGACAGTCCGGCCCCATGAGACGGTGATTTTCTCGGCCCCCGGTGGTCCGAGGTCGATCGCGCTGCACAGATTCATGCGCTAGGGCCTCCTGCAGACAATGCACTTTGATTTATTGCCCTATCTGTAATAGCACCCGAGATATCGCCAGATATATATTGGATTTTTCCCTGACCCTGTCAGTCCGGCCCCATGAGACAATGATTTTCTCGGCCCCTGGTGGTCCGAGGTCGATCCCGCTGCACAGATTCATGCGCCGGGGCCCCCTGCAGATAATGCACTTTGATTTATTGCGCTATCCCTAATAGCACCCGAGATATCACCAGATATATATTGGATTTTCCCCTGACCCTGAGTGCCCGGCCCCAGGAGACGGTGGTTTTCTCGGCCCCTGGTGGTCCGTGAGCGTCCCCGCTGCACAGATTCATGGGCCAGGGCCCCCTGCAGATAATTCACTTTGATTTATTGCGCTATCTCTAATAGCACACTAGATATCACCAGATATATATTGGATTTTTCCCTGACCCTGACAGTCCGGCCCCATGAGACGGTGATTTTGTCGGCCCCTGGTTGTCCGAGGTCGATCCCGCTGCACAGATTCATGCGCCAGGGCCTCCTACAGACAATGCACTTTGGTTTAGTGCTCTATCTGTAATAGCACCCGCGATATCACCAGATATATATTGGATTTTTCCATGACCCTGAGTGTCCGGCCTCATGAGACGGTGGTTTTCTCGGCCCCTGGTGGTCCGAGGTCGTTCCCGCTGCACAGATTCATGCGCCAGGGCCTCCTATAGATAATTCACTTTGGTTTATTGCGCTATCTCTAATAGCACCCGAGATATCACCAGATATATATTGAATTTTTCCCTGACCCTGAGTGTCCGCCGCATGAGACGGTAGTTTTCTCGGCCCCTGGTGGTCCGAGGTCGTTCCCGGTGCACAGATTCATGCGCTAGGGACTCCTGCAGACAATGCACTTTGATTTATTGCGCTATCTCTAATAGCACCCGAGATATCACCAGATATATATTGGATTTTTCCCTGACCCTGTCAGTCCGGCCCCATGAGACAATGATTTTCTCGGCCCCTGGTGGTCCGAGGTCGATCCCGCTGCACAGATTCATCCGCCAAGGCCTCCTGCAGACAATGCACTTTGATTTATTGCGCTATCTGTAATAGCACCCGAGATATGACCAGATTTATATTGGATTTTTCCCTGACCCTGACAGTCCGGCCCCATGAGACGGTGATTTTCTCGGCCCCTGGTGGTCCGAGGTCGTTCCCGCTGCACAGATTCATGCGCCAGGGTCTCCTGCAGACAATGCACTTTGATTTATTGCACTATCACTAATAGCACCCGAGATATCACCAGATATATATTGGATTCTCCCTGGCCCTGAGTGTCCGGCCCCATGAGACGGTAGTTTTCTCGGCCCCTGGTGGTCCCAGGTCGTTCCCGCTGCACAGATTCATGCGCTAGGGCCTCCTGCAGACAATGCACTTTGATTTATTGCGCTATCCCTAATAGCACCCGAGATATCACCAGATATATATTGAATTTTTCCCTGACCCTGAGTGTCCGCCGCATGAGACGGTAGTTTTCTCGGCCCCTGGTGGTCCGAGGTCGTTCCCGGTGCACAGATTCATGCGCTAGCGACTCCTGCAGACAATGCACTTTGATTTATTGCGCTATCTCTAATAGCACCCGAGATATCACCAGATATATATTGGATTTTTCCCTGACCCTGAGTGTGCGGCCCCATGAGACGGTGGTTTTCTCGGCCCCCGGTGGTCCGAGGTCGATCCCGCTGCACAGATTCATGCGCCAGGGCCCCCTGCAGATAATTCACTTTGATTTATTGCGCTATATCTAATAGCACCCGGGATATCACCAGGTTTATATTGGATTTTTCCCTGACCCTGAGTGCCCGGCCCCATGAGACGGTGGTTTTCTCGGCCCCTGGTGGTCCGTGAGCGTCCCCGCTGCACAGATTCATGGGCCAGGGCCCCCTGCAGATAATTCACTTTGATTTATTGCGCTATCTCTAATAGCACACTAGATATCACCAGATATATATTGGATTTTTCCCTGACCCTGACAGTCCGGCCCCATGAGACGGTGATTTTCTCGGGCCCTGGTTGTCCGAGGTCGATCCCGCTGCACAGATTCATGCAACAGGGCCTCCTACAGACAATGCACTTTGGTTTAGTGCTCTATCTGTAATAGCACCCGCGATATCACCAGATATATATTGGATTTTTCCCTGACCCTGAGTGTCCGACCCATGAGACGGTGATTTTCTCGGCCCCCGGTGGTCCGAGGTCGATCGCGCTGCACAGATTCATGCACCAGGGCCTCCTACAGACAATGCACTTTGATTTATTGCGCTATCTGTAATAGCACCCGAGATAACACCAGATTTATATTGGATTTTTCCCTGACCCTGAGTGTCCGACCCCATGAGACGGTGGTTTTCTCGGCCCCTGGTGGTCCGAGGTCGTTCCCGCTGCACAGATTCATGCGCCAGGGCCTCCTGCAGACAATGCACTTTGGTTTATTGCGCTATCTCTAATAGCACCCGAGATATCCCCAGATATATATTGGATTTTTCCCTGACCCTGAGTGTCCGCCACATGAGACGGTATATTTCTCTGCCCCTGGTGGTCCCAGGTCGTTCCCGCTGCACAGATTCATGCGCTAGGGCCTCCTGCAGACAATGCACTTTGATTTATTGCGCTATCTCTAATAGCACCCGAGATATCACCAGATATATATTGGATTTTTCCCTGACCCTGACAGTCCGACCCCATGAGACGGTGGTTTTCTCTGCCCCTGGTCGTCCGAGGTCGTTCCCGCTGCACAGATTCATGCAACAGGGCCTCCTGCAGACAATGCACTTTGATTTATTGCGCTATCTGTAATAGCACCCGGTATATCACCAGCTTTATATTGGATTTTTCCCAGACCCTGACAGTCCGGCCCCATGAGATGGTGATTTTCTCGGCCCCCGGTGCTGCGAGGTCGATCGCGCAGCACAGATTCATGCGCTAGGGCCTCCTGCAGACAATGCACTTTGGTTTATTGCGCTACCTCTAATAGCACCCGAGATATCTCCAGATTTATATTGGATTTTTCCTTGACCCTGAGGGTCCTCCCCATGAGACGGTAGTTTTCTCGGCCCCTGGTGGTCCGAGGTCGTTCCCGCTGCTCAGATTCATGCGCCAGAGCCTCATGCAGACAATGCACTTTGATTTATTTCGCTATCTCTAATAGCACCCGAGATATCAAAAGATATATATTGGATTTTTCCTTGACCCTGACGGTGCGACACCATTTGTCGATGGTTTTCTCGGTCCCTCGTGGTCCGAGGTCGATCCCGCTGCACAGATTCATGCGCCAGGTCCCCCTGCAGATAATTCACTTTGATTTATTGCGCTTTCTCTAATAGCACCTTAGATATCACCAGATATATATTGGCTTTTTCCCTGACCCTGAGTGTCCGAACCCATGAGACGGTGGTTTTCTCGGCCCCTGGTGGTCCGAGGTAGTCCCCTCTGCTCAGATTCTTGCGCCAGGGCCTCCTGCAGACAATGCACTTTGATTTATTGCGCTATCTGTAATAGCACCCGAGATATCATGAGATATATATTGGATTTTTCCCTGACCCTGAGTGTCCGACCCATGAGACGGTGATTTTCTCGGCCCCCGGTGGTCCGAGGTCGATCGCGCTGCACAGATTCATGCACCAGGGCCTCCTGCAGACAATGCACTTTGATTTATTGCGCTATCTGTAATAGCACCCGAGATAACATCAGATTTATATTGGATTTTTCCCTGACCCTGAGTGTCCGACCCCATGAGACGGTGGTGTTCTCGGCCCCTGGTGGTCCGAGGTCGTTCCCAATGCACAGATTCATGCGCCAGGGCCTCCTATAGATAATTCACTTTGGTTTATTGCGCTATCTATAATAGCACCCGAGATATCACCAGATATATATTGGATTTAACCCTGACCCTGAGTGTCCGGCCCCATGAGACGGTGGTTTTCTCGGCCCCTGGTGGTCCGAGGTCGTTCCCACTGCACAGACTCATGCGCCAGGGCGTCCTGCAGACAATGCTCTTTGGTTTATTGCGCTATCTCTAATAGCACCCGAGATATCACCAGATATAAATTGGATTTTCCCTTGACCCTGACAGTCCGGCCCCATGAGACGGTGATTTTCTCGCCCCCTGGTGGTCCGAGGTCGATCCCGCTGCACAGATTCATGCCCCAGGGCCTCCTGCAGACAATGCACTTTGGTTTACTGCGCTACCTCTAGTAGCACTCGAGATATCACCAGATATATATTGGATTTTTCCTTGACCCTGACAGTCCGGCCCCATGAGACGGTGATTTTCTCGCCCACTGGTGGTCCGAGGTCGATCCCGCTGCACAGATTCATGCGCCAGGGCCCCCTACAGATAATTCACTTTGATTTATTGCGGTATCTCTAATAGCACCCGAGATATCACCAGATATATATTGGATTTATCCCTGACCCTGAGTGTCCGACCCCATGAGACGCTGGTTTTCTCGGCCCCTGGTGGTCCGAGGTCGTTCCCGCTGAACAGATTCATGCGCCAGGACCTCCTATAGATAATTCACTTCGGTTTATTGCGCTATCTCTAATAGCACCCGAGATATCACCAGATATATATTGGATTTTTCCCTGACCCTGACAGTCCGGCCCCATGAGACGGTGATTTTCTCGGCCCCTGGTGGTCCGTGGTCGTTCCCGCTGCACAGCTTCATGCGCCAGGGCACCCTGCAGATAATTTACTTAGATTGATTGCGCTTTCTCTAATAGCACCCGAGATATCACCAGATATATATTTTGGGTTTTTCCCTGACCCTGACAGTCCGACCCCATGAGACGGTGGTTTTCTCGGCCCCTGGTGGTCCGAGGTCGTTCCAGCTGCACAGATTCATGCGCCAGGGCCCCCAGCAGATAATTCACTTTGACTTATTGCGGTATCTCTAATAGCACCCGAGATGTCACCAGATATATATTGGATATTTCCCTGACCCTGACAGTCCGGCCCCATGAGACAATGATTTTCTCGGCCCCTGGTGGTCCGAGGTCGATCCCGCTGCACAGATTCATGCGCCGGGGCCTCCTACAGACAATGCACTTTGATTTATTGCGCTATCTATAATAGCACCCGAGATATCACCAGATATATATTGGATTTTTCATTGACCCTGAGTGTCCGACCCCATGAGACGGTGGTTTTCTCGGCCCCTGGTGGTCCGAGGTCGTTCCCGCTGAACAGATTCATGCGCCAGGACCTCCTATAGATAATTCACTTCGGTTTATTGCGCTATCTCTAATAGCACCCGAGATATCACCAGATATATATTGGATTTTTCCCTGACCCTGACAGTCCGGCCCCATGAGACGGTGATTTTCTCGGCCCCTGGTGGTCCGTGGTCGTTCCCGCTGCACAGCTTCATGCGCCAGGGCACCCTGCAGATAATTTACTTTGATTGATTGCGCTTTCTCTAATAGCACCCGAGATATCACCAGATATATATTGGATTTTTCCCTGACCCTGACAGTCCGACCCCATGAGACGGTGGTTTTCTCGGCCCCTGGTGGTCCGAGGTCGTTCCAGCTGCACAGATTCATGCGCCAGGGCCCCCAGCAGATAATTCACTTTGACTTATTGCGGTATCTCTAATAGCACCCGAGATGTCACCAGATATATATTGGATATTTCCCTGACCCTGACAGTCGGGCCCCATGAGACAATGATTTTCTCGGCCCCTGGTGGTCCGAGGTCGATCCCGCTGCACAGATTCATGCGCCGGGGCCTCCTACAGACAATGCACTTTGATTTATTGCGCTATCTATAATAGCACCCGAGATATCACCAGATATATATTGGATTTTTCATTGACCCTGAGTGTCCGACCCCATGAGACGGTGGTTTTCTCGGCCCCTGGTGGTCCGAGGTCGTTCCCGCTGCACAGATTCATGCGCCAGGACCTCCTATAGATAATTCACTTTGGTTTATAGCGCTATCTCTAATAGCACCCGAGATATCACCAGATATATATTGGATTTTTCCCTGACCCTGACAGTCCGACCCCATGAGACGGTGGTTTTCTCGGCCCCTGGTGGTCCGAGGTCGTTCCAGCTGCACAGATTCATGCGCCAGGGCCCCCAGCAGATAATTCACTTTGACTTATTGCGGTATCTCTAATAGCACCCGAGATGTCACCAGATATATATTGGATATTTCCCTGACCCTGACAGTCCGGCCCCATGAGACAATGATTTTCTCGGCCCCTGGTGGTCCGAGGTCGGTCCCGCTGCACAGATTCATGCGCCAGGGTCTCCTGCAGACAATGCACTTTGATTTATTGCACTATCACTAATATCACCCGGGATATCACCAGATTTATATTGGATTTTTCCCTGACCCTGAGTGCCCGGCCCCATGAGACGGTGGTTTTCTCGGCCCCTGGTGGTCCGTGAGCGTCCCCGCTGCACAGATTCATGGGCCAGGGCCTACTGCAGACAATGCACTTTGATTTATTGCGCTATCTCTAATAGCACCCGAGATGTCACCAGATATATATTGGATTTTTCCCTGACCCTGACAGTCCGACCCCATGAGACGGTGGTTTTCTCTGCCCCTGGTCGTCCGAGGTCGTTCCCGCTGCACTGATTCATGCGCCAGGGCTCCCTGCAGATAATTCACTTTGATTTATTGCGCTATCTCTAATAGCACCCGAGAAATCACCAGATATATATTGGATTTTTCCCTGACCCTGAGTGTCCCAAACCATGAGACGGAGGTTTTCTCGGCCCCTGGTCGTCCGAGGTAGTTCCCGCTGCACAGATTCATGCGCCAGGCCCTCCTGCAGACAATGCACTTTGATATATTTCCCTATCTCTAATAGCACCCGAGATATCACCAGATATATATTGGATTTTTCCCTGACCCTGACAGTTCGACCCCATGAGACGGTGGTTTTCTCGGCCCCTGGTGGTCCGAGGTCGATTCCGCTGCACAGATTCATGCGCAAGGTCCCCCTGCAGATAATTCACTTTGATTTATTGCGCTATCTGTAATAGCACCCGAGATATCACCAGCTTTATATTGGATTTTTCCCTGACCCTGAGTATCCGGCCCCATGAGACGGTGGTTTTCTCGGCCCCTGGTGGTCCGTGAGCGTTCCCGCTGCACAGATTCATGGGCCAGGGCCCCCTGCAGATAATTCACTTTGATTTATTGCGCTATCTCTAATAGCACCCGAGATATCACCAGATATATATTGGATTTTTCCATGACCCTGAGTGTCCGGCCCCATGGGACGGTGGTTTTCTCGGCCCCTGGTGGGCCGAGGTCGTTCCCGCTGCACAGATTCATGCGCCAGGGCCTCCTGCAGACAATGCACTTTGGTTTATTGTGCTATCTCTAATAGCACCCGAGATATCACTAGATATATATTGGACTTTTCCCTGACCCTGAGTGTCCGACCCCATGAGACGGTAGTTTTCTCGGCCCCTGATGATCCGAGGTCGTTCCCGCTGCACAGATTCATGCGCCAGGGCCTCCTGCAGACAATGCACTTTGATTTATTGCGCTATCTCTAATAGCACCCGAGATATCACCAGATATATATTGGATTTTGCCCTGACCCTGACAGTCCGACCCCATGAGACGGTGGTTTTCTCTGCCCCTGGTCGTCCGAGGTCGTTCCCGCTGCACAGATTCATGCAGCAGGGCCTCCTGCAGACAATGCACTTTGATTTATTGCGCTATCTGTAATAGCACCCGGTATATCACCAGCTTTATATTGGATTTTTCCCAGACCCTGACAGTCCGGCCCCATGAGATGGTGATTTTCTCGGCCCCCGGTGCTGCGAGGTCGATCGCGCAGCACAGATTCATGCGCTAGGGCCTCCTGCAGACAATGCACTTTGGTTTATTGCGCTACCTCTAATAGCACCCGAGATATCTCCAGATATATATTGGATTTTTCCTTGACCCTGAGGGTCCTCCCCATGAGACGGTAGTTTTCTCGGCCCCTGGTGGTCCGAGGTCGTTCCCGCTGCACAGATTCATGCGCCAGGGCCTCATGCAGACAATGCACTTTGATTTATTTCGCTATCTCTAATAGCACCCGAGATATCAAAAGATATATATTGGATTTTTCCTTGACCCTGACGGTGCGGCCCCATTTGTCGATGGTTTTCTCGGTCCCTCGTGGTCCGAGGTCGATCCCGCTGCACAGATTCATGCGCAAGGTCCCCCTGCAGATAATTCACTTTGATTTATTGCGCTTTCTCTAATAGCACCTGAGATATCACCAGATATATATTGGCTTTTTCCCTGACCCTGAGTGTCCGACCCCATGAGACGGTGGTTTTCTCGGCCCCTGGTGGTCTGAGGTCGTCCCCTCTGCTCAGATTCTTGCGCCAGGGCCTCCTATAGATAATTCACTTTGGTTTATTGCGCTGTCTCTAATAGCACCCGAGATACCACCAGATATATATTGGATTTTTCCCTGACCCTGACAGTCCGGCCCCATGAGACGGTGATTTTCTCGGCCCCTGGTGGTCCGAGATCGATCCCGCTGCACAGATTCATGCGCCAGGGCCTCCTGCAGACAATGCACTTTGATTTATTGCGCTATCTCTAATAGCACCCGAGATATCATCAGATATATATTGGATTTTTCCCTGACCCTGAGTGTCCGACCCATGAGACGGTGATTTTCTCGGCCCCCGGTGGTCCGAGGTAGTTCCCGCTGCACAGATTCATGCGCCAGGGCCTCCTGCCGACAATGTACTTTGATTTAATTCGCTATCTCTAATAGCACCCGAGATATCACCAGATATATATTGGATTTTTGCTTGACCCTGAGAGTCCGGCCCCATGTGTCGATGGTTTTCTCGGTCCTTTGTGGTCCGAGGTCATTCCCGCTGCACAGATTCATGCGCCAGGGCCTCCTGCAGACAATGCACTTTGATTTACTGCGCTATCTCTAATAGCACCCGAGATATCACCAGATATATATTGGATTTTTCCCTGACCCTGAGTGTCCGCCCCATGAGACGGTAGTTTTCTCGGCCTCTGGTGGTCCGAGGTCGTTCCCGGTGCACAGATTCATGCGCTAGGGCCTCCTGCAGACAATGCACTTTGATTTATTGAGCTATCTATAATAGCACCCAAGATATCACCAGATATATATTGGATTTTTCCCTGACCCTGACAGTTCGACCCCATGAGACGGTGGTTTTCTCGGCCCCTGGTGGTCCGAGGTCGATTCCGCTGCACAGATTCATGCGCCAGGGCCTCCTGCAGACAATGCACTTTGATTTATTTCCCTATGTCTAATAGCACACTAGATATCACCAGATATATATTGGATTTTTCCTTGACCCTGACGGTCCGGCCCCATGTGTCGATGGTTTTCTCGGTCCCTCGTGGTCCGAGGTCGATCCCGCTGCACAGATTCATGCGCCAGGGCCCCCTGCAGATAATTCACTTTGATTTATTGCGCTAACTCTAATAGCACCCGGGATATCACCAGGTTTATATTGGATTTTTCCCTGACCCTGAGTGTCCGACCCCATGAGACGGTGGTTTTCTCGGCCCCTGGTGGTCCGAGGACGTTCCCGCTGCACAGTTTCATGCGCCAGGGCCTCCTGCAGACAATGCACTTTGGTTTATTGCGCTATCTCTAATAGCACCCGAGATATCACCAGATATATATTGGACTTTTCCCTGACCCTGAGTGTCCGACCCCATGAGACGGTTGTTTTCTCGGCCCCTGATGATCCGAGGTCGTTCCCGCTGCACAGATTCATGCGCTAGGGCCTCCTGCAGACAATCCACTTTGATTTATTGCGCTATCTGTAATAGCACCCAAGATATCACCAGATATATATTGGATTTTTCCCTGACCCTGAGTGTCCGACCCCATGAGACGGTGGTTTTCTCGGCCCCTGGTGGTCCGAGGTCGTTTCCGCTGCACAGATTCATGCGCTAGGGCCTCCTGCAGACAATGCACTTTGATTTATTGCGCTATCTCTAATAGCACCCGAGATATCATCAGATATATATTGGATTTTTCCCTGACCCTGAGTGTCCGACCCATGAGACGGTGTTTTTCTCGGCCCCCGGTGGTCCGAGGTCGATCGCGCTGCACAGGTTCATGCACCAGGGCCTCCTGCAGACAATGCACTTTGATTTATTGCGCTATCTGTAATAGCACCCGAGATAACACCAGATTTATATTGGATTTTTCCCTGACCCTGAGTCTCCGACCCCATGAGACGGTGGTTTTCTCGGCCCCTGGTGGTCCGAGGTCGTTCCCGCTGCACAGATTCATGCGCCAGGGCCTCCTATAGATAATGCACTTTGATTTATTGCGCTATCTGTAATAGCACCCGGGATATCACCAGCTTTATATTGGATTTTTCCCAGACCCTGACAGTCCGGCCCCATGAGATGGTGATTTTCTCGGCCCCCGGTGCTGCGAGGTCGATCGCGCAGCACAGATTCATGCGCTAGGGCCTCCTGCAGACAATGCACTTTGGTTTATTGCGCTACCGCTAATAGCACCCGAGATGTCTCCAGATATATATTGGACTTTCCCCTGACCCTGAGTGTCCGGCCCCATGAGATGGTCGTTTTCTCGGCCCCTGGTGGTCCGAGGTCGTTCCCGCTGCACAGATTCATGCGCCAGGGCCTCATGCAGACAATACACTTTGATTTATTTCGCTATCTCTAATAGCACCCGAGATATCAAAAGATATATATTGGATTTTTCCTTGACCCTGAGGATCCGCCCCATGAGACGGTAGTTTTCTCGGCCCCTGGTGGTCCGAGGTCGTTCCCGCTGCACAGATTCATGCGGCAGGGCCTGATGCAGACAATTCACTTTGATTTATTGCGCTTTCTCTAATAGCACCCGAGATATCACCAGATATATATTGGATTTTTCCCTGACCCTGATGGTCCGCCCCATGAGACGGTAGTTTTCTCGGCCCCTGGTGGTCCGAGGTCGTTCCCGCTGCACAGATTCATGCGGCAGGGCCTGATGCAGACAATGCACTTTGATTTATTTCGCTATCTCTAATAGCACCCGAGATATCAAAAGATATATATTGGATTTTTCCCTGACCCTGAGTGTCCGACCCCATGAGACGGTACTTTTCTCGGCCCCTGGTGGGCCGAGGTCGTTCCTGCGGCAGAGATTCATTCGCTAGGGCCTCCTGCAGACAATGCACTTTGATTTAGTGCGCTATCTCTAATAGCACCCGAGATATCACCAGATATATATTGGATTTTTCCCTGACCCTGACAGTCCGACCCCATGAGACGGTGGTTCTCTCGGCCCCTGGTGATCCGAGGTCGTTCCCGCTGCACAGATTCATGCGCTAGGGCCTCCTGCAGACAATGCACTTTTATTTATTGCGCTATCTGCAATAGCACCCGAGATATCGCCAGATATATATTGGATTTTTCCCTGACCCTGACAGTCCGGCCCCATGGGACAATGATTTTCTCGGCCCCTAGTGGTCCGAGGTCGATCCCGCTACACAGATTCATGCGCCGGGGCCTCCTACAGACAATGTACTTTGATTTAATTCGCTATCTCTAATAGCACCCGAGTTATCACCAGAAATATATTGGATTTTTGCTTGACCCTGAGAGTCCGGCCCCATGTGTCGATGGTTTTCTCGGTCCTTTGTGGTCCGAGGTCGTTCCCGCTGCACAGATTCATGCGCCAGGCCCTCCTGCAGACAATGCACTTTGATTTATTGCGCTATCCCTAATAGCACCCGAGATATCACCAGATATATATTGGATTTTTCCCTGACCCTGAGTGTCCGACCCCATGAGACGGTAGTTTTCTCGGCCCCTGATGATCCGAGGTCGTTCCCGCTGCACAGATTCATGCGCTAGGGCCTCCTGCAGAAAATCCACTTTGATTTATTGCGCTATCTGTAATAGCACCCGAGATATCGCCAGATATATATTGGATTTTTCACTGACCCTGAGTGTCCGGCCCCATTAGACTGTGGTTGTCTCGGCCCCTGGTGGTCCGAGGTCGTTCCCGCTGCCCAGATTGACGCGGCCGGGCCTCCTACAGACAATGCACTTTGATTTATAGCGCTATCTGTAATAGCACCCGAGATATCACAAGATATATAATGGATTTTTCCCTGACCCTGACAGTCCAGCCCCATGAGACGGTGGCTTTCTCGGCCCCTGGTGGTCCGAGGTGGTTCCCGCTGCACAGATTAATGCGACAGGGCGCCCTGCAGATAATTCACTTTGATTTATTGCGCTATCTCTAATAGCACCCGAGATATCACCAGATATATATAGGACTTTTCCCTGACCCTGACAGTCCGGCCCCATGAGGCGGTGATTTCCTCGGCTCCTGGTGGTCCGATGTCGTTGCCGCTGCACAGATTCATGCGCCAGGGCCTCCCGCAGACAAGGCACTTTGGTTTATTGCGCTATCTGTAAGAGAACCCGAGATATCACCAGATATATGCTGGATTTTTACATGACCTTGGGTGACGGATTCCGGATATCTGTAATTTCCTCGGCCCCTGGTGGACCGAGGTCGTTCCTGCTGCACAGATTCATTCGCCAGTGCCTCCTACAGACAATGCACTTTGATTTATTGCGCTATCTCTAATAGCACCCGAGATATCACCAGATATATATTGGATTTTTCCCCGAACCTGACAGTCCGGCCCCACGAGACGGTGATTTTCTCGGCCCCTGGTGGTCCGTGGTGGTTCCCGCTGCACAGATTCATGCGACAGGGCGCCCTGCAGTTAATTCACTTTTATTTATTGCGCTATCTCTAATAGCACCCGAGATATCACCAGATATATATTGGATTTTTCCCTGACCCTGACAGTCCGGCCCCATGAGACGGTGATTTTCTCGGCCCCTGGTGGTCCGAGGTCGATTCCGCTGCACAGATTCATGCGCCAGGGCCTCCTGCAGACAATGCACTTTGATTTATTTCCCTATGTCTAATAGCACACTAGATATCACCAGATATATATTGGACTTTTCCTTGACCCTGACGGTCCGGCCCCATGTGTCGATGGTTTTCTCGGTCCCTCGTGGTCCCACGTCGTTACCGCGGCACAGATTCATGCGCAAGGGCCTCCTGCAGATAATTCACTTTGATTTATCGCGCTATCTCTAATAGCACCCGACATATCACCAGATATATACTGGATTTTTGCATGAACTTGGGTGTCCGGCCTCATGTGTCGGTGGTTTTCTCGGCCCCTGGTTGTCCGAGGTCGTTGCCGCTGCACAGATTCATGCGCCAGGGCCTTCTGCAGATAATTCACTTTGGTTTATTGCGCTAACTCTAATAGCACCCGGGATATCACCAGGTTTATATTGGATTTTTCCCTGACCCTGAGTGCCCGGCCCCATGAGACGGTGGTTTTCTCGGCCCCTGGTGGTCCGTGAGCGTCCCCGCTGCACAGATTCGTGGGCCAGGGCCCCCAGCAGATAATTCACTTTGATTTATTGCGCTATCTCTAATAGCACCCTAGATATCACCAGATATATATTGGATTTTTCCCTGACCCTGACAGTCCGGCCCCATGAGACGGTGATTTTCTCGGCCCCTGGTTGTCCGAGGTCGATTCCGCTGCACAGATTCATGCGCCAGGGCCTCCTGCAGACAATGCACTTTGATTTATTTCCCTATGTCTAATAGCACACTAGATATCACCAGATATATATTGGATTTTTCCTTGACCCTGACGGTCCGGCCCCATGTGTCGATGGTTTTCTCGGTCCCTCGTGGTCCCACGTCGTTACCGCGGCACAGATTCATGCGCAAGGGCCTCCTGCAGATAATTCACTTTGATTTATCGCGCTATCTCTAATAGCACCCGACATATCACCAGATATATACTGGATTTTTGCATGACCTTGGGTGTCCGGCCTCATGTGTCGGTGGTTTTCTCGGCCCCTGGTTGTCCGAGGTCGTTGCCGCTGCACAGATTCATGCGCCAGGGCCTTCTGCAGATAATTCACTTTGGTTTATTGCGCTAACTCTAATAGCACCCGGGATATCACCAGGTTTATATTGGATTTTTCCCTGACCCTGAGTGCCCGGCCCCATGAGACGGTGGTTTTCTCGGCCCCTGGTGATCCGTGAGCGTCCCCGCTGCACAGATTCGTGGGCCAGGGCCCCCAGCAGATAATTCACTTTGATTTATTGCGCTATCTCTAATAGCACCCTAGATATCACCAGATATATATTGGATTTTTCCCTGACCCTGACAGTCCGGCCCCATGAGACGGTGATTTTCTCGGCCCCTGGTTGTCCGAGGTCGATCCCGCTGCACAGATTCATGCGCCAGGGCCTCCTACAGACAATGCACTTTGGTTTAGTGCTCTATCTGTAATAGCACCCGCGATATCACCAGATGTATATTGGATTTTTCCCTGACCCTGAGTGTCCGACCCCATGAGACGGTGGTTTTCTCGGCCCCTGGTGGTCCGAGGTCGTTCCCGCTGCACAGATTCATGCGCTAGGGCCTCCTGCAGACAATGCACTTTGATTTATTGCGCTATCTCTAATAGCACCCGAGATATCATCAGATATATATTGGATTTTTCCCTGACCCTGAGTGTCCGACCCATGAGACGGTGATTTTCTCGGCCCCCGGTGGTCCGAGGTCGATCGCGCTGCACAGGTTCATGCACCAGGGCCTCCTGCAGACAATGCACTTTGATTTATTGCGCTATCTGTAATAGCACCCGAGATAACACCAGATTTATATTGGATTTTTCCCTGACCCTGAGTGTCCGACCCCATGAGACGGTGGTTTTCTCGGCCCCTGGTGGTCCGAGGTCGTTCCCGCTGCACAGATTCATGCGCCAGGGCCTCCTATAGATAATGCACTTTGATTTATTGCGCTATCTGTAATAGCACCCGGGATATCACCAGCTTTATATTGGATTTTTCCCAGACCCTGACAGTCCGGCCCCATGAGATGGTGATTTTCTCGGCCCCCGGTGCTGCGAGGTCGATCGCGCAGCACAGATTCATGCGCTAGGGCCTCCTGCAGACAATGCACTTTGCTTTATTGCGCTACCGCTAATAGCACCCGAGATATCTCCAGATATATATTGGACTTTCCCCTGACCCTGAGTGTCCGGCCCCATGAGATGGTCGTTTTCTCGGCCCCTGGTGGCCCGAGGTCGTTCCCGCTGCACAGATTCATGCGCCAGGGCCTCATGCAGACAATACACTTTGATTTATTTCGCTATCTCTAATAGCACCCGAGATATCAAAAGATATATATTGGATTTTTCCTTGACCCTGAGGGTCCGCCCCATGAGACGGTAGTTTTCTCGGCCCCTGGTGGTCCGAGGTCGTTCCCGCTGCACAGATTCATGCGGCAGGGCCTGATGCAGACAATGCACTTTGATTTATTTCGCTATCTCTAATAGCACCCGAGATATCAAAAGATATATATTGGATTTTTCCTTGACCCTGAGTGTCCGACCCCAAGAGACGGTGGTTTTCTCGGCCCCTGGTGGTCCGATGTCGTTCCCGCTGCACAGATTCATGCGCCAGGGCCACCTGCAGACAATGCACTTTGGTTTATTGCGCTATCTCTAATAGCACCCGAGATATCTCCAGATATATATTGGATTTTTCCCTGACCCTGAGTGTCCGCCCTATGAGGCGGTAGTTTTCTCTGCCCCTGGTGGTCCCAGGTCGTTCCCGCTGCACAGATTCATGCGCCAGGTCCCCCTGCAGATAATTCACTTTGATTTATTGCGCTTTCTCTAATAGCACCCGAGATATCACCAGATATATATTGGATTTTTCCCTGACCCTGATGGTCCGCCCCATGAGACGGTAGTTTTCTCGGCCCCTGGTGGTCCGAGGTCGTTCCCGCTGCACAGATTCATGCGGCAGGGCCTGATGCAGACAATGCACTTTGATTTATTTCGCTATCTCTAATAGCACCCGAGATATCAAAAGATATATATTGGATTTTTCCCTGACCCTGAGTGTCCGACCCCATGAGACGGTACTTTTCTCGGCCCCTGGTGGGCCGAGGTCGTTCCTGCGGCAGAGATTCATGCGCTAGGGCCTCCTGCAGACAATGCACTTTGATTTAATTCGCTATCTCTAATAGCACCCGAGATATCATCAGATATATATTGGATTTTTCCCTGACCCTGAGTGTCCGACCCCATGAGACGGTAGTTTTCTCGGCCCCTGATGATCCGAGGTCGTTCCCGCTGCACAGATTCATGCGCTAGGGCCTCCTGCAGAAAATCCACTTTGATTTATTGCGCTATCTGTAATAGCACCCGAGATATCGCCAGATATATATTGGATTTTTCCCTGACCCTGACAGTTCGACCCCATGAGACGGTGGTTTTCTCGGCCCCTGGTGGTCCGAGGTCGTTTCCGCTGCACAGATTCATGCGCCAGGGCCTCCTGCAGACAATGCACTTTGATTTATTTCCCTATCTCTAATAGCACCCGAGATATCATCAGATATATATTGGATTTTTCCTTGACCCTGACGGTCCGGCCCCATGTGTCGATGGTTTTCTCGGTCCCTCGTGGTCCCAGGTCGATCCCGCTGCCCAGATTCATGCACCAGGGCCTCCTGCAGACAATGCACTTTGGTTTATTGCCCTATCTCTAATAGCACCCGAGATATCTCCAGATATATATTGGATTTTTCCCTGACCCTGAGTGTCCGACCCCATGAGACGGTAGTTTTCTCGGCCCCTGGTGGGCCGAGGTCGTTCCTGCGGCACAGATTCATGCGCTAGGGCCTCCTGCAGACAATGCACTTTGATTTAGTGCGCTATCTCTAATAGTACCCGAGATATCACCAGATATATATTGGATTTTTCCATGACCCTGACAGTCCGACCCCATGAGACGGTGGTTCTCTCGGCCCCTGGTGGGCCGAGGTCGTTCCTGCGGCACAGATTCATGCGCCAGGGCCCCCTGCAGATAATTCACTTTGATTTATTGCGCTAGCTCTAATATCAGCCGAGATATCACCAGATATATATTGGATTTTTCACTGACCCTGAGCGTCCGGCCCCATGAGACTGTGGTTTTTTCGGCCCCTGGTGGTCCGAGGTCGTTGCCGCTGCACAGATTCATGCGCCAGGGGCTCCCGCAGACAAAGCACTTTGGTTTATTGCGCTATCTGTAATAGCACCCGAGATATCACCTGATATATGCTGGATTTTTACATGACCATGGGTGACGGATTCCGGATATCTGTAATTTCCTCGGCCCCTGGTGGACCGAGGTCGTTCCCGCTGCACAGATTCATTCGCCAGTGCCTCCTACAGACAATGCACTTTGATTTATTGTTCTATCTCTAATAGCACCCGAGATATCAACAGATATATATTGGACTTTTCCCTGACCCTGACAGTCCGGCCCATGAGGCGGTTATTTCCTCGGCCCCTGGTGGTCCGAGGTCGTTCCCGCTGCACAGATCCATGCGCCAGGGCCGCCTGCAGATAATTCACTTTCGTTTATTGCGCTATCTCTAATAGCAGCCGAGATATCACCAGATATATATTGGACTTTTCCCTGACCCAGACAGTCCGGCCCCATGAGGCGGTGATTTCCTCGGCCCCTGGTGGTCCGAGGTCGATCCCGCTGCACAGATTCATGCGCCAGGGCCGCCTGCAGATATTCACTTTGATTTATTGCGCTATCTGTAATAGCACCCAAGATATCACCAGATATATTTTGGGTTTTCCCCTGACCCTGAGTGTCCGGCCCCATGAGACGGTGGTTTTCTCGGCCCCTGGTGGTCCGAGGTCGGTCCCGCTGCACAGATTCATGCGCCAGGGCCTCCTGCAGATAATGCACTTTGATTTATTGCGCTATCTGTAATAGCACCCGAGATATCACCAGATATATATTGAATTTTCCCCTGACCCTGAGTGTCCGGCCTCATGAGACTGTGGTTTTCTCGGCCCCTGGTGGTCCGAGGTCGTTCCCGCTGCAGAGATTCATGCGGCAGGGCCTCCTACAGACAATGCACTTTGATTTATTGCGCTATCTGTAATAGCACCCGAGATATCACCAGATATATATTGGATTTTTCACTGACCCTGAGTGTCCGGCCCCATTAGACTGTGGTTGTCTCGGCCCCTGGTGGTCCGAGGTCGTTCCCGCTGCCCAGATTGACGCGGCCGGGCCTCCTACAGACAATGCACTTTGATTTATTGCGCTATCTGTAATAGCACCCGAGATATCACAAGATATATAATGGATTTTTCCCTGACCCTGACAGTCCAGCCCCATGAGACGGTGGCTTCCTCGGCCCCTGGTGGTCCGAGGTGGTTCCCGCTGCACAGATTCATGCGACAGGGCGCCCTGCAGATAATTCACTTTGATTTATTGCGCTATCTCTAATAGCACCCGAGATATCACCAGATATATATAGGACATTTCCCTGACCCTGACAGTCCGGCCCCATGAGGCGGTGATTTCCTCGGCCCCTGGTGGTCCGATGTCGTTGCCGCTGCACAGATTCATGCGCCAGGGCCTCCCGCAGACAAGGCACTTTGGTTTATTGCGCTATCTGTAAGAGCACCCGAGATATCACCAGATATATGCTGGATTTTTACATGACCTTGGGTGACGGATTCCGGATATCTGTAATTTCCTCGGCCCCTGGTGGACCGAGGTCGTTCCTGCTGCACAGATTCATTCGCCAGTGCCTCCTACAGACAATGCACTTTGATTTATTGCGCTATCTCTAATAGCACCGGAGATATCACCAGATATATATTGGATTTTTCCCCGACCCTGACAGTCCGGCCCCACGAGACGGTGATTTTCTCGGCCCCTGGTGGTCCGAGGTGGTTCCCGCTGCACAGATTCATGCGACAGGGCGCCCTGCAGATAATTCACTTTGATTTATTGCGCTATCTCTAATAGCACCCGAGATATCACCAGATATATATTGGACTTTTCCCTGACCCTGACAGTCGGGCCCCATGAGGCGGTGATTTCCTCGGCCCCTGGTGGTCCGATGTCGTTGCCGCTGCACAGATTCATATGCCAGGGCCTCCCGCAGACAAGGCACTTTGGTTTATTGCGCTATCTGTAAGAGCACCCGAGATATCACCAGATATATGCTGGATTTTTACATGACCTTGGGTGACGGATTCCGGATATCTGTAATTTCCTCGGCCCCTGGTGGACCGAGGTCGTTCCTGCTGCACAGATTCATTCGCCAGTGCCTCCTACAGACAATGCACTTTGATTTATTGCGCTATCTCTAATAGCACCCGAGATATCACCAGGTATATATTGGACTTTACCCTGACCCTGACAGTCCGGCCCCATGAGGCGGTGATTTTCTCGGCCCCTGGT
This sequence comes from Nomia melanderi, assembly GCF_051020985.1. Lineage (NCBI taxonomy): Eukaryota > Metazoa > Arthropoda > Insecta > Hymenoptera > Halictidae > Nomia > Nomia melanderi. The sequence goes on along the minus strand of NW_027475138.1, from coordinate 107,107 downwards.
GGTCCGAGGTCGATCCCGCTGCACAGATTCATGCGACGCGGCCCCCTGCAGATAATTCACTTTGACTTATTGCGCTATCTCTAATAGCACCCGAGATATCACCAGATATATATTGGATTTTTCCCAGACCCTGAGTGTCCGGCGCCATGAGACGGTGGTTTTCTCGGCCCCTGGTGGTCCGAGGTCGATCCCGCTGCACAGATTCATGCGCCAGGGACTCCTACAGGCAATGCACTTTGATTTATTGCGCTATCTGTAATAGCACCCGAGATATCACCAGATATATATTGGATTGTTCCCTGACCCTGACAGTCCGGCCCCATGAGACGGTAGTTTTCTCGGCCCCTGGTGGTCCGAGGTCGTTCCCGCTGCACAGATTCATGCGCCAGGGCCTCCTGCAGATAATTCACTTTGGTTTATTGCGCTATCTCTAATAGCACCCGAGATATCACAAGATATATATTGGGCTTTTCCCTGACCCTGACAGTCCGGCCCCATGAGACGGTGATTTTCTCGGCCCCTGGTGGTCCGAGGTCGATCCCGCTGCACAGATTCATGCGCCAGGGACTCCTACAGGCAATGCACTTTGATTTATTGCGCTATCTGTAATAGCACCCGAGATATCACCAAATATATATTGGATTTTAACCTGACCCTGTCAGTCCGGCCCCATGCGTCGATGGTTTTCTCGGTCCCTCGTGGTCCGAGGACGTTCCCGCTGCACAGATTCATGCGCCAGGGCCCCCCGCAGATAATTCACTTTGGTTTAGTGCGCTATCTGTAAGAGCACTCGAGACATAACCAGACATATATTGGATTTTTCACTGACCCTGAGTGTCCGGCCCCATGAGACGGTGGTTTTCTCGGCCCCTGGTGATCCGAGGTCGTTCCCTCTGCACAGATTCATGCGCCAGGGCCTCCTGCAGATAATTCACTTTGGTTTATTGCGCTATCTCTAATAGCACCCGAGATATCACAAGATATATATTGGATTCTTCCCTGACCCTGAGTGTCCGTCCCCATGAGACGGTGGTTGTCTCGGCTCCTGGAGGTCCGAGGTCGTTCCCGCGGCACAGATTCATGCGCCAGGGCCTCCTACAGACAATGCACTTTGATTTATTGCGCCATCCGTAATAGCACCCGAGATATCATCAGATATATATTGGATTTTTCCTTGACCCTGTGTGTCCGGCCCCATGAGACGGTGGTTTTCTCGGCCCCTGGTGGTACGAGGTCGTTCCCGCTGCACAGATTCATGCGCCAGAGCCTCCTGCAGATAATTCACTTTGGTTTATTGCGCTATCTCTAATAGCACCCGAGATATCACCAGATATATATTGGATTTTCCCCTGACCCTGAGTGTCCGGCCCCGTGAGACGGTGGTTGTCTCGGCCCCTGGAGGTCCGAGGTCGTTCCCGCTGCACAGATTCATGCGCCAGGGCCTCCTACAGACAATGCACTTTGATTTATTGCTCCATCCGTAATAGCACCCGAGATATCATCAGATATATATTGGATTTTTCCTTGACCCTGAGTGTCCGGCCCCATGAGACGGTGGTTTTCTCGGCCCCTGCTGGTCCGAGGTCGTTCCCGATGCACAGATTCATGCGCCAGGGCCTCCTGCAGATAATCCACTTTGGTTTATTGCGCTATCTCTAATAATACCCGAGATATCACCAGATATATATTGGATTTTCCCCTGACCCTGAGTATCCGGCCCCATGAGACTGTGGTTTTCTCGGCCCCTGGTGGTCCGAGGTTGTTCCCGCTGCACAGATTCATGCGCCAGGGCCCCCTACAGACAATGCACTTTGATTTATTGTGCAATCTGTAATATAACCCGAGATATCACCAGATATATATTGGATTTTTCCCTGACCCTGAGTGTCCGGCCCCATGAGACGGTGGTTTTCTGGGCCTCTGGTGGTCCGAGGTCGTTCCCGCTGCACAGATTCATGCGCCAGGGCCTCCTACAGACAATGCACTTTGATTTGTTGCGCTATCTGTAATAGCACTCGAGATATCACCAGATATATATTGGATTTTTCCCCGACCCTGAGTGTCCGGCCCCATGAGACGGTGATTTTCTCGGCCCCTGGTGGTCCGAGGTCGATCCCGCTGCACAGGTTCATGCGCCAGGGACTCCTACAGGCAATGCACTTTGATTTATTGCGCTATCTGTAATAGCACCCGAGATATCACCAGATATATATTGGATTTTAACCCGACCCTGTCAGTCCGGCCCCATGCGTCGATGGTTTTCTCGGTCCCTCGTGGTCCGAGGTCGTTCCCGATGCACTGATTCATGCGCCAGGGCCTCCTGCAGATAATTCACTTTGGTTTATTGCGCTATCTCTAATAGCACCCGAGATATCACAAGATATATATTGGATTCTTCCCTGAACCTGAGTGTCCGTCCCCATGAGACGGTGGTTGTCTCGGCTCCTGGAGGTCCGAGGTCGTTCCCGCTGCACAGATTCATGCGCCAGGGCCTCCTACAGACAATGCACTTTGATTTATTGCGCCATCCGTAATAGCACCCGAGATATCATCAGATATATATTGGATTTTTCCTTGACCCTGTGTGTCCGGCCCCATGAGACGGTGGTTTTCTCGGCCCCTGGTGGTCCGAGGTCGTTCCCGCTGCACAGATTCATGCGCCAGGGCCTCCTGCAGATAATTCACTTTGGTTTATTGCGCTATCTCTAATAGCACCCGAGATATCACCGGATATATATTGGATTTTCCCCTGACCCTGAGTGTCCGGCCCCGTGGGACGGTGGTTGTCTCGGCCCCTGGAGGTCCGAGGTCGTTCCCGCTGCACAGATTCATGCGCCAGGGCCTCCTACAGACAATGCACTTTGATTTATTGCTCCATCCGTATAGCACCCGAGATATCATCAGATATATATTGGATTTTTCCTTGACCCTGAGTGTCCGGCCCCATGAGACGGTGGTTTTCTCGGCCCCTGCTGGTCCGAGGTCGTTCCCTCTGCACAGATTCATGCGCCAGGGCCTCCTACAGACAATGCACTTTGATTTATTGTGCTATCTGTAATATAACCCGAGATATCACCAGATATATATTGGATTTTTCCATGACCCTGAGTGTCCGGCCCCATGAGACGGTTGTTGTCTCGGCCCCTGGTGGTCCGAGGTCGTTCCCGCTGCACAGATTCTGGCGCCAGGGCCTCCTGCAGATAATTCACTTTGGTTTCTTGTGCTATCTCTAATAGCACCCGAGATATCACCAGATATATATTGAATTTTACCCTGACCCTGCGTGTCCGGCCCCATGAGACTGTGGTTTTCTCGGTCCCTGGTGGTCCGAGGTCGTTCCCGCTACACAGATTCATGCGCCAGGGCCTCCTACAGACAATGCACTTTGATTTATTGCGCTATCTATAATAGCACCCGAGATATCACCAGATATATATTGGATTTTCCCCAGACCCTGAGTGTCCGGCGCCATGAGACGGTGGTTTTCTCGGCCCCTGGTGGTCCGAGGTCGTTCCCTCTGCACAGATTCATGCGCCAGGGCCTCCTACAGACAATGCACTTTGATTTATTGCGCTATCTGTAATAGCACCCGAGATATCACCAGATATATATTGGATTTTACCCTGACCCTGAGTGTCCGGCCCCATGAGACGGTGGTTGTCTCGGTCCCTGGAGGTCCGACGACGTTCCCGCTGCACCCATTCATGCGCCAGGGCCTCCTGCAGATAATTCACTTTGGTTTATTGCGCTATCTCTAATAGCACCCGAGATATCACCAGATATATATTGGATTTTCCCCTGACCCTGAGTGTCCGGCCCCATGTGACTGTGGTTTTCTCGGCCCCTGGTGGTCCGTGGTCGTTCCCGCTGCAGAGATTCATGCGGCAGGGCCTCCTACAGACAATGCACTTTGATTTATTGCGCTATCTGTAATAGCACCCGAGATATCAGCAGATATATATTGAATTTTCCCCTGACCCTGAGTGTCCGGCCTCATGAGACTGTGGTTTTCTCGGCCCTTGGTGGTCCGAGGTCGTTCCCGCTGCAGACATTCATGCGGGAGGGCCTCCTACGGACAATGCACTTTGATTTATTGTGCTATCTGTAATATAACCCGAGATATCACCAGATATATATTGGATTTTCCCCTGACCCTGAGTGTCCGGCCCCATGAGACTGTGATTTTCTCGGCCCCTTGTGGTCCGAGGTCGTTCCCGCTGCACAGAATCATGCGCCAGTGCTTCCTGCAGACAATGCACTTTGATTTATCGCGCTATCTCTAATAGCACCCGAGATATCACCAGATATATATTGGATTTTTCCCTGACCCTGAGTGTCCGTCCCCATGAGATGGTTGTTGTCTCGGCCCCTGGCGGTCCGAGGTCGTTCCCGCTTCACGGATTCATGCGCCAGGGCCTCCTGCAGATAATTCACTTTGGTTTATTGCGCTATCTCAAATAGCACCCGAGATATCACCAGATATATATTGGATTATCCCCTGACCCTGAGTGTCAGGCCCCATGAGACTGTGATTTTCTCGGCCCCTTGTGGTCCGAGGTCGTTCCCGCTGCACAGAATCATGCGCCAGGGCTTCCTGCAGACAATGCACTTTGATTTATCGCGCTATCTCTAATTGCACCCGAGATATCACCAGATATCTGCTGGATTTTTCCTTGACACTGAGTTGCCGGCCCCCATGAGACTGTGGTTTTCTCGGCCCCTGGTCGTCCGAGGTCGTTCCCGCTGCACTGATTCATGCGCCAGGGCCTCCTACAGACAATGCACTTTGATTTATTGCGCTATCTGTAATAGCACCCGAGATATCACCAGATATATATTGGATTTTTGCCTGACCCTGAGTGTGCGGCCCTATGAGACGGTTGTTGTCTCGGCCCCTGGTGGTCCGAGGTCGTTCCCGCTGCACAGATTCATGCGCCAGGGCCTCCTGCAGATAATTCACTTTGGTTTATTGCGCTATCTCTAATAGCACCCAAGATATCACCAGATATATATTGGATTTTCCCCTGACCCTGAGTGTCCGGCCCCATGAGACTGTGGTTTTCTCGGCCCCTGGTGGTCCGAGGTCGTTCCCGCTGCACAGATTCATGCGCCAGGGCCTCCTGCAGATAATTCACTTTGGTTTATTGCGCGATCTCTAATAGCACCCGAGATATCACCAGATATATATTGGATATTTCCCTGACCCTGAGTGTCCGGCCCCATGAGACGGTGGTTTCTCGGCCCCTGGTATTTCGAGGTCGTTCCCGCTGCACAGATGCATGCGCCAGGGCCTCCTGCAGATAATTCACTTTGGTTTATTGCGCTATCTCTACTAGCACCCGAGATATCAACAGATATGTATTGGATTTTTCCCTGACCCTGAGTGTCCGGCCCCATGAGACGGTTGTTGTCTCGGCCCCTGGTGGTCCGAGGTCGTTCCCGCTGCACAGATTCATGCGCCAGGGCCTCCTGCAGATAATTCACTTTGGTTTATTGCGCTATCTCTAATAGCAGCCGAGATATCACCAGATATATATTGGATTTTCCCCTGACCCTGAGTGTCCGACCCCATGAGACTGTGGTTTTCTCGGCCCCTGGTGGTCCGAGGTCGTTCCCGCTGCAGACATTCATGCGGCAGGGCCTCCAACAGACAATGCACTTTGATTTATTGTGCTATCTGTAATATAACCCGGGATATCACCAGATATATATTGGATTTTTCCATGACCCTGAGTGTCCGGCCCCATGAGACGGTTGTTGTCTCGGCTCCTGGTGGTCCGAGGTCGTTCCCGCTGCACAGAATCATGCGCCAGGGCTTCCTGCAGACAATGCACTTTGATTTATCGCGCTATCTCTAATAGCACCCGAGATATCACCAGATATCTGCTGGATTTTTCCCTGACCCTGAGTTGCCGGCCCCCATGAAACGGTGGTTTTCTCGGACCCTGGTATCTGGAGGTCGTTCCCGCTGCACAGATTCATGCGCCAGGGCCTCCTACAGACAATGCACCTTGATTTATTGCGCTATCTGCAATAGCACCCGAGATATCACCAGATATATATTGGATTTTCGCCTGACCCTGAGTGTCCGGCCCCATGAGACTGTGGTTTTCTCGGCCCCTGGTCGTCCGAGGTCGTTCCCGCTGCACTGATTCATGCGCCAGGGCCTCCTACAGACAATGCACTTTGATTTATTGCGCTATCTGTAATATAACCCGAGATATCACCAGATATATATTGGATTTTCCCCTGTCCCTGTGTGTCCGGCCCCATGAGACGGTGGTTTTCTCGACCCCTGGGTGTCCGAGGTCGTTCCCGCTGCACAGATTCATGCGCCAGGGCCTCCTACATACAATGCACTTTGATTTATTGCGCTATCTGTAATAGCACCCGAGATATCACCAGATATATATTGGATTTTTCCCCGACCCTGACAGTTCGGCCCCATGTGTCGGTGGTTTTCTCGGCCCCTGGTGGTCCGAGGTCGCTCCCGCTGCACAGATTCATGCGCCAGGGCCCCCCGCAGATAATTCACTTTGGTTTAGTGCGCTATCTGTAAGAGCACCCGAGATATCACCAGATATATATTGAATTTTTCCCCGACCCTGAGTGTCCGGACCCATGTGTCGGTGGTTTTCTCGGCCCCTGGTGGTCCGAGGGCCATGCCGCTGCACAGATTCATGCGCCAGGGCATCCTACAGACAATGCACTATGATTTATTGCGCTATCTGTAATAGCACCCGAGATATCACCAGATATATATTCGATTTTTCCCTGGCCCTGTGTGTCCGGCCCCATGAGACTGTGGTTTTTTCGGCCCCTGGTGGTCCGAGGTCGTTGCCGCTGCACAGATTCATGCGCCAGGGGCTCCCGCAGACAAAGCACTTTGGTTTATTGCGCTATCTGTAATAGCACCCGAGATATCACCTGATATATGCTGGATTTTTACATGACCATGGGTGACGGATTCCGGATATCTGTAATTTCCTCGGCCCCTGGTGGACCGAGGTCGTTCCCGCTGCACAGATTCATTCGCCAGTGCCTCCTACAGACAATGCACTTTGATTTATTGTTCTATCTCTAATAGCACCCGAGATATCAACAGATATATATTGGACTTTTCCCTGACCCTGACAGTCCGGCCCATGAGGCGGTTATTTCCTCGGCCCCTGGTGGTCCGAGGTCGTTCCCGCTGCACAGATCCATGCGCCAGGGCCGCCTGCAGATAATTCACTTTCGTTTATTGCGCTATCTCTAATAGCAGCCGAGATATCACCAGATATATATTGGACTTTTCCCTGACCCAGACAGTCCGGCCCCATGAGGCGGTGATTTCCTCGGCCCCTGGTGGTCCGAGGTCGATCCCGCTGCACAGATTCATGCGCCAGGGCCGCCTGCAGATATTCACTTTGATTTATTGCGCTATCTGTAATAGCACCCAAGATATCACCAGATATATTTTGGGTTTTCCCCTGACCCTGAGTGTCCGGCCCCATGAGACGGTGGTTTTCTCGGCCCCTGGTGGTCCGAGGTCGGTCCCGCTGCACAGATTCATGCGCCAGGGCCTCCTGCAGATAATGCACTTTGATTTATTGCGCTATCTGTAATAGCACCCGAGATATCACCAGATATATATTGAATTTTCCCCTGACCCTGAGTGTCCGGCCTCATGAGACTGTGGTTTTCTCGGCCCCTGGTGGTCCGAGGTCGTTCCCGCTGCAGAGATTCATGCGGCAGGGCCTCCTACAGACAATGCACTTTGATTTATTGCGCTATCTGTAATAGCACCCGAGATATCACCAGATATATATTGGATTTTTCACTGACCCTGAGTGTCCGGCCCCATTAGACTGTGGTTGTCTCGGCCCCTGGTGGTCCGAGGTCGTTCCCGCTGCCCAGATTGACGCGGCCGGGCCTCCTACAGACAATGCACTTTGATTTATTGCGCTATCTGTAATAGCACCCGAGATATCACAAGATATATAATGGATTTTTCCCTGACCCTGACAGTCCAGCCCCATGAGACGGTGGCTTCCTCGGCCCCTGGTGGTCCGAGGTGGTTCCCGCTGCACAGATTCATGCGACAGGGCGCCCTGCAGATAATTCACTTTGATTTATTGCGCTATCTCTAATAGCACCCGAGATATCACCAGATATATATAGGACATTTCCCTGACCCTGACAGTCCGGCCCCATGAGGCGGTGATTTCCTCGGCCCCTGGTGGTCCGATGTCGTTGCCGCTGCACAGATTCATGCGCCAGGGCCTCCCGCAGACAAGGCACTTTGGTTTATTGCGCTATCTGTAAGAGCACCCGAGATATCACCAGATATATGCTGGATTTTTACATGACCTTGGGTGACGGATTCCGGATATCTGTAATTTCCTCGGCCCCTGGTGGACCGAGGTCGTTCCTGCTGCACAGATTCATTCGCCAGTGCCTCCTACAGACAATGCACTTTGATTTATTGTGCTATCTCTAATAGCACCCGAGATATCACCAGATATATATTGGATTTTTCCCCGACCCTGACAGTCCGGCCCCACGAGACGGTGATTTTCTCGGCACCTGGTGGTCCGTGGTGGTTCCCGCTGCACAGATTCATGCGACAGGGCGCCCTGCAGTTAATTCACTTTTATTTATTGCGCTATCTCTAATAGCACCCGAGATATCACCAGATATATATTGAACTTTTCCCTGACCCTGACAGTCCGGCCCCATGAGGCGGTGATTTCCTCGGCCCCTGGTGGTCCGATGTCGTTGCCGCTGCACAGATTCATGCGCCAGGGCCTCCCGCAGACAAGGCACTTTGGTTTATTGCGCTATCTGTAAGAGCACCCGAGATATCACCAGATATATGCTGGATTTTTACATGACCTTGGGTGACGGATTCCGGATATCTGTAATTTCCTCGGCCCCTGGTGGACCGAGGTCGTTCCTGCTGCACAGATTCATTCGCCAGTGCCTCCTACAGACAATGCACTTTGATTTATTGCGCTATCTCTAATAGCACCGGAGATATCACCAGATATATATTGGATTTTTCCCCGACCCTGACAGTCCGGCCCCACGAGACGGTGATTTTCTCGGCCCCTGGTGGTCCGAGGTGGTTCCCGCTGCACAGATTCATGCGACAGGGCGCCCTGCAGATAATTCACTTTGATTTATTGCGCTATCTCTAATAGCACCCGAGATATCACCAGATATATATTGGACTTTTCCCTGACCCTGACAGTCGGGCCCCATGAGGCGGTGATTTCCTCGGCCCCTGGTGGTCCGATGTCGTTGCCGCTGCACAGATTCATGCGCCAGGGCCTCCCGCAGACAAGGCACTTTGGTTTATTGCGCTATCTGTAAGAGCACCCGAGATATCACCAGATATATGCTGGATTTTTACATGACCTTGGGTGAGGGATTCCGGATATCTGTAATTTCCTCGGCCCCTGGTGGACCGAGGTCGTTCCTGCTGCACAGATTCATTCGCCAGTGCCTCCTACAGACAATGCACTTTGATTTATTGCGCTATCTCTAATAGCACCCGAGATATCACCAGGTATATATTGGACTTTACCCTGACCCTGACAGTCCGGCCCCATGAGGCGGTGATTTTCTCGGCCCCTGGTGGTCCGAGGTCGATCCCGCTGCACAGATTCATGCGACGCGGCCCCCTGCAGATAATTCACTTTGACTTATTGCGCTATCTCTAATAGCACCCGAGATATCACCAGATATATATTGGATTTTTCCCAGACCCTGAGTGTCCGGCGCCATGAGACGGTGGTTTTCTCGGCCCCTGGTGGTCCGAGGTCGATCCCGCTGCACAGATTCATGCGCCAGGGACTCCTACAGGCAATGCACTTTGATTTATTGCGCTATCTGTAATAGCACCCGAGATATCACCAGATATATATTGGATTTTTCCCTGACCCTGACAGTCCGGCCCCATGAGACGGTAGTTTTCTCGGCCCCTGGTGGTCCGAGGTCGTTCCCGCTGCACAGATTCATGCGCCAGGGCCTCCTGCAGATAATTCACTTTGGTTTATTGCGCTATCTCTAATAGCACCCGAGATATCACAAGATATATATTGGGCTTTTCCCTGACCCTGACAGTCCGGCCCCATGAGACGGTGATTTTCTCGGCCCCTGGTGGTCCGAGGTCGATCCCGCTGCACAGATTCATGCGCCAGGGACTCCTACAGGCAATGCACTTTGATTTATTGCGCTATCTGTAATAGCACCCGAGATATCACCAGATATATATTGGATTTTAACCTGACCCTGTCAGTCCGGCCCCATGCGTCGATGGTTTTCTCGGTCCCTCGTGGTCCGAGGACGTTCCCGCTGCACAGATTCATGCGCCAGGGCCCCCCGCAGATAATTCACTTTGGTTTAGTGCCCTATCTGTAAGAGCACTCGAGACATAACCAGACATATATTGGATTTTTCACTGACCCTGAGTGTCCGGCCCCATGAGACGGTGGTTTTCTCGGCCCCTGGTGGTCCGAGGTCGTTCCCTCTGCACAGATTCATGCGCCAGGGCCTCCTGCAGATAATTCACTTTGGTTTATTGCGCTATCTCTAATAGCACCCGAGATATCACAAGATATATATTGGATTCTTCCCTGACCCTGAGTGTCCGTCCCCATGAGACGGTGGTTGTCTCGGCTCCTGGAGGTCCGAGGTCGTTCCCGCGGCACAGATTCATGCGCCAGGGCCTCCTACAGACAATGCACTTTGATTTATTGCGCCATCCGTAATAGCACCCGAGATATCATCAGATATATATTGGATTTTTCCTTGACCCTGTGTGTCCGGCCCCATGAGACGGTGGTTTTCTCGGCCCCTGGTGGTACGAGGTCGTTCCCGCTGCACAGATTCATGCGCCAGAGCCTCCTGCAGATAATTCACTTTGGTTTATTGCGCTATCTCTAATAGCACCCGAGATATCACCAGATATATATTGGATTTTCCCCTGACCCTGAGTGTCCGGCCCCGTGAGACGGTGGTTGTCTCGGCCCCTGGAGGTCCGAGGTCGTTCCCGCTGCACAGATTCATGCGCCAGGGCCTCCTACAGACAATGCACTTTGATTTATTGCTCCATCCGTAATAGCACCCGAGATATCATCAGATATATATTGGATTTTTCCTTGACCCTGAGTGTCCGGCCCCATGAGACGGTGGTTTTCTCGGCCCCTGCTGGTCCGAGGTCGTTCCCGATGCACAGATTCATGCGCCAGGGCCTCCTGCAGATAATCCACTTTGGTTTATTGCGCTATCTCTAATAATACCCGAGATATCACCAGATATATATTGGATTTTCCCCTGACCCTGAGTATCCGGCCCCATGAGACTGTGGTTTTCTCGGCCTCTGGTGGTCCGAGGTCGTTCCCGCTGCACAGATTCATGCGCCAGGGCCTCCTACAGACAATGCACTTTGATTTGTTGCGCTATCTGTAATAGCACTCGAGATATCACCAGATATATATTGGATTTTTCCCCGACCCTGAGTGTCCGGCCCCATGAGACGGTGATTTTCTCGGCCCCTGGTGGTCCGAGGTCGATCCCGCTGCACAGGTTCATGCGCCAGGGACTCCTACAGGCAATGCACTTTGATTTATTGCGCTATCTGTAATAGCACCCGAGATATCACCAGATATATATTGGATTTTAACCTGACCCTGTCAGTCCGGCCCCATGCGTCGATGGTTTTCTCGGTCCCTCGTGGTCCGAGGTCGTTCCCGATGCACTGATTCATGCGCCAGGGCCTCCTGCAGATAATTCACTTTGGTTTATTGCGCTATCTCTAATAGCACCCGAGATATCACAAGATATATATTGGATTCTTCCCTGAACCTGAGTGTCCGTCCCCATGAGACGGTGGTTGTCTCGGCTCCTGGAGGTCCGAGGTCGTTCCCGCTGCACAGATTCATGCGCCAGGGCCTCCTACAGACAATGCACTTTGATTTATTGCGCCATCCGTAATAGCACCCGAGATATCATCAGATATATATTGGATTTTTCCTTGACCCTGTGTGTCCGGCCCCATGAGACGGTGGTTTTCTCGGCCCCTGGTGGTCCGAGGTCGTTCCCGCTGCACAGATTCATGCGCCAGGGCCTCCTGCAGATAATTCACTTTGGTTTATTGCGCTATCTCTAATAGCACCCGAGATATCACCGGATATATATTGGATTTTCCCCTGACCCTGAGTGTCCGGCCCCGTGGGACGGTGGTTGTCTCGGCCCCTGGAGGTCCGAGGTCGTTCCCGCTGCACAGATTCATGCGCCAGGGCCTCCTACAGACAATGCACTTTGATTTATTGCTCCATCCGTATAGCACCCGAGATATCATCAGATATATATTGGATTTTTCCTTGACCCTGAGTGTCCGGCCCCATGAGACGGTGGTTTTCTCGGCCCCTGCTGGTCCGAGGTCGTTCCCTCTGCACAGATTCATGCGCCAGGGCCTCCTACAGACAATGCACTTTGATTTATTGTGCTATCTGTAATATAACCCGAGATATCACCAGATATATATTGGATTTTTCCATGACCCTGAGTGTCCGGCCCCATGAGACGGTTGTTGTCTCGGCCCCTGGTGGTCCGAGGTCGTTCCCGCTGCACAGATTCTGGCGCCAGGGCCTCCTGCAGATAATTCACTTTGGTTTCTTGTGCTATCTCTAATAGCACCCGAGATATCACCAGATATATATTGAATTTTACCCTGACCCTGCGTGTCCGGCCCCATGAGACTGTGGTTTTCTCGGTCCCTGGTGGTCCGAGGTCGTTCCCGCTACACAGATTCATGCGCCAGGGCCTCCTACAGACAATGCACTTTGATTTATTGCGCTATCTATAATAGCACCCGAGATATCACCAGATATATATTGGATTTTCCCCAGACCCTGAGTGTCCGGCGCCATGAGACGGTGGTTTTCTCGGCCCCTGGTGGTCCGAGGTCGTTCCCTCTGCACAGATTCATGCGCCAGGGCCTCCTACAGACAATGCACTTTGATTTATTGCGCTATCTGTAATAGCACCCGAGATATCACCAGATATATATTGGATTTTACCCTGACCCTGAGTGTCCGGCCCCATGAGACGGTGGTTGTCTCGGTCCCTGGAGGTCCGACGACGTTCCCGCTGCACCCATTCATGCGCCAGGGCCTCCTGCAGATAATTCACTTTGGTTTATTGCGCTATCTCTAATAGCACCCGAGATATCACCAGATATATATTGGATTTTCCCCTGACCCTGAGTGTCCGGCCCCATGTGACTGTGGTTTTCTCGGCCCCTGGTGGTCCGTGGTCGTACCCGCTGCAGAGATTCATGCGGCAGGGCCTCCTACAGACAATGCACTTTGATTTATTGCCCTATCTGTAATAGCACCCGAGATATCAGCAGATATATATTGAATTTTCCCCTGACCCTGAGTGTCCGGCCTCATGAGACTGTGGTTTTCTCGGCCCTTGGTGGTCCGAGGTCGTTCCCGCTGCAGACATTCATGCGGCAGGGCCTCCTACGGACAATGCACTTTGATTTATTGTGCTATCTGTAATATAACCCGAGATATCACCAGATATATATTGGATTTTCCCCTGACCCTGAGTGTCCGGCCCCATGAGACTGTGATTTTCTCGGCCCCTTGTGGTCCGAGGTCGTTCCCGCTGCACAGAATCATGCGCCAGTGCTTCCTGCAGACAATGCACTTTGATTTATCGCGCTATCTCTAATAGCACCCGAGATATCACCAGATATATATTGGATTTTTCCCTGACCCTGAGTGTCCGTCCCCATGAGATGGTTGTTGTCTCGGCCCCTGGCGGTCCGAGGTCGTTCCCGCTTCACGGATTCATGCGCCAGGGCCTCCTGCAGATAATTCACTTTGGTTTATTGCGCTATCTCAAATAGCACCCGAGATATCACCAGATATATATTGGATTATCCCCTGACCCTGAGTGTCAGGCCCCATGAGACTGTGATTTTCTCGGCCCCTTGTGGTCCGAGGTCGTTCCCGCTGCACAGAATCATGCGCCAGGGCTTCCTGCAGACAATGCACTTTGATTTATCGCGCTATCTCTAATTGCACCCGAGATATCACCAGATATCTGCTGGATTTTTCCTTGACACTGAGTTGCCGGCCCCCATGAGACTGTGGTTTTCTCGGCCCCTGGTCGTCCGAGGTCGTTCCCGCTGCACTGATTCATGCGCCAGGGCCTCCTACAGACAATGCACTTTGATTTATTGCGCTATCTGTAATAGCACCCGAGATATCACCAGATATATATTGGATTTTTGCCTGACCCTGAGTGTGCGGCCCTATGAGACGGTTGTTGTCTCGGCCCCTGGTGGTCCGAGGTCGTTCCCGCTGCACAGATTCATGCGCCAGGGCCTCCTGCAGATAATTCACTTTGGTTTATTGCGCTATCTCTAATAGCACCCGAGATATCACCAGATATATATTGGATTTTCCCCTGACCCTGAGTGTCCGACCCCATGAGACTGTGGTTTTCTCGGCCCCTGGTGGTCCGAGGTCGTTCCCGCTGCAGACATTCATGCGGCAGGGCCTCCAACAGACAATGCACTTTGATTTATTGTGCTATCTGTAATATAACCCGGGATATCACCAGATATATATTGGATTTTTCCATGACCCTGAGTGTCCGGCCCCATGAGACGGTTGTTGTCTCGGCCCCTGGTGGTCCGAGGTCGTTCCCGCTGCACAGAATCATGCGCCAGGGCTTCCTGCAGACAATGCACTTTGATTTATCGCGCTATCTCTAATAGCACCCGAGATATCACCAGATATCTGCTGGATTTTTCCCTGACCCTGAGTTGCCGGCCCCCATGAAACGGTGGTTTTCTCGGACCCTGGTATCTGGAGGTCGTTCCCGCTGCACAGATTCATGCGCCAGGGCCTCCTACAGACAATGCACCTTGATTTATTGCGCTATCTGCAATAGCACCCGAGATATCACCAGATATATATTGGATTTTCGCCTGACCCTGAGTGTCCGGCCCCATGAGACTGTGGTTTTCTCGGCCCCTGGTCGTCCGAGGTCGTTCCCGCTGCACTGATTCATGCGCCAGGGCCTCCTGCAGATAATTCACTTTGATTCGTGCGCTATCTCTAATAGCACCCGAGATATCACCAGACACATATTGGATTTTTCCCTGACCCTGACAGTCCGGCCCCATGAGTCGGTGATTTTCTAGGCCCCTGGTGGTCCGAGGTCGATCCCGCTGCACAGATACAGGCGCCAGGGCCTCCTACAGACAATGCACTTTGATTTAGTGCGCTAAGTGTAAGAGCAGCCGAGATATCACCCGATATATATTGGATTTTCCCCTGGCCCTGACAGTCCGGCCCCACGAGACGGTGATTTTCTCGGCCCCTGGTGGTCCGAGGTCGCTCCCGCTGCACAGATTCATGCGCCAGGGCTTCCTACAGACAATGCAGTTTGATTTATTGCGCTATCTCTAATAGCACCCGAGATATCACCATGTATATATTGGATTTTCCCCTGACCCTGTGTGTCCGGCCCCATGAGACGGTGGTTTTCTCGGCCCCTGGTGGTCCGAGGTCGCTCCCGCTGCACAGATTCATGCGCCAGGGCCCCCCGCAGATAATTCACTTTGGTTTAGTGCGCTATCTGTAAGAGCACCCGAGATATCACCAGATATATATTGAATTTTTCCCCGACCCTGAGTGTCCGGACCCATGTGTCGGTGGTTTTCTCGGCCCCTGGTGGTCCGAGGGCCATGCCGCTGCACAGATTCATGCGCCAGGGCATCCTACAAACAATGCACTATGATTTATTGCGCTATCTGTAATAGCACCCGAGATATCACCAGATATATATTCGATTTTTCCCTGGCCCTGTGTGTCCGGCCCCATGAGACGGTAGTTTTCTCGGCCCCTGGTGGTCCGAGGTCGTTCCCGCTGCACAGATTCATGCGCTAGGGCCTCCTATAGACAATGCACTTTGATTTATTGCGCTATCTCTAATAGCACCCGAGATATCACCATGTATATATTGGATTTTCCCCTGACCCTGTGTGTCCGGCCCCATGAGACGGTGGTTTTCTCGACCCCTGGGTGTCCGAGGTCGTTCCCGCTGCACAGATTCATGCGCCAGGGCCTCCTACAGACAATGCACTTTGATTTATTGCGCTATCTGTAATAGCACCCGAGATATCACCAGATATATATTGGATTTTTCCCCGACCCTGACAGTTCGGCCCCATGTGTCGGTGGTTTTCTCGGCCCCTGGTGGTCCGAGGTCGCTCCCGCTGCACAGATTCATGCGCCAGGGCCCCCCGCAGATAATTCACTTTGGTTTAGTGCGCTATCTGTAAGAGCACCCGAGATATCACCAGATATATATTGAATTTTTCCCCGACCCTGAGTGTCCGGACCCATGTGTCGGTGGTTTTCTCGGCCCCTGGTGGTCCGAGGGCCATGCCGCTGCACAGATTCATGCGCCAGGGCCTCCTACAGACAATGCACTATGATTTATTGCGCTATCTGTAATAGCACCCGAGATATCACCAGATATATATTGGATTTTTCCCTGGCCCTGTGTGTCCGGCCCCATGAGACGGTAGTTTTCTCGGCCCCTGGTGGTCCGAGGTCGTTCCCGCTGCACAGATTCATGCGCTAGGGCCTCCTATAGACAATGCACTTTGATTTATTGCACTATCTCTAATAGCACCCGAGATATCACCATATGTATATATTGGATTTTTCCCCGACCCAGACAGATCGGCCCCATGTGTCGGAGGTTTTCTCGGCACCTGGTGGTCCGAGGTCGTTCCCGCTGCACAGATTCATGCGACAGGGCCCCCTGCAGATAACTCACTTTGGTTTAGTGCGCTATCTGTAAAAGCACCCGAGATATCACCAGATATATATTGAATTTTTCCCCGACCGTGAGTGTCCGGCCCCATGAGACGGTGGTTTTGTCGGCCCCTGGTGGTCCGAGACCGTTCCCGCTGCACAGATTCGTGCGCCATGGCCTCCTGCAGATAATTCACTTTGGTTTATTGCGCTATCTGTAATAGCACCCGAGATATCACCAGATATTTATTGGATTTTTCCCCGACCCTGACAGTTCGGCCACATGTGTCGGTGGTTTTCTCGGCCCCTGGTGTCCGAGGTCGCTCCCGCTGCACAGATTCATGCGCCAGGGCCCCCCGCAGATAATTCACTTTGGTTTAGTGCGCTATCTGTAAGAGCACCCGAGATATCACCAGATATATATTGAATTTTTCCCCGACCCTGAGTTTCCGGACCCATGTGTCGGTGGTTTTCTCGGCCCCTGGTGGTCCGAGGGCCATGCCGCGGCACAGATTCATGCGCCAGGGCCTCCTACAGACAATGCACTTTGATTTATTGCGCTATCTGTAAAAGCTCCCGAGATATCACCAGATATATATTGAATTTTTCCCCGACCCTGAGTGTCCGGACCCATGTGTCGGTGGTTTTCTCGGCCCCTGGTGGTCCGAGGGCGATCCCACTGCACAGATTCATGCGCCAGGGCCTCCTACAGACAATGCCCTATGATTTATTGCGCTATCTCTAATAGCACCCGAGATCTCACCAGATATATATTGGATTTTTCCCTGACCCTGACAGTCCGGCCGCATTTGTCGGTGGTTTTCTCGGCCCCTGGTGGGCCGAGGTCGTTCCCGCTGCACAGATTCATGCGCCACGGCCCCCTGCAGATAATTCACTTTGATTTCTTGCGCTATTTCTAATAGCACCCGAGATATCACCAGATATATATTGGATTTTTCCCTGGCCCTGACAGTCCGGCCCCATGAGACGGTGATTTTCTCGGCCCCTGGTGGTCCGAGGTCGATCCCGCTGCACAGATTCATGCGCCAGTGACCCCTGCAGATAATTAACTTTGGTTTAGTGCGCTATCTCTAATAGCACCCGAGATATCATCAGATACATCCTGGATTTTTACATGACCTTGGGTGTCCGGCTCCATGTGTCGGTGGTTTTCTCGGCCCCTGGTGGTCCGAGGTCGTTCCCGCTGCACAGATACATGCGCCAGGGCCCCCTGCTGATAATTCACTTTGGTTTAGTGCGCTATCTCTAATAGCACCCGAGATATCACCAGATATATATTGGGTTTTTCCCTGTCCCTGACAGTCCGGCCCCATGTGTCGGTGGTTTTCTCGGCCCCTGGTGGTCCGAGGTCGCTCCCGCTGCACAGATTCATGCGGCAGGGCCCCCCGCAGATAATTCACTTTGGTTTAGTGCGCTATCTGTAAGAGCACCCGAGATATCACCAGATATATATTGAATTTTTCCCCGACCCTGAGTGTCCGGACCCATGTGTCGGTGGTTTTCTCGGCCCCTCGTGGTCCGAGGGCCATGCCGCTGCACAGATTCATGCGCCAGGGCCTCCTACAGACAATGCACTATGATTTATTGCGCTATCTGTAATAGCACCCGAGATATCACCAGATATATATTGGATTTTCCCCTGGCCCTGACAGTCCGGCCCCATGAGACGGTGATTTTCTCGGCCCCTGGTGGTCCGAGGTCGATCCAGCTGCACAGATTCATGCGCCAGGGCTTCCTACAGACAATGCAGTTTGATTTATTGCGCTATCTCTAATAGCACCCGAGATATCACCAGATATATATTGGATTTTTCCCCGACGCTGAGTGTCCGGCCCCATGTGTCGGTGGTTTTCTCGGCCCCTGGTGGTCCGAGGTCGATCTCGCTGCACAGATTCATGCGCCAGGGCCTCCCACAGACAATGCACTTTGATTTATTGCGCTATCTGTAATAGCACCCGAGATATCACCATGTATATATTGGATTTTCCCCTGACCCTGTGTGTCCGGCCCCATGAGACGGTGGTTTTCTCGACCCCTGGGGGTCCGAGGTCGTTCCCGCTGCACAGATTCATGCGCCAGGGCCTCCTACAGACAATGCACTTTGATTTATTGCGCTATCTGTAATAGCAAGCGAGATATCACCAGATATATATTGGATTTTTCCCCGACCCTGAGTGTCCGGCCCCATGAGACGGTGGTTTTCTCGGCCCCTGGTGGTCCGAGGTCGCTCCCGCTGCACAGATTCATGCGCCAGGGCTCCCCGCAGATAATTCACTTTGGTTTAGTGCGCTGTCTGTAAGAGCACCCGAGATATCACCAGATATATATTGAATTTTTCCCCGACCCTGAGTGTCCGGACCCATGTGTCGGTGGTTTTCTCGGCCCCTGGTGGTCCGAGGGCGATCCCGGTGCACAGATTCATGCGCCAGGGCCTCCTACAGACAATGCACTATGATTTATTGCGCTATCTGTAATAGCACCCGAGATATAACCAGATATATATTGGATTTTTCCCTGACCCTGAGTGCCCGGCCCCATGTGTCGGTGGTTTTCTCGGCCCCTGGTGGTCCGAGGTCGTTCCCGCTGCACAGATTCATGCGCCAGGGCCCCCTGCAGATAATTCACTTTGATTTATTGCGCTATTTCTAATAGCACCCGAGATATCACCAGATATATATTGGATTTTTCCCTGGCCCTGACAGTCCGGCCCCATGAGACGGTGATTTTCTCGGCCCCTGGTGGTCCGAGGTCGATCCCGCTGCACAGATTCATGCGCCAGGGCCTCCTACAGACAATGCACTTTGATTTATTGTGCTGCCTCTAATAGCACCCGAGATATCACCAGATATATATTGGATTTTCCAGTGACCCTGAGTGTCCGACCCCATGAGACGGTGGTTTTCTCGGCCACTGGTGGTCCGAGGTCGTCCCGCTGCACAGATTCATGCGCCAGGGCCTCCTGCAGATAATTCACTTTGGTTGATTCCGCTATCTCTAATAGCACCCGAGATATCACCAGATATATATTGAATTTTTCCCGACCCTGAGTGTCCGGCCCCATGAGACGGTGGTTTTGTCGGCCCCTGGTGGTCCGAGACCGTTCCCGCTGCACAGATTCGTGCGCCATGGCCTCCTGCAGATAATTCACTTTGGTTTATTGCGCTATCTGTAATAGCACCCGAGATATCACCAGATATTTATTGGATTTTTCCCTGACACTGATTGACCGGCCCCATGTGTCGGTGGTTATCTCGGCCCCTGGTGGTCCGAGGTCGTTCCCGCTGCACAGATTCATGCGTCAGGGACCCCTGCAGATAATTCACTTTGGTTTAGTGCGCTATCTCTAATAGCACCCGAGATATCATCAGATACATCCTGGATTTTTACATGACCTTGGGTGTCCGGCTCCATGTGTCGGTGGTTTTCTCGGCCCCTGGTGGTCCGAGGTCGCTCCCGCTGCACAGATTCATGCGCCAGGGCCCCCCGCAGATAATTCACTTTGGTTTAGTGCGCTATCTGTAAGAGCACCCGAGATATCACCAGATATATATTGAATTTTTCCCCGACCCTGAATGTCCGGACCCATGTGTCGGTGGTTTTCTCGGCCCCTGGTGGTCCGAGGGCGATCCCGCTGCACAGATTCATGCGCCAGGGCCTCCTACAGACAATGCCCTATGATTTATTGCGCTATCTGTAATAGCACCCGAGATATCACCAGATATATATTGGATTTTTCCCTGACCCTGACAGTCCGGCCCCATGTGTCGGTGGCTTTCTCGGCCCCTGGTGGTCCGAGGTCGTTCCCGCTGCACAGATTCATGCGCCAGGGCCCCCTGCAGATAATTCACTTTGATTTATTGCGCTATTTCTAATAGCACCCGAGATATCACCAGATATATATTGGATTTTTCCCTGGCCCTGACAGTCCGGCCCCATGAGACGGTGATTTTCTCGGCCCCTGGTGGTCCGAGGTCGATCCCGCTGCACAGATTCATGCGCCAGGGCCTCCTACAGACAATGCACTTTGATTTATTGTGCTATCTCTAATAGCTCCCGAGATATCACCAGGTATATATTGGATTTTTCCGTGACCCTGAGTGTCCGACCCCATGAGACGGTGGTTTTCTCGGCCACTGGTGGTCCGAGCTCGTTCCCGCTGCACAGATTCATGCGCCAGGGCCTCCTGCAGATAATTCACTTTGATTTCTTGCGCTATTTCTAATAGCACCCGAGATATCACCAGATATATATTGGATTTTTCCCTGGCCCTGACAGTCCGGCCCCATGTGTCGGTGGTTTTCTCGGCCCCTGGTGGTCCGAGGTCGCTCCCGCTGCACAGATTCATGCGGCAGGGCCCCCCGCAGATAATTCACTTTGGTTTAGTGCGCTATCTGTAAGAGCACCCGAGATATCACCAGATATATATTGAATTTTTCCCCGACCCTGAGTGTCCGGACCCATGTGTCGGTGGTTTTCTCGGCCCCTCGTGGTCCGAGGGCCATGCCGCTGCACAGATTCATGCGCCAGGGCCTCCTACAGACAATGCACTATGATTTATTGCGCTATCTGTAATAGCACCCGAGATATCACCAGATATATATTGGATTTTCCCCTGGCCCTGACAGTCCGGCCCCATGAGACGGTGATTTTCTCGGCCCCTGGTGGTCCGAGGTCGATCCCGCTGCACAGATTCATGCGCCAGGGCTTCCTACAGACAATGCAGTTTGATTTATTGCGCTATCTCTAATAGCACCCGAGATATCACCAGATATATATTGGATTTTTCCCCGACGCTGAGTGTCCGGCCCCATGTGTCGGTGGTTTTCTCGGCCCCTGGTGGTCCGAGGTCGATCTCGCTGCACAGATTCATGCGCCAGGGCCTCCCACAGACAATGCACTTTGATTTATTGCGCTATCTGTAATAGCACCCGAGATATCACCATGTATATATTGGATTTTCCCCTGACCCTGTGTGTCCGGCCCCATGAGACGGTGGTTTTCTCGACCCCTGGGGGTCCGAGGTCGTTCCCGCTGCACAGATTCATGCGCCAGGGCCTCCTACAGACAATGCACTTTGATTTATTGCGCTATCTGTAATAGCAAGCGAGATATCACCAGATATATATTGGATTTTTCCCCGACCCTGAGTGTCCGGCCCCATGAGACGGTGGTTTTCTCGGCCCCTGGTGGTCCGAGGTCGCTCCCGCTGCACAGATTCATGCGCCAGGGCTCCCCGCAGATAATTCACTTTGGTTTAGTGCGCTGTCTGTAAGAGCACCCGAGATATCACCAGATATATATTGAATTTTTCCCCGACCCTGAGTGTCCGGACCCATGTGTCGGTGGTTTTCTCGGCCCCTGGTGGTCCGAGGGCGATCCCGGTGCACAGATTCATGCGCCAGGGCCTCCTACAGACAATGCACTATGATTTATTGCGCTATCTGTAATAGCACCCGAGATATCACCAGATATATATTGGATTTTTCCCTGACCCTGAGTGCCCGGCCCCATGTGTCGGTGGTTTTCTCGGCCCCTGGTGGTCCGAGGTCGTTCCCGCTGCACAGATTCATGCGCCAGGGCCCCCTGCAGATAATTCACTTTGATTTATTGCGCTATTTCTAATAGCACCCGAGATATCACCAGATATATATTGGATTTTTCCCTGGCCCTGACAGTCCGGCCCCATGAGACGGTGATTTTCTCGGCCCCTGGTGGTCCGAGGTCGATCCCGCTGCACAGATTCATGCGCCAGGGCCTCCTACAGACAATGCACTTTGATTTATTGTGCTGCCTCTAATAGCACCCGAGATATCACCAGATATATATTGGATTTTCCAGTGACCCTGAGTGTCCGACCCCATGAGACGGTGGTTTTCTCGGCCACTGGTGGTCCGAGGTCGTCCCGCTGCACAGATTCATGCGCCAGGGCCTCCTGCAGATAATTCACTTTGGTTGATTCCGCTATCTCTAATAGCACCCGAGATATCACCAGATATATATTGGATTTTCCCCTGACCCTGAGTGTCCGACCCCATTAGACGGTGATTTTCTCGGCCTCTGGTGGTCCGAGGGCGATCCCGCTGCACAGATTCATGTGCCAGGGCCTCCTACAGGCAATGCACTATGATTTATTGCGCTATCTGTAATAGCACCCGAGATATCACCAGATATATATTGGATTTTTCCCTGACCCTGACAGTCCGGCCCCATTTGTCGGTGGTTTTCTCGGCCCCTGGTGGCCCGAGGTCGTTCCCGCTGCACAGATTCATGCGCCAGGGCCCCCTGCAGATAATTCACTTTGATTTCTTGCGCTATTTCTAATAGCACCCGAGATATCACCAGATATATATTGGATTTTTCCCTGGCCCTGACAGTCCGGCCCCATGAGACGGTGATTTTCTCGGCCCCTGGTGGTCCGAGGTCGATCCAGCTGCACAGATTCATGCGCCAGGGCCTCCTACAGACAATGCACTTTGATTTATTGCGCTATCTGTAATAGCACCCGAGATATCACCAGATATATATTGGATTATTCCCTGACACTGATTGACCGGCCCCATGTGATGATGGTTTTCTCGGCCCCTGGTGGTCCGAGGTCGTTCCCGCTGCACAGATTCATGCGCCAGAGCCTCATGCAGATAAGTCACTTTGGTTTATTCCGCTATCTGTAATAGCACCCGAGATATCACCAGATATATATTGGATCTTCCCATGACCCTGAGTGTCCGGCCCCATGAGACTGTGGTTTTCTCGGCCCCTGGCGGTCCGAGGTCGTTCCCGCTGCACTGATTCATGCGCCAGCGCCACCTACAGACAATGCACTTTGATTCATTGCGCTATCTGTAATAGCACCCGAGATATCACCAGATCTATATTGGATTTTTCCCTGACACTGAGTGCCCGGCCCCATGTGTCGGTGGTTATCTCGGCCCCTGGTGGTCCGAGGTCGTTCCCGCTGCACAGATTCATGCGCCAGGGCCTCCTACAGATAATTCACTTTGGTTTAGTGCGCTCTCTGTAAGAGCACCCGAGATATCACCAGATATATATTGGATTTTTACATGACCTTGGGTGTCCGGCTCCATGTGTCGGTGGTTTTCTCGGCCCCTGGTGGTCCGAGGTCGTTCACGCTGCTCAGATTCATGCGCCAGGGCCCCCTGCAGATAATTCACTTTGGTTTAGTGCGCTATCTCTAATAGCACCCGAGAAATCACCAGATATATATTGGATTTTTCCCTGACCCTGGGTGCCCGGCCCCATGTGTCGGTGGTTATCTCGGCCCCTGGTGGTCCGAGGTCGTTCCCGCTGCACAGATTCATGCGCCAGGTCCTCCTACAGATAATTCACTTTGGTTTAGTGCGCTCTCTGTAAGAGCACCCGAGATATCACCAGATATATATTGGATTTTTACATGACCTTGGGTGTCCGGCTCCATGTGTCGGCGGTTTTCTCGGCCCCTGGTGGTCCGAGGTCGTTCCCGCTGCACAGATTCATGCGCCAGGGCCCCCAGCAGATAATTCACTTTGATTTATTGCGCTATTTCTAATAGCACCCGAGATATCACCAGATATATATTGGATTTTTCCCTCGCCCTGACAGTCCGGCCCCATGAGACGGTGATTTTCTCGGCCCCTGGTGGTCCGAGGTCGATCCCGCTGCACAGATTCATGCGCCAGGGCCACCTACAGACAATGCACTTTGATTTATTGTGCTGTCTCTAATAGCACCCGAGATATCACCAGATATATATTGGATTTTCCCGTGACCCTGAGTGTCCGACCCCATGAGACGGTGGTTTTCTCGGCCACTGGTGGTCCGAGGTCGTCCCGCTGCACAGATTCATGCGCCAGGGCCGCCTGCAGATAATTCACTTTGGTTTATTGCGCTATCTCTAATAGCCCCAGAGATATCACCAGATATATATTGGATTTTCCCCTGACCCTGAGTGTCCGACCCCATTAGACGGTGATTTTCTCGGCCTCTGGTGGCCCGAGGTCGTTCCCGCTGCACAGATTCATGCGCCAGGGCCTCCTGCAGATAATTCACTTTGATTTCTTGCGCTATTTCTAATAGCACCCGAGATATCACCAGATATATATTGGATTTTTCCCTGGCCCTGACAGTCCGGCCCCATGAGACGGTGATTTTCTCGGCCCCTGGTGGTCCGAGGTCGATCCAGCTGCACAGATTCATGCGCCAGGGCCTCCTACAGACAATGCACTTTGATTTATTGCGCTATCTGTAATAGCACCCGAGATATCACCAGATATATATTGGATTTTTCCCTGACACTAATTGACCGGCCCCATGTGATGGTGGTTTTCTCGGCCCCTGGTGGTCCGAGGTCGATCCCGCTGCACAGATTCATGCGCCAGAGCCTCATGCAGATAAGTCACTTTGGTTTATTCCGCTATCTGTAATAGCACCCGAGATATCACCAGATATATATTGGATCTTCCCATGACCCTGAGTGTCCGGCCCCATGAGACTGTGGTTTTCTCGGCCCCTGGCGGTCCGAGGTCGTTCCCGCTGCACTGATTCATGCGCCAGCGCCACCTACAGACAATGCACTTTGATTCATTGCGCTATCTGTAATAGCACCCGAGATATCACCAGATATATATTGGATTTTTCCCTGACCCTGAGTGCCCGGCCCCATGTGTCGGTGGTTATCTCGGCCCCTGGTGGTCCGAGGTCGTTCCCGCTGCACAGATTCATGCGCCAGGGCCTCCTACAGATAATTCACTTTGGTTTAGTGCGCTCTCTGTAAGAGCACCCGAGATATCACCAGATATATATTGGATTTTTACATGACCTTGGGTGTCCGGCTCCATGTGTCGGTGGTTTTCTCGGCCCCTGGTGGTCCGAGGTCGTTCCCGCTGCTCAGATTCATGCGCCAGGGCCCCCTGCAGATAATTCACTTTGGTTTAGTGCGCTATCTCTAATAGCACCCGAGAAATCACCAGATATATATTGGATTTTTCCCTGACCCTGAGTGCCCGGCCCCAGGTGTCGGTGGTTATCTCGGCCCCTGGTGGTCCGAGGTCGTTCCCGCTGCACAGATTCATGCGCCAGGGCCTCCTACAGATAATTCACTTTGGTTTAGTGCGCTCTCTGTAAGAGCACCCGAGATATCACCAGATATATATTGGATTTTTCCCTGACCCTGACAGTCCGGCCCCATGAGACGGTGAGTTTCTCGGCCCCTGGTGGTCCGAGGTTGATCCCGCTGCACAGATTCATGCGACAGGGCCTCCTACAGACAATGCACTCTGATTCATTGCGCTGTCTGTAATAGCACCCGAGATATCAGTAGATATATATTGGATTTTCCCTTGTGCCTGAGTGCCCGGCCCCATGTGTCGGTGGTTTTCTCGGCCCCTGGTCGTCCGAGGTCGTTCCCGCTGCACAGATTCATGCGCCAGGGCCTCCTGCAGACAATGCACTTTGATATATCGCGCTATCTCTAATAGCACCCGAGATATCATCAGATACATCCTGGATTTTTCATGACCCTGAGTGTGCGGCCCCACCGGACGGTGGTTTTCTCGGACCCTGGTGGTCCGAGGTCGTTCCCGCTGCACACATGTATGCGCCAGGGCCTCCTGCAGATAATTCACTTTGGTTTATTGCGCTACATCTGACACCACCCGAGATATCACCAGATATGTGCTGGATTTTTACATGACATTGGGTGACGGAAACCGAAAATCTGTAATTTTCTCGGCCACTGGTGGTCCGATCTCGTTCCTGCTGCACAGATTCATGCGCAAGGGCCTCCTCCGGAGAATCCACTTTGATTTATTGCGCTATCTGTAATAGCACCCGGGATATCACCAGATATATATTTGATTTTTCCCTGACCCTGAGTGTCCGGCCACATGAGACGGTGGTTTTCTCGGCCCCTAGGGGTCCGAGGTCGTTCCCGCTGCACAGATTCATGCGCCAGGGCTTCCTACAGACAATGCACTTTAATTTAATGCGCTATTTGTAATAGCACCCGAGATATCACCAGATATATATTGGATTTTTCCCTGACCCTGAGTGTCCGACCCCTTGAGACGGTGGTTTTCTCGGTCCCTCGTGGTCCGAGGTCGATCCCGCTGAACAGATTCATGCGCCAGGGCTTCCTACAGACAATTCAATTTGGTTTATTGCGCTATCTGTAATAGCACCCGAGATATCACCAGATATATGCTGGATTTTTACATGACCTTGGGTGACGGATTCCGAATATCTTTAATTTTCTCGGCCCCTGGTGGTCCGAGGTCGTTCCCACTGCACAGATTCATGCGCCAGGGCCTCCTGCAGATAACTCACTTTGGTTTATTGCGCTATCTCAAATAGCACCAGAGATATCACCAGATATATTTTGGATTTTTCCTTGACCCTGACAGTCCGGCCCCATGAGACGGTGGTTTTCTCGACCCCTGGGGGTCCGAGGTCGTTACCGCTGAACAGATTCATGCGCCAGGGACTCCTGCAGATAATTCACTTTGGTTTATTGCGCTATCTGTAATAGCACCCGAGATATCACCAGATATATGCTGGATTATTACATGGCCTTGGGTGACGGATTCCGAATATCTGTAAATTTCTCGGCCCCTGGTGGTCCGAGGTCGTTCCTGCAGCACAGATTCATTCGCCAGTGCCTCCTACAGACAATGCGCTTTGATTTATTGCGCTATCTGTAATAGCACCGGAGATATCACCAGATATATATTGGATTTTTCCTCGTCCCGGACAGTCCGGCCCCATGTGTCGATGGTTTTCTCGGCCCCTGGTGGTCCGAGGTCGATCCCGCTGCACAGATTCATGCGCCAGGGCTTCCTGCAGACAATTCACTTTGGTTTATTGCGCTATCTGTAATAGCATACGAGACCTCACCAAATATATGCTGGATTTTTACATGACCTTGGGTGACGGATTACGAATATATGTAATTTTCTCGGCCCCTGGTGGTCCGAGGTCGTGCCTGCTGCACAGGTTGATTCGCCAGTGCCTCCTACAGACAATGCACTTTGATTTATTGCGGTATCTGTAATAGCACCGGAGATATCACCAGATATATATTGGATTTTTCCTTGACTCGGACAGTCCGGCCCCATGTGTCGATGGTTTTCTCGGTCCCTCGTGGTCCGAGGTCGATCCCGCTCAACAGATTCATGCGCCAGGGCTTCCTGCAGACAATTCACTTTGGTTTATTGCGCTATCTGTAATAGCACCCGAGATATCACCAGATATATGCTGGATGTTTACATGACCTTGGGTGACGGATTCCTAATATCTTTAATTTTCTCGGCCCCTGGTGGTCCGAGGTCGTTCCTGCTGCACAGATTCATGTGCCAGGTCCTCATACAGACAATGCACTTTGATTTATTGCGCTATCTCTAATAGCATCCGAGATATCACCAGATATATATTGGATTTTTCCCCGACCCTGAGTGTCCGGCCCCATGAGACGGTGGTTGTCTCGGCCCCTGGTGGTCCGAGGTCGTTCCCGCTGCACAGATTCATGCGCCATGGCCTCCTGCAGATAATTCACTTTGGTTTATTGCGCTATCTCTAATAGCACCCGAGATATCACCAGATATATATTGGATTTTCCCCTGACCCTGAGTGTCCGGCCCCATGAGACTGTAGTTTTCTCGGCCCCTGGTGGTCCGAGGTCCTTCCCGCTGCACAGATTCATGCGACAGGGCCTCCTACAGACAATGCACTTTGATTTATTGAGCTATCTCTAATAGCACCCGAGATATCACCTGATATATATTGGATTTGACCCTGACCATGAGTGTCCGGCCCCATGTGTCGGTGGTTTTCTCGGCCCCTGGTGGTCCGAGGTCGTTCCCGCTGCACAGATTCATGCGCCAGGGCCACCCGCAGAAAATGCACTTTGATTTATTGCGCTATCTCTAATAGCACCCGAGATATCACCAGATATATAATGGAGTTTTCCCTGACCCTGACAGTCCGGCCCCAAGAGACGGTGGTTTTCTAGGCCCCTGGTGGTCCGAGGTCGTTCCGCTGCACAGATTCATGCGCCAGGGCCTCCTACAGACAATGCACTTTGATTTATTGGGCTATCTGTAATAGCACCCGAGATATCACCTGATATATATTGGATTTTTCCCTGACCATGAGTGTCCGGCCCCAAGTGTCGGTGGTTTTCGCGGCCCCTCGTGATCCGAGGTCGTTCCCGCTGCACAGATTCATGCGCCAGGGCCTCCTGCAGACAATTCGCTTTGGTTTATTGCGCTATCTCTAATAGCATCCGAGATATCAGCAGATATATATTGGATTTTTCCCCGACCCTGAGTGTCCGGCCCCATGAGACGGTGGTTTTCTCGGCCCCTGGTGGTCCGACGTCGTTCGTGCTGCACAGATTCATGCGACAGGGCCTCCCGCAGAAAATGCACTTTGATTTATTGCGCTATATCTAATAGCACCCGAGATATCACCAGATATATATTGGATTTTTCCCCGACCCTGAGTGACCGGCCCCATGAGACTGTAGTTTTCTCGGCGCCTGGTGGTCCCAGGTCGTTCCCGCTGCACAGATTCATGCGCCAGGGCCTCCTACAGACAAGGCACTTTGATTTATTGCGCTATCTGTAATAGCACCTGAGAAAGCTCCATATATATGCTGGATTTTTACATGACTTTGGGTGACGGATACCGAAAATCTGTAATTTTCTCGGCCCCTGGTGGTCTGATGTCGTTCCCGCTGCACAGATGCATGCGCCAGGGCTACCTGCAGATAATTCACTTTGGTTTATTGCGCTATCTCTAATGGCACCCGAGATATCACCAGATAAATATTGTATTTTCCCCTGACCCTGAGTGTCCGGCCAAATGAGACTGTAGTTTTCTCGGCCCCTGGTGGTCCGAGGTCCTTCCCGCTGCACAGATTCATGCGACAGGGCCTCCTACAGACAATGCACTTTGATTTATAGCGCTATCTGTAATAGCACCCGAGATATCACCAGATATATATTGGATTTTTCCCTGACCCTGAGTGTCCGGCCCCATGAGACGCTGGTTTTCTCGTCCCCTGGTGGTCCGAGGTCGTTCCCGCTGCACAGATGCATGCGCCAGGGCCTCCTGCAGATAATTCACTTTGGTTTATTGCGCTATCTCTAATAGCACCCGAGATATCACCTGATATATATTGGATTTTTCCCTGACCATGAGTGTCCGGCCCCATGTGTCGGTGGTTTTCTCGGCTCCTGGTGGTCCGAGGTCGTTCCCGCTGCACAGATTCATGCGCCAGGGCTTCCTGCACACAATGCACTTTGATTTATCGCGCTATCTATAATAGCACCCGAGATATCACCAGATATATATTGGATTTTTCCCCGACCCTGACCGTCCGGCCCCATGAGACGGTGGTTTTCTCGGCCCCTGGTTGTCCGAGGTCGTTCCCGCTGTCCAGATTCATGCGCCAGGGCCTCCTACAGACAATGCACTTTGAATTATTGCGCTATATGTAATAGCACCCGAGATATCACCAGATATATATTGGATTTTTCCCTGACCCAGAGTGTACGGCCCCATGAGACGGTGGTTTTCTCGGCCCCTGGTGGTCCGAGGTCGTTCCGCTGCACAGATTCATGCGCCAGGGCCTCCTACAGACAATGCACTTTGATTTATTGGGCTATCTGTAATAGCACCCGAGATATCACCTGATATATATTGGATTTTTCCCTGACCATGAGTGTCCGGCCCCAAGTGTCGGTGGTTTTCTCGGCCCCTCGTGATCCGAGGTCGTTCCCGCTGCACAGATTCATGCGCCAGGGCCTCCTGCAGACAATTCGCTTTGGTTTATTGCGCTATCTCTAATAGCATCCGAGATATCACCAGATATATATTGGATTTTTCCCCGACCCTGAGTGTCCGGCCCCATGAGACGGTGGTTTTCTCGGCCCCTGGTGGTCCGACGTCGTTCGTGCTGCACAGATTCATGCGACAGGGCCACCCGCAGAAAATGCACTTTGATTTATTGCGCTATATCTAATAGCACCCGAGATATCACCAGATATATATTGGATTTTTCCCCGACCCTGACTGTCCGGCCCCATGAGACGGTGGTTTTCTCGGCCCCCGGTTGTCCGAGGTCGTTCACGCTGTCCAGATTCATGCGCCAGGGCCTCCTACAGACAATGCACTTTGAATTATTGCGCTATATGTAATAGCACCCGAGATATCACCAGATATATATTGGATTTTTCCCTGACCCAGAGTGTACGGCCCCATGAGACGGTGGTTTTCTCGGCCCCTGGTGGTCCGAGGTCGTCCCGCTGCACAGATTCATGCGCCAGGGCCTCCTACAGACAATGCACTTTGATTTATTGGGCTATCTGTAATAGCAGCCGAGATATCACCTGATATATATTGGATTTTTCCCTGACCATGAGTGTCCGGCCCCAAGTGTCGGTGGTTTTCTCGGCCCCTCGTGATCCGAGGTCGTTCCCGCTGCACAGATTCATGCGCCAGGGCCTCCTGCAGACAATTCGCTTTGGTTTATTGCGCTATCTCTAATAGCATCCGAGATATCACCAGATATATATTGGATTTTTCCCCGACCCTGAGTGTCCGGCCCCATGAGACGGTGGTTTTCTCGGCCCCTGGTGGTCCGACGTCGTTCGTGCTGCACAGATTCATGCGACAGGGCCTCCCGCAGAAAATGCACTTTGATTTATTGCGCTATATCTAATAGCACCCGAGATATCACCAGATATATAATGGATTTTTCCCCGACCCTGAGTGACCGGCCCCATGAGACTGTAGTTTTCTCGGCGCCTGGTGGTCCGAGGTCGTTCCCGCTACACAGATTCATGCGCCAGGGCCTCCTACAGACAATGCACTTTGATTTATTGCGCTATCTGTAATAGCACCTGAGAAAGCTCCATATATATGCTGGATTTTTACATGACTTTGGGTGACGGATACCGAAAATCTGTAATTTTCTCGGCCCCTGGTGGTCTGATGTCGTTCCCGCTGCACAGATGCATGCGCCAGGGCCACCTGCAGATAATTCACTTTGGTTTATTGCGCTATCTCTAATGGCACCCGAGATATCACCAGATAAATATTGTATTTTCCCCTGACCCTGAGTGTCCGGCCAAATGAGACTGTAGTTTTCTCGGCCCCTGGTGGTCCGAGGTCCTTCCCGCTGCACAGATTCATGCGACAGGGCCTCCTACAGACAATGCACTTTGATTTATAGCGCTATCTGTAATAGCACCCGAGATATCACCAGATATATATTGGATTTTTCCCTGACCCTGAGTGTCCGGCCCCATGAGACGGTGGTTTTCTCGTCCCCTGGTGGTCCGAGGTCGTTCCCGCTGCACAGATGCATGCGCCAGGGCCTCCTGCAGATAATTCACTTTGGTTTATTGCGCTATCTCTAATAGCACCCGAGATATCACCTGATATATATTGGATTTTTCCCTGACCATGAGTGTCCGGCCCCAAGTGTCGGTGGTTTTCTCGGCCCCTCGTGATCCGAGGTCGTTCCCGCTGCACAGATTCATGCGCCAGGGACTCCTGCAGGCAATTCACTTTGGTTTATTGCGCTATCTCTAATAGCACCCGAGATATCACCAGATATATATTGGATTTTCCCCTGACCCTGAGTGTCCGGCCCCATGAGACTGTAGTTTTCTCGGCCCCTGGTGGTCCGAGGTCCTTCCCGCTGCACAGATTCATGCGACAGGGCCTCCTACAGACAATGCACTTTGATTTATTGAGCTATCTCTAATAGCACCCGAGATATCACCTGATATATATTGGATTTTTCCCTGACCATGAGTGTCCGGCCCCATGTGTCGGTGGTTTTCTCGGCCCCTGGTGGTCCGAGGTCGTTCCCGCTGCACAGATTCATGCGCCAGGGCTTCCTGAACACAATGCACTTTGATTTATCGCGCTATCTCTAATAGCACCCGAGATATCACCAGATATATAATGGAGTTTTCCCTGACCCTGACAGTCCGGCCCCAAGAGACGGTGGTATTCTAGGCCCCTGGTGGTCCGAGGGCGTTCCCGCTGCACAGATTCATGCGCCCGGGCCTCCTGCAGATAATTCGCTTTGGTTTATTGCGCTATCTATAATAGCACCCGAGATATCACCAGATATATATTGGATTTTTCCCCGACCCTGACCGTCCGGCCCCATGAGACGGTGGTTTTCTCGGCCCCTGGTTGTCCGAGGTCGTTCCCGCTGTCCAGATTCATGCGCCAGGGCCTCCTACAGACAATGCACTTTGAATTATTGCGCTATATGTAATAGCACCCGAGATATCACCTGATATATATTGGATTTTTCCCTGACCATGAGTGTCCTGCCCCAAGTGTCGCTGGTTTTCTCGGCCCCTCGTGATCCGAGGTCGTTCCCGCTGCACAGATTCATGCGCCAGGGCCTCCTACAGACAATGCACTTTGATTTATTGCGCTATCTGTAATAGCACCCGAGGAAGCACCATATATATGCTGGATTTTTACATGACTTTGGGTGACGGATACAGAAAATCTGTAATTTTCTCGGCCCCTGGAGATCCGAGGTCGTTCCTGCTTCACAGATTCATGCGCCAGGGCCTCCTGCAGACAATGCACTTTGATTTATTGCGCCATCTGTAATAGCACCCGAGATATCACCAGATATATATTAGATTTTTCCCTGACCCAGAGTGTCCGGCCCCATGAGACGGTGGTTTTCTCGGCCCCTAGTTGTCCGAGGTCGTTCCCGCTGCACAGATTCATGCGCCAGGGCCTCTTGCAGATAATTCACTTTGGTTTATTGCGGTATCTCTAATAGCACCCGAGATATCACCTGATATATATTGGATTTTTCCCTGACCATGAGTGTCCGGCCCCAATTGTCGGTGGTTTTCTCGGCCCCTCGTGATCCGAGGTCGTTCCCGCTGCACAGATTCATGCGCCAGGGCCTCCTGCAGGCAATTCACTTTGGTTTATTGCGCTATCTCTAATAGCATCCGAGATATCACCAGATATATATTGGATTTTTCCCCGACCGTGAGTGTCCGGCCCCATGAGACGGTGGTTGTCTCGGCCCCTGGTGGTCCGAGGTCGTTCCCGCTGCACAGATTCATGCGCCAGGGCCTCCTGCAGATAATTCACTTTGGTTTATTGCGCTATCTCTAATAGCACCCGAGATATCACCAGATATATATTGGATTTTTCCCTGACCCTGAGTGTCCGGCCCCATGAGACGGTGGTTTTCTCGGCCCCAGGTGGTCCGAGGTCGTTCCCGCTGCACAGATGCATGCGCCAGGGCCGCCTGCAGATAATTCACTTTGGCTTATTGCGCTATCTCTAATAGCACCCGAGATATCGCCAGATATATATTGGATTTTCCCCTGACCCTGAGTGTTCGGCCCCATGAGACGGTGGTTTTCTCGGCCCCTGGTTGTCCGAGGTCGTTCCCGCTGTCCAGATTCATGCGCCAGGGCCTCCTACAGACAATGCACTTTGAATTATTGCGCTATATGTAATAGCACCCGAGATATCACCAGATATATATTGGATTTTTCCCTGACCCAGAGTGTCCGGCCCCATGAGACGGTGGTTTTCTCGGCCCCTGGTGGTCCGAGGTCGTTCCGCTGCACAGATTCATGCGCCAGGGCCTCCTACAGACAATGCACTTTGATTTATTGGGCTATCTGTAATCGCACCCGAGATATCACCTGATATATATTGGATTTTTCCCTGAACATGAGTGTCCGGCCCAAAGTGTCGGTGGTTATCTCGGCCCCTCGTGATCCGAGGTCGTTCCCGCTGCACAGATTCATGCGCCAGGGCCTCCTGCAGACAATTCACTTTGGTTTATTGCGCTATCTCTAATAGCACCCGAGATATCGCCAGATATATATTGGATTTTCCCCTGACCCTGAGTGTCCGGCCCCATGAGACGGTGGTTTTCTCGGCCCCTGGTTGTCCGAGGTCGTTACCGCTGTCCAGATTCATGCGCCAGGGCCTCCTACAGACAATGCACTTTGAATTATTGCGCTATATGTAATAGCACCCGAGATATCACCAGATATATATTGGATTTTTCCCCGACCCTGAGTGACCGGCCCCATGAGACTGTAGTTTTCTCGGCGCCTGGTGGTCCGAGGTCGTTCCCGCTGCACAGATTCATGCGCCAGGGCCTCCTACAGACAATGCACTTTGATTTATTGCGCTATCTGTAATAGCACCTGAGAAAGCTCCATATATATGCTGGATTTTTACATGACTTTGGGTGACGGATACCGAAAATCTGTAATTTTCTCGGCCCCTGGTGGTCCGATGTCGTTCCCGCTGCACAGATGCATGCGCCAGGGCCTCCTGCAGATAATTCACTTTGGTTCATTGCGCTATCTCTAATGGCACCCGAGATATCACCAGATAAATATTGTATTTTCCCCTGACCCTGAGTGTCCGGCCCCATGAGACTGTAGTTTTCTCGGCCCCTGGTGGTCCGAGGACCTTCCCGCTGCACAGATTCATGCGACAGGGCCTCCTACAGACAATGCACTTTGATTTATTGCGCTATCTGTAATAGCACCCGAGATATCACCAAATATATATTGGATTTTTCCCTGACCCTGATTGTCCGGCCCCATGAGACGGTGGTTTTCTCGTACCCTGGTGGTCCGAGGTCATTCCCGCTGCACTGATTCATGCGCCAGGGCCTCCTACAGACAATGCACATTGATTTATTGGGCTATCTGTAATAGCACCCGAGAAAGCACCATATAAATGCTGGATTTTTACATGACTTTGGGTGACGGATACAGAAAATCTGTAATTTTCTCGGCCCCTGGAGATCCGAGGTCGTTCCTGCTTCACAGATTCATGCGCCAGGGCCTCCTATAGACAATGCACTTTGAATTATTGCGCTATATGTAATAGCGCCCGAGATATCACCAGATATATATTGGATTTTTCCCTGACCCTGAGTGTCCGGCCCCATGAGACGGCGGTTTTCTCGGCCCCTGCTGGTCCGAGGTCGTTCCGCTGCCCAGATTCATGCGCCAGGGCCTCCTAAAGACAATGCACTTTGATTTATTGGGCTATCTGTAACAGCTCCCGAGAAAGCACCATATATATGCTGGATTTTTACATGACTTTGGGTGACGGATACAGAAAATCTGTAATTATCTCGGCCCCTGGAGATCCGAGGTCGTTCCTGCTTCACAGATTCATGCGCCAGGGCCTCCTGCAGACAATGCACTTTGATTTATTGCGCCATCTGTAATAGCACCCGAGATATCACCAGACATATATTGGATTTTTCCCTGACCCTGAGTGTCCGGCCCCATGAGACTGTAGTTTTCTCGTCCCCTGGTGGTCCGAGGTCGTTCCCGTTGCACAGATGCATACGCCAGGGCCTCCTGCAGAAAATTCACTTTGGTTTATTGCGCTATCTCTAATAGCACACGAGATATCGCCAGATATATATTGGATTTTCCCCTGTCCCTGAGTATCCGGCCCCATGAGATGGTGGTTTTCTCGGCCCCTGGTGGTCCGAGGTCGTTCCCTCTGCCCAGATTCATGCGCCAGGGCCTCCTACAGACAATGCACTTTGATTTATTGCGCCATCTGTAATAGCACCCGAGATATAACCAGATATATATTGGATTTTTCCCTGACCCTGAGTGTCCGGCCCCATGAGACGGTGGTTTTCTCGTCCCCTGGTGGTCCGAGGTCGTTCCCGCTGCACAGATGCATGCGCCAGGGCCTCCTGCAGATAATTCACTTTGGTTTATTGCGCTATCTCTAATAGCACCCGAGATATCACCTGTTATATATTGGATTTTTCCCTGACCATGAGTGTCCGGCCCCATGTGTCGGTGGTTTTCTCGGCCCCTCGTGATCCGAGGTCGTTCCCGCTGCACAGATTCATGCGCCAGGGCCTCCTGCAGATAATTCACTTTGGTTTATTGCGCTATCTCTAATAGCACCCGAGATATCACCAGATATTTATTGGATTTTCCCCTGACCCTGAGTGTCCGGCCCCATGAGACGGTGGTTTTCTCGGCCCCTGGTTGTCCGAGGTCGTTCCCGCTGCACGGATTCATGCGCCAGGGCCTCTTGCAGACAATGCACTTTGATTTATTGCGCTATCTGTAATAGCACCCGAGATATCACCAGATATATATTGGATTTTTCCCTGACCCTGAGTGGCCGGCCCCATGAGACGGTGGTTTTCTCGTCCCCTGGTGGTCCGAGGTCGTTCCCGCTGCACAGATGCAAGCGCCAGGGCCTCCTGCAGATAATTCACTTTGGTTTATTGCGCTATCTCTAATAGCATCCGAGATATCACCAGATATATATTGGATTTTTCCCCGTCCCTGAGTGTCCGGCCCCATGAGACGGTGTTTTTCTCGTCCCCTGGTGGTCCGAGGTCGTTCCCGCTGCACAGATGCATGCGCCAGGGCCTCCTGCAGATAATTCACTTTGGTTTATTGCGCTATCTCTAATAGCACCCGAGATATCACCTGTTATATATTGGATTTTTCCCTGACCATGAGTGTCCGGCCCCATGTGTCGGTGGTTTTCTCGGCCCCTCGTGATCCGAGGTCGTTCCCGCTGCACAGATTCATGCGCCAGGGCCTCCTGCAGATAATTCACTTTGGTTTATTGCGCTATCTCTAATAGCACCCGAGATATCACCAGATATTTATTGGATTTTCCCCTGACCCTGAGTGTCCGGCCCCATGAGACGGTGGTTTTCTCGGCCCCTGGTTGTCCGAGGTCGTTCCCGCTGCACGGATTCATGCGCCAGGGCCTCTTGCAGACAATGCACTTTGATTTATTGCGCTATCTGTAATAGCACCCGAGATATCACCAGATATATATTGGATTTTTCCCTGACCCTGAGTGGCCGGCCCCATGAGACGGTGGTTTTCTCGTCCCCTGGTGGTCCGAGGTCGTTCCCGCTGCACAGATGCAAGCGCCAGGGCCTCCTGCAGATAATTCACTTTGGTTTATTGCGCTATCTCTAATAGCATCCGAGATATCACCAGATATATATTGGATTTTTCCCCGTTCCTGAGTGTCCGGCCCCATGAGACGGTGTTTTTCTCGGCCCCTGGTGATCCGACGTCGTTCCTGCTGCACAGATTCATGCGACAGGGCCTCCCGCAGAAAATGCACTTTGATTTATTGCGCTATATCTAATAGCATCCGAGATATCACCAGATATATATTGGATTTTTCCCCGACCCTGAGTGTCCGGCCCCATGAGACGGTGGTTTTCTCGGCCCCTGGTGGTCCGACGTCGTTCCTGCTGCACAGATTCATGCGACAGGGCCTCCCGCAGAAAATGCACTTTGATTTATTGCGCTATATCTAATAGCACCCGAGATATCACCAGATATATATTGGATTTTTCCCCGACCCTGAGTGACCGGCCCCATGAGACTGTAGTTTTCTCGGCCCCTGGTGGACAGAGGTCGTTCCCGCTGCTCAGATCCATGCGCCAGGGCCTCCTACAGACAATGCACTTTGATTTATTGCGCTATCTGTAATAGCACCCGAGATATCACCAGATATATATTGGATTTTTCCCTGACCCTGAGTGTCCGGCCCCATGAGACGGTGGTTTTCTCGTCCCCTGGTGGTCCGAGGTCGTTCCTGCTGCACAGATTCATGCGACAGGGCCTCCCGCAGAAAATGCACTTTGATTTATTGCGCTATATCTAATAGCACCCGAGATATCACCAGATATATATTGGTTTTTTCCCTGACCCTGAGTGTCCGGCCCCATGTGTCGGTGGTTTTCTTCGCCCCTGGTGGTCCCAGGTCGTTCCCGCTGCACAGATTCATGCGCCAGGGCTACCTGCAGACACTGCACTTTGATTTATCGCGCGATCTGTAATAGCACCCGAGATATCACCAGATATATGCTGAATTTTTCCATGACCTTGGGTGACGGATACCGAAAATCTGTAATTTTCTCGGCCCCTGGTGGTCCGAGGTCTTTCCCGCTGCACAGATTCATGCGCCAGGGCTTCCCGCTGACAATGCACTTTGATTTAGGGCACTATTTGTAATAGCACCCGAGATATCACCTGATATATGCTGGATTTTTACATGACATTGGGTGACGGATACCGAAAATCTGTAATTTTCTCGGCCCCTGGTGGTCCGATGTCGCTCCTGCTGCACAGATTCATGCGCCAGGGCCTCCTGCAGACAATTCACTTTGGTTTATTGCGCTATCTCTAATAGCACCCGAGATATCACCAGATATATATTGGATTTTTCCCTGACCCTGAGTGTCCGGCCGCATGAGACGGTGGTTTTCTCGTCCCCTGGTGGTCCGAGGTCGTTCCCGCTGCACAGATGCATGCGCCAGGGCCTCCTGCAGTTAATTCACTTTGTTTTATTGCGCTATCTCTAATAGCACCCGAGATATCACCAGATATATATTGGATTTTTCCCTGACCCTGAGTGTCCGGCCCCATGTGTCGGTGGTTTTCTCGGCCCCTGGTGATCCGAGGTCGTTCCCGCTGCCCAGATTCATGCGCCAGGGCCTCCTGCAGACAATTCACTTTGGTTTATTGCGCTATCTCTAATAGCACCCGAGATATCACCAGATATATATCAGATTTTCCCCTGAACCTGAGTGTCCGGCCCCATGAGACGGTGGTTCTCTCGGCCCCTGGTGGTCCGAGGTCGATCCCGCTGCCCAGATTCATGCGACAGGGCTTCCTGCAGACAATGCACTTTGATTTATCGCGCTATCTGTAATAGCACCCGAGACAGCACCACATATATGCTGTATTTTTACATGACTTTGGGTGTCGGACACCGAAAATCTGTAAGTTTCTCGGCCCCTGGAGGGCCGAGGTCGTTCCTGCTTCACGGATTCATGCGCCAGGGCCTTCTGCGGACAATGCAATCTGATTTATCGCGCTATCTGTTATAGAACCCGAGATATCACCAGATATATGCTGGATTTTTACATGACTTTGGGTGTCGAATACCGAAAATCTGTAATTTTCTCGGCCCCTGGTGGTCCGATGTCGTTCCCGCTGCCCAGATTCATGCGGCAGGGCCTCCTGCAGATAATTCACTTTGGTTTATTGCGCTATCTCTAATAGCACCCGAGATATCACCAGACATATATTGGATTTTCCCCAGACAATGAGTGCCCAGCCCCATGGGACTTTGGTTTTCTCGGCCCCTCGTGGTCCGAGGTCGTTCCCGCTGCCCAGATTCATGCGGCAGGGCCTCCTACAGACAATGCACTTTGATTTATTGCGCAATCTGTAATAGCACCGGAGATATCACCAGATATATATTGGATTTTTCCCTGACCCTGAGTGTCCGGCCCCATGGGACTTTGGTTTTCTCGGCCCCTCGTGGTCCGAGGTCGTTCCCGCTGCCCAGATTCATGCGGCAGGGCCTCCTGCAGATAATTCACTTTGATTTATTGCGCCATCTGTAATAGCACCCGAGATATCACCAGATATATGCTGGATTTTTACATGACATTGTGTGACGGATACCGAAAATCTGTAATTTTCTCGGCCCCTGCTGGTCCGATGTCGTTCCTGCTGCACAGATTCATGCGCAAGTTCCTCCTGCAGATAATTCACTTTGGTTTATTGCGCTATCTCTAATAGCACCCGAGATATCACCAGATATATATTGGATTTTCCCCTGACCCTGAGTGTCCGGCCCCATGAGACGGTCGTTTTCTCGGCCCCTGGTGGTCCGAGGTCGTTCCC
This sequence comes from Nomia melanderi, assembly GCF_051020985.1. Lineage (NCBI taxonomy): Eukaryota > Metazoa > Arthropoda > Insecta > Hymenoptera > Halictidae > Nomia > Nomia melanderi. Next base: position 66,501 of record NW_027475138.1, on the reverse strand, counting down.
GCTCCACAGATTCATGCGCCAGGGCCTCCTGCAGACAATGCGCTTTGATTTATCGCGCTATCTCTAATGGCACCCGAGATATCACCAGATATATAATGGATTTTTCCCTGACCCTGACAGTCCGGCCCCATGAGACGGTGGTTTTCTCGGCCCCTGGTGGTCCGAGGTCGTTCCCGCTGCCCGGATTCATGCGCCAGGGCCTCCTGCAGACAATGCAATTTGATTTATCGCGCTATCTCTAATAGCACCCGAGATATCACCAGATATATATTGGATTTTCCCCTGACCCTGAGTGTCCGGCCACATTAGACGGTGGTTTTCTCGGCCCCTGGTGGTCCGAGATCGTTCCCGCTGCCCAGATTCATGCGCCAGGGCCTCCTGCACATAATTCACTTTGGTTTATTGCGCTATCTCTAATAGCACCCGAGATATCACCAGATATATATTGCATTTTCCCCTGACCCTGAGTGTCCGGCCACATTAGACGGTGGTTTTCTCGGCCCCTGGTGGTCCGAGATCGTTCCCGCTGCCCAGATTCATGCGCCAGGGCCTCCTGCACATAATTCACTTTGGTTTATTGCGCTATCTCTAATAGCACCCGAGATATCGCCAGATATATATTGGATTTTTCCCTGACCCTGAGGGTCCGGCCCCATGAGACGGTGGTTTTCTCGGCTCCTGGTGGTCCTAGGTCGTTCCCGCTGCCCAGATTCATGCGCCAGGGCCTCCTACAGACAATGCACTTTGATTTATTGCGCTATCTGTAATAGCACCCGGGATATCACCGGATATATATTGGATTTTTCCCTGACCCTGAGTGTCTGGCCCCATGAGACGGTGGTTTTCTCGGCCCCTGGTGGTCCGAGGTCGTTCCCGCTGCCCAGATTCATGCGCCAGGGCCTCCTGCAGACAATGCAATTTGATTTATCGCGCTATCTCTAATAGCACCCGAGATATCACCAGATATATAATGGATTTTTCCCTGACCCTGAGTGCCCGGCCTCATGTGTCGGTGGTATTCTCGGCCCCTGGTGATCCGAGGTCGTTCCCGCTGCACAGATTCATGCGCCAGGGCCTCCTGCACATAATTCACTTTGGTTTATTGCGCTATCTCTAATAGCACCCGAGATATCGCCAGATATATATTGGATTTTTCCCTGACCCTGAGGGTCCGGCCCCATGAGACGGTGGTTTTCTCGGCCCCTGGTGGTCCGAGGTCGTTCCCGCTGCCCAGATTCATGCGCCAGGGCCTCCTACAGACAATGCACTTTGATTTATTGCGCTATCTGTAATAGCACCCGGGATATCACCGGATATATATTGGATTTAACCTGACCCTGAGTGTCCGGCACCATGAGACGGTGGTTTCCTTGGCCCCTGGTGGTCCGAGGTCGTTCCCGCTGCCCAGATTCATGCGGCATGGCCTCCTGCAGATAATTCACTTTGGTTTATTGCGCTATCTCTAATAGCACCCGAGATATAACCAGATATATGCTGGATTTTTCCATGACCTTGGGTGACGGATACCGAAAATCTGTAATTTTCTCGGCCCCTGGTTGTCCGAGGTCGTTCCCGCTGCACAGATTCATGCGCCAGGGACTCCTACAGACAATGCAATTTGATTTATTGCGCTATCTGTAATAGCACCCGAGATATCACCAGATATATATTTGATTTTTCCCTGACCCTGAGTATCCGGCCCCATGAGACGGTGGTTTTCTCGGCCCCTGGTGGTCCGAGGTCGTTCCCGCTGCACAGATTCATGCGCCAGGGCCTCCTGCAGATAATTCAATTTGGTATATTGCGCTATCTCTAATAGCACCCGAGGTATCACCAGATATATATTGGATTTTCCCCTGAACCTGAGTGTCCGGCCCCATGAGACGGTGGTTCTCTCGGCCCCTGGTGGTCCGTGGTCGATCCCGCTGCCCAGATTCATGCGACAGGGCTTCCTGCAGACAATGCACTTTGATTTATCACGCTATCTGTAATAGCACCGGAGACAGCACCACATATATGCTGTATTTTTACATGACTTTGGGTGTCGGACACCGAAAATCTGTAAGTTTCTCGGCCCCTGGAGGGCCGAGGTCGTTCCTGCTTCACGGATTCATGCGCCAGGGCCTTCTGCAGACAATGCAATCTGATTTATCGCGCTATCTGTTATAGAACCCGAGATATCACCAGATATATGCTGGATTTTTACATGACATTGGGTGTCGAATACCGAAAATCTGTAATTTTCTCGGCCCCTGATGGTCCGAGGTCGTTCCCGCAGCACAGATGCATGCGCCAGGGCCTCCTGCAGACAATTCACTTTGGTTTATTGCGCTATCTCTAATAGCATCCGAGATATCACCAGATTTATATTGGATTTTTCCCCGACCATGAGTGTCCGGCCCAATGAGACGGAGGTTTTCTCGACCCCTCGTGGTCCGACGTCGTTCCTGCTGCACAGATTCATGCGACAGGGCCTCCCGCAGAAAATGCACCTTGATTTATTGCGCTATCTCTAATAGCACCCGAGATATCACCAGATATATATTGGATTTTTCACTGACCCTGACAGTCCGGACCCATGAGACGGTGGTTTTCTCGGCCCCTGGTGGTCGGAGGTCGTTCCCGCTGCACAGAATCATGCGCCAGGGCTTCCTGCAGACAATGCACTTTGATTTATCGCGCTATCTCTAATAGCACCCGAGATATCACCAGATATATATTGGATTTTTCCCCGACCCTGAGTGTCCGGCCCCATGAGACGGTGGTTTTCTCGGCCCCTGGTGATCCGAGGTCGTTCCCGCTGCACACATTCATGCGCCAGGGCCTGCTGCAGACAATTCACTTTGGTTTATTACGCTATCTCTAATAGCACCCGAGATATCAGCAGATATATATTGGATTTTCCCCTGACCCTGAGTGTCCGTCCCCATGAGACGGTGGTTTTCTCGGCCCCTGGCGGTCCGATGTCGTTCCTGCTGCACAGATTCATGCGCAAGGGCCTCCTACGGACAATGCACTTTGATTTATTGCGCTATCTCTAATGGCAACCGAGATATCACCAGATATATAATGGATTTTTCCCTGACCCTGACAGTCCGGCCCCATGAGACGGTGGTTTTCTTGGCCCCTGGTGGTCCGAGGTCGTTCCCGCTGCACAGATTCATCCGCCAGGGCCTCCTGCACATAATTCACTTTGGTTTATTGCGCTATCTCTAATAGCACCCGAGATATCGCCAGATATATATTGGATTTTTCCCTGACCCTGAGGGTCCGGCCCCATGAGACGGTGGTTTTCTCGGCCCCTGGTGGTCCGTGGCCGTTCCCGCTGCCCAGATTCATGCGGCAGGGCCTCCTGCAGATAATTCACGTTGATTTATTGCGCCATCTGTAATAGCACCCGAGATATCACCAGATATATGCTGGATTTTTACATGACATTGTGTGACGGATACCGAAAATCTGTAATTCTCTCGGCCCCTGGTGGTCCGATGTCGTTCCTGCTGCACAGATTCATGCGCAAGTTCCTCCTGCAGATAATTCACTTTGGTTTATTGCGCTATCTCTAATAGCACCCGAGATATCACCAGATATATATTGGATTTTCCCCTGACCCTGAGTGTCCGGCCCCATGAGACGGTGGTTTTCTCGGCCCCTGGTGGTCTGAGGTCGTTCCCGCTCCACAGATTCATGCGCCAGGGCCTCCTGCAGACAATGCGCTTTGATTTATCGCTCTATCTCTAATGGCACCCGAGATATCACCAGATATATAATGGATTTTTCCCTGACCCTGACAGTCCGGCCCCATGAGACGGTGGTTTTCTCGGCCCCTGGTGGTCCGAGGTCGTTCCCGCTGCACGGATTCATGCGCCAGGGCTTCCTGCAGACAATGCACTTTGATTTAGTGCGCTATCTGTAATAGCACCCTATATATCGCCAGATATATATTTGATTTTTCCCTGACCCTGAGTGTCCGGCCCCATGAGACGGTGGTTTTCTCGGCCCCTGGTGGTCCGAGGTCGTTCCCGCTGCCCAGATTCATGCGCCAGGGCCTCCTGCAGACAATGCAATTTGATTTATTGCGCTATCTCTAATAGCACCCGAGATATCACCAGATATATAATGGATTTTTCCCTGACCCTGAGTGCCCGGCCTCATGTGTTGGTGGTTTTCTCGGCCCCTGGTGATCCGAGGTCGTTCCCGCTGCACAGATTCATGCGCCAGGGCCTCCTACACATAAATCACTTTGGTTTATTGCGCTATCTCTAATAGCATCCGAGATATCACCAGATATATATTGCATTTTCCCCTGACCCTGAGTGTCCGGCCACATTAGACGGTGGTTTTCTCGGCCCCTGGTGGTCCGAGATCGTTCCCGCTGCCCAGATTCATGCGCCAGGGCCTCCTGCACATAATTCACTTTGGTTTATTGCGCTATCTCTAATAGCAACCGAGATATCGCCAGATATATATTGGATTTTTCCCTGACCCTGAGGGTCCGGCCCCATGAGACGGTGGTTTTCTCGGCTCCTGGTGGTCCTAGGTCGTTCCCGCTGCCCAGATTCATGCGCCAGGGCCTCCTACAGACAATGCACTTTGATTTATTGCGCTATCTGTAATAGCACCCGGGATATCACCGGATATATATTGGATTTTTCCCTGACCCTGAGTTTCCGACCACATGAGACGGTGGTTTTCTCGGCCCCTGGTGGTCCGAGGTCGTTCCCGCTGCCCAGATTCATGCGCCAGGGCCTCCTACAGACAATGCACTCTGATTTATTGCGCCATCTGTAATAGCACCCGAGATATCACCAGATATATATTGGATTTTTCCCTGACCCTGAGTGTCCGGCCCCATGAGACGGTGGTTTTCTCGGCCCCTCGTGGTCCGAGGTCGTTCCCGCTGCCCAGATTCATGCGCCAGGGCCTCCTACAGACAATGCACTTTGATTTATTGCGCTATCTGTAATAGCACCCGAGATATCACCAGATATATATTGGATTTTTCCCTGACCCTGAGTGTCCGGCCCCATGAGACGGTGGTTTTCTCGGCCCCTCGTGGTCCGAGGTCGTTCCCGCTCCACAGATTCATGCGCCAGGGCCTCCTGCAGACAATGCGCTTTGATTTATCGCGCTATCTCTAATGGCACCAGAGATATCACCAGATATATAATGGATTTTTCCGTGACCCTCACAGTCCGGCCCCATGAGACGGTGGTTTTCTCGGCCCCTGGTGGTCCGAGGTCGTTCCCGCTGCCCAGATTCATGCGCCAGGGCCTCCTACAGACAATGCACTTTGATTTATTGCGCTATCTGTAATAGCACCCGGGATATCACCGGATATATATAGGATTTTTCCCTGACCCTGAGTGTCCGGCCCCATGAGACGGTGGTTTTCTCGGCCCCTGGTGGTCCGAGGACGTTCCCGCTGCCCAGATTCATGCGCCAGGGCCTCTTGCAGACAATGCAATTTGATTTATCGCGCTATCTCTAATAGCACCCGAGATATCACCAGATATATAATGGATTTTTCCCTGACACTGAGTGCCCGGCCTCATGTGTCGGTGGTTTTCTCGGCCCCTGGTGATCCGAGGTCGTTCCCGCTGCACAGATTCATGCGCCAGGGCCTCCTGCACATAATTCACTTTGGTTTATTGCGCTATCTCTAATAGCACCCGAGATATCGCCAGATATATATTGGATTTTTCCCTGACCCTGAGGGTCCGGCCCCATGAGACGGTGGTTTTGTCGGCCCCTGGTGGTCCGAGGTCGTTCCCGCTCCACAGATTCATGCGCCAGGGCCTCCTGCAGACAATGCGCTTTGATTTATCGCGCTATCTCTAATGGCACCAGAGATATCACCAGATATATAATGGATTTTTCCGTGACCCTCACAGTCCGGCCCCATGAGACGGTGGTTTTCTCGGCCCCTGGTGGTCCGAGGTCGTTCCCGCTGCACGGATTCATGCGCCAGGGCTTCCTGCAGACAATGCACTTTGATTTATTGCGCCATCTCTACTAGCACCCGAGATATCACCAGATATATATTGGATTTTTCCCTGACCCTGAGGGTCCGACCCCATGAGACGGTGGTTTTCTCGGCCCCTGGTGGTCCGAGGTCGTTCCCGCTGCCCAGATTCATGCGCCAGGGCCTCCTACAGACAATGGACTTTGATTTATTGCGCTATCTCTAATGGCAACCGAGATATCACCAGATATATAATGGATTTTTCCCTGACCCTGACAGTCCGGCCCCATGAGACGGTGGTTTTCTCGGCCCCTGGTGGTCCGAGGTCGTTCCCGCTGCACGGATTCATGCGCCAGGGCTTCCTGCAGACAATGCACTTTGATTTAGTGCGCTATCTGTAATAGCACCCTATATATCGCCAGATATATATTTGATTTTACCCTGACCCTGAGTGTCCGGCCCCATGAGACGGTGGTTTTCTCGGTCCCTGGTGGTCCGAGGTCGTTCCCGCTGCCCAGATTCATGCGCCAGGGCCTACTGCAGACAATGCAATTTGATTTATCGTGCTATCTCTAATAGCACCCGAGATATCACCACATATATAATGGATTTTTCCCTGACCCTGAGTGCCCGGCCTCATGTGTTGGTGGTTTTCTCGGCCCCTGGTGATCCGAGGTCGTTCCCGCTGCACAGATTCATGCGCCAGGGCCTCCTACACATAATTCACTTTGGTTTATTGCGCTATCTCTAATAGCACCCGAGATATCACCAGATATATATTGCATTTTCCCCTGACCCTGAGTGTCCGGCCACATTAGACGGTGGTTTTCTCGGCCCCTGGTGGTCCGAGATCGTTCCCGCTGCCCAGATTCATGCGCCAGGGCCTCCTGCACATAATTCACTTTGGTTTATTGCGCTATCTCTAATAGCACCCGAGATATCGCCAGATATATATTGGATTTTTCCCTGACCCTTAGTGTCCGGCCCCATGAGACGATGGATTTCTCGGCCCCTGGTGGTCCGAGGTCGTTTCCGCTGCACAGATTCATGCGCAAGGGCCTCCTACGGACAATGCACTTTGATTTATTGCGCTATCTGTAATAGCACCCGAGATATCACCAGACATATATTGGATTTTCCCCAGACCCTGAGTGTCCAGCCCCATGGGACTTTGGTTTTCTCGGCCCCTCGTGGTCCGAGGTCGTTCCCGCTGCCCAGATTCATGCGGCAGGGCCTCCTACAGACAATGCACTTTGATTTATTGCGCTATCTCTAATGGCACCAGAGATATCACCAGATATATAATGGATTTTTCCGTGACCCTGACAGTCCGGCCCCATGAGACGGTGGTTTTCTCGGCCCCTGGTGGTCCGAGGTCGTTCCCGCTGCACGGATTCATGCGCCAGGGCTTCCTGCAGACAATGCACTTTGATTTATTGCGCCATCTCTACTAGCACCCGAGATATCACCAGATATATATTGGATTTTTCCCTGACCCTGAGGGTCCGACCCCATGAGACGGTGGTTTTCTCTGCCCCTGGTGGTCCGAGGTCGTTCCCGCTGCCCAGATTCATGCGCCCGGGCCTCCTACAGACAATGGACTTTGATTTATTGCGCTATCTGTAATAGCACCCGGGATATCACCGGATATATATTGGATTTTACCTGACCCTGAGTGTCCGGCACCATGAGACGGTGGTTTTCTCGGCCCCTGGTGGTCCGAGGTCGCTCCCGCTGCCCAGATTCATGCGGCAGGGCCTCCTACAGACAATGCACTTTGATTTATTGCGCAATCTGTAATAGCACCGGAGATATCACCAGATATATATTGGATTTTTCCCTGACCCTTCGTGTCCGGCCCCATGAGACGATGGTTTTCTCGGCCCCTGGTGGTCCGAGGTCGTTTCCGCTGCACAGATTCATGCGCCAGGGCCCACTACAGACAATGCACTTTGATTTATTGCGCTATCTGTAATAGCACCCGAGATATGACCAGATATATATTGGATTTTTCCCTGACCCTGAGTGTCCGGCCCCATGAGACGGTGGTTTTCTCGGACGCTGGTGATCCGAGGTCGTTCCCGCTACACAGATTCATGCGCCAGGGCCTCCTGCAGATAATTCACTTTGGTTTATTGCGCTATCTCTAATAGCACCAGAGATATCACCAGATATATATTGGATTTTTCCTCGACCCTGAGTGTCCGGCCCCATCAGACGGTGGTTTTCTCGGACGCTGGTGATCCGAGGTCGTTCCCGCTGCACAGATTCATGCGCCAGGGCCTCCTGCAGATAATTCACTTTGGTTTATTGCGCTATCTCTAACAGCACCAGAGATATCACCAGATATATATTGGATTTTTCCCTGACCCTGACAGTCCGGCCCCATGAGACGGTGATTTTCTCGGCCCCTGGTGGTCCGAGGTCGTTCCCGCTGCACAGAATCAGGCGCCAGGGCTTCCTGCAGACAATGCACTTTGATATAACGCGCTATCGCTAATAGCGGCTGAGATATGGCCAGATATATAATGAATTTCTCCCTGACCCTGAGTGTCGGGCCCCATGTGTCGGTGGCTTTCTCGGCACCTGGTGGTCCGAGGTCGTTCCCGCTGCACGGTCTCATGCGCCAGGGCCTCCCGCAGACAATGCACTTTGATTTATTGCGCCATCTCTAATAGCACTCGAGATATGGCCAGATATATATTGGATTTTTCCCTGACCCTGAGTGTCCGGCCCCATGAGACGGTGGTTTTCTCGGACGCTGGTGTTCCGAGGTCGTTCCCGCTACACAGATTCATGCGCCAGGGCCTCCTGCAGATAATTCACTTTGGTTTATTGCGCTATCTCTAATAGCACCAGAGATATCACCAGATATATATTGGATTTTTCCCTGACCCTGACAGTCCGGCCCCATGAGACGGTGATTTTCTCGGCCCCTGGTGGTCCGAGGTTGTTCCCGCTGCACAGAATCATGCGCCAGGGCTTCCTGTAGACAATTCACTTTGGTTTATTGCGCTTTCTCTAATAGCACCCGAGATATCACCAGATATATATTGGATTTTTCCCCGACCCTGAGAGTCCGGCCCCATGTGTCGGTGGTTTTCTCGGCCCCTGGTGGTCCGAGGTCGTCCCCGCTGCACAGATTCATGCGCCAGGGCCTCCTACATACAATTCACTTTGGTTTATTGCGCTATCTCTAATAGCACCCGACATATCACCAGATATACATTGGATTTTTCTCCGACCCTGACTGTTCGGCCCCATGAGACGGTGGTTTTCTCGGACCCTGGTGGTCCGAGGTCGTTCCCGCTGCACCGTCTCATGCGCCAGGGCTTCCTCCAGACAATGCACCTTGATTTATCGCGCTATCTCTGATAGCACCCGAGATATCACCAGATATATATTGGATTTTTCCTCGACCCTGAGTGTCCGGCCCCATCAGACGGTGGTTTTCTCGGACGCTGGTGATCCGAGGTCGTTCCCGCTGCACAGATTCATGCGCCAGGGCCTCCTGCAGATAATTCACTTTGGTTTATTGCGCTATCTCTAATAGCACCAGAGATATCACCAGATATATATTGGATTTTTACCTGACCCTGACAGTCCGGCCCCATGAGACGGTGATTTTCTCGGCCCCTGGTGGTCCGAGGTCGTTCCCGCTGCACTGAATCATGCGCCAGGGCTTCCTGCAGACAATGCAATTTGATATAACGCGCTATCGCTAATAGCGGCTGAGATATGGCCAGATATATAATGGATTTCTCCCTGACCCTGAGTGTCGGGCCCCATGTGTCGGTGGCTTTCTCGGCCCCTGGTGGTCCGAGGTCGTTCCCGCTGCACGGTCTCATGCGCCAGGGCCTCCCACAGACAATGCACTTTGATTTATTGCGCTATCTCTAATAGCACTCGAGATATGACCAGATATATATTGGATTTTTCCCTGACCCTGAGTGTCCGGCCCCATGAGACGGTGATTTTCTCGGCCCCTGGTGGTCCGAGGTCGTTCCCGCTGCACAGATCCATGCGCAAGGGCCTCCTACGGACAATGCACTTTGATTTATTGCGCTATCTCTAATAGCACCCGAGATATCTCCAGATATATATTTGATTTTTCCCTGACCCTGAGTGTCCGGCCCCGTGAGACGGTGGTTTTCTCGGCCCCTGGCGGTCCGAGGTCGTTCCCGCTGCAGACATTCACGCGCCAGGGCCTCCTGCAGACAATTCACTTTTGTTTAATGCGCTATCTCTAATAGCACCCGACATATCACCAGATATATATTGGATTTTTCCCAGACCCTGAGTGTACGGCCCCATGAGACGGTGGTTTTCTTGGCCCCTGGTGGTCCGATGTCGTTCCGGCTGCACATATTCATGCGCCAGGGCCTCCTACAGACAATGCACTTTGGATTATTGCGCTATCTCTAATAGCACCCGAGATATCACCAGACATATATTGGATTTTCCCCTGACCCTGAGTGTCCGGCCCCATGAGACTGTGGTTTTCTCGGCCCCTGGTGGTCCGAGGTCGTTCCCGCTGCCCAGATTGATGCGGCAGGGCCTCCTGCAGATAATTCACTTTGCTTTATTGCGCCATCTCTAATAGCACCCGAGATATCACCAGACATATATTGGACTTTTCCCCGGCCCTGAGTGTCCGGCCCCATGAGACGGTGGTTTTCTCGGCTCCTGGTGGTCCGAGGTCGTTCCCGCTGCACACATTCATGCGCCAGGGCCTCCTGCAGATAATTCACATTGGTTTATTGCGCTATCTCAAATAGCACTCGAGATATCACCAGATATATATTGGATTTTTCCCTGACCCTGAGTGTCCGGCCCCATGTGTCGGTGGTTTTCTCGGCCCCTGGTGGTCCGAGGTCGTTGCCGCTTTACAGATTCATGCGCCAGGGCCTCCTACAGACAATGCACTTTGATTTGTTGCGCTATCTGTAATAGCACCCTAGATATCACCAGATATATATTGGATTTTTCCCTGACCCTGAGTGTCCGGCCCCATGAGACGGTGGTTTTCTCGGCTCCTGGTGGTCCGAGGTCGTTCCCGCTGCACACATTCATGCGCCAGGGCCTCCTGCAGATAATTCACTTTGGTTTATTGCGCTATCTCTAATAGCACTCAAGATATCACCAGATATATATTGGATTTTCCCCTGACCCTGAGTGTCCGGCCCCATGAGACTGTGGTTTTCTCGGCCCCTGGTGGTCCGAGGTCGTTCCCGCTGCCCAGATTGATGCGGCAGGGCCTCCTGCAGATAATTCACTTTGCTTTATTGCGCTATCTCTAATAGCACCCGAGATATCACCAGACATATATTGGACTTTTCCCCGGCCCTGAGTGTCCGGCCCCATGAGACGGTGGTTTTCTCGGCTCCTGGTTGTCCGAGGTCGTTCCCGCTGCACACATTCATGCGCCAGGGCCTCCTGCAGATAATTCACATTGGTTTATTGCGCTATCTCAAATAGCACTCGAGATATCACCAGATATATATTGGATTTTTCCCTGACCCTGAGTGTCCGGCCCCATGTGTCGGTGGTTTTCTCGGCCCCTGGTGGTCCGAGGTCGTTGCCGCTTTACAGATTCATGCGCCAGGGCCTCCTACAGACAATGCACTTTGATTTGTTGCGCTATCTGTAATAGCACCCTAGATATCACCAGATATATATTGGATTTTTCCCTGACCCTGAGAGTCCGGCCCCATCAGACGGTGGTTTTCTCGGCTCCTGGTGGTCCGAGGTCGTTCCTGCTGCACACATTCATGCGCCAGGGCCTCCTGCAGATAATTCACTTTGGTTTATTGCGCTATCTCTAATAGCACTCAAGATATCACCAGATATATATTGGATTTTCCCCTGACCCTGAGTGTCCGGCCCCATGAGACGGTGGTTTTCTCGGCCCCTGGTGGCCCGAGGTCGTTTCCGCTGCCCAGATGCATGCGCTAGGGCCTCCTACAGACAATGCACTTTGATTTGTTGCGCTATCTGTAATAGCACCCGAGATATCACCAGATATATATTGGATTTTTCCCTGACCCTGAGTGTCTGGCCCCATGAGACGGTGGTTTTCTCGGCTCCTGGTGGTCCGATATCGTTCCCGCTGCACACATTCATGCGCCAGGGCCTCCTGCAGATAATTCACTTTGGTTTATTGCGCTATCTCTAATAGCACCAGAGATATCACCAGATATATATTGGATTTTTCCCTGACCCTGATTGTCCGGCCCCATGAGACGGTGGATTTCTCGGCCCCTGGTGGCCCGAGGTCGTTCCCGCTGCCCAGATTCATGCGGCAGGGCCTCCTACAGACAATGCACTTTGATTTATTGCGCTATCTGTAATAGCACCCGAGATATCGCCAGATATATATTGAATTTTTCCCCGACCCTGAGTGTCCGGCCCCATGAGACGGTGGTTTTCTCGGCCCCTGGTGGTCCGAGGTCGTTCCCGCTGCACAGATTCATGCCCCAGGGCCTCCTGCAGATAATTCACTTTGCTTTATTGCGCTATCTCTAATAGCACCCGAGATATCACCAGATATATATTGGATTTTCCCCTGACCCTGAGTGTCCGGCCCCATGAGAATGTGGTTTTCTCAGCCCCTGGTGGTCCGACGTCGTTCCCGCTGCCCAGATTGATGCGGCAGGGCCTCCTACAGACAATGCACTTTGATTCATTGCGCTATCTGTAACAGCACCCGAGATTTCACCAGATATATATTGGATTTTTCCCTGACCCTGAGTGTCCGGCCCCATGTGTCGGTGGTTTTCTCTGCCCCTGGTGGTCCGAGGTCGTTGCCGCTGCACAGATTCATGCGCCAGGGCCTCCTACAGACATTGCACTTTGATTTGTTGCGCTATCTGTAATAGCACCCGAGATATCACCAGATATATATTGGATTTTTCCCTGACCCTGAGTGTCCGGCCCCATGAGACGGTGGTTTTCACGGCCCCTGGTGGTCCGAGGTCGTTCCCGCTGCACAGATTCATGCCCCAGGGCCTCCTGCATATAATTCACTTTGCTCTATTGCGCTATCTCTAATAGCACCCGAGATATCACCAGACATATATTGGATTTTCCCCTGACCCTGAGTGTCCGGCCCCATGAGACGGTGGTTTTCTCGGCTCCTGGTGGCCCGAGGTCGTTCCCGCTGCCCAGATTCATGCGGCAGGGCCTCCTACAGACAATACACTTTGATTTATTGCGCTATCTGTAATAGCACCCGAGATATCGCCAGATATATATTGGATTTTTCCCTGACCCTGAGTGTCCGGCCCCATGAGCCTGTGGTTTTCTCGGCCCCTGGTGGTCCGAGGTCGTTCCCGCTGCACAGATTCATGCGGCAGGGCCTCCTACAGACAATGCACTTTGATTTATTGCGCTATCTGTAATAGCACCCGAGATATCACCAGATATATATTGGATTTTTCCCTGACCCTGAGTGTCCGGCCCCATGAGACTGTGGTTTTCTCGGCCCCTGGTGGTCCGAGGTCGTTCCCGCTGCCCAGATTCATGCGGCAGGGCCTCCTACAGACAATGCACTTTGATTTATTGAGCTATCTGTAATAGCACCCAAGATATCACCAGATATATATTGGATTTTTCCCTGACCCTGAGCGTCCGGCCCCATGAGACGGTGGTTTTCACGGCCCCTGGTGGTCCGAGGTCGTTCCCGCTGCACAGCTTCATGCGCCAGGGCCTCCTGCAGATAATTCACTTTGGTTTATTGCGCTATCTCTAATAGCACCCGAGATATCACCAGATATATATTGGATTTTTCCCTGACCCTGAGTGTCCGGCCCCATGAGACGGCGGTTTTCTCGGCGCCTGGTGGTCCGAGGTCGTTCCCGCTGCACAGATTCATGCGCCAGGGCCTCCTACAGATAATTCACTTTGCTTTATTGCGCTATCTCTAATAGCACCCGAGATATCACCAGATATATATTTGATTTTTCCCTGACCCTGAGTGTCCGGCCCCATGAGACGGTGGTTTTCTCGGCCCCTAATGGTCCGAGGTCGTTCCCGCTGCACAGATTCATGCGCCAGGGCATCCTACAGACAATGCACCTTGATTTATTGCGCTATCTCTAATAACACCCGAGATATCACCAGATATATATTGGATTTTTCCCTGACCCTGAGTGTCCGGCCCCATGGGACCGTGGTTTTCTCGGCCCCTGGTGGTCCGAGGTCGTTCCCGCTGCACAGATTCATGCGCCAGGGCCTCCTGCAGATAATTCACTTTGGTTTATTGCGGTATCTCTAATAATACCCGAGATATCACCTGATATATACTGGATTTTCCCCTGACCCGGAGTGTCCGGCCCCATGAGACTGTGGTTTTCTCGGCCCCTGATGTTCCGAGGTCGTTCCCGCTGCACAGATTCATGCGCCAGGGCATCCTACAGACAATGCACGTTGATTTATTGCGCTATCTGTAATAGCACCCGAGATATCACCACATATATATTGGATTTTTCCATGAACCTGAGTGTCCGGCCCCATGAGACGGTGGTTGTCTCGGCCCCTGGTGGTCCGAGGTCGTTCCAGCTGCACAGATGCATGCGCCAGGGCCTCCTGCAGATAATTCACTTTGGTTTATGGCGCTGTCTCTAATAGCACCCGAGATATCACCAGATATATTGGATTTTCCCTTGACCCTGAGTGTCCGGCCCCATGAGACGGTGGTTTTGTCGGCCCCTGGTGGTCCGAGGTCGTTCCCGCTGCACAGATTCATGCGCCAGGGCCTCCTGCAAACAATGCACTTTGATTTATTATGCTATCTGTAATAGCACCCGAGATATCACCAGATATATATTGGATTTTTCCATGACCCTGAGTGTCCGGCCCCATGAGACGGTGGTTTTCTCGGCCCCTGGTGGTCCGAGGTCGTTCCCGCTGCACAGATGCATGCGACAGGGCCTCCTGCAGATAATTCACTTTGGTTTATTGCGCTATCTCTAATAGCACCCGAGATATCACCAGATATATATTGGATTTTTCCCTGACCCTGAGTTTCCGGCCCCATGAAACGGTGGTTTTCTCGGCCCCTGGTGGTCCGAGGTCGTTCCCTCTGCACAGATTCATGCGCCAGGGCCTCCTGCAGATAATTCACTTTGGTTTATTGCGCTATCTCTAATAGCATCCGAGATATCACCAGATATATATTGGATTTTTCCCTGACCTTGAGTGTCCGGCCACATGAGACGGTGGTTTTCTCGGCCCCTGGTGGTCCGAGGTCGTTCCCGCTGCACTCATGCATGCGACAGGGCCTCCTGCAGATAATTCACTTTGGTTTATTGCGCTGTCTCTAATAGCACCCGAGATATCACCAGATATATTGGATTTTCCCCTGACCCTGAGTGTCCGGCCCCATGAGACGGTGGTTTTCTCGGCCCCTGGTGGTCCGAGGTCGTTCCCGCTGCACAGATTCATGCGCCAGGACCTCCTGCAGATAATTCACTTTGGTTTATGGCGCTATCTCTAATAGCACACGAGATATCACCAGATATATATTGGATTTTTCCCTGACCCTGAGTGTCCGGCCCCATGAGACTGTGGTTTTCTCGGCCCCTGGTGGTCCGAGGTCGTTCCCGCTGCACAGATTCATGCGCCAGGGCCTCCTGCAGATAATTCACTTTGGTATATTGCGCTATCTCTAATAGCACCCGAGGTATCACCAGATATATATTGGATTTTCCCCTGAACCTGAGTATCCGGCCCCATGACACGGTGGTTTTCTCGGCCCCTGGTGGTCCGAGGTCGTTCCCTCTGCACAGATTCATGCGCCAGGGCCTCCTGCAGATAATTCACTTTGGTTTATTGCGCTATCTCTAATAGCATCCGAGATATCACCAGATATATATTGGATTTTTCCCTGACCCTGAGTGTCCGGCCACATGAGACGGTGGTTTTCTCGGCCCCTGGTGGTCCGAGGTCGTTCCCGCTGCACTCATGCATGCGACAGGGCCTCCTGCAGATAATTCACTTTGGTATATTGCGCTATCTCTAATAGCACCCGAGGTATCACCAGATATATATTGGATTTTCCCCTGAATCTGAGTATCCGGCCCCATGACACGGTGGTTTTCTCGGCCCCTGGTGGTCCGAGGTCGTTCTCGCTGCACAGATGCATGAGACAGGTCCCCCTGCAGATAATTCACTTTTGTTTATTGCGCTATCTCTAATAGCACCCGAGATATCACCAGATATATATTTGATTTTTGCCTGACCCTGAGTGTCCGGCCCCATGAGACGTTGGTTGTCTCGGCCCCTGGTGGTCCGAGGTCGTTCCCGCTGCACAGATTCATGCGCCAGGGCCTCCTGCAGATAATTCACTTTGGTTTATTGCGCTATCTCTAATAATACCCGAGATATCACCAGATATATATTGGATTTTCCCCTGAACCTGAGTGTCTGGCCCCATGAGGCTGTGGTTTTCTCGGCCCCTGGTGATTCGAGGTCGTTACCGCTGCACACATTCATGCGCCAGGGCATCCTACAGACAATGCACGTTGATTTATTGCGCTATCTGTAATAGCACCCGAGAAAGCACCATATATATGCTGGAGTTTTACATGACTTTTGGTGACGGATACCGAAAATCTGTAATTTTCTCGGCCCCTGGTGGTCCGATGTCGTTCCCGCTGCACAGATTCATGCGCAAGGGCCTCCTACGGACAATGCACTTTGATTTATTGCGCTATCTCTAATAGCACCCGAGATATCACCAGATATATATTGGATTCTTCCCTGACCCTGAGTGTCCGGCCCCATGAGACGGTGGTTTTCTCGGCCGCTGGAGGTCCGAGGTCGTTTCCGCTTGCACAGATGCATGCGCCAGGGCCTCCTGCAGATAACTCACTTTGGTTTATTGCGCTATCTCTAATAGCACCCGAGATATCACCAGATATATATTGGATTTTTCTCTGACCCTGAGTGTCCGGCCCCATGAGACGGTGGTCTTCTCCACCCCTGGTAGTCCGAGGTCGTTCCCGCTGCACAGATTCATGCGCCAGGGATTCCTACAGACAATGCCCTTTGATTGATCGCGCTTTCTCTAATAGCACCCGAGATATGACCAGATACATGCTGCATTTTTGCATGACCTTGAGTGACGGATACAGAAAATCTGTAATTTTCTCGACTCCTGGTGGTCCGAGGTCGTTCCCGCTAAACAGGTTCATGCGCCAGGGCCTCCTGCAGATAATTCACTAAGGTTTATTGCGCTATCTCTAATAGCACCCGAGATATCACCAGATACATGCTGGATTTTTACATGACCTTGGGTGACGGATACCGAAAATCTGTAATTTCCTCGGCCCTTGTTGGTCCGAGGTCGTTCCTGCTGCACCGATTCATGCGCCAGGGCCTCGTACAGCAATGCACTTTGATTTATCGCGCTATCTGTATTAGCACCCGAGATATCACCAGATATATATTGGATTTTTCCCTGACCTTGGGTGACGGAAACCGAAAATCTGTAATTTTCACGGCCCCCGGTGGTCCGAGGTTGTTCATGCTGCACAGCTTCATGCGCCAGGGCTTCCTGCAGACAAAGCACTATGATTTACCGCGATATCTGTAATAGCACCCGAGATATCACCAGATATATGCTGTATTTTTCCCTGACCCTGAGCGTCCGGGCCCATGAGACGGTGGTTTAATCGGCCCCTGGTGGTCCGAGGTCGTTCCTCCTGCACAGATTCAAGCGCAAGGGCCTCCTGCAGGCAATGCACTTTGATTTATTGCCCTATCTCTAATAGCACCCGAGATACCACCAGATATATGCTGTATTTTTACATGACCTTGGGAGACGGATACCGAAAATCTGTAATTTTCTCGGCCCCTGGCGGTCCGAGATCGTTGCCGCTGCACAGATTCATGCGCCAGGGCCTCCTGCAGATCATTCACTCTGATTTTTCGCGCTATCTCTAATAGCACCCGAGATATCACCAGATATATATTGGATTTTTCCCTGACCCTGAGTGTCCGGCCCCATGAGACGGTGGTTTTCTCGGCCCCTGGTCGACCAAGGTCGATCCCGCTGCACAGATTCATGCGCCAGGGCCTCCTGCAGACAATGCACTTTGATTTATCGCGCTATCTCTAATAGCACCCGAGATAACACCAGATATATGCTGCATTTTTACATGACCTTGGGTGACGGATACCGAAAATCTGTAATTTTCTCGGCCCCTCGTGTTCCGAGGACATTCCCGGTGCACAGATTCATGCGCCAGGGCCTCCTGCAGACAATGCACTTTGGTTTATTGTGCTATTTCTAATAGCACCAGAGATATCACCAGATATATATTGGATTTTTCCCTGACCCTGAGTGTCCGGCCCCATGAGACGGTGGTCTTCTCGGCCCCTGGTGGTCCGAGGTCGTTCCCGCTGCACAGATTCATGCGCCAGGGCCTCCTGCAGATAATTCACTTTGGTTTATTGCGCTATCTCTAATAGCACCCGAGATATCACCAGATATATATTGGATTTTTCCCCGACCCTGAGTGTCCGGCCCCATGAGACGGGGGTTTTCTCGGCCCCTGGTGGTCCGAGGTCGTTCCCGCTGCACACATGCATGCGACAGGGTCTCCTGCAAATAATTCACTTTGGTTTATTGCGCCATCTGTGATAGCACCCGAGATATCACCAGATATATATTGGATTTTCCCCTGACCCTGAGTGTCCGGCCCCATGAGAATGTGGTTTTCTCAGCCCCTGGTGGTCCGACGTCGTTCCCGCTGCCCAGATTCATGCGCCAGGGCCTCCTACAGGCATTGCACTTTGATTTGTTGCGCTATCTGTAATAGCACACGAGATATCACCAGATATATATTGGATTTTTCCCTGACACTGAGCGTCCGGCCCCATGAGACGGTGGTTTTCTCGGCCCCTGGTGGTCCGTGGTCGTTCCCGCTGCACAGATTCATGCGCCAGGGCCTCCTGCAGATAATTCACTTTGGTTTATTGCGCTATCTGTAATAGCACCCGAGATATCACCAGATATATATTGGATTTTTCCCTGACCCTGAGCGTCCGGCCCCATGAGACGGTGGTTTTCTCGGCTCCTGGTGGTCCGAGGTCGTTCCCGCTGCACACATTCATGCGCCAGGGACTCCTGCAGATAATTCACTTTGGTTTATTGCGCTATCTCTAATAGCACACGAGATATCACCAGATATATATTGGACTTTTCCCCGACCCTGAGTGTCCGGCCCCATGAGACTGTGGTTTTCTCGGCCCCTGGTGGTCCGAGGTCTTTCCCGCTGCCCAGATTGATGCGGCAGGGCCTCCTACAGACAATGCACTTTGATTTATTGCGCTATCTGTAATAGCACCCGAGATATCACCAGATATATATTGGATTTTCCCCTGAATCTGAGCGTCCGGCCCCATGAGACGGTGGTTTTCTCGGCTCCTGGTTGTCCGAGGTCGTTCCCGCTGCACACATTCAAGCGCCAGGGCCTCCTGCAGATAATTCACTTTGGTTTATTGCGCTATCTCTAATAGCACTCAAGATATCACCAGATATATATTGGATTTTCCCCTGACCCTGAGTGTCCGGCCCCATGAGACGGTGGTTTTCTCGGCCCCTGGTGGCCCGAGGTCGTTCCCGCTGCCCAGATGCATGCGCTAGGGCCTCCTATAGACAATGCACTTTGATTTGTTGCGCTATCTGTGATAGCACCCGAGATATCACCAGATATATATTGGATTTTCCCCTGACCCTGAGTGTTCGGCCCCATGAGAATGTGGTTTTCTCAGCCCCTGGTGGTCCGACGTCGTTCCCGCTGCCCAGATTCATGCGCCAGGGCCTCCTACAGGCATTGCACTTTGATTTGTTGCGCTATCTGTGATAGCACCCGAGATATCACCAGATATATATTGGATTTTCCCCTGACCCTGAGTGTTCGGCCCCATGAGAATGTGGTTTTCTCAGCCCCTGGTGGTCCGACGTCGTTCCCGCTGCACAGATTCATGCGCCAGGGCCTCCTGCAGATAATTCACTTTGGTTTATTGCGCTATCTGTAATAGCACCCGAGATATCACCAGATATATATTGGATTTTTCCCTGACCCTGAGCGTCCGGCCCCATGAGACGGTGGTTTTCTCGGCTCCTGGTGGTCCGAGGTCGTTCCCGCTGCACACATTCATGCGCCAGGGACTCCTGCAGATAATTCACTTTGGTTTATTGCGCTATCTCTAATAGCACTCGAGATATCACCAGATATATATTGGACTTTTCCCCGACCCTGAGTGTCCGGCCCCATGAGACTGTGGTTTTCTCGGCACCTGGTGGTCCGAGGTCGTTCCCGCTGCCCAGATGCATGCGCTAGGGCCTCCTACAGACAATGCACTTTGATTTGTTGCGCTATATGTGATAGCACCCGAGATATCACCAGATATATATTGGATTTTCCCCTGACCCTGAGTGTCCGGCCCCATGAGAATGTGGTTTTCTCAGCCCCTGGTGGTCCGACGTCGTTCCCGCTGCCCAGATTCATGTGCCAGGGCCTCCTACAGGCATTGCACTTTGGTTTATTGCGCTGTCTCTAATAGCACCCGAGATAACACCAGATATATATTGGATTTTTCCCCGACCCTGAGTGTCCGGCCCCATGAGACGGGGGTTTTCTCGGCCCCTGGTGGTCCGACGTCGTTCCCGCTGCCCAGATTCATGCGGCAGGGCCTCCTACTGACAATGCACTATGATTCATTGCGCTATCTGTAATAGCACCCGAGATTTCACCAGATGTATATTGGATTTTTCCCTGACCCTGAGTGTCCGGCCCCATGTGTCGGTGGTTTTCTCGGCCCCTGGTGGTCCGAGGTCGTTGCCGCTGCACAGATTCATGCGCCAGGGCCTCCTACAGACATTGCACTTTGATTTGTTGCGCTATCTCTAATTGCACCCGAGATATCACCAGATATAAATTGGATTTTTCCCTGACCCTGAGTGTCCGGCCCCGTGTGTCGGTGGTTTTCTCGGCCCCGTGTGTCGGTGGTTTCCTCGGCCCCGTGTGTCGGTGGTTTTCTCGACCCCTCGTGGTCCGAGGTCGTTCCTGCTGCACAGATTAATGCGCAAGGGCCTCCTGCCGACAATCCACTTTGATTTATCGCGCTATCTGTAATAGCACCCGAGATATGACCAGATATATATAGGATTTTTCCCTGACCCTGAGTGTCCGGCCCCATGAGACGGTGGGTTTCTCGGCCCCTGGTGGTCCGAGATCGTTCCCGCTGCACAGATTCATGCTCCAGGCCCTCCAGCTGATAATACACTTTGGTTTATTGCGCTATCTCTAATAGCACCCGAGATATCCCCAGATATATATTGGATTTTTCCCTGGACCCTGAGTGTCCGGCCCCTTGTGTCGGTGGTTTTCTCGACCCCCGGTGGTCCGAGGTCGATCCCGCTGCACAGATTCATGCGCCAGGGCCTCCTGCAGATAATTCACTTTGGTTTATTACGCTATCTCTAATAGCACCCGAGATATCACCAGATATATAATGGATTTTTCCCTGACCCTGAGGGTCCGGCCCCATGTGTCGGTGGTTTTCTCGGCCCCTGGTGGTCCGAGGTCGTGCCCGCTGCACAGGTTCATGCGCCAGGTACTCTTGCAGACAATGCACTTTCGTTTATTGCCCTATCTCTAATAGCACCCGAGATATCACCAGATATATATTGGATTTTCCCCTGACCCTGAGTGTCCGGCCCCATGAGACTGTGATTTTCTCGGCCCCTGGTGGTCCGAGGTCGTTCCCGCTGCTCAGATTCATGCCCAAGGGCCTCATACGGACAATGCACTTTGATTTACTGCGCTATCTCTAACAGGACCCGAGATATCACTAGATATATGGTGGATTTTAACATGACCTTGGCTGACGGATACCGAAAATCTGTAATTTTCTCGGCCCCTGGTGGTCCGACGTCGATCCCGCTGCACAGATTCATGCGCCAGGGCTTCCTGCAGACACTGCACTATGATTTATCGCGCTATCTGTAACATCACCCGAGATATCACCAGATATATATTGGATTTTTCCCTGACCTTGGGTGACGGAAACCGAAAATCTGTAATTTTCACGGCCCCCGGTGGTCCGAGGTTGTTCATGCTGCACAGCTTCATGCGCCAAGGCTTCCTGCAGACAAAGCACTATGATTTACCGCGATATCTGTAATAGCAGCCGAGATATCACCAGATATATGCTGTATTTTTCCCTGAACCTGAGTGTCCGGCCCCGTGTCGGAGGTTCTCTCGGCCCCTGGTGGTCCGAGGTCGATCCCGCTGCACAGATTCATGCGCCAGGGCCTCCTGCAGACAATGCCCTTTGATTTATCGCGCTATCTGTAATAGCACCCGAGATATCACCAGATATATGCTGGATTTTTACATGACCTTGGGTGACGGATATCGAAAATCTTTAATTTCCTCTGCCCCTGGTGGTCCGAAGTCGTTCCTGCTGCCCAGATTCATGCGCCAGGACCACCTACAGACAATGCACTTTGATTTATTGCGCTATCTCTAATAGCATCCGAGATATGACCAGATATATGCTGGATTTTTCCCTGACCTTGGGTGACGGATATCGAAAATCTTTTATTTTCTCGGCCCCTGGTGGTCCGAAGTCGCTCCTGCTGTACAGATTCATGCGCAAGGACCTCCTACAGACAATGCACTTTAATTTATTGCCCTATCTCTAATAGCACCCGAGATACCACCAGATATATGCTGTATTTTTACGTGACCTTGGGAGACGGATACCGAAAATGTGTAATTTTCTCGGCCCCTGGTGGTCCGAGGTCGTTCCTGCTGCACAGATTAATGCGCAAGGGCCTCCTGCCGACAATCCACTTTGATTTATCGCGCTATCTGTAATAGCACCCGAGATATGACCAGATATATATTGGATTTTTCCATGACCCTGAGTGTCCGGCCCCATGAGACGGTGGGTTTCTCGGCCCCTGGTGGTCCGAGATCGTTCCCGCTGCACAGATTTATGCTCCAGGCCCTCCAGCTGATAATACACTTTGGTTTATTGCGCTATCTCTAATAGCACCCGAGATATCCCCAGATATATATTGGATTTTTCCCTGGACCCTGAGTGTCCGGCCCCTTGTGTCGGTGGTTTTCTCGACCCCCGGTGGTCCGAGGTCGATCCCGCTGCACAGATTCATGCGCAAGAGCCTCCTGCCGACAATACACTTTGATTTATTGCGCCATCTCCAATAGCACCCGAGATATAACCAGATACATGCATGATTTTTTCATGACCTTGGGTGACGGTTACCGAAAATCTGTAATTTTCTCGGCCCCTGGTGGTCCGAGGTCGTTCCTGCTGCACAAATTCATGCGCCAGGGCTTCCTGCAGACAATGCACTTTGATTTATCGCGCTATCTGTAATAGCACCAGAGATATCACCAGATATATATTGGATTTTTCCCTGACCCTGAGTGTCCTGTCCCATGAGACGGTGGTTTTCGCGGCCCCTGATGGTCCGAGGTCGTTCCCGGTGCACAGATTCATGCGCCAGGGCCTCCTGCAGATCATTCACTCTGATTTTTCGCGCTATCTCTAATAGCACCCGAGATATCATCAGATACATCCAGGATTTTTACATGACCTTGGGTGTCCGGCCCAATGTGTCGGTGGTTTTCTCGGCCCCTGGCGGTCCGAGGTCGTTCCCGCTGCACAGATTCATGCGCCAGGGCCTCCTGCAGATAATTCACTTTGACTTATTGCACTATCTCTAATAGCACCCGAGATATCACCAGATATATATTGGATTTTTCCCTGTGCCTGAGTGTCCGGCTCCATGTGTCGGTGGTTTTCTCGGCCCCTGGTGGTCCGACGTCGATCCCGCTGCTCAGATTCATGCGCCAGGGCGTCCTGCAGACAATGCACTTTGATTTATCGCGCTATATCTAATAGCACCAGAGATATCATCAGATAGATCCTGGATTTTTAAATGGCCTCGGGTGTCCGGCCCCATGTATCGGTGGTTTTCTTGGCCCCTGGTTGTCCGAGGTCGTTCCCGCTGCAAAGATTCATGCGCCGGGGCTCCCTGCAGATAATTCACTTTGGTTTAGTTAGCTATCTGTAATAGCACGCGAGATATCACAAGATATATATTGGATTTTTCCCTGACCCTGTGTGTCCGGCCGCACGTGTCGGTGGTTTTCTCGGCCCCTGGTGGTCCGAGGTCGATCCCGCTGCACAGATTCATGCGCCAGGGCCTCCTACAGACAATGTACTTTGATTTATCGCGCTATCTCTAATAGCATCCGAGATATCACCAGATATATATTGGATTTTTCCCTGACCCTGAGTGTCCGGCCCCATGAGACGGTGGTCTTCTCAACCCCTGGTAGTCCGAGGTCGTTCCCGCTGCACAGATTCATGCGACAGGGATTCCTACAGACAATGCCCTTTGATTTATCGCGCTTTCTCTAATAGCACCCGAGATATGACCAGATACATGCTGCATTTTTGCATGACCTTGAGTGACGGATACAGAAAATCTGTAATTTTCTCGGCTCCTGGTGGTCCGAGGTCGTTCCCGCTAAACAGGTTCATGCGCCGGGGCCTCCTGCAGATAATTCACTAAGGTTTATTGCGCTATCTCTAATAGCACCCGAGATATCACCAGATACATGCTGGATTTTTACATGACCTTGGGTGACGGATACCGAAAATCTGTAATTTCCTCGGCCCCTGTTGGTCCGAGGTCGTTCCTGCTGCACCGATTCATGCGCCAGGGCCTCGTACAGCAATGCACTTTGATTTATCGCGCTATCTGTATTAGCACCCGAGATATCACCAGATATATATTGGATTTTTCCCTGACCCTGAGTGTCCTGCCCCATGAGACGGTGGTTTTCTCGGCCCCTGGTTGTCCGAGGTCGTTCCCCCTGCATAGACTCATGCGCCAGGGCTTCCTGCAGACAATGCACTTTGATTTATCGCGCTATCTGTAATAGCACCCACGATATCACCAGATATATATTGGATATTTCCCTGGCCCTGAGTGTCCGGCCGCAGGAGTCGGTGGTCTTCTCAACCCCTAGTAGTCCGAGGTCGTTCCCGCTGCACAGATTCATGCGCCAGGGATTCCTGCAGACAATGCACTTTGATTTATCGCGCTATCTGTAATAGCACCCGAGATATCACCAGATATCTGCTGGATTTTTACATCACCTTGGGTGACGGATACCGAAAATCTGTAATTTTCTCGGCCCCTGTTGGTCCTAGGTCGTCCCTGCTGCACAGATTCATGCGCCAGGGCCTCTTACAGACAATGCACTTTGATTTATGGCGCTATCTGTAATAGCCCCCGAGATATCAACAGATATATAGTGGATTTTTCCCTAACCCTGAGTGTCCGGCCCCATGAGACGGTGGTTTTCTCGGGCCCTGGTGATCCGAGGTCGGTCCCGCTGCACAGATTCATGCGCCAGTGCTTCCTGCAGACAATGCACTTTGATTTATCGCGCTATCTAAAATAGCACCCGAGATATCACCAGATATATGCAGGATTTTTACAGGACCTTGGGTGACGGATACCGAAAATCTGTAACTTTCTCGGCCCCTGGTGGTCCGAGGTCGTTCCCGCTGCACAGATTCATGCGCCAGGGCCTATTGCAGACAATGCACTATGATTTATCGCGCTATCTGTAACATCACCAGAGATATCACCAGGTATATATTGGATTTTTCCCTGACCTTGGGTGACGGAAACCGAAAATCTGTAATTTTCACGGCCCCCGGTGGTCCGAGGTTGTTCATGCTGCACAGCTTCATGCGCCAGGGCTTCCTGCAGACAAAGCACTATGATTTACCGCGATATCTGTAATAGCACCCGAGATATCACCAGATATATGCTGTATTTTTCCCTGACCGTGAGTGTCCGGGCCCATGAGACGGTGGTTTTATCGGCCCCTGGTGGTCCGAGGTCGTTCCTGCTGCACAGATTCAAGCGCCAGGGCCTCCTGCAGACAATGCACTTTGTTTTATTGCCCTATCTCTAATAGCACCCGAGATACCACCAGATATATGCTGGATTTTTACATGAACTCGGGTGGCGGATACCGAAAATCTGTAATTTTCTCGGCCCCTGGTGGTCCGATGTCGCTCCTGCTGCACAGATTCATGCGCCAGGGCCTCCTGCAGACAATTCACTTTGGTTTATTGCGCTATCTCTAATAGCACCCGAGATATCACCAGATATATATTGGATTTTTCCCTGACCCTGAGTGTCCGGCCGCATGAGACGGTGGTTTTCTCGTCCCCTGGTGGTCCGAGGTCGTTCCCGCTGCACAGATGCATGCGCTAGGGCCTCCTGCAGTTAATTCACTTTGTTTTATTGCGCTATCTCTAATAGCACCCGAGATATCACCAGATATATATTGGATTTTTCCCTGACCCTGAGTGTCCGGCCCCATGTGTCGGTGGTTTTCTCGGCCCCTGGTGATCCGAGGTCGTTCCCGCTGCCCAGATTCATGCGCCAGGGCCTCCTGCAGACAATTCACTTTGGTTTATTGCGCTATCTCTAATAGCACCCGAGATATCACCAGATATATATCAGATTTTCCCCTGAACCTG
Source organism: Nomia melanderi (assembly GCF_051020985.1). NCBI lineage: Eukaryota > Metazoa > Arthropoda > Insecta > Hymenoptera > Halictidae > Nomia > Nomia melanderi. Next base: position 39,917 of record NW_027475138.1, on the reverse strand, counting down.
AGTGTCCGGCCCCATGAGACGGTGGTTCTCTCGGCCCCTGGTGGTCCGAGGTCGATCCCGCTGCCCAGATTCATGCGACAGGGCTTCCTGCAGACAATGCACTTTGATTTATCGCGCTATCTGTAATAGCACCCGAGACAGCACCACATATATGCTGTATTTTTACATGACTTTGGGTGTCGGACACCGAAAATCTGTAAGTTTCTCGGCCCCTGGAGGGCCGAGGTCGTTCCTGCTTCACGGATTCATGCGCCAGGGCCTTCTGCGGACAATGCAATCTGATTTATCGCGCTATCTGTTATAGAACCCGAGATATCACCAGATATATGCTGGATTTTTACATGACTTTGGGTGTCGAATACCGAAAATCTGTAATTTTCTCGGCCCCTGGTGGTCCGATGTCGTTCCTGCTGCACAGATTCATGCGCCAGGGCCTCCTACCGACAATGCACTTTGATTTATTGCGCTATCTCTAATAGCACCCGAGATATCACCAGATATATATTGGATTTTCCCCTGACCCTGAGTGTCCGGCCCCATGAGACGGTGGTTTTCTCGGCCCCTGGTGGTCCGAGGTCGTTCCCGCTACACAGATGCATGCGCCAGGGCCTCCTGCAGATAATTCACTTTTGTTTTTTGCGCTATCTCTAATAGCAGACGAGATATCACCAGATATATATTGGATTTTCCCCTGGCCCTGAGTGTCCTGCCCCATGAGACGGTGGTTTTCTCGGCCCCTGGTGGTCCGAGGTCGTTCCCGCTGCACAGATTCATGCGCCAGGGCCTCCTGCAGATAATTCACTTTGGTTTATTGCGCTATCTCTAATAGCACCCGAGATATCACCAGACATATATTGGATTTTCCCCTGAACCTTAGTGTCCGGCCCCATGAGACTGGGGTTTTCTCGGCCCCTGGTGGTCCGAGGTCGTTCCCGCTGCAGAGATTCATGCGCCAGGGCCTCCTACAGACAATGCACTTTGATTTATTGCGCTATCTCTAATAGCACCCGAGATATCACCAGACATATATTGGATTTTCCCCTGAACCTTAGTGTCCGGCCCCATGAGACTGGGGTTTTCTCGGCCCCTGGTGGTCCGAGGTCGTTCCCGCTGCAGAGATTCATGCGCCAGGGCCTCCTACAGACAATGCACTTTGATTTATTGCGCTATCTCTAATAGCACCCGAGATATCACCAGATATATATTGGAATTTTCCCTGACCCTGAGTGTCCGGCCCCATGAGACGGTGGTTTTCTCGGCCCCTCGTGGTCCGAGGTCGTTCCCGCTGCCCAGATTCATGCGCCAGGGCCTCCTACAGACAATGCACTTTGATTTATTGCGCTATCTGTAATAGCACCCGAGATATCACCAGATGTGTATTCGATTTTTCCCTGACCCTGAGTGTCCAGCCCCATGGGACTTTGGTTTTCTCGGCCCCTCGTGGTCCGAGGTCGTTCCCGCTGCCCAGATTCATGCGGCAGGGCCTCCTACAGACAATGCACTTTGATTTATTGCGCAATCTGTAATAGCACCGGAGATATCACCGGATATATATTGGATTTTTCCCTGACCCTGAGTGTCCGGCCCCATGAGACGGTGGTTTTCTCGGCCCCTGGTGGTCCGATGTCGTTCCCGCTGCCCAGATTCATGCGGCAGGGCCTCCTGCAGATAATTCACTTTGGTTTATTGCGCTATCTCTAATAGCACCCGAGATATCACCAGACATATATTGGATTTTCCCCAGACAATGAGTGCCCAGCCCCATGGGACTTTGGTTTTCTCGGCCCCTCGTGGTCCGAGGTCGTTCCCGCTGCCCAGATTCATGCGGCAGGGCCTCCTACAGACAATGCACTTTGATTTATTGCGCAATCTGTAATAGCACCGGAGATATCACCAGATATATATTGGATTTTTCCCTGACCCTGAGTGTCCGGCCCCATGGGACTTTGGTTTTCTCGGCCCCTCGTGGTCCGAGGTCGTTCCCGCTGCCCAGATTCATGCGGCAGGGCCTCCTGCAGATAATTCACTTTGATTTATTGCGCCATCTGTAATAGCACCCGAGATATCACCAGATATATGCTGGATTTTTACATGACATTGTGTGACGGATACCGAAAATCTGTAATTTTCTCGGCCCCTGCTGGTCCGATGTCGTTCCTGCTGCACAGATTCATGCGCAAGTTCCTCCTGCAGATAATTCACTTTGGTTTATTGCGCTATCTCTAATAGCACCCGAGATATCACCAGATATATATTGGATTTTCCCCTGACCCTGAGTGTCCGGCCCCATGAGACGGTCGTTTTCTCGGCCCCTGGTGGTCCGAGGTCGTTCCCGCTCCACAGATTCATGCGCCAGGGCCTCCTGCAGACAATGCGCTTTGATTTATCGCGCTATCTCTAATGGCACCCGAGATATCACCAGATATATAATGGATTTTTCCCTGACCCTGACAGTCCGGCCCCATGAGACGGTGGTTTTCTCGGCCCCTGGTGGTCCGAGGTCGTTCCCGCTGCCCGGATTCAGGCGCCAGGGCCTCCTGCAGACAATGCAATTTGATTTATCGCGCTATCTCTAATAGCACCCGAGATATCACCAGATATATATTGGATTTTCCCCTGACCCTGAGTGTCCGGCCACATTAGACGGTGGTTTTCTCGGCCCCTGGTGGTCCGAGATCGTTCCCGCTGCCCAGATTCATGCGCCAGGGCCTCCTGCACATAATTCACTTTGGTTTATTGCGCTATCTCTAATAGCACCCGAGATATCACCAGATATATATTGCATTTTCCCCTGACCCTGAGTGTCCGGCCACATTAGACGGTGGTTTTCTCGGCCCCTGGTGGTCCGAGATCGTTCCCGCTGCCAAGATTCATGCGCCAGGGCCTCCTGCACATAATTCACTTTGGTTTATTGCGCTATCTCTAATAGCACCCGAGATATCGCCAGATATATATTGGATTTTTCCCTGACCCTGAGGGTCCGGCCCCATGAGACGGTGGTTTTCTCGGCTCCTGGTGGTCCTAGGTCGTTCCCGCTGCCCAGATTCATGCGCCAGGGCCTCCTACAGACAATGCACTTTGATTTATTGCGCTATCTGTAATAGCACCCGGGATATCACCGGATATATATTGGATTTTTCCCTGACCCTGAGTGTCCGGCCCCATGAGACGGTGGTTTTCTCGGCCCCTGGTGGTCCGAGGTCGTTCCCGCTGCCCAGATTCATGCGCCAGGGCCTCCTACAGACAATGCACTTTGATTTATTGCGCTATCTGTAATAGCACCCGGGATATCACCGGATATATATTGGATTTAACCTGACCCTGAGTGTCCGGCACCATGAGACGGTGGTTTCCTCGGCCCCTGGTGGTCCGAGGTCGTTCCCGCTGCCCAGATTCATGCGGCATGGCCTCCTGCAGATAATTCACTTTGGTTTATTGCGCTATCTCTAATAGCACCCGAGATATAACCAGATATATGCTGGATTTTTCCATGACCTTGGGTGACGGATACCGAAAATCTGTAATTTTCTCGGCCCCTGGTCGTCCGAGGTCGTTCCCGCTGCACAGATTCATGCGCCAGGGACTCCTACAGACAATGCAATTTGATTTATTGCGCTATCTGTAATAGCACCCGAGATATCACCAGATATATATTTGATTTTTCCCTGACCCTGAGTATCCGGCCCCATGAGACGGTGGTTTTCTCGGCCCCTGGTGGTCCGAGGTCGTTCCCGCTGCACAGATTCATGCGCCAGGGCCTCCTGCAGATAATTCAATTTGGTATATTGCGCTATCTCTAATAGCACCCGAGGTATCACCAGATATATATTGGATTTTCCCCTGAACCTGAGTGTCCGGCCCCATGAGACGGTGGTTCTCTCGGCCCCTGGTGGTCCGAGGTCGATCCCGCTGCCCAGATTCATGCGACAGGGCTTCCTGCAGACAATGCACTTTGATTTATCGCGCTATCTGTAATAGCACCGGAGACAGCACCACATATATGCTGTATTTTTACATGACTTTGGGTGTCGGACACCGAAAATCTGTAAGTTTCTCGGCCCCTGGAGGGCCGAGGTCGTTCCTGCTTCACGGATTCATGCGCCAGGGCCTTCTGCAGACAATGCAATCTGATTTATCGCGCTATCTGTTATAGAACCCGAGATATCACCAGATATATGCTGGATTTTTACATGACATTGGGTGTCGAATACCGAAAATCTGTAATTTTCTCGGCCCCTGATGGTCCGAGGTCGTTCCCGCAGCACAGATGCATGCGCCAGGGCCTCCTGCAGACAATTCACTTTGGTTTATTGCGCTATCTCTAATAGCATCCGAGATATCACCAGATTTATATTGGATTTTTCCCCGACCATGAGTGTCCGGCCCAATGAGACGGAGGTTTTCTCGACCCCTCGTGGTCCGACGTCGTTCCTGCTGCACAGATTCATGCGACAGGGCCTCCCGCAGAAAATGCACCTTGATTTATTGCGCTATCTCTAATAGCACCCGAGATATCACCAGATATATATTGGATTTTTCACTGACCCTGACAGTCCGGACCCATGAGACGGTGGTTTTCTCGGCCCCTGGTGGTCGGAGGTCGTTCCCGCTGCACAGAATCATGCGCCAGGGCTTCCTGCAGACAATGCACTTTGATTTATCGCGCTATCTCTAATAGCACCCGAGATATCACCAGATATATATTGGATTTTTCCCCGACCCTGAGTGACCGGCCCCATGAGACGGTGGTTTTCTCGGCCCCTGGTGATCCGAGGTCGTTCCCGCTGCACACATTCATGCGCCAGGGCCTGCTGCAGACAATTCACTTTGGTTTATTACGCTATCTCTAATAGCACCCGAGATATCAGCAGATATATATTGGATTTTCACCTGACCCTGAGTGTCCGTCCCCATGAGACGGTGGTTTTCTCGGCCCCTGGTGGTCCGAGGTTGTTCCCGCTGCCCAGATTCATGCGGCATGGCCTCCTGCAGATAATTCACTTTGGTTTATTGCGCTATCTCTAATAGCACCCGAGATATCACCAGACATATATTGGATTTTCCCCAGACCCTGAGTGTCCAGCCCCATGGGACTTTGGTTTTCTCGGCCCCTCGTGGTCCGAGGTCGTTCCCGCTGCCCAGATTCATGCGGCAGGGCCTCCTACAGACAATGCACTTTGATTTATTGCGCAATCTGTAATAGCACCGGAGATATCACCAGATATATATTGGATTTTTCCCTGACCCTTAGTGTCCGGCCCCATGAGACGATGGTTTTCTCGGCCCCTGGTGGTCCGAGGTCGTTTCCGCTGCACAGATTCATGCGCAAGGGCCTCCTACGGACAATGCACTTTGATTTATTGCGCTATCTGTAATAGCACCCGAGATATCACCAGACATATATTGGATTTTCCCCAGACCCTGAGTGTCCAGCCCCATGGGACTTTGGTTTTCTCGGCCCCTCGTGGTCCGAGGTCGGTCCCGCTGCCCAGATTCATGCGGCAGGGCCTCCTACAGACAATGCACTTTGATTTATTGCGCTATCTCTAATGGCACCAGAGATATCACCAGATATATAATGGATTTTTCCGTGACCCTGACAGTCCGGCCCCATGAGACGGTGGTTTTCTCGGCCCCTGGTGGTCCGAGGTCGTTCCCGCTGCACGGATTCATGCGCCAGGGCTTCCTGCAGACAATGCACTTTGATTTATTGCGCCATCTCTACTAGCACCCGAGATATCACCAGATATATATTGGATTTTTCCCTGACCCTGAGGGTCCGACCCCATGAGACGGTGGTTTTCTCTGCCCCTGGTGGTCCGAGGTCGTTCCCGCTGCCCAGATTCATGCGCCAGGGCCTCCTACAGACAATGGACTTTGATTTATTGCGCTATCTGTAATAGCACCCGGGATATCACCGGATATATATTGGATTTTACCTGACCCTGAGTGTCCGGCACCATGAGACGGTGGTTTTCTCGGCCCCTGGTGGTCCGAGGTCGCTCCCGCTGCCCAGATTCATGCGGCAGGGCCTCCTACAGACAATGCACTTTGATTTATTGCGCAATCTGTAATAGCACCGGAGATATCACCAGATATATATTGGATTTTTCCCTGACCCTTAGTGTCCGGCCCCATGAGACGATGGTTTTCTCGGCCCCTGGTGGTCCGAGGTCGTTTCCGCTGCACAGATTCGTGCGCAAGGGCCTCCTACGGACAATGCACTTTGATTTATTGCGCTATCTGTAATAGCACCCGAGATATCACCAGACATATATTGGATTTTCCCCAGACCCTGAGTGTCCAGCCCCATGGGACTTTGGTTTTCTCGGCCCCTCGTGGTCCGAGGTCGTTCCCGCTGCCCAGATTCATGCGGCAGGGCCTCCTACAGACAATGCACTTTGATTTATTGCGCTATCTGTAATAGCACCCGAGATATCACCAGATATATATTGGAATTTTCCCTGACCCTGAGTGTCCGGACCCATGAGTCGGTGGTTTTCTCGGCCCCTGGTGGTCCGAGGTCGGTCCCGCTGCACAGATTCATGCGCCAGGGCCTCCTGCAGATAATTCACTTTGGATTATTGCGCTATCTGTAATAGCACCCGAGATATCACCAGATATATATTTGATTTTTCCCTGACCCTGAGTGTCCGGCACCATGAGACGGTGGTTTTCTCGGCCCCTGGTGGTCCGAGGTCGTTCCCGCTGCACAGATTCATGCGCCAGGGCCCACTACAGACAATGCACTTTGATTTATTGCGCTATCTGTAATAGCACCCGAGATATGACCAGATATATATTGGATTTTTCCCTGACCCTGAGTGTCCGGCCCCATGAGACGGTGGTTTTCTCGGACGCTGGTGATCCGAGGTCGTTCCCGCTACACAGATTCATGCGCCAGGGCCTCCTGCAGATAATTCACTTTGGTTTATTGCGCTCTCTCTAATAGCACCAGAGATATCACCAGATATATATTGGATTTTTCCTCGACCCTGAGTGTCCGGCCCCATCAGACGGTGGTTTTCTCGGACGCTGGTGATCCGAGGTCGTTCCCGCTGCACAGATTCATGCGCCAGGGCCTCCTGCAGATAATTCACTTTGGTTTATTGCGCTATCTCTAACAGCACCAGAGATATCACCAGATATATATTGCATTTTCCCCTGACCCTGAGTGTCCGGCCACATTAGACGGTGGTTTTCTCGGCCCCTGGTGGTCCGAGATCGTTCCCGCTGCCCAGATTCATGCGCCAGGGCCTCCTGCACATAATTCACTTTGGTTTATTGCGCTATCTCTAATAGCACCCGAGATATCGCCAGATATATATTGGATTTTTCCCTGACCCTGAGGGTCCGGCCCCATGAGACGGTGGTTTTCTCGGCTCCTGGTGGTCCTAGGTCGTTCCCGCTGCCCAGATTCATGCGCCAGGGCCTCCTACAGACAATGCACTTTGATTTATTGCGCTATCTGTAATAGCACCCGGGATATCACCGGATATATATTGGATTTTTCCCTGACCCTGAGTGTCCGGCCCCATGAGACGGTGGTTTTCTCGGCCCCTGGTGGTCCGAGGTCGTTCCCGCTGCCCAGATTCATGCGCCAGGGCCTCCTACAGACAATGCACTTTGATTTATTGCGCTATCTGTAATAGCACCCGGGATATCACCGGATATATATTGGATTTAACCTGACCCTGAGTGTCCGGCACCATGAGACGGTGGTTTCCTCGGCCCCTGGTGGTCCGAGGTCGTTCCCGCTGCCCAGATTCATGCGGCATGGCCTCCTGCAGATAATTCACTTTGGTTTATTGCGCTATCTCTAATAGCACCCGAGATATAACCAGATATATGCTGGATTTTTCCATGACCTTGGGTGACGGATACCGAAAATCTGTAATTTTCTCGGCCCCTGGTCGTCCGAGGTCGTTCCCGCTGCACAGATTCATGCGCCAGGGACTCCTACAGACAATGCAATTTGATTTATTGCGCTATCTGTAATAGCACCCGAGATATCACCAGATATATATTTGATTTTTCCCTGACCCTGAGTATCCGGCCCCATGAGACGGTGGTTTTCTCGGCCCCTGGTGGTCCGAGGTCGTTCCCGCTGCACAGATTCATGCGCCAGGGCCTCCTGCAGATAATTCAATTTGGTATATTGCGCTATCTCTAATAGCACCCGAGGTATCACCAGATATATATTGGATTTTCCCCTGAACCTGAGTGTCCGGCCCCATGAGACGGTGGTTCTCTCGGCCCCTGGTGGTCCGAGGTCGATCCCGCTGCCCAGATTCATGCGACAGGGCTTCCTGCAGACAATGCACTTTGATTTATCGCATTATCTGTAATAGCACCAGAGACAGCACCACATATATGCTGTATTTTTACATGACTTTGGGTGTCGGACACCGAAAATCTGTAAGTTTCTCGGCCCCTGGAGGGCCGAGGTCGTTCCTGCTTCACGGATTCATGCGCCAGGGCCTTCTGCAGACAATGCAATCTGATTTATCGCGCTATCTGTTATAGAACCCGAGATATCACCAGATATATGCTGGATTTTTACATGACATTGGGTGTCGAATACCGAAAATCTGTAATTTTCTCGGCCCCTGATGGTCCGAGGTCGTTCCCGCAGCACAGATGCATGCGCCAGGGCCTCCTGCAGACAATTCACTTTGGTTTATTGCGCTATCTCTAATAGCATCCGAGATATCACCAGATTTATATTGGATTTTTCCCCGACCATGAGTGTCCGGCCCAATGAGACGGAGGTTTTCTCGACCCCTCGTGGTCCGACGTCGTTCCTGCTGCACAGATTCATGCGACAGGGCCTCCCGCAGAAAATGCACCTTGATTTATTGCGCTATCTCTAATAGCACCCGAGATATCACCAGATATATATTGGATTTTTCACTGACCCTGACAGTCCGGACCCATGAGACGGTGGTTTTCTCGGCCCCTGGTGGTCGGAGGTCGTTCCCGCTGCACAGAATCATGCGCCAGGGCTTCCTGCAGACAATGCACTTTGATTTATCGCGCTATCTCTAATAGCACCCGAGATATCACCAGATATATATTGGATTTTTCCCCGACCCTGAGTGTCCGGCCCCATGAGACGGTGGTTTTCTCGGCCCCTGGTGATCCGAGGTCGTTCCCGCTGCACACATTCATGCGCCAGGGCCTGCTGCAGACAATTCACTTTGGTTTATTACGCTATCTCTAATAGCACCCGAGATATCAGCAGATATATATTGGATTTTCACCTGACCCTGAGTGTCCGTCCCCATGAGACGGTGGTTTTCTCGGCCCCTGGTGGTCCGAGGTTGTTCCCGCTGCCCAGATTCATGCGGCATGGCCTCCTGCAGATAATTCACTTTGGTTTATTGCGCTATCTCTAATAGCACCCGAGATATCACCAGACATATATTGGATTTTCCCCAGACCCTGAGTGTCCAGCCCCATGGGACTTTGGTTTTCTCGGCCCCTCGTGGTCCGAGGTCGTTCCCGCTGCCCAGATTCATGCGGCAGGGCCTCCTACAGACAATGCACTTTGATTTATTGCGCAATCTGTAATAGCACCGGAGATATCACCAGATATATATTGGATTTTTCCCTGACCCTTAGTGTCCGGCCCCATGAGACGATGGTTTTCTCGGCCCCTGGTGGTCCGAGGTCGTTTCCGCTGCACAGATTCATGCGCAAGGGCCTCCTACGGACAATGCACTTTGATTTATTGCGCTATCTGTAATAGCACCCGAGATATCACCAGACATATATTGGATTTTCCCCAGACCCTGAGTGTCCAGCCCCATGGGACTTTGGTTTTCTCGGCCCCTCGTGGTCCGAGGTCGGTCCCGCTGCCCAGATTCATGCGGCAGGGCCTCCTACAGACAATGCACTTTGATTTATTGCGCTATCTCTAATGGCACCAGAGATATCACCAGATATATAATGGATTTTTCCGTGACCCTGACAGTCCGGCCCCATGAGACGGTGGTTTTCTCGGCCCCTGGTGGTCCGAGGTCGTTCCCGCTGCACGGATTCATGCGCCAGGGCTTCCTGCAGACAATGCACTTTGATTTATTGCGCCATCTCTACTAGCACCCGAGATATCACCAGATATATATTGGATTTTTCCCTGACCCTGAGGGTCCGACCCCATGAGACGGTGGTTTTCTCTGCCCCTGGTGGTCCGAGGTCGTTCCCGCTGCCCAGATTCATGCGCCAGGGCCTCCTACAGACAATGGACTTTGATTTATTGCGCTATCTGTAATAGCACCCGGGATATCACCGGATATATATTGGATTTTACCTGACCCTGAGTGTCCGGCACCATGAGACGGTGGTTTTCTCGGCCCCTGGTGGTCCGAGGTCGCTCCCGCTGCCCAGATTCATGCGGCAGGGCCTCCTACAGACAATGCACTTTGATTTATTGCGCAATCTGTAATAGCACCGGAGATATCACCAGATATATATTGGATTTTTCCCTGACCCTTAGTGTCCGGCCCCATGAGACGATGGTTTTCTCGGCCCCTGGTGGTCCGAGGTCGTTTCCGCTGCACAGATTCGTGCGCAAGGGCCTCCTACGGACAATGCACTTTGATTTATTGCGCTATCTGTAATAGCACCCGAGATATCACCAGACATATATTGGATTTTCCCCAGACCCTGAGTGTCCAGCCCCATGGGACTTTGGTTTTCTCGGCCCCTCGTGGTCCGAGGTCGTTCCCGCTGCCCAGATTCATGCGGCAGGGCCTCCTACAGACAATGCACTTTGATTTATTGCGCTATCTGTAATAGCACCCGATATATCACCAGATATATATTGGATTTTTCCCTGACCCTGAGTTTCCGACCACATGAGACGGTGGTTTTCTCGGCCCCTGGTGGTCCGAGGTCGTTCCCGCTGCCCAGATTCATGCGCCAGGGCCTCCTACAGACAATGCACTCTGATTTATTGCGCCATCTGTAATAGCACCCGAGATATCACCAGATATATATTGGATTTTCCCCTGACCCTGAGTGTCCGACCACATGAGACGGTGGTTTTCTCGGCCCCTGGTGGTCCGAGGTCGTTCCCGCTGCCCAGATTCATGCGGCAGGGCCTCCTACAGACAATGCACTTTGATTTATTGCGCTATCTGTAATAGCACCCGAGATATCACCAGATATATATTGGAATTTTCCCTGACCCTGAGTGTCCGGACCCATGAGTCGGTGGTTTTCTCGGCCCCTGGTGGTCCGAGGTCGGTCCCGCTGCACAGATTCATGCGCCAGGGCCTCCTGCAGATAATTCACTTTGGATTATTGCGCTATCTGTAATAGCACCCGAGATATCACCAGATATATATTTGATTTTTCCCTGACCCTGAGTGTCCGGCACCATGAGACGGTGGTTTTCTCGGCCCCTGGTGGTCCGAGGTCGTTCCCGCTGCACAGATTCATGCGCCAGGGCCCACTACAGACAATGCACTTTGATTTATTGCGCTATCTGTAATAGCACCCGTGATATGACCAGATATATATTGGATTTTTCCCTGACCCTGAGTGTCCGGCCCCATGAGACGGTGGTTTTCTCGGACGCTGGTGATCCGAGGTCGTTCCCGCTACACAGATTCATGCGCCAGGGCCTCCTGCAGATAATTCACTTTGGTTTATTGCGCTCTCTCTAATAGCACCAGAGATATCACCAGATATATATTGGATTTTTCCTCGACCCTGAGTGTCCGGCCCCATCAGACGGTGGTTTTCTCGGACGCTGGTGATCCGAGGTCGTTCCCGCTACACAGATTCATGCGCCAGGGCCTCCTGCAGATAATTCACTTTGGTTTATTGCGCTCTCTCTAATAGCACCAGAGATATCACCAGATATATATTGGATTTTTCCTCGACCCTGAGTGTCGGGCCCCATCAGACGGTGGTTTTCTCGGCCCCTGGTGGTCCGAGGTCGTCCCCGCTGCACAGATTCATGCGCCAGGGCCTCCTACATACAATTCACTTTGGTTTATTGCGCTATCTCTAATAGCACCCGACATATCACCAGATATACATTGGATTTTTCTCCGACCCTGACTGTTCGGCCCCATGAGACGGTGGTTTTCTCGGACCCTGGTGGTCCGAGGTCGTTCCCGCTGCACCGTCTCATGCGCCAGGGCTTCCTCCAGACAATGCACCTTGATTTATCGCGCTATCTCTGATAGCACCCGAGATATCACCAGATATATATTGGATTTTTCCTCGACCCTGAGTGTCCGGCCCCATCAGACGGTGGTTTTCTCGGACGCTGGTGATCCGAGGTCGTTCCCGCTGCACAGATTCATGCGCCAGGGCCTCCTGCAGATAATTCACTTTGGTTTATTGCGCTATCTCTAATAGCACCAGAGATATCACCAGATATATATTGGATTTTTACCTGACCCTGACAGTCCGGCCCCATGAGACGGTGATTTTCTCGGCCCCTGGTGGTCCGAGGTCGTTCCCGCTGCACTGAATCATGCGCCAGGGCTTCCTGCAGACAATGCAATTTGATATAACGCGCTATCGCTAATAGCGGCTGAGATATGGCCAGATATATAATGGATTTCTCCCTGACCCTGAGTGTCGGGCCCCATGTGTCGGTGGCTTTCTCGGCCCCTGGTGGTCCGAGGTCGTTCCCGCTGCACGGTCTCATGCGCCAGGGCCTCCCACAGACAATGCACTTTGATTTATTGCGCTATCTCTAATAGCACTCGAGATATGACCAGATATATATTGGATTTTTCCCTGACCCTGAGTGTCCGGCCCCATGAGACGGTGATTTTCTCGGCCCCTGGTGGTCCGAGGTCGTTCCCGCTGCACAGATCCATGCGCAAGGGCCTCCTACGGACAATGCACTTTGATTTATTGCGCTATCTCTAATAGCACCCGAGATATCTCCAGATATATATATTTGATTTTTCCCTGACCCTGAGTGTCCGGCCCCGTGAGACGGTGGTTTTCTCGGCCCCTGGCGGTCCGAGGTTGTTCCCGCTGCAGACATTCACGCGCCAGGGCCTCCTGCAGACAATTCACTTTTGTTTAATGCGCTATCTCTAATAGCACCCGACATATCACCAGATATATATTGGATTTTTCCCAGACCCTGAGTGTACGGCCCCATGAGACGGTGGTTTTCTTGGCCCCTGGTGGTCCGATGTCGTTCCGGCTGCACATATTCATGCGCCAGGGCCTCCTACAGACAATGCACTTTGGATTATTGCGCTATCTCTAATAGCACCCGAGATATCACCAGATATATATTGGAATTTCCCCTGACCCTGAGTGTCCGTCCCCATGAGACGGTGGTTTTCTCGGCCCCTGGTGGTCCGATGTCGTTCCTGCTGCACAGATTCATGCGCAAGGGCCTCCTACGGACAATGCACTTTGATTTATTGCGCTATCTGTAATAGCAGCCGAGATATCCCCAGATATATATTGGATTTTTTCCTGACCCTGACAGTCCGGCCCCATGAGACGGTGGTTTTCTCGGCCCCTGGTTGTCCGAGGTCGTTCCCGCTGCACAGATTCATGCGCCAGGGCCGCCTACAGACAATGCACTCTGATTTATTGCGCTATCTGTAATAGCACCCGAGATATGACCAGATATATATTGGATTTTTCCCTGACCCTGAGTGTCGGGCCCCATGTGTCGGTGGCTTTCTCGGCCCCTGGTGGTCCGAGGTCGTACCCGCTGCACAGATTCATTCGCCAGGACCTCCATCAGACAATGCACTTTGATTTATTGCCCTATCTGTAATAGCACCCGAGATATGACCAGATATATATTGGATTTTTCCCTGACCCTGATCGTCCGGCCCCATGAGACGGTGGTTTTCTCGGACGCTGGTGATCCGAGGTCGTTCCCGCAGCACAGACTCATGCGCCAGGGCCTCCTGCAGATAATTCACTTTGGTTTATTGTGCTATCTCTAATAGCACCAGAGATATCACCAGATATATATTGGATTTTTCCCCGACCCTGAGCGTCCGGCCCCAGGAGACGGTGGTTTTCTCGGCCCCTGGTGGTCCGAGGTCGTACCCGCTGCACAGATTCATGCGCCAGGGCCTCCTACAGACAATGCACTTTGATTTATAGCGCTATCTGTAATAGCACCCGAGAAAGCACCACATATATGCTGGATTTTTACATGACTTTGGGTGACGGATACAGAAAATCAGTAATTTTCTCGGCCCCTGGAGATCCTAGGTCGTTCCTGCTTCACAGATTCATGCTCCAGGGCTTCCTGCACACAATGCACTTTGGTTTATTGCGCTGTCTATAATAGAACCCGAGATATCACCAGGTCTATGCTGGATTTTTACATGACCTTGGGGGACGAATTCCGAATATCTGTAATTTTCTCGGCCCCTGGTGGTCCGAGGTCGTTCCGGCTGCACAGATTCATGCGCCAGGGCCTCCTGCAGATAATTCACTTTGGTTTATCGCGCTATCTCTAATAGCACCCGAGATATCACCAGATATATAATTGATTTTTCCCTGACCCTGACAGTCCGGCCCCATGAGACGGTGGTTTTCTCGGCCCCTGGTGGTCCGAGGTCGTTCCCGCTGCACAGATTCATGCGCCAGGGCCTCCTACAGACAATGCAGTTTGATTCATTGCTCTATCTGTAATAGCACCCGAGATATCACCAGATATATATTGGATTTTTCCCTGACCCTGAGCGTCCGGCCCCTTGAGACGGTAGTTTTCTCGGCACCTGGTGGTCCGAGGTCGTTCCCGCTGCACAGATTCATGCGCAAGGGCCTCCTGCGGACAATGCACTTTGATTTATTGCGCTATCTCTAATAGCACCCGAGATATCAACAGATATATATTTGATTTTACCCTGACCCTGAGTGTCCGGCCCCATGAGACGGTGGTTTCCTCGGCCCCTGGTGGTCCGAGGTCGTTCCCGCTGCACAGATGCATACGCCAGCGCCTCCTGCAGATAATTCACTTTGGTTTATTGCGCTATTTCTAATAGCACCCGAGATATCCCCAGATATATATTGGATTTTCCCTTGACCCTGAGGGTCCGGCCCCATGAGACGGTGGTTTTCTCGGCCCCTGGTGATCCGAGGTCGTTCCCGCTGCACAGATTCATGCGCCAGGGCCTCCTGCAGATAATTCACTTTGGTTTATTGCGCTATCTCTAATAGCACCCGAGATATCACCAGATATATATTGAATTTTTCCCCGACCCTGAGTGTCCGGCCCCATGAGACGGTGGTTTTCTCGGCCCCTGGTGGTCCGAGGTCGTTCCCGCTGCACAGATTCATGCGCCAGGGCCTCCTACAGACAATGCACTTTGATTTGTTGCGCTATCTGTAATAGCACCCGAGATATGACCAGATATATATTGGATTTTTCCCTGACCCTGAGTGTCCGGCCCAATGAGACGGTGGTTTTCTCGGCTCCTGGTGGTCCGAGGTCGTTCCCGCTGCACAGATTCATTCGCCAGGGCCTCCATCAGACAATGCACTTTGATTTATTGCCCTATCTGTAATAGCACCCGAGATATGACCAGATATATATTGGATTTTTCCCTGACCCTGATCGTCCGGCCCCATGAGACGGTGGTTTTCTCGGACGCTGGTGATCCGAGGTCGTTCCCGCAGCACAGACTCATGCGCCAGGGCCTCCTGCAGATAATTCACTTTGGTTTATTGTGCTATCTCTAATAGCACCAGAGATATCACCAGATATATATTGGATTTTTCCCCGACCCTGAGCGTCCGGCCCCAGGAGACGGTGGTTTTCTCGGCCCCTGGTGGTCCGAGGTCGTACCCGCTGCACAGATTCATGCGCCAGGGCCTCCTACAGACAATGCACTTTGATTTATAGCGCTATCTGTAATAGCACCCGAGAAAGCACCACATATATGCTGGATTTTTACATGACTTTGGGTGACGGATACAGAAAATCAGTAATTTTCTCGGCCCCTGGAGATCCTAGGTCGTTCCTGCTTCACAGATTCATGCTCCAGGGCTTCCTGCACACAATGCACTTTGGTTTATTGCGCTGTCTATAATAGAACCCGAGATATCACCAGGTCTATGCTGGATTTTTACATGACCTTGGGGGACGAATTCCGAATATCTGTAATTTTCTCGGCCCCTGGTGGTCCGAGGTCGTTCCGGCTGCACAGATTCATGCGCCAGGGCCTCCTGCAGATAATTCACTTTGGTTTATCGCGCTATCTCTAATAGCACCCGAGATATCACCAGATATATAATTGATTTTTCCCTGACCCTGACAGTCCGGCCCCATGAGACGGTGGTTTTCTCGGCCCCTGGTGGTCCGAGGTCGTTCCCGCTGCACAGATTCATGCGCCAGGGCCTCCTACAGACAATGCAGTTTGATTCATTGCTCTATCTGTAATAGCACCCGAGATATCACCAGATATATATTGGATTTTTCCCTGACCCTGAGCGTCCGGCCCCTTGAGACGGTAGTTTTCTCGGCACCTGGTGGTCCGAGGTCGTTCCCGCTGCACAGATTCATGCGCAAGGGCCTCCTGCGGACAATGCACTTTGATTTATTGCGCTATCTCTAATAGCACCCGAGATATCAACAGATATATATTTGATTTTACCCTGACCCTGAGTGTCCGGCCCCATGAGACGGTGGTTTCCTCGGCCCCTGGTGGTCCGAGGTCGTTCCCGCTGCACAGATGCATACGCCAGCGCCTCCTGCAGATAATTCACTTTGGTTTATTGCGCTATTTCTAATAGCACCCGAGATATCCCCAGATATATATTGGATTTTCCCTTGACCCTGAGGGTCCGGCCCCATGAGACGGTGGTTTTCTCGGCCCCTGGTGATCCGAGGTCGTTCCCGCTGCACAGATTCATGCGCCAGGGCCTCCTGCAGATAATTCACTTTGGTTTATTGCGCTATCTCTAATAGCACCCGAGATATCACCAGATATATATTGAATTTTTCCCCGACCCTGAGTGTCCGGCCCCATGAGACGGTGGTTTTCTCGGCCCCTGGTGGTCCGAGGTCGTTCCCGCTGCACAGATTCATGCGCCAGGGCCTCCTACAGACAATGCACTTTGATTTGTTGCGCTATCTGTAATAGCACCCTAGATATCACCAGATATATATTGGATTTTTCCCTGACCCTGAGTGTCCGGCCCAATGAGACGGTGGTTTTCTCGGCTCCTGGTGGTCCGAGGTCGTTCCCGCTGCACACATTCATGCGCCAGGGCCTCCTGCAGATAATTCACTTTGGTTTATTGCGCTATCTCTAATAGCACTCAAGATATCACCAGATATATATTGGATTTTCCCCTGACCCTGAGTGTCCGGCCCCATGAGACTGTGGTTTTCTCGGCCCCTGGTGGTCCGAGGTCGTTCCCGCTGCCCAGATTGATGCGGCAGGGCCTCCTGCAGATAATTCACTTTGCTTTATTGCGCTATCTCTAATAGCACCCGAGATATCACCAGACATATATTGGACTTTTCCCCGGCCCTGAGTGTCCGGCCCCATGAGACGGTGGTTTTCTCGGCTCCTGGTTGTCCGAGGTCGTTCCCGCTGCACACATTCATGCGCCAGGGCCTCCTGCAGATAATTCACATTGGTTTATTGCGCTATCTCAAATAGCACTCGAGATATCACCAGATATATATTGGATTTTTCCCTGACCCTGAGTGTCCGGCCCCATGTGTCGGTGGTTTTCTCGGCCCCTGGTGGTCCGAGGTCGTTGCCGCTTTACAGATTCATGCGCCAGGGCCTCCTACAGACAATGCACTTTGATTTGTTGCGCTATCTGTAATAGCACCCGAGATATCACCAGATATATATTGGATTTTTCCCTGACCCTGAGTGTCTGGCCCCATGAGACGGTGGTTTTCTCGGCTCCTGGTGGTCCGAGGTCGTTCCCGCCGCACACATTCATGCGCCCGGGCCTCCTGCAGATAATTCACTTTGGTTGATTGCGCTATCTCTAATAGCACTCGAGATATCACCAGATATATATTGGATTTTTCCCCGACCCTGCGTGTCCGGTCCCATGAGACTGTGGTTTTCTCGGCCCCTGGTGGTCCGAGGTCGTTCCCGCTGCATAGATTCATGCGCCAGGGCCTCCTGCAGATAATTCACTTTGGTTGATTGCGCTATCTCTAATAGCACTCAAGATATCACCAGATATATATTGGATTTTCCCCTGACCCTGAGTGTCCGGCTCCATGAGACGGTGGTTTTCTCGGCCCCTGGTGGCCCGAGGTCGTTCCGGCTGCCCAGATGCATGCGCTAGGGCCTCCTACAGACAATGCACTTTGATTTGTTGCGCTATCTGTAATAGCACCCGAGATATCACCAGATATATATTGGATTTTTCCCTGACCCTGAGTGTCCGGCCCCATGAGACGGTGGTTTTCTCGGCCCCTGGTTGTCCGAGGTCGTTCCCGCTGCCCAGATTCATGCGCCAGGGCCTCCTACAGGCATTGCACTTTGATTTGTTGCGCTATCTGTAATAGCACCCGAGATATCACCAGATATATATTGGATTTTTCCCTGACCCTGAGCGTCCGGCCCCATGAGACGGTGGTTTTCTCGGCCCCTGGTGGTCCGAGGTCGTTCCCGCTGCATAGATTCATGCGCCAGGGCCTCCTGCAGATAATTCACTTTGGTTGATTGCGCTATCTCTAATAGCACTCGAGATATCACCAGATATATATTGGATTTTTCCCCGACCCTGCGTGTCCGGCCCCATGAGACGGGGGTTTTCTCGGCCCCTGGTGGTCCGAGGTCGTTCCCGCTGCACACATGCATGCGACAGGGCCTCCTGCAGATAATTCACTTTGGTTTATTGCGCTATCTCTAATAGCACTCGAGATATCACCAGATATATATTGAATTTTTCCCCGACCCTGAGTGTCCGGCCCCATGAGACGGTGGTTTTCTCGGCCCCTGGGGGTCCGATGTCGTTCCCGCTGCACAGATTCATGCCCCAGGGCCTCCTGCAGATAATTCACTTTGCTTTATTGCGCTATCTCTAATAGCACCCGAGATATCACCAGACATATATTGGATTTTCCCCTGACCCTGAGTGTCCGGCCCCATGAGACTGTGGTTTTCTCGGCCCCTGGTGGTCCGAGGTCGATCCCGCTGCACAGATTCATGCGCCAGGGCCTCCTGCAGATAATTCGCTTTGGTTTATTGCGCTACCTGTAATAGCACCCGAGATATCACCAGACATATATTTTTGATTTTTCCCCGACCCTGAGTGTCCGACCCCATGAGACGGTGGTTTTCTCGGCCCCTAGTGGTCCGAGGTCGCTCCCGCTGCACAGAATCATGCGCCGGGGCCTCCAGCAGATAATTCACTTTGGTTTATTGCGCTATCTCTAATAGCACTCGAGATATCACCAGATATATATTGGACTTTTCCCCGACCCTGAGTGTCCGGCCCCATGAGACGGTGGTTTTCTCGGCTCCTGGTGGTCCGAGGTCGTTCCCGCGGCACACATTCATGCGCCAGGGCCTCCTGCAGATAATTCACATTGGTTTATTGCGCTATCTCTAATAGCACTCGAGATATCACCAGATATATATTGGATTTTCCCCTGACCCTGAGTGTCCGGCCCCATGAGAATGTGGTTTTCTCAGCCCCTGGTGGTCCGACGTCGTTCCCGCTGCCCAGATTGATGCGGCAGGGCCTCCTACAGACAATGCACTTTGCTTTATTGCGCTATCTCTAATAGCACCCGAGATATCTCCAGATATATATTTGATTTTTCCCTGACCCTGAGTGTCCGGCCCCGTGAGACGGTGGTTTTCTCGGCCCCTGGCGGTCCGAGGTTGTTCCCGCTGCAGACATTCACGCGCCAGGGCCTCCTGCAGACAATTCACTTTTGTTTAATGCGCTATCTCTAATAGCACCCGACATATCACCAGATATATATTGGATTTTTCCCAGACCCTGAGTGTACGGCCCCATGAGACGGTGGTTTTCTTGGCCCCTGGTGGTCCGATGTCGTTCCGGCTGCACATATTCATGCGCCAGGGCCTCCTACAGACAATGCACTTTGGATTATTGCGCTATCTCTAATAGCACCCGAGATATCACCAGATATATATTGGAATTTCCCCTGACCCTGAGTGTCCGTCCCCATGAGACGGTGGTTTTCTCGGCCCCTGGTGGTCCGATGTCGTTCCTGCTGCACAGATTCATGCGCAAGGGCCTCCTACGGACAATGCACTTTGATTTATTGCGCTATCTGTAATAGCAGCCGAGATATCCCCAGATATATATTGGATTTTTTCCTGACCCTGACAGTCCGGCCCCATGAGACGGTGGTTTTCTCGGCCCCTGGTTGTCCGAGGTCGTTCCCGCTGCACAGATTCATGCGCCAGGGCCGCCTACAGACAATGCACTCTGATTTATTGCGCTATCTGTAATAGCACCCGAGATATGACCAGATATATATTGGATTTTTCCCTGACCCTGAGTGTCGGGCCCCATGTGTCGGTGGCTTTCTCGGCCCCTGGTGGTCCGAGGTCGTACCCGCTGCACAGATTCATTCGCCAGGACCTCCATCAGACAATGCACTTTGATTTATTGCCCTATCTGTAATAGCACCCGAGATATGACCAGATATATATTGGATTTTTCCCTGACCCTGATCGTCCGGCCCCATGAGACGGTGGTTTTCTCGGACGCTGGTGATCCGAGGTCGTTCCCGCAGCACAGACTCATGCGCCAGGGCCTCCTGCAGATAATTCACTTTGGTTTATTGTGCTATCTCTAATAGCACCAGAGATATCACCAGATATATATTGGATTTTTCCCCGACCCTGAGCGTCCGGCCCCAGGAGACGGTGGTTTTCTCGGCCCCTGGTGGTCCGAGGTCGTACCCGCTGCACAGATTCATGCGCCAGGGCCTCCTACAGACAATGCACTTTGATTTATAGCGCTATCTGTAATAGCACCCGAGAAAGCACCACATATATGCTGGATTTTTACATGACTTTGGGTGACGGATACAGAAAATCAGTAATTTTCTCGGCCCCTGGAGATCCTAGGTCGTTCCTGCTTCACAGATTCATGCTCCAGGGCTTCCTGCACACAATGCACTTTGGTTTATTGCGCTGTCTATAATAGAACCCGAGATATCACCAGGTCTATGCTGGATTTTTACATGACCTTGGGGGACGAATTCCGAATATCTGTAATTTTCTCGGCCCCTGGTGGTCCGAGGTCGTTCCGGCTGCACAGATTCATGCGCCAGGGCCTCCTGCAGATAATTCACTTTGGTTTATCGCGCTATCTCTAATAGCACCCGAGATATCACCAGATATATAATTGATTTTTCCCTGACCCTGACAGTCCGGCCCCATGAGACGGTGGTTTTCTCGGCCCCTGGTGGTCCGAGGTCGTTCCCGCTGCACAGATTCATGCGCCAGGGCCTCCTACAGACAATGCAGTTTGATTCATTGCTCTATCTGTAATAGCACCCGAGATATCACCAGATATATATTGGATTTTTCCCTGACCCTGAGCGTCCGGCCCCTTGAGACGGTAGTTTTCTCGGCACCTGGTGGTCCGAGGTCGTTCCCGCTGCACAGATTCATGCGCAAGGGCCTCCTGCGGACAATGCACTTTGATTTATTGCGCTATCTCTAATAGCACCCGAGATATCAACAGATATATATTTGATTTTACCCTGACCCTGAGTGTCCGGCCCCATGAGACGGTGGTTTCCTCGGCCCCTGGTGGTCCGAGGTCGTTCCCGCTGCACAGATGCATACGCCAGCGCCTCCTGCAGATAATTCACTTTGGTTTATTGCGCTATTTCTAATAGCACCCGAGATATCCCCAGATATATATTGGATTTTCCCTTGACCCTGAGGGTCCGGCCCCATGAGACGGTGGTTTTCTCGGCCCCTGGTGATCCGAGGTCGTTCCCGCTGCACAGATTCATGCGCCAGGGCCTCCTGCAGATAATTCACTTTGGTTTATTGCGCTATCTCTAATAGCACCCGAGATATCACCAGATATATATTGAATTTTTCCCCGACCCTGAGTGTCCGGCCCCATGAGACGGTGGTTTTCTCGGCCCCTGGTGGTCCGAGGTCGTTCCCGCTGCACAGATTCATGCGCCAGGGCCTCCTACAGACAATGCACTTTGATTTGTTGCGCTATCTGTAATAGCACCCTAGATATCACCAGATATATATTGGATTTTTCCCTGACCCTGAGTGTCCGGCCCAATGAGACGGTGGTTTTCTCGGCTCCTGGTGGTCCGAGGTCGTTCCCGCTGCACACATTCATGCGCCAGGGCCTCCTGCAGATAATTCACTTTGGTTTATTGCGCTATCTCTAATAGCACTCAAGATATCACCAGATATATATTGGATTTTCCCCTGACCCTGAGTGTCCGGCCCCATGAGACTGTGGTTTTCTCGGCCCCTGGTGGTCCGAGGTCGTTCCCGCTGCCCAGATTGATGCGGCAGGGCCTCCTGCAGATAATTCACTTTGCTTTATTGCGCTATCTCTAATAGCACCCGAGATATCACCAGACATATATTGGACTTTTCCCCGGCCCTGAGTGTCCGGCCCCATGAGACGGTGGTTTTCTCGGCTCCTGGTTGTCCGAGGTCGTTCCCGCTGCACACATTCATGCGCCAGGGCCTCCTGCAGATAATTCACATTGGTTTATTGCGCTATCTCAAATAGCACTCGAGATATCACCAGATATATATTGGATTTTTCCCTGACCCTGAGTGTCCGGCCCCATGTGTCGGTGGTTTTCTCGGCCCCTGGTGGTCCGAGGTCGTTGCCGCTTTACAGATTCATGCGCCAGGGCCTCCTACAGACAATGCACTTTGATTTGTTGCGCTATCTGTAATAGCACCCGAGATATCACCAGATATATATTGGATTTTTCCCTGACCCTGAGTGTCTGGCCCCATGAGACGGTGGTTTTCTCGGCTCCTGGTGGTCCGAGGTCGTTCCCGCCGCACACATTCATGCGCCCGGGCCTCCTGCAGATAATTCACTTTGGTTGATTGCGCTATCTCTAATAGCACTCGAGATATCACCAGATATATATTGGATTTTTCCCCGACCCTGCGTGTCCGGTCCCATGAGACTGTGGTTTTCTCGGCCCCTGGTGGTCCGAGGTCGTTCCCGCTGCATAGATTCATGCGCCAGGGCCTCCTGCAGATAATTCACTTTGGTTGATTGCGCTATCTCTAATAGCACTCAAGATATCACCAGATATATATTGGATTTTCCCCTGACCCTGAGTGTCCGGCTCCATGAGACGGTGGTTTTCTCGGCCCCTGGTGGCCCGAGGTCGTTCCGGCTGCCCAGATGCATGCGCTAGGGCCTCCTACAGACAATGCACTTTGATTTGTTGCGCTATCTGTAATAGCACCCGAGATATCACCAGATATATATTGGATTTTTCCCTGACCCTGAGTGTCCGGCCCCATGAGACGGTGGTTTTCTCGGCCCCTGGTTGTCCGAGGTCGTTCCCGCTGCCCAGATTCATGCGCCAGGGCCTCCTACAGGCATTGCACTTTGATTTGTTGCGCTATCTGTAATAGCACCCGAGATATCACCAGATATATATTGGATTTTTCCCTGACCCTGAGCGTCCGGCCCCATGAGACGGTGGTTTTCTCGGCCCCTGGTGGTCCGAGGTCGTTCCCGCTGCATAGATTCATGCGCCAGGGCCTCCTGCAGATAATTCACTTTGGTTGATTGCGCTATCTCTAATAGCACTCGAGATATCACCAGATATATATTGGATTTTTCCCCGACCCTGCGTGTCCGGCCCCATGAGACGGGGGTTTTCTCGGCCCCTGGTGGTCCGAGGTCGTTCCCGCTGCACACATGCATGCGACAGGGCCTCCTGCAGATAATTCACTTTGGTTTATTGCGCTATCTCTAATAGCACTCGAGATATCACCAGATATATATTGAATTTTTCCCCGACCCTGAGTGTCCGGCCCCATGAGACGGTGGTTTTCTCGGCCCCTGGGGGTCCGATGTCGTTCCCGCTGCACAGATTCATGCCCCAGGGCCTCCTGCAGATAATTCACTTTGCTTTATTGCGCTATCTCTAATAGCACCCGAGATATCACCAGACATATATTGGATTTTCCCCTGACCCTGAGTGTCCGGCCCCATGAGACTGTGGTTTTCTCGGCCCCTGGTGGTCCGAGGTCGATCCCGCTGCACAGATTCATGCGCCAGGGCCTCCTGCAGATAATTCGCTTTGGTTTATTGCGCTACCTGTAATAGCACCCGAGATATCACCAGACATATATTTTTGATTTTTCCCCGACCCTGAGTGTCCGACCCCATGAGACGGTGGTTTTCTCGGCCCCTAGTGGTCCGAGGTCGCTCCCGCTGCACAGAATCATGCGCCGGGGCCTCCAGCAGATAATTCACTTTGGTTTATTGCGCTATCTCTAATAGCACTCGAGATATCACCAGATATATATTGGACTTTTCCCCGACCCTGAGTGTCCGGCCCCATGAGACGGTGGTTTTCTCGGCTCCTGGTGGTCCGAGGTCGTTCCCGCGGCACACATTCATGCGCCAGGGCCTCCTGCAGATAATTCACATTGGTTTATTGCGCTATCTCTAATAGCACTCGAGATATCACCAGATATATATTGGATTTTCCCCTGACCCTGAGTGTCCGGCCCCATGAGAATGTGGTTTTCTCAGCCCCTGGTGGTCCGACGTCGTTCCCGCTGCCCAGATTGATGCGGCAGGGCCTCCTACAGACAATGCACTTTGATTCATTGCGCTATCTGTAATAGCACCCGAGATATCACCAGATATATATTGGATTTTTCCCTGACCCTGTGCGTCCGGCCCCATGAGACGGTGGTTTTCTCGGCTCCTGGTTGTCCGAGGTCGTTCCCGCTGCACACATTCATGCGCCAGGGCCTCCTGCAGTTAATTCACTTTGGTTTTTTGCGTTATCTCTAATAGCACTCGAGATATCACCAGATATATATTGCACTTTTCCCCGACCCTGAGTGTCCGGCCCCATGAGACGGTGGTTTTCTCGGCTCCTGGTGGTCCGATATCGTTCCCGCTGCACACATTCATGCGCCAGGGCCTCCTGCAGATAATTCACTTTGGTTTATTGCGCTATCTCTAATAGCACCAGAGATATCACCAGATATATATTGGATTTTTCCCTGACCCTGATTGTCCGGCCCCATGAGACGGTGGATTTCTCGGCCCCTGGTGGCCCGAGGTCGTTCCCGCTGCCCAGATTCATGCGGCAGGGCCTCCTACAGACAATGCACTTTGATTTATTGCGCTATCTGTAATAGCACCCGAGATATCGCCAGATATATATTGAATTTTTCCCCGACCCTGAGTGTCCGGCCCCATGAGACGGTGGTTTTCTCGGCCCCTGGTGGTCCGAGGTCGTTCCCGCTGCACAGATTCATGCCCCAGGGCCTCCTGCAGATAATTCACTTTGCTTTATTGCGCTATCTCTAATAGCACCCGAGATATCACCAGATATATATTGGATTTTTCCCCGACCCTTAGTGTCCGGCCCCATGAGACGGGGGTTTTCTCGGCCCCTGGTGGTCCGAGGTCGTTCCCGCTGCACACATGCATGCGACAGTGCCTCCTGCAGATAATTCACTTTGGTTTATTGCGGTATCTCTAATAGCACTCGAGATATCGCCAGATATATATTGGATTTTTCCCCGACCCTGAGTGTCCGGCCCCATGAGACGGTGGTTTTCTCGGCCCCTGGTGGTCCGAGGTCGTTCCCGCTGCACGGATTCATGCCCCAGGGCCTCCTGCATATAATTCACTTTGCTCTATTGCGCTATCTCTAATAGCACCCGAGATATCACCAGACATATATTGGATTTTCCCCTGACCCTGAGTGTCCGGCCCCATGAGACGGTGGTTTTCTCGGCTCCTGGTGGCCCGAGGTCGTTCCCGCTGCCCAGATTCATGCGGCAGGGCCTCCTACAGACAATACACTTTGATTTATTGCGCTATCTGTAATAGCACCCGAGATATCGCCAGATATATATTGGATTTTTCCCTGACCCTGAGTGTCCGGCCCCATGAGCCTGTGGTTTTCTCGGCCCCTGGTGGTCCGAGGTCGTTCCCGCTGCACAGATTCATGCGGCAGGGCCTCCTACAGACAATGCACTTTGATTTATTGCGCTATCTGTAATAGCACCCGAGATATCACCAGATATATATTGGATTTTTCCCTGACCCTGAGTGTCCGGCCCCATGAGACTGTGGTTTTCTCGGCCCCTGGTGGTCCGAGGTCGTTCCCGCTGCCCAGATTCATGCGGCAGGGCCTCCTACAGACAATGCACTTTGATTTATTGAGCTATCTGTAATAGCACCCAAGATATCACCAGATATATATTGGATTTTTCCCTGACCCTGAGCGTCCGGCCCCATGAGACGGTGGTTTTCACGGCCCCTGGTGGTCCGAGGTCGTTCCCGCTGCACAGCTTCATGCGCCAGGGCCTCCTGCAGATAATTCACTTTGGTTTATTGCGCTATCTCTAATAGCACCCGAGATATCACCAGATATATATTGGATTTTTCCCTGACCCTGAGTGTCCGGCCCCATGAGACGGCGGTTTTCTCGGCGCCTGGTGGTCCGAGGTCGTTCCCGCTGCACAGATTCATGCGCCAGGGCCTCCTACAGATAATTCACTTTGCTTTATTGCGCTATCTCTAATAGCACCCGAGATATCACCAGATATATATTTGATTTTTCCCTGACCCTGAGTGTCCGGCCCCATGAGACGGTGGTTTTCTCGGCCCCTAATGGTCCGAGGTCGTTCCCGCTGCACAGATTCATGCGCCAGGGCATCCTACAGACAATGCACCTTGATTTATTGCGCTATCTCTAATAACACCCGAGATATCACCAGATATATATTGGATTTTTCCCTGACCCTGAGTGTCCGGCCCCATGGGACCGTGGTTTTCTCGGCCCCTGGTGGTCCGAGGTCGTTCCCGCTGCACAGATTCATGCGCCAGGGCCTCCTGCAGATAATTCACTTTGGTTTATTGCGGTATCTCTAATAATACCCGAGATATCACCTGATATATACTGGATTTTCCCCTGACCCGGAGTGTCCGGCCCCATGAGACTGTGGTTTACTCGGCCCCTGATGTTCCGAGGTCGTTCCCGCTGCACAGATTCATGCGCCAGGGCATCCTACAGACAATGCACGTTGATTTATTGCGCTATCTGTAATAGCACCCGAGATATCACCACATATATATTGGATTTTTCCATGAACCTGAGTGTCCGGCCCCATGAGACGGTGGTTGTCTCGGCCCCTGGTGGTCCGAGGTCGTTCCAGCTGCACAGATGCATGCGCCAGGGCCTCCTGCAGATAATTCACTTTGGTTTATGGCGCTGTCTCTAATAGCACCCGAGATATCACCAGATATATTGGATTTTCCCTTGACCCTGAGTGTCCGGCCCCATGAGACGGTGGTTTTGTCGGCCCCTGGTGGTCCGAGGTCGTTCCCGCTGCACAGATTCATGCGCCAGGGCCTCCTGCAAACAATGCACTTTGATTTATTATGCTATCTGTAATAGCACCCGAGATATCACCAGATATATATTGGATTTTTCCATGACCCTGAGTGTCCGGCCCCATGAGACGGTGGTTTTCTCGGCCCCTGGTGGTCCGAGGTCGTTCCCGCTGCACAGCTTCATGCGCCAGGGCCTCCTGCAGATAATTCACTTTGGTTTATTGCGCTATCTCTAATAGCACCCGAGATATCACCAGATATATATTGGATTTTTCCCTGACCCTGAGTGTCCGGCCACATGAGACGGTGGTTTTCTCGGCCCCTGGTGGTCCGAGGTCGTTCCCGCTGCACTCATGCATGCGACAGGGCCTCCTGCAGATAATTCACTTTGGTTTATTGCGCTGTCTCTAATAGCACCCGAGATATCACCAGATATATTGGATTTTCCCCTGACCCTGAGTGTCCGGCCCCATGAGACGGTGGTTTTCTCGGCCCCTGGTGGTCCGAGGTCGTTCCCGCTGCACAGATTCATGCGCCAGGACCTCCTGCAGATAATTCACTTTGGTTTATGGCGCTATCTCTAATAGCACACGAGATATCACCAGATATATATTGGATTTTTCCCTGACCCTGAGTGTCCGGCCCCATGAGACTGTGGTTTTCTCGGCCCCTGGTGGTCCGAGGTCGTTCCCGCTGCACAGATTCATGCGCCAGGGCCTCCTGCAGATAATTCACTTTGGTATATTGCGCTATCTCTAATAGCACCCGAGGTATCACCAGATATATATTGGATTTTCCCCTGAACCTGAGTATCCGGCCCCATGACACGGTGGTTTTCTCGGCCCCTGGTGGTCCGAGGTCGTTCCCTCTGCACAGATTCATGCGCCAGGGCCTCCTGCAGATAATTCACTTTGGTTTATTGCGCTATCTCTAATAGCATCCGAGATATCACCAGATATATATTGGATTTTTCCCTGACCCTGAGTGTCCGGCCACATGAGACGGTGGTTTTCTCGGCCCCTGGTGGTCCGAGGTCGTTCCCGCTGCACTCATGCATGCGACAGGGCCTCCTGCAGATAATTCACTTTGGTATATTGCGCTATCTCTAATAGCACCCGAGGTATCACCAGATATATATTGGATTTTCCCCTGAATCTGAGTATCCGGCCCCATGACACGGTGGTTTTCTCGGCCCCTGGTGGTCCGAGGTCGTTCTCGCTGCACAGATGCATGAGACAGGTCCCCCTGCAGATAATTCACTTTTGTTTATTGCGCTATCTCTAATAGCACCCGAGATATCACCAGATATATATTTGATTTTTGCCTGACCCTGAGTGTCCGGCCCCATGAGACGTTGGTTGTCTCGGCCCCTGGTGGTCCGAGGTCGTTCCCGCTGCACAGATTCATGCGCCAGGGCCTCCTGCAGATAATTCACTTTGGTTTATTGCGCTATCTCTAATAATACCCGAGATATCACCAGATATATATTGGATTTTCCCCTGAACCTGAGTGTCTGGCCCCATGAGGCTGTGGTTTTCTCGGCCCCTGGTGATTCGAGGTCGTTACCGCTGCACACATTCATGCGCCAGGGCATCCTACAGACAATGCACGTTGATTTATTGCGCTATCTGTAATAGCACCAGAGAAAGCACCATATATATGCTGGAGTTTTACATGACTTTTGGTGACGGATACCGAAAATCTGTAATTTTCTCGGCCCCTGGTGGTCCGATGTCGTTCCCGCTGCACAGATTCATGCGCAAGGGCCTCCTACGGACAATGCACTTTGATTTATTGCGCTATCTCTAATAGCACCCGAGATATCACCAGATATATATTGGATTCTTCCCTGACCCTGAGTGTCCGGCCCCATGAGACGGTGGTTTTCTCGGCCGCTGGAGGTCCGAGGTCGTTTCCGCTTGCACAGATGCATGCGCCAGGGCCTCCTGCAGATAACTCACTTTGGTTTATTGCGCTATCTCTAATAGCACCCGAGATATCACCAGATATATAGTGGATTTTTCTCTGACCCTGAGTGTCCGGCCCCATGAGACGGTTGTCTTCTCCACCCCTGGTAGTCCGAGGTCGTTCCCGCTGCACAGATTCATGCGCCAGGGATTCCTACAGACAATGCCCTTTGATTTATCGCGCTTTCTCTAATAGCACCCGAGATATGACCAGATACATGCTGCGTTTTTGCATGACCTTGAGTGACGGATACAGAAAATCTGTAATTTTCTCGACTCCTGGTGGTCCGAGGTCGTTCCCGCTAAACAGGTTCATGCGCCAGGGCCTCCTGCAGATAATTCACTAAGGTTTATTGCGCTATCTCTAATAGCACCCGAGATATCACCAGATACATGCTGGATTTTTACATGACCTTGGGTGACGGATACCGAAAATCTGTAATTTCCTCGGCCCTTGTTGGTCCGAGGTCGTTCCTGCTGCACCGATTCATGCGGCAGGGCCTCCTACAGACAATGCACTTTGATTTATTGAGCTATCTGTAATAGCACCCAAGATATCACCAGATATATATTGGATTTTTCCCTGACCCTGAGCGTCCGGCCCCATGAGACGGTGGTTTTCACGGCCCCTGGTGGTCCGAGGTCGTTCCCGCTGCACAGCTTCATGCGCCAGGGCCTCCTGCAGATAATTCACTTTGGTTTATTGCGCTATCTCTAATAGCACCCGAGATATCACCAGATATATATTGGATTTTTCCCTGACCCTGAGTGTCCGGCCACATGAGACGGTGGTTTTCTCGGCCCCTGGTGGTCCGAGGTCGTTCCCGCTGCACTCATGCATGCGACAGGGCCTCCTGCAGATAATTCACTTTGGTTTATTGCGCTGTCTCTAATAGCACCCGAGATATCACCAGATATATTGGATTTTCCCCTGACCCTGAGTGTCCGGCCCCATGAGACGGTGGTTTTCTCGGCCCCTGGTGGTCCGAGGTCGTTCCCGCTGCACAGATTCATGCGCCAGGACCTCCTGCAGATAATTCACTTTGGTTTATGGCGCTATCTCTAATAGCACACGAGATATCACCAGATATATATTGGATTTTTCCCTGACCCTGAGTGTCCGGCCCCATGAGACTGTGGTTTTCTCGGCCCCTGGTGGTCCGAGGTCGTTCCCGCTGCACAGATTCATGCGCCAGGGCCTCCTGCAGATAATTCACTTTGGTATATTGCGCTATCTCTAATAGCACCCGAGGTATCACCAGATATATATTGGATTTTCCCCTGAACCTGAGTATCCGGCCCCATGACACGGTGGTTTTCTCGGCCCCTGGTGGTCCGAGGTCGTTCCCTCTGCACAGATTCATGCGCCAGGGCCTCCTGCAGATAGTTCACTTTGGTTTATTGCGCTATCTCTAATAGCATCCGAGATATCACCAGATATATATTGGATTTTTCCCTGACCCTGAGTGTCCGGCCACATGAGACGGTGGTTTTCTCGGCCCCTGGTGGTCCGAGGTCGTTCCCGCTGCACTCATGCATGCGACAGGGCCTCCTGCAGATAATTCACTTTGGTATATTGCGCTATCTCTAATAGCACCCGAGGTATCACCAGATATATATTGGATTTTCCCCTGAATCTGAGTATCCGGCCCCATGACACGGTGGTTTTCTCGGCCCCTGGTGGTCCGAGGTCGTTCTCGCTGCACAGATGCATGAGACAGGTCCCCCTGCAGATAATTCACTTTTGTTTATTGCGCTATCTCTAATAGCACCCGAGATATCACCAGATATATATTTGATTTTTGCCTGACCCTGAGTGTCCGGCCCCATGAGACGTTGGTTGTCTCGGCCCCTGGTGGTCCGAGGTCGTTCCCGCTGCACAGATTCATGCGCCAGGGCCTCCTGCAGATAATTCACTTTGGTTTATTGCGCTATCTCTAATAATACCCGAGATATCACCAGATATATATTGGA
This sequence comes from Nomia melanderi, assembly GCF_051020985.1. Taxonomy (NCBI): domain Eukaryota; kingdom Metazoa; phylum Arthropoda; class Insecta; order Hymenoptera; family Halictidae; genus Nomia; species Nomia melanderi. The sequence goes on along the minus strand of NW_027475138.1, from coordinate 8,436 downwards.
TTTTCCCCTGAACCTGAGTGTCTGGCCCCATGAGGCTGTGGTTTTCTCGGCCCCTGGTGATTCGAGGTCGTTACCGCTGCACACATTCATGCGCCAGGGCATCCTACAGACAATGCACGTTGATTTATTGCGCTATCTGTAATAGCACCCGAGAAAGCACCATATATATGCTGGAGTTTTACATGACTTTTGGTGACGGATACCGAAAATCTGTAATTTTCTCGGCCCCTGGTGGTCCGATGTCGTTCCCGCTGCACAGATTCATGCGCAAGGGCCTCCTACGGACAATGCACTTTGATTTATTGCGCTATCTCTAATAGCACCCGAGATATCACCAGATATATATTGGATTCTTCCCTGACCCTGAGTGTCCGGCCCCATGAGACGGTGGTTTTCTCGGCCGCTGGAGGTCCGAGGTCGTTTCCGCTTGCACAGATGCATGCGCCAGGGCCTCCTGCAGATAACTCACTTTGGTTTATTGCGCTATCTCTAATAGCACCCGAGATATCACCAGATATATATTGGATTTTTCTCTGACCCTGAGTGTCCGGCCCCATGAGACGGTGGTCTTCTCCACCCCTGGTAGTCCGAGGTCGTTCCCGCTGCACAGATTCATGCGCCAGGGATTCCTACAGACAATGCCCTTTGATTTATCGCGCTTTCTCTAATAGCACCCGAGATATGACCAGATACATGCTGCATTTTTGCATGACCTTGAGTGACGGATACAGAAAATCTGTAATTTTCTCGACTCCTGGTGGTCCGAGGTCGTTCCCGCTAAACAGGTTCATGCGCCAGGGCCTCCTGCAGATAATTCACTAAGGTTTATTGCGCTATCTCTAATAGCACCCGAGGTATCACCAGATACATGCTGGATTTTTACATGACCTTGGGTGACGGATACCGAAAATCTGTAATTTCCTCGGCCCTTGTTGGTCCGAGGTCGTTCCTGCTGCACCGATTCATGCGCCAGGGCCTCGTACAGCAATGCACTTTGATTTATCGCGCTATCTGTATTAGCACCCGAGATATCACCAGATATATATTGGATTTTTCCCTGACCTTGGGTGACGGAAACCGAAAATCTGTAATTTTCACGGCCCCCGGTGGTCCGAGGTTGTTCATGCTGCACAGCTTCATGCGCCAGGGCTTCCTGCAGACAAAGCACTATGATTTACCGCGATATCTGTAATAGCACCCGAGATATCACCAGATATATGCTGTATTTTTCCCTGACCCTGAGCGTCCGGGCCCATGAGACGGTGGTTTAATCGGCCCCTGGTGGTCCGAGGTCGTTCCTCCTGCACAGATTCAAGCGCAAGGGCCTCCTGCAGGCAATGCACTTTGATTTATCGCGCTATCTCTAATAGCACCCGAGATAACACCAGATATATGCTGCATTTTTACATGACCTTGGGTGACGGATACCGAAAATCTGTAATTTTCTCGGCCCCTCGTGTTCCGAGGACAATGCCGGTGCACAGATTCATGCGCCAGGGCCTCCTGCAGACAATGCACTTTGGTTTATTGTGCTATTTCTAATAGCACCAGAGATATCACCAGATATATATTGGATTTTTCCCTGACCCTGAGTGTCCGGCCCCATGAGACGGTGGTCTTCTCGGACCCTGGTGGTCCGAGGTCGTTCCCGCTGCACAGATTCATGCGCCAGGGCCTCCTGCAGATAATTCACTTTGGTTTATTGCGCTATCTCTAATAGCACCCGAGATATCACCAGATATATATTGGATTTTTCCCCGACCCTGAGTGTCCGGCCCCATGAGACGGGGGTTTTCTCGGCCCCTGGTGGTCCGAGGTCGTTCCCGCTGCACACATGCATGCGACAGGGCCTCCTGCAAATAATTCACTTTGGTTTATTGCGCCATCTGTGATAGCACCCGAGATATCACCAGATATATATTGGATTTTCCCCTGACCCTGAGTGTCCGGCCCCATGAGAATGTGGTTTTCTCAGCCCCTGGTGGTCCGACGTCGTTCCCGCTGCCCAGATTCATGCGCCAGGGCCTCCTACAGGCATTGCACTTTGATTTGTTGCGCTATCTGTGATAGCACCCGAGATATCACCAGATATATATTGGATTTTCCCCTGACCCTGAGTGTTCGGCCCCATGAGAATGTGGTTTTCTCAGCCCCTGGTGGTCCGACGTCGTTCCCGCTGCACAGATTCATGCGCCAGGGCCTCCTGCAGATAATTCACTTTGGTTTATTGCGCTATCTGTAATAGCACCCGAGATATCTCCAGATATATATTGGATTTTTCCCTGACCCTGAGAGTCCGGCCGCACGTGTCGGTGGTTTTCTCGGCCCCTGGTGGTCCGAGGTCGTTCCCGCTGCACACATTCATGCGCCAGGGACTCCTGCAGATAATTCACTTTGGTTTATTGCGCTATCTCTAATAGCACTCGAGATATCACCAGATATATATTGGACTTTTCCCCGACCCTGAGTGTCCGGCCCCATGAGACTGTGGTTTTCTCGGCACCTGGTGGTCCGAGGTCGTTCCCGCTGCCCAGATGCATGCGCTAGGGCCTCCTACAGACAATGCACTTTGATTTGTTGCGCTATATGTGATAGCACCCGAGATATCACCAGATATATATTGGATTTTCCCCTGACCCTGAGTGTCCGGCCCCATGAGAATGTGGTTTTCTCAGCCCCTGGTGGTCCGACGTCGTTCCCGCTGCCCAGATTCATGTGCCAGGGCCTCCTACAGGCATTGCACTTTGGTTTATTGCGCTGTCTCTAATAGCACCCGAGATAACACCAGATATATATTGGATTTTTCCCCGACCCTGAGTGTCCGGCCCCATGAGACGGGGGTTTTCTCGGCCCCTGGTGGTCCGACGTCGTTCCCGCTGCCCAGATTCATGCGGCAGGGCCTCCTACTGACAATGCACTATGATTCATTGCGCTATCTGTAATAGCACCCGAGATTTCACCAGATGTATATTGGATTTTTCCCTGACCCTGAGTGTCCGGCCCCATGTGTCGGTGGTTTTCTCGGCCCCTGGTGGTCCGAGGTCGTTGCCGCTGCACAGATTCATGCGCCAGGGCCTCCTACAGACATTGCACTTTGATTTGTTGCGCTATCTCTAATTGCACCCGAGATATCACCAGATATAAATTGGATTTTTCCCTGACCCTGAGTGTCCGGCCCCGTGTGTCGGTGGTTTTCTCGGCCCCGTGTGTCGGTGGTTTCCTCGGCCCCGTGTGTCGGTGGTTTTCTCGACCCCTCGTGGTCCGAGGTCGTTCCTGCTGCACAGATTAATGCGCAAGGGCCTCCTGCCGACAATCCACTTTGATTTATCGCGCTATCTGTAATAGCACCCGAGATATGACCAGATATATATAGGATTTTTCCCTGACCCTGAGTGTCCGGCCCCATGAGACGGTGGGTTTCTCGGCCCCTGGTGGTCCGAGATCGTTCCCGCTGCACAGATTCATGCTCCAGGCCCTCCAGCTGATAATACACTTTGGTTTATTGCGCTATCTCTAATAGCACCCGAGATATCCCCAGATATATATTGGATTTTTCCCTGGACCCTGAGTGTCCGGCCCCTTGTGTCGGTGGTTTTCTCGACCCCCGGTGGTCCGAGGTCGATCCCGCTGCACAGATTCATGCGCCAGGGCCTCCTGCAGATAATTCACTTTGGTTTATTACGCTATCTCTAATAGCACCCGAGATATCACCAGATATATAATGGATTTTTCCCTGACCCTGAGGGTCCGGCCCCATGTGTCGGTGGTTTTCTCGGCCCCTGGTGGTCCGAGGTCGTGCCCGCTGCACAGGTTCATGCGCCAGGTACTCTTGCAGACAATGCACTTTCGTTTATTGCCCTATCTCTAATAGCACCCGAGATATCACCAGATATATATTGGATTTTCCCCTGACCCTGAGTGTCCGGCCCCATGAGACTGTGATTTTCTCGGCCCCTGGTGGTCCGAGGTCGTTCCCGCTGCTCAGATTCATGCCCAAGGGCCTCATACGGACAATGCACTTTGATTTACTGCGCTATCTCTAACAGGACCCGAGATATCACTAGATATATGGTGGATTTTAACATGACCTTGGCTGACGGATACCGAAAATCTGTAATTTTCTCGGCCCCTGGTGGTCCGACGTCGATCCCGCTGCACAGATTCATGCGCCAGGGCTTCCTGCAGACACTGCACTATGATTTATCGCGCTATCTGTAACATCACCCGAGATATCACCAGATATATATTGGATTTTTCCCTGACCTTGGGTGACGGAAACCGAAAATCTGTAATTTTCACGGCCCCCGGTGGTCCGAGGTTGTTCATGCTGCACAGCTTCATGCGCCAAGGCTTCCTGCAGACAAAGCACTATGATTTACCGCGATATCTGTAATAGCACCCGAGATATCACCAGATATATGCTGTATTTTTCCCTGAACCTGAGTGTCCGGCCCCGTGTCGGAGGTTCTCTCGGCCCCTGGTGGTCCGAGGTCGATCCCGCTGCACAGATTCATGCGCCAGGGCCTCCTGCAGACAATGCCCTTTGATTTATCGCGCTATCTGTAATAGCACCCGAGATATCACCAGATATATGCTGGATTTTTACATGACCTTGGGTGACGGATATCGAAAATCTTTAATTTCCTCTGCCCCTGGTGGTCCGAAGTCGTTCCTGCTGCCCAGATTCATGCGCCAGGACCTCCTACAGACAATGCACGTTGATTTATTGCGCTATCTCTAATAGCATCCGAGATATGACCAGATATATGCTGGATTTTTCCCTGACCTTGGGTGACGGATATCGAAAATCTTTTATTTTCTCGGCCCCTGGTGGTCCGAAGTCGCTCCTGCTGTACAGATTCATGCGCAAGGACCTCCTACAGACAATGCACTTTAATTTATTGCCCTATCTCTAATAGCACCCGAGATACCACCAGATATATGCTGTATTTTTACGTGACCTTGGGAGACGGATACCGAAAATGTGTAATTTTCTCGGCCCCTGGTGGTCCGAGGTCGTTCCTGCTGCACAGATTAATGCGCAAGGGCCTCCTGCCGACAATCCACTTTGATTTATCGCGCTATCTGTAATAGCACCCGAGATATGACCAGATATATATTGGATTTTTCCATGACCCTGAGTGTCCGGCCCCATGAGACGGTGGGTTTCTCGGCCCCTGGTGGTCCGAGATCGTTCCCGCTGCACAGATTCATGCTCCAGGCCCTCCAGCTGATAATACACTTTGGTTTATTGCGCTATCTCTAATAGCACCCGAGATATCCCCAGATATATATTGGATTTTTCCCTGGACCCTGAGTGTCCGGCCCCTTGTGTCGGTGGTTTTCTCGACCCCCGGTGGTCCGAGGTCGATCCCGCTGCACAGATTCATGCGCAAGGGCCTCCTGCCGACAATACACTTTGATTTATTGCGCCATCTCCAATAGCACCCGAGATATAACCAGATACATGCATGATTTTTTCATGACCTTGGGTGACGGTTACCGAAAATCTGTAATTTTCTCGGCCCCTGGTGGTCCGAGGTCGTTCCTGCTGCACAAATTCATGCGCCAGGGCTTCCTGCAGACAATGCACTTTGATTTATCGCGCTATCTGTAATAGCACCCGAGATATCACCAGATATATATTGGATTTTTCCCTGACCCTGAGTGTCCTGTCCCATGAGACGGTGGTTTTCGCGGCCCCTGATGGTCCGAGGTCGTTCCCGGTGCACAGATTCATGCGCCAGGGCCTCCTGCAGATCATTCACTCTGATTTTTCGCGCTATCTCTAATAGCACCCGAGATATCATCAGATACATCCAGGATTTTTACATGACCTTGGGTGTCCGGCCCAATGTGTCGGTGGTTTTCTCGGCCCCTGGCGGTCCGAGGTCGTTCCCGCTGCACAGATTCATGCGCCAGGGCCTCCTGCAGATAATTCACTTTGACTTATTGCACTATCTCTAATAGCACCCGAGATATCACCAGATATATATTGGATTTTTCCCTGTCCCTGAGTGTCCGGCTCCATGTGTCGGTGGTTTTCTCGGCCCCTGGTGGTCCGACGTCGATCCCGCTGCTCAGATTCATGCGCCAGGGCGTCCTGCAGACAATGCACTTTGATTTATCGCGCTATATCTAATAGCACCAGAGATATCATCAGATAGATCCTGGATTTTTAAATGGCCTCGGGTGTCCGGCCCCATGTATCGGTGGTTTTCTTGGCCCCTGGTTGTCCGAGGTCGTTCCCGCTGCAAAGATTCATGCGCCGGGGCTCCCTGCAGATAATTCACTTTGGTTTAGTTAGCTATCTGTAATAGCACGCGAGATATCACAAGATATATATTGGATTTTTCCCTGACCCTGTGTGTCCGGCCGCACGTGTCGGTGGTTTTCTCGGCCCCTGGTGGTCCGAGGTCGATCCCGCTGCACAGATTCATGCGCCAGGGCCTCCTACAGACAATGTACTTTGATTTATCGCGCTATCTCTAATAGCATCCGAGATATCACCAGATATATATTGGATTTTTCCCTGACCCTGAGTGTCCGGCCCCATGAGACGGTGGTCTTCTCAACCCCTGGTAGTCCGAGGTCGTTCCCGCTGCACAGATTCATGCGACAGGGATTCCTACAGACAATGCCCTTTGATTTATCGCGCTTTCTCTAATAGCACCCGAGATATGACCAGATACATGCTGCATTTTTGCATGACCTTGAGTGACGGATACAGAAAATCTGTAATTTTCTCGGCTCCTGGTGGTCCGAGGTCGTTCCCGCTAAACAGGTTCATGCGCCGGGGCCTCCTGCAGATAATTCACTAAGGTTTATTGCGCTATCTCTAATAGCACCCGAGATATCACCAGATACATGCTGGATTTTTACATGACCTTGGGTGACGGATACCGAAAATCTGTAATTTCCTCGGACCCTGTTGGTCCGAGGTCGTTCCTGCTGCACCGATTCATGCGCCAGGGCCTCGTACAGCAATGCACTTTGATTTATCGCGCTATCTGTATTAGCACCCGAGATATCACCAGATATATATTGGATTTTTCCCTGACCCTGAGTGTCCTGCCCCATGAGACGGTGGTTTTCTCGGCCCCTGGTTGTCCGAGGTCGTTCCCCCTGCATAGACTCATGCGCCAGGGCTTCCTGCAGACAATGCACTTTGATTTATCGCGCTATCTGTAATAGCACCCACGATATCACCTGATATATATTGGATATTTCCCTGGCCCTGAGTGTCCGGCCGCAGGAGTCGGTGGTCTTCTCAACCCCTAGTAGTCCGAGGTCGTTCCCGCTGCACAGATTCATGCGCCAGGGATTCCTGCAGACAATGCACTTTGATTTATCGCGCTATCTGTAATAGCACCCGAGATATCACCAGATATCTGCTGGATTTTTACATCACCTTGGGTGACGGATACCGAAAATCTGTAATTTTCTCGGCCCCTGTTGGTCCTAGGTCGTCCCTGCTGCACAGATTCATGCGCCAGGGCCTCTTACAGACAATGCACTTTGATTTATGGCGCTATCTGTAATAGCCCCCGAGATATCAACAGATATATAGTGGATTTTTCCCTAACCCTGAGTGTCCGGCCCCATGAGACGGTGGTTTTCTCGGGCCCTGGTGATCCGAGGTCGGTCCCGCTGCACAGATTCATGCGCCAGTGCTTCCTGCAGACAATGCACTTTGATTTATCGCGCTATCTAAAATAGCACCCGAGATATCACCAGATATATGCAGGATTTTTACAGGACCTTGGGTGACGGATACCGAAAATCTGTAACTTTCTCGGCCCCTGGTGGTCCGAGGTCGTTCCCGCTGCACAGATTCATGCGCCTGGGCCTATTTCAGACAATGCACTATGATTTATCGCGCTATCTGTAACATCACCAGAGATATCACCAGGTATATATTGGATTTTTCCCTGACCTTGGGTGACGGAAACCGAAAATCTGTAATTTTCACGGCCCCCGGTGGTCCGAGGTTGTTCATGCTGCACAGCTTCATGCGCCAGGGCTTCCTGCAGACAAAGCACTATGATTTACCGCGATATCTGTAATAGCACCCGAGATATCACCAGATATATGCTGTATTTTTCCCTGACCGTGAGTGTCCGGGCCCATGAGACGGTGGTTTTATCGGCCCCTGGTGGTCCGAGGTCGTTCCTGCTGCACAGATTCAAGCGCAAGGGCCTCCTGCAGACAATGCACTTTGTTTTATTGCCCTATCTCTAATAGCACCCGAGATACCACCAGATATATGCTGGATTTTTACATGAACTCGGGTGGCGGATACCGAAAATCTGTAATTTTCTCGGCCCCTGGTGGTCCGAGGTCGTTCCTGCTGCACAAATTCATGCGCCAGGGCCTCATGCAGATAATTCACTTTGACTTATTGCACTATCTCTAACAGCACCCGGGATATCACCA